>NC_087124.1:5000000-6250000 GCF_030705265.1 Helicoverpa armigera | reverse complement strand
ACTGGGACATACTCAAAAGTTGCACCTAAATTCGTCATAATGAGGATATTTTGTGTTTTACAGTACAAAATGCGAATAAATAGCTAATATCGGGACTTTTACAAAATTGATAACTGTCTAGAATAAACATATTTAAGTTTTAGACTACATTTGTTCATAAAACTGCGTTTCTTTTAGGCTTTTTCTTAGGGGTAAATTTTACTCTGTTGGTTCTAGATGCACGTACACAGTCATGTTATTCGATTCAATTCATATGTTTCTTAATGATTAAATGTTGTGTTTTCTATAAGTATGCACTTTCTACGAGTGTTTTTTCAGGTATATGTTGGCAGCTGTAGGCCTCCGCCATTCGATTAAGATCTACCGCTTTGGGTACAAGTAGGTCTAGCAGTAGCCTTTGTTTCTACTGCGCTTGGATTACAATTTGTGGCAAACAAATATTGACTGTTCTTACACTATGCTTTTTGTTCGAAATAACTGCATTTCGTCACGCGTATTGTACCGCGTCTTCCTAACGTGCCTTAATAGCGCCTGTATACAAATTATGTCATTCAACTAGTTTTGACGCAAAAAATATTAAAATCAGTTTTAAAACTAAGATGACATAGCTTCCATCGTTGTCACTAATTTGCTTGTCGTATTCGATATTGATGGGTAAAGAGTAATCTTAAGTAAGATTTTTTTATTTAAAATTGTCTGTATTTAGTGATTGCATGATCGTAATTTTAATAGCAGATCATGACTGAAAGAAACTACAAGCAAGAGGGCCTTTTAAAAGTCATAAAAGCTGTAAATCAAGTGGCCACACACAACATCAGATGCAGCAAGAAAATTTAAAACGCCCTTTTGAGACAACTTTAATGAAATGGTGACACAAAACCGACGATTATCCCTGTATATATATACTATAGAAATGAACCCAAGGACAATCTCCGGTTTTGTGCTAAACTATTGCTAACTATGGATGAAAAGTACTTGGGCTATTGCGTTGGGATGTTAGTGAATTAGGATATAGGAAACTATAGGAACTATGGCACCTGGAAAAAAAGTCGTGATGGCCTGGTGGGTACGATTCCAGGTCAGGCAAGTACCAATGCAACTTTTCTAAGTTTGTATATACTTTCTAAGTATATCCTGCAATGACACCAATGACTGTGTTTCGGATGGCACGTTAAACTGTGTAGGTCCCGGCTGTCATTGAACATCCTTGGCAGGCATCCAGTCGTTACGGGTAGTCAAAAGCCAGTAAGTCTCACACCAGTCTAACAACCCAATACCCCTTGTATTGGGTTGCCTGGGTAACTGGGTTGAGGAGGTCAGATAGGCAGTCGCTTCTTATAAAGTACTGGTACTCAGCTGAATCCAGTTAGACTGGAAGCCGACCCCAACATAGTTGTGAAAAAAGGCTCGGAGGATGATGATGATGAGGAACTACGGCACCTGCCGATGACAATGTATAAAATACATGTTAATTAGTTAATGTTAAATGGCAGGTGGAGACTCGCCACCTCACTTACTGGGCCCCCGGGAATCAGTCGCTAAATTCGCAACAAGAGGGCAACAGGTACATGAGCGGCTGAAGGGTGAGGATACCTCGGCGGACTTTAAACGCAGATCACGCGCTCCCTGTGGGTCCAGCATCACCGGCCCACCCACCACTTACCATGAGGCATCTACCCTCCGAGCAGGGCTGCTAACCCTGCTCTAGCGACTCCACTCTGGTCGGCCAATGATGGCAAGCCAAGAGGCCGGAGATGGGGGACAGTATACTCTCCCCGGAGCACTCGGATATATAGCCTAGCGGGGTCACTACTCCCCGTCATCCGCCTCAGATGCCCTGTGGGGCTTATTAGATATTATTATTATTGTGTTTGAACGGCTATTTGTACCTAATCATATTTTATTTTTTGATTGATACCTTTAAGACAGTAGACAGTTTGAACTGTCTATAGAGATTTTTGCAAATGGTACTTAGCATGCGCTAAGCAGTTCAGAAGTTTTGATGAATGACAACCTTGCCTACATATCTAAATAATTATTTCGCGGAAAGCTATAAATGAATGTGGCTGGTGGCTGGTGGTGGTGGTGGTGTTTTTTGTGAATACTAATTATTTTATTTTACAATTTAAATATTTTACTATAAATAATAATATTTTACTCGTGCTACATATGCACATGACTGCATGGTTATTATGATTAAGAAATATAACATATATTTTATAGACTGGTTTTGTGATTCCAAGCGTTTGATAGATAGGAATATAAATTAAAATACAACTATATATCTGTTTTATTGTATACCTGCTCTTCTAACAGATTATGACCTGCTATTCTAAATAGGAATTTGGTTTTTTATCTATCTACCTATCTAATGTTTCAAAAGCACAAGTATGCTTAACAAATTCAAGCACAAAAAAAATGTACATAACTTGAACCTTATGTTCAAGAGCAGAGAGTTTACATTAGCATTAAAAGTTGACGAGTACTGGGAATATTTGACGAGTATCCGTACAAATCAGACGACTATTGGTACAAATCACCCTTTTTTTACTTTTGCCTTAATAAGTATATAAACCCATCAAAATTATTAAAAAAACATTTGTTATTTAGAATAATGAATAAATACTCTATCACGTCATGCAAAAATTTTCATTTTCTATTGAATATTTAACACACAGTAGCGCTTCAAAGTCAGTGATTTCCGAAATCCGACGACTATTGGTACGTTTACCTTAGTGTGCGTGCTACACAGAACAGCAATATTACTTAGTAACAAGGGTACGTATAAAGGTTATTCGTGCTTTCACAATTACTAAAATATCACCTTTTGGATTGTCGTGATCTATGAACTACTGCGTACCTATTTGCTGCAATTAAATGCGTAGCAACTCGCGGCGGTTTTATTGGAATACGGTTTATGCCACAGTCAGGTTGTATATTTTACATAGAACTAAAACCGAAAGTTTTGCCAATTACAGAAATGTTCGTGAAATTCATGGTGTCAATATAATTTTAGGAAGAATGTTACTTGTGTGTATGTGCCACCTGTATGTATGTATAATCCAAACACAACAAAATAAGACGCCGAATGACAGAAAGTATCGCATATTCGTCAATAATAAATAATTGTAGGAGCACTTCTCCTTCCTTTACATACATAATGTTATTTATTCGCGCTCGACACCTACGACTCGACGTAGATTGATCGCGTGTCTTCGTGATACACTAACCGTGAGTATCTACCTACTGTCTGTGTATCAATATACTTAGCGAGTGATCAGGGATCGACTCAACCGTGAGACGAGTGATTTTTGTGAAGACGAAACAACGACGATCAAGACGTTCTTGTTAGGCGATGCGAAGTCAAAACAAGATTTTTCTGTGAAATTGTATGTAAAGTGAGACATGTGAGACACTTTAAAATCTAAATATTTTCAATCATAGAGTGTTCTTTTCAAACTGCAATAACAAGCTAAATAATGATTATTGAGAGTTTTAATAACAGGCATGGCATGACAAAAATTCTGTAAATATTATATGATTTGGTTTTCCGGAAAATGCTCTCACTTGTAAAGCCTTGAAAACAGAAAATCTATTTCAAGCATGAATAACAATAAAGTAGGTAAATGCTGTTTCAGTTTTACTTCAAGTTTATCTAGAATTAAAGGCAATCTGAATGAAGTTTGCCTTAACGAATAAAGTAAGATGTGTCATAAAGCTTCTTTTTCCTTGTCCCTCAATGTCACTTAGACCTTAGGGTCAGGGCATATTTATATGGAAATGTGGCAGTTAAAGACGGCTCTAACAGTTCAAAGTTGTACACCGGCCTTATTTGCAGAGTTCCTTGATGAAATAAAGAACATTTTGACAACTTTTCTTGTTTGTATTGATCGTTATTGTTTGGGCTTGGCAAGTCCGCAGCTTTGTTAGGATTATAATTTAGTAGGATTTTAACGAAATAATTATTTTTGTTGTATCGTTGGTATTGTGTAGTTATGGATTTTGTATCTTATCAAGGAAAGAGAAGAGTAAATATTGAACATTTCGACAACCACAACTTTATTTAAACCACAATGACATTTCTATCAATCCTATAACGTACCTGCTTGGCATTTTTTTGTGAAGATTCAATATTCAAATTGTAAAATTACGAAATGATCCATTGGAATGAATTGACATAGAAATGTCAAATAGGTCGTTAAGAACGCATTTTAGTGTAATATAATAACATTGTAACCACAGCATGTAACGCTTTTGTTATACCCCAACAATATAATACAAGCCACATGCACTGTTATGCTCATCCATCAGCTGTGCTGTAGGAAGCGAGTTCGGTTCCGTTGTCGTCATTCGCGCTACTCAAGCGCACGCGCATAGCACGCACTCTTCCTACGCGAGCAAATAGGTTTTATACTGATCTACTTATTGGAGGTGGAATACTCTCGATAGATACAAAAGAGATCATATTTTAAAAGTATGCATCACTATTTTGAGTTGGCTCAAAAAAATGTAGCATTTTATTTTTCCGAGATTTATATGAGCTTTTTTATTAAAGTGTGGTTCTGGGAAATCGTTTCCAAAATGGAACGTATTTTTACTTTGCAGTATTTTTTTTAATATATCCTGTAACGTATATACCTTTACTGTACCTACATGATGTTAAAATGTTATACCTATATAATAGGCTATTTGTTCTCAGGTCACGCTAGATAATCCTCAATGTCTTAAAGCACTCATTACGAAGCACCCACCCGTGTTGTGTTCATTGTTGTTTATAATAAAACCTGATTCAAGATACTCTAGTTTACAATAAGTCTAGACTAGTAGGTTTAAGAAGTTTCAAGGAGTTATAATTTGCACGTATGTGGTCACACAACTCGTTTTACACATGACAGCCTAATACTACGCGTTTGTCGAAAATATTGAAAAATAACGCATAAAACACACCGAAATCTTTTTGAGGTGGTTAAATTATACGCTTCTCAGAAACCTGCAATCCTAAACCAAATTCTTTATTTTTTATTTGTGAATTTAAAGGTTTGCAAGGCTGGCCTTTTTGGAACTTAAAATAGCATAATTACGTAATGGTGGCTTGTTGTAATCAAAACAAACAATTCTATTTGAGAATTTGTAGAATACATGTAAAATCATTATTGAACGTCCATAAAAATTATGACAAAATGCCTTGAAATGAAACATATCCGTAGGCTCTAAGTAGAGCTTGAAATCAAGCCCAATTCTGAATAATAAATACATTATGTTAGTGACAAGTGACCAGCAGTCAGTTTAGCGAATACGTTGAGCCGTCTGTTAGCACAAGACATGACCGGTTAAACTGTGACGTAATTGTAATACCAACGCTTTGCTGGACGTTTTGTAATGCCAGATACTCGCTGATTTGACCACTGCAGCTGCCCACAAAATATTCATCTAGTGACATACACACTGATTTAATACGGTGACCAAGCATAAATTACGGACGTCCCAGTTGACTTTATTGCAAATATTGCAACCAAAATTATTTGTTAACTAGCTGCAGTCCGCGGTACCACTCGCTTTATGTGCGCATGAAACCGTGCTATTCAGAAATAATGCACTCTGTAAATAAAACTTTATAAATTATCACCTCTTCACAAGATTAGAATTTATTTGCAACGAAACGCGATATGATATTTGTAAAGTGCGAAATGGAGATCCACAGTTTAAGATGTTGGTTTTCAGGATAGGGATCATTTGACGTTTCGATGAATTGAGATTGACAATTTGGCAGATTTGATAGTCTCAACATCAAACACCATCGTGATCAATATAAATACTCCCAAACTGAGGAAAATCATAAGGAGCTGAAAGAAGCCCTCTCAAAGATTACTCATTGTTCGCTACTTTTTCAATGTTGCTAACAACACAATACCTAAACGTAACAATAACGGCCTTAGTTAGATATTTTTCTTGGATTGTGAACGAAGTAGGAGTGTGTGCAAAAGGAATAAAGCCGAGGGGTGCTAAAATTGTATAATTTTATTTTTAACAAGCGGCTAGCTAACGACGTGCTTCGTGCTCGGCTGCGTCCGATAATGTGTCGGCCATCCACGTAGAAACACCTATCTATAACTTATATATTACTTTACACTTTATAAAATATTTCGAGCGCATTTAACAGAGATATCGGTAAACATGAGCTTATGGAATGAAGTATTTTGACAGAGTTATGCAAACAGTACAGCCGGAAGGATATCGTTTATGAATTTCGATACACAAATAGTGGTTCCGAAATGTTAATATTTTTTATATTAATTTCAGTATTATGTATGAAGTATATGTATGTATACAGTAGGATGTATGATCTATAAATGTCCCTACAATTTTTTCAAGTATTTATTAATGGTATGGCATGAAACTGAACATGTAAAGAAAAACAAAGACCGCTTGTGCTGGTTTTATTACTTAATTAAGTAATTACCTGTATTTGTTTAGAGTATTGCATGTATATAACGAGCATGTAGGTATATAATTGATGATGTGACTCGACATCACAATGTTATTCACATCAGATGCTAAATCATGATTGCTTTTTGTATTTATTTTTTACCGTTCATGTGAACCGCGAAGGTTTGTTTATGTCTTTTGGTAAAACACTCATTTGCAAGAACAAAGTAGATATGAATAAGGTTTTTCCTCACTTTTAAGTCATTGTTGTACTGTGAATTGTGATAAATCAGTGTTGTAGTGTAACCTCACGACACGTGCGCTGTGGGTGGAGTGCGAACATATTATACAGCATGATGTCATTAACGCGACACTCCGTAATATTTGTCACTTTCTGTACTTGGGCAATATGCTCAGAATGCGCAGGCTTCGATGACATACTGCTCCATTTAACATGTTATGCAAGCACGGACCGGTCCAATGCAATCACACTGGACTCATTCACAAAATCAGATGCACCTGCTTTGAATATTACGACGCTGTCATAGTACACACAGCCTGTGCATGAATTGCCTCTAAGACAACGCTGATTTTAGTATAGACACCTGATAAGCATGTACATAAATGCTAAACTGCATAGCTAACTTACAAATGCCCTTGTTGATCGTAAAACATTAGAATAATATTGAAAACAAAGTATATTCTGCACTGTTTACCTTGTCGGTATATAACTAGGAGCACATTACACCATGTTTCTGTCACTTCACTATGTAAGCACTGGTATTGGGTTTGTTTTGAAGGCTTGCAGCACAAGTGTTCGCAGCGTGTGGCGTGTGCGCGTATGGGCGCCGAGCATGCGCGGGCGAGGCACTGGCCGCGGAGTGACGGAGGCAGCAGGTTGCGCGGGAGTGCCGCCCCGCCCCGCGCGCCGCGCTCCCCCGCCGCCGCAAGGCTGCCTCTGCGCCGCTCGCACAGGTATTCCGACTGTGACGACAACGTGCCCATTTATGTCTTTGGACATGGTTGATGGCCATAACGGCCATATGGTGTCTTGCACTCGGCGCGATTATGTTTTTTCAATGGAATTCAGTAATAGTAGAGAATTACCTCAAGGTGTGGGAAATTATTCTAAAAAATGCTGGAAAATTACTTTCAGTGCATTGCTTGCAGTGTTGTTACGTCTTGTCTATGTAACTGGTTTTTACATATTGTCACAAATCGTATAAAACAAACATAAAATTGCAACCATTGGCCATAACAGGTTGTTAGACGCATTCCAACGTTTTAAGACGATCAATTTCTTAGTAGAATCTTAGAGTGAAATACTTTCAGTTTCGATGTTCGCTGCTCAGCTGCCGTGATCACTGATGGTGTAGGCAGAGTAGAGATTTCATTATACATATCTAATAAAGGTAGCTGCCGATGAATCCTTTTATGCAAAATTTAATTTCGACGTCTTTCTCAGTTTACTTTTATGACACAAGAAACTTATTTTCAAAAGGTTAAGTGCTTATTACTTCTCTGTCTGCTATCTTTGGCATTTATGAAGTCTCCTGTGTAAATTCTATGTTTAGGATATAATTAAAACCCGGCTTAAAAAAGCTGATTACACATTCCGTTTCGTAATAAATAATTATGAACTGTGGTCACCTAGCGAACGCTGAGTCAGACTTCAAACATGCGTATTACCTTTTATGTAAATATATCTGTAAGACAATTTGTCTGTAGCACATAACATGTATGTAGACACATCAATAAATAGTAGAACATGTCACCACAGCGCATTTACGACGTTCAGCTAGTAGATATGTACGAAATATTAAATGTTTGTTGTGAAAGGAAAATGTTTTCGTAATTTATGTGGACATAAATTATTAATATACCGCCAGCAGCCTGCAGCTATCTATGGAACAGTTAAATTGGATTCAAGGGTCGCACGAGGTTTAATTTGATGCGGGTCTGCTCGAGCGGGACCCTTTATGATAAAGAGAATTTGTCGATTTAAAATTCTTCGACACATTTTTGATCTTTTATAAACCTGTGAGTTATTCCGTAAAACATATAAGCACTTCTTTTGTTACCTTATTCTGTGTGAGTCTTGTTCGCTATCATATTAAAGTGAAAACAAAACCACGGCAGCACACAGATCTCATAAATATCGATGATCCATTTCCTCCCGACGCAGTGAGACGATACAGTGTTGTTTCAAATTATAGACGCGTGCGCCACTGGAGGCTGCGGATGTTGAGAATTGTCAAGCGAGGGAGAACCCGCGCCATCCTAACTCGTGAATAAATTTGAATGCCTGAACAGAGGACACGACGACATTTGGCCTACAGGCCACAGGTGCCGACGCTCTATGTTATGTTTCCATAAAAACGCGCTCGTCGAAGGGAAATCTGTGCAAATTTTGAGAAAAAATACTCCACACACGAATAAGTTTACCTTTCGGTGTAACTTGTAATATATTCGATTGAATCGTCAGAGTTTGCGTGTGGACCTATCACCATATTCCTGATATTTTATAGATATGTATATCAATAAAATCATGCATGGTTAAATCGTAACTTGAGTGTTACGACGTAAACGAGATACGAGCGGTACAATCTAACTTGGAATGTTGAAACTCCGATTGAATTTTCGTGTTTACTGGGCGCAGGTGAAATGTTTCAAGAAAATTTTTCAATAAATGAAAAATGGAATTGGTTTGCTGCCGGGAAACGTATATAGTCGTCGACATGTTTTCTATTTTACTACTTCTTGAAACAAGTCGCTCCACGTGTTCTCACTATAACGCTCTGTGAATTTCCTTACAATATTCAATGATTGACAAAAGCTTTCCTTAACTCAAGATATGATATATCAGAACTCATACTTGTACAGTATCGAAAAACGTCACGGCAGCATGTACACCTTCCTACATGTTTGTGATATAGACTAGTTATAAAAAAGAAGGACGACTTAAAGGATAAACAAAAAATTTCATGCCCCACTGGTTTTTAAAATAAAAATATGTAGAAATAAAATAAAATATGCCAAGCATTAATCCCGTTGAAGTGGTGGTTTAATTTCACACGAATATGAATCAGCAGAGTCGGTCATCGGCTGTCATGACCGGGTGACGACACCGGTATATATATGGTCCGAGTGAACACTTCAAAAAGACCACAATGTCGAACAAATACTCGTCACATATGTATTTCGGTGACTACAAAGGATGTCTAGTTTGCTTACCGGTCGATGTGTAATAAGTTCATTGGTCATTGGATACACAATAGGTACCTATTGAATATGTGTGACCCTTTTTTTTCCAAAAGTTTACAACACGATATTGATTGTCTGATTTCCAAAAATAAAAACTATATTTTCATGTATTTCGCGCCTGTTAGTTTTTTATACCTCTACACCTGTCACATCGGAATGCATCGAAAATCTCTTTTGAAATTGCAATTCAATTTTCGAATTTCTGACGTAGCAAAAACCAAAATAAGTATAGACAATTGAATATTAATACAACGCCTTGACGTTTTACACGTAATACAATCAACAGAAACCTCAATATCTTATAGAAATAGGTACCTACGTCAAATGAAACCCCAATATTGGTAAAATAAGCGTAAAGGGCATACTCGCCTACATGAGTGAAGGTTCAATATTAAATAAGAACGTCTATATCTGTATGCTGAATCCGCGAATCTCATTCCTGGTTTTATTACTTGATAAAGTCAATAAATACTTTATTATACTTTATACTTCTTGATTCTATTTTTAAAATAATTTACTGAACAATTATTTTACTCTTGTTTGAACAGTGTAGTCTACTATTTTATGTCTAGTACTAAGTATACATATGTATGTATTTTCTTTGTTCAACATGTGAGATTTTGCGTATCGCTGAGAAAAACCCAATAACTTTTTAAACGCTCACTATCGCTGTTAGTAGTAGTTTTGCTTCCAACAAGATCGAAATAAACTTAATAGAAATAGCTTGGAATTTCAAAATTTAAGTGGACCTATTTTCTACCTATAAACGTAACTGACATTTGACACTCGGACCATTCTCTCGTATAAATTATCAGTTGGCATCGAAATAAAGATTGACATGAGATACGTTTCCATAATTTTCTCTCACTAATTTGTAAGATAATCGCAAAACATTTTCCGGTGAAAATCGCATGAACAAATAATTCTTCATTAGAACGTGATATCATAATACTACCTTGATAGATGATATCCTTTCCATTTGTTTCCCTATGACTTTATTAAAATTCTGCAGATGTATTTGTACTCCAGAACTCTTTATTCAATTAACAAAATTGGAAGCCTTAAACAACATAAACCGCCCTTCCAAATACAAGTTTGTGTTTAGAGCTGACCATCTTAGTGAAACAATAGAGCATCAAGTTCATCAGGCAATCCAGTTTCCTCGGCTGCATTGTAATGAAAAGCGGTTTTGTATTCGCGATGCGGCCGCCGATGGGCCCGAACTGAATTAAAAGTTGCGCCGTCCGCAGCCGATGTGCCCGTAAACTGATAAACGCACAGTTACATGCTCCGTTCACGTAATGTAGTTAGTCGTAACGATGCTTTACTGGTCCGCTAGTGAGGTTACCCAGCCTTTTAAATGGATGGTTAAATGAACTAAATTGTTTATAGAGAGGTGCATGTAACGTACGGCCGCTTTGATGTTTCATGAGATGCGGAAGTATACTTTAGCTACTATTTTATGAAAATTATCTCCAACGGAACTCTGACAGTATCATTTATTGGCAAAATATTGAATAATGGAGACATGTTGTCCAGGAGAATAAGGACGTCATAAACTTTTCTGGTTTTACTTAATATTAAACACGCCGCTTGTATGTATTTCTTTTTTGTATATAATAAAGTACGTACAAAAGGAAAATGAAGTTAACATACATTTCAGCATTAACCGTTTTATTATTCTACATCCACGAAACACAATTTATTAATTTACTATGAAAAGAGGAACTATAAAGCAATTTAATTAAAGGTAACTAAAACAACACGGTGGTTGGAAAGGTGCGCTATCAAAGCTTTGAAATTATAAAATAAAACTAGGGGTATGTTTTATCAGACAATAGTGAGGCGCCCCCTAGCTCCGAGGGGCGAGTGGCGGGCGAGTGGCGAGCGACTGCCAGTGCGGACTGAAGCCCTGCTTGTTACGATCCCGGCTCGGGTAACAGAATTGCAATTTATAGCTTTCTCGTTGTTTTTCATAATTTATAAGATTAGCAGCAGCGGCGTCGCGATACCATTATAAATTTCAAATAAGCTTGATTTATATTGTTACTGTAAAAACTTATGATTCAATTACAAGTGTAATTCATTACGATTTTGTTAACGAGTTTCCAAAAATCTTTAAAATAGCGTTAAACATAATGTCACTCATGTTTTCTTTTTAACACAATAGCAGTGTCTAAGTAATTAGCTAGTAATTCCTAATTGTAATACAATATTTTTTACTTTACTTAGTTTTTTTTTCTTGTAAAATAATTACAAATCAGATGACATTTGATCGAATGTTAAATGCAACGTAGGACATTTGGTATGAGTTGAACTCTTGCCAAAACACATTGAAGCTAGCACAAAAATCGAACGTGAAAATCACAGTAGCTGAGTTTGGACCACCAGGATATTCTTAATTCAAAGTAATTCATATAATTTGCAACAGAGAAGTTAGTTGGCCAGCCGCATGCCGTAGGTACCCAGCAGCGTTAAGTTTAAACATTTCGTTTTATAACTATGCACCCACTAGACTATGGAATGGAAACTACTTTTCAGTTAATTTACTAAGTAGTGCAGCTAACCTGACTCCTGTGCTAAATGCAACGTTTATTTATTTTGTTATTATATAATAATTAGAACATCCAGCTCTTGTTCAAAGAAGTTTTCGTTTTCATAATAAAAGCGAGGTATTTTTGTTTGTCTAAGGTTTTTCTGAGAGAAAGTTATGCATACCAATGCGAAAAAAACTACGCACCTACGCTGATTTAATTTTGTTAACAAGTCCACCTACAGTTTATAACTGTTTTGTGTTTTTGTGAAACAATAAATTCAAACTTCTTCGTAATTCGATTTTAATCTACCTATTAAAGCTTACCTATATGAGACAATTTGCCAGTTTTGGCCAATTTGATGAGTGCACTTATTTTGTGTGTGTGTGTTTTTACAATGTTGCTTCTTCTTCTCCAGTGTACATTTGAACGTTACTCATGCGGTGTACGTGAAGTAGTTTCTTTAGCCGAAGCTAAGATATTCTAGAGAGACGCGTCGTCCACTCGGGGGTACGTGAGTCGCGTGGAGAACATTCGCCCAAACACTCGTTTGTATACATGGCATCTCTTGCTTGTACACGCTTTTTATTTGATTGATTCATTCAGTATCGCTTGTCAATCAAATGTTGCCTTAAGTGTGAAAGAAACGCAAGCACTTGTAGAACTTAATTGCTTCAAAGCTAAAGAAAAGACAGTCCAAACTAATGCAAAATCCATGTATGCAATTTCGTTCCCATCTATTTAATCCTAACTAGCTATCGAAAATTTTGTCTCGATAGCAATGATACTTTTTATTTAACTATCTTCACATATGTAAGTTTAGTCTGGATTGAAATTTTGTCAGTTAAGTACATAGTCGTGTTCAAATGATATCACATACGACAGCTTTTCCATCTAAATCCAGCATCTAGATATTCACAATACGGTTCAGTTCCCAGACTTCTCGCTGTACAATAATATTTGTTTATAATTGGACAAGTTTGGAGTGGCTAATTAATGGAAATGGCACAGTATCGGTGTCACGTAGACGCAGCATAAGTCCTAACTAGATTCTGCGAAGTGTGACACAAGGAACATGACGTCTGCTCCCGATCATTATAACTTGCCCTCACAACTACGGCACCGGATTCGATATTAGCCTGCTTCAACTGAATACAATATCTACAGATGTTCCGATATGTACATACTAAGATCTAAGTAGGTGCTTTAGTTCTGAAGTTGAATATGTTCCTGTCTTTATTTTCTTGTGGAATCAATTTTTTTGTAAAGTCTTTGTTTTGGTGAACAATGATATTCTAAACAGATTTAGTAATGTTTTTTTTTGCTGCTGCAAGCGACTGTTTTAACAATTATTTGGTTGGTACTATTGAATTGCTCTATTGAACACGTTTTTTTACATAAACTGTAATTGAAGCGGTGATTCTCTAAAAAGCTAAGTAGTCATACACAAACATAAGCTATACAATTTGCCAGCGCTATAAATATAGCAATTTCAGTGTCGAGAGAGTCGCATTTGTATTTACGACGATTTTCATTTCTGGGCACAGTTGAATTAACATTTTTATGGTTCGGCAGCAAACGGCATAAAACCCTGCTCATTAGACATCGCCAGGGGAACTTTACGCTTTGGTGCGCTATCGAAATTATAGTCCCCGATTCCGCATCAAACTCGAAAAATCAGCGATAAGGAAGTTTTTCTTTGCATTTTCTTTTTCAGAATTTGTTTTTGTGAACCTCGTAGGTAAGGAACGAAAATAAAAAGCGTATTGGCGTTTAATATTGGAAATTTAAATATAAAAGTAGGTACCCGGTGTTGGTTTGTTCTTTTATATTTTGTTTTAAAAGCGGAAAAGAAATACCGGGCACGCGATAAAATAGCCAAGAGAATATTTGTTCATGCTGTTGAAAAATATTTGCCAGTCAGCTGGTTGTTAGCGAGATTGACTGTCTGGGGTGCGCTGCACTAATGCTCTGCTGAGTGCCTTTGACTTTCTTTATTAGAAAAACATAATTTAGTTTTTCAATAAAATATTGTAGGTACCTGAAGAATATTTTTGTAAATGATTTCTTTATAAAAATACAGCTAAAAATAAAAGTGGCGTTTATTGGAGCACAGAACTGTTTCGTAAATGGATACTTACTTGTTGAGTTTCTTGCACTTGAGCCGGTAATTAGTTTCGGATTGGTGGCGGCTGCGAATGGTGGACGGAGCAAAAATCACAAAAGGCGCCTATTATAATGGATTTAGGGAGAAATTGTCGCCACTGTCCGGACTCCGGACACTTGAATTAATGAGACTACTTCACAAATCCAAAAATAGCTGGCAACTGTATTCTCTGACTAATAACTTATTTGCAGTCACAGTTTAAATCTGACTTTAAAAATACTGGCCGACTTCAGTTGAAATGAAAATCTTTTCAGTTTACTGGATTATGGCAGTCCACGTTTAGGGGAAATGGTCCCATTTTAAATAAGGTATGAACGCAGTTTCTTCAATCGTTGTATCACGTTGGTTTATGGTTATTAGGTAGAAGAGTAAGTTGTTAATAGAAAAAGAAAATATTTGTAATCACATGCAGTCATTTACATTGATCTATCGTACCTACGTAAAAAAACGTATATTCTGCAACAGTGGAAATCTACAATATCTACCGCACAAGTCATGTAAAAACAGATACAAAGAATAACAAATATACATCCATACATTCTTACAAACTTTCACATTTATAATATTAGTAGGATTATATGCCCAATTAGATGGTTACTGGCTTTAATTAGATGGTTCTCAAAAAGCGTGATCTCAAGCGCCTGTCGATTTACCTTCGCCCAAGAGCACTGAAGACGCGACGCTAGGGCGCAACTTTTTGATTCCATTTACTCTCAGGGGTACCCCTGCACGCACCAAATGTGCATATGCAAGATCGTAACGTTCCATTTATCATTTCACATATCAGTTGTCAAATGCCACTTTACTCCTCTCGCGAAAACACATTTTATTGTTATGATATGACAAATGAATCTAACAATTATAAAGATTTTGATCGTTGGAAGCACCATGAGGATACGGTTGCTTCTAATTAAACCATCTGAGCAGAAAACGTGATTAAAAGAACTTCGATAATATTATAAGAGAGTTGTTATGGGTTACAAAAGTAATTGTAGATATCATATTCCTAACGGTTTACGAGTTGACATACACACTACGTAATACCATTTTAATAGCGTCAATATCTGCTCAGCGCCGGTTTCCTCGACTAACATAACGCCATAACAATACCGATGCGGGCTATACTGACAACTAATCCCCATCAAATATACTCCAACACAATTGCTGAGCCACAATTAGTTTATCTAATTAATTCGCGACAGCCAGCGTATGATCATAATGCGTACACTGCCAGTTTGTAATAGAATAGAATAATAATATTTGTTTAGCGAATAATGTAGGCACATGTTGCGTCAATAACTGCTAAATAAATCTCATCTAAAATTAGGTTAGTTATTAATAGCGGTAGCCAGGTTTTTAGCGATATGTCAATGTACGTTTATAAACAGATCCTCCAATGGAAAGTTTCAATGTTTGCTTATATCATCGATTGACTGGTTAATTAGACGAAGTCTTCTAACGCAACTCGTTAGTTCGCATCCGTTGATGGGCATGAAGGAATATTTGCCATTTACCGTTAAAAACAACATCGGGGTGTGACAAACAGTCCCAAACGGCACAACAATGGCGTGGCACGGGTGACGGTGGCGGTGCTAGTATTTCCATCGAGCGAGGCAACACAGTGACAAGTTATCGGAGGCACAAAGCCGAGGCAGTCGCCGCCAGCTTGCTGCGCCGCCATTCACCGCTCTCTCAAATGCACTTTATCATCCGCTCTGCTCTGAGTGGCTCAATGCTTCACGCTTTTTTCCATTACGTGAGTTTGTATTAAGTTGGTTATTGCAGGTATCGGTGGGAAATTTTATGATAGACAGCTGTTATTTACTGATAGGTTTCTTAATGGTTTTTATTGAGTATCGTTTTTATTCCCTCGCAGTCGGGAAGAGTTGTAGTTGTGCGCACCATTTGGTCCTGAGCTAGCATTCCGCAGGAATAGTAGTTTTCTTTTATTTATTGTTTTGAATTAAAAGCTTCATTTTTCATAATTTTCACATAAATAACAATCTCTTAATATACCGCCTAAAATACTGGTTACTGCTGAACTTTTCTAGGCTGCCATCACAACTTTTTAACTTCCCAAATTGAGTCAATTGCATATCAACCAATCATTCTCAAAGCAATATGGCACTAATGATTTAACAGTCCTGTAAGAAAAGTCCGCGAAAGCCTTTTGTAAGGGCTTTATAAATTAGCAGGTAAAATAAGTACGATAAAGTAGTTTAAGCGCCTGACAGACAAAAGGTGGCACCTGATCAAGAAAGGGGTGTTCCGGACCCGAGCCGCTCCGCCTTCCGTGTGACGCGCGCCTAATTGTAGATGACGAAGGTAACAGGTTAATTTGTTATCAAAGAGATTGTTACATCAAGGTTTGAAGGGTGTCACTTTGAGCGAAGCGTGCTGCCTTCGACTTGAAATGGTGATAATTGGCTACGTAACAACTATGTGTTCTTATGGCCGTTTAAAGCCTGTCGATAGTTTTAATTTTTTTTTTTCAAGTCAGATAACACACTTCGTATGGCGTGCGTAAAATTTCCTAGTCAAAAGTCGGTCATAGCTTTGTATAGTGTATGTAAAATGTCCTAGTCAAAAGACGGTAGTCTCCAAAGCTCGCGTCAATCTCGGTTCATGGGCGTCGAAGCTTGCGGGCAGTCGTGGTGCTGACATGTAACATATTGTCGGAACATAGCTCTTACATTAACACAAAAACACCACATGACATGTACATTTTATTAACAGTTTAATGGTAATCATGGGGGTAAATTGTAAGACCTGAAATATAAGCTAAGATGATAAAATGAACATGTGTGAAAGATAAACTTTTCAATCATGTTTAGCGGAAATCTGCGGCCAAACGTCAACAATAAAGTAATATGACATGAAAAATGCGGGAAACAGACAAAAAGTTTATCGAAAGGAGGCAAAAGGGAAAAGATGAACACCTTTTGAAAATAATTACCCATCTTGAAAAATGGGAAAAGGGTAGCAAAGCCGAAGCATAAGTACCTGTCCGGGTTGAGAGCCCTCGAATATGCTCTTTATGTAAGTTATGATACTGACGGTATGGTAATGGGACATCATCGACGACCACTCCATTCATCCTCACCGTGTATAGGATGATCTTTTAAGAACCAATTTCAGTGGCAGTCGATGACGTGATCGGTTGGTTAAACAGCATTTTTTTTTACTTTAGTAGCTCGAATTATGTCAACATGGTAGACTTTTTACTAGAATAAGGTCAATCTGCCTGCATTTTCAAAAGTTATATCAATAAACATGTTTGGCATTTTTTTTGTACATATATTTTTGTATTTTACGCGGTTTAAAGCAAAAAGTTTGGAAAGTAATTGTTACATTACATACCCAGAATTAACTGAAAATTTTAGGTTTTTAAACTTTTAGGTTAAAACAGTTGTGTTTTAGTTTAGAGAGATTCAAACTTTGAATAAAGTTTGGTCTAAACATATTCTATGTTCGATGTTTTCATAATCTCACTGGATCAACCTGTATATACTGAAACAAAGTTTGGCTACTTTCGTACTTAAACGGGCATTCCGGGTGGATTTCAAATGTTAATTTTATTGAAATTAAGCACATAACTTAGAAATTATAAACATTCGGGTATTATGATTTACTTATTTGTACTACAGGGGACATTATAAATTTAAAATTAATCATTTACTTATAGTTTGTTCGAAGAAACTGCACAAAATTAAATAAATTAAAATTATTAAAAAAATAAATAATAAGTAAATTCATAATTAAACGATATTGAGTTCAACGGTAAGTAGGTACTATAAAACTTAATGAAACTGTTACTTACTCATCATCATTATTTAATTTATCATAGTCCTCTCATAACCGTAAATAAATAAGTACGACATTAAAAAGGCGTAGATAAGATATAAAGGAGTAAAGAAAAGCGCAGTTTTATAAATCAAAGTTAAGAAGGCTCGAACAGATTCGTAGCACGTAGCACTTCGTAGCAATATGCATGTAGCAGGTAATAATATTCTAGATTCAACATCAACACACAAAAGCAGGTAAAACTTATGTACTGTTATTGTTTAAAACTATTTATGTACCTACTAATTTTAACTAATTTAGATACCTTTACAGGAAAATATACATACCAAGTGCTTGAAGAACTACCCCTTGAAACACATACTTTTGATCACTGTAATACATATGTAGTCGAAAATAAAATATCACTTCTTCACTAGCTACAGCCAAACAACACCATCTTTGTACCGCACACCTGGAACCAAAATAAGTGCTGCCAATAATATTGAGAAAACAATAAATAAATAGGTAATTACGCCATCATTCATTTGGCCAGTAAACCGTCGGCGATCAATACGCCGTGTCATCCATTACGGTAGCGTTGTGAAATATATTGAAGTATCGCTCCAGTCGCGCTACTTATTATAAGTACACACCAATCATTAAAGATAAGTAGTTTAAGTTTGTATATCTATATGCATGCATAGTGTGTACCTACATTGTATAAAATAAATAAATATATACGAATTATAGTCTATATAATATGTTCTAAAATGTAAAATATATGTTTAACAACAAATCATTAAATGTAAAATTCTCATTTGTTCGTACTTCTGATTTATCAGAACCGATAATTTAGAGGTAAATCATGTTTGATTGGCATTTCCTGGAATACAAATTGCAATATGAAAGCGGATTTAAAATTGTGTGAATGTATGTAAAGAAATATTTCATAGTGCCAAAAGATCACCTTTTTGTGAATCATTTAGCAGTTTTCTGTGAAAATGCAATACACAGTATCTTCGTTCCAATATGAGTCCCTTCAGTGAATATAAAAAAAAAACAAGCCCAGTAATACAGATTAACTATTTGATCTTTTACGACTGATGGGATGGCCAGGGTAATAAAGCTTATTGAAGATTTCACAATGAAAACGCGATGTTCGATTCTGTTAATGGCAGATTATGATCGAACCAGATTAACAAGGCTTGAACTTACATCCTATAATTTGCATAAAAATCATGACATAAAAACAGACGAATAAAATTCTTTTCAAACAAAATGCACACTCTTTTTACGAAAGCAAAAACCACACCTGAATTCAAAAACGACATTGATTAAACTGGTATGTTCATTTATATGCCAGTACTTTGCCACTGGACCAGTATGTAACTGATAAAAACCTTTTTCTATCTCCGAATTTATAGTAGGACTTTATTCGGGCGAGTAACGTTAAAAATCATTTTGTTACGTCCAAAACCGAACTGCCGTTTTATCTCATACCTACCCATCGTTTCAGACTGAAATTTCTTTTTTAATGTAAATCGCCTGTTTTATTATAGGTATTACAATGAAATGCGATTGGTACAATACAGCCATCAGTAAAATACTATGGGGTCAACCCTTTATGCTCGCTTCCGCGTTTTATCCCTGATAATGACGGTTCGACCTTTATTTCTCGAATCGGTGTGAAAATTGTACAAATTCCTGGTGCGGTCACATTATTTGTTGAGGTCTTCCGTCTCCGACATTGTTCAAACGATTGACTGCCGATTAAGTCCTTGAACCTTTGAATACCACGCAGTGAACTATGGTAAGTTTTTGCATTGTATCCAGAATCGTTGCGTATTCGTATCTAGTAGCGATTTCGTATAGTTATGATCACTTTGATTGTGCTATCATATATATCAAACAATTATTGCCTTAGCTATTTATTTACTTAACATTCTTCTCTATTTAACAAAGTAAATATAAGAAGACAAATAAAGCAAGTTTGGCGCGAGAGAGACTTGGTGACGGGGCTAAGTCTGGCGGTCAGTCGGCAGCCAGCTCAGGCGGCCACTGTTTATCAGGGCGCGGTTGGCGGAGACGCGACAAATAACCGCGCTGTCCATCTCCGCAGATAACGCCACGCTTTTTGTGTCCCCCACCACTCGCCGTCGAGATAATACTCATTTATATTGAATTTACCCAAAATAAAAGGAAGAAGACAATAAAATGTTCAACGAGATTTTCGCCGCTTTTTCCTTTTGTCAAAAACTGTGTTTTATTTATTTGAATAGGGCCTTTATTGAGCTTGTTACGTTTTAATTTCGTTTATAATTTTTGATGGAGGCTGTCATCAGCACGTTGTACTTGTGCAGTGCAAACATTTTGTGGTATTATTGACGGCATCCGATAAAACGTGGAGCCGAATTAATTATTCGCAGAAACTATATTTCATACGCAACCGCTGTAGAGGCCAGCGCTGATGTTTGATGAAACACGTATGTACCTAGCTATAGGTTTGTCAGTGGTGCTTTGAATTTAACGTAGTAAGGACGATGGGCGTTTTGGTACCTTGTCCAACAGTGTTGAATGTAGTACCATTGCGTAGGTCTTGGCAAGGCAAAAAATGTTTACTATGACGACTAGTCCCAAATCCTTGTCCATTTCGCGTGACATCGACTAATAGAATGCATAATGTTCATAAATCATCAACGTAGATGTAGTTCTTAAATCCAACTGTATCGAATAAAAACTGGTAAAGTAACAAAAAAACTAGAATTTGGCCTTTTTAGAATGTTTGCCTGCCGATTGATTTGAAAAAAGACTGTGCAAACCATTGCAGTTCACGCAGAACTAGCTGATGTATTTGGTGAAAGTTTTTCAGTCTTTACAATCAATTGAGGTTGAAAAGTCAGAAGACGATGTTTACATAGTACATATTACGACTCAATCTTGCTCGTCAAGACGTGCTGAGATAATGATGGATTTCTTCTTAAAAAAGATGAATATAAATGTTTTGAGCTTTCGTCAAATCAGATGACGATTGTGTTTCCGTAGTATGACTCCATAGACTATTACAACCTTTAGATTATAATAGAGTGTATCTCAAACAATGTAAGATGTCTGTTAACTGAGTTTAAAATTATTACACTGACGACATAATATGCCTCTTAATGAATTTGCATATATGGATGACATACTTGTATGTCGATTCAATTTTTATCGTTACTCGGATCGGACAGCTAATTGAGGCAAGCCCCATAGTTTTTATTATTCTTCACGTTAATACCTTTCTAATGATATATCATACGTTACTGTTGGAGCGGGTACCAAATTCCATACAAAGTGCCCATTGTCCAAAGGTTGTATATTATGTAGCATATTGATCGTTATATTTTACATGATAGCAGGTACATACATATAATAATCGTTACCTAAGTCTAGCTTGAGAGTCTAGCAAGTATTTGTGGAAACATATCACCTTCAATTCGTTAACACATTTTTTTGCATTAATTTACATCACACTTATTGTGTTCTAAAAGAGTTTCATAAACTTTTCTACTTAATACTTCCTACTTCACTCGACTTGAAACACTTGTTGTCATATCGATTCCTTTTCTTTTAGGTAGACATGTTGTCAATTCATAATCAAATCTTTTTCTTACTGATTCGGGTTTTCCGATGTTTTGCTACCTATATAGACTCTTCGCCAACTTAAATCTGGAAGAATGGGCAATAGCGGTTTACAAAATAATATTCAAGTGATTCACTTGAATTATTGTTTTGTCTGGCAGAGAAAGGCGCAAAAAAAATACAAAACAAGAAAGCAGCTTTTTTATTGAACTTCTATATAAACAAACCGTTTTCGATATTAAAATGAAATAGCGAACAGTATCTGCTATCTTTTCATTGCATACGTCAGCAAACTGTACTTTCCCGAAGCGTATGTCATCATGCTTCTTTTTTATATCTCTTCAACGAACGCAAAATAGAAATAATATTTCAGACGACAATTTACATAAAACATGAATATGAAATGCTGTCATCAAACGGGTTTCGTCAACACTGGACCACGGGATTATTTTGTGTATCCATACTCCAATTACCTTTAATCATATACCTATTGGCGCATAATTTATGATAATTAACTTGTATAGTTAATTGCGATAAATCATTACAGATTCCCGAACACTGTGATTACGTGTCGGTCGATCACAATGAGCCACATACATAGTGTTTAGCGTGATTGTCTCCAGACGACCCTAATACTATAATTATCCTCACAATTGCATTCGCATGAATACAGTTATTAACTAATTAAGTAGATATTAATCTCTCTGATATATCCGTTTAACATTGATAAGCAGACAAAGATGAAAACTAAAGCATGAAACATTAGACAGATCTGTCATCTTCTACTCAGAACTGCAGAATGGTAAGCGAAAGCAGGATGGTCAACGTCTGCGATACAAAGATGTGCTTAAACGCCACATGAAGAGATGTGACTTACATCCGTCACACTGGGAGGCTATGGCGGCAGATAGGACACAATGGAGGCGAACTGTTAGGGACAAGGTGTGCGAGTTTGAGAGCCAGCGTAGAGAACAGCTTGACGCTAGACAAGACGAGCTGAAGGCCCAACCACCCTCAGCCATTCAATACACCTATATCGGAGGAGTGCTGACTAGCAGGGAATGTGGACGGACATTTACTGCAAAAATTGGCTTTGTCAGTCACTGGAAAGCACATCAGCGAAGCTCTAAAAATTAAGCGCAGACCCAAGTCGCTGAAGCCGAAATCGGCCAGGATCAATATAAATAAGTCAGTAAACGAAGATATATATAAAACCTGGAGTATTTAAAGATAAATATGATCAAATAATCAATGTACCAATCAAAACTGACCATTGTCATTATCATAAGTTCAGTTTAGTTAAATGAGTATCACGTAAGTTTCATTAACTGCTCCACTCGCTGGAGGGAAAAGCGTCACATAACGGTGCTCCTATTCCATTCATCAAATTCTAATCCGGCGCTCCAGCGACCTGTTCACGTTCAGTCGGCCGTGCTATATGGATTTGTTATATAAAATACAGTGCATTCACATTTGAGCACGAACAAGGCTCGTCCGAGTGACGTCTAGACAATGTCCGAGCGGGAGGGCGCGGGGCGGGCGGCGAACGCTGCACACTGCCACAGTCGGCGCGCAATTCGTCAAGAGACCGCTCTGCCGTAACTAGAGTTCTGCTACTCTGCCGCAGCTTTTTGTTCCCAAGCAAAATAAAGAACATAAAATGCAAAACAAGCGAGCGATACGATACCCTGATCTACAGCGGACTTTATTGATAGCGCCTGAAATATGCTCCGTCATTTTGTCTGCAGCTGAAACGAGCTACGTAGTTAGTACAAGATGTATTGTACGAATTAGTTCGGATGAGTTGCTTGGGTACATTTCGTTTATTTTGCAAATAGAACGAGCTCACCGGTGCTCGAGTTGCAGACCGCGCGAGTAATACTTAAGGGCGGCGCGCTTATGTGTTTTTAACAAAGTTGCCACTACGGAAATAAAATGGGATTTTAGGAGCACATGGTAGCGTTGGCTGTCTGCCACGAGACGGAGTTAAAGAAAATTTACTGGCCACAAAAATGTAGCCTCTCTAGTACGCGGCACCCCCTCCGGGACGCACCGGTTAGATTAAAGTTTTGTTAATATGGAAAGGTTGCTGCGGCGTACGATTTCCCGTGAGATTAAAATGAACACATTTCAGATTTCGAGCTCGACCCAACTTTGAGTACCTAGTTCGACACAATGCGCAATGGTCCACTATGATAAGAGTATTCAGTCTGACGCGTGGAAATATATCGCCCAGTCCCCTTCCAGTAACACTTGACACGCAAACCGCTATTAAATTTGGGCTTTTGAAACGGCATCCGTAAATTGTAAAAGTTCCACTGACGAGCCCATTAACTAGGAGCCATTCAGCACTCGAGTGTACGGTAACATGGAGCATTCAGAGACCACCCCGGTTGAAATACGTCGTAGCCACCCTCTGTTAGCACGAACACTTTCATAGTTTCGTTTTTACAAAATGTTGTAAGGATAAAAATGGGAAGATATTGATGTAGAGGCATATTGTGTACTTAGTCGTAAAGTATAGGTATATGCCGTGTATAAATCAATTCGAATTAAAGTTATCAGACTGGGTGCCGTTTCCGAGTCAGTGTTAAGTTAGTGAGTGCCAATCAGTATAGTTAGCGGCCGCCTTAGGAGCTTCCAGACAATCTCGGCAAATGGTGCCATTAGCTGAATGCGTAGCACGGCTCACGCCGGGTAACGAGCGGCTTAGCTGCCGAGCCCGCTATCATTGAACAATTTGAATAATACATGGAAGTTGAAACACTCACCGCGCATCGGGAAAGTTGGAAAACCGAAGTTGGGCCATAGGCCGAGCTCCGAATAGATAGTTTAATCGACAGTATGTGTAGCGTGCACCGGCACCAAAATATATCGTGGATAGACACCAACATAGTTTGATCGGTGTTTTACCATAATTAAAACTATGAAGTAACTAGACTGTGAGCAATAAGCTCTGTTTACAAATGTGTTCCAGAGAGAGATCTTGCAAGGCACAACATCCTTGGGAAAGAGGCGAACATCCATGTTATGAGACGCTTCACTAATGTTATTAAGAAATAAGCAATCATGTCTCAAATAGGTACCAGAGCTGCACTATGCACCTTCATGATTAATATGAGTTCGATAAGCTCGCTACAAATGAAGTGACGGGGACAGGGCGATAGTTTTCTCACGGGGAGTAATTAATCAAAGGACAGGAGCCGCCTGCCGCCGCAGACGATAAATCATCCAGGCTGGACTGTAACGAGCGTTTCCTCGCAGATGAACGCTATGAATTTACCTCGTCCTTAACTGCTGGGCTACCTACTTAATGGTATACGTCTGTTCTGTATATTAGTTTAAACATGGATCGTTTTGTCTAAAAAAACATACTTAATTGTGAATCAGTATTTGATCCTTAGTAATAAACAGAGATAGTATCATGCTAAGTGCAACTTTATTATTACTCTGTACATAAGAACCTGACTCCTCTTTGGAAAATTAAATAAATATGAAACGTATTCGCTTCTTACAGCAAAAAGTTTTTCCTTTGCAAACTTCAGTCTCCTTAGGCTAGAGTGTCAAGGAGTATGATCACACTCTGTCGCTTGCCTCGGCTAACAAATTTCCGCTATAAAACTGTCTGTTGGTGTATATGTAGCGGTACCTATTGCTCGGTTTTTGCTAACCAGCGACACAGGTTGCTCGGAATTTAAAGAAAACGAATGAAATTGCTGCAGCTTAAAAAAAAGTATAAAAAATTGCTACGGGCCATTGGTTCCAAAATCTGTGGTTCGCAAAATTCAGTTAATTATGTTCCATCGAATGTATTGTCGTACAATGTGTTGAACACTACACGTTATGCGTCAGAGACTCGTATTTCATAAAAGTGACAGGCGCGACAAGTGCCTCCGAATAAATAAAAAGCTGGGAATTCCGAATAAAGTTTCACTGGATGGTTTGCGAACATGTTTTCTGGTTCGCCGACATTTCCTACCTGTTTTGAAGCACGTTGTTCTGTGAGCTGCCACTATATTTTAGCACCAAATAAAATATATACCCACGTTGATACAAAACATTAATTTATTGTACCTAATACATTCTAGTGATGTACAATATGGAAAAACAAATAAATACTATACACACACATTAAAATGTTAGTCACTGAAAATTTACGTAAAAAATTTCCTGCACCATTTATTTCCTGCGTTTGATTCGCTTACATTTTCATTTCAAATATGTAGGTCTTGTTGTAACCTTATCGTGGAATGTTGGCTGTCTGTAAGTATGTATAATTTGGAGCACATTCCTTTTTCACAGAGAGAGGCATATTAGATGTGGTGCAGGTAGGGCTCGTCGATGACGCCGCAGTGCGGCTGGCGGCCACCCGCGGCCGAATGTTGCGCCATACACAACCTACCATGGGCCCTGAATTCTTTATGTACGCGCACACTTTGTGAACATTTGCGTACATTTCCCCTCTTATACTTAGACTCGACCATAGTTTTCGTTCATAAGATATTCTGTTTTAAATAATTTTACTTATTTATTTCTTAGTTAGAAATATAATTCCTGTCTTTTGCCAGTTTTTGGGTTGGAATGCGGCAAAAATACTCTTTGCATAGGAATAAGGAGCAAAGTTAAAACTTTTTCAAGAAACACAGCTGAAACTGTGACTGCGACTAATTCACTTAACATTAATACTTGTTTCATGAGCCAGAATGTTTTAACCGACTTCAAAGAGATTACATCAAAACTTTCTTAATTTTAATCTTAACTTTGGCTTTTTTCGCTTAGAATTGATGAGGTTTTAATTTGGTGTGACAGTTTGTAGTCCGTAGATTGTAAACAGTTCTAATTTGTAAAAAAAAATAAAGGAACCTAACTAGGACATGGTTATACTCGTAGCAGCAAAAGAATTTCCTTAACATGTCTAAAAGATGCCTTCCAAAGTTTTTCCCTTCGGAGCTTACAAAATATGTGCAAACACGTGAGGGCCTCAGGCGAGGCAGGTGTTCCATCGCGAACAAATAGACTAACGATCAGGATTCTACTTGTGGCCATTAGTAAGGGCCACGGCTCGCTGCCCGTACATGTTACTGCACCGCGACTCAATAATTTACTCTATACGCTCCTTGTTTCAGTCGGTTTAGTTAAAACATGGCGCAGTGATCGCCAGCCGCTGCTACCAACTCCACGCTTTCAGAAATAAATGATAAACGTGGTTTTAGTTTTTCGAACGCCATTTATGGGCCACGAGCACTTACTTTAATGCTTTCAGGGGAAAACGATGAGACAACAGAAAGGTTTCGCACAAACGTAGATAACAAAGTTAAGATAATGTGCTGAGAGGAGCTACTCGTCAGCGGGAAACGTTTTACGGTTTACAGCCGCATATCGGGAAATTTTATATTGATAGTGCGGTGTGGCACTGAATTCGGTTTCAACGTAAGTTACTTTGATTAAATCTGTTGGATCAACTGTGTGGGACATACGAATTAAGCGTATCAAGGTTTATTAATAGAAATGTAATGTATTGTTTTATTAGCTACTTAATTAGTCTGCCGTCTTGAATACAAACCTCTTACGAAAAGGTCACTTAAGTCAAGCAAAAGAATTCAACAAAAAAATACCTGGAAAACTGCCGAAGAAATGAAAATTCCCATTCAGGTTGAGTACCTGTGTTCTCTAATAATAATAATAATTGGTTGGCGATCAAAACGACGTAATAAACATGGTGGATGGTGGTGAAGCAGTAACAAATGACCCACATTCATTGTCTCCGCGGTTCCCTTTGGCACTAATGAGCCCCAGAATCACATTTTCAACCAAATCGTGGAAAATTTCGATTAATGTACACACAAATGTAGGCCTGTTTGAATATATTCGAGGGTAATTTGTCATTTTGGATTGCTTTATGTGTTTACTTTCGTTATTGTAAACTCATTTGGCGCCTGAAACATGTAGCGGTGCTGAGAGCCTATCGCTATACAAAGCTTATTGATTAGATTTACTGAGTTCATTGAATTGTTCGGTTAAATCCTGGTCATAATGCAGTATTTTAGCAGATTGAATCTGATGCTGCTGTCAGGTCCAACTACGAACAGTTTAAGTCCTAGATAACTTACAGAATTCCTTTATTCATTCAAATTCAATTATGTTCGGTCTTGTGTAATTTATCTAGATAAGGACTTTTACAGAACTCAAAGACCAGGGTGAGGGACATAAAACAAATCATAAATCATTCATATTCACGACTATACAAACAAGTCATGATACAAACGATGCAGCCTTTGATACCATCAAAAACTATAACTTCGTATTTATGTGAACCATGCATAAAATTGATTGCACCAATCATAACAAATTGGCGCATTCAATTCAGAATACATTTTCCTGGTATTTATAACGAAGTGGGAATTGAATGCAGGGACACAAAGAAAACCGCTACTCGATACCAATTTAGCAGCTGCACTTGTAAGCAAGAGATAAAAATTGTACGCGACACGTAACAAGCATTACCTACTTTAATATGAAATGCACTGCGTTTGTTGCTGATAAATATTTTGCGGGTTTCGAGTGACGGGGATTAAAAATAAATAGCCGTTGCTTTATGGCGCTTCTACGAATACCTGATGTCGGTTTTATAATTAAAATATCTGCACTGCTTTTATGTACCTGGATTATATAAAAAATATGTTATGTTTAATATGAATATTTAAGGAAGAACAAAAGTATGGTTCTATTTGCCAAACCAAACAATACTCAAAATGCACTAATACTTATTGCAATGTATGTGGTTAGAAATAGAAAAAAGATTACATATATTATGCATAGAATTGGTACCATTAGCAACCGACAAAACTATGAGTGTGGTTCCATCACCTGCATAAGCCTCAGTGATAATAGGTAAGTTTATCGGCGAATTTTCCGAGATTATTACTCGTTGAAGTACTGGTTACTGGTTTAAGTAACAGTAAAACAATCCTTACGGATTACTTGAACCACTTACTAATAGTCGAATTGTAATAAAATAGGATCCAAGTTACTGCAATCGTAAGAGAAAACGATGCACCATTTGCAAGATTTAATTAATTTGAATGGTTTCAAGTCCATTTCCAATGAATGCTTTATTACGAAAGCATACCAATGTATTCTGGCTTCAGGGTATTCTGATAGCAAATGAATATAAATTATTGAGTTGGGTAAGTAAAGCGGGCTGGAAACATAGAGTTGTGACAAAACTTTTAAGAACGCAATTAAAAATAAACGCTCGGCAGGGTTCGAGCGCGATCGTGACGTGCGCAGCGCTTTACCTCACGAGCTTTTTTAATATAGAATTTAAAACGATGACACATTTTAATTAATCATATATTTTTCCAATTTTCACGACTACTGGCTTTAAACGTGTGGTATTGTCATAAATTTAATGGGTACGCTTCGTTTGTCAAAGGTGGCAAAGAATATTGGTAATCATTTTGAGCATTCACTGGCGTTTTGTATTAATTAAAAAGTAATTTGAATCGTTCTCCCAATGAGCCTCGATACAACAAGTTAGGGTAAAATAAAAAAAAAAAACAGAAAGGAGAGTTATTTATGACTATATAAGTAATCGCGCGTAGATAATTTATGAAGGAGTCACCGGCCTAACGATATAAATTTAGAGAGACCTCAGTGCCGCTTGATAAATGAAACTACAGCGGGGAATTTCGCTTTCGACACATTTATTTTCTAAGGCTCGGCCCGCCCCCACTGACTCCTGTGTCTGAGTTACTGTTGCAAAAACCCAACCAACTAACGACGTCCAGGTATTGTCGGCTCGTTTCAATTTTGCACATAATTATTATTCTGTTCAGAACGAAATATCGATTGCTGTTCGAAGCCGAAATTCGTGGAAATTCGCCGTCAAAGGGCACCACAACTGGACTGAAATATCGCACTGCATTTTCTAGCAAAAATAGCTTTGTGGGAATGTATTGTGTGTATGTTTTGTGTAGGTATAAGCATCTAGAACAAATAGTACAAACCTGCCTTATGATTATTCGTTCGACTCATTAGCTCAAAGAGCAGTTTTCAGACTGTTATAACCACGCACGTCAGATCTCTTTTGTGCAGTTCTCCGTTTTCCGCGCAGATACTCAATATTTTCCATCTTCACTTTTTCTCAGATCATTGAATAGTTACTAATTCACGTCGAGTTTGCACGATTTGAACTTTCTAGCAATTCATTTTGTAGCATAATGATTTCAAGTTTGGAATGTTCCTCCATTTCTTTAGTTTTGATAAGTTTATCGGGAAATTGCTGCAATCAAAATGATCAATGTATTCATTAAAATGGAAAAAAAAGACTTGCAAAAATATACTAAAAAGATCTATTTTCAGAAACTGGAATTAAGAACTTTCACACTTCATCTTTATATACCAAAGCGTAATTTTTCCCCGTAGCAATCTCAATGACGCTTAACGTTGCGTGTTACGTTGTACGATTATCAATACAAGAGCAGCAGCACTTCGGTATGTAATCCCGTGCCACGTACGCTGTACAGCGTACAGTCGAGCAATTTGATATGAAGCCGGTCCATTAGCCGCGGGCCAGTAAGCCAGCGGCTGACCGCGATGTAAATGTTGTCGATTTGTTCAGCACGCCGTTGTCCGACCGCCCTACCATCCACTAAGCTAATGAGCCCCTTACAGAGGTTCAGGGATCATTGCTGTAACACCTAAAATTGGTGTCTATTAAAATGTTTAATACCTATATTTTACTTTGTATTACTTAGCCAACCTAGCCCACGATGGCTAATTAATTTCCAATCCAAGCTACTTCAGTTTCTGTCAGCCACATTGGGCTCATAAGCGTTTTTTTGTTGCAGCAGTCCTAAATAAGATCGAAATACTACGTTTCTTTCATTTAATTCAACACATGATTTGTTATTTATTTACCTAAAGTGGTAATTCAATTTTAAATTAACTAATTCAATTTCAACACTTAGTAATTCACTTTTCTCTTCAACAAAATAGTAGTGTTTGTAAAAAACACACAATTTCGCAGTTACGTATAGAGATAAGGTATGTGATACCTTCATAAATTCTGGAGGGTTTAAGATAGTGAACAAATGTCCAAGAGAAAATGAGACAGAACCTCATGCGGTTTTAAAACCTCCAGTGGTATTATCTGATGGAATCCTGAGCAAGAGAAGAGATAATAAAATGGATAGTGAGCAATAAAACCAGCTACCTTTGCGGGCACTATAAAACTATTTGACATACCCAAACCGTGCGAGCCAAATATACGAGTATCTACGTAAACTTGTGGTTGTACTGGATATGTCGAGTAGGCTAAACAGTATTGGATATAAGAAAATGTACGTTAGATGACATTCGTGTCCAATGTGGACTAATATTTTTTACAGTCCCGATAATTTCTGTGCGATAACACTGAACACTGAACGCTGCTTTCAGTTCCTATATTTTCATAACCACTTCTTTATCAAAATTTGAATTAGCTCGTATACCTACAGTTTACGTTTCAATTTATTTTTACCTGTATTTAAGATATCATAATTCTTCACACAAAAGCGGGATCGGTTTAAAAAAAAGTTCTTTACTGAAATTTTATTTGAGGATTTACGGAAGGGTCGGGTCGTTCGTTACATGTGAAGGCGGCCGAGGGTCATTTGTAATAATTATAAACTCCATTTTTTTTCAACCAAGCATGTGGTAAACACGGTGATCCGAACTAACAGGAACACTGTAAGCTGAAGTTTTTTGTTCCTTTTTGGAATACTAGTATGCGTTTTGCTATTCTTTGGAAACACAGTCAGAATAAAATCTTAACATGTCGTGATCGTGATAAAGTCATAACAAGGAACAAGCCTTTTTAACTTTAATGTGTATATGAACAATAGGATCTGCATATTATTGAATAGTGTAAGGTGTTCCATTGTAGCGGGCAGTCCGAGCGTGATTTCCTGGCACGCTTCACCGCTCAAATATAAGTTTGACAGCATTCTCTAATGCAAATATATATTTGAATGAATATGGAACATTTCGAACCTTACAGGCAAAAGTGTGTGTTGGCTGGACGATAAACTACATGCCAACATTGTTATAAGAAATGTATAGGTACCTTACTAGATTCGTCTATCCCTATATATATTGTCCTACACTTGCCATCATTAAATTATACTTTTAAAAACATTCACCGGTATGCTATATTTTGAGAACATAACATCACCTAACAGTTTATTTAATAGATTTCTTCTGGTTAATTCTATCATAGAGACAGAAAAACCAAAAAACATAGTTGAAATAATAGATCTAGCCGGTGTATTGTATTAAAGTCCAATCATAACAGCTTACGGACAGCATCAGTTCCTGTTATACAAGTAAACGGTGAATCGATTTCCTATTACGGTTGTAATGAATACCTGTGGTCGCAACACATCGCAGATGCTGTGGAAAATATGAGGAGACACCACCGTTACCTTATAACCCGCTCCACTGAGATATTGAATATTTTGTTCCACGGAAAAATCGTATCGGTCTGTGCAAAATTGTTTGTGAATTTTTGATGTGGTTGAAGATCTGTATTTGATAGAATACTGCATTGCTAATATAGAAGTATGCCATTTTGAGGTGAATGCACACGTTCGGTTTGAACGCTAGTCTTCCCTACATCTTGATGTTTCATGGTAGGTAAAAGAATTACTTACGTGATTTTCCACAGTGTAAGTAATACGAGGCTCAATGTAATACTCATCCCTTTACCAATAGCTACAAAATATGCGTCCTTCACCTTTATAGACATTCTTAAAAGCTCTCCTGAAAGTGAATTTTAAATCAAGTTATTATTTCAGCCTATTATTTCGGTACCCACAGTTAAGTCTAAACCAAAGGTCAGTCCCATAATATCGCCTACGTAATGTTTCTACGTCACTGCCCAACTAGAGAGCACTGACTGCTTACGTATTACGGTACACGGTTGTAAAATTTTGTAAAGAGCCCGTACATCGTACATATAGTTACAACGGACCTGTAAAGAAATGTAAGCTGAATTTCAGCTCAAAATTAAGATTGGATTTTTATGCAATTCATAAGCGCGTATGAATGGATGGCGGCACGTGGCGTTCTGTGGTTAGCGTTCTCGCCGTGCCGAAGCTTGATTTGTTTGTGTTGAAATTGTGAAACCCTAAACCCTTCACTAATTGCATTGTTTGTCGGTAGGAATTAATCTAAAATTCATAAAGCACAACTAGGTAGTGCTATAAGCTAAGATAGATATAAGCAGTATATAGGTATGAATATCAATGCGTACCAGGGAAACTGAAATAAGAAGATATACCTACTCAACTATTCAGCTTTAAAGGTAGACAGTGAAACCGATATCTTACACATAGAAGAAATGCCTATAAGTAAAATAGGATAGATAAACTTTAAACGCGATCCTTGTCACTTTCACGTCACTTAATCCACAAAACTGGGCAACTGGTACGTGAATGAATTCTGATTCGTATCTTTTATTAAAGCTGTCAAACGTTTGACCTTTGTGGAAAGCTAGAAAATGTGTGTCTTGTTCGTGTTATATAAAGCGACTATTTCAGGCCCCAGTGCCACCGGGGCTTAGTGTGTTCTAAATATACCAACACCCCCGAGTTGTGACGTCATAGCGCAGCCCCAACCCTTAGGCTTGGGATACATGCTGCGCGGTGCATGCTTCATTGCTGTTTAATAATGTTCACATTTCATGCAATGCACCTAATTTTCTGTCTCTGGTCTCGAAGGTATGTGTATCATATTTGTTAAAGGTATATCTGTAATATATGTATTTTTTTATCATTCTCAGCAGATTAATAATTATAACGTTATATCACTTCGTTTTATTACAAAGTGCCTTCGTTTGAATTCTCAGAACAAATGATACCTGGATCTGTGAAATGAAGTAACATCACAATCGAAAGACAACAATAGTCCACTGACCTTACCAGTGAGGTCCTTCAGAAAGGTCAGGTTCGAGAGCTACTCGTACCCGTCGCACATGTATGAAAAGATCCATGAATGTAAAAGTGTCAAAAGGAATATTGTAAGGGTCGCACGTATCGTGTGTAGTTACTGCCGGCCCCCGTGGGACACGACGTGACGCTACTATGTCGCACGTGTGTACTGAACCTTACCGATGCAAAATGTTTCATCGTTGTTATTTAACTAACAAAATATCTCAAAACAAAAGCGAACTCTCAAAGGCTTTATTTTTCGAAAATGCCCCTTTGAATAGAAACAAAAGGATTTGTCGCGAGGTTTACATAATTCAATATAAAAAATAATTTATATATACTAAAAATTTGACTGTATAAGTGAATTTCATATTAAAAGACATGGATCCAGGCCATATCCAGGCTTTGTACGCCGATATCAATCAAAAATATTTTTCAATCGTATGGATATTGAAAATTTATCTCAATTCAATCTCCAAATGAATTCATCAAACTGACGCGGTTACTCGATTCTCATTTAAACAGAACCCTTAAAACATGCTATTCATGAAGAAAATTATGTTTACTTCGTCATAGGAAATTCAAAGCGAACCGTGCTCTTGACAGCTTTGTGCCGTAAAAACGATTAATACTAACTCTTGGTTCATAAAATCATCAAATGCGAACACAACGTACTCAACTCGATTACGCTTCTGTCGAGTGCTATTGAAAGCCGATCGATTTTCGCTATAAAGGCTTACTCGATTCCTATCGAAAATAACGCCACCCTTACAACGTTCAATAAGCTAGTCATAACACAATTATAATTAGTAGGATTAATTCGACGAACGTGTTCAAAAACGTTTTATGTTTTAAGGTTAAACACATATTCAACTTACAGTGTCATGTGACTAACGATCATAATTATAAACTCGTAAAATTCTCTCGAAGCTGTTGTTTTGAGAGATTGCTCAATTGTTCTAAATTTTGTCATTCACATTTGTTTCCTGTGTTTTAAATCTAATGAAGTAATTCGAGTAATGTCGTAACCTAAGCTAGGATTCATAACGTGAAGAAAATAGGAACGAAGTTGTACATATTTTTGCACATTACGCACCCCCGAAATCCCCTAAAATATACAGCTGCCAACATACTCGGTTACATATAATTCGCAGAACAAACAATCAATATTTACAGAAGCATTAGTTCTAGCCAAGCCGAGTGTAGCTTTAAGTAATTTTGTTTGAGCAAAGACTTTTTTACTGCTTTATTACGACATTTTCGCTCTTTCTCCCTACCGCTGGGAGAATTAAAATTTTAATGGATTTTCAATGGCGGCAAGTGAAATAAAACCACCAGCACGGTGATTACACAGCTTCCGCTGGGGAAACAGTACGTACTGCCTGAACACTGCCAATTTAATTGCGGTATTAAGGAAATTAATTCAAAACAAATGCAAATTGTTTTACGAAAACCACCGCTTCTCAGGCACAACACAAATTGATTTATTTATCTGCTTCACATTAGCTATTCACTATTGCCGCTTTCGAGATTTCGTTTCAGAATGATTGATCTCAGCAAATACAATATTGGAAACAATTTTATTCTATCAAAATACCATAAATCTGAGTTCTACATGTCGTGATTAAAGAATGTCCAATTTCGTTCAGGCTTCTTTTATAACTGAATTAATTTATGCATAGCAAAGTACTAATACGGCCAATACAACAATGCAATGTTCCACATTTATTTCCATACATCAATATCATAGAGCTATTTTCGGCTTTATCTAATCGAAATTAATCTGGTTTAATCAGGGATACCTATGTTGCCTTATTTAGGCTGCCTAGTAGGGTTTATTTTTAACCCCCGACGCAAAAACGACGGGGTGTTATAAGTTTGACGTGTCTGTGTGTGTGTGTGTGTGTGTGTGTATGTGGCATCGTAGCTCCCAAACGGATGATCCGATTGTAATGCGGTTTTTTTTGTTTAAAAGGTATGTCAGTCGGGAGTGTTCTTAGCTATGTTTGGTGGAAATCGGTTCAGGTCTTCAAGGTCATCAGCTCGTTTGCTATATGTGATAGGAATGTTACACGCTCAGTTTACTTGCAAGTATATGTGGGATCTGAAATTTGAAACACTAATGTCTTTTGGAAGCACTGAGCTGGTCTGCTGTTAGGGCACGAAGATAGGAGACGTAACCCTGAACTGCCTTTTAGTAAACCCATCGAGTTTGGGCTCGTTGAATTTGTCGTGACGAGTTCTCTTCATATTTCTGATTGACGAGAACCTGATGCTGGAAATGGGATGTGGCGGATGAAACCCTGGAATGCCGGAATGAAACGGATAAACCGATTTATATTTTTGCTGAAAATCTAGAACTTCCAAAGGTTAATCTTTATTGTTTCTCAATCTGTGCAACTCTCCCAGAGCCAGTTTGTCATGAGGATTGTTAAACAGCTTCCTTTGGCCGAGATCGCATATAGCGACCCCATCTTAAGATAAAATAAATTAAATGAAAGAAGGAAAAATTAAGGAGCTCCTTTAAAAGCATGAAATAAAATTAAATTATAATTTAAAAACCCCCGACCCAAAAAAGTACGCAATAATTATGACAAAAGGTTAAAACGCTAAACTCTATAAAAGCAAAAATAACTTTTAACACTACGTAAACTAAATTTTGACGTGTCGGGGGACCGCTTTTTACCTTCATAAATACTTACATAAATCAAATGATACCTACCTAATTACAACATTCGTTTAAAAAAAACACGTATCTAAAGTAATGAATTAGAGCGGTCCCCCGACACGACAAAATTTAGTTTACGTAGTATTAAAAGTTATTTTTTGCTTTTTATAGAGTTTAGCGTTTTTAACCTTTTGTCATAATTATTGCGTACTTTTTTTGGGTCGGGGGTTTTTATAGATTTTGTTGCTGATATTACAGCAAGTTTTGGTAACACGTAAAGAAACAAACAAGATTAGGTAGTAATCACGTTCAATAGGTGAGTAATAGCATCTTGTGAAGTTGTGGAGCCTTCTCCTCTGAGGCTCGGCCCACGTCGCACTCGAACATGTTACCGGCTTTTTATTGTCCATCGTATAATATTGATGGATTTCGAAACAAGTTTTGAATTAGATTTAGTGGGCGTAAAAATCTAGAGAAGTAAATAAAAAGATAAGAAAAGCAGAAGTTGTTTGAAACGATATATGTATATTATCCGGTGCGGTGCGGTGACTCAAGCAACTCCCTAAAGCAATTTGTTTTTTTTCTCATTATATGAACAAAGTAGCATTGGTATTTTAATCTAAAATTAACACGTTTGAATTACGATTTACAGGGCTGTCTATACCTACATACGAGGGCGTTTTTAATAAAAAATAATAATATTTTTTATTTTCAATACATTGTCGTTATAAGTACTTACCGCTCTGCCAACATTTCCAGGGCTATGTCAATACCTGAGTATTGAGATTTTATTTGTCTTTAAAAGAACGAGGAATTAAAATCACAGCTGAGTCGCCGTCGTAGCTTGCGTTCTGTAAGCTAAATATTTTTTACCTTTTTTAAATGGTCCGTATTTTAAATGAGCGCTATAATTGCACAAAGAGCCGGTGCTGCAAATATCCTCAAATATATGGCGCGGGTGTCAGCACAGTGCAGCCTCTGCGGTTCAGATTTAAGTGCAGCCGAGCGGAAGGAATGCAGACGAATGATATTCCTTAACAGCCGAGCGGGGGATTAAGAAAGCTTCAAGTGACATATATTCCTGTACGAGCCATGGAATCACCAATTAAGAGTAGGTACGAGTTGGCAGGAATTCCGTAATTAATGTGCCTCTGCAATGTTTTCAACAATATTTTTGTGTGTTATATTTACTCTATTTGTGTATATCTACACAGTAGTGGAATTGCAACATTTTCTAAATGGAGCAGCAGCTTTAAATGTCAGTGGTCGGCAGCGACTGGTAGCCGCTTAAGACTCACTTGCGTAATTGTACCTAATTAGTTGTTGGTTGCTACCATACCGTACGTAGAACAATGAGATGAAATTGTTTAGTACGATTAATCTTAAATAAAATTTTCTACGGTTATAATTCATTATTATTAAAAATATTTCTACTTACCACGGATTTTATCAGCCAATCCACCCTTATGATTGCGTTCACCAATTTATAACAGCATTTACATATTGTGTATACAATATGTGTATACCTCAAGGAACTTAATACAGCGGGGTTCGTTTTCACTGTCCTTTGTTTACGATGACTCTTAAAGAATATTGGACATTCTGAAAATTCGATCACATACAAATATTGGCAACCAACATATTACGTGAAGGTTTACTGTATCGTTACGATACTTTTTAAACGGTTTTATCCTTGTATTGCAGTTATGAAATATTAAAAAAATATAGAGGAAGGTAAGTAAGTAAAAAAAAGTGAAAAAGAAAACCAAACAAAACCTTATTCTATTAAAAAAATACTAACAAATGAAAATCAACTGAACAAAACTGTTGAAAGAAACCTTTTTGCTCCCTAACTAAAAATACTTTAAAACAGTTGACAGCTAATAAAACAACAAAATGAAAACTTTACACGTTTATAAAAAGTTACTGAAGTCTCCTCTTAAATGCAGCGTAAATAAAAACAGAGAAGTCGGGAACTGAAGCCCCAACGCTGAGGATTGCGCGTTACAACGAAATAAAATATTAAGAGAGAGTGGGAATCCCGGTAACCTCACAAAGTAGGCACCCTCTCAAGAGTGTTTCCTCCTATAGAATAGCTACTCGTCTCTACCTACATATATGTATATTCATATTTAGATCTCTCGTCTACAGAGGGAATTCTCGCTAAAGCTGCATCAATATTTAATTCTGATGAAACAATAACTCTTGACTTCTCTTTAGATCGACGTTGAAAACATTTGGGTGCCTTTGTTTTTTTTCTACGTTCACATTCACCTACCTATATCCCATACATATACCTTGTTTCTTTGCAAGATCCTGAATAATTCTGAGATATCAACGTTCCGTTGTTTTTATATTCTTACCTCATATTGTACTTATTACGTATTTTAGTCTTGTATTGATTTTAGAAAAGCTCGTGTGCATTATTCATTGGCGGACACTCTTTTTTCAATACTTACTTATTCTCAAATATGGAATTTGCAATCCTTTCTTGTCTGATACCGGAATGTTTCGGCAAACATTGTTTCATGTTCCATATTTAATCCAACCATCAATATTATATCTGTTCTAAGTTTTGAAATATTTTTTCCAGTGCGAGTGTCAGGAGCTATAAACCATATTTAAATCGTGATCATATGTTAATCCTTTTCACGTTTGCTTTCGACGTTTTTATTTAACTCCATTTCCTATTCTGTACCTTTGCGACCTGTTACTGCATACTTTTGTAAAACATGCGGTTTTTATGTTATCTATTTTTGTGTAAAGTTTTGGATCTGGTGTTCTTGCTAAAATCTATGAAGGTGAAAGGAAATGAAAAACGAGAATCGTATTATCATAATCTTTTTATTAACAATAAAATGAATCATGTGCGATACATAATTGAATTTCCAGTTTAAGATGCACAAGCCTGGTTACTGCAAACTACTGAACCGCGTTTCAAGTTCCATCCAAATAATACGGTCACCGCATTAGAACATGTCTGCTTCGTGTGAAGGTAAAGAATTAGCACTTATAATAACTATTACAAAAGGAATCGGTTCGACCTGCGTGTGGTGCCGCGAGCGGGGCGCTCCCTGGCGACCGCTCTGATGTCGCACCACACTATAATCCTACGAGTTATTATGATAAAAAGCACTTTCGTTTTTTCGTTAAATACAAGTATCAATTGCATAATGCATCTCTCTTACCATTTTATAATCGAGAAATATGTAAGAAGAAAAATTTATGGAATATAATAACAATAAATAAATATTTTATTTACAGTTTAAAAATTTTATCGCCTATCTATTATATTCTTCGGGCGCTTAGGAAATAAATAGTACGATTGGAACTAACTAATAAGTGATCGACGCATGAACTGAACGCGACAAGACGAGCGACATGCGGGTCCCGCGCGGCGCTCCTTACCTTCCACAATACTCATCCGACTACTTCCTCTTCCAAAACAAATGCTCTCAATGAAAACAGCTTACAAACACGTATCATAGATATTAGAATAAGTATTTACAATTTACTTAGAGCTGAGTTAAGTTAGTTTGTTCTCATGTCTTGGTGCCACCTTATATTGTGTACTGGTCTGTTTAAAACACAAGTGTTCAAAGTAATGACAGAAATACATATTTATAAAAGCTTCAATAAAATTCATTTATGTAGACACATCGATGTGACATAACGACGTCGTAACCCAATACAGGAATAGAAAGAATACAAGTACAAAACATTGTTAGTCGATTGTCAATATCATTACATTAAAACTTTGTATCTACTTATATCTTATTTGGCAGTAGTGATCTTATATTACCAAAACTGGTGTAATTACCAGTTATAAGCTACTTCACTTAATTCGTAGGTATTAAATCCATTTTATATAACAAATTACAACATACTATGGTCGTTTTATGTTCTTAAAACTGCTTCAGAATGTAATAATATTATTCCGCGAATATACATAGGTTATACCAAATTTAGTGATGAATGAACTATTCCCTAGACTGTTACGATATATTAAAGATCAGGTTAATTGAAACATAACACTTAAAATGGGTCAATGATCAAGTCTTCCGGGATTTTTATAATAATTAAAGCTCAAATTTAATGGATAAGAAAATATCCATTACATTTTCTATTTATGAGTTAACACAAAAATCTTATCCATAGCACATTCACTTTGGCCTTAATTTGGCACACAGTATCAGTTACTGATTATACGATACACAATAACATTGTACACAAACTTCCCATCTCTACAAGGAAAACATTCGCCATTACTAGACAGCATTGCGGAAACAGACAGAATCACGATATCGTACACGTACAATAGAGCAACTCAGTGGTCGAGTTCGTATAGAACACAGTGGTCACAGATAACTTACAACGGTCACTAGAGAAGGAACAGAACGCGCTGTCCGTCGCGGACGCAGCAACACAACGTAACGGGTACAAACTGCGCCGGCACTCACTCCACGCACTCTTACTTGACACCTAAACGATATTATAGATAATATTGTCTCGGCAAAATCTCACTCCACGACACTCGTCAAATATTAGCGAGTCGTATATACTACGTATATATAAATTTGATAAAGTTAATTCGTATTTAAATATTCCATATTAATATTTACTCATAAAAACACTAATTCATCGTACTTTCGAAGTTCACAAGGTCACAAGAGGAGGCGGGTGGGTAGGGGTTGGGATTGGGATGGGGTTCATGTTTGGTCAGTTGGTCAGTAGACTGCGGCGACATGCAGCGGCCGCATGGGCAGCAGGCCGGCGCGCTCGAGCGAGGCGCGCCGTTAAATGATGCTCTCGCGGTTGCGCTCGTTCTCCTCCAAGGAGCTCACCGAGCTGCCGCCGCAGATCTGCATCTCTATCTCCTGCAGCCTGGACACAACACGAGCGCTAAATAAGCTGCCTTCCGGAAACATGGCTAGAATCAAGCCATCCACTTATTTATATACGTAATAGTTTATCGACTTACCTCTGGTCCACCTCCCACTGTTGCTGGCTGAGCTTGGCGGACATGGCAGCGTTCTCGGTCTCGACGGTGTAGAGGCGCTCTCGCAGGCGCTTGATCTCGCACTCGAGCGCGTCGTGCGAGTCGAGCAGCACGCGCGGCGCGGTGGCCACGCTGCCGCCGCCCGCGCCGCTGCTGCGCGCGCTCGACGCACACGACGCCACCGGGGAGGCTACACGTAGGGGGCTTACTGACGAACTGCAACAACAATCTCACGTCAACAATCAACAATCTCATCTCTCACGAGATAACGTTTCGAATAAAAAATAGTTAAACATTATTTCTACTATTAGGTTTAGCGTTTGTACTATCAGTAGCTTTTGATACTGTTCTACACATACTTGCCCAACACTTTACAACATAAATCCATGGAACTAAGAGCATGTGGTTTATAAAACACACACATAAACAATTCCCAAATAAATAATGTCTCCTTGGTGGTTTTTTAAAACATTATCAATCAAATACTGCTCGTACCTTTAGGAGTTCTACAAGGAATACATTTAGGACCCTTGCACTTTCAAAATATAAAAAGAGCCTTTCATACTTAACAATATGGTAGTACCTATAAAGCTGGTCCCGATAGGAAGGCGGGTGTGATGGGTGTGGGGGCGGTAGCGCGGGCGCAGGTGGCAGGTTCATGTCTTCTATGGGCACGCGTCCACTCGTCTCCACCAGTCCGGGCGTCGACTGACAACGACCCATAGCCACTAAAACATAATCACAAATCAGTCAAAGTGCTAAAGTACTGTTTAATGTTTATTAATTAATTACAATAAAAAGATCATCTGTTTGTTTATGCCTATTTATTAATTTCGTAGGCAGTGTTTTAAACTAAATGTACCTTTTTCAAGCGGCGCTTTTTTATATTTCTCAAGTCTCTTGACGGCGATCGCTTCGAGTCGCACCCTGGCAGCTGGATACTCCTTGAGCACGTCCCACATGTCCTTCTTGCTGAGCACGAACAGATCCGAATAACCCACAGATCGCACCGATGCTGTCCGGCGGTTGCCTGTCGACGTGTCATCCACACACTCCGTGCCAACCGGCGTCCGGTCCCCCTTATGAGCTGTTCTGATCCCTCATTCCACACAACACAACATACACAGAACAGGTCATAAGACCAGGTTGACCAGGACAACCGACACCGGCGGCAGGGGAAACATGACAAGAGAAGTTCAGTCACAGTTCAAGAACTAAAAACAAAGCTTGTTTAGTAAAAAGATCGAAAACTACCTTTAAATTTAGACAACACGAAGGGTAGGTAACGGATCCGGAGTCACATCGCGTCCAGAATTTGAAAAATAAGAAATGACCGTAAAAAAATTATAAGAAGCCATCTCTCTAGGGTTCTTATTGTGCTTCATTACCAAGACAAAGCTTTAAAATACAAAAATTGTTACATACGAATGCTAAATAGGAATTAATATAAAATCAGTAGATATTTGAAATCCGTAAAAGAACTAAGCAGTTCTACAAGTCAGATTGCATAGGATATCGAAGTCAGACAAATAAAAATAATTTTGAAACCGAAGTATATGGTATAAGATCGTTACGTACGCAGGTGACACTTAATAATATTGGGGGATCATGCACCAAGAGGTCACGCCAAGTATATGAGGTAATCAGGGAGGATGCAAAGCGATCGGGGACACTGCCTTCAATACAACCAAAGGAGATGTTACTAAGATGCAAATAAATCACATGACACAAGACGCTACAAATCCTTGAAGAGGATCTAAGATGAAGCCATTGAAGTCCGATTCGAAACAAATAAAAGTAGTTAAGCTTACCACACAACAATATTTCTTCTTTTGAAGTATCAATATGAAAAGGAATATTTTAAGAGCATATAAAAAAACTGAAATCATATCTAAAATGCGTAATTATAAATTAATTGTAAATTTGAAAGCATTCCCTAATAGAATTGGCACGACTAGTTAGCGCTAGTCGGGTGCGCTATTGCGTGGCAGTGCCGACAGCGGTAACAGTCGTCACCGTGATGTCCCAGAACCTGTTGGTAGCGTCGCGGCCGCTCCCTCGGCCTGAGTGCAGCGTCTCCTCGAAACGTTTGCTTTTCAAAACTTTTCAACAATACGGAGTAGATAATAATGGCGTGGCGTCTCGGGCCCTGGCGATATTTACCAAGTTGTTTACCTGCCGTGCCCATGTTCAGAATGGAAATTTCGCCAAAATAAGAACCAGCCTTGAGTGTTGCAAGCACGGTCTTCCCGTTGTCGCCTACCACCTGGAGTTTCCCTCGGTTCACTATGTACATTTCCTTTCCGACTTCACCTACGGAAAATATTCTATTTAAGCTCTGTTTACCGGGAATATATTCAGTATTTCCCTTTCGATAGGTAAATATTTAAGTACCTACAGGAAGCCAAATAAAATCAAACCTTACCTTTTCTGCAAATGTAGTCGCCTGGCGAAAACAGAACTGGTCGAAGCCGTAGGACCAACTCACACAAAAACCCCGCTTCAGTGTTTTGAAATATTTCCACCCTGTAATTTCGAAGTCATTACTTTCCTTGTTAATTGTAATATGGTGGTCTAAAAATATGCATCAATCTTCTTTAGCTTATTAAGGCTTGACTTGTTAATGTAAATTCGTTGACAATCGAAGTTAAATAAATAATTAAAGATACATTATAGTCATGAATATGTGCAGGTATGTCTAAATAAATTCCAGCTGAAAAACACAAGAGCCATTTGGCGACAAAAATTTACGGATCGTATAAACGAACACTTATGCATAATTCATGGACGTAAAAAGCGAATGTTTCTCTTTTTAATTATACAACACGGGGTATTAAGCTTGAACTGCTACGCTGCATTAATGTTGGTGAGGTGATGTGTACCTACCCGTTATCCCACTAGCCATTAGCAAATACAAAGTTTGTACAAGAAAGAACACACACAACAATGATAGAAATTTACGTAGTAAAATAATTCAATTAACTAACTCAAGCTAAATGCAAATTAAATTAAAGGCTAAGACATTTGGACGCCTTAAGTAATTTGCTCGATAGTGACAACTTCATTATCCCTCAAGTTAAGTTCCGACAATCCTTTGTCACAGTGTCTGGGAGGATCAACTTTTGTAATGTCCATCTGAGCATTCTCTAAAATTGCCTTAATAATATTGTCAGATTTCAAAGAGCAAAGTATACCTAAGTACCTTCTTTTAGGACTGTGATTTTAAAGATTGTGCTCCGAAAACACCTGATCCCCAGAATTCAGGCCAGCTGGGCTCGACATTTATTTCTTTGTGATTATTTAATACATTTGTGTTTCGAAGACTGCTAAAGAATACTAATCACCTTCTTTTCTTTTCTGCCACAGGCACGCTAGATCCTGTGTTCAGATAGGTACTAATGTAATATGTTTTTTCCTATTTGTACAAGTACGCTTTATTACATATCTTAATCATTTGGAAACCCCATCCTCATTGAGTCATCATTCTTGAGATAGGAACCTTAGCTATTTCTACCATGTCTATATGGTGGGACAACTATGTGAGAAACATTATATTACCTCTTCAATGTATCTAGGTGTACATTGATTGCTATTTCAGCTTTAAGCTTATCTGGCAGGCATGAGACGGCCTTCTCTTCATCCGAGCACTTCTGCGTCAGCCACAGGTAGTCAAACCACTTGATCACCTTCACCTGTAAGTGTGTTGGTACCCGCCGCATGCGCATATACGTCTTCACACCGTCCAGTTTCGCTGTAACAATGAATACAGTGGAAATTCTATAGGTGTTAATACTGCTAAAGTCAGGATTAACAATATTGAAACGAAGTTTTGACATCGGTTAAGTACTTTGACACATTTAGTTGGAAATACTCATAAAAATCTACATCATATGGATCAATAAGTATCCGATTGTCTTAAAGCAACTAAGAGCCTTTTGTAGAATTAAAAAGAGATTACTCTGGAAGAGGTTTAAGGCTTTCGCAAACGAATTTCAATTTCAAAAAGATAATGTTATTCATCAAGTTATTACGAAGTTTCGCAGCGGCAAAATGAATTTATACTGTTTTGCAGATCACACTTAATCTCACCTGTCGCCGTCCGGGAACTAGGGTTAGTTAACTAAGTGGAGCGCCTAGTATGTCAAGTGCTAACTTAATGTTCGCAAGAAATAATTGCAATCTCAAGTTTACCAAAACCGTTTAACCCGACTGCCATGTCTGCCCCGAGATAACAGGCTTAGTTCAGAACAAACACACAATAACGACGTGTAATGTGGGCATTAAACACTATACTCACGATGTCAAGTTATGTATGTATAATTAGATAACTGCGCGGTCGTTACCTTCATCCGCAGTTTACATTCCCAAAGTACATGACATTACAATTTTAATGGAAATCGATCCGTTGAGACGTGATTGTGTGGTAAAGCGATATATTTCATTCCGAATCCCTGAGGAGTCCCTATACAACCTGAGTAAAAAGGGGTCTGTCATCCGTGACGTAAGTTTCCTCTGTTACATTCTCTACATGTAAAGTATAGCATTGGGTTATGTTAATAAAGACCGACGGCACATTCTCAATGTTAGCAACATTTATTACAATATTTAGAATAAGGATCCACAAAATAAATAATATGATATGCTACGCCGAGTTCAAATGAAAACTAATTTGCACTGATACAGAGCATGCGGTTTTGTGTTCCGTCTGCGAATGTAAAGTATTCGTTTTCAAAGCGTTCACTGCTAGTCAATATGCACAAAGGCTGCGGTTGTGCTATAACCTGCAACATAATTAAAATTGTACTATACACATGAACTAACGCAACAAAATTTAACACACTGAAAACTCCTTACAAAGAAGCAAAGCTAGGCGTGTAGTGTGCGGGAACAAAAAGCTGCACCTAATCACTGGCTGCAGTAACAAGTGGCTCTAAGTGTTCGGAATAAGTTAGCACTAATCGCCACTTATTGGAAAATCGAACGCTTCAACTATTACAATATTAAATTTTAGTATTCAACGTGTTCACGAACTTTATGATAGGTTTTACACGTAACTTTGATATAGGTTCTGCACTCACGTAAGCAAAGCGTATCGGAGCGAGGTGCGAAGTGCTCAACTTCATTCGTTGACAAAAGCGCGCTGGACGGTGCGCACTATAAAGTACGCTGCAGGTCGCCACTAGCTCATAAAAGCGCTACTAAAAGTTTCCTAGATATTTTTTATCTCGGGATTATTTTATCACTCGTTTGGCGACAAAAATAAACCAAGAGTATCTTATAAGTTTTGGCATCATTCTCGTATCCTAATTTATAGCGAGTCATTCCACAAATATTGCAACAGACATTATTTGGCTTTTCTTTTGTGTAACGGATGTTAGGCCTACTTCAATGTCTGAGTATTCTTTTCTTAGGAGTGTGGGAGTTCAACTAATAACGCTTCCATATTTTCTTTACTTTATTTTACAACATATGAATTTATAAAAACAATATTTAATACTGATTTAAAATGTTTTCCAACTTATTAAGCGCGGTCTTTACAAACGACGGGCTTAAATGGTAGGCTTAGACCATCAACCTGGTTACAGTCTACGGTTTTGAACAGTAGGTACCTATATAAAGTCTAAAGATTTGTTATTCCCGTCATTATAAAAGTTCGCAAAAAGCTCAATACACAACATACATTCCATTTTGAAAATAGCTCTTTATTTTAATTTGATCACTGGAACCTATAACTTAAAACAGGCAAGCGCGGTTACAGCAGCATAATCGGTAGCTATGTAACGTCAACAATAAATTGGTCACAAAAACAAGTCACCAGGGAACCCTTTGCTTTGTACACATACGTATAACGGCGTACACGGTGTTATTAGTGTGCCGACATTTGGAGTAATTTAATCTTACTCAAACACTGCACGGAACGGGATGGCGGCTGAGTGCCGGCCGGCAGCCGCCGCGCCGCGCCGCGCCGCATCGCCCGACGGAAATAAGCCACGTGCACGACCAGCCACGCTACATTAGTTTCGTTAGAACACACTTTTTGGGAAACGACGGAAATAAAGCTTGTTTATTTAGTAAACCATTATTATTTTACTGTCCAGGTTTCCGTGTTCGCGTTGAGCAAAATACATCAGCTGGAAATAAATGTCCCAGAGGCTCTGTATAAATTAGCGAAAATATCTTCCTCAATCGAAATGAGAAAATTAAGACTTCTGTTTTTATTGCTTCTGCATTTAAAGATAGTTTTGCCGGCTCGGCTATTAGGTATTTTGAATTTGCTATGAAATTAAATAAATATGTCTCGTTAAATGGCTGAAGCAGTTATAGGTACAGCAGTTTTAAAAAGTTTTTCTATAGTACCTAATATTTGCTAGCCACAATGAAAATGGTTATCGGTAATGTTATCAGTATACGCAACAATGCAACGTCTAAAAGTCAAACGAACCTAGTTGGGAGCGCTGACTGCGTACACAATTTGAGGACAGGCCGCGTCCAACAATTTGAATATAAACTAGATACTTACTGTAGGAGCCACTGCACCGATTGTTTACATTGAGCCTGCCTGCTCGACATTTCCTAACTCCCTATTGAACTGTGAGAACACTCTATGGAATATCCGAACCTACTCATTACTTGAGTGGCGTCAAATAATCTTGTTTGAACATCATTTGAGTACATCTATTCCAGCCAGTGGTAACTATAAAGTATACATTAACTAAGAGACATATAAAAAATCTCTTAATAACTAAGGTACATATTACACAGAATGATCACCATGAAATTCAAACACAGCAAACAAAATCCAAGGTTACATTTTCCGCGTCTTGTCACTGAGTTGATAAACTTGATATTGTGTGTGTGAAGATTGCAAGAAGGCATTTTGCACCGGACGTGTGAGCGTATCACGAAGAAGCTAGTATTTCATTAGACGGGTAAGCGACCGGCGCGCAAGTTATTTAACTTGTGAATACTATACCTAGAGTTTTAGGGTTAATGAAATTGGCTTAATACTTCGCGGAGAGCGAGGCTTTCCACCTAAATTGGGAGTATGTATATCTAATGTTTTATGATGTTTAATTTTAATGTTTTATAATATTTTTAGGTGTCGGTTAGTTGGTACTTGTTCTTATCTTCTGGCAATTAAAATTACAGGAAGACTAAAGAATATTTTATATATCGACATCCGAGTCGAAGGCAGATGGACAAGTCCACGTGATGCGTAAGATGGAGGTGGTGATGTGTGGTGCATGGTGACTGTGACCAGCGGGAGGTCGCGGAGTAGATCAATTACTGTCGAATTGTTAGGCTTGGGCGGGCGCCGGGCGATGGGGTGCGATGGGGTGCGATGGGGCGCGATGGGGCGCGCGGTGGCAGCACGGATCGATGTCGGGCGGCCGCGCGCGACGCGCTCTCCCGGCGGGATGGGGCGCGGCGCCCGACTTTCGCCGAGCTATTTATAGCATTCAAGCCGCTGACCTATTTCGCTGCAGCGCCGCCGAGGAAGGTCACGGATTCAGCCTGCTCTCTGCCGTCGCGGCGCCATTGTCTTTTCAACCGAGCTGCAGCGCTAATTAAAGTTGTTGACACTTTGCCGGTCCTCTGTGTTTAAAATGCTAGAGTTATCCATTCTACGAATTGATTACCTACGTATCTGTTGCTAATTTGAGTTTAACACCAGTCAGTTTGCTTACTAAATAATAAGAATGATAAACAAAGTACTTACTTATCTTTCATAGTGTTATGACTTCCTTAAAATGTATCCGAAATTTCGGGAAAAAAAACTCAGTTTTCTAACTGAGCAGTGAGCAGACGGTGCACAGAAGTCAAGTTGAACGTAAGGTCGAGAAGCAGGAGGCGTGGGTGCCGGGAGCACGTCGCGGCGCGGTGCGCGGGAGGCGCGTGCCGGCACGTCTACCTGCTTAGTACGCTAATGTGACAGCCACACTGCGCCGCGCCGCGCTGCCGGCCCACCTTCTAGGCCCACTATGTCGACCAAGCTCTTTGAACCTTCACACGTGCGCTTGATATATCGTGTTAACCATCTAATGCATCACAGAAAATGAGAACTCTACGAAGCTTGTCTACAACACACATATTTATACGGGAACGTTTTATTTTTGCATAATCCTTCTTATATGGTAATCGGCTTACCTCAAACGTTTTTCATATAACATGCCTAAATTGTGCGCCGTCAGAACCAAGAACGCTTAAGTCTTAGATAAACTTAAACGTAAGGGAAAATTGTGTGGATAGTAGATACTACATTAAAAGAAAACTTGACCTGTGCCAACCTATGCCAAACGCTTCCAAGTGGTGCTATAACAACATAATAATGAGTAAATAAGAAAGTTTTTATAGAGCAAATTACATTCCAATATTTCCCACAAAAGCGAAAGTAGATTAGAGTCTCATATAAAATAATGTAATCACGCTGATATTGATAGATAAACGTACCTACAGTATTGTATTAAACATTTCTGTGAATGCTTTTACCTCGGCTGGAATTGTGTCATTGACATTCAGCGCTTTCATCACGGTGCACATAAAGAGAGCTCATTTAGGAAAACTAGCTAAAAAAGAAGAAAGCGTATATACGGACTGAAGATGTGTGGGACGTACCTAACGTTTGTGTTTTCTATACTACACAATATTTTCTTTGTAGAAGATTTTATAACAGTTGTGTTAATACATTAGTGTGTATGTTACCTTGGAACTCTTTCCTAGCGGTGCTGACGGAGGTGACGATGTTGGCGACGTGGCCCAGCACGGTGGCGAACAGCATCAGGCCGAACAGCAGCTGCGCGATCACGAACACGTACTCGCCTTTGCTGCGCGGCCGAGGCAAGTCACCTGGACACACAAACAACTACTACAGTCTACGTATGGTTGGTGATTTTCACCATAATATGGTACCTATTTAGGATGGTCACGCCTGCTACCTAAGCGTACTAACTATTTAATTTGAAGATGAATCTGCCGATTCACAAAATGATGATTCTTAGTGTAAGCTGTACTCAGGGTGTCAGGAAAATTTGTCTTGGTAATTTATAAACTAAAACAAAATCGCACTTTATGTTTCACAAATTGATTAGTACGGTTTCGTAGTTGTTGTGTTGTTTTTCATAATTTTAGATAATGGAAATCTTAAAAACAGCTTGCTTCTAGAATAACTGATACACATGCAACAGAAACATCGCCACTGCTACTGCAAGCAAGCATCATATGCAGACATGTCTCCCGAGATACGAGCCGTGACAAATCGCAGCGATTTAACATTGCAAATTGATCTCCTGCAGTTTCATCAAACGACGAACAAGAAAAATTGAGCGTCATTATTTATTCACGATTCAATCGCTTTATTCCAACTCTAACATCTATACATGAGTGTTACGACAGAAATCGGACACCATTACAACATGATCCTCCAACTTAATGATTCCCAATGTACTTGGAATGACTTCGAATAAATTTTTAAGGGGCATTCAATGTGTGTCATGATAAAAGAAATAAATACGATGAGTACATAACTGTTCATGATTTGTGTGTAGTGAAGTGAAAAGGATAGTAATTAGTAAATAAGTGAAAACTAAAACCAGTAAAGTTAAAACAACATCAAAACAGGAGCAGCATATAATTCATTGCAAGAATGTGAACGTTTATAACGATGTGGTTAAAGGCGAGCGGTCAGGAGCAACCGCGCCGCTTCGCTCGTCCGCGGCACCGAATCATACAACAACGCCTTTGTAATTGCTACGCCGAACAAAAAACTCCAAACTGATAAACCTGTCTATACGCGTTTGTTAACAACACCAATAAAGGACTGTTTCATGTTGATTCAGTTAGGTCCGTGCAAATATTAGCGCAAAAAATGTTCACAAGCTACGACCGCTCCACTTTATCCCTGCGTCTCGTTCGAGTCAATGTCAGATTAAGCCTCGTGTGTAAGTACTTTATCCCACCACCTGTGACGACGAGATGTGAGAAAGCGTATTTTATTTTAAAAATCGCTATAAATTTTCCAGCCGTTGGGAGCAACGGCTTGGAATGTCTGCCCGCCACGTAAAAAGTTCAATATTTACTGAGTAACCTAAACAACATTATAATAGGTTTTTTTTTTCAATTCTATGAAAAAGTAAGGTGGTGAATATACTTATATGAAAATATTTTATTGATGATAACAAAAGCTCGAAGATTAAACTTTCGTTGTCAACATCTAAACAATATTTCGTGGGTACTTGTACATAATAAATTCGCTAAAGAGTGTTTGAAATGCGTATAAGCAGGTACAAAGGACCCTTATTAGAAGACGGATGGCCCTCAAGACATGACAGTTACAACGTGGGCCGGTTTTTACGGATTTTATTATTAAAGTTAATTGCACGGCCCCCGAGAACACAGAGCGTTACTGACAATAAACGTCAGTTTACAAGGCACAAGAGTTTCGTAGCAAATCCGTAGCCGTTGCTACGCTACTGTGCTACGAAAATCGTAGAACATGTGCGACGTGACTTTGTGGGTGAATTTTTGTTTTCAATGAAAAAACATAGCTCATGATACAATGTAGGTACTATAATAATTATATAGGTAACAAATTGTAATAATTATGTGATGTGTCTCAGAATACACGCCATTAGAGCTTATTGCAGGCGTTACACTTGGCAAGCTTGCAAAACGATCGCCAATAAAGGTCTCCGAGACATTGTTACACCTTTTTATTGGGCTCATAAAAATACATTTTCTGTCGTTAGTACTAAGTGTGGCATGCTTGCCACTATTATTATAATAATTCACAAGACAAACAATATATGTAATATGTACAAACACTTCAATTCGCTGTGTTAATTGTCGCGGAGAAAGCGTAAGTCATTCATATTGTTTTCATTAATAAGGCTCCAAATTTAGACGTGTTTTGGTTGAGTACAACAGACACGCACACCAAAACGTAATTTATAGCCCACTCTAGCTACGCGTATACGTACATTCGGTATGCAGGATTTGTTGATTTAAAACTTTTCCCATTACCTGACGACCGTTGTACGGCTTTGTATATAATTATTGCGTTGTTCTTTATTTATGATGGCGAGTCGTATTATGAATATTCATTTGATCTATTGTACTCTCATTATATACAGGACGCTGATAAAAGCTAAGCTATACATATGCGTATATATATTGAAATGTCGAATTTACACCAACGTATTTATTCACGTACGCTACCTACGTTACATTTGACCATTATTTCGGGTTATTGACTGTTGTAACCCAAAAATTGCCATCGGCAAGGGTTGTCCTAGTCTCCCGCAACAAAGGCATACGCGTTCACCCGTGTTTAGAAATTGAAATTGATATAACCCTGAAAATCCTTTGACAAAGGGATTCGAACACAATGTCGGTCCCATTGTTTTAATTTTACACAATTGAAAAATATGTAAAAGTAAATAAAGTTAGGATTTAAATTGAATGATGTTTTAAGGTATACAATGAATCGTTTTATGGAAAAGGCCCATATTTTAATACCAGGCAGATGCATGAAAATTTCTCAGTAAACGTGTTTTGTAAAATTGATCAAAACATTAAAAGACGCAGTAAGTGTATTATTGAAAAGTATTTGTAAATAGGTATTGCATCAAAGTAACGATATGTATGTAATGTAAATGGCGTATCCAGATCTGAGTCATAAATGCATGGTGCTTGTCCTTAATGTTTTAAGTGTTCGTGAGCGCGGAACTCAAAATGGTGGTCATTAAATGAAATGGTGCTCTACATTGAAACACCTCTTGCTATTTTCCAGCGTTGTTGTTAATACGCGCTAAACTGCCGCGGAAGGTGCTATTTTAGAAAATTTAAATTGTGTAAATACTTTAAGATATGCCGAACAAAAATTCACGATAAGAAAATACTGAGAATAACCATTGCGATGCAGCAAATAAAAGTTTTTTTTTCTTATCTAAATGTGTTTTTATTTATATTATATATCATTATTTTTTTATTACACATTTACTGAAAATCTATCTGATGTAAACCTTTATGGCTGTTTGGTCATTTGTATCAACTTCACTTGCAAAAATACGCCGGTACCTATTCAAATAGTAGTACAACAATAAATCATTTTACGGCGAGCAAGCCCCAGAGGCGCGCCCGGTTTAATATAACAACTAAAGAAATACAATGTTTACTGAGAAAAGTTCCGTCTGCAAGGAACTGGTAACTACTTAACTAAGTTGAGAAGTTCGCGTATGAACGACCACCCAATAATGTTAAGTTATTGTACTTGCTTACATTTTGTGTATGTGAGGTAATGGCTTATTATGTCTCGCTCAAGGTGTGGCGTTAATACACCCGTGTTTACTAACTTAATCAATTTTGGTTATGTAATGAATTACGTGGCAAAAGTAAACATGTTGATTTTGAATTACGAGTGCGATTAAATCAATTAACTGTACGTTAGGGGATGATGTGCTTTTGTAAAGTTTTTGCTAGAGTTTAATAAATTGCATAACGTTAAATCAAGAACACGTTAACAACTCACTTTCAAGTACAAATAATAGAACTACTTACTTTATGAATAGAATAAAGACAAGCAATTTATAAAACGTATCGTACGTTTCCCTTATAACGTAAAGTAAACAAACCCATTCGCAGACCATTAACATAATATAATGAAATCTAATTTAAAACACCACTTCGGAAAGCCGCAATTTATAGTTTATAAACAGTATAAATAAGCGGTATCTCTCGTACAATTATCTCCCTATTTATGGGCGGAAAGTGTCAACCTCCGGGAAAGTTGCCTGTATTCCCTACCAGCGGTGAGGCGGGCGGCCCACTATGTTATTAAACCCGCTAATCATTATAAGTTGGTAACGCGATATACTCAAGCGGTTAATTGGATCTATCTTCGGTAAACTCGCCTCATTAATAACGGGATTTTTGATTTATTTTACAGTATTTTTATTAGGGAAAGTACATAAGTTCATATTACTTAATTTTCTTATAAAAAGAAAACAACTATAAATTTTATTTTCATTATGTTGGAGGCGAACTTTGATAACTTTTTACGTTAACGATAAGATCGATAAGAAAAACATTAATATTATCATTCAGCTCGATCGGCAATAATAGAATCACTAGGAGCGTACAGAAGCATGTTTACAAAGGCAACATTGCATCTAATATTGTACCAATTTCATGTGTGCGTCGTCACTGTGGTAGTAAGTCCCGGGTACGTTTTGTGTTTATTCGCTCATAGACGCTTTGTTTGTGAAAATATTGCACTAATATTGTGAGTGAAGTCGGCCAACTAGTTGACCAACCGCGAGGCGAGCCTGTCGCGCCGAGACGAGCCAAGTATCTACGGAGACACTTCAAGTCGATAGTGCTCGACTCGAGGGAACTTCTCAAGCACAATATTTTTATCTTCTACAGCTTTTACGATTCATTTTTTAAAGATCTCGATAGATGACTCTATGACATTGAAAACTGATAAATCTCGAAAGCAATTGGAACATTCTACGCGTATTATGAATACCGATAAGATAGTAAACAAGCGTTTGAATTGTCTTCAAGAGGCAATGAAAATGTAACGCTTAGTAAATACGTGCCTCAATTAAATTAACGATTTATTAAAGTAATCATTACGTGATCTAACAGTTAACGGCTCCAATAAAAATTATAATACACACTTACAGACCCAGGCACTGGTACAATATTGGATGTAGAAATTCAATTTTGGTTCGCAACTAATTACGCCGAAACAACCGAACTAAATTGACAAGCTATTTGATTGAATCCCGTCATTTGTATAGTACATCCACGAACCTGATTTTCCGATGCACGGAATTTATGAGGGATTTTGATGAATATAAATTATGCCATTATAATAAAATGGTGGCACGTAATCTGTGTAGCCATTCAGTTTAATGAGGCGTTCCAGCCTAAGGTTATGAACGCTATTAGAACAAAAACAGCCATAATGTTTGTTGTCAATACTCTTTTTTTGTTCGCGATTTTGCTTAATTCATAAATGTTATTATCTTAACGGTGTTAGCATAGCAAATTATTTATTTGAATATAGACGATTCGATTAACTGTTTTACCGGTAAAAAAAGTATTTTTAATATGTTAGAACTATGGAAATAATGGACCTTTGTCGCCAAATTCAGCGACAAGGCCCACTTAACCGCCAAAAGGAACCTACAAGTAGAAAAAACTACTTGTAAAGTGGAGCATAAATAAAGCTCATTAATCAAACATTTTTCAATACCGCACCCTGATCGTTTACAAAACATTTCTCATAAGATATTTATGTTATTTATTACGGAGTTATTCACTAAATATTGGAAGGCGCGCGTAGTGTCCGACAGGTCGTCACTCATTCCTGATATTTGCTGGAGCTATGAAACTAATTCTCTTTATTGTTTTCTACTCCGTAAACCGATGAAATTAAATAAATGTTGAAACGAACCTTCATATCACCGACGACTTTAATTTTCTTAATTTCAGACGCTTTTTACCTACGTTCATTTAAATTAGTAAAACCTTCATGTTTAAAATTTTTATCTTACTACTACATCAATTAGGTTTTTTGAACGTTTCTAAGGTTCCTGTTTTTAGTTCTGATGTTTAAATTGAATAAGTACATACTACATAAGTATAGGTAAACATTATGTCGTGGATTATTATATGTACACTAGTTTATAACATTTTATTAAAAAATCAATTCAAATTCTTTCCATTCGACATAAAACATTTTTATAATAAAACGAACACCTATAAATTATAAACCGCATTGAAATCGTTGTAGCGAACTGTCGATGTACAAGCTTTGTCCGAGTAGAACTGATCGGCAAATTGAATTAAATTCCATGAAACTACCGCTATAACATATTACACAATAGAGTTATGCACGAGTACGACACCTAAGTATTGGTTAATTTGGTTATTCTATATACGATTAGGTACCAGCTTACATCATGTATTCATGTATGTGCATTGTTTAGTGTTGTAACACGCTTTTTCAATTAATTTTACTAGCAAAAACATACGTTACAAATTGGTCATACTGTTTATCTAAGCACGTAATAAATATGTATGCGTTTTGTTTTCCATACGGTGTCGTACACTCTTTTGTTTTTTATGAACGAACTCGAAGTAGGTAGGTTTTTCTACTATTAAAATTGGTAGATCTTTAATCAGCGAAATTCAGAAATTGAAAACGAAAACTCATGTATTGTTAACGATGACTTCGTATTTTAGGGAACCAAAATTAGAAAAGGCGAATCGTAATTGGTGTTATGAGCAAGATCATTACCCTCCAAATCTTCACGTTAAAGCTAATGTGACAGAACATCGTTACACGGGGGAAGCATACGGTAATCCCTACTTATCAACACATGCAGAAGGTGAAATAAAATAAACTTAGGACTCACCTATCGTCGTGAGCGCCAACGTGCACCAATAATAACTTTGCAAATATTGTTTCACCACATCCGCAGTCTCAGTGTCATGATACACCCAGTTTTTACTACCGAACCCATTGTTTTTATATATTATATGGTACAAGCACCCGTTCCAATGGAATATCACTAATAAATAATGAATTAAACTGGTCGATCTAAACAAGTTTGGATAGTTCGTATGCCGCTCGGTGCGGTCCATGAACGCCCAGAAGCGGTATATCTTGACGAGGCGGAACGAGCGCAGGATGGAGTTGAACCCGATGGACAGGTAGAGGAAGTCGAGCGGCAGCAGGCACAGGCAGTCGATGTAGAACGTGGTGGAGTTCATGTAGTGCGCGCGCAGCTTGGCCGCGTCCGTCTGCAGCACGCCGTCCTCCAGGTAGCCCGTGCGGAAGTGGAACAGTATGTCCGCCAGGTAAAGGAAATCCGAAAAGTAGTCCAAACAAAACCACACTATTAGCGTCTCGCCTGCAACAAAACACAACAACCACATTATTATACATACTAAAAAATAAATTCACAAATTGTACGGGTTGTGTGACCACGATACATAAGATGTCACTCTCGCGATGAGATGATGTCAGCTAATCAGAGGTGGGTGTTGTCAAGAGGAAACGACCTTTATTAGCGAGTGTCTTTAATTCACTGATCATACAAAATTAACATAAAATAAAGTAATATAAAATGTAGGTCGCGCATGAACAATGCTATGCGATGTCATCAAGATTAAATTATGTATATAAAATAAATGTACGTTCGTCCGTACATACTGCCAACACAAAAGAGAACCAACTTAATTTAAAAGTACAACTATGTCGAACACTACATAAGAATTAAGTATAAAAGCAACAACACATGTATTTATGTAAGTAAAGTGCATTGATGAATATTGGTGCTATTGTTACTATTATTAGTTATCATTAACTACACTGAAGCTAACTGTTCTGTTCATAGTTGGCGATGTAGCCTTATTCACACTTGTCACACTATATGCTTTGCGCATCACTGGTGAGAACGTCTCACTATTGTTTGAGTTGTTCTTTTGCCCCGGAGATGAGATCGGCTGATCTCTGGTCACCCTGATATTCACATCACTCTCCTGTCTTGTCATCGATGCTGCTACTCCGACCCCAGGCTCAGGAACTGATATGGTGTCACCTGAAGGTTTCCGTGTCTGTGTATTGATTCGCCATTGGTTCACTTTGTACCCCATGACAATAAGAACGATCAGAAGTACAGTACCCAAGATGCCGTAAATTATATAGTAATGCGGAGTATCATCTAGTGGGCTTTCTTCCAATTTTTGTTTCTTCAAATTGGAAATCTGTCGCTTTATTTCATGGAATTCTGCCGTGTGGTTGGTAATCTGAATGATGTCTTGTGGAGTTACAGATGTATTCAAAATGTTGTTTAATTGAGATATGTTCGGAAGTCTTTCCACAGTGGGTTGAATGAACATCTGATTCATATAGTTATGATGACTATGTATTGTAAACATATCACCTTTCAAAACACAACCTTGCCCGATGGTAATGACCCCACTACCAATTAATTGTTTAGTCACTAGGCCGTCTGGGCATAAAATGCGGACTGAGCATTCCTCGCAACACGAGAATAGCCACGAGTCTCGGGTGTGTAATTTGATCCAGTTGTATGTGCATTCCTTGATTTCAGTATGACAGTACTTATTGTCACTATTTTGTGTATATTTGATTTTACAAATGGATTCTCCCATTTTTAATGTGTAAATGGGATGATTTAATGAACAGATAAATTCATTTTCAGCACGCATGGCGCACGATTGTACGTCTTGTTCTGTCATGGGTATAACTGTATCCTTATTAACATTGACTGCGATGTATTTTGATTCAGTTTGAGTATACACAGTACTGGTTCCTTTTTGCAGTGGAATAGTGATGATTCTGTCAAGTTCAAATTTATCATGGTTCAAGAGAGGAATTCTGATTTCCATTAGCAAAGTTTGCTTGTCACCCTCGCTTTGATTTGCATTAGTCCATATAACTCTTTGCTGTTAGTCCCTGGTATTTTGAGTTCGCCGTGTATTTGACTGGCGATTATGGTGAGTTGTTGCTGAATCTGATCCGGAGACAGTAAATGTGAATTTATTCTGCCATGGTAAATGTCAGTTACGGTATCTATTAAGTCATCCTGTAAACGTTGTATGTGGAAATTATAATATTAGCCGACATGAGTGCTGTCAACAAGGAAACTTTTGTACCGTGGTTTGAATCTCGTTTCGAAACTGGTGCATGTCAGATGTGATACGTTGCATATGTTCAGTGATAGCGATAAAGTTTTTATTCATTACAGCTTCATTTCTTTTATGATGTTGTTTTCTGCTTCCATTATTGACGTCTGATTTTTGAATAACGAAAATAAATGATCTTCTCTAATTTGTATAAGTTTGATGTCTTTTTCATACCTTTTGGCAAATCTTTCATCCAAGACTCCAAATAAACTATTTGCAACATACCCAACTCCATTAATCAGACCTCTTTTCTTCCTCGACGTTTGTATGTTCGTCAATAAATTGTTACGATGTGTTATTTCTTCCAACTGATGGTACAACTGTGCTGCAATAGATGTGAGCATAGGTTCCTCTCTACACGATTTGTTTATTTGCCGAAGGAAAGACTCTATGTCGACAATGCTCTGCCAATAGGAGGTCATATTATAGAAAACCACCATTTTCCATTGGTCTTGTACAATATTTATGTCAGCAATTTTGTCAAAATACAGAGAGTTCGAATTGTGCAATGACGTCACGTGTACTGTTTGTTGGAGAGAGGGAGTTACGAATGTGAGCAGTAATAGAAGAGTGGTTGCGAGAAAGTTCCGCTTGATTCTTCTCGCAGCTCTTGGTTTTATTTTGTCAGATTCTTGAGTGTTGTCAGATTCTTGAGTGTTGTCAGATTTACATATCGTCTCGTCTTCCTGTACGGGAAGAGATGATAATTTAATAATTGGCCTTTTCACTGTGCCTGATTTTGTTTTTACAGTCACCACTCGCACATAACCATTTTTCCCGGGATGCAATTCCATTATTCGCCCGAGAACCCATTTTGAAGGTGGCAAGTTGTCTTCTTTTATGAGCACTATATCATTGATGCAAGGGGCCTTCTTAGGAATATTCCATTTGTATCTTGATTGCAATTGTTGTAAATAGTCTGAAGACCATTTTTTCCAGAATTGTTGATGCATATGTTCTGTTAATTGCCATCTTGTTTTTATTCCGCATGCATCATAAACTGTCAGGGGTGAAGACAAAATGTTTCCACCAGTTAAAAAATGTCCTGGTGTAAGATATTCATCTTCTGGATTTTCTGTCATAGCGTAGAGAGGTCTCGAATTTAAACAAGCTTCGATCTGAGTCAAAAGTGTCGAAAATTCCTCATACGTCAATTTTTGTTCTCCTAGAACTCTTTTAAGGTGATGCTTCATACTTTTTACGGCAGCTTCCCACAACCCACCTGCACTAGGCCACGCAGGTGAGTTGAAGTGCCAAGTTATGTTCATGTCAGCTATGTCATTTAAAAAGTGTTCATTGATCATCTGTAAGGCTTCTTGATATTCTTTCTTGATGACACGGGAAGCTCCAACAAAATTCGTCCCATTGTCACTATAAACATGTTTAGGAACGCCTCTTCTAGAACACATCCTCTTAAAGGCGGCGAGGAATGTTGGAGTGCTCAAGTCAGATACGAGCTCCAAATGTACAGCTTTGGTTGCAAAGCACACAAACACTGCGATGTATCCTTTTGTCATTTTTATCCCTCTGCCTTTATTCGCTTTCACATCCACGTGTCCAGTGAAGTCAACACCCGTGTGAGTAAACGGACGTGAAGGTGTCACTCGAGGTTCTGGTAGATTCGCCATCAATTGATTTTTTTGTACGTTACTAAATCTACAACACGTTATACAACGACGAATATGTTTTTTGACTGTTACATATCCGCTTATAATCCAAAACTTCTGTCGTAAATACATCAAGGTAAGTCTAGGACCTCCATGAAGTGTCGTTTTATGTGCCTGGTTAATAAGTAATTCTGTCAGTCTTGATGTTTTCGGAAGTATGATGGGATGTTTGGTGTCGTTTGTCAAGTTTGAATATTCCAGTCTCCCACCAACTCTCAAAATACCTTTCTTATCCAAAAACGGACTCAGTTTAAGTAGACTACTACTGCTTTTTACCGATCCTGTTCGTTGTATTTGTGCAATGTCATCATGGTACTCTTTAACTTGTGTCATCCGAATAAGTATGTTATATGCATTTTCTATTTCAGACGATGTCAGGTAATTATTGTCGTTAATTGTTGGTGACTCATACCTTGCCTTTTTAGTTATACGATACCGAGTATTTGTTATGAAACGCGATACCCAAGACAAGACACGTGCCGCATGAGTAATAGAACTGTATTTTTCTAATATGTTTTCAATAACTTCATATTTTAATTGTGTAGTCATTACTTGGGGATTTCTTTTGATTTCAATCTCCGGGTCTTCTATATTTAGAGTATCTTCTTTAACGTCATCCTTTAGCCACGTAGGTCCCTTCCACCACAATGAGTGCTCTCTCAGCTGGGAAGGGGTAAGGCCTCTAGTTGCACAGTCTGCTGCATTGTCAGATGATTTTGTATCACCAAACAAATTGAAATATTTCTTAATCAACCTAATATACAGAAACAAAATTCTTACGAGTTGAGAAGATTACATGATACTACTATGGAATGCATTCACGCCATCCATAATTTAGGAATTGACACCACGACGTGGGATCCTATCCTGGTTCATCTGCTGATAAAAAAGTTTGACACGCACACATACAGCGATTACATGGAAAGTAGGAAAGAACCTCGTAAATTACCAGTATTTGAGGAAGCTATTGCATTCTTAGAGGCTAAATTTACAGCCTTGGAACCTGTAAAGAAACATGACAAGAACACATCAACAATGAATAACCCAGGTTATTCTAAATCATTTGCTTACAAGGAAAAATCATCATATGTGCCTGGGAAGAAAACAGCATTTACTAGAACATCTAGCGTATTTCATTGTGTATTGTGCAATACCAACCATGCGTTATACCAATGCAGCAAATTTGAATCTATGTCACCAGAAGTTAAATTGGCAACAGTTTCGAAATATAATGTGTGCAAAATTGTTTATTTGTGCACGAAAAAAATATCTGCAATTCCACAAAACGCTGTAAAGAATGCAACGCAGCACACAATACATTATTGCATGAAGCATGCGTCAACCCCGATGTGACCTCAAATTCTACCAAGCTATTCACACCAAGAAAACAGCAACAGATGCGTCAGCAAACTGTTCATCACTTAGCGGACATCAGTAACGAGATATTACTCCCATCGGTTCAAATGCATGTGTTATGCAAAGACGGACAATATATTAAATTGACAGCGCTTCTCGACCAGGGTTCACAAATATCCTTGATTACAGAGAATGCGGCACAAAGACTAGGATTACCCAGACGTCACTTTGACGGTACGATCTCTGGCGTCGGTACTTTATCAAACAAATGTAAAGGGAAAATTAACCTTCAGTGCAAATCGATTCATGACGATTATACATTTAATACTGATGTTCTGATTATGCCAAAATGATTAATCATTTGCCGAACAATTCATTTGATACTGCTCATTACAAGCATATCAATAACCTTCCACTTGCAGATCCGGAATTTAACATATCGAAGCCGATTGACGTTTTATTAGATGCAAAAATATATTCAGAAATAATAATGAATGGACTCGTAAAGGTTCTCCACAAGAACCCATTGCACAGCAGACAAAAATGGGGTGGATTCTATCGGGAAATATTACACCATCATTTAATTGTCATGTCGTCATTAATAACATAGAAGACATTGCCAATTATTGGGAGATAGAAGACATTCCATCTGACACTGAAGTGAAAAATCTTACGCAGCAAGATCGATTCTGCGAAAATTTATTCATGACAACAACACGACGTTTACCTAGTGGAAGATATGAAGTGAGGTTGCCAATGAAGGAAGGGTTTGAAAGTAAGCTGGGAGATAGCAAACCACAAGCAGTGGCTCAGTTCAAACAGCAGGAAAAGAGGTTCCAAAACGATGACACTTTATATGACAATTATAAACGATTTATCGACGAGTATATTAATATGGGTCACATGAAGAAGTGTGTTACTAAGACAAAAGTAAGCTGCATACTTCCACATCATGGAGTGATTAAAAATGACTCTACTACAACGAAGCTTAGAGTTGTATTTAATGGGTCGAGCAAAACTACATCAGGGTTCAGTCTGAATGATCTGATGGAATGTGGTCCGAAGCTCCAACAAGATATCCTGTCTCTTCTTCTGAGATGGCGAATATATAAAATTGCATTCACGGCAGACTGCGAAAAAATGTATCGTATGGTGATGCTTCAAGAAGACCAGCAGCATCTGCAAAAAATTGTCTGGCGGGACCAACTAATGAAACCGCTGGAAGAATATCAACTGTGTACAGTAACCTATGGTACAAAAGCAGCGCCATATTTAGCAATGAGGACGATAAAACAGTTAGCAAGTGATGACGCACAGAAATATCCCCTTGCAGGCAAAATTTTGGAAAATGACCTATTTGTTGATGACCTAGTTAGTGGCGCTCATACCATAGAGCAGGCTAAAAATATACAAGCGGAAGTAATTGACATGTTGAAAGGAGCAGGATTTAACTTAAGAAAATGGTCGAGTAACACGCCGGAGTTACTAATGCATTTGACAGAACACCAATTAAATCCATCGGTATTGGACTTCAAGAACGCTGACTCTACTAAAACACTTGGACTTAGATGGAATCCGGCTCGAAGGACCAAAATGTACGGGTTGTGTGACCACGATACATAAGATGTCACTCTCGCGATGAGATGATGTCAGCTAATCAGAGGTGGGTGTTGTCAAGAGGAAACGACCTTTATTAGCGAGTGTCTTTAATTCACTGATCATACAAAATTAACATAAAATAAAGTAATATAAAATGTAGGTCGCGCATGAACAATGCTATGCGATGTCATCAAGATTAAATTATGTATATAAAATAAATGTACGTTCGTCCGTACACAAATAAATGATTACCTACAGTATCAGTCTATAAAGTTATACAACTTTTGCTCCCACTAATGGATAAATAATTTTGCTTTGATCTGAACTTTCGCTATAAACTAAAGACAAAAAGATCAATATAACGAAACGGAAACTTGAAAGGCAACGCTTTGAAACTCATAGCAGCTGTGAAGTGGTAATGAAACAATTGGAAACTCGGGCGACGAAACATCCAAACGTTACCTTTCCAAATATTACATTGTCTCCGGTGCGAAACATTTAACTCAGAAAAGCTATTCAGGTAAGTAATTTAATTCACCGCGGGGCAAGTTGGCGGAAACTATGCGCGGAGTGCGCTAAGTCGGTGCAGCCCCAGATCGTCGTCGCTAATCTTGGTTGCTATCTAAATGGAGACGTCTTTTGCATAAGCTCTAGAGTCAAAATTGGATTTTTATCCACTTAAGCGCCTGCTTTCAAGTTTATCCGACAATGAAAATGAGTGGGAGCGATACAATTTGGATCGATTATGCCTAAATTGAAGGAAAAAGTAACTCACCGTTAATCTCCTGGAAGGCGAACCTGTACACTATGACCCAAAGGTTGTATAGGAAGGCGAGGGAGACGACCATGGACCAGTAGTAGCACAGGCGGCCCGCGGGGTCGAACACGAAGGACCAGTGCGGGCCGGCGCGCAGCCGCCCGCTCGCGTACGTCGAGCGCCGCCGCAGCCCGCCTCTGCTGCCGCTGCGACAACAATACACTATCAACCATCTCATTACCCATATCGTTTGACCCTTTTACCCTTAATGTCGTTCACTTTGCCTTAACTACGTACACAACGTTAAATCTGTTCGCCTTTGAACTCATCTACATAACATTATGTGTGTGTGTGCGCGCTCTCTGCAAATCTAATAAGAGTTGCACTCAACGTTAACCCTTGCGCTGAGAGTTTATATCATCATATCATAGGCTGTCATACAAATATTGCATACACAAAGTAAGCAAACACAAATACGTTACTTATTACCTACATCATCAACGCACAACATAACTAAAGGGGATCATTATCAAAGTTATATTTTGATTATTATGTATGTAGTAGTGAATACCGTAAAGAGCGTTAGTTATATGTACACAATATTACGTTGGCACATAACTAGTGCGAGTTGTATTGTCTGTGATATGCTTATGTGTATCTGTGGACCGTTGAGCGTGTGCGAATGGCGGCAATAGATAGTTTGCCTTCATTTGATATCAAAGTTAGTGACAGATAGGTTTGCGTGGCGCCTTTGTTATTCGATACTATTGTCGACAAGATAGAATATAGGTGCCTATTAAATGTTAGCTCTGATATGTTATGGACAGGATATTGAGATTCAGAATAGTGATTCACTGAACGGTTCCCAATACCATTACATAGATGACTCCGACCTACCGTTCATATTGCTCATTGCTATGCGTGAAATTAAAAAATATATATTTATCTTTCACAATAACTTGTAGACATTCTACTTAGTACGTGTAGCAATTAAGATAAGGCATAAGTTACACGCTAATTACAATAGTCTTTGTTCAATCTCGACAGCTTATCGATCAATCGAAGCATCGCCGACACGGCTGGAAACGTATGTAAGCATTACAGATTCAATACGCAAGCTATCAACGTCGGAGTCGTTTACACAAGACGCCTACTTCCCTATGCTAAGCATCCAGGCTTACAAGATATGTACACAGGTATCAGGCACGGACCGTGTAAGATAAATGTAAGCATCGCTGTTTGCATTAGCTGATTGTTTGGAGTTAACTCCGATTGACTGAGTTAGCTCGGGCTTGAGATTTATGTACTCACATACATGTGTGTATGTAATTGCGACTTGAGAATAATTGAATATCGCGTTTACCACCTGAGGGCTCGGCGCACCGATATCTGTTGATCGGTATCCAATTAACCCTCCGGATACAGAAGACAGCCACCGAAAGCGCCTTGCCACAGGATTGCGGTGTCAATAATACCAGTTTCATTATCTTGAGCAGGCTGAGATTGAATGCTATGACCTGCCAACTAGAGGCTTGTATCTCGACACGTCTCTGTCAGAACATGTATACAAGCACCAATACATGGCTGTAGAATATACAATAGGTGTATAGGAGTACCTGAATAGAGCAAATGGATTTTCATTAAATCCGATTTCTAAAGAGCTTATTTCAATTTATTGACAATTTCTTTATCGGTGTAAATATCGAGTGTCGCATAGCTTTTCCGCTATTTTGAAAATTACTTAAAAAGGGTTTCAAAGAATACTCAGTTGATATGATAAAGTATAAGATAGGTACATTATAAATTATATGAGAGATAGGTAAATCAAGGTTTCCCGCTTAATGGGATTGCAAACACTAATTAGATATTGCGGCCTCAGTAAACTTGTGAACAACATTTACCAATGTAGGGTTGTTAGCTAACTTCACCAGTTGTCGTGCAAACCGAACCACAGCTTATCAACTAGTTATTTGTTTATTAATACGAGCTTTTTCATTCATACAACAACTTCTACATGCGAACGAAAACTATTAGAAAGTTCGAATTAAAAAGGGCAAATGCTCTCATACCCGGTTTCATTAAATAAACGTTGAGTTTACTACCAGGGTGAGTTTTCCAGCCAAAATTGGATTTGCTTAGTTCATCCGATTTCCTTGTGCAGATTAGAGCGCCACCGACGTGGTTAGGTGCAGTGATAGAAAAACATTATACTTTTCATTTGGTTCGGTATAATTGTAACAGTAGTTCCTTTAAATAAACACAGATTTCAGACTATACACGAAAATCATCACTAATCATTATAATATCACCTGCCTAGCCTTTTCTGCTTAGGCAAGTTATAAAAATTTTATAATTTTCTATGTTTACTTTCAACTCTATGAAACAATGTAACCGATAGATACAACAAAGAGCAGTATACTGACGCTTAACAAAGCAGTGACACATTCACACGGACTCAGCTATAACTAACTTCTTACAAAATAAATCTCAACTTTTACCTGAGTATTACAGTTTTTTTTTAAGTTTTATAGTGTCGTAAGTTGTAGCATCAAGTAAGTAGTATCAAGTTTTGTAGTCTCTTATTCAAGGGGTCCGAGATTCTTACAGCGGTATAGTACCATAACAGAAAATGTGTACATACCTGTCGGTGCCATTGCAGTGCGTAGGCGCAAGATGGTTGTGCGAGTGGTGCGGCGCCGGCGTGGCGGGCGCGTGCGGCGTGTGCGGCGTGCTGCGCCAGCCGCTCAGCAGCGGTGCCTCGCCGCTCGCACCCAACAATTTTAATCTATGACAAAACAAATATTTAATCAATTAAATATGACGTTTATTTAGCAAATGGACGTAGTTATGCAGAAACGTTCCAACCCACTGTAAGTTGAATTTGAGATATAAGCATTTACGCGTTTCAGTTGTATTCTTTTTTATTCTAACTAGTAAAGGCATATACTAGAGGTTTTATTGTTGAATTATATTGAGGATAACCATATGCTAAATTTTAGGCTGTTCAATCACAATAACTCGATTTCGGGTGACTTGTGGGTTGGAACGTTCCTCCATAACTACGTCCAAATATTCCTCAAAAGTCTCTGGGTTCGCGAATTCCACGCTGTACCAAACTTGAAATAGATAATAATTCAATCTTTTTATTTACAACTAGCTTCTGCCCGCGACTTCGTACGCGGATCCAGTCCCTTGTGCCAGCGACTACGGAGTCAGCAAAATCAAAGATCTGAATCGTCTGATATTGAATTTTAAGGGCCCGCTGACTTGAAATCAACGGAATACGCATAACCATTAGAAACGTTCCATATATTTAATTTTTGTACTTCAACGGCAAAAGCACAGCAGACTAAACACAACGCTGCGAACTGAAGCGCAATAGGCGTGACCATAGGGATAAAAGTAGTGATTCTAATTAGTCCGCATTTAAGTTGTGTGTGATAAAAATATTGCACGTATTATTACGTAAAAAAAATTTAATATAACTAAGATGACTAAGTCGTGGTGACTTAGTGGAAGTCGTGGTGGTTTAGTGGGTAGAGAACCAATCTCTCAAGTATGAGCGTGTGACTTTGATTCCAGGTCTGGCAAGTACCTGCCAATGCTACTTTTCTAAGTTCGTATGTACTTTCTATGTATATTTTGGATACCAATGACCGTTATTTGGAGGGGATGTTAAACTGTAGGTCCCGGCTGTCATTGAACATTCTTGGCAGTCGTTATGGGTAGTCAGAAGCTAGTAAGTCTGACCAGTTTTTGTTGTTGGGTTGAGCGGGTAACCGGGTTGTGGAGGTCAGATAGGCATTCGCTCCTTGTAAAACACTGGTACTCAGTTGCATCGTGACTGGAAGTCGACCCTAACATAATTGGGACAAAGGCTCTTGAGATAATAACGACAATAATAATGAGATATAAGCACCGCAGGACATCTGAGGCTGATGACGGGGAGTAGCGACCCCGCGGGGCTATATGTATATGTCACCGTAAGATTACAAACATCGTTAGATTACAATCTATCTCGAGAGATTGTAAACTGTCGAATTATTGTGAACCGTAACATCTGATTACAATTTAACGCATTATTTTTCGCTATATTATAATCTATCGATGAGAAATTGTCAAATTGTCAACTGTCCGAAAGCTCTCCCTGATTGGTCAGTCTTTTTATAAGATCGACCAATCACGACCAGCCGTTCTGTTGCCATGGAGTTCCCGTAGAGTTAGGAATGAATTTGTGTTTGAAGACAAACTACCTAATTATTTTGTTTCTTATAATTTTCCAATTTCATTTAAATAAAACTACTTTTACGGATTTTATCGCGGTCGGTTTTAAACGTCGGGATTAAATAATATAACATAACCGCGATAAAATCCGTAAAAGTAGTTTTATTTAAATGTCTAATATTCGCGTAAGTGTCAGAAATCAATATGTTTCCAATTTCAATTTGTGTTTGAAGAATAAATATTTCGTTACAATTTGTTTTCTCCATATGTCAGGAATATTAATTACATACTCGTACTAAATAATAAATACTTGAAGAATTTTTGAAGAGCATTTATTTTATTTAACTGACACCTCTATTTCATTCCTAACTCTTCGGGAACTCCATGGGAACAGAACGGATTATTGGTCGATCTTACAAAAAGACTGACCAATCAGGGAGAGCTTTCGGACAGTTGACAATTTGACAATTTCTCGTCAATAGATTATAATATAGCGAAAAATAATGCGTTAAATTGCAATCAGATGTTACGGTTCACAATAATTCGACAGTTTACAATCTCTCGAGATAGATTGTAATCTAACGATGTTTGTAATCTTACGGTGACATATATACCGAGTGCTCCAGGGAGAGTATACTGTCTCCCATCTCCGGCCGGCCGGAGTGAACCATGACGGGGGTAGGTCTCACGCCTCTGGCTTGGCTTGGCCGTCCAGAGTGGAGTCGCTAGAGCATGGTTAGTAGCCCTTCTCGGAGGGCAGGTGCGTCCTGGTAAGTGGCGAGTGGGCCGGTGATGCTGGACCCACAGGGAGCGCGTGATCTGCGTTTTAAATCCGCCGAGATATCCTCGCCCTTCAGCCGCTCTGACTACGACTTAATTTTTTGATTCACCATACCTATTTTGTAATATTCATTTATATACATTTCAAGTGTAGTAGGGCTCTTGAAGTTCCACATCAGGTGTTGCAGATCTTCGATTTTTATACGTCAATAGAGTGTGCTTATCAGATTGAACAAATTTTGCTAAAACGTCATACCTTTATATGCTATTGTCTACCTGGGCTCCTGGAGTTCCACATCAGGTGTTTTAGATCTTCAATTTTTATAAGTCATTAAAGAGTACTTATCAGATTGAACAACTTTTGCTAAGACGTCATACCTTTATATGCTATAGTCTAGCTGGGCTCCTGGAGTTCCACATCAGGTGTTCCAGATCTTCAAATTTATTATCTCAGCAGAAAATGCTCATCCCATGAAACAATTTTTGCCATGGCACCAATTTTGTATCTCTTATAGTTTTGTTGGTCTGTTGGAGTTCTGCATCAGGTCTTCAAGTTTCGAAGATAAATTATAGCCTATATGTTGACCAGGTTTAATACCAATACAACAAAGAAAGAATCATTGAAATCCGTTCAGTAGTTCCGAAGATTAGCGTGTACAAACAAACAGACATACAGACATACAGACATGCAGACATACAGACAAACAGACAGATTTTTTTTTTTGGATTTGTGCTCCATTACTGTTTCTAAACCCTACCCAATTATTATTTTTTTAATATATTCAATGTACAGACACACTTTTTTTACAGATTTATTATATGTATATAGATATTTAAAAAAAGAGTTTTTAAAAAAATATGATGCCATTAAAATAATTGGTTTGCAAAACAGTAGTATGTATAATTTAATCAACACACAAGGGTTTACATATCATAGTTCCTACTCCCGAAGTATTCAGTCATCACGATTCACTCTTACCGTAAAATCCAGAACCTACACAATTGAATGTTCACTTAATTTACATTATTGAAACACATTACACATTCATTTCAGCCCCCCTCTTAAAAAACACAATATTCAGTCATTGAATGAAATCAGTATGTTGTTTTAACCGTCAAATCCGTAGCGGACCCCAATCGGGGTCTGAACATCAATGTCACCGTAAGCTCGGTTTAGACCCCAATTGGGGTCTGCGAATCAGTCATATGCTTTCCTAATTATTTACGCTCATATTTATTTTCTTTCCAATCAAACCACATTTGTGAGTACTAAATAAAATAACTAAATAAATTTAAATTATTTTTACGCATTCAAACCTTTCATATTTAGCATCCCGTTAGAAATATACCTTTTTAAAATCCAATCGTAATTACCGGGAATTCTGATCGAACTCGCCATGTTTGTTTACATTAGTTGTTTTTTTAAATTTGAAGACGCATAGACAAGATGGCGACGGTGATAGAAGTTTTGCATCGAATGATCCGATTCGTTAAAATAAAGAATCGATTTAATAATTTTATATTATTTGATATTATAATATTACTAAATTGCACTTTTGTATACTTACCATAATCTGAAAATAAATTAGGAAAAGAAAATTTATTTTGAAAAAAATGCTAGAAAATCAGTGGTAGAAAATACGTTGTAGCCGGAATAAAATAATCTTCGGTTTTTAGGGTTTCTGAAGACGGCAAATGAAGACTTATTTATTTCTTCGGGTGTTTTATGTGCAGGATTCCTGTAGACCTGCCAAACTTAATGGCGATTCGTTACTTCCAACTTTTAACTGAGCGGCAAAGCAATTTGACGAGAGCCGTAGTTAGGTGTAGTTATCGCAAAATTTTATGACGATTTTATTGTTTGAAAGGGCAAATAGTTCGCTGTTCATCGAAAGCTGGTCCAAGAAGGAAAGATGGCCGCCGCCGACTTATTTTAACCGACTTCCCAAAAGCGGAGGTTCTCAATTCGACCATTTTTTCGTATGTTTGTTACGCGATTACTCAGTCATTTATTTATCGATTTTGATGATTCTTTTTTTGTTTGATAGCGTATACTTCCGAGGTGGTCCCATTATCATCAGGTCAGGATCTGATGATGGAACCTTGAGAAATCGAGGGCGACTTTCGAAAGTTGCAGAAATACATAGGTTGAAATCTTATCACTCAGGTGTTTGCCTGGTAGCACTATTCAACAGTGAAGGCTTTGAGCTGACCTGATGATGGAGACCAGTGAAGGTCGAGGGAACTCGACAACTGAATATTTAAACTTTCTCGTGTTTGTGCTTATATTATTCGTATTTACGAGGCCTCTGCAACAGTGAAGGAGATGTAGACGAGAGAAGTTCGGTTGTCGAGTTCCCTCGACCTTCTCTGGCCTCCATCATCAGGTCAGCTCCAAACCTTTACTGTTTCATAGTGTTATCAGACATACATCTGAATGTCAAGTTATAACCTTATCTATGCTTACAATTTTCGAGAGTTGCCCTCGATTTCTCAAGGTTTCCATCATCAGATCCTGGACCTAATAACAAATATGGGGAATATACCCTTTCGACCAAAAACAAACATCCAAAATGAGAACCACCTCCTTTTTGGGATTCGGTTAAAAATATTTGGTGACTTTAAAATCAATCAATTATTATAATAATTGATTGACTATAATAATAATAATTATTATTGTTTCTCATCATCAAATAAGTACATTACTATGGTAGTTACAAATTGCATTATATTTCAGAACACCAGGCTTACCCTCCGCCGAAACAAAAATCTTAGAATTGTTGAGAAATAATATAAGAATAAATTAAAATTCCGTAATAGGTAATAAAAATTCAATTAAAGTTAAAAATTATTACAAATGACGCAACACCAAAATAAATAATACAAATAAAAATTTAATGCTAAAAACTTTCATAAAACTTAAATATCTTTTTTCTTAACAACAAAAACAAATTGAACCTATAATTTAAAATTAATAAATAAAATTGAAATTAGTTGCTATTAAAAAATAGGTATGTATATATAAAATTGGTATTCGATTATTTATAATAAATATCCGATTTAGGTATCGAATGCACACCGCTGATTGAAAAAAAAAATACCTACTCCATTCCAAAGTCTACTTCTCTTTGATCTTGTAAATTGTTCATTTTTATTGTGTATTTTATGTGCTGATTTTTTAGTTATTGTATATAAATAACTGCACGAAATGTATTGCAACGGATTGAAAATGTTATAAATATGACGTTTGTGTTGTGTTTGAGAAAGTGATGCGATTATTTATTGGTAAGTTTTCACCAAATTTGAAATGCCTAACTTTTCGATAGACTTAAAAACACCGTAATTATTATCTTTTTCTGAATTAACTGACCCCATTTGACCTTTGCACGTTGTTGTCAAATAAGTGAGCTCTAAAGTTATAGTTAAAATACTTCTGATCAGGCATTACGGACTTAGAATTCATGTGTTGAAAGTTAGTACAAATGTTTGACTTCCATGTCGCGATTCAAAATATCCCGCCGAATCAACGGTAAAGTCATATGTCAAAATCTTGTCGAGCAGAGGGGTTAAACGAACCTGCTGTCAAACAACATATATTTTCCCGCTCTTCTACATTTTTTTTTTTTGCAGCTTCACAGATTATAGATAATTAAAAAAGGTTTTTTTTAAGCCATCAAGGATTAGGATTAAAAATAAATACGAATTATGTATATATTATTACTACTACTACAATTTTGAAACAATAATAAAATGTACAAATTTGTAACATTTGGTACAAAATAAATAAATAATAAAATAAAATATAACATTACTAACAACCTTTTTTGACTAGCTCGGTACTGGTCTTAACGTTTCAAAACGTCGATGGTATGGCCTGGCCATTAAGACAAAAAAAGAAAATATGAATTTATTTTTAAATTGATGTTTAATGGCATTTAAACATTGTTTGGTTAGTAGTGGCCAGTTCTTTTTACGAAAGAGGTTTTAAGACCGACAGAATAAACATATTAAGTAAGTGCTTATTTTATTTCGCTAATTTAGGTAATTAATTATACATTAAGGATGATTTATCTATATGTGGAGTACATAATATGTTAACGTTAAAATTAAGCCATTTTTTACTTATATAAAACAGCACCAACTTATTTTCGGAAAGTGTACTGCAGAACTTCGAAATACGTACATTGAGATCATACCAAAAATAATACTGCAAGTCAACAAAAGCTATAAATCCGCTCCACATATCCACGTTAAATGAAAAACCAGTCAATAAAGCAGAATACAAAAGTCACCGGCTCGCGCGGTGTTAATCTAAAGTTATGCAGAGATGCGACTTTTTGCCTAGAGGAAGGAATCGTTTGAAGTCCAATCGACTTAGTGGCACGCGAGCGGCTACCGGTAGAAATTGGTTTTCCCAATACGACCTCTGTGGGGGCAGAGCTGTGCTAGAACTGTCGTACCGTAAAATGAGATATAAACCGTTCAAAAATGCGATCGGTTGTATTGCCGCGCCGACAGGCGCTCGCTCATATTACGGCAGGGCTGTCGCCAGCTGCTTAGCTACTCCTTTTAGATTAAATGGAGCGGTATTTATCGGCTTTTCTATCTTTACGTCGGCAACAAACAAAAATCCCTTTTGAAGTGCGTCATTTCCTCAATTCCCGTTTCTTTGTAGCGTAGGGGGGTTTTAAATGTAGATGGTTTACTTACATTATTAATTAAACATACCTACTTATAGCTAAACCAAACTACTTTTTATTTGTATAGGTAAGTTTAAAATTGTTTTGTTTAAGTTGTTTGTATAGGTATTTCACTATCAAATGTTAAGTATATAACCCCACGAGTATGTGCCTTCCCCAAACTCACCCCGTACATGATATGGCAAGACAATGTTTGTCTTACTTTAAATAATGCAGTTTTGTTTTAAAGTAGATGTACGTGAGTCTTTACACGTGAGGGCGGAGGACGGAGGCTCATCGAGTCAACACTTGTGATTAAAGCGGCACTCAAGAAAAGGGCCCTCGCGCTCCTGGGCAAACAAGAGTCAGACCCTCGAACCTCTCCACCGGCGCCTTAATGGAGGTACTGCACGTTTAACCACGTTAAGTAAAGAAAATTAAACCCCACAAAAATATTAAAAATAATACTTTTCAGTCCCAACCATCACGCATTAACAAACCAAGCTTGTCTTTTCAGTCAAATTTTCAGTGGCAACCTTGAATCTATATCTTCGATTGAGGGCAATCATCTCACCCCCCTTTTACAACGGAAAGGAGGGTATTCTGCCTAACCCTTCGCGAAATTAGGGTGCAAATATGTGTTAAGTATTTAATTAAATTATACGCCTATCATTCGATAAGGATTAAGATTAAGCTTTAGAATGTAATTGGTGTAGGTTTCAATCATATTACAGATTTACTAGTATAACGAACTACTCCATAACTAACATAATGATAATACATCTTAATTTAGCAACTTTAGACGTCCAGCAGTTAGCTAAATACAAGCACAAAACATTCACTATTCAAAAGCTATTCCCCCAAACGATAAATTGAGTTTATTGACCTCAATAAAATATACCAAAAGAAATCAACGACGTAATAATTCTTGATATCATAGAGGACGTTAAAAAAATGTGTCCGCATTACATAGCGACTGGAAGTGTTATGATCGCGATAGATCCCCTTTATCGCTCGTCGTGGTTTGTCACATCCAGTGGGGGATATCAAGTATTAAGGGCGTGAAATGCTGAACAGAAAAAGTGACGACACTACATACAGCTGAAACTTTTCCTAGAATAACTTTTAATACTCTCTTAAGCAGTTTTCTTGTTTACATTTTTTGCTGCACGTGGCACGATTAAAATTCCTTTAACTATGCATTTTGACTATAGATGTTGACTTAATTAAACAGAGGTTCATTTATATTAAACCACTTACAATTTTTTAATCGAACTGCCAGCTTATAAATTCCAAATATTTAACAAAAAAGACTGTAATTTTAAAAAGCGCTCGGTACTTAATTAAATACTAGACAGCCCAATTTTGCTTTCGCCTCTAAAAATCTCACGTTAATGATCTCGGGTTTATGAAGCGGAAAATTCGATACCTTATTACCTTACAAGTCGATAATTTTTAGAATAATGATTCAGTGGAAGCAGCCCTCCGTTTGAAACACCCCTGAACGATTGGAAAATGAAATACTTCACAACACCCTGTTTTTCATTCCCGTTTTTAATAGAGATGCGCCCTCTAAACGAAAAATTAATGAGAAAAAAACGTTAATATTTTATTTTTGAAATCCTCTTTGTAGGATGGTAACAGTTAAATGTAATTATATAACTTAAATTGATTTTGGGCATTCAGACAAAGTGTGTTTCATTTTGAGTGTTATGCAGAGTTATGTAATTAATTAATTTAAAACCTTCTGCTGTAGTTCACTCTGGGATGTGATAATCTATTTATAGAACATCACATGTTCGACTAGTTTAGATTGCTCAAAATTTACTCGTAGTGCCTAAACTCAAAAACCAAATTGTTAGAAATTATAGTACGCATCATGTAAAAAGAACGCTGGAAAAAAGTGAAGAGGGTGTGTTTGCACATAAGTACACTCGCCCACGAAAATACTACTCCTATTGATTTTATTTTTAACTAGCATTTTGCTCGCGACTTCATACACCAAATAGATTTCACTTCACGTCGACAAATAGCTTAATGCACACCTAGAGATGTAAAGTGACCGTCACGTTATATGTGACCGATTAATCTGACCGAGCATATTGGACATTTATCCAATTTGACCGGTCACTTATTGTCATTTATTGTCAGCAACGTCAGAATCGTTTTTTTTTGTTTAAAAATAGAATTTATTAGAAATAAACGTTTTTTCTTTCTTTATTTTATAAAACTACGGAAGTTTTAGAATCATCGAAGGTAACCAAATGTCATTCATCGATCTTTAAGATAAGATTTCGCCCGGCGGGAGATATCGTGCGGTGTTCCGCAGGGGTCGGTTCTGGGCCGCTCTTGTGGAACATCGGCTACGACTGGGTGCTGCGCGCCGACCTCCCTAGCGGCGTCAGCGTGGTCTGCTACGCTGACGACATGTTGGTTCTGGCACAAGGGAGGTCGCACCAGGAGGCGGCCGAGATAATGACGCGCGGGATTGCGACGATCATCGAGAGAATCTAGCTGCTGGGCCTGGAGGTGACCTTGCACAAATCCGAGGCCATGTGCTTTCATGGGCTTCGGAACGCGCCACCTTCAGGCTCCCAAGTCACGGTGGGGGGGGAGGAGGGGGTTCACATCGGCGTCGAGAGGGCGATGAAGTACCTAGGACTCGTCCTCGACAGCCGGTGGAACTTCGTTGAGCATTTCCGACGTTTGGGCCCACAACTGGAGAAGGCAGGTGCTGCCTTCAAACGGCTCCTGCCCAATCTGGGAGGCCCAAACGCCCCCTGCCGTAAACTCTACGCGGGGGTCATGCGGTCCATGGCCCTTTACGGGGCCCCGGTATGGGCACGTTCGGTACGGCCGCGTGGTGTACACTACCTGAACGTGCCCTAAAAGGTGATAGCCATTAGGCTAATCCGGGGGTACCGTACGATCTCCCGCGAAGCAGCTGGCCTACTTGCTGGACTGCCACCGTGGGATCTCGAGGCGAGAGTCTTCTTGCGCCTGTACGACTGGCGCGAGGAGACACTGCGCCGGGGGGAAACTCCGCTGCCGCGGCAAGTTGTCGCGCAGCGGGCGGAGCTCCGGCGCGATCTCATGGTGGCCTGGAGGGAGCGACTGTCACAACCCAGTGCAGGGCACGCCACCATCGTGGCGGTAAGTCCCCTCTTTGAGGAGTGGCTCGGGAGGAGTCATGGCGCCCTCACGTACCGCATGACGCAGGTGCTCATCGGACACGGTTGTTTCGGGAGGTACCTGTACCGAATCGGTCGTGAGGAGGCACCCGGGTGTCACCACTGTGCGGACAGCCCCGAGGACACGGTGGACCACACAGTCCAGGTGTGCCCCGCATGGGAAGGGCACCGCTGGGTCCTCGTCGAGGCTTTAGGCGGCGGCGACCTCTTTCGTCCGGCCCTGATCCAGGCCATGGTCCGGGGCGAGAGGGAATGGGATGCCGTCGCCTCCTTCTGCGAAGCAATCATGCTCGAGAAGGAGGAGGCGGAACGCCAGAGAGTTCGCACCTCTCATCCCAGCCGCCGTGCTGGACCAGGTAGACACCACGGGCGCCGGGTGTCGCGAGATGACTCCCGGCCACCGTAGGTGTGGGTCTGTGGGCGGTGAGTTCCGGTGGCTCATCGTCCCTCTGTCTACTTAGACGACAGACCCGTGTCGACACGCGCTCCTCAAAGAGATGTCAGCAACCCCAGAGGGGCCCAGTTGGGCCTAGGCCTGCCGGGGCTGCGGGTTGTTCGAAAGAGTTACCGCGGCTCTGGTACATAAAAGGCCTACGACGGAACACGACGGTTTTTAGTCAGTAAGAGTCTGACACTCCCTCACCGCTGCTAACCCACAGCAGGAGGGGTCATTTGATGATTTTTAACGTCGATAAAAAAAAAGAGATTTCGCCGACACTCTATGATTAATGATTTGTCAGTATACATCAATAAAAATAAATACGTACTTGAGAGTCTATCTTTTTAAAAGGTTATCTATGCACTATGTTGGTTTAGAAAGGCAATTATAGGTATTATTTCACATTCATAATGTTTTTAATTTGCTTGAGACGAAAATAATAATTGTACCAAGTAAAAAATACTTATTTAATATATCTGACCAGTCTGACAATAAATGTCCAATGTGACCGGTCATTTAATAGTAATTGACGGTCACTTATCGTATGTGACCGTCAGTTTACAACCCTATGCACACCTCTACAACCAGCGTTCCTTTCACATGACACTTACTATACCTTTATTCAGCATGCAATAACAAATGATGGTGATGATAATGTAGTTACCTAGCTTTATGTGCGCGTCTGGAGCGCGAGGAGAGGTCCAACTCGCTGGCGGCCGAGCATGCGGTGCCAGCCTGCAGCGAGCCTCGGGAGCCGCCCAGCCGACGCGAGCCCAGCCGGCACGTCATCATTTCTGTGTAGCAAAGGATACATTCAGTACATTGAAAAAATATATTTATATCAAGAAAGTAAAATAACTTAAAGAATGAATTGGTGACGTCTTAAATCATTTTGCAAGAACCCAACCTCAAGGAAGGGTTATGTTAAGTACCTCATCATATCCTCCAAACACCCAAATTGATTTCAATAGCTAAGATATAATGTACTTAATTTCTTTCTCAGATCACACTCATCTATAAACACAGAAGTGCCAAATTCGGTTTCAGGATAGTAATAGCTGTTACCATCGTGTTAATTATAATCTTATTGTCGTATTGAAGGAATGATCATTAAATTATAAATGGCTCGTTGTACCTGTTACTACAACAATACGCGCCACTAATGTCAATCGTATCACATTTCTCAGTCCGTTGTGCCCAATCAATCTACATATTATGATGTCTAAACACGCATAAAGTCTACTATCTCTCTTGTCCATCGGACTTACATAGTTCTTCCGTTGAATAAATATATACGTATTCATAAAACAAAGTTTTCTCATGAAAGTAACTGAAAATTGACATAAAAGTCGTCTTATCACAAGTTAAGCAGTATTTAAGTACTTATTCTCTGTAAACAATTAAGAAGATATGAGATAACATTGAATTTTATGATGAGTTCAATTCGCTGCGGTGCAAAGGGCCAACCGCTCTCCAATGGGGAAACAATAACGATAATAAAACGGAACCATCTTGCGAAACGAATAAAATGAATAAAGCGTAAATCGAATGAGGCTATTGTTGCGTCCCTATTCTTTTTATAAACTGCCCGCCACGATTTGTTCATTGAGGCGCCCACTTTCTGAGAGTTCCGGTCCAAATTACGACGTTCGAAAAGAAACTCCGACGTACTTCGTTCAGAAGTTACCTAACGAACTAAAAATAAAATGAAAACTCGATGCAATCGGGCAGCTGGCGCAACTATAGCATACATAATGGGTAAAGAAATAGGCTCATCACATCGCAGCCCGTGAGGGTAATATAACAACTTGATAGAAGCTATTTATACGGCGCTGTTCACAGTATGACGTCATAGCACAAAGCGATATCGTCAGTAGTAAATAGTAGCGTAAATGCGAATGTACGCGGATTGTTTCGTTCCGGCAGGCGGAGGTTTTGGTAAATTTTAATGGTATGTTGCGTCGCAGTGCGGAAACCTGCAACTTTTTGGCATGCTTATCATATTCACGGAGCTTATTTTACCTTTTGTTTCAATGATAGTCGCAATATGCACGTATTTTCTAAAAGGTTTATATTTTTAATCCACCTTGATGGCTGTCAATGTCATGCTATATTTTAATGAAGCAAGCAATATCATGCTATAAACTTGCACGACGAAGAAAATTTACCTGTTTCCATCACGCTTGCGTCATAGGCTCAGTTAAGTTTATTTCTTAGAGCAAATGCAATCATTTCAGGCCATTTCTGCTACGCCAAAAACCAAAATGCAGTACCAGCAAACAGCCAAACTATGGGTAATCAAGTTATCGTGGAAATACGGTCAACAACGTTCAAAATACTCTATCGTCAACATCAAGCCAGACGGTCTCGGAGCGATGCCACTAAAGGCCAATAAATAATAAGCTTGCCAGTTTGCCGCGTCATCGCGTCGATAAGCATCGAACAATGCTCCATTCTTGCATAATTAAAATTATTGAAGTTTTTATTAATGCTAATCGAATCACCCATTCATTTATTTATGGTTAAAGTGTCTCAGCAAATCCTTAGGTACTATTATTCTAAGTTTGATGGAATACATTTAAATGATTTGGAATACAGTAAGCCTATCTCTTTCTTCCTTTTCTTTGTGAAATCCTCTCTGGATTAGACTACTTCTTATTCTGCTGGGGCTTGACAGTACAGAAACCAATATTTTCTGTTCTTTAAAACATAAACTATTGTTGAGTTTGAGTGATTTATTTTGACATTCTTTTGAGCAGATGTTTAACACGCTTGTGCCAACCCCGAGGAAAATAAAGTGAAAAGGTGAAAACTAAAGCGAAACACTACTAACATCGCCCGAACGCCTCTCAAACGATTCCAGTTCGGAAACGTAGTTCTCGCGTTCAAATAATTTTCTATTTCCGCACCAAAAGAAAAAACAGTATATTTTGGTTTCTCTCGCCACAATATTCACGGCTAAAATACACTTTTGGACGTTTGCATCGTTAAGCGAGCTTCAGGATATAAGAAGTTTGGGAGTGCGCGAGCTTTATCTTGGGGAAACTTGGGAAAGCGATCACACCGTGTTATGTAACAAGATTATTAATATTTTAAACAACCTTCCTAGTACCTCAACATTATTTATAAATTGATACACATTTTTATTCTATCCCGTTCTTTTTTTTTCAAAATAAATGTTGATTAAAACAAAATACCACCAATATAAAAACACTGCTGTTACAAAACTATAAATATTTGTTGCTTTCATTGCAATTCGATACACTAGTGTATCACAACAATCAGTATAAAACAATAACATTCTTTTAATCAGGTGTATTCTGTTAAATAACTAAAAAAGTTTTTATAGTGAATGAAAAACCCCTATCCTACCTCTATCCTAACTATGACGAATGAATCGTAATTTTGTTTCATAATGTCTATTTCGTGGTTAAACGGCTGAACCCATGTAGACCCATGCTGATCATAAAAAATAGTTATATAATAAAAAAATAAACATAATTTCAATAGTAAGCAAGAATACGTCTGGACATTTTAACTAGAATAAAACATATTGAAGTTCGATTCATCGGCGTAACTGTACTCCGTGTGTCATATCTTTTCTTACACCCTTATATGAACGTCGCCGGGGGTGTACTCTAAAGTGGCGTCAACCAGTTGTGATAACGTACATAACCCGGCGCCGGGGGCACGCCGCACTGCGACGCAACACATCATTAAAATTTACTGGAATCTGTAACGTGCGAGGATCGCCGATCCAAACAAACAGATACACACACCAATTAGAAGCACGGCCTAGCAGTGTACTGCTGTTAAGCGGGTAAAGACGCGCTTACACCAAAACAGAGGGATTTAGCGAGATTGATATCTGGATCACTGCATACTTTGCAACCCACCCAAATATTCTGATTTATGTCGTAGCTTCACGAAAGATTTCTGAAAAAGTTACAGCCATAAATTTTCTATAGTTTGAAATTGTTGGTTTTAAACCATGAAATTGTTATTTAGATTAAGATTCTTACCGTAACGTTACAGGGCTTCGTTTAATTTAGGTAATTACTTTTGCAATAAACTACTCCGCGGAATACACAACGACATGGGACTTTTGAACGACGTCGTTTACTTAGCTCGCTTGACTTAATTTCCTTGTTTCGTTTGAAGTTGAATGTAAATTTGATTGAACTACCCGCACTCCCGCTGGGAGACGGGAACATATCTGGTGCGAACGAGATGATTTATGTCGTCGGTCTCGCCTCTTTTCGCTAATTACTTAGACGTGCCGCAGTCTTGTTAAGATTTGTGTTGTTGGGACTAATTAATTTTTATATAGGTACTTTACTCAGTTTTGTTATTACCTAGAATAGTGAATATTGTTTCTTCTTGTGAAACAAAAATGCATAGCAGATCATTATAATTTGAGAGCCATAGAAGACTTTTAATACATATAAAATACTTTAAAACCTGCAAAACTTAACTCAAATGTTGTCACATAATTATTTAAAAGTTTACATCAAAACCCTTTTAATATTAACTGGCATTTATGTAGTCACATAACTATCGTATAGAAATAAAATGGTTACGCAAACGATTTGATTACGTTCATAATAGTTCCAAATCTGCAAATCCACATTGTGTGTGGCTCTCACCGCGACACTAAAGCTCACCCTTCAATAAGGTTCGTAACTGACTCGTAAATGCTACATTAGCATAATAATAAGATTCATACTTAGATATAAATCTAGCATTTTATATGGCATCATATATTACTCGATGAATCTCCTGCGGTGGAAATACGTAGGAACTTTATTGGAATAATTCTGAGGCGGTTTTTTAGCAGTTTGCAATTTAAGTGGCTGAAGTATAATACAAGTATTCTTACGTCAAATGTAATTAATGTGAATTATTTGTAGCATAATGTGTATCATAAACTATACTTACGCAAATTATTATTAGAACAATATCGAGCTACGTTATACATATAAGTAGTCATACTCGCATGTAGGCAGTCGCGGCCTGCTGGCAAAGCCCTACAGCCGATAAGACGCATCTAGGATAAGCTTCAAATAGATCTGTACCTAGGCTGTTACGGACACAGACAAGGTATAGATTTTAATTTGACTGCAAACAGACAGTGTGGATCATACCGTCGTGTTGATGTGAGGTGTGCATTATGTAGGTAAACGTATTTTTATTGAAGCATATGTTCGAATAATTAAATTGTTTAATTTATGTATTATTACTTCTAATATTGGCATAATATTTCTACTATCTCATGATGCATGAAGATTAGGACACGATCATAAAAGCAAAAAAAGAAATAATTTGAATGTAACAAATAAAATATCTTAAGAAACATCAACATAACACGTAAGTCCAAAACACAAGTTCGTACATCCGCCCTGAGAGTTATATATTTGAAATGTTTACGGAGAGAATAATAAACCACTTAAGTTAAATGGGATTGTGTGTTTGCAGTAAGTAATTAAATCGTAAAGTTTAAAGGGGAGCCACAGATGGGCGCACCACGCCAAGACGCCTAAAATTCTAATTCACCCGACATTCTTGAAAGAAACAACATTATATTTATACATATTGACTATCTCTCTACGGATTTCCTCGGTAGGTACTTATGCTAGAGTATCTACCATCCACACGCTCCATAAATTAACAAATAAATATTAAAAGCAAATAAAATTAGAGAAACCTCATTAGGGAATGAATTAATCTTCATTAATCTTTGTTAATACTGGCCTCTTATCACAAAAACATCATAACTTCTCCCCTTATAACCAGAACCTTCCACGCACAAATTACAGGGATTTACAAATTGATTGAGTTCATATTCAATATGAAAAATGTATATAGCCTGACGACGTGTTTGCTTAACGCAGGATATATACGCGTAATAACGCAAAAAATCGAATACGGTTTGAACTTCTACTGTTTCGGAATTTGATCAACTTGTAAACCCTTCAATACAATTACTGAAAAAAGAGTAGGTACTCTTGAATACTACTATGAACAGTTTTCAATGATAAAATTCACTTTTGAAACGTGAAGCAAAAATTTAATCGTATCAGCTTTAGAATCTTAGACATCAAAGTGACGTGGAGGTTTCTAGAAACTTTCCGCCATCGCCTTTTCTCTGCTACGTCGACTTTTAGAGATAAAAGTTTTTTCGCCTACAAAAGAGTTATACGCTTTATTTCGCAGACAAAATAAAATGTCTGTGAAAAATCAAGAAAACTGAAAGACTGGATCCGAAGCCCCGAAGAGTTATTACTATAGCTGTCCATTTCGAATTCGAATGTAAAATAATAATTTCTGTGCTCCTTACATTTGCTGTTTGACCAAGTATGAAGTGAGTGAGCTTGGAGGTTGGGGGGAACCAGCTTGTGACCGATCGCGCGTAAACTTTCGACGTCGTCCCGCAGCCGCACTAAGAGTTTTTCATCATTTGATTTCAATATTTTATTAAGTCTTTTTTAGAAAATATAGATATCTAAAGGTCTGGCACATCGCGGCTTGTCTGACTACTCATGGTTGACGATAGTAACGTAAACGATGATCATGTTTTTGTTTATAATCTGTACCTACATGTGTGGCATCGCAATCTAAATATATAAAACTCAAAGGTGACTGACTGACTGACATAGTGATCTATCAACGCACAGCTGAAACCACTGGACGGATCGGGCTGAAATTTGGCATGCAGGTAGATGTTATGACGTAGGCATCCGCTAAGAAAGGATTTTGATCAATTCTACCCCCAAGGGGATAAAATAGGGGATGAAAGTTTGTATGAAACTTGCCCACGCAGACGAAGTTGCGGGCAACAGCTAGTCGTCGTATAAGTCGCTTCTCACATTGCTTCTCTGTTGTTAGATTTACTCAGTTATAGGTACCTAAGAAACATGATTGTAGTACCTCACTAAACAGTGTTGTTAAGATTCTCACGCAACTTGAGGAAATGTTTATAGTACCTGGTGTTTTATTTAAGAACAGAAACCCCCAACAACCTCTTTCCCGAGGACATTACATATTCTGTTACGCACAATCTGGACACCGAGGGCTACCGGTTGTAAAAGTTTTATTCGCCAATCGAGCTTGCTGTATAAACAGTAGGTACAAGAAACTTTTCATGATATCAATTTGCTATAATTTTCCTCCGGTTCACGGTCCCAAACAATCGTTTAAAGAGCTGCAGCAAACAGACGATAACATTATGAAAATGGTAAGCAAATATTTGACAAACGACTGCAGTATTCGGTGACGCCGCTATACTAACAACTTGTTGCAACGTAGACTAGGGCCGGCCAAGTTTACATAGATAGAACTTTTCGGTCTAGTCCATTGCACTTACTGCACTCCACTTTAGAACAAGCGCAGACGACGCGACGACTTCACTCCGCAAAAAGTCTCTCAATCTAACTTCAACTTAGGGAAGTGATCAATATCTTTCGTCGTGAACTTTAGCGTCAGAACTCAACAATCAAAGTTATCATACAAAAAGAAATACAGCGGGTTTGTGTAGGTGTACGATACTCTCACAGTTCACGTGTCATTGCACTCATGTAAACCCGCAGAATATTGGGTAGAGCGATTGAGCTCGGTTGCTCAACAAAGTGAGACTTGCTTGAATCCCGCATGTAATTTAATATCTGGAGAATATATAAACTACGCAAAATTGTACGAGAAAAGTGAAATAAAGAAAAAAGAATATTGCAATGTACTGAAATATAAAACATATATTCGATACTAAAATGTTATTTAGTAGACTAAAAGTAATAAACTATGAATCTATTGTAGCGGTTCATTAAATTTTATTACCTGTATCATGACATTATTTCCATAGAGAACACGTTTACATATCAAACACAATGATTGACGCCTCTTCAACAACAAAGAAAAAACACGCGATAAGTGCAAAAGTCTCGAATAGATTGTAGTTGTTACAGTTTTTATGCTATGAGTCTCGTCAAAAGTTTTGTCTCACCCATATTTCCCAGTGCACAACTCTATTTAAATAAAGTATGAACGGGAACTTTGAGAAGAAGTCGAACTGAAAAAATGCATTTTTTACTAAGTACGGCACTAAAAAAGTGTTTATAACAAAATTAGGTTTTAGAGGGAGTTCTAACTTTATTTAATCTAAGAATAGCTTTTGTTTTTGTACTTGTAGTTATTCATTGTGTGAGTGACTTAAGTTCCTACTTACAAGATAAATCTCTAACATTTGAATAGATACTTCCAGCTTTTTAAATTTGCCAATACTAAACGAGTTTTCTCAATGAGTTAATTAGTTTTGTAGAAGATTTCATTATGGAAGCCTCAAATTCAACATACATCGCTTGTGATCTCTAGCAAAACCAATTGACTGGTACAGTGGATACTTGTTTGATGGCAAAGTGAGAGATTCGTATACATTTTGTCATACATACAATAATAACTTAAATCAAATAATGGAGTGCAATAACAAGCAATCATTCTTTGACTAGAGTACCTATTATTGAAGCAAATACCTTTGGAGTAGGTGTGTGTTACAGGCGAGTATGCTCAATACAAAATAAACAATATTTCTCTCTTGGTTGGCACTCACAAAATATAATCACCCTCTCCAGCGCAAAGCCATTATTGTATTTTGTTATACATATCTTACTTTTTAATTCGAAATACATTTTTATAAAGCGATGAGTCCATTTTAATTCCAGTTTATTACTCTTATTAATACTTTCTGGGGAGCGATAACGACGGAGTGCACGACTAGCAAAACCCGTAGCAATTAATTAGCTGGGATCATCTAAATGTCCTTACCGAGATGAACGCCTGATAAATTAAGCTATTTAATTCAAGATACTGTCTATAATAATGCTTTATGTTTTCAAAAGATCTATTTGATAAGCTGTTTTAATTTCAAACGGTATGAAGGCTCTGGTTGCGGCCCGGGAGACTTGGCGTCCTTCCCAATGGCTGTAAAAGTGTAAAACAAGTATGTGTTCGCGCCGCTGAACATTAACATCAAGTTATTTTCCCCACAGTTTGTATTGCAGACAGTGTGAAACTTTAAATAAAACAAAATATTCACTAGTTAAATGTAAGTGTAATGTAAGAGAGTTCCGTTTGACGGCAGCAGCACAAAAATAATGAATAGGTCGCGCGGCGTCCACGACGCGCTCAACTGAGCAACGTCAATAAATAACAATGTTTTAGGCGCAGCCGGAGTGCTACCAGTTACAAGTAAGTAATTAGATAAATGTACCAAACAAGTCGTAACAAATGGGCTCAACGGCGATGCTGAAATATTTCGTGATTGATCACCAGTAACGAGCATGGGCTCTAAATTCCTTTTACACTATAGTAATGTGTTCAGCTCAAAACTTTGAATTTATCTAAAATGTTGCCTAGTTTGTTTGGTATATTCATGCTTTTAATTTAATATTAACTGTGTAAGTGACCTTTCCTGGTAAAAACAAATGGGCCATTAAGGGTCATTAGTGAAGGATATAATTATAATAATCTGGTAAAACATGCCTTATGCGTCACGATCGTGTATTACATGACTTTATATTACGCTCACAAAATCATTGCCGTACCCGTAATATGGGAAAATATGTCAATTTTAAGATGTTACGAAATATAAAAATACCAACCATGAAATAGACGTAATCAATCACGCAAACCAGAAGTGGCATCTTATTTGATAAAAACATGATCCAAACTTGTCCGCAATTCAGCTGATGCCATGATTAATTTCACGATAGGTAGATAATCCTAAGCTTAAAAAAAACTCGACACTCAAAGAAAGATGACGAGCTAATCAAATTTCGCGCAAGTTCGGAAAGTCTCAGCAAGTTGTCGGCAAGTTCTCAGATTCAATTAGTAGATACGCGGCGGGCTGATGTCGGCACCACGCCGCGCCCGCGTCTCCACACGACCACGGTGATTCCCATTATCGTGTCTATAATAACCATTCACTCTTACTTTCTTGATGTTTGCCCTTTGCACTTAACTTGAGTCTATTGCTATTCCTGCACTTTAATTGGAACTAGCTAATTATCAATCGTTGATATATGATTTGCAACATTTGCAGGGAGAGAATGAAAATGAGTATAACATTTTTAAATAGGAAACTGCGACAATGTTGATACAAATCATTAAGATTGCGCTCTGAGAGTACAAAAGGAGCTGTTATTAAACGACGAATAGTTAGATATAAAGCCGCGCAGCAGATTGCCAGCGCAGACATTATAAAAGGCCATTTAATACAAAAAGTGGAGCGAACGCCCCCGTCAACTACAAAGCCGACTGATAGATTGGCTCAACAAAACTTACTAATGTACGGTGATGGTGCAAGGTGAAACGCGCCAACTTCGCAAAGTTTCACCTTTGCCAGTGTTCAATGTTGGCAAATTACACGCCCCGTTTGAGAACCTTTCGCAACATACCGGTTGGCTAGTTAATATATTGAACAACAAACAGAGTTTGGAGCTTATATTGAAAATTCATATTTACCTACTAATAACACACTTATTCAAATAAAATATTGTTTGAAACCCGTCGATAAAAACACAGTATCTATTTAATATTAAAGACATGGCAACATTCTTGCGAGAAATATATCACAAACGACGACAATCATCCTTAACTGGTGAGGTCAAGAAGTGTCACCTGAGCGGGAAGACCCCTGCGAGAGTCGAGCGGCACATTGCCCGCCACGCAAACGTAATAAGAAAACTGAATTCAATTATACGCAATCTTACGGTTCCTTTGAGCTTTTTAATGAAACAACCATTTCAACATATTTGCTTGCTTGCAATAGAAAAAGACTACTGTTTTTATTTTTCAGCTGCATAATTCGATCTCCTTTCATTTGTCTATTTTTGCCGGGCCGCGCTCTGTTTTTCCTCTCGGAAAAGCCACCAATATAGCAGGCTGGTACAGGTCATAGGTATTAGGAATTGTGAGACTTTACTGCCATATAATTGCTATATTAGGCATATTCCATTTCTCTCATTAAATATAACTGCGCTTTCACACTAGTAATTTCCCAATAAGTCTTTTTACGGCCGCGGTATGTTTGAATGGGTGGCGCGTAGAAAAATTGAGCATATTATACCTACGTGCGACAAAAACTACTGGCGTGAAAGCGGAAAATGTAACGTCGAGTATACAGACGACAACAATCATACTTAAGAGGTCAAGAAGTGTCACCACAGGGAATAGCGACTGGGGACCTGCTAAATGTGACCACGTGTTACAGTATGAATGAGCCATGATAATGTTTATAAAAATCATATCATTTGAAAATCTTAAACACTTTTTGTCACTTTTTTGTTTGTAAGTAGTTCAAACATTAGCTGTCGTTGCAGTGATATGCACTAGATACATTTCGTAACATAAATTTTCCATGAATCGCCCCCACACCTTGGCATTTTACGGAGCACTAAAACGTTTTACCGGAGCGCGGGCGTAGATTATCTCCGTAGTCGAGTGCTTTACCGGCGGGTATCGCATCTCTTAACTACCTATGCAGTCCTGGTACAATTAACTATTTTACTACTACGGAACCCTTAGTTGCTGCTTTCACAATAAATCTGAAAACTGCCTTCTAGAAGAGTAACTTCGACATTGTTTTTAGAAGCTCTTTAATGATGGTGCAAACGTTCTAACAATGGTGGCAACCTTGAGGCACCGAGTCCTTTGTGGCAACTGCCGCCTTGTCCGAGGCATATTCTCGCCTTAATAAAACTTTATGTGCCTCTCTACATCAAAATATTCTCCGAAGCATTTAGGGAAACTCTTCACGGGAAATGATTGTCTCATTTCACGATGACTGTTTCAAATAAATATTAACGACTGAACATTGAGATATTTAATGGACGACTTCGTCGGTTGAATGAAATTTTATGGACTAGTCGGTGGAAGATTGTCCAGTAAAAAACATTGAATGTCTTTAGTTTTACTTCTCACTTACCGAAGTAAGCCCCTCTTTGTCTCTTGACTACTGCTACTGCTATCAGCAGAAAGTTTAAGTGTTTTTTCTATAACAATTAGACATATTCGCCTAAAATGTTCTTATGTGGAAAAATAATACACCAAATGAATCTCACATAAACCATAAAAGCTTCAATTTTCCTAACATTCCTTTGAATGTAGAATCACAATGAAAATGTTAATTTCTCCGCGTCCGCCGCTGGATAAAGAGCATTTTTGTGTTCATAAGCAATCGACTAGCGTCGGCTTGTCACGTGAATATCCACTATTATAGCACACAGCCTTTGTGAACTGCGTATTACCGATTAGTTGATACTATTTCATTTATCGTGATAAAATGTTTTATTACTTTGGACAAAAATTTATTAGGGGGCTCGACCAGCAATTTCTTTCAGCAAAGTACTTATCTTGTGATTTATTTTGTAAAGCATTCTAAGTCATATGTATTTTACTGTATAATAAATTAAGTTCAATCATAATGTCCATATACTTCTTTAGTGCATAACATTACATAGTGACGTGTCTGAAATTACATATCTCACATTCCTGAAAAAAAAGTAAAGTGACCCTCAGTTTGACACTCTTGATGAAATCTTTACTTAGATTCTTTAGAGATAAGAATTGAAAAAAGGGTCCAAACCTTGCAGTAAAAAAACAGTTCTAATAATATCAATATCGTACAATAAATAAGAGTTGTTGATCTAAATCCTTGAAGGCACCCACCGGCAGAAATAGGTTATGCTATTGTTAGCCGGGGGTCACATGACGTGCCTGCATCGATATTCAGTGCTATTTTAGGGTTGACTGGCGTGGCTCCTACGACCGCTAGCCGAGATATTGTCACCTCTGTAGTAAAACCTCTTTAAATAGGCTGCAAGTACTGCATGATCAGTGACTTTGGCTAACTCAAAAATAAAAATTTTAAACGAAAGTAAATTATTTTTCTTAATATTTTATAAATATTTTTTACTTCTATCCCACATCATTAAGCAGTGAAGGTCTTAAAAGACAATTCCAAAGATTTTTTTGCAAATAAATCCAGCATCGCTGCAACATATGTATTACCGAAAATTTTACGGAATCAATCAGTTCAAAGCGCAGATTGACCCATACATATTAATATGTGCATATTATATTCCTACTGTATTCAATATCAGTATCTCTCTGCATCTGAATCATAAAGCACCAATCATATTACTTAAAGCTACCTGGCTACAACCGTCGTACGTCACCCGATCCCCCGTGACCAGCGATCTAGAATAATTATCCCCGGAATATTAGGCCAATACCGGGAACTGTGTTAAGTGCACCTCTAGCGTGTCCGACATACTATTGATTTAACAGTGCCATTATCTCGTGTATACCAAAGTAGCTGTTCTCGTGTTCTATGACGAAATAATGTGTCCATAACTCAAACAAAAAGTATGGTAATTAGCACGAGCTTATAAAAACTAGTTTATTGTAAAATAACTTATTAAAATACCTTTACTGGATAAGATCTAATTGATTAAATCAGACTGAACATTTTAGGCATGTACAGAATACAAACGCTATAATGCTTTAGCAATTTAGTATTCCCGCACATGTACTTCAAAAATAGTCATCTCTCATAAGCCGACGCGACGTACAAATGCACGACATTACCCAGCCCAGTTGGTAATAGGTCAAATTCTTGTCCCGCTGCCAGAACTGATCCTTTTTCCTGCACAATAAATTAAATAGGACACTCCTCCACTACGTACACGTCCGTTGACATATCACGGCAAAATAGAAACGTGTTTCTGGCAATAATGCCCGTTTCTGCCACAATAAATTTGCTGTTGAAACGACCGAAATTGGTTAGCCTGTCATTGGACAATATTTCCCGAATGCAAGATGCCATCAAAGGCTATGCGGCATCGGTCCAATTAATTGTGTTGTAATAAACTGTCGTTTGCCCGCGGCATCATTCACTTTTTCCAATATTTCCTGCTATTCTTCTGCCATTAAATGGAGCTTTGTTTAAAAATGACTTATATTTCCTGGCGGCCACGTTGATATTATTGCTACTTATTATTTTATTCTTTCGTTGGGAAAGATATTACAAAGGACAATGGTTAATGTTTTATTCGAATTTATAAGAGAACGCAGAAAAACTACGTAACCGTATCATACATTAATAATTATTCTGGGAATTGTTGTTAAACTGCTCACATGATGTACATAAATATGTGAGCTAGCTCATAATATAATATCATTTATCATCATGTGTACGGAACAATAACTGTTGCCAAAGCTTAATGTAGGTTTCAGTATTGACGGATTAAGGTGTTGGGTGCCCTCAACAAACATTAGCTCTATATTGAGATTGATGAAGCATCCAAGCACTGGCACGTATCGCTGTCCTCCTACTAGCTATAGGTACCTAGTATAATCCACCACGCAGTTCATGCATTGTTGCTTAATATACGTGAACTCAAACTGACGTGATAACTATACCTATAGAAACCACTTTTTTATCACATCTGCAAATATCTACTACGGCGTAGCAAGTTACTACGAGCTACAAATCATGTGCAATGTAAACATTTTTCTAAAATATAACACAATTTCATTAGAAAAGAACCCCACTGCTAGTTAATGTGTCCTGAGTAATATATTATAATCACCTTTTTTCTACTTCACTTCAGCCCCTCTGCCTCCCGTGTCGTGCTAAATGAAGCTTATATAACGTAGAACTTGCACCATTTACCTTCGTATTTATATTGTACCCTACACCTAAGTTCGCAACATTGAACTGGGAAAGTAGTTCAAAAGCTAGATTTTCCACAATGCGCAATACGAGCCACCAATTAATGCTGTATTAAGGTAATCGATTGTCGATTCTCGGTACATTTGGGAATTGCCATTACACCTAATTAGGGGAAACTGTGCAATCGAATATACATTATGCTGTTGAACATGTGTCGTCTGCCATTGCTCCCCACAGACAAACCGGTTGCCGTAGAAACGGGACGGTGAGTGACGGCTCTGTACCTATTGCCACGACTAAAATAATGGTCGGCCACCGCCAAAGCGTTGACTGTTCGTTGCCAATTTACCTGGCAGACGTACGAGATGCATGTGCTAATGTATTTGCATACTAATATATTAGTTACTATTACGACAACTGTAGGATCTGTTAACATGTTCTATAAAATTATATGCAAACCTTATCGACAATTTATCCACATACCTTGAATAAAATATATAAAACACGTACTTATCGAATAGCTACGGAGCTTTCCGGTTGACGAAACAAAACGGTGCCAAAAATGTCACATGTGACATCTTTAATGAACCGTGCTATGACAAAGGTGGACGTACAAAGCGCGGGTACTTCAGTCCTTCACGGCACTTATGTACACCTGTTACTCACGTCATATTTCAGGAGAGCGCCCGTCGCAAATGTGTCATGCGAATACCCCATAAAAAGTTTTCACTTTCCTCTCAATTTTTATCGGGATATTATGTCATTATTTTCCACTATCTCTTGAAATACCTTCTGAACAGGTAGCGAGGTAGCTTCACGTGACAGTGATGTAGGACTTAGGAAAATTTCATTATCTTTTTTGTACATAAAGATGTGGTCCCAAGAGTCACATGGACGAATACAAAGCGTATTGACTATGTAGACTGGATAGTCGATATAGTTTATGAGACAATGGGGAATCGTTATTGCTTTATTTCGATCAACTCACTGGTAACTAGGGCATTTTATGAGCTAATAACGTAGGCATATAAACAATAAAATTATAAATAGATGGATGAGAAGAAGGCGGGTGTATTTGAGTCGATATCCGTACACGGCACGTGGCATGAACAATACTTAATCGAGTGTCAACCGCGGAGGCCCTCGCTTGACAGTCGACGTATATTCTCACGAGACATGACACCTATCGCCATTCGCACAGCATTACACACGTCGGGATTTTATTAACCACGGGGGTGCCTCGCTATATCTCTGTATGCTAGTGTTCGAGAGCAATCGATTAGAAATGTGTAGGTACGCTGGTGAGTTATAAATGTGATCTATTTTTATTTAATATTTTAAACTTCCTCAATTACTTATAAAATACTTACGTAATTGACTTTTCCTTTTTATAACGAATATTCACAAATAACTTAATGAAGATGTATGGCAAAACTTTAACTTCAACAAATTTAGAGCATGGCTTGCTATTTAGAGCCTCCGAGAGTGCTTCATCAATCATATTCTTTCTCGTCCCTTGGTTTCCTATCTTGCTTTCTTTGAAAAGTTGGGTCGCTTTACGACATCATCATCTTATTATTTATTTCAAATATTCTAATACATTAATGAATTCCAGATTCTCTAGTATTTCGGTATAAATAAAGTGTGAAACTAGTTCCAATTTTTTTCGAGGATATTCCAAAGCTTATACAAGCCGCAGTGTGGCACAAGCTTTGACCACCAAAACGAAGTTAAGGAAAACGTTTTTTACAAAAGTGTCGCGGTGGAGTGACGTGCGGTCGCTAGTGTAACATAAAATTCAGTTAATCGCGTGCGAGTCCGGGCGGGCTCGGTGGGCACAGCGCGCATCCCGGCCGGATATTGAGGGAGCGCGGCCGTCATGAAACTTTTACGTCCCTTATCCGCACACCTATTATACCGGCGTCATATTTCATCGAACCGCCGCTCGCCGGCTAGACAGCGCGAAAGCGGTTTTTATTAAAATCGTTGCGGACGTTTCCGTCACCTCGTAAACCACACGTGGCTGAAGGTCTTGCGATACAGCGAAAATGTTAAGATACGCGTGATGTGTTTGACGCGGGACTAAGCGAAATGTGTTCACATAAACTGCCGGCTTTATCATAGAGGGGAAGGGATAATATCTCGTGTGTAATCATTTGGTTGAGAAGTGTCTGCTATATTGTTTTAGGTAACGAATTAAGGGATGGTAAAACGTTTCCCTTTTGTGTGAACATTGATAGCACATGTATAAATTGATTTTTCTTTCAATTTTATGTTTTGACTGTACATATTTACCATTATTTTATAGGTTTTCTCTGCCAGGAACGTCTAGTAATATCTAGCGCAAATGAGGTATTAGAAAATTCTCAATAGCGGCCATAACTTTGGCAATGCGGTCGGAATTCCTCGGCCCTTGGGAGACTATGCCGCTGTACCGCTATACCGTAGACAAACTGAAACTGTAATACTATAAACCTCTGCCTACCTGCTGGGAATTACGGCCTTTTTAATAAGACACTGTATTAAGAAAATTTTTGCGCCGTGTAACTTTCAGTTTAAGCTATAAATTCTGAAGTGGAAGGCATATATAACTTTATATTTGCGTCATCAACTTAACATTGATTAAATTTTAATGATCCATAGAAAATTATGAATGCTAAATCACGGGATGCACGTTAAAAGCTAACAACCCTATTGCACGTACAAATGAATAAGTAAATTTATCTAAAAGCAGCGCAAGTGGCAGTCTGAGATTAAGATAACTCAATAAAACTGCTTAGCATAAGAAGTACTGAGTCAAAACTAAGTGCTATTTGTTTAACATATATAACTACAGTCAATATACCTAGAAATATTTTTGAAAATATGCAGATTTAATTTGTAATAGGTATATTATATCTATATATATAAAAATGAAACCCGCTTTCCGTTGTCACGACATAACACAAAAACGGCTTGACTGATTTGGCTGATTAGAGGGAAGGTTACTTAGACCCGGGAGAAGGTTTTAGGATAGTTCTTGTTACCATCCGGCTACGGGACGCGGGTGAAACTGCGGGCGAAAGCTAGTAGTTGTATAAATGGAAATTTTAAGGTTGTAAAAAAACACTATTTTACTACATACAATAGGTATATGAAGTCGGTACTCATAACGTAAAATGACACTTGTCTTTTGTGTTTGTAATTAATCGAAATAACATCATATAAAATTATAAGAATTTTACTAAGAAGTATTAAATCTTTTACCTACGCACTTACACGTATAAAACTACAACAATCCCAGCCTATATCTTGACAGATACCGTACTCGACTAGCACGTCATATTAGCAACAACATTGTAGTTAGCAGGCATTGTAGGCGGTGGACCGGACGGAGTGACGCGGGCTGACAGCGCGTCGCCGCGCCATCCCAACTGTCCTCGCGATCAATCACTCATGATCGAGGACACGCTTTAACATTTACTTTATTTCTTACTACATTTAAACTGCTAATTGACTGTCGATCTTCACCTGTTTATAATTGCGACGATTATGACAGTGGAAAGAGGTTGAACAAAGAAACGATGGACGGATTGTGTGAAAGTCGACATAGCTTAGAATGTTACTTGCGAGGTGGCGGCAGACAGAAGAGTATGGAAGAAGAAAACCCAAATAAAAAATGGGATAAGAGCAAGAGGATGCTGACAAGTGTATCAGCGTAGAAAACTTTCTCAGACAAGTGTTGCCAGTGACAGTTTTCTGACCTCTTACGCAACATCTCTTTCTGTAGGAGCACAGAAAGAGCATGTGAGGGATGTTGCGTGTGAATGTCAAAAAACTTCGTTTCACAAACCCACTTACAAAATCGATTAACTTTCATTCAACGAAAATAAAAACAAGCTCCACTTACACAGTCGCAATTTATCTTTCTCATTTGAAAATCTTTATAAAATAGCTTACATAATGTATAGCACATTCTGCGCTCGTTGGGGTTATCGTTTCAGATCTAAAACGCCGAAACGGTATCGTACAGTTTAATTTTCTTTTGCAAATTGAAGACTCGCTCCTAATAATCGAGATTGCTTTTGGTATCATTTGTTTTCGTTGAGATAGATAATGTAAAATATATGAGTTCATGTAGTAAGCACTGTGTTGCTAGCTATAATCGTAAATTCGTAGGTTGACATATTGTAAAGGTCGTTTTTTTTAACTTTTGTTAGCGGCAAAAGCGTATTGTCGGTAAGTATAAGAAGAATGTTGCCAGTGATTCCTGTTTTATAAACCTATGTGTTCTAACTCCAGGTCTGGTCATGGTTTATGTATGTTCAGTTGGGAACGGGTGACGGATAACGAGTGCATATTGAGACATTGAACGTTTTGTCACGTAGGCCCTCGTCGGCTATCCGTGGCGGCATTATGCTGATTGTGGCGCAATACGTAACTCGTATGGCGCTAACATGCACAATGCGCCACAAATACAACATTTTAATGCTGGTGGCTTTTGTTAAAGTAACACGGTACTGCTATATTACTAAAATAGGCTGCAAAAAAACATAGACTCTCAATCACGAGCAATAGTATAGTAGGTATGTAATTGCAATTATTTTTACGAATATTATAATTCATACCTCTACATAAGCATTTTATCTTAAATCTTTACGGTTTTTATTTAATTCTCAAAAAAATTGATGGAAAATAAATTTAAAAGGGCTTTTCGCACTCGTGTCCCCGCCGCGCCTCACCGCGACCCCACTATAGCCAGCCCGGACCAGCTCGCTAGTTTCCAAATAAATCCAAATTCTTAAACATGATCATACCAAAGGCAGCTAATGAGCAGAGCTAATGCTCAGACTACCCAAACTAGCGCTGCATCTAAGAGCCTCTCTAGAAAATATCAACCTTATGGATTTCAAAATTAGAATTAATTTCGTTTCAGAAGGAACTGGACTTATATCTTTCCTGAAAATTGCTTTAAATATCTATTTATCTCTGTCTTTTTATAAATCTATCTCTTTCATTTCGTGCGTGACGTCATTGACGTGTCATTTGTTTCATTAAACATTTGTCGACTCTTTCTCACCTAGATCAATCCATCCCTTTCATTTCGTGCGTGACGTCATTGACGTGTGTTTTGTTTCGATAGAAAGATTTATTTACTCTTTCTTACAAATCATTCTATCTTTTTCATGTCGCGAAGTATCATTTAAGAAAATAGCAACATTATTTTTATTTTCATTCCTATTTTTTGTTTAGTAGAACAGAATGTCTTTTAATAAATTTTAAAATTCGAATGCCTGCTCGAATGTTCGAATATTTTAAATGTTAATCATGAGGTCAATGACATGTCTTGTATTTGGATTTGAAAGTTCGAATAGTTGCAAGCTTATATTTTTTCTTTGTTATAAAACACAAAAGATTCCTACGCATCTTTTTGAAAAGTCGAAAAAAACAAATGAGATAATGCCTTAGTATAAATAAGTGCTCGTATATTATATACTTAGTCGTGCAGGCTAGAGTATTTCCCGGTGAACTGGCACGCGGGCTGCCCGCCTGATATTAAATTCTGAAGGTAATATTCATGAACGAGTGCCCTAAGCACGCCACTCAACTGTTTTCGATATAATAAGAGTATATTTTGTAATAAAACAAAATTACAGTGTTAATGTGCACTGAACCAACAAATTAAAGCTTTAAATTATGTTTCCACCATTTGTTGTCTGTAAATTATTGGGCGTTAGAAAAAACAGAACGTTATTATTACTAAAAATAAATTATCATTATTCATGAAACGTTCTGAAAAACGAATTACCATATTTTTAATATTGATCTACTAGATGGAGAACTATTTGAATAATAATAACTTTTGAAGGCGGAAGTTACGAAAAGACGAAAATCCTCATTTCAATAAACACAGACTTTATTCAGCAGCGTCGGAACCTAAGTACCCAAATTCATACAAAAAAGAAACTGAACAGTTTTGCGGGCATTGCACTCCATCGGATGTGAAACTGCATAGTGTTTTTGCTAGTAACGCCTCTAGAGACAAAAGTAGTGAATAAAATAGCAAAAAAACGTCACCGCGCCGCATTAATTTCATAAAGTCACCACGCGGGAACTATAAATTCACACGGCCCCGTTGTTACTGGGATGACGTCACACTCGAATGCAGCCTGTAATTACCAGTGATTTCGAAAACTATCAGCGGCTATGTTAAGTTTAACATGTCATTATCGAGCGCCCTCCCGCTCGAGCCACGCGAAATAACATTTTAATGTCCCCATTTATGGTAACTTGTCATGTTTTACTGACGTCCGAAATTACTGCTTTAATCGCGTTTCGGTAACGTGAACCAACGCTTGCTTCAGGGCAAAGGTGTACAAAATATCACAGCAAATGTACCCCAAATTGGATACATTTTTACGTGGCTTTAATAAATCCCTTTTGAAAAGACTTTCCTTTTACTGAAAACGTCTTTGATGGCAAAACCGACAATAATAACTAAAACATGATCATTTGTTAGAAGCGCAGATAAAAGTCCATTGATATCGTCTTACCTACAGGATCACGTAAAACAAATAACAACGGCTGGCCAATTAACGGCACCAAAGCAAAAGGAAAAACACATATTTTGGGGAATCCTCGCTAATAGAAACTAATTATGACGAGTGTGTTACTGGGGGTATTTCTTCGTTAGCGGCTTATTTATTAACATGATGAAGTACCTATAGGTAGGACCTCAGTAAAAATCTTAATGCAGTTGTCTGTCACACATACATACCTAGTTTTATAGAAACTGTTTTTGACCTGGTAAGAATATTTATCAGTTATCTAAAAGAGGAGATGGAGATATACATAAATATGAAATATGTTCCAGTTTACCTTTCAATAAACATACAAATAATGTCTCAATGCTCACGGAACAACATTAAATTTTCCTTATATTTTTTCAGATTAAAATGCAGAATGCGTAACCGCAGAGGCTTCTGTTTACACAAGTTCAAGTTTTCCGTAACGTTTACGCACGCACGTAGAATGTTTGTGTTCATTCCACAGCTATCATTGATTTTGTTTGCCGCCAACGATTTATACACACACCTGAAAGGGCTACAAATTCAATCATAAACGTCGTATTGGCGGATGTTTTGAGCCAACAAAGTAATTTAGAGTGTGCGAATGGAACGAGAAACAATCGAGCATTTTCGAAGCTATTCTTTGGGAACGATATTAAATAATGGCCTGATTTTGCTTCTGAAATTCGCCTTTAGTTAATTTGACGCAACTATACATTTGGCAATATGACTACGAAGAAGTTCCGTTTAAAATTATTTTTTTTACATGTTATTGATTTATCGAACCCATAAAACCCGAGCCTGAAGCGACAACGAAGGACAGAATTAAACGTTAATTTTCCTTAAGTCCCCAGGGGTGTGGTACAATTTACCTTAAAGAAACATGAGGTACCAATGGTCCCATGTTACTTAATATTTGATAAGTAAATCCATCCATTACCCATAGATATATATGTATGCATATAAACGGTTCTGTTTGAGTAAATGTTTTGGAAACTTGCTACAAACGATACAGTTTTAAAAAAACCTCTTTTTTTACAAAAGATGGGTACCTATTGAGTTTAATTAAAACTGCAGTTGTAGTATACTTATGTCTAACTGTCTGTCAAGTAAGTCACAAGTTTATAAACTGAACGTTTTATTCAGTGACAAAATGACACATCTTAAACAATTTGCGCAAAATGTGTTAATCATTAGTCCTAAGTAGGACGTATGAATATATATGTTTGCTTAATTACTTAATCTTTTGCGCGATGTATGTAAACCGTTTCCAAGTTCTCATCCGGCATAATGTCCCACATGAATAATTCCAGGTTATCTATTATAATACGGCTTAGCACAAGCCCGCTGTAGCCGATAACGTATTTAGAATAATTTACAGCGCTGATAGAATTCACTGGATTCTGTTTAAGGTCGAGATTATCCACTCTGCGGGAAAATTGAATCAGCGAGGAAAAAATTACAAAACTGAAACTGGTGTTTGTCACGGAAAAATGTGAATTTCATATTTCCGCCAGCTTTTTGGCAGGTAAAAACGGAATCACAAAAGTAATAATTTAATGAGATTTTTAAATTAAATTGAATTGAAACAAAAATGTTTCACAGGTTTACAAACATTAAAAGCTGGTGAAACAACCCATTTGTTACTCAAATCACTAACCAAAGAGAAATGTTGAATGTTCTAAAGACGGAAACCGCATTACAACGGATGAGCCTGCCCGGCTCTGCGGCTTACATTAATTTGTAAGAACTATTACATAGATTACGCGTGTGACTCACGACCACATAACTAGGGGCAACTTGAATAAATATTCAGCGGCCGACAGAAGAAATTAGTGTGATACGGATAGGGCGGAGTAACAGAATCCTGCCTAAATAACGCTTTTCAGATGAGTAACACGGATTGTCTGGAAATAAATTAATCAAGCGGTGGGGCAACCCACGTATCGTAGATTTACGAGTTGCTTCGCGCGCCCCTCGCCCCGCGCCCCTGCGCCCCCGCGCCCGGCGTCTCTCGCGCCTCGCACTACACTACTCATCAATTTCCTCAGGACATACGACTTGGAATCCTGTTAATTAAACTATGCCGCCAAATTAAACTGGCTATACACAGCTCGCGCGGTTTACCACTGACGAAAGTATGCACATTACGTACCTATTACAAATTATTCCTCATTTATCATTCTTGGCGTTTCTAATGACCCTCATATCTCTCAGGAACTAATTAGTAAACTAATCGTGAGGCACAACAAAATCAACATTTGTATCAATTAACCTTAATCAATAGATAAAAAGAGATTTTGGCTTTATCGGAAATTAGAAAGTTACAAAAAGTGTGTCTCATTCGAGTATTTCTATTCAATGTGTTCTTGCTGAACCCATATTTCGTCCATGACAAGCTAAAACCCCAATTTGCAAGGGGTGAGCTTATCTCTGCGCATAAAGAGCAGGTTCAATTCTTAGCAGATACATACGTATATGTATATACTGCTTGTATGTTAGAACAGCTACCAAGATTTTTTTAGGAGAAATCTTTTATCTTAAACTTGAATGAATGGTATTCTAATGGTGTTTAATCCTGACGGAACATTCTATGTCAAAGTTATCGAATCAAATTTATTTCTACACTAATTCTGCACGTAAGATCAGATTCTAAAGAAGTACATTTAAATACCCCCAGTTGCGTACATAACAGAATAACTTCTGTAGCAATATTTCACCAGGTAAATAAATACTTTGCACTTTTGGGTGGTTGCTCTAAAAGGGTTTTTATATTTTTTTCGGTGTGTGGTAGTACAGTACTGACCTATGAGGCTGTGCCGGCTGGCGCCGAGGCTGGGCGCGGGCGGCGAGCCGGCGGATCGCAGCGCGCCCAGCGCGCCGCCGCCGCCGCCGCCGCCCAGCGCGCCGCCCTCCAGCGCGCCTGGAAACAATACAACATTTCAATATCTAAAATACACGTACAAAAATATACAAATAAAACGTCCTATTAATTAAAAAGGGCTCTAAAGCTACCGGTTTTATACCAATAAATCTCTCAAATTTTGATAAAATTGCGTTATAATTAAAATATACGTGTTAACATTGCCAATGGAAGTACTTAACATCAACGTATGCAACAAGTCACCTAACACAACCCGGAATTGATCACCATTACAGCAAACCAAGTAGAACATTCAATCAAGCAACTTCATTAAGTATTAAAAGGACAAGGACTACTAATGGCTCGGCAATTTACGACGACTAAGACGGACAAAGTGAATATGATTGAGCCGGATGAAGATTTCGAGCACCGGTACCAGATAAACTGAGAATTCCTTTTTATTTACCTACCACTTTACTAAGACTTGTGACTATGTAGTCGCCTTTCACAAAACTGGGTCTTAAGTATTTTTAATGAATGCTATAGTTTTAGATTTCTACAGATAAGGTTTTAAAACTTTTGAATATTACTTATATTATTTACTTTGTTTCAAATTTTATTCATATTTTTTATCTTTATCACCCGAGAGCAATATTGCGTTGTATCTTGCACGAATGTAACACAACAATTTCGCAGAATACTAAACATTTTCAAATATCAAAGTCATCATCCTCCTCCGAGCCTTTTCCCAATCATGTTGGGGTCGGCTTCCAGTCTAACCGGATTCAGCTGAGTACCAGTGCTTTACAAGAAGCGACTGCCTATCTGACCTCCTCAACCCAGTTGCCTGGGCAACCCGATACCCCTTGGTTAGACTGGTGTCAGACTTACTGGCTTCTGACTACCCGTAACGACTGCCAAGGATGTTCAACGACAGCCGGGACCTACAGTTTAACGTGCCATCCGAAACACAGCCAATGGTGTCTAAGATATACTTAGAAAGTACATACAAACTTAGAAAAGTTGCATTGGTACTTGCCTGACCTGGGATCGAACCCGCGCCCTCATACTTGAGAGGTTGGTCCTTTACCCACTAGGCCACCACGACTTTCAAATATCAAAGTAATTTTATTTAATACCAGGAGTGCATAAATGCATAGGTGCTAGCTGTACATATGCCGGTGTCCTCGGTTGACTCTTACAACTTGCGCGCTCGAAACACCACTGAAACTAACTTTCCTACGAACAAGTTTTCAACAACTCATTTGGAATCAGTTCACTTCTTTAGAGCCTCTCGTAATGAAATTCATTCGTATTAGCAAGGAGGTCACGTGTTTTTCGAGTTCGGACTATTTATTATTTATGCACCTTCTCTGGTACAAATAAACCAAGCTTACGTATTGATTAATGATCCATTTAGAACATCACACTTTTAATGACTCTGAGCAGGAAAGTAACTGTTTGTTCTCACAATGAAGTTTTATCAAAAGTGAGGATTACTCACACAGTAAATAGTCGTAACAGGGACAAAAGACGCCTAGAGACATTTTAAAAGTTTTTCTATTAATCTAGCATTTTTTCTCCGGTCGCCTCTCAAAAGGACAAACAATGTATTCAGCAGTTTGGCGCAGACGATCGCTCCCAAGGAGCCATAAAAATTAATATGATGTTATAAAAGTGATATTTTTCATTAGAAGTGTTGGCAACTATTTTTTACAGTTTCCGCTAATGGTCATACTTTTTTAAATTACCTACGTTATTTCAGAACTTTAAAAAGCTACATACTAATTTCTTATTAGATAATTAGTTTCATGCACGAAATCTTTTTTTGAACTCTTAAGTATCCCAAAGTAGTAACGATCTTGCTATATAAACGTAAAGCTTGGACAAAAATAGCTGAAGATATTGATAGGTCTGTTCGGTTTCCAATAACGAGATGATAAGGCTGAGGATATGGTGGCGCTAGATAGTCGTGACGACTCCCTCGGGGCTCGTCGCCGACGACATTTTGCTTTATGTGCTCTAATATGGGCGATTCGTCGTGCTGTCGTGTCTGCGGACATTGTGGCCGTAACGTGGACCCAGCTTTGTAAGTTACAAGCTAAACGAAAACATAGTAGCTAACATTACTGTACGCCTCGAAAAAACTACCAGACTAGAACACTAATTATCCTCTTACAGTCTGGTTTTTTCGTACTTCAAAGTAACAAAGTTCAATAACCAGCATTGTTTTACTTGCACTAGTATTCATAGAGTCGCACACACAATATCGAGTTAACAACCCCAAACTTGGCGACAGACTCGGTAACGCCCTCGCGCCGCCGGCACCAACCACTACCTCTTATATTTCTACGTGAAATGACTTCTCTTAAACCAAAAACATGGCGGAGGCAACACGTTTTATGCATTGTAGATAAAACAAGAAAATATAGCTGTAATATGTATAGCAAAATGGGCAATAACGTGGTTCGGCCGATGTCTTTTATATTTTCTTTATTTACTCCAAAACAGATAGGTAGTAAAATTTTATATCATATATTACGATGATCTTATTTTTTCACACGATAACATTCATGCAGATCATTAGGAAAAAACATAATATAATTGTGGTATAGAAACATATAGGCAGTGTCCCTAAAGTCCACCCCTGAATGTTTATGAAACAAGTTTAGTGAATTTATCGTCGTAATTTTTCCGTATTTCTATACATGTATTTCATTTTTATGAGTATTGTTATGGCCGCAACACATGCTCAAAATCATTTTGGTTTTATGAATTCTCCTGATAATTGGGTCGTTTTATGGGACCAAAGTCCCGCAGATGTACTTTAATTAAGGATCACATTGAACGTTCCCTTATGTTGTTTGAGGTAAAAAGTTTTGGCCCTTTGAAAAAGCCCTGTTGTTGATGTACTTTGTGCTCAATCTATCGGCTCGGTCGGGTTTCGCACGGAGGCAATTATTTTGTGACAGCAATCTGACTTGTTCCACTTTTGCGTGCTCCGCTCGCCATTGTTGGTGTCTTATCAATAGACCAGTTTTACAATGAAACGGTTTTTTATGCGAACAATATAGTTCGATTTTCAGCGACGATTATATAGCCGACAAAAATATTTTTCGTTTTATGGTCAAAGGACTTTTTGTAAGTCCCGTTTATGTATTTACGAGCAAAATTGTAAAACAATATTTGTTCAGTTATGTTTATTATTTGAATGGATCACCTGTGTAAAAATTATGTATTTACTGATTTTGAACTGCAGTGAAGCAGTCCAGAAAATACTTAAATCAAGCTACTTTTCGGAAAGCAGAAGCATTTCTCTCATCATAGATTTATCATACCTTCATTTAGCAAAATTATTATTTTTTAGCTTAATCATAATGTCAAAAAAATAATAAAGTTCAAACATTAAGCCATACCAAATCGAACCTTTCGAAAGTAACGAGTAGAGAGCTCATGGTGTATTCACAAGCCTTTACTCACAAAACAATGTTCGGAAACAACACCCAATGGTTGCAATATCTACTCTGCAATTTATATCTAGCAACATCTCAAAGAAGATTTCAAATAGTAAAGGGGAATAGTAGGCTCGGATAACAACCGCTTCATAACAAATTCACGCCAGTCGGACCGCAATCTTTGCAAACATTTAAAGGCTCTTTAAACTACATCAAATATTCTAGAACTAAGACACGGAACGATTGAAAGCGAGAACAAATAAACTACTCAATTACAGTGCACTACTAATATTAAATTGTACAATTATATTATGAACATAAACCACTGTGAAGTAAACCTCTTATTTATAGCTAAGTTTCGAGAAAATTCTTCTCCTTTCCTCCTGTATTTATTGTTGGAACATAAACCAACTATTTGATTATGGCATTTTATTTTGAAACACTATTACTAAAACGATAGATACAAAAAAAAATTCTTAGATTAGGTCTTATACTTCCACTAGCCACCCCGGCATTTAGTTTTTCTGCGCACTTTTTGAAGAAGTTTCTGTTATGCAAATAATTATCTCCTAATTCTTCTATCACCATGGAGGTATATATTATCTTTTATGTAGTTTAAGCTGCACTGCTAAATACTAGGCCTGAGGCTGCAACATAAACGTGATGCAGATCTCTCTCTCAGAGAATGAAAGATGACCTTCGAATACGCCCAATTTTACCAGCACAAAAGCACACATACCATTCCTATACCTACTTATAAGAAGTATGATATATTGTCCTACTCGTGCCATTAACGCACATGTTCACCAAAAGAGAAAGCTTACTGGGAGTATAAAAATAAGTAGGCATAAGTCACTGATTAGTGACTACAAAGTTTCTCCAGAACTCCGGAGTTGGCGCTGCGCCAGCTCTGTTAAAAGTAGTTAATGATATAAGAACATGTTACTTGCAAAAACTCTATAGGAGAAAGGTTAGAACAAATCGGTGTCATCAGTAACTTCATTATGGTTAATGTGGTACTTTTGCTCAACTAATAACGTTCTACTGCGGACCTCATGGGATTAGTATGCTTTGTGTCGTTACCATTACCATTTATTCGTTTTCTAAACCAAAATAAAAGATCTGGAATATAAGATCGAAATTATTTATGTAAACTGCTCCAAATCAAAAATTCTCGTGACTTAGATATTTTTTACCCAAAGATGACAACTCACCCTGTATTCCGAAGAGCCATTACTCAGTGGCCACAGCGCATTCAAACTTACAACTACATATGACACTGAGTGATCAGTTTTGAGAACTCGGTACTTTGTTTCAGAAATTCCAGAAGTATGCCTGAGAAATGCGTCCACAGAAATATATAGCTAGGTACAGTATGATTGAGACCTCGTGAGTAGAAGCAAGGCATCACGTGTGCTCAGCAGCCGACCATTTCATAATAGCGGTTAGGGGACGCGATATAGCGCGCTTCAGAAGCACGTACGGGCTCAAACGACTCATAAATAGCTGGTCTACCTTCCGCGAGGCGTGTTACTTATTTCTCAGATGAAATATATGAAAATAAGGAAGCGAACATAAATAATAATGAAGTGAAGACACTACATTATAAAACAGATGCCTTCAATTAGGAATTCTTACATTCATCCAAGTGTATTTAATCTCATTAAATTAAAAGCGCCCGAAACCAAGTTTGGAGAGGTTTGGAAACTAATACAGAGCACTAAAATAAATATAATTCAGCAAGTAAATTCAGAGGCACAGTGGTGGATTCAAAGCGGATGTCAGTCATATCCGGAGCGGAGCGGCGACCGTTGATTAAAGTATAAATTACGAATCGTACGTGCCAGCAGGACTTGCAAATACAAATACATAATACCCAAAAAAGGTTTGATTAAAATAATCAACATTGTCTGCACATTTTCGTGTTATCGAAATAATTTCAAAAAGTCTTCGTCTAAAAATGTAAAAATCCAACCACATTTCGTTAACATTCTCCACAAGTTCGTACTTACAATTATCATCACGTAATTTTTCGGTTTTATAATATTAATCTTTGTTTCTGACCTAATTTTATTTGGTGCTTGAGCTTCGCGTCAGGCATTTTTATCAATTTACAAAAAAAAAAAGTAAAATCTCACTTTCTCGAATATAATGAAATGGAAAACATGAAATAAATATGTTTTATGTGCGGCGTATATTTTAGTGGTTTCTTTTAAGACAACGTATAAAATTGTCGTATTTCTGTTGAATTGGATGCTATTAGAAGAGATTGAGCGTAAGCCTTCGGCCGGATCGCACGGAGCGCTTAATTCGAACCCACCAATGCTGATTTATATTCCATCTGATTATCCGGATTTCCTTTTTTTCAATTTGAATTTCTTTTATTCGTCTAATTTAAGGCAAATTAAGCGGGGCATTGATATCATAACCCGGTACCTAGAAATGGTAATATAATACGGTTTATAGTTTTGTTTATAGTTAGTGTGTTTTGTTTTATTATCGTTTGCATATTTAACAGAGTTAGCTATTCAACGTATGATTCTGAGAAATACGTTATATTTCCATTTTGTTTAATTATACACAATATCAATGTAAACGCAAAATATCCGAATGGAATAATACGAATATTCATAACGGTTTCATTCCTAGTAAAATATAATAACGTACATAAATAAGAACTGAATTGCGTTCCAAATTAATATCCTGTGAATATCAAAACATGAAACGAAACAACTATTCCGACTATTCCGGGTATCGGCAACTATTCAACTATGCAATTTGATGTAACCCTCAATAAACTATTTTTAAAAGAGAAACTCGTTCAGGTAATTTTATTAAACATTCCACTCAACTGAATATTATGCTGAATTTCGGTCCCTTACTCCAGTAATTTATTAAATTCTTTAAATGACGAAGAGCTTAGTTTTACCGCAGTAAGAAAATGGGTCCGGAAATTATTTCTTCCCTAAAGTATTAGCAAGGCATCCATGTTAAATGATGGGCAGTCGGGTATGAAATACATTTAGCTGGGTTAGTAACTACATGTTGATTTCACTGACCTCTGTAATCAGATTACTGCGCTAGCATTTAATTAAGCGGATATGAGTTTCCAGATAGATCACGAATGCCGACTTGAGGGCAACACTACCTGTATGAAGCTCCTGGACTTCGGCTTATAAAACTTGTTACTCAATCGGAATAAACTTACTAATTCCAATTAAGTTTGTTTTAGATGGTAAATATGTACCTTTAAAAACATGATTCATAATAATGCAGACCTATTTCATGCTACGACTATTACATATTACTTTGTACGAGTATTTTATCTTCACACAGCTAATGTATATTAGCAAACCCACAGTCCGTACAACCATAAACTATCAAATAATTCAGTATCACGCCCACGCAAACGTCGAATAAATAAATCTATTTTTGTTTTATAGGCTAGAGTCCGGCTTCACCCGCAGGTAACATACATAAACGAAACAGATAAACTGGTAGTTTCCATGAACGCGGAAAACTTTTGTTTAGGTACTTACAGCTTATCCCATTTTTCTTTTATACGAGTTCTAAGAGTTCAAGGTACGCCAAGTGTATCGGGAAATTCGGAAACTAGTTTTGTAACAACATCGTTTTGATATGAACCCCCAAAAAACGAGTACTGTGTCGCTCTCGCGGTCAGGGACCTGGTGAGCGGGGTGGCAGCGTGGTTGCATGACCATAAAAGGCATGACGTCAGCGTGACGTCGACGTGACGCAAACACGAGGCGGCTATGACGTGGATAACTAATCGAAACGAGTACGTAATACTCGTATCTCGTGATAGTATGCGCACAAATGTGCTCCTGTCAACACTAAAGTACGCTAAGTTAGTGCGCCCTTCGTCCTTCTGGCTCGCGTTAGCATTCTTTACGCCTCGGGAGTCTGTTTCATTGCGTCACACGCGAAATTGTCTCCCGGTTTGTCAGGATCCATGCATAGCTATATATTGCCTTGCTTACTTTAATATCACTTTTGTTAGTGCGTTATTAGGATATTTTAACAAAAGACACGAAACACTGCGTTTATTGTTTGAAAACGAATAACGAAACTACTTTACCTATATACTTTGGCATGCTACTGATTTCAAAGAACAATGCAATTGCGGTATCAATAATTTACTGGAATGTGGTTAAAACAGTTTAATAACCCAACGCTTTAAATAAAAACACTCCCACAATACGGAACGCGAAACTCAAGTATTTCGAATTTGCAATTAAATTCAGTTCGATTGTGAAAGAGCCTTTTGGGCGAAGGTAGCGGCATAATGAAGTCTGTGTATTTCCATTTTACGAGGGGCATGTACAGCGGTATTGCTCGTAAACATTATGTACTTTATGAGGAATACGCGTTTGTATTACGCTACCGTAACCAGTTTATACCGGTTGTCACCAACCTACTTTGCGATACCACTGTGGTATTCACGGCCTTACAAAAACAATGGAACTAAAGTAACACGTCAATATAAGAGGGCTCGCGAGATTGCTCATAAGCCTCCTGTCAATCTCAACAATTTCTCCAACAGAAAATATATTCCACTTATTCAGTCGCTGTTGCGGTATATTTGGTTAGATTTTCTTTCTATGCAAATATAGTTGCTAAGATATAACTTTTAAATCAAAGTTAGATGCGAAGTTTGTTTAAATTCTCTTAAAAATAAAGATATAAATCTGTATTAAGAACTTAACTTGTATGCATTTGGTTCCGCTAGTGTGTGCACAAGAAAACAAATCTTTTATTCCGCTTGCACTCCAAGTATGAAATAATAAAGTACCTACCATATATGGCGGATAGCATGTATTTTTCCATTTCCGCGGTCGCAGTATTGGAACTCCGTTTATTTATTTTACGATGCACCCGAGAATAAGTCGCGATCGAAAATAATATTTTTATAAGCTGTGAAAATAGTTTGTCGAATAGTTAGTCATTAGAACTTTATTCACTTTAATTAAGACACACAGAAACTTTACTTGTAACCTTATTTGTATTTACTTTGTATCAAATTATATTGAATACATGATGGAAAAAAACGTTGCATTAAGGACAGACGGAAACTGCTTCCATAACAAAAATCAAATATGTAACTTCAAACGCTACCCTTCGCAGGGGTTGCGTATCGCGAAGGGATACCCCAAATTGGAAACGCAAGATTTTTCTCTAAGTGTGTATTTCAGATTTTCTGTTTGTTTATGCAAAGGCGCAAAACCAACAGCTAAATCTTTAAGGATAACAAATGAAAATCGTTCTCGATTCGAAATTGAATTGGAAACGTCAATTACGCTGTAGAGTACAGAACAAAGGCGTTATTGTGTCTATCCGTCAATTAAAACAACCTTTACTTGATCTCCGACGATAACATTCAGCGTACTACCAAAACCAGTTAATGAAATGTTTACTTACTTTTTGTTATTACTCGTGTTCACGACAGTAAAACCAAGTTCTTTTTTACGATACAAATGAAGGGAAAAAAACATCGGTCGCAGCAAAGCTAATGCGAGAGCAGTCGTTAGTAATGTTTTGCTGACTTCCTGAACAACTGTGAACAACAAAAATGGACACAAGCGTGGGTAGCGTGTCGCTTTACTTGTGTACATGTAGGTATACAAGTAGAAATCAGGTATAAGCACAAATGAAGCAAAGGGTGGAAGGGTTAAAAATATTTACTCTCACATTATCATCCCAGGTCCTCTGCAAACAAGAGTACAATGTGGCTTTAATTACATGCGCCACTTTTACACAGGAATACAATTTTAACCAGAAAACATGTCCTGCAGAGTTACCTGTAGCGAGTGCCAAGTTGGTAAACAAAGTTTTATATTTCAATAAGGCTAATTCGAAAAACGGGTCGAGCAAATAATAGTAACAATGTGCTATTGTGGAGCTAGGCTCAAGGCGGCGTCAGGTCACACGCCGTCCTGTGCAAACACACAAACTACCCTCGCCTTGTGTACCGCTTTTAACTAAACTGCCAGCAAATCTCTCATTTTCTTCGACAAATGCCGTTACTTATTCATGCATGTCCTGAGGAAAAGTTGCCGGTGCCGGAATTTTCACTCATGCATACGAAGAGCCCTCAACCGAAAAGTTTCACGACGTTTTGTTGTATGAATAGGAATAAAAAGTAAATATTTTGGTTTCTCGTCTACGGTTACGTGTCTGTAGTAGGTATACAAATATGCCGGACGAATGTTACGGTCAGACAGCTTGAAATAAACTACCTAAACCAAACTTTCCTTTCATAAATGTAATTAATTTCGACGTTGGTTTGTACTAAGTACTTACTTATGCGAATCATATACAGCGTTACTAACATAGGCTCAGGATATAACTGCGAGTATTCCCAAGTAGATAATAAAGCAAAATAATATTTTGAAACTTAATAGAGTTTCTATTTTTCATGCTCCCTTGGGCCACTGGCAAACTTTTTGTATTACGCGTCTGTTTTAAGTTGTGTTTAACACAGCTGCGCGTCGAGGGAGCGTTACAAACTTTTCTGGGAAGGTATTCTCATAGGCCGGTCGAGTCTAGTAGAGTATTAGAAACTATCTAAGCCGCCGGAGTCCCTTATTAGGCCATAGGCCGCTCCATTAGAAAAATTAATAAGCATCGCGTCCGACCTTAGCGGCGATGGGCATTAATGAGAGGCTGCGAACAGAATAAGAAAGAAAAACTCTTTAACAAAGTGCGTGACAAATGAGACACGTAACTAATGACCCCGTCAGAGCAGGCCGCCCTTACATCTGCTCCTCACAGACGACCAGGAACAAATGCTGTATTTACCTTACACTTTTCTACATAAATGTTTTGACGACGTATGTAATCTTATGCTCTCACGAAGTCTGCACCGATTTTTTTAATGCAAACATATTCCAAAAATACTTTCTGAATGCCGATGCTTACCTATAGATCGTTCTAGAATAGCTATGGATAACAGTCGCTATTCTAAACTGCAAACATCAAACTAGCCTCCATTGGAACCATTGATGAGAAGGCCTTTAATATTAATTCCGACATTTACACGTATTAACAGCAATATACATTAATAGCTCCGCGTCATCATTGTTAGCGTTCGATTGAGCACAATAATAATAATCAACTGAACAATAGTAGACAAAGGCATGGACAATATATGATTTCTCTTATCTTACCGACCCTTCCCTTACAGAAACTGTTATACGTCTTTCATCTATGATAAGGAGTATAGGTATATAAGAAACACGACAGCTCCTAAAGTAGCAATTTGCTGGGATTCGAGGGACCCTTCCGTAGATCAGTGTGGTGCACCGCTCTGATAAACACAACTGCCTGTTATACTCGTTTGGCTTATGAAGGCTTAACTGACCAACAACAGGCTTTCAGATAGGTTTGCTTCCAAAATAATGTATTGTGAGTGTTTGTATGTAACTAACATTCAAAAGTAGTTTAGTCAATAAAAAGTTCTTTAGAGATATATACGTTTGAGTTTTATTTAAGACCCAAACAATCGGGGGTTAACCCTACCTTAGATCTCAAATTGTCCTTATCAAGAATTTTAGCTCGACTGCAGCGGTTGCAACTACATATGAACGTACATAATCTATATAATAACTCGAGTGTATGTACTCCAAAACATTTTTGTCAAAAAGAATATACGCGATTAGAAACAAAGCGTCATCTTAAGGTCTAAATTTGTCCGACAAACGGCAGCTATAGACGTAGAAGTGCAGTGACTAAACAAACGGCAAGCTTCAGCCAATACTCCGTCAGGCTCAGAGCGAATCAACAGCCTGTCAAACAAACAAGTCAGCCTTTGAATTGTAGTCTTGATTTCATACCTATGTGACTATAGACTTCACTACCAAAACAACAGGCGCCTTTGTTTACGCCTCGAAATATTCCAGAATAAATAAACTGCTGAAATCCGTGTAGTGGCTTTCTGATAGCCAATAATCATGATTAAAAGGCTCGCGATTTTCGAGTTTGCAGTTCTCCTCATGTCGATAAACGTAGTTTCAATTTCGCATCACATTGCGTTGCTCGGGAAGAACGTTTTTATTGAAGGCGATACGCATTCAATTACTTTAGTATTTCGCTAAGTAACCTGGTTGGAGCCTCCTCCCGCATCTCCTTATCCAGTCATGCTCGCGGGATCGCTCCACACGAAATAACGATAAACGGTATGAGGCAACATACGCGTGTATCGATAAAGTACGTACCGTGCTGACACAAATGATCGACAAAATTTCCCCTGGGCCCCGGTGAGACCGAGCTGTGCCTCTCCAATGTTTTATATTTACCAGAGTGGAATCCATGAAGGTTACGTGTTAACAGTCTACATACACATAAATTGTTAAACAGCGGCTCCCCGATGAGCAGAACTTCCGTTCAGTGACAAAAATTTCCCATGAGTATCGGTGTGTTCGACGCGCGACAACATAACACAAAAACACCGCAATTTTATTTTTGGTGCAAAGTCATTACGCCGCGTGTAAATTATCCGGGAGATGAAACAAAACCTTGTGCCTATATTTGGTAAAAATGAATTCGATCTAATACATCAAACATGAAACATTTTTTATACATGATTATTATTTCTTTGTAAAAGTACCTTTTGAAAGCGAAGATATAAATAAAGTATTATAAAATCTATTATCTAAAGCAAGAAACAGTTAGTCAAAAGTGCTGCACTATTTGTTTCATTTTAAACATTCTAAAGTAAAAAAATATCTCACTAAAGAAAACATTCAGAATAAAAATATTCGAAACGCTACATTGCGTAGCTATCGTACGTAGCGCGTACCACATGTGCTACGAACGTAGCGCGTAGCACGTAGCATAGTTGATCGCACTAAATAGCAAGATCAGGCAAAATGTTTCATAAATCGAACCGCATCGACCCTTAATTCTCTGGTGTTGAACAAAGGGTTCTAGAGGCACATACCTAGAGGGCTGGCCTAAAGTTTTGTGGACATAATTCGATATCAGCGACCCTTGTAACCAAGTTTGTGAATTAGAGCAATCTGTCGTACGTCAAGAACATAAACGGCCATGCTGCATAGTCATCAATATTCCATGAAATTAGTGTAGTAGCTTAGTAATTTCTTAAGGATTATCACCAACATAATTTAGAGTGTTGTTCTAAAATTAAAGTATTGATAATTAAATTAATTTAATAACTTAATGGGTGATTCTGTCACTAGTTTACTTATACTTTTTGTATTCAATATTGTTTAAGTTTATCCGCACAGAAACTATGAACTGATTTCTTGTGTTTATATTCACTCACTCTCATTGATTCTTTAATTTAATAACCTATATACACTTTTCATTTTCGTAATGTATTCTGCACCTACGCGTTCTTTAAAAACGCACCACGAACTGAGTTAACGTTTGACTACAAAGGTCTAATGACCTAGTAAACACGATGATGAGCATAAGTTTAAGATGTATATGCAGTGCGTGATGATGGTGTGAAGACATAATGTACCCGTGAATGTGGCGCTCGTAGTGTGACGGTCTATGTCGGGGCGGAGCTGCGCGCCGCCGCCGGCATGCTATCAGCTGGTCGGCGCAGCCATGTGTCCGTCGCCCGCTGTCGCTCACCGGCCGCCGCCTGCGCACAACCACACCACGTTACTCACTACTCACTACTCATTACACCTTATTTACAATGTAAGCTAACACTAAAAGCAGCGCTTCACTTAGTTTAAGACGGCGCGCCGTGCAACTGTTTTCTAATTTGCTTTTTGTTTTTTGGTTTGAGTAGCGAAAGCGATTGTGCGCCAGTATTTCCGCATGTACGCATAAACATTAATATTAATTTAATTACTCTATGATTCACCGCACTGATTTTTGATAACCCTAAGTTTACATCTAAGATTAATTTAGCTAATCCGGAATAATTTAGGTAACACGCTTATGTTCCTAATCTGGTATTTATAATCCTAATATTACCTTAATATAGTGTTAATTAAGTTAAACTCGTTATTCCGCGTTGTAAGTAGAGAAATTAGTTGTCTCATAATACGTAACTAAGGTAGGTACGTCCTCACGCCATCAAATAATCGCGTCCCTAAGCAAGCGTTGTACGGTCATCGAGATCCTTTATCAATGAAGCCACAGACTCTAAAAGCATGCTACGTTTGCCATGACCGAAGTGGGAATGTTATTAGTTATTATTAATTTAAACAAAATGGGAATAATGACCGTTACATTTCTCATTAAAACAAGTGAATACACACGTGTGTTACATTATAAAGCAGTATTTTTAGACCTAAGCATAATATAATGTAACCATTCTACAGGCTGCCTATACTTCGTGCATAATAGACTTGCGTAGACCTAGTTCTCCACAAATAGGCGTGATGGCCACAACTGCACACGATCTAAATGCGGACAACACAGAATAGGCGACAGATCAATACTTCTTTATTAGTACAAACATGGACCAACTCCATCTTGTCCACATAAACTTGTTAGTTAGATTGGGTATGTACTTGTCACGTACATTTGTATTTACTCGCGTTGTGATCATCCCAATTCTCCTCTCAATTTTGGCACATGGGCACATGTTTGATGTATAAGCAATACAGTAAGAGAAAAACTGTCCAAAGTAAGTTTATACACATTTCATAACAACTACCTGAAAGTCGATTGTTTACCATAATCGCTGTATTAAGTTAAACCGCAATATCAGTAAAGTTGTGCAATAGTTCACAAGTCTCGTTCATGTTTCACTTATGCGTCTCATTTTTCAAGACATCTCACTGTGCCTGCAACTTCAGAGACTAAAAGTTTATTACTTTTATCTTTTTTCTTCTCTTATGTCTTTATATAGATATAGGAATACGGTTTTATATCGTTTAAACGTGCTTATTTCATTGCTTGAAATTACACTCTCAATATTTAAAATCGAAAGCACGTTTCATTTGATCGGCACACAGAAGTCAAGTACTTTCTTGCTTGTAACCAAACACACTCTTTTTATTTAACAAACATTCTCTGTGAATGTAAGAGCAAGGTACATACATAAAAAGAAATGGGCCGTGCCTCACTAGACGCCTCATTCATCATATTCAGTAACCCACATTCAAAAAAGAAAAATGAAATGCTAAAACCAAACGTCACGACCATGCATGGTGTACGAATTCATAACTCTTCCTTTTAGCTTCACGTTAGGGGGTAAAATTAGATAAAAGGATTGTTCATTTCACGCTTTGTCCCTTTTAAGGTGGGCAAATGATGTCACCTCTGTCGATCCACAAAAGCCACCCCTCTGCCAGCAGAAAATATGATTCCAAATAAATTTTATTTGGCAGATTTTAGATAACTTTTTGGAAGCTATGCAGAAAAAAAAGTAATATTTGATTCTGAAAAAGTATTGCTATAATTGAAAAATAATCCAATAAGTCTTGAGCTACTTAAAGAAATCATTTCAAATTGTTAAACTCAAATTGCAATAAACTATTTAGCACTTCAAAATAATTATGATAATAATTTAGTCTAAAATTACGAGTATTTTCGGTGCTCAAACAAATTCATGCTAGTAGTTTTGCTAGCATTCACTTATGTTTACTGGTATAGCATTTATTTTATCCATTACATAAACAAACCGTGTTTTCCTAGCGTAGGTACAGTATGCGCACTCGGCACTCCATACACTCAAGTGTATCAGCATTCGTCATCATTTCAGATGGATGTCAGCCACCGTAAAAATACTCATCTTTCACGAGACACGCTCCAGGGTTCAATCAAATAAGTAACATGTTTACTTTACGAATATTTGCTCTGTAAACTTGTTTGTGTGATGGAAAACTATCAAGTAATTCAGGCAAATTATTTAGAAGGTACTATTTGAAGAATATTTTCGGTCAAGTGTACCTAAATATAGCAGACGATATATGACTTCAAAAGAAATATTAACGTGGGAAAACAATTACGGCAAAAGTTTACGTCTTAAAATGAATAAAATCTAGTAATAGCTAACATACGTATGTAATATCCCCTAGTTACTACGAGCACCAATAAGAAAATAACAAAGCGACGCTCACAAAAACCAAAAAGCAACAGTTTAATCAAAATCAGTAGAACGTTTTGAATAGGAAAACGAACCTTTTCAAAACGAAAACTTGAAATCATTTTGAAAACTTCATCCAATTCCAAACGTGAACGTAAATGAACAGTTTCTGTCGATTTCCATGTCCGCTAGTTCATTTCATTGTACTTGGATTCAATTAAAACATTTGAGGAAGTTTGACTCTGATAGCGACTGAAGGAAATATTCCAAGTTCGCATTGACAAGGTGATAGAGAATGTGGGACATGAAACTTTGCCGAGATAACTCATTCACATTCCGCGCTTTTGTTTGTACAGCGCTATAGTTTGTTCTGCGAAGACGTGAACTCTCGGAAAATGTAAAAATATGGATAAGAGCTTTACCCACAAAGCTTTCCTTGATAGTCGCCGTAAGAATAACTAGGAAATCATAAATATACAAAATGTTAAGACTTTCCTGTCTTTGAAGCAAGCATGCAGTAACTGCACTGTAAAGCATATTATGTCACGTACTTGCCCTCTAGACTATAAAATGAGATATTTCCAAGAATTTATATCAAATTCAAGTAGACAAAGAAACAATCTATCACCGTCAGAAAGAACAGCTACGTAGTACGTAGGTAGCGCAGCGCGAATACTTCTGCTAACTTTTATTACGTTTTCCTGAGCTTACTGTTTATGTCCCCTTGCCGTTTATAACCGGGACGAGATATTTTTTATGTCACACCTTCAGCCGTCAGTGAGAGAACTTCAATAAAACGTGTATTAATAATAATAATGCATGGTGAGCAAGAACCGTTTTATAGCTGCAGTAAAGAGATATAAAAATCTGTTCAAAATGTATGAAGGACGTGGAAAAATGATAAAATGATTATGATAAATTCTTGTATTGTTTGACTCCGCAAGGTATGCATTTATGCTTCATTCACTTGTGTCACGTTTTCTCTTTTGGCAAGTAATTTAGCATACCGCACCAACAATGTTTGAGTCTCTAAATACCTTAATAAAAGCAGTTATAACATTTCACGTTGGACTGAAATAATGCAAGAATTTTCAAAAATGTGAAAATATTCAACGGGCCAGCTTGCATGTCTGTACAAAGGAAGCATTGTGAACAAAATATTTAAAAGTGAACAGTTGAAATTTCCGTCGTGTCGGCCGTTCAGCGTCTGTCACGTGCGAAACATGCGCCATTTATTTGTAGCGGCCTGCTTGTGACACGCGCTCACTCCCCGAATGTTTTCGTTGTTCCAGACTCCCGCACAACAAGACATGCTCCCGTATACCTACACCGCATTCCACTCACTCTAGTTTTTCGTACTCTTCTGGCAATTCGTGGCCTAAAAACCTTTTCGGCCGTTATCGGGCGAGTATTCTCATATTCTGACATTTTCTTTGACCGCCCATTGTGGGCGCAGTTGCTCTTAATGTACGCCAACGATCTTGGAAATAGCTTTGTTCGTTCAAATTAAGGTTTCAATCTTGACTCTGTATATCGATCTACTGCGAGAGCCTTTTAATAGGATTAGGACAAAATCTATTAGACCGTACTACTCTACTTGTTCGTGCAGTACCTCTTGGTAATATAAGCATTGAAATTAGGTTTTCCCCTTAATATTTTATAGCTTACTGCCATTATCAGCGCCATAACTTACAAAGATAATGGTCGTTACATGTCCCGGAGAATCTTATATGCAACATTATAGGTCGCCTCATGGGAGCCAAAGTGGACTGCTTGCGACTTTGTGTAGCTGATCCTGGGATGTGTCGATTCTTCGCATATGTAACGACTACTATAGTTGCATGTGAACGATAGTTCTCTGGTTCACCTAAAAGCTTTCCATCAATCTAGAATACTACAACAGATCCAATCTTTGATTACATGCTCTAATTCTTTGAACATAGATACAGGTACTAAAGCACGATGTAGATTAACTTTGTGAGTGCAATATTAGTGTTTTGATGAAGCAGAAAAATATTTATATTTAAATGTATGAAAATGACAAAATGTAATAACAAACGTTTTCAGTCATAAATATCGTGCTACACTTAACTACACAAAAGAAAGCGTGTAATAAAACGGCAATGTATTTTCTTTGTCCTTTTAAGCGAAAGTAGGATGTAATGGCTTTTAAAATTGAGATAAACCAATTACGAAATCAAAACACAAAGGACGTCGAGTCATGACTTTCGTGAGTATCTTTAGCTTCGCATAAACCGCTGAGTGAGCAATATAAACACAAGATTCGTTCGACAGTTTGTGCCGACATGCGTTCGCAACATAAATGTTTTTTCATTTCCTTTTGAAATTCACGATGTTACTACTTTTGACAGTTTTCATCATTATTTTCTACGCGGGCTTTTTGCCTTATTAAAATCCTTCAAATTGAATAAGTACTCTTCACTGCTGTTTGCAGTGAATTGTAAGATTCTATCTAAATTTTGTATTGCGTAAAAATCAAGTATGTTATTATTTAATCAATCTGTTAATGAATTCAACAAAGCGTATATGCTTTGTTCGCTCCTCCAAATCTTTGTTAATGGAACGTTAAACAACACATAAACCGAGGAAGAAAGCAGTGATAATACTATTCGTATTAATCCCGGCACAAGTCATATTGAACCTTCGAACAACAACGTGGGATGAAAGACGAGTTTGTGATAAATAGCTGATATCGATTTTTAAAACAATAACTGGGAGTTTCAATGTCAAGCTTGACTCGCAGTAGATTAGACGACACCTGTTACATTGGCAATGTTATATTATCTACAGGCACTTATAGACGAGCTGCAGACTGACAGGCACACGAGCTAGCTTTCAATATTGACTGTAGGTCGGTGGTGTGAAAGTCAAGGAGTGTATTCATTCTGATCAGGGACAACAGCGCACGTGCGCGACTCTATCCCCTCCGGGTAGAGGTTAAAATACAACGGTCGGTTCCCCAGGGCGGGCTGCTTCGTAATTCATTCATTTTTATTCCGAATGCCACTCGCCAGAGCTGTTAGCATGCGGAAAATCGTTACCGGCGTCGACAATCGCCATGCGGACTAGGGATCACACGCAACGCATCCACTTACACATAAATTAACGGACGCGGCTTCTTTACATCGCGCCACAATCGCCGGTCCCTGGGAACGTGGTCACTGAGCTACTCGCAGACAACACAGAGTACACGGCACGGCTGCGGCGCGGCACGAGGGCGTGTTCGCGCGACTCGACGCGGCGGCTCAGGTGACGCACAGCGCGGTGCGGGACGAGCGCTCGCACGGGCCAGCGCCGACACACGACAGCCTCCGTCGCAATGACGAAGCGGCCGGGCACGCGCGCGCGCTCTGCGACGCAGCCTCCGACTCTCTCCGATTGGCTACGAGATCTGACGACGCAGGGGTGAACAAACCCGCCACGCTTCTCCTTCTAACACAGTGACGAGGTTAAAAAGGATTTAGACTTTCTCGTAGCATTTTACGGTTCGATCGTCCTCAACGTACACTTTGTAAATCTAGACATCGTCTTGTTGTGAACTTGTCTGAATTGAGTATAAATCCTAGAGATCTGAGCGTCGTATATGATGTTAATCAGACACCTTATCGCCGCGTGCTATTCTTGTGTACAAATGATGTTTAAAGTCGTGAGATGAACAACCTCTGGATTCACTACAGTGTTTCAATGTTGGATAACAGGACATCAAAATATATAACAGGAAATCTCCTAGATAAGACTCCTAGTTAGGTATCTACATGACAATATATTTTATTATTAAGTTATTTATTAAAACCTAACGGTTACCGTTAAAATAAATTGACATTTTAACAATTTAAATTCTCCGAATATTTCTGCTGAACTGTGATCGAAAACGATTAAAACTGCGCAAATTGATATCCCTGGGAAAGCTGCAGCTGACGCCGACTCCAGGAAAAACATATCCATTGTGCCGAAGCCGGCGTGAGCCTGCTTTATACTGCACTACTATTCTTCTCTCCTAAGTTCTTATTTCAAGCTATTTGGGCTGGCTACACATAATTGTGACCCCTATAGTAGTCCATTACGTATAAAAAAGAAACAAATGACCATCATATGAAAACTGATAAGGGAAATTTTGATACTTTGACATTTGCACGTAACCCTTTTGATTAGCAATAACGTGCAGGGCGTGAAGAGGATTAGGTTAATTAATTCTTAATTACAAAACGTAAAAGGGATAATACAATATCGATATAAAACTCGCTCGACGGGAATAAACGAGTTAAGGTTTAAAAGGATGAAGGTTTTTCTCATTAATTTTTCATATACCACTTAATGCTACATGAGTACAAAAATACATGTTAAAAAACTAATTAAAACTTTTGCAAGCACCAATTAAAATACATTTCCACGTTTTATAAACAATCCAGCAAACAGCTACGTATAGTTCGTAGACCGCGCTACGAATTCGTAGCTCGTAGCAGGCGAAACACTAACGTAGCCCCTAATTCCTTTTGTTGTTTGAAAGCTTTTGCATAATCGCATTCAAAACATAAATAAATATTTGTATAAAACAACTGCGCTATTATTTTAACGAAGTTTGCGTATTTCTGTTCATATTGTATCCTTTGTTTAGTACATAAACAGACTGTAGATTTACATTTAAATCAATTAAGATATGCCGAAAACATTGTTACAGACTGTAATGTTTATTTTAGTAGTCATTGAACTTCAGTATTCTATTAATATCAATGTTTGATTTATGGATAGGTACTAACTACTATCTACTGGAGTAAATAGGTACACAAGTCACAAGGCAGCCAAGGTACTCATAGGCAATTGTAAGATTGCAAAAGCACGGTGCGTCAAATTGGGAACTGAATTCTATCTACCTATCAAATATAAGGAAGGGTGCAGGCGCGCGAAATAATTGACGTATGCGTAATTTTATACATCCTACTAATATCCTACTAATAGAAATGTAAAAGTTTGTGAGAATGTGTGGATGTATGTTTGTTATTCTTTCACGCAAAAACGGCTGGACGGATTTGGTTGTAATTTGATATGTAGATAGGTGATACCCTGGATAACACATAAGCTACTTTTTATCAACACACCACGCGGGCGAAGCCGTGAGCGGAAACTAGTATAGTATAAAAATATACAAGCGCTGATAGATCAGCGCCGGCTACCAGCTTTCTTTCTGAATACAACCAGAAGACTCCACCTATGCAGAGTGGAGAGGTATCTAAGCAAAATGTAGTACGTAAACTCAGGAGCGCTGAGTAGTGGCCGAGTCAAAGACAATATGCACCTTTTACCCACTCAAGGTTATCTCATCTCATCCGCTTTTGTAAGATAGCCTGATGGAGTATATCAATGGTTCTTTATTTATTTGATTGAGATTGAATGGGTGAGATGGATCCTGCCGTTTCTTCTTCATCATTTAATCTCAGCCTCCTCAATCAAGTTCAGAAGTCGAAAGTAGATAATTTCATATGAATGTGGTGTAGATTTAAAATTGTGAATTGGCTCGCCTTCAAATTATTGCATAAAACAATTATAGTCGGATGAGTTAGATTCTGTTCTGTATGCCAGCAGCTCTGCCTACCTATGCAATTCTATACATGTGTGGCCTAATAAAATTTGTAGAAAACAAATAATTTTAGTTGGGAAATAAAACGCCAGACTTTTGAATAGCAAAAAAAGATCGTATATTTAGAAACATAATTTCAATATCTTACAAACGAACAGCAGGCAAGCTATATTCAAGAGTAGAATCTAAGTGCACTACAGCATCTTTATGTTCCAAAGACATCTCGAACGCGTCGCCATCTTCAGTCAGCTTATCGAAAAAATAACTCGTATTCACCTTGCCAATGATAGAATTATCATTACTATTAGTACTAAATCTAAAATTACTTTTCCTAACAGGGCTATCTCGTGGCGTAGAACAATTGTTATGAATTTGCGTCAATACAGATTTCCTCAAACTCATTTTCTTAGGAGTTGAATACTTTTCAAAGATTAATCTAACTACCTTATTGTCTACTTTGGCAGTTTTTATTTCAGGAGGCCTTGAGATGATGTTGTCTATAATATCTGATAGATCAATATCTTCAATTTCATCGTCAGTCTTATTTAGCATACTTAGAAAATGAGGACTTGGTTTATTTTCTTTATTGGTATCAAAATGTTTGTCTTGTAACTGGTAATTATCATCAGCTACCATAATATTGTCTTCGCAATTAAGTGAAATATTTTTAAAGCTTTTTCTTAGAGATTGCATAACTTGTTTGCTTGTTCTTCGCTTTTTGCTAGCAATGAAGCTGGTCAGTGTTTTCTGTCCTTTCTTTGTATTGTTTTTAATTTTTCTTTTTAATCTGTTGACATTTACGCTGACGTTTAATGCGCTTGTGTTTGTGCCAGTTGCTTTCATAGACGCGTTGACGCTATCAACAGGTACCACAGTCTTAGGTTTCTTGGTATATTTTCTTTTAGGTTTATCAGTATTTGTATTGTCATTGTCTTTCTTCTTACGACCTCTAGTTTTCTTCTCTTTGGGTGGTTTTTTAATCGACTCCTCGTAGGCTTCTACTACTTTTGGATAATACTTGAGCATCAAATCTTGCCTCTCAGTTGTAGTCCAAGGAATCAAAGGATCCTCACCATCTGTAAATAAAATATGCATCACGTTGATTTCTAGACATCATCTGTTACAGTTTATAATAACTATCATTCGCATATTGCTTGAGCTTTACCTTCGAACTGGTCATCAGGAATCAGACCGTCATATTGACCTTCAGTATCAGTCCAAACAACTTCGTAACTTGGGACACCTGTACACAGACAAAACACAATTTACCACCACTAAGCAATACATTAAAAAGCACGTGAAAATATTTTTATATCAGCTGGCTTGCCATAAAAGGCCTTACCTCTTGGATTTCTCTTCTTCTTAATAAGCAAAGCCTGAAGAGTTCTGCAAGGGACATTGTCTTGGAAGTGCCATTTAGTCAGCAGCGGCAAGAATTTCTCCACACAATACCTTTCTGACCAGTCCAACTTGTTTGTCATTAGTTTCTAAAAGCACATATAACACACATATAAAACCTATACGAAAACTTAGCGATTGCTATAAGGTACTGTAAATAATTACCACAAATTGAATTAAGCTAGGTGTAGGCCTTTTCAGAGCATTCACATCAATGTCATCTGGAGGGGTATTCATGAATTCCTTCATGACTTTAGGCTCTGGGAAGGGAGCCCCGCATGTCAGCGCCCGGTTGCGCAGTGACAGCTCACGCTTCAACTCCGCTACTTTCGCCCTAGAAAATATAAATTGAACATTTAAGACTTAGTCACAGCACAGGACATAACATACAGCTTTATTAATGATTCTAATGCAACGACATTTGAACTTATCCATTGCAGAGAAGCTTACTCACTCCTGTGAAGACCAGCAAAATAATTGTTATCCTCTACCACCTGAGGCCTAATTCTTGAAAAACGAAATCTTACATTATTTTGTAAATTGAGTTTCGAACTACATCAGAGTGTACTATGTATCTTGACGAGTCTGAAATAAGCTAATCGGCTCACGAGCTTGTATTGTTCATACAAACGCCTTAGGACTTACAAGATTATTGGAAATATAATTCTTATAACTTTTGTTTTATTCAGCCTATACCATCCCAGTAATGGGCAAAGACCTACCCTATAGCCTGCCATTTTGCATCTCTTTCTATCGGAAGCTTTTTGTGACTATAACTTCTTATAACTAAATATTAAAATATGCATTACTTGTGTCCAGTATCATCACAGCCGCGATTTGTGACGCACACAGGACAACCGCTCTTGCCGTGCGTGCGACCGAAGTGTCCGCAGCGGTCACAGCGCCCGGGTGCCGACAGCCAGCGACTCTTTTCATCGTAGCGATCCGTGTCCGTCACCCAGGACAAAAGCCTGGAAATGTCATTGGAAATATAGCCACGTTTTTATCCACCATTCTTACGACTGAAAATTATTTATTTTTAACGCCAGTGCAAAAACATTGTAATATTTTGCCTGAACATGCTCTAAAGCCGACTGGAACTAAAAATACTCTTTTACTTACCTCGGTATGACATCCTTTTCAGGAATAGTGTGGAGGAAAGACACAGCTGTGTTTATAGATGAACCACAAGCACCCAGGCCATAGTCACACCCGCATAGTAATGCTAAGGCCACCATTTTGTTGCGTCCAAAGCCTGAAAAATGTGTTATAGTCTTTAACCACATCTACATACAAGATTCATTCTGTAAATAAAAGTAAGTTGTGTTAGTTACACAATTCATAACTCAATTCAGAAATAGCTGAACCGAATTGGCAACTTATATCCTGGGGAAGGATGTAGGTTACTTTTTTATCTCCATCCAGGTACGCAAAACAGTTCCGGAACACGGATGAAACCGCGGGTAAAGTAACCACAAGAAAGTATGTCACAAAAAATTTAAGAATAAGTTTACCATTGCTCTTATACATAGCAGCCGCGTCATAACAGTCGACGGAGCCCTGCATGGCGCCGCCCCCTGCTGAGTTGGACACGCTGAAATTGCGGTACACGCGACGAGCCCCGTAAGCGAAGCAGTCCGAGTCTTGTGATACTACTGCATCTACCAACTATAAAAGTAGAGAAAAGGACATAGTATATATTATCAGTACATAAGGAAGAAAAAAGGTATAGCGTACAGCAGAGAACATAGGGGCAGTACAAAAGAGATTACATAAGGAAGTACATAGAGAGTATACCAGAGTACTTAAAAAGAAGAAAGAATTGTGACACCACAAGTAAATTAGGTTTGAGGGTATGTCCCCAGTGCACACTACAGTAAATCCGCCACTGTAACATACCAGCAAAATATTACATTGTAAGCCCTAAGTCTAAGTAAGTATATAATTTATTGAGCAATGAATAGAAAATAAATACAAACACCTTGAGCATTCAGTTGCGCACATGTTGCTTCTGCCTCACCATGACCTTTCACACATCTGACTCCAAGGGTCTTCAGCAAAGACTCACACTGAAAACAAAGAAGTTTCTTATATTTATAAACCATAAATCTGTTATTCTTTCTCAAAATGTTAGGAAATCAGGTGTATGCAAAATTTTATTTAGTACAAATTAAATATTACATACTTCTTTGAGAACATTTTTAAATCTCTTCCTAGCAACATCAGGTTTTTTCTTGTTTACTGCAGCCTCAGAGCGAGGGGCAGCCCCTTTGAACTGGATAGCATTTCGGGCAGCCATGACATCTCTCTTGAGCTCCGGTGCATCCCCCTCCAGCACAAATATAGGGTTTATGTCAGCTAGCAGCAAATACACAGTTCTGAAGAATAGATTTCTGAAAAAAGAGATCATAGTTCAAGTTTTAAAACTATTAGCATATTTTAGAATTTAATAATGTTATTCAAGCATTGCTAAAGCAAGCCTAATAATGTAGGTTCTCGTAGTCTTGAGATAAATTACTAACGAATATGAAATGGAAGCTACAATCATACTAAATGGCTCTTTGATGTTCTACCAATACTTCATGGTTTTATTCAATTCATCTTTGTTATCATGCTAGCAGTATTTATACTATTTTAATCCTAAGTGTTATATATATAAACAACCCAAAGTTTAACTAGATACTTACCTCAAATATAACTTTGGCTGTATGTGGTACTCTGTGACATTCTGACTGTCGCAAACCCATCCTGATAAATCAACTGCAACTGTTTCACCACGTATCTGTAAATAATATTAACATACCGTGAGTAAAACAACTTATATTTCAATAACATGTTGTGGTTGTTTAAGAGGTCATACTTCATGTAAAGATTTTTTCTCACTATATGGCGTTAATACTGTCCAGAGGCCTTTCACACCCATTCTTGTCTCTCACTCGTTTTTAATTGCAATATAACACCTTTTTGAATTAATTGAACCACGACTTATTTACCAGTTATTAATAATATTTTTGTTTTTCAAACTGTTGTCAGTTGTTTTGAACATTATCACCTATTCCATCAAAAACAAACTGTAATGCAAAGATATAAAATGCAAATTGCAATAGAAATACAATAGTTTGACATTGACAACAGTGAATAATCTGACAATTCAGTCAAGATTGTTACCATGATCAACAGAAATAATAAAATATGGCCCAAGTCGCCAGAAAAGTAAAAGAAACAGTGAGGATTTTGGTTCTTATCTCCTTTTTATTTGTGTTGTTTATTTTAGATTGTTAAAATAAATACTGTTTCAAAAAACTCTGGAATAAAACGATTCAGTAAATCATTTGGCAATCTTGACAATAAATGACAGGAGTTGTCAAAGCTTCAACACAGCGCGTAGCAGTGAAAATTCATTCTGTTTCTCTCAGACACAAACTAAGTTATATTTGACTATCTCTTTCTCTGATTGTAAATGGCATCAAACTTACAACTTTGTAAACAAGTTAGTTGAATGAATAGGTCAAAATAATTATTGAAGACTGACTATAAATATTTATTAAATATGATAATGATGTAATACGTTGTTTACAATAGTAATTTCTATTTTCCCACAAAACTGTAGCAACGACGCATACGACCACAATGAGTTTCAGTTCCTTTCTGTCAAGTTGTTTACCAAGTTTAATTAAATTCGGTGCCACTATTTCAAAATCGCTAATGAGTTGATAAGAATGTTATTATGATAATTTTTTGGCGATAGTATCATTACTCAGCGTTATCAGCAGGCGGAGGGGCCTGGCGACGGACGTAATCTTAAAACACACCACACATATTGAACTGAGTAGATAAGTTATTATGAAACTTTGATTTAATTGCTCTCATACTTTTATTAAAACCGAACATGTCATATTTAAGAAGTCTGTACAAAAATGGGTAAGTACCTTTCATTATTATAAAGAAATAAAGTAGTTGTACATAATTTATTGTTGTAATTTTAATTTTATTTAAAACATTTTGTGAATACCACAGACTGATAGTGTAACTATGTATATCAGTCAATAAAATACTTACAGGTTACTATTCTCTTTTCTATATTTCCAGGGTGTCATTGCACCTGCAGTACCCGTCAAGGTTTGCTCACTCGCAGCAACTCAAAGAGGAGGTTCGCCGAAGGCAGATCAGTAAAGTGCTGATTGCCAACCGAGGGGAGATAGCATGTCGAGTTATGAAGACGGCTAGGAAGCTGGGTGTCAGGACTGTGGCCGTCTACTCTGATGCTGACAAACATGCCATGCATGTGGAAATGGTAATGCCATTATTTAATAATTTCAGTTAATACTTGTGTAACTGTTCAATTTAATGACAATGTTTATGCATTTGATAAGGTTTCCCGACTTATTTTATGTATACTTTGTACCTACGTACATCATTATGTTATCCACATCATTGTCAGGAATTAATTTTAGAAGGATTGGCTGCAATTGTGACTGAATTGTCTGTGTTTGTGCCACATGTAAGTTAACTCCAGCAGTTTTCAATCAATAATGTGTCTTATTATAGTGGTGCCAATGACTTATTTCCAATGTCATTATCACAGTTCATGATCTTATCAGCTGACATACTGTTTGCAGTATAATGTATAATTGGTATAAATAGGCATATTGTTATTAACAATAACAACCAAGTAGGTACTATTCATGTTAACTTATGTAAAATCCCACCATATTTTTTAATTCTGTTTTTAGGCAGATGAAGCATACCACATAGGTCCTGCACCCTCCACCCAGAGCTACTTAAATGCAGCTAAAATACTAGAAGTGGCCAAGAAGTCGAACAGTCAAGCCATACACCCTGGCTATGGGTTCCTGTCTGAAAATGTGGAGTTCTGTGAAAAGTGTGCCACTGAGGATGTCATATTTATTGGCCCACCACCTGCTGCCATTAGAGATATGGGAATTAAAAGGTAAAAGAAGATACATTGTTAAGTTACTTAAAAATGTCCATGGTATAAATAAAGGTTGACTGGTAAATTGCTGGTAGATGGATATACTTGAACAAGTGATTCTAATCATGATTACAAACAACTTTCCCAAAGAAACTTATTTTATACTCATTAATTTAAACTCTTCATGCTTTTATCTTCTAGTACATCAAAAGCTATAATGTCAGCTGCCGGCGTACCAATTGTCAAAGGTTATCATGGAGAAGAACAGAGTATTGAGAAGTTGCGAGAAGAAGCCCGACGGATCGGATTCCCTCTCATGATCAAAGCTGTGCGGGGAGGTGGTGGAAAGGTAATACCATATTTTTTCTAGGCTATAGTAGTATATGATTTACCACCCAATAGAATGCAAAATTTTTGGAACATAAAGAGATGGTGATTTGACAAACAGATGTTGCTGTTATTCTGGGTTCAGTGTTATAATATCTTAATATATTGTGTAAATTGTTTAATTTTCCATTACTTCTAGGGAATGAGAATAGCAATGACAGAGGCTGAATTCTTGCCGGAACTAGAGTCGGCTAAGCGTGAATCTCTGAAGTCCTTCGGGGATGACAACATGCTGCTCGAACAATACATCACAGACCCTAGGCATGTGGAAGTACAGGTATGTTGTGTATTGTAATCAAAGTATTTTAAGCTATACTAAAAATATGTGTAACTTTGTAATAATATTAATTAAGAGCCTATCTGGCCAGGTATTTAAATAGATGTTTAATGTAACTAACAGGTATTCGCTGACATGCACGGCAATGCCGTCCATCTGTTTGAGAGGGACTGCTCAGTTCAAAGACGTCATCAAAAGATTATCGAAGAGGCACCAGCGGTAAGTAACAAGGACAACCCGACGTAATGTCAAATTTTTTTTTTTTGTGCCTAAGTTCAAAATTTTACCTGCGAACCTTTGAAAAGCAGATAAAACCACTTTTATGTGCCTACATGTAATATCCTGTAATTCCAGCCAGGTCTTTCGGAAGAGACGCGCAGAGCTCTAGGCGAGGCGGCGGTCCGCGCGGCCAAGGCCGTGGGCTACGTGGGCGCAGGCACCGTGGAGTTCATCCTGCATAGACAGACTCATGAGTTCCACTTCATGGAGATGAACACGCGTCTGCAGGTCGAACATCCAATCACTGAGATGATTACTGGTGAGTACATTTGAATTTGGATTGCGGATGCTTTTTTAACCCGCTTTTATTTTTATGGCTTCGTCAAACTTTTTTTTATCTGCCTGATATAAATATTCATAAAAGCAATAACATTCTGACTATTCTTGTATTAGTCAAAGAGCCTAATAGTAAAAAAAAAATCGGAGCTTTCTAATGACGAAGTATCTACGTAGTGTTATTATGCCTGTTGTATTCCTCTTACCTTACTGAAGTGCTTTATTTAATGGCCCAATATTATATATTATTTTAGCCTAAACCATCTAGGCACCAAATCATAATCATTCAATAACTTTTCTTTCAAGGTACGGACCTAGTAGAATGGCAGCTACGCGTGGCTGCCGGGGAACAGTTACCCCTTTCCCAAGAGGAAATCATTCGCCGCGGCCACGCCGTCGAATGCCGTATATACGCAGAGGAACCAAACGCCGGTTTCTTACCTCGCGCCGGCACTCTGCATAGACTCACACAACCTGTACCTGAGGAGTTTGTTAGGGTGAGTTCTTAATTCAACTGAAGAAACTAGAGGTCGCCTTCTTATTCCGTCGAATGTAGTAAGCACGCCGAGGAGTAGTGGCAACACGGCTTTTTACCACGCACCGATACCCTGCAAAGGAGGAGTTTTTATTTTCTATTGTAGAAACTAGAGGTCGCCTCTTCATGTTGTCGAGTTTGGGTCGTCAAGTAGTAGCGCGGGGCTTCGTAAGTCGATGTTGACGTTTTCAATTGACTTCAACAGAGAGCGTTATTGGTATATTACTCAGTTCAAAGTGTGGAAGGCTCGATGGTACATATCCTCTCTTTTGTGAGAAGTCGCTTGTGTTTCGATTAGTTCGAGATGTTTTCAATAGATGGATCTGATGAAGCATGTAATGATAAAACATTATAGTTAATATTGCTCAACATATTTTTTAAATATTTCCTCACTTTGGTTTATTTTATGTTTATTGCATTTTCATTGTGAAGTAATTTTTAACTTTCAAATAAAAATGCGATTTAAGTTAGCAGTTTAGTTCATTTTTTTAATGAACGTTATAACTTTCCACCAGGTGGAGACAGGAGTGCGAGAAGGGCAGGAGGTGTCGGTGCACTACGACCCCATGATCGCCAAGCTCGTGGTGTGGGGACGCGACCGCAGTGAAGCGCTTGCCAAGACTAGGGCCAAGCTCTCCGAGTACCAAGTAAGACATTCGTATATTAAAAAGTTAAGGCATCAAGTTTAACTTTGTAGTAAATACACGGTTCTCATACATTTCCATTCAAAGATTTATATATTTTAATTTCCATTATTATGATGTTCTTCTCAAAAAATCTTTTTCATGACGGCTAGATTTTTTCAAGAAGTTAATCGGATGCGGCAAAAATAAATAGTTCCTCAATTTTCACTTTGACTGTGTTGATCATTTCTGTAATTCAGGGTAGTATATAAAAGTCATAATATATCACATCATGTTTTTTTTTTTAATTTTCCTCAGGTAGCAGGTCTGGAAACAAACGTGAACTTCCTCCTGCGTCTGAGCGGCGCGAGCGCATTCGTGGCGGGTGATGTGCACACCGCCTTCATACCGCAACACAAGCACGAGCTGTTCCCCATCTCCGACCACAGGCTCAGCGAGGACTGTGCTATACAGGCTGCACTGGGACATGTTAGTATACATAACTAACGTAAAAAAAAATTGAGCTAAACTTTCTTTGAAAAGTATTCATGAATTAAACTCACGCCTAATTCATGGTACTTAACTGTTGATCAATATTATTGATTAGTAAGGAGTATATTCCGTCCGGAGAAAATTCGTCAAATGCCTTAATCAACGCAAGACAGTTTTGCCAGCATTTCTTTCTTTCATTTCATTTATTTATTCAGAACAACATTTTACATTGTGTAGAACATACAACTTACAACTAATAGTTAAAATGATGTTACAATTTAATTCCCTGACACAGTTATAATTGTAAGAAATCTGACACAGAGTACAAACATTTTTCTAACAAAAATGCCTTTAATTCCTTCTTAAATGAATTAGGGCTATAAATTAATAGTTTGAGATTAGTTAGTCAACTTAGCAACTCAGCAACATGTTGTTGCAACTTTGTTCATAAACAAAAGTTTACCATAAATACGAGAGGGGCATTACAACCGTAAAAGTCTACGCTAGCTATTTCCCATGGAACATTAAGGCATCTTGTGATAGTTTCTTCATGCACTCAATCTGATATACTTCTATACATATGTATATATGATTGATTTTCATCCAGTTGCTGATCAAACAGCAGTCGAGCACGGTGACGGACAACTGGAAGGGGATCTCAGTGGAGCCTCAGGCGTGGAGACCTAACTACGAGCTACAGAAAAACGTCACCTTGAGATTTGATGAAGATGGTAATTTACTAACATTCATTGGCACTGTGAATGCCCCGTAGCAGAACAGTTATCTTCAAAAAAATAAAATAAATAATATTATACTCGTACACATTTTCTTCGAAGACAACTTACAATCCTTTGGCACCTATCACCAAATCTAAACTTATATCTATCTATGTCTTTCCTCAGACTTCACAGTAACAGTGCAATACGAACGCACTCCAAACACATACCGCGTCAAAGTGAAGGACGGCGAGTGGAAGCAAGTGGAAGCTTCACTACAAGCCACCGACAGGGGACTGAGGCTGCACACAACTATTGGTGATAAGAGGACCAATGTAGGCCTGCTCACGCATGAACAACAGATACATGTTTATGATGAGGTAATGGCTGTTAAGAACCTACACTTTTCTTTTGGTGGTAATTCATCAAATGACCCGCTGTGAGTGCAGCGTGATGGCGAGTCAGACTCTTACTGACTAAAACCCACCATGTTCGTTCTGGAGCCCTTCATGTACAAAGTCGCAGCAACTTTTTAGAAACACCGGCAGGGGCTCTAAAGTACCTAAATCTCTTATATCAGACATTACTTAAGTTCTGAAATAATGTTAACGCTGAAAATATTACATTCAAATAAATCATTCGATTATCCTAAATTAATTCACTCCTGCTGTAGCTAAGATTAAATACCATGTTCTCCATATTTCAAACCAAATTCCTTCACACTGAAACGTCAAACCGATTGCGAAAGCAACGAACTCGTGTCACCTTAAAATACGCAAAGAAAAATACATTTCGATATGTCAACAACGCCTACTTGAAAGATGTTCACATATGTTTTTGTGACAGAATGGTCAAACAGTGGTGGAGTTGCCTCGACCCAAATACCAGGCGAGCACCGTGGACGCGGCGGCCGCGGCCAACTCCGCCAGCTCGCCCACGCCCGGCGTGCTGGAGAGAGTACTCGTCAGCAAGGGGGACAAAGTGAGTCAATGTCATGGCAGACAACCTTTTTTTGACGTGACAACGTCTAATTACTCGATATTACTCGGACTGCATGCACGAAAAAGTTGACGTCATTGTCCCGTTGCACTCGATGTCCCGTTCCGCAAGCCAGAGCGCGGCACGAACGAGAGAGAGGTGTGATTGGCTCGAGTGGTCCACCAACAATAACCAATTTTTTTTATCGTTGGTAAAAATCATCAAATTACCCTTACCCCATCAAACCCCTCCCGCTGTATGTTAGCAGCGGTGAGAAAGTGTCAGATTTTTACTGACTAAAAACCCATCGTGTTCCTTCGTAGGCCTTTTATGTACCAGTACTACAGTACAGTACCGCGGTAAGTCTTTCGAACAACCCCGCAGCCCGTGGCAGCCATCAGCGTCACAACTCACCATGGCAGTCAGGCTTCATTAAGTATAACTTTCTCATGCAACAGTTTGGCACGCACGACGATGACCTATGATCCGAAGATAAAAGTGCGGCTTCATTGAATTTGCCCATTTTAAAGATGTCGATGTATCTCAAGAAAACCCGGTAGAAATACTACCATACTACAGTTTTTTTTTTTACTTTTCCCTCTTCAATCTCTTGTAAGGCTAGCTATGGACACACTTCAAGCAATGCAAAGTTTTCTTGAAAGATACTACATCATTCAACACGTTCATTAATATACTTAACAAGAGTACATAATATCCAGGTGGTGAAAGGCCAGCCCCTATTCGTGGTGATAGCCATGAAGATGGAGTACGTGGTGCGTTCCCCCCGCGACGGCGTGGTGGCGGCGCTGGCGCCCTACAACCTCGGAGACTCCGTCGGCAAGGGCGCCCAAGTCGTCATGTTGGAGGGAGACAGCTGAACGTGTCAGAAACCTAAGACTTTCTACTGGTAGGCTGTGACTATATCAATCGTTTTATTTTAAAAGTGCAATAAACCGAAAATATTATGTTATCAAAAAAAGACATTAAAATTTGCAAATAAATTGCAAAATCAACTAAGATATGAAATCTATGTCTTGTCCTCAACCTTAAGTAAAGATGTAAGTATATCACTAGAAACTAAATATTATAAAGAACAGTATATTACATTAAAAGTAACCTCTACATTGGCCTACTTTTACTAGTATTGAGCAAAGTAGATATCTACATTTTGTTACGCTTTTTACTTTCACTGGTACTTATTGTAAAAAACTTGCACACTTAGACGAACTTAATGCTCATCTCCTAATACCCCATTCATAGTAAAATGCAGCCTTTAAGCCTTTAGATAGTAAATAAGTATCAGATTATATTGAGGTACTCAGTGGCCATTGTGCAGGGAGTCAAACAGGCTTTGCCTATTCTTCCTAAAAAAGTGAAAGGCACGCTAAACAGAATTTCTACAACACAATACTTTTATTATTACAAAAGAATTTTCAGCTTAAAGCTAACCGGCAATATTAAAAATATTTTGAGGACAGTCAAACTCGATAATCGAGTCTTATATCCATAAGTTTCTCTACTGAACAATAGCATACTCTGTCTATTAAAAGTTTGGCGGTTATTTTAATATTAGTCTATGGTTTCAATGGCCGTGTTATCTTGGTCGGTGGACGCGAGCCCTTATAAGGCGCGAGGCCTATTGGTTGCAAAGCTTATTTAGTAATCCGACAATGTTATGAATATTTGTATGAATGAATTGTAATGAGGACTATGATTTTTTTATTCATTCCAAGTTTGTAACGTGTATAATTTAGTTAATGTTGTTGCCAAGTGTCAGCTAATATTTAGCTGATAAAAAAGGGTTATAAAATGACCCATTTGTAAAGCTATGGACCTCATAATTATTTTTATATCAAAGTTTGTTTACATTTTTCTAAGTAATTGTAATGCTAGTCGTGCAAAATTATGAAAGTGATTGTTTGAAATGTTTTAATTATGTGAGTTATTTTGGGATATAGGACAATATAAAATATATTTTTATTATTTTTACACAATTTCCTCGTTATGTATCTGTATATCTATTGTAAATATAACACTATAAAAATATGAAAGGAAGCGTTATTGAAATCCACCTCAGTGCTACCTACGTTAATTACCGCAATTGAAGGACGCTAATTAATGAATATTTAATACTCGAGCGAGCATCCGGATCACACCGCTGACAACATAACTACATACACAGAATCATTGAACACTTTGACTACATGGACTGAGGAATAATTGACTATGTAGTTTTCAATTCTCAGCATTAGATGGAAACTTTAATCATGTGCAAGAATAACTTTATAAAGAGAATGAAACCAACATACACAATGTGAATAGTAACACTAACACTATAAACCGTTATGTCTTCTCAATACTTATACCTTGAAATAACCCAATTTTAGTTTAGTATAAAAAAAAAACATCTTGATATTCGCCACCTCGTTTTTTAATGCATTTGTTGCGGCAATAGAAATAAATCTCGCTGATCGGCACAGACAGACGTAGTATTAAGGTACCGTTAGCATCTTCAGGTACGAAAAACTAAAAATGACCTGCCTCAAACTAAACGGGTTTGGACAAAGTTATTCAAACAAGTTAAGTATAACGGTACATTACAGTTAGTATTTAAATAATTTCGTGTTCTGTTTTCTATTACCAACTGTTGAGTGTTATGAAGCAATCATTTCAGACAAAAGAATGTAATACGCAATTTCGTCGGGTCACATATGGGGGGCGTAGCTCAGATGGTAGAGCGCTCGCTTAGCATGCGAGAGGTACCGGGATCGATACCCGGCGCCTCCAATCTGATTTTTTTGCTTATTATACTTTGTTTTTTCCATCTCGTAGAAATCTTCAAAGGTATACATATATCTATCTTTTTAACGGAACGGTTGTTTCAGAATAAAGTTGTGGTATGTTGTTAGTGTAGGTAATTCATGGCCGATGGAGATATACTACATATTTATTTATAGGGACTGTATGTATTGACGTAGAAACAACATTTTATTGATAAGATAATGTAATAATCTTCTTCCGTGTTTTGTTTGCATAAGCATAATTGTTCCATTAGAACTGAGTGCCTGTACTCGAGCTAGCGTACAAGGATGCTCAAAGGTGTGAGGTAATTACCGACTTTTCCATATACTTCAAGTAGGTACCTAAATTAGGCAAATTAACTTTCCAAATACCTCAAATAGGATCAAGGATCGGATTGGATGAACACAGAAAAATAGAATAAGTACATAATTGTTTACCAAGTAAACTGAAACTTGACTATTTTATTCAGTAGGTAGGTATTGTAGGTAACTAGCAACATAGGCATAGCAAGAAAGTGTACCGCAATCACAAACCACCAAACCGCAAATTGACAAGTGTTCGACACGACCCAGGTCACTGATAGGCACATTTGAATACCTACTCAATTAATGGTAACACTCCCTTATCTGAGTACAATGTGCTAGCATTGTTATCACAGTCGATCGTGGTCTGCCCCATTGCACCGCTCTGGACGCCACCTTATCTCATGCGGTTTTCGAAACATGCGTTCCCATTGTGCTATTTTTATCAAGCCCCTTTTATTCATACTGGTAGATACCGTTACCTTTCGTATACAATCTGTTTAGCTATACGGAAACTGGTAACGCCACATTTTTTCGCTCTGAGCAGACTAGATGAGGTAGGTATATTTAGGTGTATAAGGTAACCGCGTCCGTATAACACATCCGCCACCGTAAGTACTAACGTGTTAATTTTAATGAGTAAATCGTGTTTTTAGCTTGTATAAGGAGGTGCCGTTAAAACTAACTTAAACCACCGGTATACCACTTCTGTTGCAGTAGCCGATACTATTTTAGGGACTGTTGAAAGTTTCTCGCACACGAAATGTGGGTTACGCTTATCCCGGAAGCGTAGCAAGCAAAGCGAGTCTATTATAATATGTATCTGCCTTTAACGTTCAAATCAATAGTGGCCACGTGGTCTTCAAACAGAAATTATTGTACTGAAAGTTAATTATTGTCTGTAAGTGTTTTATAATTCAATTTTGATAAATCAAGCTAATACGGCCTTTTTTACTAGTCTCTTGCAGTGTTAATATGGTCATAACCTACTATAATATTATAAACGCGAAAGTTTGTATGTATGGATGTACCTATGGATGTTTGTTACTCTTTCACGCAAAAACTACTGAATGGATTTTAATGAAACTTTACAATAATATAGCTTATACATCAGAATAACACATAGGCTACAATTTGTAAACATATTGTTCGAAATACTAAACCTGCGCAGACGAAGTCGCGGGCACCAGCTAGTCGTTTATATTCTTGCAACAAAACAATCAAGTTCTCTAATTATTGAATTGTTATTGTTAAATCGACTTCAGAACTTGTACTCGGAATGACTCTAACGACCCTGCTTATCGTTATCATCATTAAAACTATATTAACTATGTCGAACAACTAGGTAGTCGTAATTGAACGTTTTATTCTTAAATGCTGATGGTCAATCAAGAACTAATCACATACTTATCCGACAGTATATTGCTTCCTGTCGCATCCTAATGTGTCTCGATACTTGCGATTTCAATCCATACATATTTCGTTTGTATCTACGCAAGTATTGATTTAAAGCGCATAAAGGTACCGTGATGGGTAGAGCATCGTAATCATCTTTCATTAAAAAGTTCTTTGTCCTCAGGTAAATTTTATCGCCGAACTAGTTTCTGCTACGGTCCAAATACGCAAAGCCGTACCGTCACCGTAACCAGTTCATATCTATGGGTAACAGAATTCCTTAAAGCCGTAATGCCATCATCTTAGACAATGGTCAAACTTCACAGACAAAAGCGTAAGCAATTTCGAAAATTTCGTTGCGGCGTACAAAATCTCTCCCCAACAAATGTGAGCAGGATTCCATTGAAGTGCTGCTATTGTTATTCGATGTGCCTTTGTTACCTGCGCCGCGCCCCCGGGACCAGGCTCAGGTTTGTTGATATTTTTTTGTAAACATTCCCGAAACAGCTGATCATGACAACAAACCCACGTGACCCCGCCGGCCTGCTATTGGTGAGAAACTTAGAGACACCCCAAGTTTCATGTTATAGGTCTCACAGGCACGAACACACTCACACAAACATTGCTACGTCGTAAATATTATTGGTCCAGTGAGAGTAGAGATGCTTATGCATCTGTTGCCTCACGGAAATTATAAAAAATCCTGGGGTTGTTACTTTACCTGTGGTTTGAGTTGGGTTACATTTATTATCTAAGGTAATTATTGTCTAGGGTAAGTTAAGATTGATAATCGACTCATAATTACGAGCATTTAGGTAGATAGATTCCATTTTGAGGTATTAAAATTAGTTAAAGACAAATAAAATAGTTATACTAGTGACAGGCAATATTATAAATGTTACGGGTAATGCTAGAAGGTGGAGTAAACCTAGGTTTACTCGGGTTGACTTAGTATTACCCAAGCTTCTTGGGTAAAGTCCGAATGATAATTAAAATAAATTTTAATTCGGGGTTTACCCATGCTCACCTAGGTCTACCCAACTCTGACTGGGTAATGTTAAAATTTGTGTACTTAATTAGTAAAATGAAAATCCAAGGTCATTTTAAACATTTATGATTTAAAAAACATACAAAGGCGATCGTAATTGCTTGAAGAGCATAAACTTAATAGCTTTAATATAAAAAAAAAAAACTAATAACGGTCGTTATTGTTCAAATTTAAATTATTTATTTGAGCAAGATAAACTGCTGTGACATTTAGAATTTCTCAATTTTCCTACAGGTTTGCATGAACACTTCTTTGTACCACATTTTGTTTTGCAATTACACCTTTTATAACCCTGGCCTCCTGAAAGCGACTGTTCATTTGCAACCTCTCGTAAGCTTTTTTTCTGGTGATATATTTTCAATATCAATCAGTTTATCATGACACACAGAAAAATGATTCCTTGAGAACATTTCCTCAATAGTACCACGTTCGACCTAGAATTAAACCACGGGCTCGAAAATTACGCAATACCTAACATTACCCAGACAGAGTTGGGTAGACCTAGGTGCATAGACCTAGAGCATGGGTAAACCCCGAATTATTATTTATTTTACTTATTATTCGGACTTTACCCAAGAAGCTTGGGTAATACTAAGTCAACCCGGGTAAACCTAGGTTTACTCCACCTTCTAGCATTACCCGTAACATAAATACTTGATGCATTAAATACGGATTAATAGTTATGTATTAGGTGTCGGCATGTACGTGGGAGTGGCGTGTGGCGATGTGGATAAACGTAATCAATCATGCTCACTCGTGCTCTTGATTTTAATTAAGAGCACGTTATTGTGGAAGTGTCCGCACAGTTATGTCATCATAATTATTTCAGTACTCAGTATTATGACTTGTGTAAAGGTGTAGGAATATTTTATCATTTAGTTCGTAGTACGTAATACTACGGACTAAAAGTCGTGGTTCGTAATGGGAGAACCTAAGTGGATGATACTGTCCTCCCATTAAAAACAACGTATAAGTTGTAAACTACAGTAATAAACAATATTAAGCAAAAGTTTTACTGAAACAAGCAAAACACATACCTACATTAAGTATGTGAACCGTTTGTGTAAGTAAAGCAGCACGTTTGTGAGAATTATCTGGTGACGATTGCTGATGAAGCAATCATTATCGAGGTCACTCAATATATAAAAATATATTTACAAGATTTAAAAGCATTTAAGTGGTTTCACTTTTTTATGAATTGCAATAAAAATCAAACGAGGCTATTGCTAACAAAAGTCGATTTGCGCAATATGTTTGGTATTTAACGTTTTTCGATTAGGTACCTACCATAACTTTGGCGTATGTAACGTTTATTAAAATCGTTTGTTGATTGTAGCTGTGAAGTAAATATGATTGACCGATTGGCCCCATTACGAAAATCATGAGTCAATATTAGGGAGCAAAACTTTTGCTTGGTTGTAAAATAAGGTGTTTCATTATTAAATGATGAATTTGCATTTATATATTTAATCAGTTTTTCAGTCAGTAAGATTTTTTTATTGATAGGCAAGTATGATGATTCATGTGAGCCCTGTCACCGGTGCCAGTGAAATGAACTACTACGAATTTTCACGTTAAGTTTTCCGAAACATTCATTTTAACAAAAAGTGGCGTTTCTGTTACCGATTCTAAGAAATCACCGAAAGTTTTTGGCAATTTGAGATTAAAACATGCTGTGGTATACGTAGCTACTAGCACGTAAAGAATTCATTAGGCTAAGTACCTATCTACCTATGTGTATAATGTATCTACCTACGAACAACCTTTAAGGTAAAAACAAGAGAATTAAAAGACCATCAATCAGTGGATACTGGATACCTATACTACTTATTTATATCAGTAATGTTAGCAAGTAGGCCATTTGCCAACACATGATACATACCTTCCTACTACATCTTTCTGTACAACAATTTACTAATGGCTTATTATATTCCTGGTGACTAATAACTTAAAAGTCGACAAATGTTGGCAACAAATAAAATAACTTGCCAGCGATTAAATATTTTCGCGACTATTATAATATGTAAGGTTCAAAATTAAGGGTGTTATAAAAACTAAAAACTAGCAGCTGCGTTTGGGTAGCAAATAAACTATACCAGTCAATTGAAATATTAGGTGAGGAGCTATTTATAATGACTTGGCGACTAATAATTTTAGTTGGGTGGCAAAGATAATATGTTACCAACTATTTCGTGCCGACTAAAAACCCAGTTTCAGGCTTCGCTTTGTGGATAGCTCTAAATATTAAAAGGAGTACAATAAAAAGGAATAAGAGTTAATTATTAATATTGTGTATCATAATTTTAATGAAAACGGCGGAAGATGCGGTGGTATTATCTCACTTGGCGCACTATGAAGATGGTAGAATTTAATTTGGATTAATTTTATTTAGCATATTGCCATTTATAACCTTCAATTAAAAAAACATTGTATTAAACATTGAAGTTAGTGACGAAAACGAATCGCTGCAAAACCGACTCCACGTAGTCTTGTCTGCCCTGCCCCTAGAGTGGAATTCAAAATCGCGTAGGCGCGGAGGGGCGAGGCGGATAAGCTCGCATGGGACCGCCGGAGCCCCGCAGCGCCGGAGCCGTGACAGAAGTCATGCTTGCTGCATGTTGCATGCTTACTTCCATGCTATTCACCTATAATTTTGAAAATAACACCCGCAAAATATTTTTTCTTCATGCCATTTTAGACTTTATTTAAAGCTATTAAAAAGTCGCACAATATATTTATAATATGAGCAAGTTTATATTTATTCTTCATCCAAACAATTTTAAATAGAACCTGATTTGTATTATTTATGAATGCCCATTTTCTATTTTATTGTCATCATTAAGTTTTCGCTTAGATATTAATTCAGTTGCCAAAAGAAAAACTTGATGCCAGTTTAAATTAAAACGGACCTCATAACTGATATATTAATATGCTACCTTTGACTTATTATGATACTCCTTTTTAGCTGCCAACCCATTATAAATGGTACCCACTCTATTATTTTTTTAAACCTATATTCGTTTTACTTAGTCGCCGCGCTAAATACATGCCTTTACTAATCACTATGAAAACCAATCACTGTACGTGCATTGCTGTTGTAGTAGTAGTAGTGTAGCTTCAGCTTCATTCTATGATGCAACTGTAGTAATAAATAACTCTTTCACCAAGTCCCTAAGTATAAAAAAAATACCTGTTTAATATAATAACACGGTAGTAAATAATAAATTAATTGCAATAACACATACTTACTCTTCAACCTTTCAACATTTTATGCAACACCGGTTCGTTAATAGTAGATGCGAAGTTGCAGTATTATTAATGTTTGCTTTGACGAAATGGGTTTTCTCAGATAAGAGCTAAATGATGATAATTATATTATTGTTATTTTACTGGGAGCCTGTCTCGGCTACAAACACAGGTTTATTTTCGTGAAAAATACAATCTTTGGCCAAATACTGATAACGATCACAATAAATTAAATATTAGGTACCTACGTAGTATCTAATTTGGTACATTCATTCAGAAGATATGACTTTATGAGTGGAAAAATATAAATATAACGTTTATCTTTGAAAACATATACTTATCTACTTCAATATTTTTTGACGTATAATAGAGGATTTAACGAGCTGTTCCCAGTTTATCTAGCTATTGGGTAAGCTTATCTTATCGAGATTATTTATCAGCCCAATAAAATGCTAGGCAGGAGTTTCGATACAATTCAGGACATTCCCTACGACTGCACCTTAAAGCTGTCTACTGAATACTGAACAAAAGAAGATTCTACTTCGCTCCCAGTGTACATTTCTTACCAGGATACCTAGTCATATTGCTAATAGTTTTCAAAATCTTTAGACAGTATTTGTGATCCCGTTCTCCTTTTTAACAATTTTCTAGTTTCCAAGATTTTATAGTTACGGACGTGCACCCACGTGCTAATGTCGCTACAATATTTTGGTTTTAAACACGTACTTTCTATGAAATTCTACACATAGGAAATATTGCACGCAATACTTACGTACAGGTAAAATTATTAGAAAATACAATTCGTGGAGAAAATAATTTGATGATTATTTTGTTACTTGTCTATAAAATTCAATTGTATAATTAAGTATGTTTGAAATTATATGAAATGTACCAAGTTCTTAAGAAGATCAAAGTTCTCAGAATATTTATTTACGTATGTATTTACCTTACACCAACCTTACTAATCCAGCATTTACGTAAACTACACTCAAAAATAACAAAGAGTATTCATACTTCAATATTCGCAGTATTTTAAAATACTTGGCATTGGCACTGAAACTTCATTTGCAGAAGGCTAAATAAATTATTATTCGTAATCGGTTATTTCTTTGTGTCGAGGCTCAAAACAATCTGTCATTATCATCACTAATTAGCGTCATTACTCATTACTTCCGTGGGTAAGCACAATGATAAGGAACTCAGGTAACTATATTTTAAACGATAAAGGTAATTCTAAATACAGTTAATGTCAAGACGCAGTAGCAGAGTATTTTATTTGCCAAACAAATTCAAATATCTAGGTACCTATATTGTCCTATAAACTAAAAGCAATAAACACCATTTACATCTTTTTTGAATGAGCTCAATGACGATAATGACACTGAGAACGCTCTCCGATGCGCTCTGCCTTAGCTGCGCTGGCTCTAAGGTTTCGTAGCCAACAATGCAGCAATACGACCGGTTGGTCTTCGTGGATCCAGGATTTCAGCGAGTTTACCATGTAGTTGGAACGGACAGATAGCAATGTGCAATTATATGATTGTGGTAAAATTTAATCGTCTCTACATGGGCAATGATAGTTACGGAAAGAGTCGCAACATTGGAAGGGCCTGAACTCAGAACCGAAGGTAGCATTCCCTAACTTTGAATAGTATTTAATTAGGAAGTTGTTTCCAGCCTCGTAAAGCTATTTATTAAATATTTATTATAGATTCTCGTATTAAATGGCCTCACAAGTCATAATATTTTTGATAGTCGGTCACAATGTTAGTAAACAATATGATCCACACTAAGCTAATAACAGTTTCTACTCGATTCTTACAACGGCGTGGCGTGGGTTTGTTTACCAGAGACAAATTTTCACGCACTTGATAAATAGAGAGTGACCTCTATTCATGAGATTTGTCTGCCGGGACAAGACTTACGTAAATGTGTTTACAACGAACATCATAACGTAAACAAATGTGACCATAAACTTGATAAACATAGAGTATAAGTAGGCACATGAAATAGTTCGGCGGGTGACGTAACCGCCGTGCGCGCCAGTTGCCGGCCATAACCAAACGTGTGACGGTTATTTTGGTAACATCATTATGCATTCAATTCGACATCACGTAGTTTTATGAGTTTATCTTTGGGCGAGCTTATCACATTTCAAAAATGCCAGAATTTGGGTCCAAATACTGTACAATTTTTTATTCATTTCAGATTCCTATTATAAAAGTAGGTCACTTGTGTGTTTACTCTACCACTAACTTTTCAACGTTTTGCTAAACCGAAATAGTTATGCATAAATTGAGTTATTATTGACAGCTCCTAATCCTATGCGGGAAAGCATTATGTCAAACGATACATTATTATAGATACCTTTTATTTATATTGTGTTTCTATTTTAATATGACAATATCTTCCTTAAGACAGGTGTAGCGTCTAACTTCTTATCTCTGTTCAATATATTTATTTCTAACAGAAAATACAATTTGATGCTGTATATGTATTCTAATAATATTGTTTTCAAACGTCGTGCTTGTTCTAAACGTTCAATAGATGGCGCAGCTTGACTTAGTCTCTGGTAGTTAGTAAGTTTATCTACTACGGTTCCATACTGGCAAACTATAATAAATAGTGACTATGAATTTATATTGTTAAGTATATATTGTTCAGCGATATTAAGACAAACAACATGATTGTTATAACATCATATAAATCAATTTACGTACTAGTAGTGATTGTAATTGCGCAGGTGTTAAATTAATTTAAATAATAGGTTTAATAAGTTAGGAACTTTTAATGGAGAAAAAACCTTTAAATATAGAGCAGGCACGTAAGATGATAGTAGAGAGTAGATACTGACTGAAGTATTCTGAAAAAAAAAAGTTAAACAAAACGATACCTAAAATGTAGAGTCATTAACAGATGAATTTTAAATACTGTCCGATATAAGTAAATCGTCTTCGCAAATATTTTTATTAGAATTATAAAATGGGTGCGTAGTCGTAGTTGGGTCACGTTAACTGCGTTGCATAAGTGGGTGCATCTGCTTGACATTTGAATCGACCCCGAATCCGAATAGAAACTGTGTCACGTATGAAGCGTCCGCGGACAGTGGGTACGGGCGGCGTCGGTGCGTTGTGCAATCCCGTTAGCGCTCCACGTGCGAACCGAACCGGCGCGCCTCAATGTCGCCCGTGGGCGGCTGCCCTCCGCGTGCCGCCCGCCCGCCCGCGCGCCGAGCGCGCCCGAGCCCGCCCGAGCGCGCCCGAGCGCCGCCGAGCGCGCAGTCGCCCGAGCTGCCGTCTAGCTCAGGCGCGCGGCCGTTGACTCGGTCGTCTCGCTCGCGCGAACAGCTGAGTATCAAAACAAAGGAGCGAGACGGGCGGTCGCCGGTCCCGCTCGCCGGCCGGCCGGTGTCGCCGCACGCACTCACGCCAGTTCGTGTTCGAACCGCGCTTATTGAGGTCGTCCGCTGCGAGCTCGGTTGCCAAGTTTAGTACCGCGAAAGAATTTTCCTTTGTCCCAATCCTCGAGGACCCTGCCCTCGTATTATGTTTCTACGCGAGAGCCGCGACCAGCCCCGGCCTACTGAGGAGCCGGACCGCGCACAGCGTGCCGAATCGCGTCGAAATTCTGTCAGTTTTCCAAAATTCTGTGACGGTTATCCCGCGAAACGCGTACGCCGGGCGATTTGAAATTTTTGAGTGAAGTTGTGAGTAGAATTTTGTCGGCCACCGGACAGTGGTGCGCTGCCACAAGTGTTCAACTAGTAGAGTGAGGACTGAGCATCATGTCCACGGGCAAGCGGCTAGCGAAGCGCTCCATCATCGGGACGCGCGTCGCGGCGCTGGGTGATGACGGACTGTACTACTCGGGCATGATCCAGGCGGTGAAGACGCCGGCGCCCTTCCCGGAGAACAACAACTGCATCAATCTGACGCCGAACACCCGCTACACGGTGCGCTTCGACAGCGTCAAGATGAAGAACCGCGAGTACCGCGACGCCGAGCTGATCGGGCCCGGCTTCCGCGGCATGACGGGCGTGCGCCTCAAGGAGGGCCAGCGCGTCTTCCTCACGCACAACGGGCGCGAGGTGCGCGCCGACGTCAAGCACCACGACCCCGACACCGACGAGCTGCGCGTCCAGGTGCACTCGCCCACCACTGAGGTCAGTTCCACACACTACTATACAACCATTGTACTTCAGGGAAATCATCTAAACGCGATTTCGTAGCAACTATAACTTACACCAAACTCTACGTAGACCTCACTGAAGTTTGTTTGATTTTTCAACCAAAAGACATCAACGATGTATTCATGTGAATTTAAACTCAAAAAAGTTTGTCTCGATTTCTTTATTAGAAATTGAAAATGGGAATAGCTAATGAGTAGTATATATAGTTAGGGTAACACATGCATAGACAATGATGGATATGCATTTATTTATAATTGGAGCGTTTATGAGTGTGCGTGTGTTTAGTGATCGGTTATTTGTAGTGAGTGCATGCAGTCGGGTGCGATGTTGTAGTGTAGGCGGAGTGGTGCAGCGAGCTATTGACCCCGCTCCACGTGCAGCGCGGTGCACGGTGCACCGGCCGGCGCCCGCGCATCGCACGCGCATCGCTCTACTTATCGCACGGAGCGCGGCTCACCGCCGGCTCCTGCTTAATGCCCGGTGTGTCCACTAATCACTTCTACTCTCAATATAACATACCTGTCATGACTCAATTATTAAAATCTATGACATCACTTTTTGTTATTGTTTGCCGGCTTACACCATCAGTTCAGGCGAATTATTTTCCTATACATTATAAATGTGAACATAACAGGTACCTAGAGTTTTCAACAATGCATTGCTTTATCTGTGCACTTATGTCTATGAAAGATCGCAAAGTTAAAACTAACAAGTGATCTATTTAATATATTAGCATAAGAGGAAAATACTAAATGTTAGCCTGAAACTAATAACTGAAACAAAAGCGCAATGTGTGTTTTTGAACAATAGAAATATTAAAATAGCTTAACATCAAGGGTAAAGATAACGCTATCGATTATAAAAAAATCGGCAGCACTGGCAAGGTGATGCTTTTATCATTGAAAACATTAAATGCATTTCAATCATTTTACAATAGAGATTAGATAACCGGTAGGTCACGACACGCGTAGTGTGCATACAGTGTCAGACGCAAGCCTCGCTAGATAAACAAGGAGTGCACGTGTCGCTACACTTACTTGTTGAAATTAACTCGGCACGGGTTAATGCGCGGCACGTATTTGGCGGCGACTAGAGCACGCATGCGCTACATGTTATAAGCCACTCGGACCGTTACAATAGGTTCCACAGCGCGCCATGTAACAGGTAGCCAAACATTACAATAATCAAGTCTTCCGACACTCGGCCGCCGCTAGAGTACGCAGCGTCGGACGCCGGCCGGCGCGCGCGCTCAATGCGTCATCAGCGTCGCCCTCCTTATCGCCGACCACAATTTGTACACAATATTAAATTCATGTTAATTTACACAGTCGATAATTGGCCGGTTGACCCGGCTCAATATTTTAATCTGACCGTCAATTTGTTTACCAAGGCTCGATAAAGGTTTTTCTGGCCATTACCTTCGTTTTTATATTTCCACTATACAAAGTAGGTGTCTACGTACAATAAAACATCCAATTTATGCGAACGCTCATAAGATTACAAGGAATATGGTTGCTTAAAGCTAAAATAAGACTGGCCGTGATAATGTTTAAGTCATAAAATTAACATTATTGTACAACAAAGAATTTGGGTCAAAACAATAACGGGATCGAACGCTGCAAGTAATTAAAATGAATACTCACTCATTTACTGATGTGTACTCAAATCGTTAAGATAGCCGTCGACAAACAAGCTGTTTTCGAACAACATCAAGAAAGCGGTGGCGCAGTGATTTTACAACAGTATCTGTATCTAGCTAATAACAATAAGGAAGCGAATTGCGCGCGCGCAGGCCTTGTGCCGTTGTGCGTAAATAGTGACGTAGCACGCGATACCGGCGTGACGCGACACTACGCTGGACTTAATTCATAGAGATGATGCCATGTTTACGATCCCTGATCATTATTTTGCTATTTGTTTCTTGTAAACAACTAAAAACTTTCCAAGCAACAGTCAATTACGAACGACAAGAATATTTTACATTCGAATTTTATTACTGTATAACCTACAAATATCAGCAACTAAATACAAAAACAATCTGACAACAAAGAACGTTAAGTAAACTCGGCACACACTTGTTTACTCACGAATGCCGGTGTATTGTGCCATTAATAATAGCCATGTATATCAAACAGTTTTTGCGTCACCCGGCGATAGATAGAGCGGCGCACTTCATCAAAACAACTTGACAGATAACACGCAATCCACCAGCAACATTTTTTATACGTAGCAGAGTAATGCAGGAGAAACCCAAAATAAGATAGTATGGAACTATTGAATAAATGTCCAATTACGGCAAAAGTCGATTTATCACAGCAATGACGCGCGGTATTCCCCAGGTGAAGCTCTGTGCGCTCGCGTCACAGCTCACAGCTCGCAGCGGACAGATCCACACTGCGGAGCTCACACACGCTCACACTAAACTTCTCGCTGAGTCACCGCCCGCGCTCATGTTCGTAAACAACTATTATTTTACCGACAAACCCGGACAGGGGAATTACGTAATGACTAAATAACTGCACATTAACTCATGTACACTAATGTTCAGTTCTATTCTATCTAATACATCAGTGTTGCAACTCAAAGATGTACACCGAAGAACTCTACGTTTGTAGATTACATTTGAAATAACACGGCTGCTTAAAATACTTTAAACCGACTACGCCATCATAACGTCAGGCAATAAGATATAAAAATAAAGAGTTCTCGACTGAGAAATAAGGTCACCGGCAGGCCCGGAACCGAGTAACGGTATTCGTTACAAAATCGCGTCAAGAATTATTTTCACGTGCGCGCGGCTCCGCCGGCCATACCGTTAGCCGGTGGCGGCCCAACATCAGCTAACCTTACCACAAGCTTGTCCGCCGTAAGCCGTTAAGTGGAACACTTACAGCACTTAACGACTGCCTCAATTGTTTGTGTATTTGCACAGCTTCTTCTCGTCGTAAATCTGGAATATTCTTTGCGCGAGAGCAATAACAAAGCGCTGCATCTGAATTGATACATGAACATTACGTAATCAGTATTTAAAGTGATTTCCCCAGTATCGGTAACCGGCGGAACGCCTTTCGTTTGCGGAGGTCGTAAGCGGTCCGAAGTGAGCAGCGAGTGGAGCCCGCGTCGGCTATTAGCGAGTGACGCTCTCCGCACTCCGCGCCGCGGCGAGTGTGAAAGTGCCGCCCGCACCTGCATTGTCCATGTACAGTGACAGTTTCAGATTCACTTTACCTGTACCATGAACTACTTACACTATTGTTTCATACACCTGTGAGAAATGACGAAAACACCTTCTTTAAAATACTCTTATGCAACAAAACCACTAATAAATAAACAAACCCGGATACATAGTGAGGGTTTGTTTATCACTTTCCTGAAACCATAAATTGGGTCACGTTAAAGAGCTTTTATTGCTCTTTTAGTTTTGGTGCTCAAATTAGGATCAATCCGCCAAAAATAGATCTTCGACTGAAAGCAAACCTGCGAGATCTGAAATTAGTTCAGCTAGCGCCCTTTCGATAACAGCGACTTACAAAAGTGCAGTACATGCACAGCATAATATTATGAGTTGTTGACACTAGGTGAAGCCTGTGCGCAATGAATGATTACTGTTGAGTGGAATCCACATTAGCATAAAGTTGCATGTAATAAAGCTAATAGATTGAAATAGCAAGCTATCGCGCGTGTCCGAACAATATAAAGAGTACGGACGGGCTCGGGCGGCAGACAGTAATAACTTGCCAACAATGTAATTAATATCGCATAACTAATATAGCTAGCGAAAGTAGTTATGATTCAAAAGTGTATTATAAATGCGTTTTCCAGATTTTCCAGTCCAGTTAAGATTTTTTTCGATGGAACGAAGACACTTACGCTCATGGCGCTTACCGTTGCGTGGAGCCGTCGCGTGTTCGACGCAAATTTCACTTAACTATACCAACTGTAGTCTGTTTATATTTTCCTAACGCGACTGATTTAAAACATTACGCGTATTGTTACAACGCACAAAACATTCAAGGCTGTTAAACATCAATCATCTATCGGCGTCGCTCACTATCGCTCTAAATTAGGAACTTACATATGTACATGGACACACACACAGTCTCGGTTTGCTATATCATATAGATAACTATTACATTTAGATAGAATAACAAACATTCTGGCCTTAGACAAAAGTCTACCTTAGTATTAAAGTTCACACTATTTCAGTTTCTCCTTCAGCAATTTCCAGTCATAATAATATGTTAGTTTTTCTCGTTGAGAGCGCACACGGAACTGCAAACTATGAGTGAGTTTGTCTTGGTGCAGAAGCCATGGGAAGAGAAAACAACCCGGCACATGCGCAAGCGCAATAAGCGTAGTCGACTACGCACGACGCCGACGCTACGTGACAATTTTGTTACTGATATTGTTATTATGACAAGACAACAAGATCTTCAATTTTCACACAGCAACATTTGCGAACTCAAAATCAAAAAGTCGTGTACATATTCATTCATGGTTGTTACACTGTCTCGTGACACGGTTTCGAAACAAATCAAGGTTGATAAGATAACACCGACAAAGATTTGGCGGCTGGCACAAGACTTAAGACGACAAAACTAATGTTAGGATGTTAGACAGCTTACGACTTAGGCGCAGAGCACCAGCAATACTTAATAAAATATCAAAGTTTCCATTGTTATTGTGCATAATATCGTAGAGCCACAAGAATCAGCCTGATGTTTATTTATTAATTCATTTCAATATGTACGCAGTATCAACCTGTTGCGTGTGTGATCTTATTTTATAACTGGTATAATATTCAGTTCGTAACGTCCACCGCGTTGATGTTATGCATGATAACTAGTAGTTAATATTGCCTTGCCGGCCGGCTCATATTAATACCACTAATGCTTCAGCAATGCATCTTAAACGTATAATAGCTTCTTCATACATCTTGAAGCCATGCATTTTTCCGTACGAAATAAAATTGTGTGACTGAAATATTATTTTTTAAACCAAATCAACGTCCGATCAGCTAAACAACTAAATAGCGCTAATCGACGTCAAATAATTGATGCAATAAAAATAGCAGTGTGTAATTAAATATTATGGTTTCAAATATTCATCCTTGACATATTAATAAATCGCTTGTAATAAATTGATACATAGCTAGTTCCCCTGCATGGCGATAATATAGTCCGCCTAATGTATTCGACCCAAATTTACGCCGAAACAGAGATGATTGACCATTTAATGTTGCGGAGCCCCGTTGCGAATTTATAAAAAGGTGTTTATGCTTAACCAGATCGTTAAAGTACCGAAATCTACTATCTGGAATCCTATTGAGATGGAATTTATAATACAAAATGTGTTTAGAATGTTTCTCTATTCTCATTCTCATGGACACTGTTACATTTTCGTTGTGCTATAAATATTGGTCCTCCTACGAACGAGCAGCGAAGGCAAGGTCGGCCCTTTGTGAGTGACCTCATTGCATTCGCCTTGGAATAGTTGCATGATTTATGTCTCTTATCTAAACAGCTGGCAGAACCAGGCGTGAATCTCGATTCTTTGTCGGTTGAATTACACTAAGTGACGATTGCTGATGAGAACCTCCTTTAGAATCGGAATCAAATGTCAATGAAAACAAAACATCTCAAATTCTTTTCACAATCCTTAAATAGGATAACCTACAGCAATCTTTGGGCGTCACGCACGGCGTCGCCGGTTGACTCAGCAACGCAAAATAACTCGTTTTCGGGTTTGAGGTAACAGTAACACACCGCGACCGTTACTACGTGGGCGAGTGTCACAAGTCTACAGTTACGAACTACGCAACATTATCCACATCTGTATGCCGGCGTCGGAGGCGCCGCTAAACGACCATTAATGTTTTAGTGTGATCTTGAACACTCAGGTCAAATTACAAAGCATGCTAACAATGATGTAGAGAAGACCGTGAGAAAGAAGGAAACCGAATTCTGATGCAAACAATGTAACCGCGGCGTGCTTCGCTAAATTAACAGAATAGCTTATGATAATGTAATTACCTAATTAAGTGCATGTCACTTGCTAAGAGCCCTTGACTTGTAGTTTTCGCAGTATTTGTCCTACATAAATAACGCTTAGTCGGGTCGTTTAGCATGCTGAGTATGTGTTGCTATGTTTCGAAATATTTTTGTATGAAGAGCAAGTTTAATTGCAAGCGTGCGGCGAGGGGGGAGCGCCCGCGCCCGCGCTGCCGCCGGCATGGTGACCCACTGACCCAGAATTGCTGATATTGAACCAGCGGCGACGCACAACCCGTATTCAAAACCCGACCTCCACTTGCGTTGTTTTTATTATACTATTCCGAATTTTTACAACGAGATCCATTTTGGTCTTTAATATCTAAAAAAATATTAACAATAGCGACTTCAGACATTTGTCAAGTTGGGTAAATATAGATACACCTAGTACACCCACCTGATGACCTATTTATGATCAAATATTCTTGAAGACATAAGAAAAAGACAAATTGTAGCCTATCGGCCCTTATTAAATTTAATACAGATTAATTAATAATTAAAATATTGAGTGAATGGATGATAGTGAACTCGTATTTAGTAGCGATGCAGTGCATGTACCTAGACTGCGGCAGATTCAAATTCTAAGTAGGTAATCAAAGCCACTAGAAATAGCATCAGGCCATCTCAGGTCAGCAGTATAACGGTGGTAGAGTGATGCGTATGCTGCGGCCGCGTGAAGCGAACAGGTTCCCGTATCCGTTATCAACTGGTAACTTGGGGCGCGGTGGGTCGCACTCCGTTTTTGGGTCAGGTTGGGTCACGACGCCTGCGTGCAAGCCGCCTGTCCCCCGAACATATTTAGCACTATTTCGATATCTAAGAATAGAGAGGCAACTACGCTTGCAGGCATCTCAAGGTGAAACGCTCACTTTTCTAAGCGTCGCACGTAAACGATGCGATTATAGCATCACGCCGGGAGTCAGCGATGTCGAAACATCGACACTGCGTCCTTGTGCAGATTTCACGTTCAATTACGTAATAGCATGCGATTTTATTTACGTGTAAGTCGAGTATGTTACGCGCGGGCCTGCGCCTCCTACGCGCTGCCGCGTGCTCGCCGAGAGGGGGCGGCCAGCCGTAACATTTTGCCCGTGACGTCATCGTCGCGTCGCGCCTACGCTAAATTGTTCGCCAACGCGCTCTGACGTCGTTCCTAGAATTCTAATTGCTACGGACTGTGACGTCACTCGCTATCAAATTCAATCACCACTTGACAGATAAAATGTTGGAATGCCTCGGCACCGGCTTGCATCATTGTCAGCGCTACGCAACATCAATTTCCTGACGACGGCCGACGACAGAAGCTGACCTACATGGTCGCTCGGATTTATATTCTATTATATCGAATTCTTTGGAACATAAAATTACTACACTTGATTGTTAGAAAATGAAATGAACTGGAGTCAAATATTATTTGACACATTTCCATTTTTACCCGACTGCCAAAGAAGGAGGGTAATGTTTTTTATTACCATGAAAAGCCATAAAACATGAAAAGGAAATTAAGTAATAGATCGTAGAAGTAGACGCGCGTCTACCCAAAACTTCTGCGCTCTGTACCTATCAAGCGATGCACTTGTGCTCTATAAATATAGTAATTGTTGACCGTACTAGATCCAGAAATAGAGCACGGTGAGGTTACCCGGGCGAAACCGGGCCGCCTAGATGCTAGGATCGCGACCCGCGGACCTGGCGCTCGCCAACTAGGCCGCCAGTTCGTCCTGCACAATCGATGAGCCAGACCTACTTTGCACTAACGACGTTCTGCATTAAATCCAAGACGTCAGCTGTAACAGGAATAACCATGATTCATTTACAATGGAAAAGATTTTGATTTTCCTCATTATTTCATATAATTGAACAATTGCATGTATTAGTCATAGTTGACCAGACGGTTAGGAAACTTTGTTACTTTTGTTAGAGCTGTTTTTATGAAGTAGAGTAGAATTAAAGTTAAATTACCAGCGAATTGAACGGTTCTCTCCAAATAGAATGGTTGCAATAAAAACACCGGCTGCATTTTGACGTATAAAATGTAGGTCACGGATTTTTGGGGCAAGGTTGCCGGTTGCAGCGACTTGGTGGAGGGCGTGCGGCGCGAGCGTGGCCTGCTTCCACTGCATCCGCTTCGCCACCACAGTAACGTTTGTATTCACCAATCATACGAGGCCACCGTGCCGATTCATTGATCACCTTAATCGTACTCATCCGACTGCAGCTCGCCTGAACCTTTACATCGTAATTCTAACTTTTTTGAACTTTGTAGCATTTATATCGGTTTTTAATTGCTCATCGGGGTGGACTCTATGTCCTTTCTTTCAAACCATCATATGTATCTACCTACTATTCGTTGCCCAGTTACTATAATAAGGCAATATTAAAGAGTAAGACTTTCGTACCACTATCAGGGCTCTATACTTTAAAAATTAAACTGAAATAAGTTTGGTGTTCATTACCTATGTATGGCCTAATATGGTGCTTTATAGGTATAACCTGTTGTCGATTTGCATAGAACTAGGAATAATTCGTTGCTAACACGTGTAAGTTGATTCATTTCTGCCCACGCGCCTATTTCTGGCTTCAGTTCAGAAATGAATAAGTACCCTGTAATGCGAATACAGTCAGCCCCTAAATTCGGTGAACCATTAACATTTCGAATATATTGATGTTAGGCTAGCTTCGGTCACTCATTACAATGTCTTTCAGCTATTTTTGATAATTTCTTGTAACTTGTAGTTTTTCGCACGGCGAATAAACGAGCAATTAAATTAAGTAATTCCATTTCAGTAACCAGGTGTTTACAAGTTGCTGTATCAATTGTATCTTTTTGTTTTGATTTAATCGGAATAAAAATTTTGCTAGCGATAGTGACAAGAAGTAAACAAATAAGAACGTAGGTTATTTTAATTTAGAAATCACCTTCGTTGCGTGTGGCGGTCGTGTTGATTATTTGTTAGGTAAAATAATTGATAATAATAAGCAGTGGCAATATGCGTCTATACCAACATTTATCTTAGTACTTACACAATTATTATCTTATCAGTAAACAGACGTAGTTTGTACCTACGCAATAAAAGACGTTTAACGTAATGTTGGAGGGCTAATTCTCAGAACTTATATGTAGGGAGCTACTTACTTGGAGGTACAAAGTGAACAATGAGATTTTGAGGTCTATTTTTAGATGATGTTTCCTTAGAGTAGTAAGTGAGCAGCAACAGATTTGAAACTCAATGGCACCGAGGCACAATGGGCCGATTATATTGGGTACTAGAGCTATTGACCTATTTATTAGTGCACGACCGCTCGCCGACAACCGAATTGCTTATGCATGCGTGTCTACGTGACTTCAACTGCAGCCTCACTGAATATATTATAATGGAACACTATTGACATCTCTACGAAGGTCTAAAACTTTCTTAATTAACTCTAAAATTAGCTATTGACAAAAAAATCTAAAAATCTAATAGATAATTAGGTCTCAGGTGCCTAATAAAACTTTAATAATTTTTTTGATAAAACAGTAGGATTCAAGACATCTGAATTGTTTCAAGCACCTATAGTGTGTCAGAATGTAACACTAAGTACCAACTCGGATAGACAAGAAGCCCGAGATGCCTAGTCTACTCATCAGTCATACATAAAATAAAGGGCCTGCCTTTCACCATCCATAACAATACTCCTATTTTTTAAAATAGATAAATTCAAAAGAATTTTATCAGTGGATAATGTAACCGAAGTGCGCTGCTTGTCCCCAACGCTACGTAATATTAAGTGCATTGTCCTGTTGCCTTAGCAAGTACCTATCCTGCCACTGACGTGACCACTGACATGGGTTAATACCTACGTAACACCATTTATGCTGTAATTGACACACATGGAAATTATTTATTTATTTCTCATTTTGGTTTATCTACGCCGAGCTCTGCTTTCCTCCTGTTGTTATGGTTGACATGAAAATTGGGTAGATTAAAGGCTTCAATAGTTGTATTGGTCATAATACAATAATTTATAAAATTTATAACACGATTTTTTTAATTGAATACTATTTTTTAACGTTCTTGATCTCTAAAGGGAAAGTTGCCTTAAGGATCTATCTGGGTAGATTTTTTTAAAGATTGTAGGGAATCAAAGTTGAAATTGATAGACTAACCTCCTCGCGGTCGTGACTACATATTTTCCACAAATTGTATTTGCAAATGCATTGATTTTCTACCATACGTTAAGTTAGTCTGGAGCCGATTCTAGAAACCAAATATAAAATCGTGTTAATTTAGTGGTGTCACATTGAGTATCGCCGGCGCAGTGTGTCGTCACGCACGCGTCATCATACATGATGCATAGCTCGCGCGCCTTACAGCCGCCCGCCCGCCTTCAGGCATTGACTCGACGCAGTCAATGCCACCACTTGATCGATCACTTATTATCATTCTGTTTCACGCTTTCGCTGATCAAATGTGATTTTATTGGAAATTACAATATTTATTTCTAACGGCTCTTATCGCAGTGGAAGGTTTATTTAGTGAAGCGCAAAATCTCGCAATGCTTTGATAAAAAAATGTCACACTTTAATGATATTGATAAGTATAAAATAGATTAGAACGGAACTAATTTATTTCCCTAGCGGTGTTTTGAAGACAGAAAATGTAACGTTTCAAAACCAAGGAGGCGTTACAAGCATAGATAATCCGTTTTGCGCAGCAGCAACATCGATGCGCAGTAGAGCGCACAGTTTACGCAACCCTGAGACGCCAAGAGCACCCGACTATCGGCCATCGCGTAAAAAAACAACCTCTGAACCGTAGTTAATAATATAAAATAATGAACTGTCATCATTGCTTGTTAATATGTGATTTTTTCCTATTGGATCGAACTTGGTATATCTCTTAAAGTTTATTTAATCTTTGATCACATCCTTCTGAAAGTAAACGAAATTGAATTGAATCAGACTTTTTTATCCCGGAACGGTGGCATTAAATTATTGTATCTACTCGTTCTATACATTATTATAGCTGCAATGATATGACATTGTCTAATGGCTGTAAATGACTACAAATGATCAATAAATTAATACGAAACTCATTTGTAATGACCGCCAACTCATTAACGTATAATTTAATAACATAGGCATTAACTATTACAGTAACTGTATTTTTTTTCTGAAAGTATATTACTACTTTGCTATTCATTCTAAGGTTACTACTATTCGCGTAGCTTAAGTAGGTGGTACGCATATCAGAAATTTTGGTCAAGGTAATGACATATACCTACTCTTTTATCTTTGTGATTGAATCTCGTTTCATCATCATCGGTGGATGAGAGATCTTGCAACTGTACATACCGGCAGACAAGTTTCTCTAAGCACAAGTACTGGTCTTATTATGCAACTCAGCTATGGCAATGCATTATTGTTGATACCGCCACCGGCAAACGTTGTCTATCGCTAATTACGATCGTCGGCAATTCCAACAATTGACACGTAATAGCAGTTCAGCATAAAATAAATTAACTCTACAAATACACTGAAAGTATAAAACGCAATAAACACGTCTAACCCTGTATATAGTAGTCATGCCAACGTTATCATGATATAGCGAAGTCGCCCGGCGACTTTCACTGGCATTTCAAAGCCGTCCGTTTCGCCATCGAATGAAGCAATTGTGCAATAGTTGTCACTTTTTACATAACCATGCCAGCAAGAGACTCGCTCGCCAATACACGTCTAACGGAACTATCGAACTTGCAATTGTTATTTTTATATTAAAAAATAATAGAATCACTGAGGTCCCACTAAAGAAAAGACTGCAATAAAATGAAGAACCTTTAAGTTTACTCATTTAAATAATTAGTTTGTGCTTCCAGTAGAAAAGCTTATGTATGGTTTTGGAATTTCTGTCAAACAATCATCGAGATACTCATTAACGCTACTTTCATTGTTCCGGCTCAAGTGAGGGGCACGGCAGTCAGCGTCTCATGGCTCAGAAGCACGTCCACACACCGCACGAAATCATGTAAAAGTGAAAGTATGATGTGATCAGCGACCCGACGCTCGACGCTAACTGTAGCTTCTACTGATCACTTCATCATAATTACAGGATTTGCCTGCGGAACGCCATGATCATCTTAAAGCTTATTCGTATTTCATGCTATGACAGCAATATCAATCTTATAAGAAGAATTTGTATTCGAATAACCTATCCATTCTAAACAGAGTTCGTCTAATCTGCGCTGTCATCTTGTAAAGCAACTAATATTTGATATACGGAAGTAAATCCGCAGTAAACGATGATTTTGCTATGAAGCCAGTAGAAAACAAACAATCGTCGCGTAAATTGATGCTAAACACGGCAAGGTTACGACCGTACCGACTGATGTATTGAAAAAGTAGTGACTACGTACACTCATTATGTAGGTAGATAATGTGTCAATCACGAAGGTAGCGTAGAAGGAAGCCGGCGACGAAAACGTAACCAATGTCAACCAGTCGACAGCTCGCCGCTCGTGGCACATAATTGACCGAGAGTGTGACCGCGATACGAGCAACTTTACCAGTGCGTGATAAGTATACATGCCGCATGCGTCATGCAGGCCCACTTCCTAATACTTGTGTTACAAGTTCAGCTCAATAATAACCTTTGAGATACGATAGAGTCCGAAGCGACGCGTAAAACTGATCAATTATTTCTTAGAAGGAACGCTGTATTGAAAACCCCACGATTATGGACTTCCCCGAAACAGAAATGCACATGCATTTATGTTTTTCACAAATATTATTACATGTTGTTAAGCCACTTTTCAACTTGATGGAAATTCCGTTGAAAGTTACGATGAAATCAGGTTGTTCCCCGTAGGCCGTAGCACAGACAGAATACTTAAAGTTAATTACGACTGCTACTTCGTACCCGTAGAAATCATAACGAAAATCAATGACAATGTTTGTTAGGAATTCTTGGTCCAGTATAGCTATTGGATATCCATTCTAATCCCGTAGTATCAGACCCCCTTAAAAAGCTGCTGCTTATGAAAATTTAAATAAATAGGTATCTACAAAACGCCTATAAAACCGGTACTGGAATATATTTCAATGGATACTTATTAATTTATGTATAAATGCGCTTTTCAGTTTCCAGTAGCGTAGATTACCACACTCAGAATCAGAACTTGTTTACCTCTACGAAGCAAGTATTTGAGTTGTGTGTTTCCTGTTCTGAGGCATAAGCTCGACAAGTAGGTATGTATTAGGAATTTACATTGATATATACCTACTTATTACTGTGATTTTATAGTTTATCAACTATTCGCCACAAGGAAACAATCGCTATGTGTTATTAGGAATAGGGAGTTAAATGTGCAGTTCCATAGAGCCGTGAGTCAGACCTCAAACCATGCGCCTCCACCCCGTCATGACGTCAGTTCGCATAGTTCCACCCCTATGGTTGTCCGTTGTGAAGGTCGCTATTGATCTCGTTCGTCAACACTCAAGTTTATGTTGCGATATAAATTTTGTAGACACATAAAATTTGCTTACGCAAAATGCAGTAAACTCAAATAAAAGGCGAGGCTTAACCAAGGTCTTATGAACTATGACAATATGTAATAGTCATGGAATGCAACTACCTACTACTTTTTTGGTGAAGTAGGTTTCTTACTCTTAACAGATTTGTTGTCCTTTAAGTGCTTGCATAAAGAAACTTAAAGTTATAGTTAGATGACCTACTAGATGATCTACTACTACAAAATAATATACCGCTAGCAAAAGGAACTACTCAATTATATTATAAGACCAATGTTTTTTCCATTGCAGGTGGGGGTTGAGCTAAAGAAAAGACTGGATGAAGTAAGGCTATTGGAATCCCGGAAGTCAGCCAGACTGGCAGATGTGGACACAGATTTCGCCAGATTGGCTGACATGGCTGGAGACCGCCGCCGTGCTTCTGCCACCATTGAAGTACCCGCACATCACATGCAAGGGTAAGCTCTATTCATAATTCATTGAAATTGTCTTAAATCTGAATGTGGTAATAATGCCAGATGATATTATTAAAAACTCGCATCATGGAAAAAGAATGAGGAAGCCGTAAGAAAAGTGTTCAGAATTTATAAAACAATTGGGATAAAAGAGCAGGGAATTAAATTAACAAAATATCAATGATTTTGCCTTGAGGTAGCGGCTCACCTCGCCACAAGCCGGTAGGAAGGCCGCTGCCGCTGCATTTCTAATGGCCGCTCGCCGCCTTGCAAAATCTCTTTATCTGGATTTTGCAAACTGGTTTGCCCTAACAACAGGAAGTAGGTCATCAAAAAACACAAACAACGTAATATGAAAAGGATTTCAAAATTATAATTTACCGTTTTGGCTGGAATTTGAAATTCTGTATGAATTTCGTAGGGTGTAGTGTAACAACGGCAACCAGCCATTAGGTAGATACCCAGCATGTATTGTACGTTACCTTGTAGGTAGGTGTAATCGTTCACGAGTGTGCACTGTGCATCGGCGAAGTGGGGCCGGGCGCGGGCGAGCGTTGCGAAACGCGCACCGAGCACGTTAGAAACTGGATGGAAGTGTTAGCGCGGAGTACGGGCGTGTCCTTGTCACACTTGCCTACATTCTGTGGCCGGAGCCCGCCGCCCGCGCCTCTCGCCTCTCGCCGCGCCTCTAACAGGGACAGACAATGCAACGTTGTGAGAATTATTTTAAAAAATCTAACGGATTACATCATTACCAATACCAATACCAACTACAGCTAGAACATGTTAGAGGCGATTGTTGCTACTCTCGGAATGGGAAGTGCTGATCAAATTGCTATTACTTTTTAAAAAGTTCTCCCACCTGTATATTTACATAAAACAAACAGGCAACAATCTTGAATCCAGACGTTTCTGAGATAAAAAGACAAGTTTTCAGTAATTGGCAGCCTAGTGCAAACGGTGACATTATATTCTGGCTGAGGAACCTACTGCAGTAGAACCGGAAAAAGAAACATCATCAAATAAAAGTCTGGCGTGACGTGACGCTCGTCGACACTGCAGTTTCACTTTTCATCGTGATCGTGGTGAGAGGCGAGGCCTCCACCGTGGTCCAAATTTCACAATACCTAACTTAACCGACGACGACGCTCAAAGGAACGCTCTGCTTTCGGATCTACTACGCAAGTCGCATTACAGATTAAATCAATTCATGCTCGGTGTTTAAAACTTTCTGTTATGCTGCATAGAGTCCACAACTTGAATAGCAAGAAACCGAAAACAGACACAGAACTAGGGTTTTAGTAAAATATCATGTCACTGTATACAAAGTTATGACCAAAACATATTCCAGACGGATGTAATCCGGTGTTAATACCGATGTGACCTCTAGAGGTACAGACAGTCTAGTCTACACCAGCTAGGTGACATGTGCTAGGTTATTGCATTACTTCTGTCTGGATCTTCAGGATCTGTTGCATATTATGCCTCATTTAATCATTGAAATTATCTGTGACAAAATATATATTTAGCATAAATATTAACACTATGTTTAGGGTAAATTCTGTCATCTTCCAAGGGATTCTGCGCTGGCGAGCTCAATTGACCGATTTCGTTATTAATCTTAGATCTCATAATCTGGAGGTAAATTACAATACCGTAGAAGGAACAACCAACGAGAATCTACTGAAAACTCAAACAGTATTTTAATCGGTGGTAAAACTAAAACTCTTAAACCAGCATTTGATATTTAAAGTAAAGCCGGTAATTTCAAGAAACCTGTTTGTACAACTCTCAAAGTTGCATGAGAGAGCAAGCCAAAAAATTTCAAACCATAAAACTATTTTGATTGAATTTGATAATGTAAGATTGTTATCAACCTGAGTACTAATTGAAGAGGTTTGTGATGAAAAAGATCCCGTTGTGAGCTCTCTTTCTAGTAATTACAGATAAAGCAAGATAGAAATTGAATTCGTGAACAAAATTTCGCAATTACAAAACGGGGCTATGGGTAAAGTGAAAGTTTGCTAACATTCGTTTTCTTTTAGTTAGCGACAGTGGTCAGCCACGGAAGCAGAGTTGTAAACCTGACGCCTTTCGGATGAAGCCAACATGGCAGTAGAAAAACCGTTACATTGTAGCAAGTGTGGCTAGACAATGAATATTACGATTTCGCTTACGAGTACATGAATCAACTAAATTCAAAGATGGCGTCGCATTTGGCTGGTACTTGGCGCGGCCGCCATGTGACACAGTGACCCAGTTTCGAAATGGAACGCCACACACACTAGAATAATACAGCGTACAGCGATATCCGCGAATGCTACATCGAGGCGAAGCGACAACTAATTGGAGAACCTAATCAATTGGTGTAACAATGAACGCGGCTTGACCATAATCGGCCAACTGGCCAAACATGCATATTGGAACTTGTTCGGAATTAAAATATCAACGTGAAAGCCATAGAACATAAGCGTAAGACGGAAGGTGAAAGCCTACATAAACTCAAAGGTGCACCAAGAATTTAGAGTTCGATGGAAGTCAGATAGGAACTCTTCTACGCTTAGATAGCAAAATTTTAACTGATCTCGCTAGCAGCAGGCCTAGTAATTAGTAATAGAATTTCAGTCATATTGCTTTTTGTCTTTTAATCAGTAGGTAAAGACTTCCTTGTCTGCTTATTATTCAATAAGTGATATTTTTACTATTTCGCGTCATAATCTGTCAGTTTTATTAATTCAAGATCATGAGGAACAACTGAGCACATCTCATTAATGATACTTTCCGTTTCATGCCTTTCACATATTGTAAGTAAAAACTTACCAGTATGTGTTAAAATTAGGCTAACTATATTATGAGAATTGTATGCGTTTATACAAAGTTGGAAGACATTAACTTACATTCCGCATGCGTTTGCGCAACATGTAAAGAGAAGGCGCGCGCGCACCGGCGACGGCCGGTGGTGGGGCGATGGCGGCACTTTCACGTTGGATAGGTACACGTTTGCTTTCGTTGGTGTTGAGGAGGCCCGTTATCTCATTCGGCAGGTGCAGTTATGCTGCTACCAACCCGAGAAAGTGTTACAAAAATTTATTCACTGGTTATTATGCAATATAACCTATTTGATTACTTTTAATTACATTGATGAAAAAATTAGGGAACAAAGAATACCATTGCGACTCTGATTGTTAATTTACTCTCTAAACTGGAAATCGAACAAAGGACGTCTACAAAACCCGAATACGTCATATTCAAGGAACATGATTACTCATCCGGAATGTTCACCTCTGTGTTGACTTTCCGGCGACCTACCTGCAGGTTATTACACTTCTCGGCAGGCAGGGACAAAAACAGTTCACGAGTGCGATTATTCTTCGAAGTCCACGGAATAACGACAGCCGCTGTGTAATTTCAACTAATAGCTAATTTTACTTTGGTTCAGTTCGATATTTGATGTCAGGTTAATAGAAGCAATAAAACTGACAATTGCTAGTGCTACCCCAGTCAATATTTTTATCTCTATTTTAGAGATGGGATTACAAAAATATCAAAACCCTAGGTTCCAACAAAAAAAATGTGGCATTTACCTGTAGGTTGGGAGTCAGGATTGTATCCCGATTTGACGGAGGCGGATATGGTAGGTAGGCAATGCTATCAGAAAAACAAAGCAAAAATTAAAGGGGTTAAATATACAGGGTTCCGTGCGAACAACACAAAACATTACAATTATAACCTTGGCAAGGCTAGGCAAGGAGCGGCGAAGGAGGCTGGCGCGGACCGTCCACGAGACTACTCGACCACAAGCTCTACAGATCTGTTTTTGTAGTCAGAACAAAAACAGCGCGCCCGACCTACATCAACATGGCAAAAAACGCATTAGCTTCGAACATACCTATAATGAAACACTGACGAAATTTACACAATGACCACGCTGAAGGCCTTCAGTTTATTTTTCAAATCAGCACATCATTGTCATATGACATTGATTTAACTAGTCGGAAGTTTTATTGTTAACATAAATCTCCGGTGATTGTAGTTGCCATAACTTTGAGAACGCTCTAACTAGGCAGCATTTGCGAAGTGCGTAGATGTCAGTGGAAGACATCATGCGTATCGTATGTTCACGTGCCTGAGTAGAAAAAATTGCGCGAACATAACAAAGTGAAATCGGTTAGGTATGGATTTGTAGCACATCTTGTAGAATCATCAATTCTTCAAATGTAAAAGTACATTGATGTATCAAGAAGATGCTGTATAATTTGTATTAAGATGAAGGTGTGTTGTTAATCTTACGTCTGTATGTCATGTCGCATAATATTTTCGCTATCGATGTTAAGCCAGTGGTACGCGAGCCGGCAGCAAGCCGCAAGGTCGTTCTCAATGTTACACGTGTGCAGCCCGTACGACATCGCAGCATGAAGCGAATGTGTGCACAGTTGTCACTACCCCGTGGCAAACATCCACTGATTATTTCAACAATTGTGACGCCATTTACACTTGACTGATGATATAATATTTTTCTTGACGTCATGAATTAGATGTCTAATTCAGAAAGTTGGTTACAGCGAATGGTAAAAAGAAATTGCTGAGTAATCTCCGTATGCCATTTGCCATACGTACTGTTGTACGTAGAGCTACCATATTTGATTACGTCAGTGCAGGAAATTACCTCATCGTTCACTTTGGGTACGTAAGTATGCTCCGCGCCGGCCGGCGAGCATCCCCATTATTACAAATAAAAAACAATGTCACCTCCGTAGCATCGGTCGTCGTCTCAGGGCGATAACGACCCCGTCGCCCGTCAGTTCACCTAGCCGTTCTATACAATATAAACGATTTCACCTTGCTTGCCGACTGAAACTATTCATGGGGCATTCTATTTTTGCCATTTATTTTTTTGTAAGTGATTAGTCGCGAATACTTTGAACTGTGAGCGAAACATATTAGACGAATGATAAAGTGACCTACAGTACGTACACCCTTACGAAAATGTACTGTTCTAAATCGGACAACGAACCTGGGGAAGGTCGTTGCGACGCGAGGTTAATACACCTTGTTTCTAGGGTGCGTTCGTAGGTCGCCTAAAGTCTACTTACTATTTGTGAGATTTACTTCTTAATAACTTTAATATCACTTTTAAAGTCCCGACTGTATACAATTGAAGTTGTAGTACAACTTATCAGTTTTTAAAATCAATTAAATATTGATAGGGAATAAATTAGACATATTTATTTTATGAAATAGTAATTCATTTTGAGGACTTAAGACACCCAGCAATTTGCAACATAAATCTGATGAAAGAACAAAAAAGTGATGCGCGCGCCGGTCGCTGATCTTGAGTGAACGCAGCCGGTCGGGGCCGCTCGCCGGCCTCCAAGGACGTCGCCGCAGCCTCCCGAAATGAACTCAAGTTCAAACGGGAATATTTTTTATATTTAAAGTTCACCAACGTTATTGATAAAACCTTAGTGCACGAACATCATTATAAACCTGGGCACAAAGTCTAGACTGTGCCAAAAACAATCCAGGTTGATGGTGGACCTTTGAACTACTTGTGTTAAATTCCATAAAAAATAAGTATAATCGTTACTCGTTAGGTACTACTTTGATTGAGATAATTATATGTAGATCTACAGCACAAATCTGTTAATAATCCTGAATCTTTACGTTCTTTGGTTTAATTTAAAGGCAAACATATAAAAAATTGTTTACATTTGTATTTTACCTACAACTCAATAAAAATTAAAAATATTTTAATCGGAGTTATTTCTTTATATTTCAGTGAAGTCATTTATTTGATATTTGGAATTATTCTTATTCAATTTTATAAAATACGGCGGTGTGTGTGAGTTAATAGAAACGTACACAGCTGAGGTTGTTGGGCCGGGCGTTCAGTTCATTCGCTGAGCGAAACAGGTTGAACGACCGAACGCACATGACTTGTGAAGGTGGCACAGGGTGATCGGTCAGAGCAAAAGCCTTCGTCCTTATGTGACTTGGCCAAAATGTCTATCGTTTGTGGGTCGCCGCCGGTTGCGCAACAGACGCACCCACCCCACGCATCCCCGCGCCCTCCAGTCACTTCACGCCGCCATCCCAACACTGCTGTAGCTGAGTTCAATACTCTAGTCTAGACTTGTTGATTGTTCAATGACGTGAACTTTTTTCGGTAACTTCGAGATAGATCTATTTGATAATAAACAAAATAGGTCTTTACTGTTAAGGGACGTTGGAGCTTTGAACTTGTGGCTTCAGATTTTGTGACCTGACATAGAAGAGTTTTAACCATTAATGCTATGCACCTTTAATAAGTTAAGATGTTTTGTTTTAGATCGCGCAAGCGTGGCCCGAGCAGTTCCTGCGACCTGGGCTACGGCGAGCGCGACGACCAGATGAACGAGTGCAATGCTGCGCTCGTGCTGATGTCGCTCAGCTGCTCGCCCAACTCGCCGCGCCCCAGTAAGTCGCCCGACACGACTCACCACACGGCACAACTCGACACGGTGGCGCTCACTCGCCATTACCCATGCATCTTCGACGACGCTGATACCCAGCATCGGTAGTCAGCAAGTTCTACATTATTAAGTATATTAAAACATCATGCTTCTGCTTTTGAGGCACTTGAGAGCTTGATATATCTAGCGATTACGATAACATGTAAGGTATACTCTAGGTCCAATTGGGACCTTAACAGAAGCACCTTTGTACTTCAAAATTCTCATTTCTTAAATCTTAATATTTTTTTCTCTTCAACTAATTATAAATAATTGTAAATAGCGGCTACTTATAAATAGGTTCCCTGTAGTTTAGGAATATAACATTTTAATAGAACTTAGACATTAACAAAGTTAGTGCAGATTATTCGTTTTAATAATACTTTGACTGTTAAGGGAGCGCTTGTATTCTGGATAAAATCTGCAAAACGTGGATAGCGTCTAGACAGTTGTCTAGACGGTGTCTAGACAGGTATTTGGTGTAACAGCCCTCTCATGATGAGCTTCAACCAAATGTGTTCTTTTCCTAACATAGCTATTTAAAGGAACACTATACAAATAAATGGACCGTCCCATTTTAAATTGTTAGGTACAAATAGAACAAAGCTCGCTCTGAATAATATGAATCGAGACTGCAATAACAATCTATTAGATAAGATATTCTATCATATTTGCGTCAAAATAATTTATTATTTCATTCAATTAGACACTCCTAAAATAATAAAATCATTCCCACGCTGGGCTCCAGCGAGCGAAGTGAGCTTTTCGGTACAGCTTTGTTTTACTGATATTTAGTGAAAAATAAGATTGCAATTTAACGAAAGCTTAGGAGAACACTGCGTCAGATCTAATGCGCGAGCGCATGTGGGCCGCGAGAAATAGCAGTTCTTGTGAGTGAAAGTTCTGACCAAAGTTCCGTTTCGCAATTTATTAGGTGGATACTTATTATTTTTATTTATGAAAGCATACGTTGCTATTCAAATAGAATCATTCATATTAATTACAACCGACATGAGATGCATTGTAACAGACTAAAAACACAACTCTTTTAAATTGGGAAGTTGTAAGTAAATGTGAGTTTGTCTGGCAGGCGCCTGGGGAGGCAGGTCGTCGGTGTCTCCTGGAGCCAGCAGCAGCTCCGGGTCGTCATGGCGCTCCGGCACGCCGTCACCTCCACCGGCATCCTCCTCCTTCAGCGACGAAGGCATTGCTATGGACTATGAAGACATCCACCCGCGCAAGAAAAGGGTAAGTGATCATATTTTACTACTGTACTACGGTCTGATAACATCTGCAAAAGTTGATCATCAAATATGATAATTAATCCTATTTAAAAAGATACGTAATTTGACATCTACTCAAATTACGTATCTACTCTGTCTTCAGTTTTTTCTCATGTTTCTTAATTTAAAAAGCCGTTAGCAGGGGTCTAACAAGCAAATTACAAAGATGTGTCGTGTGCCCAGTATGACTTCAATTAGACCGTGACACACTTCGTACTCGCTTTCATATTGCAATGACTCTTCATAAGGAAGGTACATCTTAATAGAGTTTTTAGAGACTATACACAATAATGTTTGTGATTAGCATGTTGTTATCTCAATTGAAAATTATTTTCTTGTTCTCTTTTCGAAGGAATCATTATAATATAACATTTTCTAACCGAAAGAGCTCTTTACACAATTTAGGATTTCTTAAAAAGTAACTACTTGCTCCTAAAGTTTCATCAGAATCATTCATACGGCATTTTGAAAAGTCAACTAGATCCTGCTATATAAAAATATCTGTTAAACATGCAGTTATCTACTTTATATAAGGCGCATAACGACAAACAAAGACATTTTATAAGATCCTTTGTGACGCACTCACCGTGCCGCTGAGTCAAATGCACAGATGCACTTCAAGGTTCGCTTGATGACATTAAGTATTACATCAGAACTCATGACGTAATGATTTCTTTTGTTTTTAATGACAACGGTTGAGGTCTATTCAGTACAAAGGTATCTATTACAAAGATGCTTTCTCTTACGCAGTAGATACGTCATTCAAAGGTAACTATGTAAGAACATTCTGTTATGCTCGTGGAATGCTTAATTATTTACGCTATCGGTTGTCACTTTTGCTATTACAAAACCTGAAACTAGGCTTTAGCACCTGGCTATGCTGTGTGATGCAGTTGTGTGGCCCAATAGGTGTAACCTACATTGTAAATAGATTAAATCCTTAACAATAACAAACTGCTTGGTAGATTGATAGTCCAAAGTCATGCGTTGGATAAGCAGTCAATGACTCGCGATGCACTTTGTTTAGGTATCAGTGCAACAAAAGGTGCCTACATTCGCGACACGTGTCGGGCCAATATAAGTTATTAGGTATCTACATGTTTATTAAGTGGTGTTCGTGCGCACACTATTAACTGAAGTATGTATTTATCTACGGAACAGTGCCAAGAGAACATGGAACTAGTAATTTGCTTTTACATTTGAAAATACGTTTTTAGTTGACTGAAACGCATCATAAAATATTTCCTACTCGACTTGCATAAGGGTTAAAGACGCCAAGAAAATTACCTCGGAACCTATTATGTTCCACTTCCTAGAAAAAAAACTAGGCAAAGACAATTTGTAATAACATGTTTTTTCCTTTTATGTGACGTTAGTTACAATGATGCGTTGCTGGTAAATCGATTCTTCAATGTATTGTATCGAATATCTTGTTCTCAGATATTAAAGTTCAAGTGCATTTATTTGCTTGAATCAGATCTTTCAATTATTTTTCCTCATTTTCGTTTCAATCTCTGAAAAGACTTACATTCTGCCAGAATGCTGGTGTTTTATGGAAAAGCTAAGTCAATATAATTTTAAAAAATGTGTTCGGGTTTCGTACGTACAGAAAAATATATATTTTGCAAACAGGGAAAACAGCGATAATGAGGTATTATTATTTAGCGTGAAGCTATCTCCACTCTATGTTGGCAGTAATAACATAGCATTGTCATTTATTGTATAGAATAAAGTGCAACGAACATACACATGTGCATATAATATAATTTACGATACACGTGCTCGGTTCAGTGTGTCGTACAATGTCAAGGCGTGGAGCTGTGGTCGACGTTATGCAACGCCATTGTAAAATTGACATAAATGTTTATGACTGCGTGAGTGACTACGACCGCAGCCGATACTTTATTGCAGGTAGTTATGACGATTCTTTACAGTTTACTGCTAAACGACGATCAGTGACAACGTTACGGTCATGGCTCTTCTATTTATCTGTACAATAGAGCTCTTGATTACATACAACTAGTTGAAAAATCCAAATAAAAAAAAACGAAAAATTGCGACTGACTCGACCTCTGTGGGTTCCGTACTCCTGACTTATACAATGCAGAATTACACTATGTGTATGTACATTTAATATACACACAAGTATAACTCACGGCTTACGTGAGATAAAATATCTGTAACATGATTAATTTCTGTAGTTGTAATAATTTTGTACATGATTGTCAGTGGCTGCATGGGCTAGCAGCGCATTCGATTTCGGTATATTGTCAGTCGTCTTTATCTCCACAGAATAGAACAGCAAGCGTACAATAGGTGTCGAGCATTGTATTGGCTTGGCTTGCCCACGCTCTGTTTATAACCTTGTGTACATATTGTTGGCGGCCAAATGCTCGTGGTGGGCGGACCGGAGACTCGTCGCGGGTTCGCTCTACTATTACATATTTTCTGTTCAATTACGTAACGGCTATTTACTCACTGTGAATGTGTACCTACTCATCACTCATTGTTCCTACACGAATGGAAGATTCCGCAAATTACAGCAGATCTAACTCTAACTGTGGACTATAGTCAGTTACAAAATCATTGCTAATTATTTTAATACACCGTTTAAATACAAAATTATAATGTATTATTCTATAAACGTCAAGATTTAGTAATGGCACTGATAATCGCTAAGAATACCCACCTAGCTAATCATCTCGATTTCCTCTTCGGGTATGGAACCCTAAAAATAGACACCGCAAAACAATAAGTTGGTTATTAATGTAACTTCGACACATACTTATTCTTTGTTTGGAAATATTGAGTTTCTGTACTGCATTGTCTGTAGAAAATGCATTGCTGTATTATTGTAGAATCGTGCATGCGCCTACGCAAATGCTGGCCGTTGCTAACAGGCTATTATTGGTGCAGCCGAACAATGGCATGCCCCAGACGTCGTGTCGCCCGGCGTGCTAAATTATCACGTAAGTTTCCTTGCCAACTACCGTTTTATTCATTACCAATATGCCATATTGTGTCATAGAATCCTTAGAGCCGCCGTACACGGACTGCTTCAAGCAGTTGAGACCGACCGCTTAAAGCCGCGACCGCGCAGTGAACTATAGTCATTCATTCGCTGCCGTACACACGACTGCTCGAGCAGTCGCGACCGCTTCAAGCCGTCAACTGCATGATGAAATTCCATCGTGCCGTCGACCGCTCGCGAGCGGTTGCGAGGCATACACCGACTGCTCGAGCCGTTGACTGCGCTAGAGCAGTCGACAGCTCTCCGACTTCCCTCTCCCCCCCGCCCTTTGCGGCCTCGCGGCGTCTGTTTTCTCATTTGACTGCTCGAGCAGTTGGGTCGTAGCTCGAGCAGTCAACAACCGACAGCTCAAGCAGTCGACGCCGACCGCTCGAGCGGTCCGTGTATTTCACTCAGCCGCTAACTGCTCGAGCAGTCCGTGTACGGCGGCCCTTAGAAGGCATTTTAGCAGAAAGCTGAGCGGTCCCTTAAGACGAATGTCATACCAAACAGGCACATTCAAAAGGTCTACTCGAAAGGCTAAACTTTAACAGTTTATTGATTAACAAGCTAAAGAGGGCAATCTTCAGAGTAGGTACATATTTGCAGAAATCAGTAGCTATTATGTGTGGCCTAAATGTGAAAAGAGTGGGAAGAGTCAATGGCTGTGCGGCGAGTGTCGGTACTCTCGGATTATCGTCCCTGGGGTCGCTGACCTGGCCACATGTGATCCGTGCGGAACCTGTTCCTGCGCACCACTTATGCCTGGCCGCTGCCCACTCTAGAGATCGCTTCTACCTGAAAAAAGTTACCAATACAGCTGCACTACGCTAGATACTGACGCACTTAGGCATGACTTTCCGTCATGAGTGATTTTCCGTCACATCACGATTATATCCAGATATCCATGATCACATTAATATTGAAGTTGGGTGGATGTTTGTTACTCTTTCACGCAAAAACGATTATCCAGGTGCGGGAAGTAGTACCCTCGGGACATGGGTGATAAAGACGGCCGGCGAAAACTGATGTTTCAAATAAAGGGGCATCCTGAAACAAAAACATTGTCTAATATGGTAGCGCGATCATTAGCAACTGACGTGCATAGCTGCATAGTATAAATATGTCGGAAGGCGGCGAAACATCAGGATGGCACTATCATCCGACATCAGTTAGGGTAATCAAGCAAAGAGATAACTCAAAGAAACTCAAAATTCAAACGAACTCAAAAGTCAAACGTTTATTCAAATTAGTCAGAACAAAAGACAGCCCCCAAAACGCCCGCCCTTCGCCACTTCCTATGTGTTTTGGCTTGGGGAGAAGAAGTGGCGGAACAAACTCCCCAGCAACACATGTCTGTCTGTTAGGTTAGAAGAACCTTTACACTTTAATTTCAAAAGACACTTTACACACTTTACAATATGGATCTACAACAGTACTACAACACTAGGCAATAACACTAGGTACACTACACGTAACGAAAGGCAGTATCGAGATGTGCGCAGCACGACGACTCGACCAAGACTGAGCTCCGCGGACGCCACGCCGACCACCACTACTCTGCCAAGCGCGCCAAAATGTTGTTTCTCCGGAAACGCCACCAGAGGGCGCGCTTGCGTGACGTTTAGTGTCCGTACTATTGACAGTCTCCGACAAATATAACTGGATGCAAAATCTCTTGTTACCGAGCGAGAGACTGACGTCAGCTGGCAGACCTTGGCGGAGGACACAGCTATTAGAGCGAAGCAAGGCCTTGCCAGCATTCTGCATGCAATGCAAATTTTTATATTTATTATGCATTCGTCACAATAATCGAGTCTTTAATTTTTGTTACTATGAAAGCTTCAGGGAAGGAAAATAAAAAGCGTGACATAATTATAGCCGAGCGTAATTTTTTTTTGAATAGCGTTCAGTCAATACAATGTTATCAGCTTTCGTCACATGATCAAATATTCGTAGAGCTGCGTGCGTACAGTCTGCATCACGAGCCATTCCACCAGCCGCTGACGTAGTCGCCACATCCAAGCGTAACAATAAGCGCGTTGCATCATACATACACGCCTATTTAAATTATATCACTTATGTATCGGTCCGTGGCGAGTACACCTTTATTCAAGAAGCATCCCTTCAGGGTCCATTCAGGGCTTGACACGAGAGCGGTCCTGAGAAGCAGATAGAGCACAAATACTAGCCAAACTACTCGCATAGTGGCTGGTGTAGACTTTCCATACAATAGTTACTATCGAGTGGCGATAAGAAAAATCGAGAGATTGGAGTGCATGCATGCAACACTTAAATTTGCACGAGTTTCATTATAGCCGCGACACGTGTGACCTCGGATGCGGTTTATTCCGTCATAGTAGTTTCATGAGATCAATAAGCACCAAACAGTTTACGAACCTTTTTAAAAGTAAACATTATATTGTTCCAATCTTACTAATACCTAGGTATGGGTGGAAGTTTTTTACTCCATCATAGATAGTACTGAATGGATTTCGATGAAACTGCAATAAGTACTACATCCAAATAGCCTAGGCAGTGCTTTTCATTTTGTGTATACCCAAATTAGTTCCCTTAATTTAACTAACGATCGAAGAGAGCACATAATCTAAAGGTTTTATATAAATCATTTAGATATTATAATTGTTAGAAGAAGGCATATTGTTCAACAAGCCCGTATAGTGACAATTGTCTCGCGGCACATACGTGCTTTAGCGAAGGTCGTATTATCGCGTACTACTGATAAAATACACCAATCGTTATCTGCAAAGGCGTTGCGAGGTGACTTCCGCGTGTCGCTCACGGTCATTATGTGACTATACTTACTTATACATACGGAGTTAATTATTATATTAGATAGAACCGGATCGTAATATTGTAAACAGACAAATTCTTGAAGGGACTACTTAATTTTTTAAAGCCAAGATAATAATAGACACGGTAAAACAAATATCAAATCACTAATTGGTAAAATTAGTGATATTTTTATTTGTGTGTTGTTTGATTAGAGAGCAGTTAAATAATTATCTCCTGTCTATAAGAAAGCGAGTATAGGTATCCAAAAGCGATAAGGGTGTTGATAATACATCTGATAGTGGCTGCGCTCGTACAGGAATACAGAAACTCACGTGAGTGGATAACGTTGCGCGTGCGCAACGTGACCACAGCCCCACCATCACCATAATAATAGTTTGTTTAGTAAGCCTTTGTTAGTTAGACCTTGAGTTTCTTTCTTTGCTAAGCCATGTCCTGCTATGCTCAGAAACGTGTTTACATTGCATTGTGCCCCGTTATATCTCTCCAAAAAAATATACAGCTTGATATTTCAAGGTTTATGTTGCATGAAAACAACGTGTGGTAGTTCCAACGCGAATATTACTTCGACCTTCGGGTTCTATATTTAAAACGCGGAAGACATTGCGGTACTAGAAGCGCACAGATCACTCGGCTCTGTAAACAGTTAGCTGTATAACTATTCTGCGCCAGTAACGCTACTCTTTTGCCGTTTGTATTTTTTATTTCAATTGGAGCTTAATCGATGACGTCGACATAATTCGGTGATGAATTTATTAACTGTCTCTTAGCCCGGACCTACCTTCACTTCCAGCCAAAAATGAGCTAACTTTTTGCTCGTCATGTGTTTCTGCCCAAGCGCACAGCTTGTCAAATCTTCACACATGGCACTTTGTCAAGCAATTACGCGTTTATTCAAAACACATTAGGTAACAGCAGTGTGATATAACAGTCGATAACAGAACATTCACGCTCCAGGCGTTACTAACGCTATCACGGTTTTATATCAGCCCACTGTGCGCGGTTAACATTGTTCGCTATTACGTCACTAGTCACATTTGAACACGTAAATTGCGTAGTTTGAATAGTAAAACAGACAAACACCGTACTCGTGCGAACATATTTTTTTTTAACCTTTTGTCTATTTAAACAGTAAATAAACGTAAATTGAATAATTATTAGGCGACGAGTAGTAAACTTCGATAACAATTTAGGTCACAAACGCGATTGCCGAAAATATGTTCACTATTATTACAGCTAATTATCTGAATGTTTACAGATAATATGCTATAAGTAGGTAGTTCTTTTTCAGTACCTCATTGTAGTGAGCAGCGGTAAAACTAGACTAGTATAGTATTATCAATACAGTACCTACTTTAAATGAGGTTTTAAGTATCAAACGTTTGTCAGTTATTATGTATCGGAAATCTAAAAATATGTGTGTACCGAAGTAACTCGCAATTCATGGAAACACGTTCAATAAATTATTGATCGAATGAATAACTGGAACACTTGTTTCAATCTTGAGCCTGTTTGACCTCATATTTATAGTTGGTATAGGTACCTACATCCAAATGGTATCTTTCTGTCCCTTACAAATAATAAAATTGCTATGGTAATCAATCACCTAATCACTCATTGATTACTATGTGATTCCGCGCAATTAGGCTTAGAGCTGCGTGAATAAAACAACCCTTAAAACTTCTTGAGTGTAAAAGCATTTTCAAACGCAGTACATCAACGTTTTTAATATTAATTGAATCATTAAAAAATTACCCAATGTAAATACGTTTCATATTGAACAATGTTTCAAGTAAACAGCATACAGCGGTACCCACTGCACGAACTTCAGTATTGTTGTCGTTCCGTCTCGCTCTGCGGGTCATCGCCCTGACACCACACAACTCCCTCGTTCTAATAACCCTACGCATATAACCAGGTTATTTTATCGTAAGTGCGGATTTTCGACAGCCTCATTATTTTTAGTAAAAAATTGTAAGTGAAAGTTACGTCAATTTGAAAAAATAGCGCTATAAGTTCATGTACCCCTATCCTGGCGACCTTGGCGCGGTCAAAAACACCGTGGAAGACATTGACCAGTATCAAGCGGGTACACCAGCTGCGGTTACGGTCATTATGGGTGTGTAACCACATTGGGCAATTATTTCTACCAGCTTGCACAATTTAAATGAACAAAGGAAGTGCTACAGTTACCATTTTGCGTGCAACACGACAGTCAAGTGGGTGGCAACAACGGGGGCCACACTTCAAGGTATCTTTCTGGGCATCAATCGTGAATCATGATTTATAAAGTACATGATAAAAATAATAATTAACCATAAGCAGTGGGATTTCCAAAACAACATTAATTACCCGACGGCCAAAAGGGGTTTTTTGCGGTTATTCTTGTATAATATATGCATTTTATACCTTTATATCCGACTGTAAGAAGAGTTAAGTATTGTTTTCCTCATATCTTCCAAACTGCTGAATGGATAACGATACCTGATTAGATATACCTATGTGACATTGAAGAAAATCATACGTACCTACATTTAATTTTATAAATTACGTAGCTTTTAGTTTTAGTACTACGGTACATAAAGATAAATAATAATACAGTTTAATTCAGCAGTCGACTTTCATGACACAAATGCACATCTTACGCAGCATCGTGTTGTCGGAGGATAGATAGACGGAGGCAATGCGTTTTTTTAACCGGCATTGGCGGGGCATTGACACAACGGCCGGTTCACTGCCCGTTCTTGACTGTTCAAATGTTTACACTCGGCTTTTAAATCTAAGGATCACTCCATTCTTATACTTTGTCATAGAGTATCAACTCCTGTTTAAGCAACTTTGTTTTTAATTCAATGAGTTTCGCAGTTGATATTTTACATTTTGTAGTTCACCTTATCATATTAGTTTACCCTTGTTTTGGAACAAGTAGGTTTACGCTTCTGTCGTTTTAAATATATCAGTTGGCTTTACTGTCTATTGTTGAGTATCAGAATGACTGATAGGTAGTTTATGCATAATGACGCTAGCACCTACTGACAAAAGTGACACATGTATACCTTATATACGAGTAGAATATCACCGGCTGGAACAATGGCACGACGAGTTCATCAGACGCGATAATGAGCAGTCCCGTGGGTTCAACAAACTCCTCATTTCACTAAATAATGTATATTGCGATGATATTGTTACGCCAGATTCCTTGAGCGTTTCAATCTTTTAATAGCCTTGAATCGTGTCGCTTGCAAGTGTTGAGTGGTTGCCAAATCTTTCAAGATATCAATACATTCGTTTTACCTCGTCCGTGTTGTGCTACATTATCGATTCAGGAGATAAGTTCTTATATTGCACCAGGTTAAGATAAATCTTATTTCATAGATATGTAGGGTTATATTTACCTATAGGTATTGTAGTTATTTTCATATAAAGCACCTACCATTTAATTCGCATAAAAAATAATCCATTATTACGATATCACACATGTATTTTGTATGACTGGCTTGGCTGATGGATGAATGCCTGAATGTTTTTTCTGCACGCAAAAACCCCTGAACGGATTATGATAAACGTAATAGTAATATAGCTCAATACATCAGATTAGTTCCCTGTGAAACCGTTTGAAACGGTGGGGAACAGTTTGTAGCCTATGGTTGACAAATTGTTTTTAATTAAATGCGCAGGCGGCTAATTTAAGTGACTTTATAAACTACAAAACGATGTATTCGATTCCACAAATTAAACCTGGTAGGCCGGTCCAGTTACAGAGAAATAAAAAGTGAAATAGGTACAAGTTAGAACCTGTAGAGGTCGGTGACCAAAGAGGCGACGCTGTGGCTTTATACCGATTGGCACTGCCCCACGCGTCTGATTCGTCATCTTTCCACCACCGTTTGAAAGCTTTGTTCTCTTTATTACTTTACTAAATTTGCACACATGCTAATTCTTTATTGTTGGACAATTATAACTGAGAGTGAATTAATTATAAAGTACAATTTTACCTACTTCATTTGACCTATTTCCTAGCTTGTTTTAGATATCAGGATGTCACACATTTTCACACAGCCGGCACACATGCCAAGTGACGTTGATCACCTTTGACCGTATTACTGGTCACGTGTATTTGTACTGCTATATCGCTATTCGCTACCAAGGCGCTATTCTACATTATTAACTTTTTGCTTTTATGCCACCTAATAATATTTCTTCAAAAGCGTCTGAAAGATTGTAACTTATCGATTGTATTGCGTCCCTGACTTTGATAGACTTTGATATCACCTTTTTATGAAAGAAAAAAACAATCATTTATAAATTTTATACCAACATCAACAGTACCATCACAAAGGATTTTAAAAGTTACCTATCAAAGCTACATCACAACCGCTCGAATCGTTCCAAAGTCACAAAGTCCAAAGATGTTTTGTTTTGTTTTGTGTACATTGTGGAAGTTACATTTCAACATAGCTAGATAGGCTGTAAGAAAGCATGAAGTGACGAGGGTGGAACGCCCGCACCCACCGGAGCTGCCGGCGGGGTGCAAGCGAGGGGAATGTTTTGGACCCGAGTTCAATGCATCCGCGCCGCCATGCGCCACCTGTGGAACATTGTATCAAAAAACGTTAATTCATGTTTCGTGGTATCTACGTTGTATTAAATATGAACAATAGTCTACATAACATCTAAACATATTTCTGTTATTTTGATACAATTATTTAATTTAAAATATCTCAGGATTTTCTATTTATTTAATCATAGGCACAACTTACGCTTATCTAACTATTAAGCAAAAATAAGACGCAAAAAGCGACTTTAAAATTATTTTGAAGTTGGTTTGACAGGAGACAATGATCCAACTCCTTAGGTATTGCATGAGGCTCACTGGGGGATCAAATATCACGAAGTTGTTTCTGTTTCGTCAAACCGTAAGGGTAAAACCATCGACAGTTCAGTGACCTGCCGTGCTCCTGGTTGTCCCTTGGCTTATGGGGTGCAGGCCGCGTGCGCTTTCTCGCTCCTGCATACACTCGTGCCATCTCATCTATTTCTTTGTGCGACTTCTAAACCAAATTCAAAGAATTAACACAGTCCCATACTACTATTTCATCATCCTTAAAATATACAGTATGATAATATTTTTTTTATTGCTATAGTAATACTAATTCGTAACTGATGTCTCCTTTATTTATTTGGTTATTGTGACAAATAAGTTAGTTTCGCAAAAGTTGTTATCCTACTATTTACGGAAATGGCTATCGGAAACGGTTTTTGTAGTTTACTTTTCAAACAACTTCATCATTCAGAAAGGTTTTTATTTGTAAACATGCAACTAGTGAATAAAGCTTGTTTTGAAACTCCGCCATCAAGCCTAGCCACGTGATCATTCAAATTCTCTACGCATCCGCCCCTCATCTCGGGGATATTTAATTATATGAATGATGCAGGAAACTGGAATAAGTCAGATTTTACTTTAAAACTTGATGTTATACTGTAGCCTAAATTATAATTTCGACATGTAGAGCACAGTGGAGTCACAATCACAAAGTCCGCATAAAAGTACCGGCCGGCAACACGCAGCCAGTAATCCAACATATCTCGTTAAAAGGCGTCTTCCTCATTCGCCTCGTTCCTAGAGCTAGAAGGAGATGACGCGAAAACAACTTATCTGGCCCTGTTAGGAATATGCATGTGTGCGTGTATCTGTAAATAAGGAAGGTCAAGCGGATGAAACGGACTTAGTATGTAGCTATGGTGACCACCCAGCCTTCGGCCCTAGATTAAGTCTGTACGCACACATGTATAATGTGCTGACTATAATTTTAAGAACTTAGGTAGATAAGTCGCCCCACCGGAGATGTCGCGCCGAGATGGGTCAGACAGTAGATTAGTTTTTTTACAATTAAAAGTACCTCAGAATCGGTAACACGCTTTTAATTTGTCTCCCGAAATTCCTTAGTAGTAATACTTAGTAATTTCAATAGTTTCCCCGCTCCGGAAACAAGAGTGGCGCAGCCGGTAGGATTTCGCTGTTATATTCCTAAATTCTTCGCGGTTTTAAATTCGTCGCGTGTCTCGAGGACGAGCTGCACGATAGCTGTGGGAATTTAAGGACGAGTGAAATCCGACGAACCAAATAAATTACTCTTGGTGCGTGTGGGCAAACAAAGGAATACCAAGGATGAGAGTAGCAGCTGGCTGGTGAGTGATTTTTCGCCAATCCATGTTCCTCTATCCCCCAATACTTAATACCTACATTATTTTGAGATTAAACCTCTCTCATTATAACGTGTTCATTTAGATTATTGGCTTATCTCATTGTGTTCTATAAATAGAACCGACATAGAGTAGTTAAACTTTCAGAGACGCCAATTAATTGTTATCTCAAGTGTATTCTTTGCATTGATATTTTTATAAATGTGTTTTATTAAAAGTAATAAGTAAAGTGTATGTAATTCTACACCTAATATAAAAAAATATATATTTTATACATTAATATTTTTAATTTTATTACCTAAACTATTACATACATTTTGCGTCTAATTATTTTCTGATTTACGTGTGTTATGTTTGAATTGTGTTATCTTGTGTGTTTCATAGCATAGTCAATTGTACTCTCACGAATTGTTTTATCTGTTCCGTTCTCTACTCTGTGAACATGATGACTTCAGTGACTATTGAACAAATACCCAAAGAAATTATTCAATTAATACCTTTGTATAATGGTGATAAAAGACAGTTAAATCTTTATTTGCGAAAGTGTCAGTATGTCCTTGACCGATATAAGGGTAGCCACGAACAAAATCTTTACGTTTATAATGTTTTAACTAGTCGATTGAGAGATGACGCCGCAGCGCTCTTATCAGAACGTGAAGATATTGTGACATGGTCTGCTTTTAAAGATCTACTTATTCAACATTTTGGAGACCCGCGTAGCGAAGCGTGCATTAATATCGAATTAGAATCCTTAAAAATTAAATCCGGTGAAAGTTATTTAGAATTTTGTAATAGAATCCAAAGTGTTCGATCATTATTGATGTCCAAGGTCAACATGATTGAGGATACTGATTTGAAGAGTGCAAAGACAATTATTTATAACAATACGGCCTTGAATGTGTTCTTATACAATCTCCCAGAGAATATGGTTCGTATTGTAAGGCTTAAGGCACCCTCTAGTTTAGAAGCGGCCTTGAGTATAGTACTTGAGGAAGTTAATTTCTTAGAGCAGTATAATACTAGGAATCGCATTTACGGTCAATCTAGCAGTTTCGGATCAAAATTGGTAATGACGCCAGCGGGATACAAACCTTTATTGCCAAATAATATTACCACACCTAAATTTAATTTCGGTATTCCACAGAATAAATTCAATCAGCCCCAAGGTCAATTACCAAATGCATTAACATCACGCCCCAAGCCTGGGTACTTACCCCAATCTCAACAATTTGGGTACAGGCCACCCCAACAATTCGGGTACAGGCCACCTCAACAATTCGGGTATAGGCCACCTCAACCATTTGGGTACAGGCCACCCCAACAATTAGGATACAGGCCACCGCCACAGTTTGGCTATAAACCGTTGCAACCTCAGCAGTTTGGTTACAAATCCCCCAATAATTCTAATACCCCACAAATACTAAAACCTCAAACGCAAACTACTGATGTGTCTATGCGAACAGCCCAACCTAAATCGAATGTACCACAAGGTTTCAATTTAAATGAATTGTCTGCTGACGACTATGAGCCTTATTACAATAACTATTACTCTAACTATGACGATGACTATTATGGTGACTCAAATGAAATTAATTATCATGACGAGACTCATGTTGACTATGAATTACAATCAGAAAATGAAATTCAGGCACTGGATTTTCAGGAGAGTGCCTCGACGGACAAGAAATCTTAGAATTAAATTTTGACTCTAATTTAGAGCTACCGTATATTTATGTAGAAGAGATAGACGCAAAATGATGATAGATACTGGTAGTATGAGATCGTTCATTGGTCCTACAAAAGCATATGAGTATTTTTACGACTATATACGTAATGAAAATTTTCAGGTGGTTAGTACTCATGCTACTAGTAGACATAATGAAGTAATAGAAATTCCTCTTCTACCTACCTTTGTTAGTGACGATTGGCATAAGTTCTATGTATACGAAGTAGATCCACGGTATGACGGGCTTATAGGTAACGACCTTTACAGCAATTAGGTGCAATTATTGATCTAAAAGAACGAATCTTAAAACGAATTCCACTTGTATTCCAATAATCAATAATAATTTAAATTATAAAATTACTGTACAGCCACGTTCAGAACAACGATTTAAATTGCCAGTAGATCAATATTCAGGTGACGCTATTCTTGACTACCAAGAATTTCGAAATGGACTACGAATGCCTAGTGCTTTAGTAAACTGTGATAGTGGATACGCATTTACAGTAATTCAAAACACTTCAGATTGCCCAAAACAACTGACTATTTGCCAACCTTTCACAGTAACGCCATATGAAAATACAGAATACAACATTAATTTTACTACGACCAATACTCCTCTAGAAATTGACAAATTACTTGAAGAAAATTTAGATAAATTAAGACTCGATCATACCAATGGCGAAGAACGTGAGAAAATTTATGCACTTTGTAGGGAATATAAGGACATATTCTACTGTGACCAAATCCCCCTTACGTTTACTAATCAGGTTAAACATCACATACGTACCAAAAATGAAGATCCTATATACATTAAACCCTATAGACAGGCACCTTTCATCCAAAACGAAATAAATAATCAGGTAGAAAAATTACTTCATGAAAATGTTATACAAGAATCTCATTCCCTTGGAGTGCTCCAGTTCACCTTGTCCCTAAAAGAAGGATGCGTCTGGTGAAATTAAATACAGGATGGTAATAGACTACAGACGACTGAATGACATAACCATAGACGACAAATACCCCCTACCTAATATTAATGACCTTTTCGACAAACTAGGAAAGAGTGTGTACTTCACCACATTGGATCTAGCAAGCGGCTACCACCAAATAGAAGTAGAAGAGAAGGATAGACAGAAGACAGCTTTTTCGACGCAAAATGGCCATTTTGAGTTTCTCAGAATGCCGTTTGGACTTAAAACCGCTCCTGCTACCTTCCAACGGACCATGGATAATATTTTGCGTGGTCTGCAAGGACTCCACTGCATGGTATACTTGGATGACATAATAATTTACGGAAATAGCCTTGACGAAATGATAAATAAATTAAGAATTGTATTTGACCGACTTAGAACAACTAACATGAAAATTCAATTAGACAAATCTGAATTTTACGCAAAGAAGTGCTCTACCTTGGACACACTATAACTAAAGACGGGCTAAAGCCTAATGACGACAAAATAAACGCTGTATTGAATTACCCGTTACCAAAGACAACGACAGAGATTAAGAGCTTTCTTGGACTTGTAGGTTACTACAGACGTTTTATAAAAGATTTTGCAAAATTACTCAACCATTGACAGCCTGCTTAAAAAGCGCAACAAAATTGTTATTGACCAGAAATACATAGACGCATTTAACAAATGCAAGGAACTCCTGACACATGCCCCACTGTTACAATACCCTGACTATGACAAAACATTTATACTGACGACCGACGCATCCAATGTCGCTCTAGGCGCTGTGCTGTCACAAGGACAGATTGGCAGTGACAAGCCCATTGCGTATGCTAGTCGTACCCTCAGTGATACAGAATCACGTTATAGTACCATCGAACGTGAACTGCTCGCTATAGTGTGGGCAGTAAAGCATTTTAGGCCCTATCTGTACGGTAGAAAATTCTATATATATACTGACCACCGTCCCTTAACTTGGCTCCAATCTCTTAAAGACCCTAGTAGCAAACTCACACGTTGGCGGTTACGTTTGCAAGATTACGACTTTGATTTAATTCACAAAACGGCAAACAAAATACAAATGCAGACGCTCTGTCCAGAATAAAAATCAATGCCTTACTCACAGACGACGAAAATCAGTCTCTAGCAGTTAATATTGATGAGAAGGAAGATAAAAATCTAAATGAATGTGCAGATAGTAAAGGTTCATCAACAGTAACGATATCTGATTCTAGTCGAACTATGACCTGTAGTCCTATAGATTTTTCCGACAATATTAGAGAAGTTCACTACGATACAAATGAGTATCCAATACGATCAGTGTCCAGTAAGTCGAACGAAACCGTTCATTCCGCTGTAGAATTAGAATCAACCGGTATACCTATTTTACATGAGGCGATCGACACCAAGCCGAATCAAATCTTAATATTTTCATGGTTTAAAAATCAAATGCATGTTAAGAACCTGTCACGTGACAAACAAAAGATATTAGAAGTTTTCCTGCCAAAAGATAATCCGCAATTAGTAAAGGACTTTTTAAAGGAATACATACAGCCAAAATTAAAATATTTCATTTATTTTGAGGAGAATGAACATCGGAAACTATTTAGCAATATAATAATTGAACTATTCAGAAAGGGAACTATTAACCTATTTGAATGTACAGAAAGAGTTATTTTTGTAGAAGATGAAGGAGAGCAAAAGGCACTTATACTTAAACACCATGAAGGAAAGACCTGTCATAGAGGCATAAAAGAAACGCTAGTTAGGCTCCGTAGAAATTATTATTGGAATAGAATGCAGGAAACTGTAACAGCCGTCATAAACAGTTGCGATGGGTGCCGTAGAATGAAATATGATAGGAAACCCATCAAACCTATATTACAACTAACACAAACCCAAGACGCGCCTTTTCAAGAGCTATTTATAGATCTTTTTAGTATAGAAGGTAAAACTTATTTAACTATAATTGACGCATTTAGCAAATTAGGTCAGGCAATCGAAACTCAGGGAAAATCAACTCCCGAAGTAACTAGAGCACTGATGAAATATTTTTCGTATTACGGTACACCCAGAAGAATAAGCTCAGACCCCGGAACCGAATTTAATAATGAACTAATTAAGGAATTTTGAATTTACATAAAATTGATTTCACATTGGAACCCCTAATAACCCCAATTCAATGGGTCTTATTGAGAGGTTCCACTCCACTATAATAGAAATTTACAGACTGGCCAAATACGAAAAACAATGTACTGATGCGGCTTCGGTTATGACTTATTCTGTTCTGGCATACAATCACACTATCCACTCAGTCACTGAACTTGCACCATTTGAAGTTGTCTTCGGACATACCGACTCAAGCAGTCCGTTTAGCATAGAATTAGAAAAACGTTATTTCCAAAAATTAGTAAAAGATCATGCAAAAGAATAAAAACATTATACGAACACTTAGCAGACAAAATGGTTAATATTAAAGAAAAGAATAGAGAGAGTAAGGGTGGTGAAGGTGAAATAAAGTTTAAAAAAGGAGAAATTGTTTTCGGTAAAGACATAAATAAGCGTAAAAGTAAGGATAAGCCCCGATATATAAAAGCTGTAGTAACAGGCAAAGCAGATAAAAATATTTTACCTATAAAAATAGGAGAAAGGGATACCAAAATTCCTATTAAAAATATAAAACGTCCTCCACAGGTGCGGCATATTATTGATGACAGTCACGATGCTGTCGCTGGCCCTTCATCTGCAAAATCTTGAAGGTAATCCAGGAGTTTTACCGGTGAAACAAGGTCATGCATATTTCCAAACTGATCAGTGGACTATTGTAAAGATCATCAGCCTAGATCAAATTTATACTGACCTTAACTACATCTCTACCAACTATCAAGCGCTTTGTAATTTAATTGATTGGAATGCATCATACTCACAAGAAATTATGACTATTAAAATGCATACAGATTCCATACGTGATTTAACTGTAGAAAAATACCAACAGCTTATACCATCCAAACGATCTAAACGAGGACTCATTAATCCACTGGGCTCTATTATAAAATTGTTACCGGTAATTTGGATCATGATGATGCGTTGAAGTATGATAATCTCATTTCTAAATTGAATCAAGGTCAAATCACTATATCTAAAAGGTTAACATTGGTCTCTAAAATGTTTGACAGTTTTATTAATGCCACTGAAACTATTGAACAGAATACAATTAACTTCCATAACAGGTTAACTAAAATTGAAACATTAATTAAAGATTTAACTGCTCAGCAAAATAGTTGGATTTTTCTGACGTACTTAACTGGGTTGTTCAATGTTTTCATGAGTAACTTTCGTACTATATTTATTAGATTAAGTGAAATCGAAACTGCACTTGCATTAAGCAGAGTCTCTATTTTACATCAATCAATTGTTAATTCTTCAGAACTTTTATATCATCTTAAATTAATATCCGAATATGAAAGCTTAATATATCCTCCCGCCGAAGCGAACTTGTTAAAAATAGAAGAGATTATATGTGTTAAATCATTTATTAAAAGTAATCAAATAACGTTTATAATGGAGATACCACTTACCGATAATGTTACTTATAACTATTATAAGATTTACTCCTACCAATTTTCCATGACACCGAAAATAAGACCCTAGCTATTTTCCCCAAATACCCTTACCTATTGGCGAAAGAAAATAGATACTCACCAATCGCAATACCGTGTAGACCATTCTCTGCCGGTGCTCGCTTCCTCTGCACTGCAGACAACAGGATCCCCTTCTATGAACTTACCTGTGTCGAACAGCTTATGAATTTCGAAAACGACCTTACCCTTTGCAAACAACATCCAATAGAAATCGAACAGGTCAGAGTCCAACAAGTCGCTAACAACAACTGGATCCTGTATAGTGAAGAGAAGACCACACTAACAGAACGATGCAAGGATGAGACCAGTAGACAATTGGTATTTGGTACTTACCTGATGACCATCGAAGAACCCTGTGAGGTGGAGATTCATGGCATACACATTAATCATCGTATCTTCATAGAGTCCGATGTGGTGAAAAGAGTACCAATCATCGCCTTACCTCAGTTACGCACTAACGCACAGCTATCCAGTACACGTGCACTTGATATGAAGGGCATAAATCTAGACGAAGTGAAATATATGGCGTATTCGTTAAAACATAGTGAAGTGATCGAAAGTGTTTTTGATAAAAGGGACAGTAGCTTCAGTGCGTCCTTGGTGTACGTGACCTTAGGTTTAGTTATTTTAAGTATTTTTGTATTTTCCGTTTATGTTGTTCGGCTCAAATTGCTGAAATACACGTGTTTCAAGAAAAATTATCGGAACCAATCTAAAATCGATTCTCCCGATAATTTTCCTCTTAAGGTCGGAGGAGCTATGGTGACCACCCAGCCTTCGGCCCTAGATTAAGTCTGTACGCACACATGTATAATGTGCTGACTATAATTTTAAGAACTTAGGTAGATAAGTCGCCCCACCGGAGATGTCGCGCCGAGATGGGTCAGACAGTAGATTAGTTTTTTTACAATTAAAAGTACCTCAGAATCGGTAACACGCTTTTAATTTGTCTCCCGAAATTCCTTAGTAGTAATACTTAGTAATTTCAATAGTTTCCCCGCTCCGGAAACAAGAGTATGTATGCTCGAGCAAAAAAGAGACGCAATGAAAACAAATCAATATCATGATCTCACAGCGTTTCGCGTTGGAAAGAGACAGCGCAATAACAAACCGGCATTTTGTGCCCGGCATGTTTTATGTTCAAGCACAAAACTTCTAACTTCAACTCTATCTCGATAGCATAAAATACAATTTCAACCGAGGAAGAGTTGTTTACAGACTTTAAGCAAGAACGTAGTCACTTTATATTTTCTCGACTGGTTAGTTGTAGGTAGATTCATATAGCTTACAGCGTTACAGCAAACAAAGAATTTTGACTTTCTAACGGCAATCATTGTACTATTAGATCCAAATTTTCACGGGTATTTATTTTATTTTATTAAGTGTCCAATTTAAACATGGATGTTAAAACATTATTAGGTCCGTACTTTATGGGCTCTACTAAATATTTATATTTACTTACTATATTTCAGCTCTTCTTTAAAGGTACTAAAAGCAGGAAACATTAAGCTCAAGCCCTGTAATTTAACTCGCTAAATCTAATCTCTATTGAACAACATAGGCAGTTAGAGTCAGTAATTTCGCGGCGATCACTTCCCTACACACAAATGCATAGATAGGTACAGTTGCACACTGGCATCGACTACTGCAGTGCACACAAAGACTTCAACTGGCACGTGTAAGCGTACCGACGACACACATACACAAACGGGGTTAATCTGAAAATGTTTTATAGTTTTGCTTATACAAGGGCTCTATAACGGCAAACATAAAGCTGTTATTACAATACACACTATATTAGTGTATTTCCATGATTAAATACTACTTTGACGATATTTTAATTCATGTAACAGACGTACGCAGATTACACAACCCTGCCAATCTTTGTGGAATACAAGTAATACATGACTTCCGCATGACGTTCATGCTATGCTTTCCTTTTGCATCATCTAAGCTGCCTTGCATTAGCTATATTGCTTTGTACAAGTGGATCTACAGCGCTGTATGTAAGCAAAATTGTATTGAATCGTTATTAAAACCTGAAAGTAGGTCAGTGGTGCAGCGAAGGGAAGGGAGGCGCCCTCCTGAAGTGAAACACGCGCTCCGACATTCGATCCGTACTCCCCACCTCCTGCGACGAGGGAACCTCAAACAATATTATAATAAACTATTTGCTTTGCCAACATAAGAATTTCTAAATTATACAGTTTTATTTCAACGTATCATACAACTGTTATGCAAACTTAATGAAATAATTGGACCAAAACATGACATAAACCTAGGTAGGTATTTATCGAATTGGAAAACCAGCTCATCTGTATGATCCTTTGTAAAAAGCTACAATTAATAAGGACAGGATCTAGAATAATAACCGTAACCAATTTACCTTAAAATTATTTGCTTTGTCACACATACAAATAATATAAAAAAGTAAAATGATTAATGTTATGTAGATAAAATTTGGAATAGATGCAATCCTGAATAAAGGAATAATTTCAGCGATTTTCCAAGTGGATAACGTGACCGTAGATTGAATTTGGAACGGCGGTATCGAACTTACAAGTTTTCAATTAGAAGATTTAATTGTCGATGCTATTTACTGAATAAGCGAGTTGCATTTGCCTGAAAATGTTCATGAATTAGACAAAGAAGCGCAACCTTCATATACCACCCTTGGCCCTGGTGCTTCGACCCAGTTCGCGGACTCCCCGCCCCCCAGCAGCCCCGGACGGCGCTCTTCTACCCCCGTGACCTAACCTACTTTTCATTGCACTTAATACGAGCCTTGTTGCTACATTTGGCGCAGCTAAGGTAGGCTGTAAACCTTCTGTATAGTATGAGCTCATTATTGAAGAGAAAGAAAGTTAAAATGAGAAACCAATCATGTGCGATATGACTGCCTCATAATGACTGACGACTGTCGACATGTATTATGTCATCGTTCAAACAAAGACTATTTGCAGTTGCAATGCGTGATATGTATTAGGCAAGCTAAATTAGTTTGATTGCAGCTTAGTAACAGTATTGTAAACCACTAGGTATGTGGTAATGTACAACTGTGTATGTAGCTAGCTCAATTCGGCCGAAATTATGCGGCATTGAGCAGAAGGTCGATGCAGAAACTTTGGCAAGACACGCCAACTGCGGCCCTGTGTATCATGTCATGGCTGCCAGGGTTGCCATTCTGCTATTTTACTCTGATCCAGCTTCACCATGGTTTGAATGACAGTTTCCATCTATCCTTACTTAATAGACAAGGATGTCAAAGAAGAACAAAACATCTTAATATAATTCCTACATTCTATGGAAACGATAATAAGATGTGGTCACAGTTTAAATGGAGATTAGTAGTTGTGTACAAATAGTAGAGGTAGATACAGGAGGGCAGCACTGATACGCGATCCATTCGCAAGGCCACGACCTAGAGTCGCTTCCGTCTCAGCTACCTATATCATCGCGAGTTTACTCGTTTTAAACACATTGGATTAATGTAGAAGGTGCATTATGTTGGCACAGATAGAATGTAACTTTGCAGGATTGGAAATGTCGCGGTACTTAATTTTTGATGACAAATTAAATTCATATTTTTCATTAAAAGTTTATTTTGCGTTTTAGCTATATTTGTGAAAAGCGGTGTTTATTGAACATATTTTCTAACTATATTATTTTGGTTGTTACAGATAAACAGTGTTGTATTCGTCTGCACCTGGAGAGGATGTACTTACGACACAAACACTTGCTCCGCCATTGAAGCACACATCAGAAACACACATTTAGGGTTGGTATCTACTCCTGTTATTATTTACTTTTGGACATTAATAGGCAAAGGGGCGGATTGGACAACGAAGTAAATGACAAGAATAAAATTAACCCAAATGCGAACTTTATTTTATTAAAAAATGATTATCCAACAATGCAAGCGCAATAACAGTTTAGAATGCTAGTGCTAGATTAACTCACAAATAACATAATGCAATGGTCACGTGTAAATGAGGTCACGTGCAGGAGCTAGTGCACGTGCTAGATGCAATAATAATTGTGCAATGCCAACAAGCCAGCTGGCAAGGTTACAGCCAGCCTGCGTCGCTAGCAAACATCTTACTTCCTGAACAAACAGAGAAAGTCTACATCAAATCTTAATCATTTCGTACCTTTTCGAGTTGTGGAATCACTGACAAAATACATACGACTAACGTTGTAAAGGTAACTAAAAATACTACCTCGGACCTTGATAATCGTTATTGTTAGAATAAAGTAGTTAGAGAGCACTGAAAGGCCGGCCCTTGGTGACCCGGAAGCAGCGAGGCTTCGCGACAAGGTTGCTAGCAACAGTCCCGCGGGCGGCCGCGCGCGCAAGGTCGCTTGCCAACGCCCGCGGCCCGGCTTACGTAACTGCCCTGTCGCCTTCTTATGTTACCGATGTGTGATATCAATCTACTGCTCCTATATGTTGCACATCATTTATTTATATACACGACAAGTACCGCAATATTATTTCAAATATATAAATTCAATCGCAAAAATATTCTTTAAGAACTAAAACCAGCCTGTATATGATTTACATCATGATTGGATAAGGTAAAAATAAATCATACCATTATGACCGTATTCCGAGAACTAGCAAAAGTACGCAGTAACCGACCATTAAAGTATAGTTTTTAAAAATTATGAACATTGCAGGCCAAAGAAAGAAGGCGATAGTGACCATGAAGAAGAGTTCTACTACACAGAGAGGGAGGTGGCGGCCCCGGCACCGCCGCCCACACTCTCCCACCGAGACATGTGCCGCCCGCCGCACGAGGATCCCGAGTATCAACGACAGCTAGTCGGCTCTTTCAGGTAAAACATAAGCAGCAGTTTGCTGTACATATCGAACCTTGTTTGTCAATGATCATTTTTGAATAACCATTACGTGTGTAATTTCAGGCAAGGTCTTCTCTCTACAATGCAGAATGGAACCGCCCGGCCAATAAGCATTCCCGTTACACATCATTGGGCCAATTCACATTCACCAGTAAGTACACAAGCGTTTAAAACATGTGGTCTTGCTGTCACATACTTCAATAAAACAGTTTTACTTAATCCAAAATGAATTTTTCAGAAACATATGCGGTTATCAGCGGCGAGCGGATCACCGGGCAGTCCCGGGAGGCGGCCGCGCTCGGATAATAAGAAATGTCGTAAGGTATATGGCATGGACCAACGCGATCTCTGGTGTACACAGTGCAAGTGGAAAAAAGCGTGCACGCGTTTCGGCGATTAGCGTTCGCGTCGCACGCACGCATATGCGCGGGCAGTGCAACTTAAATGAACGGTGACGTTACATTATTGAACCAAAATACAATGAGACATTTTGATCAATCGCGAAACGCGAGAACTATTCCGTGTGGGATTCATGATTTAATTAATTATAAGAAAATATATACTATTATGAATGAAAGTTTTTATTAATATAAGCAGAGACATAAAATTTAGATATATTCGTTAAAAAAGTTAAAGGAGACATATTTTTGCTCTTTATATGTGGCTCGTGTTTTGACTGCATAATGGACATTGCCCACGTATTTTTGTAGCGCAGTAGATTCGCCTTAACTGTGACGTACGTACATGTGGAATGCAAAATTGTGTGACGCTCTCGAGCGGAGACTGTGAATATTAGCATTAAGTAGTTGTAAGATTAGACTGAGATGAATGCTGTGAAAACATTGTCAACAGTGTTGACCAATATAGAATCTTCTCCAGTTGACCAATATAAACTCCTTAAACTAGACATTTTAAAATACCACATTTATCATAAAGGTATTTTAGTTGGTATTGATTTAAACAACAGTTTGGGAAACACTGCACAGTGTCATCGAAACTCTTGTAAAGGGTCAGTCAATTCCGTCCACATTTTCGAATGTGCTGCTTCGATTGTTATCGACAACACGTCCAAGACAATGTTTTCACACTATTGTACTATGTACTGAGTATGCCACTGTATGCTCTGATTGTTCGACCACATTCAATGTCGAAAATACTTCGGTGATATTAATCACTATATTATATGAAATGTATATTGACTGACTTATTAGATAATAACGAAATATAAATAATAATATATGAATTAGCCTCGTAAGTTATCTCAGATTCGACGAAAAGACTACTAACATGTTTAGACTTAAATTTTTATGAACATATCTGTGTTGTATACAAAGATGGTCCTACTAGAACAAGGAGACAATACTCAAGAGATGCTCGCGCATTCTGCGGCGCCGGGGCTTCACCGCGGAGCTCTGTGCTCGTCGCAATGTGAACACAACAGGGTGAGCAGCATATACGCAAGACTATGACTTCCAAGGAGACGAGAGAATTTGTAGGTAACACCACACTGTACATACTGATTCAATTATTGCATACAATCTGCAAAAATGGAGTTCGTTTGCATGAATTTCGATACGCCAATAGATGAGGCCTAATAATCTAGTAACCGGAACGTCGTCGGAAAACTTGAGATATGAATTTCATATACCTATTTAAAGTTCTGATAAGATTAAGAACCCATAGAATGTAATGTAACATTAGAAACATCAACACGTACAGGAGGGAAATATAAAAGAAGCGTGCAGGATTTGGGAAAAGTAAGAATAAAAGCGATTGCGAGCTGCAATATTACTTATAAGTATTACTGATTAATTATGTAAATATTAATTTAAATATAGTGAATTATATAAAAAGATATTATTCTGTATCTACATATTTAAAAAATAAAAGCAATGTTTGGATGTGTACATAGATAAAAGTATAATTATGAAATATTATTGTTACTTAATGTAATTGTTTAAATCGAAAACTTTTGTACGGCTTCATGATAACGAGTTTATGAAATATTTTAAATAGTTAGGCACTGTAATGAATTACAAGAGCCGCGTAAAGTTTTAATTTTGTGTTCCCTGCATACATCACGACGCGAATGGATTCTTTGTTACCAAGGCTCCTTGTCGGTTCAAATATATTTTTAAGTACATATTAACAAATTACAAAATGCTTACATTAAAGAGAAAAGTATTAAGTTCGTGAATACTCCTGGTTGTCAAACCATAGGTATCTATGTAATATTTAAAATGTGCCAATTGTAAATGTAACAATCACTGTGAAATCAATATTAGACTATTATACACGTAATGTGTTCATGTGTTCATTAGTATGCACTATGAGCTATCTAATTACATCGGTGCTGATACAAATAACGCACATTTCAGATAAATATGTACCGAGTTCTGTGCCTATTCAGAATTTGGACAACTTATATTATTGAACGATTACTGGTATCAGTTATCTTGGTTGTACAGGAAACATGTTAAAATCCTTTTTATTAATCTCATCGATTCAATAACATGTTAATTTCTATTTAGATCTGATTAGACCAGACAGACAGTCTATTTATGCCAAATGCATTCATGAGAATTGGACAAGGTACAACAGAAATCCGCTTCTATTCATGAAGAATCTTTAAATTTTTATGTTTTTTTCTGATACGCGGCGCGGTAAACCAATCAGAGTTTATTTTTAAAAAGTGACCACACAGTTGAACTAGCATTGCATTGCACTTATTGTGTCTTATAGTGACTGAATTAGTAACGGCCAATACAGCCCCGCTCCTCCGCCTAAATGAAAGAGATGTGACGATTAAGAATCAGTCCATAAACAAATATCAATCAATCAGTATCAGAATTAAATATGTAAACACCAATTTTTATTACAAATTAAATTCAATACGTACCTATTACTCATATGATAGAGATACCGCTTCTTGCCAAATTTCTTTATAAAGTATGTGTTACAGGTGCTTTATGTCATTATTAGTAATACTTAAATGTATTTGGAAATCGTGCTATCATAATATTATATTACGTGATGTACCTGTAAATCTTACCAAATAATTACATTTCATTGCAATATTGGTTGTGATAAAACATCATGAAGTTGTCATTTAATAGCAAAATAACAACGCTCGACGCAATGAACCTCCGCGCTTTCTAAACCAAAAGATCACTGTAGTCGTAAGCAACAACTCAGCTAGCGATTTGACAACTGCCATATTGTAAGGATCTAGAATATATAACTGCAGCTTAGATTTATATGTAGCTCCTAGTTGTATTTTAAGTTGAAGTCATAATAATAGTATTTAATATGTTAGGTACAGTAAACGTATTACGTATATTTAGTTGATATTTGTTATTTCACAGTTGTGAATTTTGTAAATTGTTTCAACAATTTCTACCTTGAATAGTCGATCACATTTTATATTTCCACGCAAAAATGTAGAAAACATTTGAACATGCCTCATGTGGACTGTTTAAGTTTAGACTCACTTTTCCTGTAGCTGCAACACTACCACTGTATTTGTACCTCTAACCAAAATAAGAATTGTTATCAATGGGTAACAATAAAAAGTTAAGACCAATATTTACGGAGATAATTACCGGGATTATATTTAAATACGTATCGTCGGTAGACAATATACATTTTGCAACGATATTTACGTACCAATTATTTCATATTCATGCATAAATACGATGCCGATCTCAATTTATTTTCGAAGCTACTAGAGTTACGTTTAGAGACATAATATTATTTCATGCATAGAACATTTCTTATTTTATATAAATTATTCATAGTAGTTTAGGCGTTATTATTTTTAAAATAAAGACACTTTATTTTTAATAACTAAATGATTTGTAAGTAAATATTTTTACGTAATTTACTAATTTATTTAGCCAAAATTTTTGCTCAATTTTGTATGCACTCAACACCAAAGTCATAATACTAACAAGAAACTACATATCAGTACAAAAAGCATAATTGAAACAGTTTTAAGATTTTTTTGCCTAGAAGATCACATGCATGGGCTCACGTCGCAGTCCTAATACTCTTGGAAGCATGTTTCGATGAAATTCTTAGATAGAGCGCTAGTGTAGCTCCAAGTTTTAATTCAGTTTCTACGTAACGGACTGTCTACTTGAGACCTAAGTACTGTTCTTGATTAGGTACATCAAAATATTATTTAGAACTTACAGATATAATGCAAGTGGGATTTAAATCCGTGTCGTCGAATTGAGCACGCGTTCAGCAATATTTGAATCCCACTAAAACTCGCTCCTCTTGCGAGGAAGTTAAATATCTTTCTTTTTACATACAGCGCCGCTATTTTCTTCTCTAACTTCTTTATGTAAATATGTAAATTGACAAAGGTCTTAGATACTAATAAATACCTGGTATTGAGTGGAACACCATAATTTCTAGTGCTATCGGTACTTACATAAAGCTGACGATATTATGTAAACGTTATCAACGTAAACACAGTTTTACCTTCTAGTTGAGTAGCATATTTACTTAAATATTGTATTCTTAATAGTCTATTCGTGAATATAGATTACTTCACCTGTTTTATACATACTTTTAGTACCCTTTGTTGTAATATAATTTCCGTTAAAATTATGGTACCTACATGCTAGCATGTAATTTTATCTACAAATATTTTAAATTAATATTATCTATATCATAGATTTACGACACTGTAATTTCTTATTTTTATCGTGTATTGTAATTATTTACTCCTAATTGCGTATATTTTAATTATTATGTTTCATCATTTATTCATCCCTTATGTATTTTGCTATTCCAATGAAGTTAATTTTATGTTTATGTGGGCAATTATAGTTTATGAAAATATGTCTCCTGTTTTTAGTGGTACCAATGTATTAAGTACTTGTGATTAAAGATATTTTCTTGACATGTCCATAATCTGACATAATCTAGCACTCAGCGTAATATTAATTTAACAACGAGTTGGCAAAAAAGTACAATTTCACAAAAAAAGGAAAAGAGCTATTATGATGAGCTAAATGAAAATACCTTTCTATCGAAAAGAATGAAATTAATATAAGGAAATAAAGCACTTTTTACCGATATCACTAAATATATATTAGTGTATTATGTGTTGGTACTTGCCAATGAATCAAAGCCAACTTGCGCTATGATCAGGCTGCATGACGATTTTTAAAAAATCAGGAATCAATCGTGTAAAATATTATATTTACATATATGTACACTGAAAATCAAGTACATAGCACACCTCTTTAAGAAAATAATAATTGCTAATACAAGTAGGTACCTATCTACCTATTGTAAAATTTGTATGTATAGAGTACATATTATTTGCTTTATTATTTTATTCCTTAATAGTTTAGGTGAGACTTCTGAAAATCGAATTGTCACGAAATTAACAGTGTACCTAAATCCTGTTACCTATATCATTTGAATTGTAATGTGAAAAGTTAGCATTTTTTGTGGAAAACATCCCTACTTTTAATTAATATTGTTCAACTAGAGAGTGCCACAGACTTTCAGAATGACTAATGTGCTAGTCGTATCTTGGAAATATCTGAATTAAGACTCAGCATATTACCTAAATGACCTATGCTAATTTTTTGCATTAGGACTGTCAATTCATGTAAATCTCACATAATAATCTACCTTACAGGAAGTTACTTACGCAATTGTTAAGCCAGTATGTATCAAATTTATATCAATATGACGTAAGTTTCAGAAATATGGTGTAGATATCTAGTTTCTTGTTAAGAACCGGTGGATGCATCGATACGTCGTTATTAATGGTTACCAGTAGTTTTAAGGACGCAACATGATCAAATATGTTGTTTATCTCTTGATAGATATTATATTTTCATATTTAGTTGTCAATATCACAGCAGTTTTAATAGACACTGTCAGCTCTATTCCTCATATTTAACTTTCTCTAACTGCCATCACAAGTTTTGTTTACTACGATCAACAAATGGTAGAAACTAGCTGGCGGTTAATCTACTGTGATATTCATAATTTTATTTATTATTTTCTAAATTATTATTTATAAATTTAATGTTGAATGTGAGCAGAGCATGTTATATTTTAATGAGATTGTCGTAGTTAAGACATTATTTTATATTGTATCTAATGGAAGGTCCAGAATGTGTTCCAAATTGGTTTAATAACGATAGTTAATACAATTTTATTACAAAATGTTTTTGTTAATACGTTGTTAATAATCTTGTAATGTAAATTGAAACAAGAAGAAATATGTACATCACAAAACTTAACAGCCTTATTAATGCACTTTGAGCTCTCTATCTATAATGTGTAATATTGAATGCATTTCATAGCAAACTATATTTGACTGTGAAGTATTGTACCTACCTATACCTACTTGACAAAATGTTACACAATTTAATGAAATATATATTAAAAAAATGTTATTATTTTATTATGTGCTACTTCAAGTAGACTATTTGCCTGAATATACCTCAATAAGTTTAGTATGAATTTTGTGTGTCTTGAAAAAATATATTTCAATTATTAGAATCACAGTGGCATTATTTTTCTGACCTTATCCTATCCTTAACAATATGCATAGAAAAGCTCGACTTCAGATCAAGCAAGTACCAATGCAACTTTTCCAAGTTTGTATGTAGGTACTTCTCAAGTATATCTTGGACATCAATGACCGTGATTCGGAGGGCAAACTATAGGTAAACTGTAGGTTCTGGTTGTCATTTGAACATCTTTGACAATCGTTACGGGTAGTCAGAAACCAGTAGGGTCAATTCCCACTGAAAGAGCAGCGGCCGTAAGAGCACGGACAATGTTAAGGTGTCTACACACCAAAGCCGCTGATGCCGGCGGCACAGCCCGGCGGCCCAACCCGCCGGCCGTATTTTGTACAATCATGCCGCCGGCTTTCATAGAGTATTTGACAATTACTAGAACACCACATGCCGCGGCAGGCGTGCCGCCGGTTTGTGCCGCCGGGTCAGCGGCTTTGGTGTGTAGACCCCTTAAGAGCGCGGCGTGGCGCGGCCCAATCTCTTGCGTTTACGGCCGCTGCCGGCCGCTGCCGGCCGCTGCTCTTTCAGTGGGGATTGACCCTAAGGCTGACAACCAGCCATAACATGGGATATTGGGTTGCCTGGATAACTGGGTTGCCCGGTAACTTGGTTGATCAGATCAGGGGCCCGATTCTCCTAATTTTACTTAAGCGACGTAAGATTCACATCCGACTGAGATCCAATCACGACTGAATTACGATTGAAGCGTATGTGGCATTGCGCAATTTTTTTCTTTTAAATAAACGTTTCTATCCGTTTCTGTGATTCAATTTTGAATCATATTGTGTGCAAATTATTAAAACTGCGATTCAATTTCTATTTAATTTTGTTATTATTAACTTAGCAGAATCGGGCCCTAGATAGGCAGTCGCTCCTTGTAATACTCTGAAACGCACTCAACTGCATCCCGTTAAACAACTACATAGGCGAGAAAATCCTTGGCAGATTTTAAGCTATGGAGAGGAAACTTCACATTGACTATTTTATATTAGCCAGTCTCAGCCTGTGTACAGTCAACTTCAGGTCAGTGGTAACAGTTTTATAGGAAAATCGTACTTATAACTATTGAGTTAAGGTGCATGACAGTTACCACTGATGTGCGGTCTACCGTACCTAAGGCTGACTGAACTTAGCTTAGTTGAATTCTGTTCATTCATCTACAAAATGTGCGAAAAAAAAGTAAAATATATTGAATGATATAATAAGCTTCCGGCCGCGGCTTCACCTACTTGGTGTGTTGAATGTAGCCTATGTGTCAATCCAGGGTATCACCTATCTAGGTCACTAAACCAAATCGGTCCAGCCGTTTTTGCATATACATTCTCACAAACTTTCACATTTATAATAATAATTAATCAAATTAATATTTATTTATAATATAAATATAGTAGGATACTTTAGTAGGATTAGTAGGATTTATCTTTAGGGGTAAATATTTCAGAGAGCTGGTATCACTTTTTATAATCTATGTTTTTGGCCCGTGTCTGTCAATGTCATGTCAAATTAAGAAATAAATCAATAGATTGTGAGAGTTGTTTTTCAAGAACAATGCAATTTGTGACTAATATTGTAGAAAGCTATTGACTGTCTCATAATTATCTTAAAAATCGTAATTGGTGTCCGAACAAGAAAAGTTAAGAAATAATAAGAGTGTCCAAGTATGGGGGCAGTACTAGGTCTTTGTTCTGCAGCTCAGGTGAATGTTGTTTTATCATAATTTTAATTTTGCTTACTAAAGTTTTATTTTCTCTTAAATTACTGTACAGAATCTATAAGTAATCCTTTGCTTAAATACCACATAGCATTATGGTTTGTTGTTATACTAGACAATGACGTGATCTAAGCCATTAGACATCTCCAGAAATATACATAAAATTGTTGTATCAAACAAAAAGTATGTATGTTTTTTGTTATTCATTAGTAAGAGTGTTCAGATTGCGTTTTAACTCTGACTAAAATATATTTTTTTATGATTCTGACCCACACTAGGATTTTCTAACATTTTGTGGGTATGTTTACAAAGATCATTTACCTACCTACCCTAAGGAGATCCACTTACCCATATTGTACTATGTATTTTGATCTTTTTCACATTATGTAGGTATTGCTCTTTTCTCAGAACTTGGGAAAATAGAGAATTTAAAAGCAGTATCTGCACAATGGCGAGAACCCTAAATTGAGCTCAAGTTGAACATTTTGTATTAACTTAAGGAAAACCTATTGAATTCAAACTGAAAACATACAATGTTACAGTCTCATAAAACAAAGCAAATACTTCCATTACTTTAATTGAATTTCAATGTGCATTTGTCTACTATTTGAGTGTAACTAATTATCCTAAAACATACTTTTTACTAGTAGGGCAGCCTGATTTTATATGACTACTTGAGAATAAATTTCTTGTAATTACTGGTATACAAGCAGTTAGTAATGTTAAAGAAACAAATTAACTTTTTCAATTAACACAGCTGGCATGCTGCTGTGGAAGTGCAGCGTGTTCCCTGTGTTGCTCAGCATGTCCGTCATGTGCCAACTCAACATCAACTCGTCTCATGTACACGCTCATGCTGCTACTTGTCATGGTAGCTGCTTGCATTACACTCGCCCCTGGATTACAAGATGAGATGAAAAAGGTATTTTTATAGTAGAATAATGAAGTGATTTAAAATAATTTTCTGCCATTTTAGGATATGTGCATTGTGATGTTTCATGATTTTTTCAGGTACCATTTTGTAAAAATTCTACTCACTACATACCCGGAGACTTTAAGGTTGACTGTGATAAAGCTGTTGGCTATTTGGCAGTTTACAGGTAATTAAATTAGTAATTATACAGTTAACATTATTCTTACAATTCATTTTATCAATTTTGCATTTCTGGATATACATTTGTGTTGAAAAGTAACGCAATTCAACAGGCTGTAGAGGAAAATATATTATTATCATTATAAGGATATGATTCGCCTTATAATTGTATTTCTGTTTACAGAATATGTTTTGCAGCATGTCTTTTCTTTGTTCTGATGGCTCTTATAACAATTGGTGTAAAGTCCTCTAAAGATCCACGAGCAGGCGTTCAAAATGGGTAAGTTATTATCAGTGAGTTTGTTTTGAACAACTATGTTTTATCAGTTAAGTATGTTGACTGATAATATTGTGCTCAATGATATATGGTGATGAGAATATTATATGTTTTTTTAGTTTCTGGGGCATCAAGTATCTGCTTGTGATTGGTGGTATAATTGGTGCTTTCTTTATTCCGGAGGGACAATTTGCCTTAACTTGGATGGTGTTTGGCATGATTGGAGGATTTTGCTTCATTGTTATTCAACTGATTTTGATTATTGACTTTGCCCACTCTTGGGCAGAACGATGGGTGTGTAAGTATGAGTTTTTTTCTACAAGTTGCTTTTTTCACACAATTTATTGGTATAACTGATAAAGTCATCATAGAAGGGGAAAAACCGTGTAAATAACAAAAGCGTCTCAACGACATTGAGTCACGAGGAAACAAGATGATAACAATTGTGAATCATTCTACATAATATACTATGATGACTTCCCAGAAAACTTGACATCTCTAAAATACTCCTGTTTAATATCAAAAAGGCATGGAATTACAAAAGCTTGTCCAACCATCCATGTATTTTGAATTGCGTTTTAGAATACAAAAAAATCAATGACTAACAATAGGCCTAAAAATAATCAATTGTTTTAGGAATACCTATAAAATATATAATTTAAACTGTAAATACAAATTTCAGCCAACTATGAGGAATCTCAGTCACGCGGCTGGTACGCGGCTCTGCTGCTGGCTATGCTCACCGCCTACGCACTCGCACTCATTGGCGTTGTCCTCCTTTATGTGTACTACACCAAGGCAAGTTTAATTTGTATACTAACTAGCGACCCGCCCCGGCTCCACACGGCAAAACAGTATTTGCCCACTATTTAATAGATGCTATTATACACCATTCTCATCAATCACTCTATCTATTAAAAAAAAGCGCATCAAAATCCATTGCGTATTTTTAAAGATTTAAAGCATACATAGGGATAGGTATAGGGACAGAGAAAGCGACTTTGTTTTATACTATGTAGTGATTACATGGTTGAAGATATAAAATCAAGCAAGAATCAATGAATGATGATGCATCCCTTATTTCTTTTCACAGTCAAGTGGATGTGAGCTATCCAAATTCTTCATCTCGATAAACCTGATCCTGGTGGTGATCGCGAGTGGCATTTCAATCCTGCCGTCAGTGCAAGAGCATCAGCCTCGCTCTGGACTGCTTCAGTCGGCTGTGGTGTCACTGTATGTCATGTACCTGACGTGGTCCGCGCTGTCCAACGCGTCTAAGGAATGTAACAGCATCACCGGGGGATCTAATGAGGTGTGTAATGAAAGAACAGTTATTTGTATACTGATACTTGCATATACCGTTATATGTATGAAGCTTACCCAAACGATACTACAGCCAAACTTTATTTCCTAAATAAATAACGTAGACGGATTCTATACGCCGTACTCCGTACTTATATTCAATATTGAATATCCAGATTAAGTAGTGAAAAAGATTCAGCAAAAAAAACATTAAAAGTAAAATTTTATGAGACTCATTCACTGACGAAAACTTTACTGAGTAGAACGATATTTAGGTGTGCTATAAAATATTTATGTCTATATTGTGTATAATACGTATTTATATTTATTTATGCCTGACATGGAAATAAAGGAAGTGACATATTGGGTATGTATGTATATTATATTTTATTTTTACAAATTGGCCAGACAGAAATTAAAGGAGCTGCACTGACAAGATAGGTCTTAAATTGAAGAAGATTGTATGTTCGTTGGATGGATGACTTATCATCTATAGCCTTGAATCATATATAGTCTTGAATGTGGAATCTGATTTCACTACTCGTTAACGAACCTTTTGGGCAGGCAAAATGATATCTTGTTACCTTTTTTGGCAGTCGTCCTTCGATAAGCAGTCGATCATCGGGCTGGCCATTTGGGTCTGCAGCGTTTTGTACTCGTCCATCCGAACTGCCTCTTCCTCGTCCAAGATTACCATGTCGGAGCATATCCTCGCCAAGGAAGGCGGCGGAGGTGAATATACCCTTTTATATTTCCTTACACTAATTAAAATAATATTGCAAACATTAACATGACTAAATTGCAAAGGAAAAAAACAATGGTAAGATTTTTATACATTGGCTTATTCACATTCTGTTCAAACTGGCCAGAATTATTTTGGAATGTCAACATGCATCGTTAACAGTGTGTCCTCTACCTTATTTGTGAGTCGCACGCTCACCAACTTTTACTACAATCCAACCACGGGATGTCTGTTCTTTATTCTGGTTTTGCATGATCTGTGTTAAACTTGAGTTATGCAGATAATCACTTTACATGAGTGTGTACCACAAACACATACACATGACAAAGAGACCATTTCATTCTTCTTAATTTAATGATTCTTTTGTACCACTCATTGAATAAAATATTTCTATAATTTTTATATTACCTATAGAGTTATTTTCCAATTATTTTTGCGAATATCTTTATTTTACACACAGCAAGAAGTTCAGTTGTCACATTCTATTTTTACTTTTTTTTATGTAAACTAACGCATACTGTGCATTCCTTGCGGACATAACGCGCGGCGGCGGCGCGGTGTAAGGGCACGGAGGGCTCATTGCTAACGAAGGTAACGCACACTTGCACTCGGCCTTAAGTCATAACGTACCTTCCATGCCAGATATTGAACATGTAACCAACTCATTCATGCTAACATAACATTTGCTTATTTAATTCCATTGTTATGATAACATCGCGACTTCACCATTATTTGCTTTGTTTACTTAGTATGAAACTATATTTCTTTTTCTTATTTTCCGTTGCGCTTGATCTCGGTCCAGCTTCTAAAGAATCCCAATCCAAGCCTAGCCCTATTTCGACGACGCCAGGTTAAAGTTTTGCAATAATGTAGGTTGTGTCACTGTTAGTTGCTAATTCATTCAGTTTTTTTATGTAGATTAAATTTATATTCCTTGGTAACATATTTTCATTTGTAAACAATGTTTAGTAACATTTTCAATTTATTTTAAAAAGTTAAGTTCTGTAGTTTTAGTTTTCCATGTATTCGCTTTAGTTGCACGTTACCATGGTACTGTGATCAACATTGTTAACGTTGCATGTTGGTATGCTCACTGAGCGCAGGGTATGATTCCATAGAGGGCGCTGACGGCGGCGAGGCGGGTCGCGAGGAGACCAAGGTCTTCGACAACGAGGGCGATGGCGTCGCCTACTCCTGGACCTTCTTCCACATCGTGTTCGCTCTCGCTACCCTGTACATCATGATGACACTCACGAATTGGTACAAGTGAGTATCTTTAAGCTCTGAAGTTTTTATTTAATATTAGTTTGCCATTCCCTATTGTTTGTAGGAACTATGTACTTATGTACCTGTAGTTTTATATAAAAGTAACATAATTACCATGGTTTGATACAATCATAGTATAGGCTTATGCAGCCTTCGACGCCTTTATTTTATTCCTCTAGAAAAAGAGGTAAAATGGGGTTGCAAAATATTAACTTAAACTTAACTTTTCCAGCCCGAGCTCGCAGCTTTCGAAGGAGAACGTCGCCTCAATGTGGATTAAAATCACTTCATCCTGGCTGTGCGTGGGTCTCTACATCTGGACCCTGGTAGCACCAGCCCTGTTCCCCGACAGGGAATTCAACTAAACCTGTTCTTCAAATTCTGTTTTATGCTATATAGAAAACACGGTTATGAGATACAACTTAGTGACAGACGAATAGCGAAATCTTAGCAATAGAGTACCTTTCTCTGGGTTTAGAATCCTAAAAAAAAATACGCTTGGAGCGACAAAATTATTTCAAATAAAGTTTATTGTGAATCGATTTGAACAAAAATAGCATAAAACAGATTAAAATTAATTTTATCATAAGTAATTTCGTTTCCATCATTTAATAAATTATGCCGTACTGTCAATTGTATCTATCTTATGCTAGTAAACCAGAGCAATGTTGTTAAAATAAGCCTGTGAATCCTTAAATATTAAGATCTCATATTATTATTATTTTTTATTACTTATTTTCAATTCATTAAGTATGAACTATCCTTTCTATCTGTGTAGTGTATGTTCTGTGCTGTGTATGTTCATAGCATTTTATAATTCTTTCACAACAATACACATAACTTTTTGTCTCACTATCTTCAAATCTTAATTGTTGTGTTACTTACTGCTTTAAATGTCTGTACCCACTAATTAAAATATTATTTTATCAATAAATGTTATATACCCCGTATGATTTTTATTACTTCGTTTAAATGTAAAATGAGTGAGCATTGAGTTTCTCGCCAGTTCTTCTCAATGATAAACTATGTAGGTACTTTTGAAATGGGCAACTAGAGTCAGTAAATTTTACAATAATGCAACCGCAACCCAGGCACCACGCTCTTGCATAGATAACCGACGAATCGGATAAAAACTTAAAACGGCCACAAAGAGTTGCAAGAAAACATCAACATTTATGATGAAAATAACTATATAACAACAGAAGTAGATTTTCTTGTATCCTGTTGGTACTGGAAGTAACTGTTCAGTAATAATTATAGAATATAAATTATAACGAATTACTAAAAAAGTACTTGTTATTGGTCGGTAACTTTTGGGTAACATCGACTTTCGCAGCTGGTATCATTAAAAATGACATTTCGGAAATCTGACATTTGACATTCGGATTTTCTGACAACTTTATAAATCCTGAAATTTAAACTTCGTTTACGTTTGTCTTATGTTTAATTTAATATAAATAAGTAATGAATTGCAAACACAATATTTAACGATGAATAGTCATTTATTTACTTTATTTTGTATTGTTGTATTAGTAAAATCTAACACAAATCAAGAGTTTTGTAGTAAAGATGATGAATCTTGTTCAGCAGACTACAATAAATATAGCAAAGGTAGAATCAATCACGTTTTTAAGGATGAATTTTATTTAATGTTGCGTTTCATAAATTAAGTATTTTAAAAGTAATGTTAATTGATCATCAATTGCTCTTTCAGTGTTGTAATTGCTTTTTTATATTCAGTTATTTATGTATAAAAGAAACAAACTTTACTTTTGCAAATACACATTGTTTATATTTTTATTCACTAAACATTTATTTTCAGAAGCTAATGAGTGGGCGAATAAAATTAAAGAAAAAATTGACTTAGCTGTCAGCCAGTATGTTCCATGTAAAAGTACAAATTGTAGCTGCCATGCATCAGTGATTGACCAGGACTTGGCACCATTTAGAGATGGCATCACAAAGCAACTATTCAATAAAGCTAGAGCAAAAGCAACTAAGTACCAGGTAATATTAGTTCAGTAGCATCTAACACGAAGCAGGGAATGCAAAAATAAAACTCAAGCTTCATTGTTGGTCGAAATTTCAATTTTGCCCATATTGATAGGCAGTCCGCCTTGGAGCCACGCACTACATTGACATAATTCTATGATCAATGCTAGAAGAACAATTGAATCCTAACAATATATTTTAATTTAAAAATCCCTGTTTATAATAATTTTATAATTATTATGTTTCAGATAATAGATGGCAAACTATATAGAGAAAAGGAATGTCATTTTCCAGCAAGGTGTGCAGGAGTGGAGCACTACCTGACTGCACTTGCACCAAAAATGCCTGATTTAGAACTAGCTCTAAACACCAGAGATTGGCCCCAAGTCAACCCAGGATGGGGCCATCCAAAGGCGCCAGTTTTTTCTTTCAGTAAGGTCCTGAAATTATCATTTTTAATATTTAAGAATACAGAGAAGCTGACAACAAATCCAATATGAATACAAATTAGTTTTGCATTAGGACACTATTTGCCTATTCATTTCCCAACTAAGCTGTCTAACTGGGTCCAGCTGAGAATAGTGCTTTAAACAAGCGAACATTCATTATATGTGTGTATCTTCTCGAACATCTATATTACTTGTAATACCACTTGACTTAGGTTGACAGACTTTCTGGATTCTTTGTGTATGTGTTCTGAGACCATCAATTTAGTAGTAGCATCCAGCACTCAACAACAGAATAACCATACCTTTATCAACCTGTAATTTAGCCATTTTACATAAGTATATGTATTTATTGCACTTAAATATATTTTTTCCAGACAAAAGATTACTATGACATAATGTATCCTGCCTGGAGTTTCTGGGAAGGGGGACCGGCAATATCTTTATATCCCACAGGGATAGGCAGATGGGACAAACACAGAATCTCTATTTCAAAAGCTGCTGAAAAGTTTGTATATATGTTTTTAAGTTAACTAGTTCACCAATTACAACATACATGTGTCTCTGACTTAATGCAATGATTAAATCTTCAGTCAGGAATAACTGTTCTGAAAAATGTCAAATCTTCGTTAGAATGAAAGATTTTTAAACATTTATGAAGAAGCACTGCAAAACGTGAACTTATCTAATTTAAATTACCCATACCTTTATTCAATCCAAGTAACTGAATCCAAACTAGGGTAAGGAATAATGAGACAAGGCACTTGTAAAAGCAGTTTTTTTATCTTTACTTTTGTCTTTGCACAACATGGAATGTAGTTCGTCTTATATTAAATTTTAGGTGGCCATGGGGAAAAAAGGAAGAGAGGGCATTTTTCCGTGGATCTAGAACAAGCGAAGAACGAGATGCTCTTATATTACTCTCTAGATCTGAGCCTGATCTTGTAGATGCTCAGTATACAAAAAATCAAGCCTGGAAGTCAGATATGGTACGTAGCTTTTATTCTTTGTTAAAACTAAATGCCATGAAGTGTGAGATTGATATGATTCATGAAATCAAATGTTTTGTATTTTAGGATACACTTTATGCACCACCGGCTTCAGAAGTACCATTTGAAGATCATTGCAAATATAAATATGTTTTCAACTACAGAGGAGTTGCTGCCAGTTTCAGATTCAAGCATTTGTTCCTCTGCAAGTCTTTGGTGTTTCATGTTGGTGATCAATGGCTTGAATTTTTTTACCCATCACTAAAACCTTGGGTACATTACGTACCTATCAGCACAGATGCAACCCAAGAAGAGATCAAAGACTTGATCAATTTCTTCAAAGAAAATGATAGTTTAGGTAATGAAATCGCAAACAGAGGATTCCAACATATTTGGGATCATTTGACTGATAAAGATGTAAAATGTTATTGGAGGAAGCTTCTAAAGAAGTATGCGAAACTTCTGAAATATGATGTAGTAAAAGATGTTGATCTGGAATTAATAACAGCGTAATTAAACCTACTTGCTCATAAAAGGTTTTGTTTTATTGTTGAATGAATAACTAATGAAAAATTGGATTAAAATAATCTATGGAGTGGCAGTAGAGGCATCCACTAGCATTATTCACGCCTACAGCGCCAGACCATAGCTGTAAGTCACAAGTAGTGAATTATAGCGACAATCATAGATAACAAAGGCCAGAAAGTTCATAGTTTAGTGTTTGATCAAAGTATAGTATACCAGCACTTTTTAGAATTAAGCAAAATATTGTAAAATTATATACAAAGTGAAGTAGTAAACAATTTATAATTTATACACTACCCTACTTGTCCACCTGCTCTCCCTTTTATCATTTTTTCGAATATGTACGTCATAATTTTATTCCAACACTGTTTACGGTGATTTGGTAAATATAAATACCGTTTTTTTATATATTGATTTATTTCTGAAATACATTTTACAATCTCAAGTGTCGAGACATTGAATATTACAGCTCAGTATTTCATGGAATTATAAAAATATTTATACATATGTAATATAAAATATGCTTACCTACCGAAGATGCATTAAAATTCATATTCTTACTAAGTAACAGAGGGTATTATTATAGCGATACAGTTCTCATTCAATTATCGACTCACTTGGTGGGTAGGTCACACTGCAGGGTCCTCGTCAATTGAATTTAGATAATTACAATATTAAATTGTACCTATGTAATAATAAAATAACATTTTTCATTTCGTTCACATCACTATTTGGATCGTTCTCTTTCTTCCCATCTTTGAGTATGTATTTAGATTATAATACTCTGTCCCAAATACGGCGTTATATCAGTCTCAATATTACGTAACTCACACCAACGTTATTATTTTTGTAACTACCTAAAATTATAAAAAGGCACTTTTGTCGCGTTCTGAGATTATTCCTTAGTAATTAATATTTTTGATTATTATTCAACCAGATGTCAGGATGTAAAATTATATACTTTAATCTATGCTTCATAATACCGAATATTGAAAATATGTATAAAATAAAAACTGAAACAAATTGAAGCCTTGAAAACATAATAACAATTTGCAGGACAGAACAACATTTGGAAGCCCCATTAATTCCCTTGAAGTTCTAAAGATATTTTTCACTTATCAACCGACTTCAAAAAAACATCTTTTGTTTTAGAAAATTAATTACAATTGACTTAATGGAAGTAAGTAGTGATGTTGGCTGACCAGCAGTAAATTACAATGCTATTTAAAAAAATAATCTCGTTTAGCGCTAAAACAGAAAATGATCTGTGCTAGTTTATTTGGCAGTTAGTTTACGCTCGAGTTGATCAGCGATGGCGAGGAGGAAGTCCTCGGTGTGTAAGTACATGCCCTCCTTGGTGTTCTTCAGGCCATGGATGCAGATCACCAAGTCCTTGGTCATTTTGCCGCTATCGATGCATTCGACGCACGCCTGCAAAAGTAAGTTTGAGGTTTAAAAACCGGCCAAGTGCGAGTCGGACTCGTGCACGAAGGGTTCCGTAAATTACAGTTAAATCAACCTATCTCAAAAACTATAAGAGATACTTTGATCAAACCAAAAATCGTTGAAAGAGTTAATTAGCATGCATCACCTCTATTTTTTTTAGAATTTTATACCCCGTAGTTATAAAAATAGAGGGGGGGGGACATACTTTTTACGACTTTGAGAGCTGATATCTCAAAAACCGTTCACTTTAAGAAAAATGTTTTTTAGAAAACTTTATATCATTTTAAAAGACCTTTCCATTGATACCCCACACGGGTATGTACATCGAAAAAAAAAATTTCATCCCTCAGTTACATGTATGGGGGGCCCCACCCCCAATTCTTTTTTTTACTATTTAGTGTCATATTTTTGTAGCGGTTCATACAACACATATTCCCATCAAATTTCATCACTGTAGTACTTATAGTTTCCGAGTAAATCGGCTGTGACAGACGGACAGACGGACATGACGAAACTATAAGGGTTCCGTTTTTGCCATTTTGGCTACGGAACCCTAAAAATGAAATTAGGTAAAAAGATAGTAGGTGGTAATTCTATATAAATGTAAAGTGAAGGTGAAATTTGTTTGCAATCACGCTTTGAATCAATGTTTACGTACTTAGCGCTATCTGGTACTTTTGCACCGTTGGATAGCACGAAATAAACGAAGGCGCTATTGTTGGTCCCTTTCATAGTATTTTATAGTATTATAAATGCGAAAGTGAGTTTGTTTATTTAGCTTTAGTTCTATTTATTTTTTTGAAAAACAAACATAGTACATGTAAAATTAAATAGCTAGGAGGCCAATTGTGCAATTTGTTACTGAATATTTCAAAGAGTGTTGACCTTATTTTGAAAAATAAAAGGTGTGTGTTGTTCGCGAGTGTCGATGAACCCGCTTTAAACAAGAACTACTCGTTTTGCCACTTTTATGGGCGCGACTGAACGACTGGCATTTAATCAGGTATTCTGTTTTTTTGGAAATTGTTTTAATGCTGAGAATTCGCAAACACGTTAGGTATATTAATCTTCCAATATCGATGAATCGGCAGCTTATCAAAATGATTTAGCCTTAGTGATTACCTACTTTGTTAATCTGCTATTAAGTTTACCTAAATTAGAATGAAAGTATTGATAAAGACTGCGGGAGGGGTTGCATTACTTGTGATAAGAAACAAGTAAGTTTAGATAACGTAATATCTGGAGTGATTAAACATTAATGATAACATCCAAAATGTACATGTTGTTTGTTATTCCAAACACAATATTTGCTAAAAGCTATGTACATAATAATTTTCAAGGTAAGGTTTATTTCCATACACCACATTACCTACAATTAATATCTTCAATGTTTTCCTTAACAGTCCACGACACTATAATAATTAGACACTTATACATAGAGACGCAATATTTGAATTGAAAATTCTAGAGACAACTGTTCTGGAGACAACTTGGTAAAATGGGGGAGCTTCTAACGTCCAACTTGAGCAAACGTTCATTATGCTCATTCCTTCTTTTGCGGAGCCGGGCCTGTGCCCCGCAGTACAATACAAAATCTGGTGATGCAAATCTGAAAAGAAGGTATAAAACAAATGACTTACGTCTTCGAGTGCGAGTGCGAACCGCTCGAGATCAGGCGTATTGTCGAGCTTAGCGCGATGAATCAGGCCCCTGGTCCACGCGTAGATGGAGGCGACAGGGTTGGTGGAGGTGGGCTTGCCCTGCTGGTGCATGCGGTAGTGGCGCGTCACCGTGCCGTGCGCCGCCTCCGACTCCACCGTGCGCCCGTCCGGGCACATCAGCACTGACGTCATCATACCCAGCGACCCGTAGCCCTAGTTCAATGCCAGACATGAATTGCGATTTCTATTGTTTTTGTAATAGCATAAAACAGCATCTGAGAAAACTGATGCTTGAAAAATCTTGATATGACGAAACCCTTAAAATAGTTATTTGTTATACAAGAGTGCAAAGTTGCTTTTTAACCGCGGGCTCAATTTTGATGACCGAGCAAGCGAAGGATTCTAAAATTGAAACACGAGCGTAGCGAGTGTTTCAATAATTAGAATCCTGAGCGATAGCGAGGGAATCAAAAGAGCACAAGGTGAAAAATCTTTGCACTCGAGTGCAACACGTAACTTTTCATCCCACCTCATCGAGGAAATTACTAAATCCAAAAAAACAAAATGGCGCACACATACGAGTATCAAATTAAAAAGATGTACCTATTAAAGTTCATATATTTGAAAACTTACTTTAAAAATGAAACGACGGTAAAAATCGGTGTAAAAACAATAACAAAAAATACTTAATTAATTTAATAATTATTTTAAGCAGTATTTTATTTGTTTAATAAGTATTTGTTTGAAAAGTCTTAGGTATCAAGATTGTCACAAATGGAGTATTGCACACGATGTTCTAAATTCAAATCACTTTGCCGCTCTAGAGGATAAAAACGACTTTTGCGCTCAGATATCAAAGGGTAAAACTACTCTTTCCGAGATGGTGGGATGAAAAGGTATTTTGTCACACTTTTCTGCGATCTGAGAATCGAACCCAGGACCATATGCTCAGTATTACAGGCAATTTGACATTCTGTATCTTTCAATAAGCAATCAAAGGGTATTGTTTTCTCGTTGTTTTAGTCGTTCATTCATAGTGCACAAACCTGTTTTGTTCTATACGTGTCTGTACAAGGCTGTGATCAATTTATTCGCTAATAATATAGCATTGGCGCTGCGGTCACAAATAAACTTGTCTAGAGGCTGGCGGAATGACCACAAGCGGTGAATTGAGACCAGATCATAAGTACCATTTTGTAACATTGACGACTATGTTATGTATTTATTATGTATGTACTTCCACGTATTATAAAACTAGGACTAAACTAGTATTATCACAAACCTGAGCTACTACGTCAGATTGCACGTCGCCGTCATAGTTCTTGCAGGCCCACACGAAGCCGCCCGAGCCCTTGATAGCCTGCGCCACCATGTCGTCGATCAGCCGGTGCTCATACCATATCTTTGCATCTTCGAACTGCTTCTTGTAATCACTAGTGATCAAAGATTAAAGAATTAGTGCAATGGTTTTATCAACATCATTAAATCAGTGAAAAGATACAAAGCTGTTTTTTTATCTCCAAATCACTAGCGAGGTGTTACATAAGTAATGCGTTTTAATACCTTTGATAAATTTCTTCGAAAATGTCCTTGAAACGCCCGTCGTACTTCTTGAGAATGGTGTTCTTAGTCGACAAATATAAAGGCCATTTCTTCTGCAGTGCCACCTGATTAAAGACAAAACATAATTTATGACGCAAATCGTAAATGCATGTTAATAACTGCAAATAGTACTGTATAGTCTAAACAAGTTCGTGTTTGATATGTATTAAGACTCATTGAAGCAAGGTCGCGGTGACCGAACAATTAAACTCTTCGGTAGATTGCTCTGAGTGCGTCATATCGATATTATTTTTTATTTACTTCTAGAGTTATTATTATTTGGACAGAACAAAATAAAACAATAAGTTATTAATAGTACTAAATATTTGAAGTGCGATAACGCATTAATAAGTCCGGGTTATTCAGATCAAGCAATAAAATAAACTAAAATGTTCGTTTAAAAATACCCTCGTACCTGGAAACTAGAATGCGCGAAAGCACGGATGGATTCGTCCGTATTGTACATAGCCATGGCAACACCGGGTCCTTTGAAGTCATACAGTGGTCGCCTCTCCACTGAACCATCGGCTGCTGTGTACACTAACTCCACCTGAATTATAGAAAGTGTTAATACATAGGTATAAATCGATTTATTGCAGATAGCTTGAATTTTCTGGGCCACTTCTTTCAAATGAGTTTTTGGTGATGAATATGGACCATACATTTTTAAGAAATCCTGTTTAAGCCTCAAAAATGGATGATCTTACGGTCTGTATGTACGTACGTCAAGGTATGTACTTGTTTGTCAATCAAGCTATATTTAGGATAAAATACGAAACGTAACATAAAAGGATCGTTAATTATTATTACCTTGCCAGCTTTGGGTATGACTAAATCTTGTGCTTTATACTGGTCTCCGTGTGCGTGACGCCCAATAACCATCGCTTTTGTCCATCCGGGCACGACTCGGGGAATGCTCTTACAAAGTATAGGCTCACGGAACACAGTGCCGCCGAGAATGTTACGAATGGTCCCGTTAGGACTCAGCCACATCTTCTTGAGCTTGAATTCTAAAATAAATACGTTCCATATATAGTTGTTTTAATGAGGGCATTAACATTCAGTGCACATGTACTTTTTATTTGCTATAAGAATGAAATCCATTGACTAAACCCTATGCATATCGGCTACGGCTACCGACATTTGACTGTGGGAAGACTTATTTTTGTAACTTACATGTTAATGAACCTAAAACGTGGCTAATTCTCACACGTGTCATTTTCCTTTGTTAACTTGACTCAACTGTGAACTCCTGTGATTGAACTCTAAGTACCGCGGCGGGCAGACAAAACGACGCTTAACGTTGAAACATTGTAAATAATTACTTAACGATGTTAATAAGTAGGTAATGTGTAGTTGATGAAGATAACATTGAATTTATTGTAGTTTATATTATTGTTTTAATTTATTTTTTAGGACAGCCGCCTGCACGTAGGCTTATCGAAAAAGTTACGATAACTTTTGAATAACCCCTGATAAATTAGTTTTGGAAGTTCAACTACTACAAGTAGGCATGTATAATTTAGGGATTTAAGTATACCTTCAACTCTTTGTTCGTCGGGAGTGATGGTGGCGCACTTGATGCCCACATTGTGCTTGAGGATCGCGTGTGCTGCGTCAATAGTGACCTGGTCGTCTGTGGCGTCACGGTGAGGCAGGCCCAGGTCGTAGTACAAGCAATCCAACTGCAAATATTTGGCGATGTTAATCTGAGGCCTAAATATTGGAATAGCATTGCTGCTAAAAGTACTGGCAGCTGTGCAGGGGACAAAAAACTATTAGGTCCTACTTCAGCAAAAGTGTACATTACATGGACCTCTATTTTTAAATGGCATCACGGAAGTCGGATAAATATTTTTATACTAAACAGCATTGCTGAATTTGTTAGGGCTAGATGCAATTAAAAGAAATTCAAAGTCATATTGTTTATCAGTTCAAAGTCATGTTAATACATTAATGTACTATATTTCGCAAAATGCATGTATGTTAACATAAAATTAGTAAACTAACAAAATTTTATACGCAAGTGATAAGGCATTTAGATATGAATGTGCAAGACTTGTGTTACAAATGATAACCAAGTAGTAAAATGGTAACATTGGCATAATAAAATGTGATAAGGAAAGTAAGTAGTTCTAATACAAAGATAACCTGAATGCTCTAACTATTTCGTACAATAGCAATTAATTGATTCCATTAACTCTTCTTTGTTTCTTTGAGATTTATGTTATCAAATTATAATTAATAGTTGTGTTGTTTATGTGGTACTCTTACTGCAGGTATCAATAGCACACATTAGTACTTTTAACATTATTATACACAATGTTAAAAAAAACCATATGGCTTTTATTAAATACCATGAGCAAAATGTATAAGCTAAGTTGACTTACAAAAAATTAAATGCATATGTTAAGTAACATACCTTAACATAAGGGAATATAAGCTTCTCTTTGATCATGGACCAAATGATGCGGGTCATCTCATCACCATCCATTTCAACCACTGGGTTCTTAGCCACCACTCTCTTGGCTGTGCCATCTAAACAGACCATTCAATATTTCATTAAACACAACATATTAATATTTATGTACGTATTTCCTTAATAAGTAATTAATTTTTAAATATAATTTTCTCATGCAAATTCCCAAACATTTGGAAACATAATTGAAGTGTTAAATTAAAACACTAATTAACCAAGCGCTTAGGATGACTGGTCTCAATTGAATAATTAGTAACCTCACATGAATATAAAGCAAACGTAAATTATTTATATTCATTTAAAACAACATTTTTAGTCATGTACTTTGCATGGGCCAAAGTTCTAATTTTACTACTACTAAATTGTCAGTAATGAAACAACTAGATTTCAAGTAATTCCCCCAGTTTAAAACTATACAGCGCCTATTTTTTTTATTATTGTTGTGTCCGTCGTGAACGCTTAAACTAATACCAAAGTTATCTAACCAAAAATGAATAACTATAATTTTATACTTACAATTTCTTGACGTAAACATGTTAACTTCAGTTAAACATTTGAATAATTTTCTACTATTACCGGCCATTTCTTAAATGAATAATTGGCACCGTAGCCTTTTTATCACGCAAATATATTTCACGTACAAGCGAGCGGTGAACTCGAACTTTTGGAGCTGCCAAGTTGGAGTTGCAGCACAGTGGAGGCGTAAACCGGCCGGACAGTGAATGAGTGAGCGAATGAAATTAGTAGTTTTGAATGAACGATCAGATAACCGAACCCACTCACACATATACACATTACAAACGAATACTCTACATACAGATGTCTCAATACTACCGCGTCCCGCGGGTCTCGCGTCTGTGCAATGGAAAGCTGACAGTTTTTAGCGATGTTACCAGAAGATAATTGGGAGTTAAAAGTGGGCGGTGTGGTGGTTGGGAGGATCATCTTATGTAGTAATAGATTGCATTTATGTGTTGATTGTATATTAATATGTACCTATAGCTGTAAGACAAAATAAAAAAAATATGCTGATAATATGAATTAAAGTCAAGATATAAGTAGATTTAACATAATTTTGGATTTTGTACTAGAAACTCTTAATTATGTGTGATAGAATGTCCATGTCAAAAAAACCGGAACACTCTGACATGTCATGCTGGTTTGTTTTGTTCTAATTTTCTAAATCAAAAGTCTATAGCAGAAAAATGTATTAAATCTTAGCAACACCGCACCGGCACGTCAAATCGTTATATTCATTTTCATTCATTCATTATCCACACACACACACACATAAAGATGTGATTGTTTCTGTGTGTATCACAAAACGTTGGTGTGCGTACATGGTTCACAAAGCTAGGAGTGGGTAATATAGCTTTTTCACAATATCAAATCGAAACTATATATTGATATTTGATATCGGATTTCGAAACTATATATTTTCTGAAACTATATATTAACAGATACGCGTAATCCGTCTCATGATGTTGTATCATTCCATAAAGCGTATTGTGAGTGAGAACCACCTAGGCATGCGATATTGTAAATATCGTAATACGATGTATCTCTAAGGAGCTAAATTACAAACAACGGTTTTGTCTAGATACTTAGCTGAAGTTTAAACATCACTAATTTCACGTGATGAAAAAGCCTATTACGTAGTTAGAGAAAACATACAATCGTCATCATCAATGAACTGTCCTTCATACTTTTACCAGGCTTAGGACTGGCTGCATTATTGTCTGTTATGAAAAGTTTTATAATAAATTATACCTAAATGTAGGTGCCGAACGATAAAATAATGCAGGCGTATTTAACAGTTCATTTGATGATATATACAAACTTTTTATATTTACACTATTTACATTGTCTTTTTACATTTTCAACTATTTACGTTGTTTGTTCAGCATTTATTTAAATCTGTTTTCATCTAGATTTACGTTCAAAGATACGAGCTGGTTTACTTTTGATGTTGTCAGCCGAGTGCGACGATCATTTATAATTAGTCCCGTTTTGCTAAAGATCCTCTCGCATGGAACTGACGTCGCCATGATGTTTCCATATCTTTTTAATAGTTTCGCCAAGTATGGATATGTAAACTTATGTTTGCGCCACCATTCGAGAGGGCAGTTCCACGTAGTTCCTGTGAAAACTGGCAACAGGTCGTCATTCAAATAGCCATCTATTTCTTTAATGGCTTTTGACACCGGTGTCCCGACATTTTGCTTTTTTCCCACTATTTCGTTTAAAATTGTCCATGGTGAAAACTTATCAGCATTGTGGTCCTCAGATGCCGAGACGGGTGCCTCTTCTCGCGCTCTCTCCTGCGCTATAATACCACTTACTAAGTCCTGGACTCGTTTCTTAGTATTTATAATTTCATTTTCGTCAGAAAAGACAGCCAGTTTGTATCGAGGATCTAAAAATGTACATACCGAAAATGTTCCACTTCTTTCAAGATTGGAGAATCTGGTTATTAGTCCTGTCCTTAAAGTGTAAATTAGCTCTTTAGATACATCACAGAATTCTTCGTCCAGGAGTTTATCACATGATGATATTAGACACCGTGTCATGACTATGACTGAACTACCAGTCATATACTTTTCGCCGCTCATCGATTCTGTCGCGTCCTCGAACGGTTTCAATATTTTTGTGACTTCGGCAAGTAGCAACCACTCTTCGTTGGTAATAATGGGAAGGTCTTTTCTGATGACTGCAACTGTAGACCTAATGCAATGTTCCAGTTCCACGAAGCGCCGTATCATGTGAAAGCTGGAGTTCCAGCGCGTCGGAACTTCTTGAATCAAACGTTTTGGTACGCAGTTTGGCTGATCATTAGTTTGTGCTTTTAATAATTTCTCTAAGGCGGTACTGTTTTTTTTAAAAAAGCGCACAATTTTTTTTACTTTATCTAATACGGACTGTAGAGTCTGCTCTCTTGTAATGGCATTCTGTAAAATCAAATTAAGCGTGTGTCCATAGCATCCATAATGCTTCCAACCGATGTTAGTAACCGCTCTTTGAATATTGGCCGCATTATCAGTTACTATAAAATTAATTTTGTTTAATGTTAATTCATATTTACTCATTACATCATTTAACACACTCTGAATGTTTTCACTCGTATGAGAATCTTCGAAATTAGAACAGTCCAGCAAGATGGTCTTTAGCTCGAACTCCTCCGTGATAAAATGACCGGTAACAGCCAAATACGATTCATTGGCTCTTGACGTCCATAAGTCAGCTGTAAGACACAAATGTTCAATGCTACCCAATGTCGTTTTTAAAGTTTCTTCGTTTTTATTGTACAAGGCAGGAATCATGACGTTAGAAATAGTTTTTCTAGTCGGGAGTTGATAGCCAGGGATCCAGCGCATAACTTTTTTAAAAGCTCGTTCCTCTACTAATGTAAAGGGGTGATAACTATCTATGAATAAGTCTAGTACATCATTGTCGATCTTTCTTTTCAAGTCACCTGATATTTTTTTAGTGGCGCCATATCTTTCTATACCTTGTTGTCTTACGTGACGTGGGGGTGAAACTGTTGGATTCGCTGCTGTTGAAGTTGAGGCGATTGGGTTTGCTAACGTAGTTATTGTAGCCGATGTTGACGGTGTTGCAGATGAATCTGCGGCAATAATCTGACTTGCTGAGGCAGTTTGGAAAGTCGTAATATCTTGCTGCCCGGTAGCAACTCTCGTATATGCATCTAAATGCTTTTTTTTTAAATGTGCCTTTAGATTGCCTGTCGTACCTTTATAACTATAACTGTCACCACAAACACGACATTTGGCTTTTTTGTCCACTAAATTTGTTTTGTCAAAATAGTCCCATAAAATACTCGAATTTATACGAGACATTTTTAAAATAGTTTTTAACACGAGTCACAAAATGTTTCAATATAAGTACCTAACCTACTCTAATTTTTACACTTAAATTTTATTTACACCTTAATACCTACACACATTAATACTCAAGTTAAGAAATTAAACTATTTTAAATACTAAACTAACACAAATTAACAGAAAATCAAATCGTAAGTAAGTAATAATGAGGAACAACAATAATGCGCTCACTCAATAATTGCTAGCACGAAACTAAAAAATAGAATTTTAAAATTTCTTTGCTTTCTAGTTCAAGGCCAGAGGACAACAAGCGTCATGCGCGAAGTTAATAAATCCTTGCAAATTATGTAATGTAATATGCATCATTATTACTTTAAAAGAAAGTTGAAATTCCTTTAACAATCTTGCCAAAATACTAAAACAATTCTTCAAACAGACTTATTGCATTTGACATAAGGTTCAGAATAGTACCTACGGATTATTAAGCTACGTTCTACGTTGGTTTTATTAATCACGCGCTCCCTCTCTCGGCCGGCTGCTAAGTTATTTCGTCGGTGTCAGTCGGTGTAGACATGGGGATGCAACTGAAGTACAATAATTTTCTGAGGTTTTTTTTTAGAAATGCGCCATCTAGTGACGGATGCCCCGTAACTTGGGTATTTGTACTTCGTTTTAGTCACTAGATGTCACTGCACCTTAGACCGATATTTCATCGATTTAATAACAAATCTAAAAAAAGTTTTGTGATTAGAAATATTAACAAATATTGTAATTAAATAATTTTATGATTTATTTTTAATTCTTTTTTATCTATGAGGACGTCTTAGTTAATCACAATAATCACACTACTTGAAACCACTTGAAACACTGACGATTGACATTGACAGTCGACCATACTTTTAAATTAAACCGTTTTCCGTTTTCTAACGTGTTGGTTTATTCTGAGTGTTATTTTCTGGTTTTTTTATTACGATTGTTGCGTGTTCCTGGACTCTGATACTGACTGCTTCTGTGATTGACCTGGCTTCGTATTTTGGACCTGTGATCTACTGCATTTTCATTGACCCGGCTTTGTATTTTGGAACCTCGATCGACTGCTTTTACATTGACCCGGCACCGTATTTAGGACTAGAAAATGCGTCCAGTGGATCGTCTTAGGGCGGAATGCCATCAACGTCAAGATATAAGTGCTACTTTGATTGTGACAATGACGGTAAGTTCAAAACTTTTAACTTTATAATGCACGTAATTTATCTTTTGCTGATAGGCTGCACAATATCCATTATTGTCATCCGTGCAATCTGTGGTCATCATAGTCCTTGAGTCATCAAAAATCTAAGATGCACTACCACACACACTCCTGTCCTGACCCTACACAAACAATTGAAACTGCACATTAACTTTTATATCCAATCAAAGACTCGGAATCTACGTATAAGACAAAGCCCGCTCTAGACGACCCTCTGACCAAATAACTTCATCAGGTTTTAAAACTATGATTTTACAGTGGCGTAGCATGGGATTCCGCCGCCCGGGGCGCAGGTATATTTAGCTGCCGGTCAGTGGGTAGTCTTAGGGCGAGCCCTTATTTAGGTACTTATTTAAATTCAAATGACTACAATTTAATAAAATTCTAAAGATGGTTTTGGCAAGAAAGAATTATTATTGATATCGACTCATGACCAGGTGCGGTCTCAGCCCATGATTTTGGGATTCACTAGGGTGCTGGAAGGAATACTTTCAGAAATTGTTACTGGCTCTCTTTGATATGTAGTGCAGCAGTGTGAAAATTTTAGCATCCTACCTAGGATTTTGTTGATTCATACACTAATGATCTATGTATAACTTTGTCGATTCATACAGCATGCAACAATATTTTTTGCAAACTAGGATATGTTAGATTTTCCTTTAAAGCTCAAAAAACATAAAGCCTTGTGTGGACTAAGCATTTATTGTCAAATTAAACGAAAAACAAGCAGATGTAAAAATTCAAGAGCGAGTCGAAAAATTTAGTACCCTGCCTGCCTGATAGGTTAGATCTTCTTTTAGTAGACAAGAAGTTATTGGGAGGTAGGCTAGAAGTATAGATAGATATCTATCTATCTTGTTGTATTTGTTATGGTGGTGGTGGTGGTATCTATACACACTATGTACACCATAACAAATTACAATTAAAACTTAATAACTAAAAGGGTGTAACAATGGGTGGTCTTATCGCTAAAAGCGATCTTTTACAGACAACCTTTAATGTATAGTGACTCTTCTCAAGAAAATTGTATTATGGGGTGGCATAAATAGGAACTGACAATGTAAAGGCGGCAAAAAATGCCTTTGCCTCTACTGTCAACGCTATCAGCTTCTACTTGGCTTGATGCTGCAGCTAGGCGGCGGTGCCGGCCCCTAGAGTAGCGCCACCCAGGGCCATGGCCCCTCGGCACCCCATGCTATGCTACTGTGATTTTATTTACTTCAACTGTGGTGTTCCTGTTCTAGTACTGCTAGACCTCAGCTATTATTTCTAGTGTTAGATTAATATTCAAGGATGGTATCACAGTACATTACTAAAATTTTATACATATGATGATGATATCTATTACGGTATTTTAATGAGAGTGAGTTGTTCATGTATAAAACTTCTTGATTTCAGGCCCATTGCACCGATTTCCTAAACCTGAATACCCACATTTGGAAAAGTTTAACTCGTGGAAAAAAGTACTAGATAAAGCTTTACAAGAGAAAGGCGACATCTACATTTATAACCAAATTCGATTTTGCGACAGACATTTTGAAGAGTGTTACCGTTCAGCCAGTCACCGACTTACTCCAAATGCAATACCAACTCTAGGTACCTACTATTTAGATGTCTTATGTTATTTAAATCTTAATAGAAACAAAACCACATTTCTTTGCCTTCGCTGTAATAACAAAATTGTTCCTCAAATATTAAATAAAATTTTCTACTGAATAATCTAATCCTAATTAGAAGAAAATAAAATGAATATTATATACCAAAAATAATTGATGCAACATGCTATCTTCTAAGAATTAAATGAATATTGTTCTATATTCTACATAATTATACAGTAACTATAAATAATTTCATCCTTTTGCAGATTTATCTACATTACCAGTTGGTCAAACTCTTGAAGGTCCATCGGGACATGTCGAGGCAGACATGTCGAATTTATTAAACATTTCGCAAGATAAACTTGCTGTCATTGAGCCATCCAGCTCTACCCACTATCATAGTGATGTACAGAATGCATTACAGACAGCTGAACGCCCTAAAGGTAAATATTTTTATTGACAATTGACCTTTGACTTGTAACATTAGGTTTTTCTTTCCATCATCAGGATTCCAATTTGTTTCCACTGTAGGGTCATAAAACTTCTTGCAGAGAGAGAGTGGGCATTTAAGCGTACATAGGGAAATAAGGACAGAGAAAGCGACTTTGTTTTATACTATGTAGTGAAGCCTATGTGTTATTACATTTTTTATAAGCTATATTACTGTAAAGTTTCATCTAAATCCGTTTAGTAGTTTTCGCGGGAAAGAGGAACAAACATCCTCACAACATTTATAATATTAGTACTAGTATAGGATTATTTCATACTAACTGCGTCCCGCGGTTTCACCCGCGTATACCGGAATAAAAAATAGCCTATGTCTAATTCCAGGGTATAAGCTATCTACATACCAAATTTCATCCAAAGCCGTTCAGTAGTTTTTTCGTGAAAGAGTAACAAACATCATCCAAACTTACAAACTTTCGCGTTTATAATTTTAGGTAGGATTATTTCCGCACTTGCAGGAATCAATAAATGTAAGACAATAACAAATCTCGAACTTGTAAACCTGAATTAAATGGATTAATAATAATAACTTGATATAATCCTACAACTTATGTGTCATAATAATTATTCATCCAAATAGCTAGTTCTAACCATCCATACCATTTTTTTTCGTTGGTAGAAAAGGCCCAAAAATGTATGGAGTCTGAATGATCTTCTTTATATCCATTTTTGTTTACCCATAAAATCCCCATAAAAAATATTTATCAAGCTTGTATCTGCTGTTGTAGGGAAGTCTCCACTTTTGTATCTGTTCCTCGAAGCCTACCTATTCCAATCTCTGGTCATAATATAATAACAGAACAATATTATGTAACATATTTTTATCACAATTCTATTAAAACTTTGTGTAACACTATTTCTTTGATCTGAGGTGTAACATAATTTAAATTACAGGTTCTAGGAAAAGAGGGACTTGTCAATATTTAAAACGAGTCGTCACCTCCAAAGAGAAGGAGATAATAAAGTTAAAACAGAAAGTATTGAAGCTGAAAAAGAAATATAAGGAACAAAATAACAAGAAACTCTCTGCAAGGAAAATTTCCACATCAAAATCATTTTGAAAGAGTTAAATAAAATGCCTGCAACAATAAAAATATTTACTTCTCCAAATGAAATGGAAAAAGAAACCACGAGGCAGGCGATTTACATTTAACGAAAAATCATGGCATTGACCATTTACAAACAGAGTCAGAAAGCTTACAACCTCATGCGAAAAATGTTTGTCTTGCCATCAAAGCGCAGCCTACAAAAATGTTGAGTAAATTTGAACTGAAACCAGGCTTCAATCCTGATATATTTAAAAATTTAAAAGCTACAGTAGCAAAATTGCCGGCAGAAAAAAAGTTGGTCAATTTACTGTTTGATGAGGTATCATTGGCTCCGGGTGTTTTTTACAACCCTGCCCTAAAACAGATAACTGGTTTTGAAGATTTTGGGCACAGACAAACAAAAACTCGCAGATCATGCCTTGGTCTTTATGATCAAGGGTATAAAAGCAAAGTGAAACAACCTTTATGCTTTTCATTTTGCCAAGGTGCCACGAAAAGGACGATTTAAAGAAGCTGATCAAAACAATAATAAAAGAAATCTCCAATACTGGATTGATAGTTATTGCCACTATATGTGACCAATCAGCCACAAATATTTCTGTGATAAAAGTCTTCAAGAAGACACAAAACGCAAATATTTACAAGAGGGTAATGAATATAGGACCCAAGCCTTCGAGTTTGAAGACCAAAAGGTCTTCCCATTATTTGATCCTCCACATCTTTTAAAGGGAATGAGAAATAATTTACTCGCCAAACATTTGAAATTTGTACAAGATGGGAAAACAAAGTATGCAAAGTGGGAACATTTGGAGATGCTGTTGAAGTTAGATGTTGGGGATGATGAAATTAGGCTTGTTAATAAATTAACAGAAAACCATGTTAATAAAGAGAAAATTCCAAAATGAAAGTGAAATATGCTGCACAAGTTTTCAGCCAAAGGGTATCATCAGCATTGAGATTCTTAGCAAGTAAGTATGCTTTTATTGTTCTCATTATTTTCTCTATATTTAAAAAATTGCTATTAATTTACTAAATTAGATTTTTATTTTTAATTTACATGTTTTTAACCATCTTCATTCTCCACAGACAAATTAGAAAGTTCATTATTTTTCTTTAAAATAATATTAGATGTCCTGGCTACATTTATAAGTTCAAAAATATTTAAAAACAAACAATTGAGATGCTATTTCTCTCGATAAAATTCAAAATAAAAATACAATTCATATCTAATAATTTATCTAAAATTGGCTATGTCAATATTTAAGATGCATAAGATATATTGTTGGAATAACATTATAAATTGAAATGAAATAATAAATTAAAATTATCATATTGAAATAAAAATTTGAGACATTATGAAACTACAAAATATAGTTTAATGTTGGTTTCTTACTAATTATATTTACACCCACAACTATTTACTGAACCAACTGATAAAGACGCACAGTAAATCGTTACTGCCACTTTAAAGTTTGTAAGTTTGTGCCTTTTCGACACAGCCGTGAGGCACACCGTTTAATTTTTTAATTAAATTTTTGTATTTTTGTTTTTTTATTGTGTCCCCTAATCTGGGTCGAATAAATGTATTTTCTTTCTTTTTTCTTTAATTTCGGTCCACAATAGCAAAAAAGATTGATATGAACTGTATTCTAGTACTTATTTAATATATTGTTTCAGAACACAACCTTCTTCCGGCGGAGTGCGAAGAAACTGCTGATTTTCTACTCATTATGGACAAACTATTTGATTCTTTCAATGGACATTCATATACAGGTGATCCAAAAATTTTCAAGGGGTGTGTAATGAATAATTCTCCTCATTTTAGATTATGGACAGAGGTAGTTCCTATATTGGATTCAATGACTTTTAAAACTATAAAAAAAAAACGGGATGGTACAGAAGAAGTAAGATATGAAAAAGTGCCATCCCTTCAAAATTGGATCCACAATATTAAAACGTTTAAAGAAATGTGGGAGTTTTTAAAAATCAAATATAAAGTTACTAGCCTTTTAACCAGAAATTTCAATCAGGACCCTCTTGAAAATTTTTTTTGTAACATTAGAAGTAATGGGATACGAAATGTTAATCCCTCGTGCCTACAATTTATTAATGCGTTCAAAACTTTGTTACTTAATAATTTAAATTCGAACCATTCTGTAAGTGCCAACTGTGAAAAAGATGAAAATAAATCACTGCAATCTTTCAAAGATCTTCTTGCTGAAAAACAAAACAATGAAATTGAATTGGTTAGTGGTGATTTTCCTATTGATTCTTTAATTAATACAATGAACCAAATTAAATGGAATGACTCGATTTTGCATGCCGAATCAAAAAAATATGTAGCAGGATACATTGTAAAAAATCGAAATGTAAAGTGTTCAAAAAATGTGGAACATGTACTAATGATATATTAAGAAAGGAAATTGATTTTGAATCATTTAATTATGAAATAGATTATACGAAAAAATCCTTATTTAATGCATGTGATGATTTTATAAAATTATTAAATGAAATATATTATATGATTGTTGCATGTTTACGAGATTCACCTGAAATAAAATATCTGAAAGAAAAAATGAAATTTTACATCAATTGCCATTGTGATTTTAGTATAATTACTTGTATAGTTCATAAAAATAAATTAATTGATTTTATAATTAATATGTCAATTAATTTAATCATTCACAGTTGGTGCACCGGGGTTAATAGAATAATTAACGGAAAAATAACAAATTTCGATGTAAATGATGAAATTAAGTTACAAGCATTTAAATATTGTAATACACATAAAAAAAGGAAATAAAATATACTTAGCCGATAAATGTACTCTTTATCTTTTGTTTTTTTATTATCTCCCATAATATTATTGACTAGACTAGAAGTTGGAAACTGAAAACTGGAAACTGGAACTGGAAATTGAAATCACTGTTTTAAATTCAATTTACAGTAAATTGAATTTAAAACAGTGATTTCAATTTTCAAATTTAAAAACATATTTAAGAGAACTCTTGAAAAGCGCCATCTACCCTAACCATACATGAAGTAACCACGCCATCTTGTGACGGGGGCCCGTTAACTTTCACGCTAGTAAGTTGTTTTGAACGATGAGTTGCGTATCTATCTCTATATAGTGTATTATCTATGGGTGTAGAGACTAGAGATCGTGTCACATCGTGTATACTCGGTCTTTATTCGGTAAATCGGTTTAATACGATACGTACGACAAGCTCATACTCGCCCTCGGATACGTTTTGGAGCAATATAGTGTTTCGCCCGATATATAGATTCAGATTAAGCCGATATCGGATTTTAGATATTGCACCAATATATAGATTCAATATCTATATACGTTTTGTATCACCCACTCCTAAAAGAAACTGTCTGTTATGATGCACCCACACATTCATAGCACTGCAAACTGCACAGGGTAGTGGTGCACGCATTGCACTTGCAGGTAGCAGGCTAGCAGGTAGAGACTGCACTGTGACAAGTGTGTCGGTTTCAACCATTTTTTTTAGTTCAATGTACCTGCGGGCCGGCACCCACTGATTCCCAGAGCTAGCTAACTCGCCGGTTGGCGGCACAACGTAAACGATAATAATATTGTGGTTGTTGTCGTTATCGAATTGAGTGAAGAGTGTATTGCGAATGCCAGCTCTATTGCCGTATTGGGTACGCCGGGCCGCGGTTGTCGCGAGTCTGGGTATTGAATAAATACCAAACGAAATAAAGAATAATAATTTTGGTGTCCTAATTTTGCTTCTCACTCGTGGTAGTTTTCGGCTCGTCTAAATATAATTCCTACACAAGTTCGGTATTCGGCTGCAAGCGTGAGTTTCAACCACAATCTAAAAGTCCTTCTGTTCTTGAACATACCTACTTCGGAAATTATTGTTATTGAGCCAGCAAGAGGCTTTTACAGCAAGTTTGGAACCCGGCTTGGGGGCAGGTAATTGCAAGCACTTGATTTTTAAAACGTATTGAATTTATCCTTTCATAACTTGACATAATTTATAATTTATTTTAATACATTCAATTTTTTGTAGTAATTATTTTTTCTAACAAAGTAAGGAAACTATTATCAATCTCAATCTTTAGCGCATTTAACGTAATAATTCCCTTCCCGTGCATAATTTCTAAATAAATGTGTATGAATCGTTGTAATGTACGACCTACATTATTATCTGCAATAGTAAAAGTGCATACTTTTATCCACGACTAATTAGCGCAGTAGTCCGGTCTCTGATAACGAGCTTTTATTAGGTAGATATAATTCTACGTACTTACTTGATAATCGCACGCAGAGGCGCGTTTCTTTACCGGCAACCATTATCTTGACCCTCTTATATTATTCATGAGTAAAATAAACTAATTTGCCTGAGGATTATGTCGCGTTTACAAACAATATTTGATATGTTATATCTTCTTAATTTTACCTAAAGGCACAAGCAATTTTTATTACCACAATGATGGTTTATAACATGTAATGAATTGCAATTTAAGATAGGAAACCTATTAAAAATCCTAAATCATTTAGATCCCCCAAACCAGCTGTCCATATCCGGAAGAGCGAGAGAGATTTGGTGTTGCCATTTAATGTCTTCAAAAAACACCCTTCCCTAACTAAAAAGGTGAAAAGAATGAGTGTATAAATAATTGCAGTTCCACCTCCTTTCAATGAATCTGATAAATAGAAGTTTTGGTTTTCAATGCTTCTTACAGAAATAAAAAATTTACTTCCTTCACAACTTTTCATAGAAGTCAAGACTTATCAGTATTATCTAGTATCATAGTAGAATAGAAAGGAGCAGTTGTGCAGTAATGTTTTTCAAAATATATGTTACAGTTGACCAATATGTCTGGGTCAGTGAGGTTGCTGCAAATCCACAAACCTCTACAGCGATCATGGCACTTCCGCCTATCAAGTTCTTCTGCAACCGCACCTCCAACACAGGGGGTTCCATACACTAAACTCAGCATAGGAGTACCAAAAGAGATTTGGGATAATGAAAGAAGGTAAGATATAAGTAAACCTACTTAGAGAAAAATCTATCTAGACAGCTTTTGAGAATACTATTTGAGATGGTTAAAAATTCACTCTTTTTCAGAGTGGCTGTAGTACCTGCAGTAGTTAGTAAATTAGTAAAAAAAGGCTTTAGTGTCAATATTGAGGAGAATGCAGGAGCTTTAGCAAATTTTCCGAATAAGACATATGAAGAGGCGGGTGCCAAAATAACCAGCTTACAGGCCACATTCCAGTCTGGTAATTAAGTTATAGTAATCTTCCGAATGCAGAATACAACTTAAATCGCATGAATTCTAACTTTTTGCTTGATTTCAGATATCATTTTAAAAGTCCGTCCATTAGTTGATCCAGAGGTGCAGAATGTGAGGGCAGAAGGGACACTGATTTCATTTTTATATCCTGCACAAAATCAGGAGCTGATAAAAAAGCTTGCTGCCAAAAATGTAAATGCATTTGGTAAGGCCTTTAAATATACTGTGGATAACTAAATTTGCTTTATAAACATCTCTGTCATATTCCCTTTATTTTTATAGCAATGGACTGCGTGCCTCGTATTAGTCGCGCCCAAGCTTTTGACGCTCTCAGCTCTATGGCAAACGTAGCTGGATATCGCGCTGTGATTGAGGCTGCTGCCCACTTCCCAAGATTCTTTTCTGGTGAGATACAATATGAAATCATTAATTTCCTTTTATGTAATAATATCTATCGCTTTTCGAATTGCCCAATACATGTAAGTTCGAGTCCAAAACAACATCTATGTGCAGTATTTATATTACTGAAGACCTCTAAATGTAATTGAATTTTCTCATTCCTATTTATACAAAGGAAAAACAATCATTTTTTGGGCTTCGTATCAATGTCGTTCGTGTCAATTTATGAGAATGTTGTTGATGATTGTGCACAATGTAGGCGGATAATAAAGGTATGGCTGCACATACAGGCGAGTGTTCTTGTTTTAAAGAAGTATGAAGAACAGTCAATCTCAAAGAACAGACATTATCACCTTGTTCCATGTATGCGTATGTTCACATTCTCATTTGGCACACATGGTCTTGGTATGCAGAGAAATGAAGGTGTGTTGTGGTGCAGGTCAGATGACGGCAGCGGGTCGCGTGCCGCCGTGCCGCGTGCTGGTGGTGGGCGGCGGCGTGGCGGGGCTGGCGGCGGCCGCGCAGGCGCGCTGCATGGGCGCCGCCGTGCGCGCCTTCGACACGCGCCCCGCCGTGCGCGAGCAGATCGAGAGCCTTGGCGCACAGTTCATCACCATGGACATGAAGGTCAGACCGATCACTGACCTCTAGCCACAGTCTTCACTTATTGATAGCAGAGTAGCTGCATATTTACCAAAATGTGTTTTTGCAGTGCTTTGGCATTTTAGTGCTTCGCCATTTGATAGTTGATACCACCAATCAGCCTTTCTTTTTATGAGATGTTAAAAACCCAAGGCTTAAAGTATTGTTTGATATTGTCACCTACCTAATAATGATCACATGTTTCTCTAGTGCGACTGATTACTTGTTATCGCTGAAGCTGTTTCGTGTTTAAAAGGGAGCAAGATCAATGTAACTTGTAATTATTGCAGCTAATAAAACGTAACATATTAAAATGTACCTTGAACTGTGAAACATTACACTGAGTATAATGAGCTGTCGCTGCGTGACCTATATCTGCGCATGAGATGCGTACAGCTCACAAGTTACATTGTGTGCATACATACCGGCGATGTCTGTGGTCAAAGTATAAGTGTCACGTTTGTCGTGTGACCGCAGGCTTGTATACGATGTCCACGTGTATTGTCCGTGTGTTATCAGGGACTTGTGCTTATAAAACTATTTGTTTACAGAGGTGGCTGTACCCTAATCCTAGTGGTTGGGGTGCAGCGTCCACCCTGCCCTTGGCTGCTATCGCCAATGGTAATTTCCAGATCAGATGACTCGTAGTTCTAGATACGTAGTCACGTTATATTTATTCACCTTATTTGTAAAGTTGGTTTTGTTTCGCTAAATCTTATGTAAATTTGCAACATTGAATGCACCAAACCTTGAGGAGTTATGTTATCTTTTCGTGATTTGCTAGTGTAGTTTTGTTTCTTTCGTTAATTTTCTGGCATGCTTCATCTTTTTATATTATCAATGAACTGGTTAATTGAACGTTTGCCCCAAAACATTTGTATAAATATTTGTCATGCCTTTAAAGAAACCGAAGTTGAAATATCTTACACCGAATCTAGACGCCGTATAGAAACATTTAAAATTCTCCTCAGATCGATGTCTAGCGTGTTTATTATTCAGTCTAGCAACTGTCACTCCCCCAATTTGACTAGTTAAACGACTTATTAAAACTTGTTTTCATGTTGCAAACCTTGAACATTTCATTTTGGTTTATTGGCAAATATTGTAATGATAATAAACACCACAAACGAGATGTTGGCATGGTGACGTGTCATGTAGTATAAACCGACTGATAAACTAAATACATAGAATGTGATAGAAGCTAGGTAAAAAAACGCCAACTTGTTTTTAACTTTAAAATTATGGAAATCCATTTATATCTTCAACGGCAAAAAAGTTTAGGCGGTTTATTATTCAAAACATACACGCCCACCGTTGGTCAAGGTCAATGACCGCTTTAATGGGTGTTTATTTACGATGTTTAGGAGGAAGGCGCCGGAGTAGGTGGGTATGCCAAGGAGATGAGTCAGGAGTTTCTTGACGCCGAGAGGGCTCTCCTAGGGAAGGAAGCCAGGACTTCTGATGTGGTCATCAGCACTGCGCTTATTCCTGGCAAACCAGCACCTGTCCTTATCCTTGAGGTAAGCACGTTTTCAAGAAATTACATAACTTAATTATTGAATAACCATTCAAGTCAATAATATTTATGTGTACTTAACTACGTGTAGGTAATATCATCGTGTTATCTATCGTGGGGTTACATTTTTAAACTACGCTGTAAAATTCAGCGGCTGATAACATTACACTGATGTTTTTCACCGTTCAAAAACATTTTATGGAACACGGAATCGCTGTGCAAAGTTAAAAATATCATGTTTATAACGTTGCTCACGCAAATAGCATTTTTTGCAAGCGTACGCGCAATGCAGTGCCTATATCTTAATAATGGGCGCGGAATCATGATAAACATATTTTGATTGCAGTTGATAAAGATGCCTTTTTTTAATCTTGACTTACATAATGCATATTAAATGTATATTATAAGAGAACAAATTGAAATGTATCAATATTTTTTATTGACCTAGGATGCGGTCCGTGATATGGCACCAGGCAGTGTCATAGTAGATTTGGCAGCAGAGATGGGTGGCAACGTTCAGACCACGAAGAAGGGCGAGATCGTCAAAGTGCATGGAGTGACACACATCGGCCTCACTGACATGCCCAGTCGTATGCCAGCACACGCCTCCACGCTATATGCGAATAACATCTCTGGATTCCTGTTTAGCTTAGGTAAATATTGCTCCAACTGATAAGATAACACCCAGAATAATTTGAAGGTTTGCAGCTGCAAAATATTTACGAAAAGTCACAAGCTTAACTGACATTTTCACAAGATACCTAATTTTAAAATGCATATTTGTAATAAAAATTCTTCTGGTCCAAAGGTACCAATGACCATTTCCACATCAACTTGGAAGATGAAGTGACTCGGGGCGCCATAGTGCTCAAGGCTGGAGAGCTCCTCTGGCCACCGCCCCCTCCTCCAAGCATGGCGTCAGTTCAGGCAGCCAGCACTGCCCCCGCGGCCGTCGCTAAGCCTGAACCTCCCAACCCGTTCAATGACACTTTGAAAGACGCTTTCTTATACTCTACAGGTAGGTAATGAGGCAAAGAACAAATGAACATCTATGCTATTTGAATGCGCCTCTAACTGACATCTTTTTCAGGATTGGCCGGCCTCATTGGTCTGGGAATAGCGTCGCCGAATCCGGCTTTCACCACAATGACAACTACACTCGCTCTATCAGGTAAATAAAATACATGCTATGCTTTAACCTCGTCTGCACTAGAGTAACATTGTGCGAAGTTAGTCATACTAGTCATCCCGCATGAAAATTGTATACCACCGTCAATCGCAAACCGCAATATTGCTCTGCCGTAGACAATCCTCCTTACAGATCTAATGCAAAAAGTGACAAAAGTGCTGAACCTATTGAGATGTTTTACATGGAGATAGGCGGCGATCTGAAAACGGCTCTGAAAAGACCAGCTACTTTATATATGACCGTCCTGAGTTTCCTCAGCTATTCTTGAACACTTTCTAAAAGTTGATACATTGCAGGCGTGGTAGGCTACCACACAGTATGGGGCGTGGTGCCGGCTCTGCACTCGCCGCTCATGTCCGTCACCAACGCCGTGTCGGGCATCACAGCCGTCGGCGGCCTGCTGCTGATGGGCGGCGGGTATGTGCCCGAGACGCCTGTACAGGTAATTAAGATAAACTTTGAATTTTCATGTTCTACGTTACTGTATTTGTGTACTATTTTTGTATAACGGAGCGCCCCATGTGAGCGATTTGGATACGAACTTAAAACGCCGCGATGTGATGCTAAAACAACAAACGGTCGGTATACGTACTCCTTAGAACGAACACCTAAAAATAATTCTACATGGGAATTATTCGCTTCACATTCGGCTTCGCATTGATGGGCCACGCTGATGGGCAGGACGCACAGTTCTAGTTTATTATGTCCCAAAATAGTAAAAAGTAGTAAGTAGCTGTTTTTTGCAAATTAGCAAACTTTCATAAAGAGATGGTATGGAGTATAAATAGAAATCTAAACATAAATGTAAACCTGACATTTCCCGTCTCAACAATATCAGAGAACTATTGTTTTCAAGCAATTACCGTTTTTTATTGAGCTCAATTAATAGAATCGAGTTGTTAATTGAGCTAAATAGACCATTGTTGTTGCCTATACTGAATAGTGTTCTAGCACTAAATTAGTCATTGACCCTCTTATTATAAAAACTGCCGCAAGTAGTGGTTTAAACCCGACTGAAGACGTCTTGGTTTGTTACGGTACTTACGATAGTCTTTACATCCTTATTACAAAACGTAGACTAAGAGAAGACTGTCTAGTACTTCGATTTGTCTATGGTTCTAATAATATCCACAGATTATAAGCAACAAATATTTAAATCATTCGTTCAATCGTTCCGAATTCTATGCGCCGTTCCTTTTTACATTATTTTGTTAATTCTATTTTGATGAAAAATAAATAACTATGATAATAAAAAAAATATCTCTGCAGTTGAAAATATTACATTTTATTATTTAAAGGTAATTTTATATTTCTAGTATCTTTTAACGATATACATGATCCAATTATTCTCTTTTAAAAAACTATCGAGTTTGCGCGTATAACGGAACGTCAGCGCGCGTATCCGAGTTATGTTTTGGTTTTAGGTTAGAAATAATTTGGATTATTTTCATTCCGATTTAAATGATTAAATAAGACGTTGTGCATCTAATTAGAACCTCTTCAAATTAAGTGCACAATAACTTACACACATAATATCGTGTGCATTAAATTACCAAAAGAAAATGAAACATTTGAAACAACATAAAAGTAGAAAATTATATTTTATTCCGATGTCTATTTATACAGTCAAATGCACTGATACATGTTGGACACTGTTCTTCATCACACAATCTTGTTCCCTTTCTCATCTAGGCATTTTTTGTACATTTTAGCAAGCTTCCAGTCTTTTTTTTACAAACATTGCATATTACTGGCAGAGATACGGCGTGAAAAACGCCAAAATAGTCTTGAATCTGTAAATAAACAGTAGACTGTATGATAATCTGATATATTTTCGGAGTTTCATCAAAATCTATGTGGTAGTTTATGCGTGGAACATAAACAAACATCCATAATAAAAACTTTGACTCTTATACAATTAATTAGGATGTTTTGGCAACCTACTTGCACTGTAAAGGCTACTTACTTTATGACGAGCCCAGTTGAGCATCATAGGATCATCCTGGATTATCATCATGCATTCAATTGACTATTATTTCGAAAAACGTAAATCGATATTTACATCGAAAATTGTCGTCAGGTAATTTGAAGAGATTTTGTCGATGACGCATTCTGTTGGGTCCCCGGACACTCTCAATAGTATTCTAACACATCCAAGTATTCCAAATCACACATATTTATATCCAATTTCGTTTTTTTCATCACAAAACAAATAACCTCAAAAGTAAATAATGTCGGAATTTGACGTTTGTTGACTAAGTACTGCAGTTTAGGCTTGGGCAAAAAATATCGATATATCAAAATATCGATATTTTTTCCGAAAAATATCGATATAAATCAGCGATATTTTTTCCCGCGATATATCAACTTTCGATATTAGGTATCAAAATCGATATATTTTTTAAAGCTCTGCTGTCTGCTCATGCGTCACATCATGCCTTTGACCAATCTGATTTCTTAAATTTAATTCAAACGCAAACAAAAATTACACTCTATAGTCTATGACCTGCTTGTCTATTTTGTTCATCTATGACAATGACACTGCTTGTTGGTTTGGTTTGGTTGGTATCACTGACTGCGTGTGTTGGAGTGTTGAGTAAATTGCCGACACTTCACGCCGGTTCTCTCGGATATCGCCCTAAAATATTTGATTTGCCAAGCTTCTTCAGTGTCATCTGAAAGAGTAGCTTCAATGGTGAATTTGGCTGTGCCGAATGATAGGAGTAGATTAACAGGCGAGCACATCAAGCAAAGAGTGCTCTTGATGTCAATATCAGACAAATACTGGTTTGAATAATGTAATTTTTGTTGTGTTGATGATGTTGTTTTTTTCTTGGCTTTATGTACTTATTTTTTAATAATAAAACTGATGTCAAAACAGCCAGATGTGTATTTGCTTTAAAATTTCGAATATTTTGACAATTTTTATAGATAATTGCTTATTGCGCAGAAAATATCGATATATCAACATATCGATATTTTTTAGTCAATTATTATCGATATATTTTAAAAATATCGATACGATATATATCGATATTTTTTCCCCATTTGCCCATCCCTACTGCAGTTAAACTAGGGGGCTCGATGGTTTATCTTTTGTACTACAGATAGTAATAGGACTTGCGATAAACTGCGTTTTGTAATAACGTTTTTTCAAGGTCGTACTTAAAGGTGGATTAAAGGTAGTACAAAAGCCGATACTTATTTGATACCGCGTTTTATAATAAGAGGGTGAGAGTTTTCTATGCAGCCAAATATACTTTCTTCAATAATACATTTGGAAGGCATTTATGTCTACAAAAAATTATAAAATTTTACCATGCCTATAATATTGCAGTGTTGAATATAAGTAACACATATTTTCTGAATAGAGAGACTGACACAGGTCTAGGTCACTGACATAGGTTTCTTCTAAATGACGCAGTTGAATCTTGAACAAAATCTAAGGCGTGTATAATAACTAAACAATAATCTTCTAACAGTGGCTGGCCAGCACAGCGGCGCTCATATCATTCGTCAACGTGTTCGGCGGTTTCCTCGTCACGCAGCGAATGTTGGACATGTTCAAAAGGTATTATATACAAGCTTGATCACTCTTTTTAGCCGCACGCAGGTAAATGAGAAAAAGAAAGATTAACTTAATTTTTGAATAAAATGGCTCCTATTAAATAATAAAAAGACTATACTTTATCCCGAAACGGGAAGAATTTCCCCCAAGACACTGGTGAAACCTCGGGAAACAGCAACTCTAAAATATTCTAGAATATAAAACTGTATGATGATATATCTTCCTATTTACAATAGGCCAACTGACCCGCCAGAATACGGTTACCTGTATGGAATTCCCGCCGCAGCGCTGCTAGGCGGCTACATTACCACGGCTATGCAGGTAACATTACAACAATAGAACATTATTATTTGTTATAGCTTAGTCTGCCTACATACAGCGATATTAACGCAGATTATATACTTACTGAACCGTTTTGTTCTTATGTCTCTATTGTTTTCTACTGTTAGGTAGTTGTAATAATAAATAATGTCGTTACATCTGTTCTGGCGAAATTGGCGGACAAACAGAGGTTTAATTTGGCGAGTTATATTAAAACTGAAAAGAAATATTTTTATGAGAATATAACTTCTGATTACCGCATACATGGTTGTGCGAAAGTCGCAAGTGTTCTTACAAAAAAGTAAATAAATGACATTGTGAAAAAAAAACCATGAAATAATTTTCTGAAGACACAATACCGACCAAAATTACGACCCTTCTCTTTTTTTCCACGATATACAATACATAATATTTTTTTCATCCCACCATCTCGGAAAGAGTAGTTTTACCCTTTGATATCTGAGCGCAAAAGTCGTTTTTATCCTCTAGAGCGGCAAAGTGATTTGAATTTAGAACATCGTGTGCAATACTCCATTTGTGACAATCTTGATAAACTTTTCAAACAAATACATATTAAACAAATAAAATACTGCTTAAAATAATTATTCAATTAATTAAGTATTTTTTATTATTGTTTTTACACAGATTTTTAACGTCGTTTCATTTTTAAAGTGAGTTTTCAAATAAATGAACTTTAATAGGTACTTCTTTTTAATTTGAGACTCGTATGTGCGCGCCATTTTGTTTTTTTTTGCATTTAGTAATTTCCTCGATGAGGTGGGATGAAAAGTTACGTGTTGCACTCGAGTGCAAAGATTTTTCACCTTGTGCTCTTTTGATTCCCTCGCTATCGCTCAGGATTCTAATTATTGAAACACTCGCTACGCTCGTGTTTCAATTTTAGAATCCTTCGCTTGCTCGGTCATCAAAATTAAGCCCGCGGTTAAAAAGCAACTTTGCACTCTTGTATAATAAATAACTTTTTCTTAGGGTTACCCCGAAGTCCACCAGATGGCTTACCTGGCATCATCTCTATGCTGCGTCGGAGCGCTCGCCGGACTTAGCTCCCAAACCACAGCTCGCAAAGGAAACTACCTAGGAATGGTACGAACATTTCACAAATTGAAAAACAAAAACTAATGAACTTAATCTTGCAACCGATGATTAGAAAAAGGCATTCATAACATCTATGTTGCAAGTGTCCGCAGCTACAGACTCGGCCCAAGACCCGCTCATTGTAATCTTGATGGCATTAGTCTTGATCTAATGAACATTGTAAAGGCATTGAGACATCATTGAACAATATGACAAAATTGCTGCATCATCATATCAATAAACCTTTTTTTTTGTGTAAATAGTTTTTGTTTTGAATTTCCTATATTTGAATTTATCTTCGAAAAAGATGCAGCAATTTTGTCCAGTTCCGCTGTGCTTGAATATAGACATTAGTTTTTAAGTCTTAGCTAGTGTTATACAACTCAGTACATAATTTATTCAACGAGGCAACTTGGGTTAAGTTCGGCACTTCACCTTGATGACACTTTAGTAATATGAGGTTGCATAAAACATATACAAATAATGCTAAGATTTAATTTGGAAAATATTTAGCTTGATGATATTATGTCCTAGATTGGTGTATCGGGAGGCATAGCCGCGACGTTGGGCATGCTTACTCCAAGTCACCCAGTGTTGGCACAAATGTTGGGCGTGGCTGGTATTGGCGGTCTTATTGGCAGCACCATTGCCAAGAAGATTGAAATCACTGACCTGCCGCAACTTGTGGCTGGATTCCACAGGTAACTTAATAATTCATCCAAACAGGATTGATTGTCTGTTGAATGAAAAAGAGAACTATTAAGGTGGACTGCTGATTTATATATCTTATTAATATTTTTTTCGTATTCCAGTCTTGTCGGCATGGCAGCAGTGCTAACTTGCCTCGCCACATACATGCATGACTTCCCTGCGATGGCGATGGACCCTACAGCAGCCACTCTGAAGACTTCTCTCTTCCTCGGCACCTACATCGGTGGTATTACATTCACGTAAGTCATTATTTTAATGGAGTTTTCTTTCCATACTAAAAATAAGAGGTATAGTTGTATGTATAACGACTTGTTATTATCGTCCTCTGGTGTAAACACACGTGAACAAACACTTACAACTAAACAAGCTGAACAATTTGTACTTACGTGTGAAATTAACTACATGTTAACAAACAGTATTTCACAGTTCTATGGAATCCACTTGAAAGGTCATTACAGGTCAAATTACTATTTGCCTTTTGTGCCACAAATACCACGTCAATAGTGGTGCGAGATTTACCAAAATGGCTTTAGTTTGCCATCATAATTTGTCTTGATTAGATATTGCAAAATAAATTGAAAAAAATCCTTACTTTAAAAGTGACCTTAAGAACAAGCTGCTAAGGTACATTTTCGCTTGCAGCGGTTCACTAGTAGCGTACGGCAAACTACAAGGGTCGCTGTCGTCAGCACCGCTGCTGCTACCAGGCCGTCACGCCATCAACGCGGGGCTGCTGGCGGGCTCGCTGGGCTGCGGCGGCGCGCTGCTGGCCTTCCCCGACGTGCCCGGTCTGCCGCTGCTGTCCGCTGCTGCTGTACTCAGTGGCATTCAGGGACTGACCCTCACAGCTGCTATTGGAGGTACGTCATTGTCTTATCAGCTTTAAGAAGTACTCTACTTGTATGTTGGAGTTGTATAAATCTGGTTCTTCAAACCTAATAGACAGACATATTTTTTTGGGGAGTTTGGTACGCCAGCAAAAACTCATTGGAAGTGGTGAAGGGTGTACGTGTGAAGCGACTTTGAAAAGTTTACTGACCGAAAGAGGACATAAGTAAGAAGGGAGTGGATGTTAGTATGTATGACGGCAAAAAGAGAAAAATGGAAGCGAAAAACATGCTGAACCAAATTACTTGGGGACAAGGCAAGAAGAAGAAGCTGTCCTTTGTTGAATATAGGCTGTTGCTTTGGAAAGCTCACATCCATTCACTGGCCGCCACCTTCTATATATCAACCGTCACCTGTGCAGTGATCCTGCATTACAATTCAAATGTTGCATGGATCATAAGACATATTTTTTTATTTTGTTATATTAACAGGTGCGGACATGCCCGTCGTGATAACGGTACTAAACAGCTACTCCGGCTGGGCGCTATGTGCTGAAGGGTTCATGTTGAACAACTCGCTCATGACCATCGTCGGCGCTCTCATCGGCAGCTCCGGTGCTATCCTGTCCTACATTATGTGCAAGGTAACTTGGTTACATCGATCAATGAGTTCGAAAAACAATTCTGTAATTTTTGAAAAAGAAAAACATCTATACTTATGTAACAAAGAGGAAACGTTGGTTCATTTGTTTGTAAAGGCACCGAAATTAATGAACAGATTTGAGAAATTCTTTCACGTTTGGAAGCTACATTATCCCCGAGTAATATAGGCTATATTTTAATGCCGTTACTGGCAGTAGATCTCACGGGTCGCTGGTGAAACCGCGGGAAAAACTAGTCTTTAACTTTGGCTCTTCTTAGAGACGAAAATGAAACCATTAAGTATCGTAGTTTCATTTCAAAATATTACTTTATTTCAGGCCATGAACAGGTCTCTACCGAACGTAATTTTGGGAGGATACGGCGTGACTAGCAGCGGGTCGGCGCGACCGGCCGGCGCCACGCACACTGAAGTCAATGTGGACTCCGCCGCAGACCTCATTCATCGTGCCTCCAATATTATTATTACTCCCGGTAACACATTTTACAATATGAAGTATTTAACACATGAACTGAAATATTTTCTTGAAGTTTTTGTAAGTTTCATAGTCGCGACTCTGTTGATGTCCCTCGTCCACTAATGCTTTCCATACTTTTATGAGCATTCCATTTACTATTATTCCGTGACACTATTTTTAAGAAAAATAATACCAAATAAACAATGTTTCTTTTTTTTCAGGATACGGTCTATGTGTAGCGAAGGCCCAATACCCTATTGCTGAGCTAGTCGATATTCTCAAAGGAATTGGAAAGAAAGTGCGTTTCGCTATTCACCCAGTTGCAGGTACATACATTTATAATCTTTATTTCTTCGTTATTATTTCTTAGGTAAAGGTTGAATGAATTGGTTAAACAAGTAAATTATTGTTTACAGGTCGTATGCCTGGACAGTTGAACGTCTTGCTCGCGGAAGCCGGCGTACCTTACGATGACGTATTCGAAATGGAGGAAATCAACGATGAATTCCCTGAAACTGATCTCGTGTTGGTTATTGGTAAGTTGCTTTAAACTTTCGGCAATAGTTTATTTATTAAAGCAAATTACATTAAGTAACAATATACTAATGTTGAATCGTTTACATAGGTGCCAACGACACAGTAAACAGTGCTGCGGAAACCGACCCCCAGTCACCCATCGCAGGCATGCCTGTACTTAAAGTTTGGAAAGCGAATCAGGTAAGCATTCCTCTGAATTAATTACTTAGAATATTGATGAAGTACATTATTATTAAAAAAAAAAACAAACAAATCTACATGATGTCCTTCCCCTTGTAACGCCAGGTGGTAGTAATGAAGCGATCAATGGGCGTGGGCTACGCGGCCGTGGACAACCCTATCTTCTACAACAACAACACAGCTATGCTGCTCGGAGACGCCAAGAAGACTTGCGATGCACTCCTCGACCGTATCAAACATCTCACCAGTTAAGTTGTAGCTAGACTATAATTTATTGTACCAAATATCTGTACTTATGCAGCTGCTCACAAGAGAAGTTACTGCCTAATTAGAGATATTTTTAGTTCAAATATTTTATCTCGCTGCCAGTCTTATTTTGAGAGACTTTGTTTTATTTTAACACATCACACCAACCACTGAATGGTCAGTGTTTTTGCAAAAAATTTGACACTCCATTTGCTAAGTTCTTTGTTATGGAAGAATTTTAGGGAGATCTGTTATTACTGATCGTAAAATATATCGTACTAACATCACAAGTTTTCCATAATCACATGCAGTCTATGAACACTACGGTTGGTTGAGGAGCTGCATTTATTTCACCGATATATTCCTTTTATGAATGAACACTAACTGTCTAGAAAGCATGTTATTATGTGTTATTTTCTATGCTCATTATCAAGACTGTAAAATTATGACGCCGTTCTTAAAACAAAATTACCCTTATATCTATAAAGGAGTACAACGATTTATGTAGGAGTTAAAAGTGTATATTTTACGTGTATAAGTCGTTTTTATTGACTCGAAAAACAATGCAAAATGTACTTGAAAGTCACTTTATTGTGTTCTTTGCAATCCAGTGTCATAATATATTTACTACTTTTGCGACTGAATAGTTATAACGAGGCGGGACCTTTTCGCCTGAATGTCGATGCCTTTGCTAATATTAAGAAACAAATGTGCCTTTAATGTTCTTAAATTCAAGTATCTCTTAACAGCTAGTCTATAAGCTTTTATGAAATTACTATTTTAATAATATTTTTTAATAAAATTGCATTTGAAATTTTTTATATTGTGTAAATATATTCATATTTGAATTATACTATGTTGAAACAATTGAGATTTTTATATACCTCTGTATTTAATGTTTGTTTTTAACTACAAACATAGATGTGAGATTATCCTATGGGTAACAGATTTTATTGGACCATCTTATATTGTGTTGGATTTAATTTCATGTTTCTTATGTCAACCATGATTTAGTACTATATGAACAATATCATTCCAACAGAATAATTATAGTATGTTCTTACATATAAGTACTTAGTTCACGACGCTAGATCATTGGGTGTAAGCTGCATTTTATCAAAATCAAACATTGGTTCAGTATACGAAATTATGTTGGTTAGGTTTGCAATAACTGTGGAATGTTATTTGCTATGATTATATTGTATCTTTTAAAAATAAAGAATGACCTGAAAATATTTCTGAAAATTTTTATTTACCATAGTTTATGTACTTTTGAAATTAATTTTCATCTTCATTATGTTCATCCGGCTCATCCTCTAACCTAAAGTCGAAGTCTTTGATTGCGTTATGATATTGGCTTCTAATATCTGAAAGCTGGTATTTCAAATTATTCATCTTGCGTAAGAATTCGATATTACTTTCGTTATAGCTGGCTCCTTTAGAGGAAGATAGTTTAAGTTTGTCGATCGCAATTAAAACCTCCAGGCGCAACTTTTCACAGATGTCTTGATAGCTCGTAAACTCAGGGATATATCCATTAGATCTAGAACGTTCTTCAGCTCTTAAACTCTGAAAAAGCTCATCGAGCTTTTCTATGAAGCCCTCAAAAGTAGTCAATAATTTCTTATGAAGATCGAAATTTTGGTTAGCGACGATACCGTTGTTACAAATATCCGCTGCAAGTTGTAACTCGGAGTCTTCAAGTTCTGATCTATATTTCAAAAAAGTTATATTATTTATTTCGGACATATTTCTTACCGCTTACCTAAACACCAAATAATTTATTAAATGTGTAATTTCATAATTTATTTACAAAATATCACCAAAATGTTTCAAATGTCAGAGATTATCATCAATCAAATAATCGAGAAGTGGAGTTGAATAGAGTTCAAACAAAATCGCATGAGAGGTTGGTAGCTAGAGGATTTCTATTGGCGAAAATCATACCTACTATGTATTAGGTGCGGTTTCACCCTCGTCCCGAGAAATCCTCTTGCAAATGGATAAAAAGTAGCCTATGTATGTTATTGTGATAATGTATAAACTATATAACTTCACAGACTCTGGTTCAACATATATCCAAGCCGCGTAAACTCGAGGTACCTTTATGCATGAGGTCATTGTGCGTGCGGACGGCCTCAAGAACACGGTTGAGGTGCTCTGTTGCTAGGAGGAGCACCGCCGCATTCTCGTGGCAGCCATTGGCGTCGGTGACCTCTCGCCACCAGCCGTGGTTTAAGCCATGATCCAGAGCGAGAAGACTCGTTGTTATTACACAACAATCATGCCATAAATAATTATATCATTATTATCTTCAGAGTCTTTTTCCAACTTATTGGGGTTGACTTCTAACTGGATACAGCTGAATACTAGTATTGATACAAGGTGCCACTGCCTGTCTTACAACCTCAACCTAGTTAGTTGTAGTAGAACTCGAGCAACCCAATCCCGCTTTGATAAGATTGGTTGTCAGACTAACGGCCAGTTTCTTCAAAAGTTATGGCTAAAGTAATGTCTAAAGTAAAAGTAACGGTCAAATTAAATTTTTTCTATTAGTTTTGGTGTCACTTTAGCCTTGAAAAAACGAATTTGACCGTTACTTTTACTTTAGCCATAACTTTAACTTTTGATGAAGAAACTGGCTATTAGTGGCTTCTGACTACCCATAACGACTGCCAAAGATGTTCGATGATAGCCGGTACCTACAGTTTAACGTGCCGTCCTAACGAAACACAGTGATTGGTGTCTAAGATATACTAAAAAAGTTTAAACTAACTTAACCGGGAATCGAACCCTTTACCCACGAGAGGCCATCACGACTTTTTAAATAATTATATAAGCTGTGGCATAAATAAAGTCCATAAAAAGTATTAGTTGAAACCATGTGTGTCAAAAGTTGTCAACTGTCAAAGTCAGCGAAGCACAGCACAGATGTTCACAGACAGGTACACACGATACCGCCTCGTCGTCGTATCGATAACATAATTATTTGTTTGAGTCGGTGCTGTGCTGTACCGTAGCGGAGTGTTTCAATCCACAAAATTATAGAATCCGTCTTCTTGTCGTATATTTCTAAAACAAAACAAATATTAAGATAAGGTATGAAATAAAATCAGACAAAAGTATTGCGGAGTGCAATGCGCTAGACGCGCCAGGAAATTAAGATTTGGTAATCATTCGGTTTATTCTTGTGTTGTTTAGTTGTTTTTAGTTTTCAAGTTCTACACTCCAGTGCTCAGCATGGTACGTTTTAGAAACTTTATTTTACACGTAATAATATCTACTCAGTCTATAAATAAAAATGACTTCTTATTCCTGAGTACTAAACTATTTTAAGGAGTTGGTTCGTTTTTAAATATTTTAAGTTTTTCCTGTTCATTTCTTGATGGACCTGTCTTATTTTCTTTTTAACTAGGTATTGAATTGATAAATTGAATATTGTAGTATTCTTATGTTAATAGGCAAGTGATGAGAAGAAGATGGTGTCATCAAGTAAGCCTGCCCTGCCTCCAAGCAGTGAAGAAAATGGCAATGTGTTTTCCATGATGTACAGATTCTTCAAGAAGGTATGCATTATTTATGTTTATAAAAAAAAGTTGATGGCATCATCATCACATTCTGATTAGAATAAATGCATGAAATATATTTGTCCAAACGGGTTGTTAGTGTGAGTCAACAGTGACCTTGAAATGCTGTGCTTTGAATCATAAGTTGGGCATTCAACCTTAAAGTGTTAGTTCCTGTTCTTTATTTTATGAGGTGGAAGTTTTTACTCACTACATTGTCTCAGAAAATATTGAATCATTTGGCTGATTCTCATGATGTAATTGTGAGTTTTTTTTCACTTACACAAGGTTTTTTGTGCTGCACCACATGCTTAGCCTTTCCCGATTTTCTTGTACTATATTTGAAAATGACATCAAGTCGACAAACAATAGAAATGTGTTGAGCATGAGGCAAGCAGTGCTTATCAGTAATTGGCAGCACACACCTCACTCCTTAGCTAATGAATACAAACACACATTAGCATAACTTACACATAACATGCAGGATAGCACATAAGCATGATGTCATGCTCTAGAATAGTTGTCCCAGAGGGCACAATGTTTCTAAAATAACTGGTTTTAAATGGAATGAGGAAGAAGCTACATAAATATGTATGTTATTATAAAATAACATTCAATTACAAAAAAAAATACGATTTTTATGTACTACTTCAATTTTTGCTCCACATTAATTTGTTTGCTTAAAAACATGTGATTAAAATTCATAAAAATCTGCTCAGGCATTTTAATGACTACTCAGAACGAAAAAACAGTCAAAAATTGCCTAATGAACAAAAATCAATCCATGAGCATAATAGACTGCATTAATAGAATACTATTGAACTAATCTTATCATTCTTTTGTACTTAAATTGAGTATTATTATTAGTTTAATCAAGATTGTGATAGTAAAACTATTATTACCATGAAAGAGAATGTAGTTGCTTCTTAAATTAAAAGTTCAAATGAATATGCGTTCAGTGTTTATAGTGCAGTGCATTAGGTATGCTTGATGAACGTTTGGTGCAGGTGTCGATAGTCGGCGTGGTGTACCTGGTGGGGTACATGCAATGGAGCGTGGCGTGGCTGATCGGACCCGTTATATTGTCCGTACTGCGCGATCAATGGCGCAAGGAGAACGAATACCGGCGCAACTTGGCCAAGGCCGCCGCCTCCTCCTCCGAGAAAGATGTTGTTTTGGCTAAGCTCGACGACTTGCCGGCGTGGGTAAGATATTACAACCTTTTATCGATGTCTGCTGAAACAGAATTTCATATCAACAAAGTTACTATTGATCGACATTTTATCTAATACCTAGAAAGTCCTGTATCACTGCGATTTTCGTGATTTGGATCATCGCCAAAAATAAATTAACTGATGGAGTAACCTACTCAGTTTTCTGTAAATATTTTCCTTCTTTTGCTGTGTATACTGCATAGTCCATTGGTCGCCTGTTTGTATGCAATTGCGTCACCTGCGGGATGTTATGGGATAATCGATTAGCAGCTCAACAATCATAGAGCAATTTATTTTTGCTGCATATACAAAAGGATATCATGTTAAAAAGTCATTACTTACTTAGGTAAAATTATTGTAAAACCTAGACAGAGCTGTCCAAACAAATCCAATTCTATTGTACCTAATAATTTAGTCGGAAGCTAAAAAATCGATATTTCCAACGATCGAAATGATAGCGAATTCCAGTAAAAAAAGTGACACAGAAAAACGACAACACGAACTGTCGTATCGGCAAAATATATACTTGCTCAAGCAAATTGATATTTTGTTTTTTGTGCTACTTTTACGCAATGGGTCAATCACACCATAAATGAACACGGTAAAACTAGGTCGTTGGCCTTCATGTATCATTATGCAATCGATCACTTCTTACGCACATATGGTATTTTTTACCAAAAGGGACTACCTACATTATAATATTCTTCCTTAATAATAATGCGTCGAAAAAAAAATGGACTATTTTCCAAAATTCACTTCAACCCTTTACATTTACCTCGTGATACCAAGTTAAAACTAATAACCCCATTTTAAAATTTTGGTCCCATATAAAAACAGAGTAGTACCTATACGTTATGGATTTAGGTCAACGGGAAGTTCTAAATACCCTTGAGAGTTTAGAAACATGCGTCTGTTGCCGAATAAGCGGCCGCACCTCTATATTTTTTTATAATTTCATAGACCTTAGTATACGATTTTTTTTTTTTTTTTTAATTCTTTTATTTTAAGGAACTTTTACGCATAGCGTATGTCAGTTCCATCGTACCCTAATCATACATTCATCACATATACAGGCAATTATAAATGGGCCATAAATTCGAACAAAACTTTCGCATCACCTCCATTTGGCTGGGACAAGATTTTATGGAAAGTACCTAAGTCAGTCCTGTTCAAATTCAAGGTTGATATAAGATTATTTCTGGCTGTCTCATACTTGACACATTCCACCAACAAATGGTGTAGGTCTTCAACAACCCCACATACTTCCGAAATAAGACCGTGAATCTTGATAGTCGGACAGACGAACAACAAACTGATCTTATAAACCGATCTAAGAAACCCTTAAAAGCTATGATGGCAAAGTTTGTCGATGTGATGTGACATCACTACCATTGTCTTAAGTTGCATTTCTATGAATAGTAACAACTATTAACATTTCCAGGTGTTCTTCCCGGACGTGGAACGCGCAGAATGGCTGAATAGGGTATGTAATGTATAGCAATTTAGTAAACTAAGCTGCCTCCTACAGCTGTTTAGTGCTCGCATATATCTAGTTCCTCCCACCTATTAATTTATGTGCAGCTCAACTATTGATTATGATTCCTTGAGTGAATAATCTATGACTATTTTTCAAACTTATTTCTATTCTATTTATGTTCTCCAAGGTCACAACTGGTGCAACCGGACGATGATAGACAAGTGGAATTTGTTACTGTATGCAAATGCTAATTCTCTAACAAAGTCGAATGTTTTGTAGATTCTACTGCAAGTATGGCCAAATGTGAACTCGTACGCTCGCATTCTGCTGAAGGAGTCGATCGAGCCCGCCGTGGCGGAGAGCCTGGCCAACTACAAGCTTACCGGCTTCAAGTTCGAGCGCATGATTCTCGGTACCATTGTAAGTATGACTGTATCTGGGTGTGTTGGTATGTTGAAGTGCTCTTAGGAACTCTTACTCTCTTCAAAGATATCGCACATTATTATTTCCTATATTCATGTCCTATGATAGTGACAAGCACTTGAGAAGCTGAAGTGGATCGAGAAATAAACTGCGCACAGAATTTTAATGACATCATTTCGGAGTAAAAATAGATGATAACTCGCCTATCTAGTGCAAATAGTGCAATTCCATTTCAAATAATGATCATAAAAATGCACGTAGGTAAGAAGAAAAAGGTTGTTATGCTATTGACTTTCCACGCGGTTAATAACGTCATCGGTATAAAAGTTTTATTGTATTGACGGGAGTTTAATCTTTTCAGGCGCCGCGAGTTGGCGGTGTTAAAGTCTACGATAAGAACTTGTCCAGGGATGAAATCATCATGGATGTCGACTTGTTGTGAGTCAACTTAAAAATACTATTCACCTACTTTATCTGTATCTGTGTGACGAATTTGTTTGTTGAATGAATTGTTTTGTCATCTGATAGTTTAAGTTTTGAGGCAGGTTGCACAAGCGAAAATGTAATGTATGCCGTATTTTCAAGGATGCTTTCATTGATTTCAGCTATGCAGGTGACTGTGATATATCATTTGTTCTGCAACGCATCCGTGGTGGAATTAAAGATCTTCAGGTACGGATCTACTCCTTTTAGTTGTCAGTTTTCGAATAAATTGCCAAAAAAAATTTTTGAATTCTGGTAAAGAGATGTTTCACTCGAATGCGATGAAGAAGAGTCTTTTGAAAGGCTGTGAAACCCTTCGTTTAAAGATATGATAGTTAAACTGACAAGACAGACATACTAGGAAGTTAGATATTAATAATGCTCCGTGTTATAGATCCACGGTATGATGCGTATCGTAATGAAGCCCCTCATCACCAAGATGCCTTTAGTAGGAGGACTACAGATATTCTTCCTGAACAACCCGTCCATTGACTTCAACTTAGTCGGCGCCGCTGATGTCCTCGATATGCCAGGATTCAGGTGAGGCCCTATGAAAAAAAAGTTTTACAAACCGTAAAACCGACATGAATAAAATATACCTGGATTCTCCTAAGTTCAATAATACTATGATCAAAACTGCATCAAAATTCGATAAAAACTGAGAACATGAAGTCGGTTATAAAAGTTTATGAAATCCAAAAATAGGGTACTGACCATAGACAATTATTTTTCCAGTGACATCCTTCGCCGTTGCATTGTAGAGCAAGTGGCTAAGATGATGGTGTTGCCAAATAAGCTACCAATTAAATTGAGTGATGAAATACCCACTGTTGACTTGAGGATGCCTGAACCTGAGGTTTGTAATTATTTATGACAATTCGATAAGTACATAGTAATTCAATATTAAAATAATATTTTTTTGTAATGTTAACATTAATTGTAATTTATTTTATTTTACAGGGTGTTCTTCGTATTCATCTCGTCCAAGCTCAGAATCTCATGAAGAAAGATATGTCAATGATTGGTAAGAGTTATTCATTATTTACACTAGTCATTACTTATGTATTTGTAATAGATTTACATTTTAGCCGAATTCATTATGAGAATCCTTAATGAGATTGTGATAAAGCCACTTGCTTATATCAACTATTGCTGGTAAACATTACTTGAGTGTACATAATAATCGTTAAGTTTATGTGTACTCCAAACATTTTGTGTTTGTACTCATTATCTTTTAGGCACCGATCACGTTCTTGTAAAGCGGAACTGTAGCTTATATTACCGATAGGTAATAACGTTCTAATCAATCTGTTATCACTAGGTGAACACTCGAAGTACGATTAATGATGATAGATTACTCCTCGTACAGAATGACGTGATTTCATTTGAAAAAAAATAAATAGGTGTGGAGCTTGTACTTATGTTGTACTACGGTGTCTAATTACCTTACATTTGCATAAGAATGAAATGTTCTCGTAAGAGTATTCAAATCTTTTCAATATTCACTTCTTATTTTCCTTAGCAAAGTGGAGACCTTTTACTGGCTTCTAACAATAATCTTATGTATTTTATTTTGATATCCAGGTAAGGGTAAGTCAGATCCGTACGCGATCATAACAGTGGGCGCGCAGCAATGGAAGACAAAACACATTGACAATAACGTCAACCCACGATGGGACTTCTGGTGCGAGGTAAGCATACACACAACATTTTCTCTTTTTTTTATTTATATTTTACTCGTTTGACTATGTATGCACATGGGTATTACTTATACAATATAATATTAGTTTGGATGTAGTGTTTATACCTATTTAGATTTTTAACAGATTTTACAACAACAGTTCGCTTAGCGAGCACAAAATACCCTTTCTTAATGTTGGTATATAACATTTGAGATGAGCTTGCTTATTTTAATTAATCGGGTTTTGGATTTTGGTAAGTAAGGTACTTTGTCTTAGCTCATTTCTGATCTTTTTTCAATTCGCATTGCGTGTCACAAATTTTCATTTATCTGTGCATTTGACATTATTTTAATTTCTCTACACGACGAGAATAATTGCAATTCGAACGCTGTCTGGCAGAACTGAAGTGGCAAAATACATTATACTATGAATATAATATTCTCATTTTGGTAAATAACAATGTTTTGCTATTTCAATAAAAGAATGCATTTTCAGCAATGAGCATGACTGAACGAGATATTTTATTTATAACGAAGAATGTTTATTGTTTAACTGTGGCTTATTGTAAAATAGTTTTTATGACAGCTACCTAACCGTTAATAAATTGTTAATTACTAAAATTCCCATGTGTTATACGCATGCTCGTTGTAAATAATCAGTAAACATTCTTCTAGGTAGAATGCCTTTTATTCTTATTCTTAAGTATTTATAAAAATATTAAAAGGGTTACTTACTATTTTAAAAATAATTATTGATATATTCAAAAGCCCAGGTATTTATAGACTTTTATTTGGTTTGAATTTCTTGCATGATAAAATGGGTCTTTAAAAAACATATATATTCGAATCAGGGCATCTAAGAGGGAAGTTTAAAAACATTTGATGATAGTATAGAAACTCTACAGTAACAAGGTTTTACAATTAACAATTTTGTAAATTATGCTTCTTAAATAAAACCATGTATAATGCGAGCGTATTCTGCACGCAAATATGGTCGTAGAATGTTTTCAAGTAAGTAGTTTATGAACAAGATTTTGTTTTCCTCACTTATGTTTGCGTCGGACTATGCGCGTGTGGCATACAGGCGCGTATAATGCAATCTCTGGGCCAAGCGTTGGAAATAGAAGTGTTCGACAAGGACGAGGGCAACAACGATGACAAGCTCGGCAAGTAAGTACGTGCACGCGGTGACGGGGCGCGGGGGGGGGAGCAAGCAGAGCGGGGCGGGACGCAGGAATCCGTAATAATGCTACGCTGATGGTTGCACTCGCTTCACGCATTGTAACTGTCCCGATACGCTTTACATCGGCCATTGCGACGCTTGTCTGTCAGTTGCAGTGGCATGGATGTCAGGTGATGGCGCCTACCACTGTTAACTGATAGTACTGCAAAGAATTAACAAGATGGGATAGAGTAGTGACATTCCAACATGGTGTAGACAAGTCTTGTGAGGTCATGTCACACCGACTCATTAAGCTCTTTGGTATGCTACTACTTCTATGTCCCTCAACATACAGTAGTGGAGGAACCTGAAATATGTTAAATCGACTTCTACCGATCCATTGAAGTGAATTAAATAATTTACTAACTATTCCAGGTTCTCCCATTACAAATAACCTAATTTTAGCTGCATGTGTAGTTATAGCGCAATTAGATTTTAGTACCTACTACGAATCATTCAACGAGTTACCAACGGTGAAGGTGAGTATCTTAGATATTCCTTGTATTTGTTCTCTATTACTCTTTAATACATCATTATTTCTCTCCCTTCTCCGCAAGTTTCTAATATGCAGGCATGAAGAGTACAACTTTAGAGAAATTGCTAGAAAGTTTAATGTTCTCATGAAATTCGATAAACTTGCCAGATGGTCTGAGATTCAAATTGGGTTGAAATTTAATCAAAATTATCAAAATTTCTATGAATAAGTAAAATGTTTAGGCTTGTTTTGGCATACTACTAATATGTAGCTGTATTGTGATTTTGTCCTAAGGCGTTAATAAGCTCAAGGAAGAGTCAAGTGTTGCAGTGCGAGCTCTGGGACTGGGACCCAGGCATGGGCATACAGAACGATGATTATCTTGGCAGGTCCGTCTCCGCTACGCGTGCTAACACACACTAGCGACATTTCATTGCCGTGTTATTTTTTGTTCCTCTAATATTGAGTCTTATTATCACCGTTGCCTAGTCGAGATCAGTTTTATTTTTCATTTTCATTCTGTCATGCCGGTGATGCTAAGATTCGTTTTGGTTTTAACTAAGTATTTTGACTTCTTTGGTGTTCTATTTTATACCTACAGCTGTTGTGTTTGAGATTGTTTTTTGCCTTTAATAGGAATACCGAACACATTGGGGACATACAATATGAAATATAATTGGAGTGGCAAGTTGATTAGACTTAATCGTATTCATGTATTAAGAAACTCACATTTACATAGGAATACCTACTCACAAAATTAATTTACATATAATTTAAGACACCAGCGCTTATTTTGTCATAATTTTTAACATGTATTTACAATACACCTTGGAACCTATTAATTTATTGCGCATAAAAATATGTACATAAACATAGACCTGATTCCCTATCCCCTGACTATTAATATTAGCTTAATATACATATATGTACGTGTATATAACTTGGTGAGTTGTAACAGTCCATACTCCGCACCAGCGCGACGATATTGGCCGTCAACCTTTTCGACTGGGACCGCACGGGACGAGACGATAAACTGGGCAGGTCGGTCGCTGCCACGAACACAACTGTATTTGACAATGTACAAACATTCTCACAGTGAACTAACATACTATTGCCACTGAAAGCGACCACGGAACGTACTTTACGTGCTGCGCACACGAAACTGAAATTAATGCTGCTGCCCGTACATTGCGCTGTAACGTCACTAAGGCACTCATTAACACATAACCACACATTGCACAACGCGGCGCCACGGTAGCCCACTAACGTACAACTTTTGTTAACACTCATTAGATTCTGGAACTCACAAATGGATCAAAAATATCACTCATTGCTTTACAATAGATATTAGGTGGCTGTTGTAACTCTACACAATCATACGTTAACGTTGAGGTATAACACAAACGTAACAGCTCACGGAGCATTCCTAAGGCTATTGCTAACAGACAGACTGTATGTCCACAAAGCAATTTTTCCGTATTCCAATCCTTAAACATACTGCTTGTTGTGTTCACTAAATGTTGCATTATGCACTGGTTTTCATTTTTCCACTTAAAATGGTTAAAATTTCTTTATAAACCCTTTTGTTCTTTCCAAATTAAAGTAATAACTTTTCTGAACATCCAAAACATGTTTATTGGAACTTGACATCTTAAACATGTGAATTGATTTGTGCTAACTATGGTGACTCTGTGAAGGTTCCTTAGCAAGCTTGTTGGAACAATGAAATTAATCTTTGTTATAATTTCAGGTGTTCACTTGATATCTCACAAGTTGTTCGCTTCGGTCGCTTAGATACGGTAAGTGAATTCCCTCAAATGAACTTTCTGAGCAGAAGATAAAAATAAATGATTTTGGTGAATTGATGGTTTATACAGAGCTAATTTATTTTTTTATTTTAGTGGCAAACCCTTCAACAAGCGAAACATGGAAAGGTCGAGTTGCGTCTGTCATGGCACCGCCTGTCCTCTGATGTATCGGAGCTTAGTCGCGTGAGTGTATCTACTGCATTATAAAATATGAAACCGTTTATAAACTCATTTTGTATTTATTTATATAATTATTTATTTCCAGGCTATATCTGAGACCTTGCTGATCAAGACCGGAGAACTGAGTTCTGCTGTCTTATCCGTTTACATCGATTCCTGCAAGAAGTTGCCTGTAAGTTATTCCTATCAAGATGACAAACCAAAATGAACTCTCCTAGAATGTATTTACGGTTTTAATTGTAAAATATTTGTCAATAGAATGCGCGCACCCAGTCTCGGCCAGACCCGTACCTCACGGTGACAGTTGGCAAGAAGACGGAGACGAGCGCCGTCCAGATGAGGACCGATGACCCTGTCTACGAGATTGGATACTCTTTTCTCGTGCAGAACCCAGAGATTGATAACTTGGAGATTAAGGTAATTTATAAACATCTGTTGTGTGTTAAAAACCGGATATAGAAAACTTTTTGCGTGTCTTCGCGTTTGCGAAAGAGGAAGAGTATAATTGAAATCCATTTGCGTTACTGATCCATGAAAACGCATCGACTTTTAGCACTACATATATGTACTAAAAGAAAGATGTTTACTTCGGATTACTTGTAATATCAGATCAGAAAAGGGTGTTTGTGTGTTGTTTCAATACTTTAATTGGTTCAATACTTTTATTTTTTATTTAAGGTTTTGGACTCCAAAACAGGAGGTCAATTAGGCCAGCTGACTTATGGAATTTCTTCTCTTCTGAAACAAAAGGACCTCAGCATGTTAACTCAGCCGCTTATGCTGCAGAGGTCCGGCCCAGAGTCTAAGATTATCATGTCTTTACAACTAAAGGTGAGTTTAACCTATTAACTCATTATTTACCAATTTCCATAATCTAGCTATATGTTATTGAAATCCACGTTTAACTTCAAGTATTAATATGCATAGGATATTCACTGCTAATACTGGTATGTTAGCACATCACACTTAACGTAAACCCGTTTTTGGAGAGAAGCAATTCTAGTAATTCCTTCATTGTATACCTTATAACAGTTGTTGCTAATAACTTTATGTACTAGTTTGTGATATGTAACTGTTCCCTCATAGATATTGAAAGAGGCTATAAAAGAGGAGGATTATGAAGAAGAGCCCGTGGCCGAGGCACCGAAGGATCCGTCGCCCGCCGTGACGCCGTCACCGCCCCCCGCCACCCCGCCCTCCCCTCCCGTCACCGTCGATGATCTAGACACGCACAAACCGGTCCCTCCACTAACTGACCCAGGTGATTCACACAACTTATTGATGATTTATTGCACGAAAGCGGGAAAGCTACGTCTGTGTTTTGATTCTTTCACTGACTGAGCGCTTCTAAAGGGGTCTACACACCAAAGCCGCTGACCCGGCGGCACAGCCCGGCGGCACGACTGCCGCGGCATGTGGTGTTCTAGTAATTGTCAAATACTCTATGAAAGCCGGCGGCATGATTGTACAAAATACGGCCGGCGGGTTGGGCCGCCGGGCTGTGCCGCCGGCATCAGCGGCTTTGGTGTGTAGACACCTTAAGCTTACGCATAAGGACAATGTGCATGGAGATTTATGGACACAAGTATTGCTTTCTTGCTTTCTGAAATAAAACATCTGTACCTATTTGTGACTAATTTGTTGATACTTTTCCACTGGACTAGTTTTTTCTTATCTCTTTACATCAGTCTCCTAGAACTCTTTTTTTTAAAGCAAACAGCACCTTTTGCACCCTTTTTGTTGTACTATTTTTTTTCTTCTGTGACTTGTACTGGATGAATTATATATTTCAAACTCACAAGCTAATCTGCTATTTACCTGAAACATGGCGAGCAGCTGTAGAATGTATGTTTAATATCGTTTGTTGCAGTCACTGTTCTCCCTGAACCTGTTCTTAGGAATATTGAAGATGCTCTCCTAGACAGCAGTTCACAGAAGTCTGTGCCTTTAGAACACATTGAAAAGGAAGTTGGTGAGAACTAGAAGTTTTTCGAAAACTTTTTTAAAATGAATCAATTTAAAAAAAGTACACTTATAACTTAATTTTATGTTATACAGACACGCCTCAAGAGTACCAGCCTCCTACTGGCCGCGATTCACCGAAACTTGTTCATAGAACCTCTTCGTTGACTACGTAAGTAAATAGCTATAAATTGAAATCATGAAAAAAATGAAGTTAACAAAGGTTTGTTTTAAAAGCATTATTTGAATATAATCGTCAAAAATTATTTATTTTATACAGATCTGCGGGAGAGGCGGGACTCGGACGTATACTTCTGTCACTTCGCTACAGCATGCAAAACCAAACATTGTTCGTCGTTGTTCACAAAATAATGTGAGTTATTTGAACTTTGGATAATTAAATGCCCGTTATTTAAGACTGTTTAATAAATGTTTCCACAAATTGTACAGGCACATACCACTGAAGGACCCGACCAACGTGCCCGACCCGTACGTCAAGTTATATTTGTTACCAGGCCGCTCCAAAGATTCGAAACGTAAAACTGTGGTAAGTGCAATATTATAAGAACAATCATTATCATCCTGCATTTATCCCAATTTTATTTGGGGTGCGCGCAGAATGTTTTCTTCTTCCAAACTTTTCTCAATGAAGAACAAAGCTTCGTTTCTATCAAATTCTAATAGCTGTTTTATAACTGGACTTTTTACCAGCTCGTCAAGAAGAGACTTGGACTTGTTAAGTTGGTCTCTAATAAGCAGTGGCGGCCCTAGGGGTGTGCGAACTGTGCCTTCGCACAGGGCCTCGCGCTTGGGGGGGCCTGGCGCTACAACCCACACTAATATATAAAATTATAATTAAAAAATATATATCTGGTCCAAAAAAAAAAATGCATTTTTCTTTATTTCTAATTCATTCTGCGTTTACTTTTTGAGTTCTCAATTTAACAAAAAGTTGGAACACCAAAGTAACAAAAACTGGCTCTCGATCCAGTCACGGATTCTTTTTATTTGTGCTTAATTCCGAGTTTAATTTGAGACTCCTTAAACAAACAATTAAAAAAAAATTCGCGCTCGCTACGCTCGCGGCTGTTCACTTGTCAGTACCGTTCATTCTAACATGATTAGAGTACTTTTATGTCCCAAAACTGAAAAATTTTCGCGCTCGCTACGCTCGCGGCTGTTACTTGTCGGTACCGTTCATTCTAACATGATTAGAGTACTTTTATGTCCCAAAACTGAAAAATTTTCGCGCTCGCTACGCTCGCGGCTGTTCACTTGTCGGTACCGTTCATTCTAACATGATTAGAGTACTTTTATGTCCCGAAAATCAAAAATTTTCGCGCTCGCTGCGCTCGCGACCTCACCTTGCACTATTGTTTACTATACAACTTTAGGTGCTTTAGTGACCCAAAGCTCAAAAATCTTTTGCGCTCGCTTCGCTCGCGGGTGCTTTATTTTCCACTTAGCCGAACCTAGAAGGTAGCGCCGCTTGTAAGTCCTTTTATTAACAAGAAAATAACTCCTGGCTCGCAACACAGACTTTTCACGTAGGACAAAGGACCTCGCATAGACCTGCCGCACGTAGCCTCGCAATGTCTAGGGCCGCCGCTGCTAATAAGAATAGACCTATGTCTACTATATCGCAATATTTGATAGAAACCACCTTGAATATTAAATGGACTATATAATTTGTTGTATGTATTTCAATCATCAGGTCGTGAAGGACAGTTGCATGCCGGAATATGACGAGCAGTTCGAGTGGGTGATCCCGTTAGCGGAGCTGCACTCCAGGCAGGTGGAGGTCACTGTCGCCACGCACAAAGGCTTCCTAGGCGGCAGCCCTGTTATTGGACAGGTACATACTCGATTGAATAATTATTTTATGGATATCAAGCCATCTTCGCCTATCATTTTCCAGGGGTTGGTTCTAGTCTCCAGTTCCAGGAGTAGTCTGCCTTTATGACCTCCTCAACCTAGTAATTTGGGCAACCCCTTGGTCAGGCGGGTTGTCACTCTTCCTGACCTTCGACTATCCGTAATAACTGCCAATGATATATAAATGATAGCCGGGACTCGTTTATGAGCTTACGTATTATTCTTTGTTTGCAGGTTGTTGTCCATCTCAACCAGTACGACTTCCGCGAAGCAAAAACTATGTGGTTTGACCTCATGCCTGAGACATCGCCTAGAGATTAGATGACATACAAACTTATTTTACATATTTTATGAAAGTACTTATGAATCTATTGTATTTTGCAAATTGCAAAAGCCATATTTGCTGATCTGATAATTTCTGTCACAATTAATTTTGACATGAATGTTGTGCTAAAGCCTTTTCGTAATTTCATATTTTAGGAATATAACCAATGTTGAACTATTAACAAATATATGTATTTTTACACTTGTTTACATTGTTATTAAAAGCTTTCAATATTTGTATTTAACTGAGAATAATACTTTTAACATTGAGTATTGTTGCTGATGACGCGCTAAGTCAAACTAATTAAGTGAGTAAACTTATGAAATATACAAAGCATTTACATCGAGTCGCATATTATTTAATAAAATATTAAAGTAGTTCATATTTCGTTCTTGTTACTTTTATATTGCATTTAAGTGTATTTTCGTGAATAAATATTTGAAAAATATCATTTATATTTTATTTGTATTACGTTTTTTTAGATAGTGTACTCAGAATCATTTGCAGGAGCAGTGGGAATCAGTTGCAGACATGGGATGAAGTCACCAATAAATAGAATATTGAGAACAGCCATTAGTATGGCCTGTAGAATAACAATACTCAAGAGATATAGCCTTCTATATTCTTTTAAAAGGCTTTGCACACAGGTCACTAGGAAAATATGACCGTAATGGATGCAAACACAGACCATTTACCATGTTCTGTACTGGCCTCATTGTTTTTGTTCTGTATTTTATAAAACTTAGTTTAAATGGTTTAAGACTAAAAAAGAGCAGAGATTAATGGAAAATCTTTATTAGATACTTCATTACATATTTCACACTCTGTTGTCATTGAATGTTGTCACTAGTAAATACAATTTCACAGTCTTCCTCAAAGTTCTGGCCTTAATAATAAAAGCACACGTGTCCTTATCACTTAAAAGAAATGATCAGCGTTCCATAGGAGTGGGTGTGATTTTTTGTGCAATTATTTTTCCATAACCACCTCTGCCACCATCATAATCTGTTCTGTATTCATCTCGGACCTGTACACAAAATAATGAACTTAATCTTTCAACATCCATCTAAAATTATTTAATGGATTATTTCACTCCAATAAACACATTTTTCATAATTTAATTTGCTCAATATAATTCCAAATAAGCGATTTTATCTTATTTACAAGTTTGATACAGTAATAATTCTTAAAAAAATATTACATTCTAAGAACATTTTGAACCATCATTTGAATGTAAGAAACGTGAAAATGCCATACCTGGCCACCAGTCTTGCCTCTGCCATACTGTCTGCCTTCAATAAATCCTGCATCCCAATCACAACGAATAATTCTGTCATCAAGTCTTGTACCATTTATGTACCTGTAAGATGTCCATTATTGTCAATCTGAATAACCAAGTCCAAAAACCTAATTTAAAAACAAACAGTACACTAACCTCATACAGTTTTCCGAATCATGTCTTGTATAATACTCCACAAAGCAAAATCCACATGGAGTCTTTTTATATTTATCTAAACCCATAATTACTCTTCTGATATCACCGCATCGGGAAAATAATTCGTATATTTGTTCTTCCGTAGTGTAAAATGACAAGTTTCCAATGTAGAGCGTTGATGACGCTTTTAATAGCTTTTCTTGCTCGCTGCGGGAACCCTAAAGAAAGAATTTAATGAATTGATATTTATATACAGAAATAAGTAATTCAAATAGAATATTATAGCATGTTTATAGAAGATATCTTGGATAAAATACTTAAACAAAATACGATAATATACCTTGAAATGTTGATCACGGTATGAACTTATTTCAATAGATGAATTCATAGCGCCGAAGCTGCTTTGCATACTGATTAAAACATTAAATTAATAGAACCAGTCTTGGTTACGAATTTAAAGCAAAGCAATAGTTAAAATTCACTATTACAGAATTCCAGCTCGACAAAAGCAAGCACAAAAAGCGTTTCACTTTTCTAGAGAATGACACTGACATAAATGATGACATTTATAATTTGACCATAGACAAGAATAAATACGGTTCATCCACAGACTAGTAAAAAAGGTTGAGCGTCCGATCTTCTTCTCCGAATCAATCTATTTCCGGCTTGGAGCCGCCCTAAAAAATGCCCAACCCCGAACTGACATTGACATATTTATTTTTTGGGTTAGGTTGGTAGAACTGTAGAAAATAAAAGTTACGAAAATACAACTGTTTTCTTTTTTGTTTAATTTAATTTAACGCTTTTCATTCATTTTTAAGTTTTATTTAACATCAACATCGTGAGTTAACGAAATTGTTGCATTAAAAAAACAAGCACTTTTCGTCCAAATTGTCGGAAAATAATAAGAAACTACTAAAATAGCCTGCTTCCCAATGGCCACTGTCCAAGAATTTGAAACTTTAGACGAAGAGGTTCGCGAGCTAATTCAAAATTATAAACATAAAAGAGCTACTGCCTACGAGCCCTGTACAGTTAAAAACATAAAGGAATGTTTAATTGGCCTCAGCGAAGTGTGTATAATATTTTTTTGATCTTTAACCGCACTCACAGTGCCGGACAGGTTTACTTGCTGTTGATTACTTTTATTATTTTGTCAAATCTTATTTCTAGGAGTTTGGGTTGCTTAACATAAGCTACATTTTCAATCCGTATATAGACTTTTCCGAAAACACTATAGATTCGGACGCCTTAGTGAAGCTTGTTAACTCCATGTGGACTTTATTACAAAAACACAAAAATGTTGCCCAAAAAGCTGATGATTTAGAGGAACGGAATCATATCTTGGAACATAATAATAAGCAACTAAACGTATGTATATGTTTTTCTTCTTTTGTATGTTTTTTTTTGTATTTATCATTCAACCAGCTGTTCCTCGTGGTTTGACCTGTGTCCCGAGGGACGATTTTTCGCAACCGTTTAATATACAGTTATGTACCCTTTCGGTGTAGTGTCCTTCCTCAGTCTTTTAAGTAACAGAGAGTTACTTTTGCATTATACCTAACAAGAATTTTTGAATTGTTATACTTTTACAGGGGCTAGTGACAAGATTGAAAGAAAAGATAAGCTCAGAGAAGAATGAGTCCAAGGCCTGCGTTGCATCAGCACAGAGGATATCTGACCACTCTGATGAAGTGGTACACAAAATGACAGACATGCGTGCCAAATTGTTACAAGTTACCAAACAAAAGGAAGCTAATGAAAGAAAACTACACAATGAAATAACTAGACTTAAACTACAAAATGATAAACTCACTGATCGACTTAGGAATAAAGGTAAGAAGAACATTATCATACTATTAATTGTTAAAGTTCACTTGATATATGGCAGGCATGAATATCATAGCATACAGCTATGATAGATGTGTGCTTTCATATGATTGCAAAAAGTCTAAAAAAATTTAGGTGCTCTGATTAATGATGTCAACAAAAGACAAAATACATTGAAACACAAAAATTTTAATCATAAAATTATGTCAGAATTTTATCAACACTCCATTAATTGTAATTATTTTGCAGATCTTCACACTCATCCTACCAATGCATCACAGGCTATGTGCAAAACTATGAAATCGGAACATGATGATTATGTTAAGCATTTAAAGAGAATAATAAGCAAATTGGAAAATAACAATCAAATGTTATTACAAGAAGTTCTCAAACTCAAAGAAGAACTCATTTTTAGAGGAATGGACCAGTTCACTTTGGATAATGGAAAGAATTAAACTCATCAAACACTTATTTTAACATAAGTTACCAACAAGAGCTGTGACATTTTTTTTTTATTAACTGATACTAACTGACTATTATCAAAAGATTATTATTAGACTACAGACGTTGGATTATATTAAAATAATATAAAATAATATGTATAAAACAAAATGACATTTATTTTCTCAGCATTTATAACTGTGTACAAATATGCAGCTTCATGTAATCCAATGTCTAATCATCAGTATTATAAAATAGCAGTAAGTAATATTGACACTCTATGTAAAAACTAATCTAAGTTTAATTGACACATTTTTTTTAATTAATAATATTTCTTGACTTGTTGCTGATTTTGTAATTAATCTGTCTAACATTACAGTTTTATATTATGACTTCATATTTGTTATGATTTTATATCCAGGCCCACAAAAATGTATAATTAAAATACCAGAATTATTTATTAACCTTTTTAAATATTTATTTAAAGATAAATCGGTTGTCACACAAAATCTCGCTCGCGGCTTCTCCCGTATGTAGGCACTCAAATTTATTTAGATATGAATTTTAAAGGCATTCCACAAGCAGCACTTAAAAAAATTATTACAATTATATTTTAAATTTTAAAAAGTTATCTTTTAATTTCTAATTCTCATAGAGAACAAAATGACTAGCAGAGATGTCATAACGCAAAATCTGCTAGGAAAGTAGCGCGCCAAAATGCGGGCATTCGAGGGACAAGAAACGTTATTTGCTCCTATCTGCCTTTAGAACCTGCAAATTTATTTAAAAATCCGTGTCACCAATCAATCAGTATTACATCTATGACAAATTGTTTTTTTTGGACAACGTACCCGTACGCCTCGTTAGTGTTAGTAACTAATCGTTTTAATCACGCCTACCGTACGTTTCTTGCCCGATTGCTTTATGACTATACACTCATCTTTCCTTCGTCCGAGCTAATAGGCTAGTTTCCTAAAAAATAATAATTAGTCCGTCTTGTAGATTGTCCAAATATAAGCGATACGTATTTTTTCTTTTTTAAATTGGATCAGAACTTGTTAAGATATAGCGTGTTAAAGTTGAGTGTGACGTCACAAGTTGCTACAATTTTCAGGACACTGTGACGTAAAAGGCCCCCACTCCTAATTTTTGAAGTGTATTATCTTTGTCATTTTATGTTTAATTAAAAAAAGAAAAAATACGTATCCAATATTTTTTGATTATCTAAAAAGCGGACTAAATATTATTTCATTATTTCGACCCTGGACACTACCCTATTCTTTATTAACACAGATATTTTGAAGGGAATAACGTCATATCGTCTGATAAAATTAATGGAAAATACATGAATCGGTTAAAGTTAAATATTTAAACATAATAAGTAAATTATCATCTCGAACCAAACAGTAATTACAGTAATATTAGAAAATTGATTAACTAATTTCATGGGGTTTTCACGTGGAATGTCAAGTAGATAATAATGTGTTCCACCCTTGCAATAGGATAACATGTAAGTACCTATGTATCCGACACCAGCAGGGAACCACCAGTCTCCAATCTATGCAATATCTCGGTTTAAAGAAAACTCACGCATTTGTAATACCAGCTTCCGCCCGCGTTTTCACCTGCATCTCCAAGGATCTATTTCCCGCACATGGATAAAAAGTTGTACCTAGCTGCTAAAGTTACAGTTATGGCTAAGCCTCGCATTTAGGTATTATATAAGTATAATTAAACTAATTCACGCCAGCGGTAACAACCGCGTCCTGTGGAAACTTGGCGTACCCGGATAAAAAGGCTGTCCTCAATCTCAATCAAGGGTCTATCAAACATTCAAAGAATCATTCAAATTAAACCCGAGGTTTCTGAGATAAGCGCGTTAATACCAACTTAGACTCTTCAGCATTGTAATAAAAGCACAGATAAGGAAACCTATAGTTTCAGAAGAGAACTATGTACAAAAATTCTAGATAAATAAGTATCGTCATTAATTTAACAAGATGCGCAAACAGTGTCATAAACGTAACTCCGTCCAAACAATATGCGGCGCATGACGTAAACTCGTTTACGGCCGAGGTTTGTACATATTACGTCTGTAGAATTAATTTAGTTGTTGTGTCGTGTGTCCAGGCTTTTGCGAGACTGATGCGCGGATGTTAAAACAGAGACGATAATATATGAGAGTGCGATGTGTCCAGTTTACAACTAGCTGCGCGTGCGCCGAACTGATTCACTCGGCGGCAGTCGCCGACTGAACATTGAAGTGAACATTCTACGTTCGTCCGGGAAAGTGTGTGCGCGCGCCTTGTTTTAACTGCAATCATTTCGTTATCATTAGTATTTCTATAAGATTGATAACATCATTACATCACCAGAGTGATAAGATTCAAGGACTAAGTTACAGGCGAACAGAAGTTTCACCGCGATTGTAGTATGCAACAGCTGTATTAAAATTAAGTGTGAACAATATAGTATATTGTCGTTAAGTGTGAATATTGTGTTGAACTTTGTCGGATGTCGCGGCACGCACCATGGGGACGTCAAAAAGACTGAAGATAACAGTGGTTGGCGATGGTATGGTCGGCAAAACATGTTTGCTCTACGTTTTCACGAAGAATGAATTTCCCGAAGAATATGTACCAACAGTGTAAGTGTCAACTTATTTTCCTGCTATGTTGCTTCTTATAAGTTATTGTACTGTTTGAGATGTCAGGTGCGGCGTATCTTAGGTCAGTAGGGCGACTGAGACGAGGTAAGTGCGACGCGAGTCTAAGCCTCCGAATTAGCACTTCGAAGTCGATGGTAATTATTACACTTATGTACCTACCTCATTACTAACACAGTCGCAGATTTGTCATGCTAAATTGTACCTATAACATCCTGCCATGGACTGGATGATTAAGGATTTTAATAAATTTTCCTTATATTTTCAATAGGTACTTACTAAAACAAGAGTGCTTCGTACATACCGTCACTGACTGATAGTGGCATTTAAAGCAAAATACAGTAAATAAAACTTTATTACGCTCTAGTCGAGGACGCAAATATATAAACACTGGTCATAAATTAATTTTCTTGCTTAAGTACCTCCTGTGGTGGATCCTAAGGTAACTTGAAGATCAGTAACTTGTACCTCTATATTATTCGATTAAAAACGTAGAAACAAATGGGCCTAAGGACAAGTACTTTGACGGTAAATAAATATAAGCAGGAAATCGATTTATCTTACGTCATTCATATTTGTATTATATCGTAGAACTTAACATGATGAGTAATCGTGCGTTGTGAGGTGTAAAACCAGATATTTAAAGCAAAGATCACAGGTAGGTAATATCATTTGAGTACGAACAACATTTAACAGATAAGCCACAATTTATGATACATTTTATTGTGTTTAGAGATAATAATGATGTCTATCAGTTTTGTCTTTGATACTTGTTAACTCAATCGTGTAGAAAATATGTATAAAGATACATTTCGTACTGTCGTTTCCCGATCTTCCACTTCAGCTTACCCTATATTCCCTATAAAATTTGTCATCATTCCATAACTTTGAGTTAAGACATAGTTTTCGGGAAGTACCCGATCAATTCAGTAGTCACTCAGAATTTTCTTTTAAAAAATAATTTCGTTCCCTTCATTTATAAAAAAACGTTGAACTGGCATGGTGAGTGAACGTTAATTTTGCCAGTAATATTCAGCACCAGCGGGCTAAATATTATTGAACAGGTACCTACTTAGCATTGCGAGCTGCACTATTTATAAAGTCAAATACGTCGCGGCATTGTTGTATTGTATCTACACGTCGTCGCTTCCTCTTTATGAAACTGGACGCACGCCTACAGCAACTTTAATTTCCTTGCAATCCATCTCTACTAAATAGCACAATTTCTCTGACACGAAGCTAGACGACAAATATAGTATTTAAGATTTTCAAAGAGACTAGTTGTAGTTTTATTTTTATTAAATATCATTCGAGCCACATGCATATTTATATTTATACTATGTTTGAAAAACTCGCAGTTTGGTAGCCGGTAGGTTAACGTACGCGTGTAGGATTGCTGTCGCCAGTACCGGTAATAGCTAGCATCAATTGTAATATCATTTTGAAATACCTATAATCTTTTACTGAACAACCATCGTCAGCCCTTGCCCTTATCCCAATTGATTGTCTATTCTTCCTTACTTCTCTGCCTGACATGTAGATAAAAACCTTAAATTCAATAGGTACCTAAATAGCAAAACAAATCGTTTCTTTGGTAGTTTCCTTCCTTGATAGGTACCCCTCAAATTCATGTATTCCCCACAATGCCATCCATATCCTCATTGCTCCGTATCACAACTACGACAGTTTCCACCACACAGCTGCTCCGATGCTGGTACCGAACTTCCTCTTACATTCCTCGTAAGAATAATATAAATAACAAACTGTAAAAATGGTTTTCAAATAACGTGATATTTTTTGGCGACAGGTTCGACAACTATGTCGGTCACATCACCGTGGATGGTGAAGAGGTGGAAATGGCGTTGTGGGACACTGCCGGCCAGGAGGACTACGAACGGTTAAGGCCTTTATCTTATACACAGGTGAGTTTCTTTCATGGTTTGGTCATTTGGTCCCGATGTGCGCGTGAGCGATTAAAAAAGCATTTCGGAATTCGTTACACCAGACGTATTTAGGCAAAGATTTTTGGGAACTTCTCCATTTGCCACTGAGTTATTGACTCTCAATAGGTACCTACCAGTTGCATCAGACAATACCCTAACATTTCGGTTCTGACGTTCAGAGTTCAAATTTAGTGCTCTTTTAATTGTAATTCAAACAGTAGTGTTGTTTAAATAATTCAAATGTTATTGTTCTGTTACAGACAAACTGTTTCCTCGTGTGCTATTCGGTGGGCACTCGTTCGTCATTCGAAAACGTGATCCACAAATGGTATCCAGAGCTAAAACACTTCAATGAAAAAGTACCCATTGTATTAGTTGGTAAGTTCAGAACAAAAATTTAATTGAACCTTCCTGCTTAATTTTAAGAAGTTTGACTTCTCCCGCAACGTAATACCTAAAACACCTGTATTTCCATATGGCGGAAAAAGGTTTTCAGGGTGTATGTAATTCCTAATTTCATATTTCTTCTTAAGTTATTATTAGACTCCCGAAAGCTCAGTCCAGCATACGAGTGCGCTATTAATTTCATTTCGGCTCGAGAGTCCTTTGTAACAACGTTCACTGAAATTAATGCAGAGCTCATTATTATTTTAAAAAATTGTTAATTATGTACACTGCAATTGGCGGCTATTAGCTAAATGAGTGTTAATAAGGAAGAACTTAATTGGTGCTTTAGATCCATTGTTAAATTCGCACTTATCAAGCTTTGCTTACTCAGCCTAAAGTAATTAAGGTTTACTAACGATCAGGCTATTTTAAGCAAATCAACAAATTGACCGTTTTCGTCGTAACTTCGCATATTTCTCAATGATCCCTCTTATTTGGAGATTTTTCTCGATGATTCCTTTTATTTGGATAAGTGCCTGATGTCGATATTTTTATTGCTTGGATTAATTGAACGAACATGTCGAAAAGGTGTCGTGCTCCCTTGTGTTGGGAGGCAGGCGAACCATTGTAAAATAATTACGTATTGGTATATTATTATGTACTATATCATGTTTAATTTATCCGTTTCAGCAACTAAAATTGACCTGCGAGCATCCGGCAGCGCAGTGATTACGACACAAGAAGGAAAGAAACTAAAAAAGAAAATTCGGTAAGCTCATAATCACAAACTTCCTAGAATAATATCTGTTTCACTCGTATCGTACCAAATTACAGTGAAAGATAGTATTGAAACTGAATATTTTTTAAAACAACACAAAAGTGAAAACTGACAAGGGTTATCGTGCGCGAGCGCCGCCGGCAGCTGCGCTATCGCCTCTTATCACCCGTTGATAATGACACCAGCATTGTGATATAACGACACAGAAATCATTTATTAAATAAATCAGGCGATTTAACTTGAACACAATTAGTTAAGTGCTATTAACTATTTACATAGATATTTGCGTCCTTAGTCACTTTGGTTTATCTGCTACGTTTGAATATTAATTAAGAGTTATCACCCGTTTCCCTATTCACTGATTTTATGATGAAGACACAAGTAGTTATTTATCTTTTGATACTGTTTGGCGAAGTTTCTATGATGCTTATCAGTTGGAGTGTCGTTGTAGAAGTGGGTAGCTACATGCGAGGCTGTTATTAACGTCGGTGTACTGGTTTCAGAGCGGTGCAGCTGGTGGAGTGCTCGGCGCTGGAGCGGGTCAACATGAACGAGGTGTTCGAGGAGGCGGTGCGCGCCGCGCTGCGCAAGACGCCCGTGCACAAGCGCACCTGTGCATATCTCTGACACTCTTCATACATCCAAATATTTTCTCAACACGACCCGCGGAAATCACCATCAACCAAAAGACAAACAAGCCGCGCACCATTCAAACATTCGCTGTTTAATCTTTCCAGAGTAACCGCGATTGTTATTGGTTAGATATTGACTTAAATGTTGCATTTTAACTTCAAGTATTATTAAACTGCAAAATGAGAAAATAGATCGACGATAGTGAGATTAGTCGGTTGATACATTGAGATTTTAGTTTAAGAACAAGCGTTGAGTAATGTGCTATTTATGATGCTATTGTACAAACATTATTACTTATAAAGTTTTTTTTGGTATTAAGTTAAATATGAAATGTATATTTGGTTTAGAAATGTAAATATAAAGTTAGATTAATATATTTTACGACAAAAATACCAAATTTAAGGAAACGTAGTCTACCTACGTTATTTTTCATGAGCAATAATAGCGCAATGTATTTTCCTCAATGCATGTATTAATTTGTTGCCTGTGGACTAAGCTTGGTTATAGATTCGTTGTACGTTGAGTTACGTCTGTAGTATGCAAGCTATTATATTTTAAAGTAGAATAATTTGATCACACTGCCACACTGTAGGTAGATTTCCCTCGTTCTACAACTTACATTATACGAGCTTAGCTTAGATACTTTAGGACGCATTTTACCGGGTACAATAAAGGGAATGATTGAGCTATGCCCGATGACGCCGATGCCGGCGCACTTATCCAATGTTGGGTTTACAAACCATACGTTAGTCATCGGTTGCTTACCAAGGATTTTCCGAATCACAGATAGATGACGTCATTAATACACAGTACGTAAATAATATGTATGGTATTTTACAATAAACTGACTGAATCAGTATTTTTGTAGCACAGGAAACGAATGCAATAATTGTAACACATGATAGATAGTAATATTTTAACAGGAAAATGCAAGAACTATTTATACTTAGAACATGTAGAATTTATCTTAAAAAAAATGTAGTAATATTTATCAAAATGCGCTAGCCGGTGTTTTGTAAGTATTAATTTATGTATTGAACGCCGCAAAAACTAGCGCACCAAATGGATAATAATTTACAAGTGTTAATGTTTACCAAAAATCCATATTTTAAGTAAATATATTGTATTAATTTATACTTAGTTTTATTATTTGTTGTTATATGTGTTGTATTTTATGAAGGTAGGTTTCCATACTATTGATAGCAGAATTAAAATATCTGCAAAAATAAATGATACACTTACCAACTGTCCGCAGCGCAGTTTCTATTTAAATGGTTGTTGAAATAAAAACAAAAGTTTAGTTAAAAATATGTATAATGCGGCAACCATGGCACATACTGACTTATAGAGAGCGTTAATTTTACACAATTTAACATTATTTTGTGACAATTTCATAACTTGTACAAACGTGAAAATGTTATGTTAGGAGTTTACAGGCTAGATTGATGACAATATGGCCGTTGTTGGCAACAACACGCCAAACACACTTACACCGCTATATTATGCTTTATTCGATTCAAAAACACGTACTAAATATGGACAATACAGACAAACCATTATGAGATTACTCCCGCCTTGTATGAATAAGAGAAGTTTGACATATACTACAGTACTTTACTATGAGATGATATAATTTAATTCTGAAGTCTGGAGTTTCAGATGGACTCTCACATTTGTTGACATTCAGCACCAGGTTGTGTTAAAAAAAAACAATTTTGTGTACGTTAAGGCCGCAAATTCGGAACAGTGGGGATTCAATGTATACCTACGTGGCATAGACTATACAGAACCGAGCTTCTGCATTTTCACGTTAAAGTTCTGCAAACTGGCCACACCGATTACTCTCAACTACTATGTAAAATATGTGAAGGGTTACCCGCTGTTCCGAATTCGCAGCGAGAAGGTCCCTACTGAGTAGATTTCAATGCGTCCGAACGCACACGAGGCCGAGCCACGGCGAACAAAACGTGTCAGGCGCGGAACACTCTGAGGACATTACTTGTCATTTCTTCTTCGAACGCTCTATGAGTTTACTCTGTAAAAGACACAAAATATTTTTTAAATAAGTCGGTCACGCGACAAATTGATTAGGTGATTCAAGCTATTGTTAATCCCTTTTTTAAATAATTTAATCTGAAATCTTTGATACAATTAGAGGTTACACGAATGAATTTTCAGTCTACATGCACTTTACATAGTTCTTTTATCTTATCACAAAGATATAATTGATATCACTCAAAAATTGCGATATCACGTCCGGACACAATTGTATACGTATTGTGAACACCAACTGAATCATATCCGGCCGTCTTGAGCGGGATGTTTGTCAAATTTGAAAGACTGAATTTGCATTGAGTAAATAATTCTTATGTAACTTTATCAAACTGATATCCAAATAACTATTAATATTGAATTGATAAGAAACATGGAGTGCAAAATGACGAGCGGAGGTGCTATAACGGAAAATGTCCCAAGAAAGTAGCGTTACCATCGTACGGGTATTTGGGGAACGAGGAACGTTACTGTCTACGCCTTCTTTGGAAACCGCCCATTTTTTTAAAGTGAAAAATCATGGACATACACTCGTAAATACGCTCCCCGTAACTTTTTATTTGCCTGACCTACCAGCCTCACCTTTCACCGTGGTAAGTAGTGTTAGCTAAGTTGAGTCCGATCTCGCTGAGGTGCTTGTGCTCCAGAAGGCGCCTGACCTCGCTGGATTATGGCATCTCCCTTCATATCCTAACTCCTTGGTAAATGGTGTTGCCTACCTTAGCTAGGTTGAGTCCGATCTCGCTGAGGCGCTTGTGCTGGTAGGTGAGCGGCTCGTGCAGCTTGGCGTCGCCGCGCTTGTAGAAGTCGCTGTAGTCGAGCCGGAACGCCAGCGTCTGAAGCGACACCTCCGGGTGCAGAGCCAGCTTCAGTATCAACGTCGTCACGTGACCCCTAGCATAAGAAACCACGTTATTTCTACACGTTATTTAGAAGAAAAAAAATATTTCGAAATTACAAAACTATTGTGTATGTTTCTGGAATGACCACGCAGAGAAACATAGAGCATGCCGAGTTCAAACTGTTCAAGCATTTCTTTTTCGACTACCCTTTTATGGAACTAGACAAAAATTGGATATCCCAAAATAAAAGTTCGGAAATCTGGATTCCTTGATATACATATCAGAGCTAAAAACAATAAAAATATTGATTAGCCTAATAGCCTTATACTACTTGGCATGATAATACTAGGCCAAAGATGAACATGAAATATAATTAGTAACGGCATGGGTTAAAGTAACAAATCGTGCGTGAAGAATGGACCGTGTAACATAGTTATAGTACCTGTACGTGCGAGCCCAAACGTTCAAGTCGGCTCTCCGACTCGCTAGGAACTGGTGGAAGATCTTCCGCTTCTCCTTGTCTTGAGCCTCGTCAGCTGCCGTGAATGCATATTCTCCTGAACGACAAATGTAAATAACCCAGTAGTATAAAAGTTTTTTTTAAATCATATATTATACATCATAATATTAGCTTCACTCGCATTGTATAACTATCTCACGGATAAGTTTTACTGTGAGAAAACTATTGAAGTTACTTGTTTTTTAAGTGTCAACGGAGTTTCTTGCCGGTTCTTCTCACTATGACTTGTGCTGACCAAGGAGTGCAAGGTTTGACTTTTCGAAAGAATTCAGGTCTATTTATGATAAAAAAAACCGGCCAAGTGCGAGTCGGACTCGCGCACCGAGGGTTCCGTATAAATCCTGTATAGATAAAAAGTGAGTCTCGCGCCAACCGTTCAGTTTAGAACAATCATAGTTATGGTAATTTCGTGAGAGTCAAAATACCTAGTTAATATTTTTTATTTTATAATATAACTAAAATAGTAGGCCAGTACCTTGTAAAAGTTATTTTATTAAAGTTATTTATATACAACATTTTATAGTCATCATTCAGAAATCTGATTGAAAATAACTAATTATGTCTTAAAGGCTGACCCGCTTTGTAAAAAGTGGCGGACATGAATCAAAGTAGTTTTAAATCGTGGAGAATGGTATGACGTTTCTTTGAATATAAATATTTTATTAAAATTCCATGGAGACAATGTCCAGGATCGTTTGAAAAATATAAAAGACAAGCAGTTTCAGAGGATTGTACTGGTTGCAATGCTAGTTTTTATTGTTAAAGACTTTTCATAAAGAAGGAAGATGCCAATTCGGATGACCAGGATCTGATGAGGATCTGGAAACCCTGAGAAATCGAGGGCAACTCTTGAATATTGTAGGCACGCATCGAGTCAAAACCAGACATGTGACTGTATTTTTGAGGGTACTGGTAAACAGTGAAGGTTTGGAGCTGATTTGATTATGGAGACTACAGAGAGTACTGAGAGGGAACTCCTGAATGGTATGTTGCAAGTACCACGTGTTTGGGCTTATTTTATTCGTATTGGCGAAGACTTTCCACATAGATAGGTTTGATTGCCATTGTGGGATCGATAGCAAAGATCAGATATAGTTATGGGAACTCCTTTACAATTTATAACGTAACCTTGTGTTGGAGCTTATTTTATTTTAGGTGATGAGAATTCACTACTAATGGGATCTTTTATTTTTGAGGGATTAATCACCTAACGAGCTCCAGTTTCAGGTTTTTTTCGAAACTGCCTGACGACTTGTAATGATCCGATGAATCCGCCGTGGGTATGGTTTCCATACTAAGGTGCCCAAAGACCTTTGAATGATTTAGAATTTTTCACAGTTTAGAGGCAATTATATTTAAGAAGTGTTTGATATGAATTTCAACTTTAATATCTCTACGCGTTCATGTGAAAAAGGGTAGGTAGTAAGTTTATAATCATTAAAAAAATATTTTATGTCATGTAAGCAAAAATAATATTTTAATATTTTATGTAACTTCAAATTTATCATTTTCGCAATTTTTCCTTTATCTGTACTATATAACGTTGCTTCTTGCCGAATTTCAAGATTCTGAGTTCACGGGAAGTACCTTGTAGGTTTTGATTCCCTAGCGTGTGACGGAAATTCGTCTAAGGTATCGGTATAACTGCTGTATCTTTTCACCGCGTTAATTTAGAAGTTTGATTTTTTCACTGCCTAAAGGGACAATAAACATAGGTATTTGGTATAAATTTCAATTTAATACCATTATTCGTTCGTGAGAAATAAGGTAGTAAGTTTCATTTTATTAAAATATTTTTTTTTATATTATATAACTGAAAAAATGAGATTTTCGGGATTTTTCCTATATTTGCATTATATGACAATGCTTCATGCCAAATTTCAAGACTCTGAGTTTACGGGAAGTATCCTGTAGGTTTTGATTCCTTTGCGAGTATCGAAAATTTGTTGAAAATATCGACATAATCGGCTGTATCTTTTGATTGGCTTGGCTTAGAAGTTTGATATTTTCACAGCTTAAAGGGACAATAGACCTAAGTATTTCATGTGAATTTCAGCTTGATACGTCCACGCGTTCCTGAGATAAAGGGTCTTGACAGACAGACAGACAGACAGACAGACGGACAACAAAGTGATCCTATAAGGGTTCCGTTTTTTCCTTTTGAGGTACGGAACCCTAAAAAGAGTTGATATTGACATCTCTCAATCCAAAAGATTTCAAGATAACGCTAAAAAACAGCAGGGTTAGAAAACTACGTGAATTTGTATGGACTTACCGCGAGCCACTCTGTCCGCTTTCATCTGTTCTATTTTGTCGCGTCGCTCGAGCTCGCTGTTGATGCCGGCGTGCAGCGTCGACTCGAAGCTACGCAACGCTAGCGTTTCGTTCAACACGTTGCCCAAGTACGACTGAAGCTCCTATAAGATTGCGAATCCAATGTAGCGTCGCGTTTAGTGACGGTATTTATGACCCCTGGGAAAATTGTGAGGTTTCCCAGTAACATAAGAGAGTACATAAGGGGTGTACATAAGAGAGTACATAAGAGGAGTATATAAAAGAGTGCATAAGAGAGTACAATTTTTTTCCCAGGTTGATAATAAGGTGGCTTAGGTACGCTATATGTGGAGATTTGCCATAATTGTTCGCTCGAAAATGGTGGTCGAGTGTATAGGTCTGTCTGAGCCGTGTGGTGCCGGTGGCGCGGCAGTACCTGCGTGGTGGAGTGTATCATGGCGTGTATGGAGTGGCGGTCGAGCGCGCGGTGGTGCAGGCGCAGCAGCGTGTCGAGGTCGGCGCGGTCGGCGGCGGCGGCCAGCAGCGCCTGCCAGGCGGGCTCGGCGCCGACGCCGCCCGCCTCCTGCAGCGCGCCCATCAGCCGCAGCGCCTCCAGTCGTAGGCAAGACACGCGTCGCATCAGGCTCCACACCTCTGACAACGTCACACCAACATTACAATCCATCTTTAAACTCCAGTTTCCAAATTCCTGCACCTAGAAAACTGTTTACCTGGCATATGCTTGAGCCTCTTCTGTAGAATAGCATGTTCGCGCCAGGCATCATGCAGCCCGTACTCGATGCGCTTGACTCGCCACAGCTGCGTGAAGAGCGCCCGGTAGCGCGCGGCGCACGTGGCCGGGAATAGAGTGCCCAGGGGTCCGTCCACGCGGTACTGCAGAGCAAATACGTCCCAGCCGCAGTCGTCGCGACCGTCGCCTGTAGGCAATAAATAGGATGATGCCCATATCACATTGTCTTCTTGACGAAACGAAAATTAATTAGACTGCTTAAAAATATATTAAGCCAAACTTTGTGGGTAGTTTCAATCCCTACCACTTCCTATAAAAGCGCACGCGCACGCTCAGTTGCGTCCGCTCTGCTTGGTCGTCGAGTAGAAAGGTGGTTGGCGATGATATTGTAAGACTATTCCTTTTGCTTATCTTGTGTTGGACAAGTAACCGTTGTTTTAGAGTTGTTTTTCACAATGTTGTTTACATTTTTGATTGAATTATTCTCGGTCATACTTAATTATTATTAATTTCAACTTGCCAATTTGTAATAAAAAGTACATAAGTTCGTTGTGATCTGTCTTTGAAACTAAATATAATTTTAATTAATTTTACTTACAGTTAGGGTAGAGATTAACGTGTAGCCTGGCGAGTACGTGCGGCGGCTCGAACTGCGCGTTGGTGGCACGCACGGCCGCCTCCAGCGTGCACGTCAGGTTGTGCACGTATAGCGACGTCGCCGGCTTGTTCAGCTCATCTCTGTGCGGGAAGAGTTACGAGATTGTAAAGACCGTATTAGAAGCAATACTAAATTGAATACTGGGAAGTTTGATGCGCTACTTCTTCCCAGCAAATAACACATACGAGGTGGTGACAGGTGGACGTTTTGGGAACTTTTGACGTTCAAAAACTACTGTTTTGCAGCCGAAATTGAATAAACGATTTATGATTTGATTTAATGAGTTAGCCTGGACTGGTCTACCTTAAAAAAAAGAGAGGCAGAAGAAAACTGACAGATAGATCGGTAAACTATATGACGTATTACATTCTTAAAATAAATACCGACTACATTAGAAACGACGATATAATTTTACAAGGAAGGCTACATACTGCAGCAGCGTCATAAGATGGTGCACGAAGTCGCCCTGCGCGAGCAGCAGGTAGCGGCGGTGCGCGGCCAGGTGGTCGAGCAGGTGGTGGTGCTGCGTCAGCGCCGCCAGCAGCCGCGCCGACGCCGCCGCGTGCGCCGCCGCCACGCCCTCGCGCAGCCCCGCCGCCTCCCACCACGCGCCGCCCTCGGCACCACGCTCCGATCCTGGTAATATGGACTCTGGATTTACGTCACATGGCCAGAGTTCATCAGCTCAGAGACAGAGAGGACCTCACGCTGTTTATGATATCACAAATCGCGAAAAAAAACTGCAGTGTTGTAATACAATATTAGTCATAGGTTTGGCGCGTAATACAATGTAATTTCCCCTATAATCTCCATTTCGTAATAGGTACTCACTTATGCATGTACTTCCCCTAAGAACTCGTTTATAGACTACCTATAGTAAGTACTACTGATGTCTGACCTGTATGCGGCTTGAGCAGCGCCTGCAGATGCTGCGCGTGGTCGCTGGGCCCGGCGGGCTCGTCCTGGCAGGCCTCGCGCATGAACACCACGCTCTTGCCCGTCGCCAGGATCTGCGCCGCCTGTTCCCGCGACATGAACGACGGCACCATCCACTCTCTGCAAACACAACAATATTAATAATATGAAAGCACTATTGATGGCAGGAGTTCATCAACAACATGAACATCAGTTTTCTTGAAACAACTGTTTACTATGAATTTTCCAATTTAATTTTCAAAGTGAACAGCTGTTTTAAGAATAACGGACGTTTGACCATTTATTTACTGTTGTGTTGTGGTGTGTGTGTTGAAGTGAATTTGTACATACCTAACTCTATACTTGTCATGCCACATCCTATCGATTGGGACTCCACTTCTGCTCTCAATAAAGAACTCGTTGAATCGATCGTCAATCTCCCCTGAAACAAAAATATACGATAATGTAGGTGGGCTGCGGGATTGTTCGAAAAAGTTGCCGCGGTCTTGCTACATAAAGGGCTTAGGAAGGAAGAAAAAGTCTGCCACTCCCTCACGCTGCACCCACAGCGGATGAGGTCATTTGATTATTTCCGACCATATAAGACATCTCTTAGCTTGGTTTATCGTCAAAATCTGCATAGTAATGTACAAATATTGCACCCCCAAAGCGACAATCACTTTTCCAAAAATGTGTTAAATATCTACAAATATCCTAAAGCAACCTTACTTGGTGCAATACCATTACTTTTGTAGTAAGAAAAATTTGTCGTCTTAGTTCATTTCATCTACATATTCTTTCTTCACTGTTGCATGAGGGAGATGTCAAAGTTTTAAATGCTTCTCCTGAGAAATTACATTTTTGTATTCAGTGACAGTGTCGCACTGGGGTGGTGCTATATGAGTACATGGTAGCTATATACTGACCGTGTATGAGCCATCGCGTGAGCATGAGCAGCAGCGGGTATGTGAGCGCGGTGAGCAGACGCCGCGCCAGCATGGCCACGCGCTCGTCGCCGTGACGCACGAAGCGGTGCACGCACGACGCCAGCTCGCCACCTATGCAAACATGACAATTATCTATCTATAACTAAATGTAGGGTAATAGACGACCAACGCCTTAGTCTGCCCGTGACCATGGATGCTGTAAAGGATCCGAAACGTCGGGATTAAATAATGTAAATACAACATCGATGAAATCCCGATAAGTAATTCTATAAAATTACTCTATTTATTCAAAAACAAGCTCTTGCTCGCTGTTTCGCTCGTGTCTTGAAGAACTACTTCGCGCACCTGGATAAGTGTAACTTTTAATAAATAACCATACTTTGGTCGATAAATGGATTGATTTGGTTTGTTCTGTCTAACAAACAAAGCTTCTTCTTCTTCTATCTATACAGAGGAGAGATCTATATATATATATATATAAAGAGGCAAACTTTGTTTGTATGGTTGTAATGGATAAACTCAAAAACTACTGGACTGATTTTAAATATTCTTCCACCATTAGAAAGCTATATTATCTGCGAGTAACATAGGCTCCCGGTGCGGGCAGTAGCTCCCATGGGACGCGGTTGAAACCGCGGCAAAACGGCTAGTGTATAATATTAGAACAGTTTAAGTTACGGCGTTTGATAGCTAGAATTGCTGTAATATACCTTTCTTGTGATGGGCAGCATGCGCGATATTGGCCAGCCAAGTGAGTCGATGCAACGGCTCCTGTGCCCATACACACACTCTGCGCAGAGTGCCGCCGCCGCCATCACCTTCGCAAGCCTGGTGACACAAAACATTATAATAACTAATCTCTAGTGAACCTAATAATCTAAATTAGACAGCATTATACATACCTGAGACTGTAGAAGAGCCACGCTGCGATAGTATTCAGTGAGTTCATCTCTTATTGATGCTACCAAGCCCTCTCCCATCAGCCCTAAAGTAAAATTAGAAAAAAAAAGTTTTAAAACCTATTTTCTCAATTTTTTTTAAACCCACTGTAGAAACGAGTTTCTTATCACTGGTTGACTAGGACATACCTTGAGGCATAAGTCCAGAGGCTGGGTCGATGAACTCCTTGAGCCTGTCGTGTAAGAAGCCGAGATGTGCGATGCGCGCGTGCAACGCTTGCTGCGGGCGCGGCGCGACGCCAACCCCGCGTGACTTCACTCCCGTCGCGGCGAGCACTGCTTCGCGTACGCAAGTGCGCTCGGTTGTTCGATCTAAATTCAAACAATTTAGTTATTTAAGAAATATGTTATTTATTAATGATGATGATGATGAGAGATAAATTCATAACACCTTTTACCTTGAGAGTATGAATGTCAATGATATCTCGAAACATTGTATGAGCATACTCTTTCATCATCTGCAAGACTAGCAATACTGACTCGGATCCATGCACTTACAAAGTTCAAACTTAATCAATATGGCAATACACAGTATTACTGTGTTCAAATTCAAATTGCATGAACAGGTGACAGAAATTCATAAATATTTTTTTTTTCAGATAGCAAAATGGTTTTTTGTTGAGTTATGAAGATAGTGTAATAATATATTTACCAGCAGATTGCAATGCCACAGCCAAGTTACTGTTATTGGATGGGAGGCTCTGATTGGAGCCTTGCTGTTTATTGGCATGGCTACCCCAGCTCATTGAACCAATTGTGCTCTTACTTGTGCTTGATGTTGCACATATGCCTGTGGCAGATTTCTGAAATGGAACAATTTTATGTAGACCTCAGTCAACATTTTAATTGTAATGTACAGAAACTACAAGACTGTAACTCACGGTGGCAGCAAGGTGAGGAATTGGGAATAGCTGTTGAGTAGACTCTGACTGCTGAGGTGATTCGGACAGAGCCAGAAGTAGAGCCAAGACTGACACACGCTGCTTCAGTATAAACTGCAAAATGAGGAAATTGTAACTTTGCTATATATCATTTGAAAAGTTGAATATGTTATACTTAAATTATCATACTCACTGAACCTTTCAGTTTGGAATAGCATTCGTTGAATTTGTCTGCGTCTCTAGAAGACACACTAGACAATTTTGATTGTATCTTCTGACACAGCAGCCTTTCATCCTGAACAGTCCGGGTCTTCTCGCCAGTTGATGATAAGTATGAAACCGCCAATTCATATGCACCATCTGTATACATAACATCTGTACATAACTATGGTCTATGTCTAATTAATGTGGTGTTAACCTATTTGACATCTTCACATTAGTGACAAGCCTCCAACTAACAACATTTTTGCAGTGATAGCCTTCTTAGTGTTCAATTAGATTAATAAACAACATTTACCTTTTCTCAAACTTGGAAATAAAGATTTAAAGTAATCATGGAAGTTATTCATAAAAATCATATAAAATGTTTTTTAAAACATTCATAAATGCACAAACTGTTATTAAAATCTTATTTCTTGTGACATTAGCAAATTTATCAAAAACAATTTGTAGTTGTTTTGAAAATAGAATTTACCTGGATCTAATGACAATCCTGCACACAATTTTTGAAGTAGTCCAGAGAGATTATTTGAAGACAAGTCCATTTTGACAAAAAAATATCTTCATCTACAATATAAAGATTATTTTGGTTCGGAATGATTATTATTTGCTATGGTACAATATTAAAACCATCACAATATTTACAAAGCTAATTTCATATCATAAGAAAACATGCACTTTTGTGTTTTCTCGCGGATTCGACAAAGATCGAATAGCATAAAAGATCTAATTCATTCTTGTTAAAAGTTATCCTAAGAACCAAGAATATGAAGAATTTACTTATTGTACGAACTAAATAATTAAAAACGATCAAATCAACCGAAAACTGTGTTTGTCATTTTTGTTTGACAATTGCATGACATCTACTAGAGAGGAGGTGCAGACGATAAGAGGATACCCAATGCTCATTGCTGATGTTTGAAACAGGATTATTTGTGATGGCATTGCTTTAGCTATTTTCACTATATTACACCGCCGCTATACAGTAATACTAAAACGATTAAATCGCATGGGTAATGTGCATCTTGCGTTGAACACTTACTAAATTAGTCATAACGTCATTCAGCTCAACTCCAGTTTATCGTTATTTTATCTATGGTAAAAAGTAGATGTGTGCTCCGAAATATTACTCAGTACACTCATGCTCTGGACGTCGTACATGAATCCAAGGCTGCATATTGTACTGATGATGAGACCCGGACCAGTGCAGCGTATCCTCAATGAAATCAAAGCACTGGCCACTTTAGAACGAGACTGACAGTATGGAGTGGGTCATGAGGACCAACCAGTTTACTAAGCTACATTTGGGAACACACCTTAGGCTGCGGTTCCATTGAGGCGGAGCGGAGACGAGCTGTGCTGCGATTCACGGTCACCCGTAACATTCTTTGAAATCCACATCTCTTCTCCATTCCGTTTCAAAGGCAACAGCAACAGCGAAGAGGACCTAAATTATTTAAAATATCAGGAAAACGGGCTAGATTATCTTTCTCTACTACGCCCTATCCATTCAGTGTAGAGCACAGAGAGAGGTGGCTCACTCTCGTGACTCGAATGTTGAAGGAGTTCCTATATGCGATACGAATAGGCAAAGCAGCTCCGCTTCAGTGGGAACAACTGCTAACAACTACCTCTTTTCACAGCTGAGCCCCGCTCCGCTACGCCTCAATGGAACCGCAGCGTTAGATGTCATATCTTATCAAATGTCAAGTCAAGTTTTATTGTCATTTCTCAATATCGGTAGAGGTTAGGAAATGAATATAAACAAAATTTATCATGAATCCCAAAAGCGAAGAAGCACGTAACCGTGACGAAAACCCATTTGAGGGAATGGTTATTGCAAGTTCAGAATCATTAGACAACTTAGAAGGCCGCAGTGCATGTCCGCGGTGCGGCAAATCACGAATGTATTTCTGCTATACATGCTACGTGCCAGTTTCCCTTATTGCAGGAAAAATTCCAGAATGCAAGGTAGGTAACTCTGTCTTTGTCTAGGTGTCTGATAATACGACCAGAACAGACCGTGGGAATCTATGATGTTTCATTCATTGATCTAATGTATACTCCTTTTTTCAGCTTCCAATAAAGGTGGATATAATTAAACACCGGCGAGAAATAGATGGTAAAAGCACTTCAGCACATGCAGCCGTTTTAGCACCAAATGATGTCACCGTATACACATATCCAGATGTACCTGAATATCCCCTGGATGGCAAAACCGTATTATTGTTTCCAGGAGCAGAGGCTAGAACTGTCCAGGAATTGTTTACTGGAAAAGACAATGCTCCTAGTTATTCTGATCTGTTGTTAGCAGAACTACCTTCTGGTTATAATGTAGGAACATTAATGACAAAAGTATTAAAACATCAAGACATTAATGAAATTCAGCATGCCCATAAGTTTCCAATAGACAGAGTAGTTCTTATAGACAGTACATGGAACCAGAGTAGAGGAATATATGCTGACGAAAGACTTCAAAAGATACCCACAATAGTGCTCCAGAGAAGAGCTTCCCAATTTTGGCGCCACCAGAAAGGTAGCCCCAGGTGGTACCTTTCAACAATAGAAGCCTTACATCAGCTGCTGCTAGAGCTACATATATGTGCATGGGGTAGGAGTGAACACTATAAGTCATTCCTCACAGTATACAGTCCTGTGCACAAAGACGACAACCATCCCCAGTGTAAACCTTACATAGGACAATATGACAACCTGCTGTATTTCTTTAAATTTATGTATGAAAAATTACATAAACTGTACAAGCATGAGAGCTTATTAGCATATACCAGACCCATGACATAGCTTCAGTGTCATTAAGTTTTGTCTACACCTATTTAAGGTTAAATATTAGGTAGGAACATCAGAGATGTAAATTATTGATAACTCAGTGATAGCAATAAATTTTTAAGAATTACTCTGTATAAGACAATCATTGAATAATACAGTAATAAAATTAAGAAATGTGATTACTTTTACTATTTATACTCTTTTATTTGTTATAAAAAATATTCCTATTATTACACAAGTAACAAAAATTAAGTAATTCCTATAGGTAAATGGAAATTTGTAGATTAAAATTAATGTCGACAATAATAATTCATATTGAGTTCCATGAATACTAATTTTATGGTTACCTCATATCACCATCACAATACATACCAATTACATACAGAAAGTGGGAATATAAATGATTCACTATTATCAATATAGAGTAAATATGAAAGGTATAATTTAATAAACTTACAGTATAAAGCTTTACAATGGCAATTTTAACCATTAATAATGTATACATTTCCAAATACTATATGATGTTTCCTGCAGTATCAATGAGGGTTTTTGAAATTTTTTCTGCCACCGGGTGGCGCCACGTATGCGTCTGGTCCAAACAGCTGTCAAATAGTATGGAATTGTAGGTGCCGAACTTATTGTTTATTGAAATTCTGTTATATTGGAAGTGTTATTGATTTTATTATGGACTACGGTCAGAATAAGGTTTCCGAACTAAAAATTGAGCTAAGAGAGAGGGTGCAAAAGTCACTGGTAGTTGAAAAATTTGTTAACACAATATGATTTAGTTTTTTTTATTTACTCAACCTCAATAGTAAAACAATAATGCAGTCACTGACCTCTATATTTACACACTGGACCGGCTGTTCCGTACGTTTGACAGCAATTTTATTGTGCCCATTTGAAGCGCCAATATCGTCTAAGCGAGTGTCCACAAAACTAATTTTGACGTATAATTTCAAATGGCTGCGAGAGACGTGTTTGTTCATTGGTTCACTGTAAAATAATTTTAGTACCTTAGTACATACCACGAACACTCGCTACGTCTAACAGCGCCAAAATGGCGATTATCAAACGGGCACAAAAACACGTTGACAACAGCCTGTCCAGTGGTAAATATAGAGGTCAGTGAATGCAGTGCTTTAATTATAAAATAAAAAAACCACTAAAATCGTTCACTATTCATAGTAAAGATAAACACTTTGACAGTTACCTGGACCTGACGACTCAGTGCGCCACCTGGTGGACGCCATTTTAGAAAACCCTCATTACTTCCTTACAGAAATACTTCACCTAACACAACAGGAAATGTATGAACAAATTTAGTCTTAACCGTCTCTACACTAAGTTGCATCTGTATCAGTTCAGATTATCTTGCCTTGAAACTTTAACTTGGAAACAAATTGACTTTTACATGTATAATATTATTGTTGAAAATCCTGATACTACTAAGATTTATGGATAATACAATATCAATCTATAGTTATTGCCATAAATACAAATCTGAGGGTCAACTACATTTTAATACAGGTTATAAGTTTTATAACTGTTTTTTGAAAGTTCATAATCATCTCCTGATTTTTTTATGATTAAACACACATACAGTGTTTCTGACAGCCTGTTGTTATAGTTTACGCAAATCTAAAACAAATACACTGCCGTCACTAGCGCTTGCGCCAACTTTCGTGCCTCGTGAGTTCCAGCAAACTTCAAAAATACCTCCTGTGCCTTTGTATGAGTGCACAAGACTTCCAGTTTGTGTTGACCATATGTGCACACACTTATCAAATGATCCACTAGCAAGGAATTTGCCATCAGGCGAAAATGCCACACTGTAAACTGGTTCAGTGTGTTTTGTGAGTGTATGTATGCACACACCTCGTTCAACATCCCATAAGCGGACTGTGCTGTCAAAAGAAGCACTTGCCAAGATCAGATTCATGTTGGGATTCTGTGTTCCAGGCCCTGTAGGTGACCATTTGATTGTGTAGATTTCTTTTGAGTGTGCCTGTAAGTCATGCACACATGTGTCCTGTTTCATGGACCAAATCTTTAATGTCATGTCATCTGAACATGATGCTAATAATTGTCCTTGAGGATCCCATTTTATGGCATTAACTTCATTCTGAAACAATATGAAGAATATTTAATTATGATGCCTATAAACAATTAAATAGCAAAAATATTTGTATGTTTACTTACAGTGTGACCTTGAAAGCTTTTGATTGGCTTATCAGCATTAAGTTTGCAGACATGAATACACTGATCAGTAGAGCAAGATGCAAAGGAAGTGTTGGTCTGCCAGTCAACATCAAGAGCTGGAGCTAAATGGAATGAGAACTGTTGTGTGCATTGTCCTGTTGATGCATCCCAAATAATTGTTGTCTTGTCAACCTGAAATACATTCATCATCATCATCATCATCAGCCTATCGCAGTCCACTGCTGGACATAGGCCTCTCCAAGTGCACGCCACTGAGATCGATTTTCGGCTTCTCGCATCCAGCTCCTGCCAGCCGTCTTGCGCAAAATACATTATTGCTAATAAAATAAAAAGTAATAATTGCTAGTCTTGAATGCTATGTGGTGTTTCTAAAATCAAAAATTATTAATCACTAACTTCTGCCATTGGTTCACACGTCCTATGACTTTTTACGTAGGATAAAGTCAATCATTCTATCAACTTACCCCTGCACTCAAAATATAGTTTCCTCTTTTGTTCCACTTTAAAGCAAATATTGGACCTTTATGTTGGCCTAGTGTTGATGCCAAGGTACCATCTGTGGTCCAAATACGAGCATAACCATCATATGAGCCTGTGGCAAGGAGGTTTCCATCACACTGCAAGGAGAAAGAATAACAATATTGTCACTGATTGTTATAATATTGCTACAGAAAGTATATTGTACTTTATGTGCATGATTCACTTACGTTCCAGTCTAATGATGTAACATCTTTGTTGCTGGGTACTTCAGCACCACCCTTTTGTATGCAGTGCCTCAACACCAACTGATTGGGGGTAGTGGCTGGATTGTCTGACATGTCCCATATTCTGAAATTAATGTAAGGAAAAAATGATTCAAACTCAAATAGGATAATTTTTATGTAGTGCTAGTTAAAAACCTGTTTGAGAAGGAAATATATTATCTGAACTGTGTGTAACAGTGTAGATATGCATTATTAATTTCCCCTTAAGCAGTGTAATAAACTACAACTTACCTAGCAGTGCTGTCTCCTGATCCACTAGCCAGCAGGTCTGTGCTGGGGTTCCAAGCACAGATGAACACCTCAGATTCATGTCCTCTGAGCACAGTGGCTTTGCTGGCAGGGATTTCTATGGACTGATCCATATCCATTGCCTCTGGAGCACTTGGAGTTGCCGCCCCACCAGGTGCAGCTGCCGCAGCATTACATGTTGTGCCCTGAAGTTAATTGTAACAATCTTTAATTATGTCATTTATACAGTATTTAATAATTAAACTTGATCAACTCTTGTGTTTGTTAGTTGATTAAATTCCATGAAACTTGTAACTTAATTGAAGGTATTACATAAATGGGCATAAAAATTAGTAATCCTTCAAACCATCTAAAATTCATTTCATTTACCACTAAAGAATAGCTGTACTTCAACCTTGTATTATGTGTACTGCATAGTTCTAGTAAGTATACGTAGTAGAGAAAATTCTGGATTCTTACATCAACTCCATTTTGTTCCCCACCAGAGCCAGGTTCTGCCTTGATGGCTTGCTTTTGAGCATTATGTGCATTCTGCCTTGCAGCTACGATATCTGGTGTGACTGCATCAATCAGACTTAAACTTTCTGTGAGCCGTGTTTCTGTGCCTGGAGAAAAAGAGGTGTTGTCATGGACTTGTATCACTCATTACATAGAGTACTGAAACCATTAACCTATCTCTGAAGTTTGTTGTCAAATACAAAACTACTGAAAGCTTGTAACCCACTTTGGGGATACATATGAAGATCCAAGTAAATCAAAACATACCATCTTCTCCTATTGTTATTTCTGCTTCCGTGTATTGTAATCCTTTTTGTAATATATTAAGCAAAGCAGCAGGTGGCACTAAGGCTCCATTGATGTTACTCTGAGATATGTGAGACTCAATACCAAATGTATATGCAGAGTGATGAAATCCTGAAAATAAAAAAATTTGTTCCTTATTGAATCTAGCAAAATTTGATGCTTATTTGACAGAATGGTGTGTACAAGATGTAAGGTTTGGATATTTTCAGATTCATTTGGGGAATCCACAAGAGGTTACACCGTAGCTGTAAAATATTGTCTCGTATATTTTTTTTTAAGAAGATGAATTGAAATTCACTCGTGTCATAATATTACGATGAAGCAGGTCTTCTACAAATTAGAAACGAGATAATGTCGTCGAAGAACTAGTTAGCGTCTGAAAGTTCAATGAACCATACCTGATTCCTGTAAATAGCGATATACAAGAAAATTGACTTCGTCACTGGAAAAACTCATTTTGTTTTATAATTTAATACATTCAGGGGAATAAATTGATCAATTTTCGTTAGAAACCGATAGAAAACATTTAACCCCTTTTATTTACTTCGCACCGATCATTGATTGTAAAGCAAAAATCTTTTGTCTGTGGTCAGACACACTTTCAGAACAGATATTCTCAGCGGTTGATTGATCCAAAGCAATTTTTTATAGCAATCAAAAGTACAGATGGCGCCATAGTCGTCTGTTCATCAATCTTCTTGTTGTCATAACAGTTCTTTATCTTCCTATTTTCTGGAAGATCACAAACAACTGAAAATTATAATCATATCATATCTAATCAGATACTCTTTACAGTTTTATTGCCATATAAATGATTTAATTTACGCATTTAAACAAAAAAAGGATCTTGAATGAATTTAATGCAAGCAAGTAAAACAACACGGCGACACGATATACAAATAGGAATAGTACATAGTAATAAATGTACTAAACGAACTGTCTATACCCGAATGAAATATTGCTTATGTCATCCGGGGACAATATAGCTTCACAAAGTGAAATCTTTCTTCAAATAGGTTCAGTAGTTTCGGAGGTAGACTTTAGGGTACAAACAAACAAAATAGGGAAAAGAGGACCACTCTTTCATAGAATTCTACAGAAGCATAGAAATTCAAATAACATCAAAATAAAACAAATCATGTCAGTCAATCTAAGCTAAAGTTATTTTAAACTATCAGTTATTCCTGTTTAATTTAAGGTACTAGTCGTTTTTAACGTTTTCATTCTAGACCAAATATTGACTACCAGAATGTAGCAAACTTCAGTCTGTTTTCTATCAAATCGAGCCAGTCATAGCAATTTGCGAAGTCGATAAATGAGAAAAATAAGGCTGTTCCACAGTACCTTTGCCTAGCAAAATTTGTAGGAACTGAAACAAATAAAAACTATTTTCGTTCTTACTTACCTTACGTCAAAAAAGTGTTAGTGAATTAAATTTGGTGGTTTATTTCAATATTTTTCAGTAAATTGAGTAAATGGTAGAAGAAAAGGTAAAATATTTAAATATTCAGTATTTTCTCATGTAGCCTGTTTATTAAAAGTAGCAAGTTTTATATATTTTTTGCTTTGTCTTGTTTGGGATAATGACGCCATTTTGTCGCGCCGGCTGATCTTAGGAATTATTATTTTGTAGATGTTCTTCTGTGGGTAGGGCAAGTGTTGTAATTATTTATTATTAGAATACACCTTTGAAATCAGACTTATATTTAGCATTCATCATTAAAATGAGTAAAATTACATAAGTTAGAAAATCTTAAAGGAAAATTGATTGATTTATGAATCGCACCAATATTGCGATAAATTATTACTATAAATTGCGCCTGTTTCTCTTTGTATATTCTACGATATTTTCAGTGATTATTCAAATAAGAAATGTATCTTCATACAACGTAAACTGCCCTTTTCTTGCCTCGTTATCAGAAATATAACTAAGTGTAGGTTTATGTGACTCAAAATGGTTTTTGTGTTAGTATAAAATTAGATGTACTAATCATGCTATTTTTTATTTGTCCCGATGAAACTACTTCGTATTCCAGCCACTGACACACCTTTTATAAAAGTGTGTTTAATTTTAAGTAAATAACAATAATTTGGCGATTCCATTTACCTCAAAATATTTGCTGGCAAATGACATTTGAAAAGGACAAAGTAATGGGAAAAACATGACAGAATATGATTTAAACTGTTGTAATAAAAATATAAATGGAGCTGTTCATTTCCAGGGGGTGCAATGATTAATCATATGTTGAAATAATGACTATATCAATGAAAGAACAAGATCAAATGCCTGGGGAGGTAAGCATCATATTTTTCTAATTACATTATGCTATGTGTGACTTTTTGTGGATCAATAATTAGTTTATACATTTCCTTGTGAAAGTGATATGATGTCAATCAAGAATAATAAGGAAATATCATTTGAAATGTTGTTTTCATAAAGTTTTGTACTTTATGCAGCTTTATACAGCTGTATTAATAAACTGCTCTGCAAATCTTTAAATGCAGTAATTTTCTAAACCCACTAGACAACTCACTATTGTGATATAATTACATTTTGGCACCATACCTAATGTGAAATACTAAATTATTTGTAAATATATTTCTGTTTAATGTAAATAACTTTTACTAGATGGCATTCCCCGAGGCCAAATTAAAGGCACTGGAAGAGAAGATTTCACATCCTCGCTGGGTTGTGCCCGTGCTTCCTGAACAGGAGCTGGAGGCACTGCTCGTTGCTGCCACTGAGCTGGCAGCAAAAGGTGAGCCATTACAACCAATATGTACTAAAAACATACACATTGTTCATTGATTTTTGTCAATTTTGTGTTCTAACTTTTCAAAGTCATGATACATTAAAAAAAAAAGTTATAGAGTAAGGCATACTCGCGGCCTAGTCAATTCATTGGTCTTTGGAGGGATTCCTACAGAACTTTCTTGTGAAGTTGCTATAACAGTTTATTTTTGGGGAATCCCCACAACGTTTGAAGTATTTACAGTGTATTCACAACACTGGTACCACTGTACTGTATTGATATTATAACAACATAATATGTATTATTATGGTCATGACCAAACTTATCTAATGTGTGCTGCAGCATATCTTATCAGTTTATTTTGATATCAGTGATGAAACAGCTGTTGTTTGTTGACAAGTCATTGTTTGCTTCAGGTGAAGATGCAAACCACCCGGCGTGTCAGAGATTCTATAATGATGCCCTCACAGTGTCCTTTACAAAGATACTAACAGATGATGCAGTCTCATCTTGGAAGAATAACATACAACAATGTGTCCGTTCAAACTGCGAGAAGCTTGTAAAACTATGTGCAATGAAACTAGATGATCCAAGATTTCTGCATTTATTATCAATGGCATTCAATCCAAATAACAAGTAAGAGACTATTTCATAATCATTGCATGCATTTCATAATATCAAGTATTAATGAGCTGCATATATTATCTTCAATGTAATCTTTATAATTGATCACTTCATTTGATTTTAAACTAAGTTAAGGATTGCTTGATTTGTTTGTAGTACTATGTAGGTACTACATAAATGATGGTTTTTACAGATTTCACACATTTAATGCATCTAGGACTTCTGAAGGTCTTTCTATCACACCGCCTGGACAGGGTACAGCACAAGAGGCTGAAGTGTTTGCAAGGTCGCAGGATCATCGCACGCCGAGAGGATGGCTGGTCCATCTTGTTAATGTGTATGTAATTATTACTACACCATATAATCTTGGTGGACTTACAGCCTTTTTGTGTCAGATTAGATTCATTATCAAATCAGACATGATAGTTTGCTAACTTTTCATAGTTTCTGTCAGTGTGTTACATTGTTATAAATAGTAATGTCCATTAAGTAGTTTCAGCTCTTGCAATGATCAACTTTATTAGCTATTGGTGTGAATGATAACATTGAGTTTGGGTTATTTATTTTCACAGGTTTGGGCAGGCAGGTGGCTTTGTTAAACTCCGTGAAAGGTTTGAAACAATCATGGGGTTCCAAAAGGCAGAGTTGACATCATCCATTACTTCAGAGGAAAAAGTCTCTACAGAAATAATAGAAAAAGAAAATGAAGAAACTAAAAGTGATAAAGTTGAAAACACAGAAATAGCACCAGTTAATGCTGACAGTGGAGAAGTATGTATTACTTAATATAATTAAGTTGAACAAAATATAGTTAAATTATATAATTTGTCTAAAACATGCTGTGTTCAGGATGTTAGGTTTTATGATTCAATTAATTAATTAGTAGTTTAAGTTTAGTACTTCAAGTTGACATTTATACGAGGACATGTCTAAGTAGTCTTGTCAAGTTAAGAGGATTAATGAAAACTAAGGTCATTAACAAAATGTATAAGACGGAATTTAGTGCATATTTCTAGTACAACAGCACCCTTCTAAGACTGAATCTAAAGCCGCTTTGGTGCTACATGGTGTTAACTGATCAGTCAGCTATGCAGTTTGAACTGTTGTAACTTAAAAATTCTTATAGAGAACAGCACTATTAAACATTCCACGAAATATTGTCTACAAAAGTATATTATTGTCCTAGTTCTCGATCCCGGCACGCAGCGAGCAGCCTTCGTCGTTAGAACAGTCTACCAGCGGGGAGACTCGCGTGGCGTCCGTGTGGCAGCTGCTGCGGCCTCTGGGGCTCTGCCACGACCTCCTCACATCACACACCGTTACCACGTACCTGTTACCTGTACTTGTAAGTACTGCATTTGAGACATTTTTACTTCATTTTATATGGACTATATTAGTGCCTGTATATAGTCCATATAAAATGAAGTAAATAAGGTCTAACCCAGCAGCTGTCTCTAATATGTTCCATAATTTCCAGGAATGTATCCCAACACTGCTGGAAAGTTTAACTGACGAAGAATTGAAGAGGGAGGCGCGTGGTAGCGAGAATAAGACTGACATTGTTTCCTGTTTAATTCGCGCATGTAAATACGTCTCAGTGAAAACACCCCAGCATCACAGTTTACTCAAATGTGAGTACATAGCCAATAAGCATCATATCATTTTCTTTTTGTTATAAAGTTACAAAGAAGTCTGAGATAATTTGATTGTAAACTGAACTGCAACTGCTAGAGTAAAGGTTTTATAGAGTCTTGGCCATTTACGACAGGATTCTAACTTTTAATATCTGTGTGGTGACTTGTTTTTGCAACTCTGTCAGTCTCTCATAGAACAAATATTTGCCAGTTGCTTTTCAGTTAGTGTATAGTTTTCATCCTTATATGGTGAACACACATCGATTGGAGCCGATTGTAACTTTAGAAGGACACTCAATAGAAAGCAGCAAATCTGGGAGATATTGGACAGTGCTGCACTGGCTGGAAGATGTGTTGGGTCGGTAGCATACCCTGTAGCTGCTAAGGGGCGTAGTTTCTATACCTCCCCTTCGCCGCTACATCGTACACTACCGGCTCCTATATGACATCGGAAGACAACACTTGAAGACTGAAAAATTTGTTGAAGCATGTTAGGGTTGTAAAGACCTGCAGAAAGCATTTACAATTTAAATTGAATAAAAATATTGTGTCACTTCTTGTATTGTATTCGTAAACCATTTTATTTGACGTTATTAATTCTTGTAAGGCGAAATGTTTAAGTTTAATTTTTTCAGCACTTGAAATGTTTCGTTTAAAAATGATATTGCGATTGCTGCAAATGTCTTCATTCAACGGGAAGATGTCAGCTCTGAATGAAATCAATCAACTCATCAGTACATTTTCTCAGCAACCAAAACCAGAGTGGCTCACGCCTGCTGTTATTACAGTAAGATATTTGTATTATAGTAGTATAAAAGTAAAGTAATAGTAGAAAAGTCTAGCATGTAATCCCTGCAAACTCAGATGTTCAAGAAGTCCACTAGAAAGCTGGAATGCTTTTCGTTACGCCATTTCGTCTTTACTAAATAATACATTTCATTTGTCGTTTACAATCTTACGAAAGTTAGAATTTTCTTAGGAGGAACACATACCTATATGTATCAAACAATTTTTTCCAGAATTGGATCCGAGAAAATAAAGTAGTGGACATAGTTTTACGAGACTCCCTCCACCAGCCGCAGTACGTCGACAGACTAGAGAAAATGCTTAGGTTTATGATAAAAGAGAACTCACTGACGCGGGACGATCTAGACGCCATCTGGAAGGCGCAGCATGGCAAGCACGAAGCCATTGTTAAGAACTTGCATGATTTGTTAGCCAAACTGGCTTGGGACTTCACCCCCGATCAACTTGACCATTTATTTGACTGTTTTAAGGTAATTTTGTCACTAATTGTTATAAGTATTAGCTGTTCTACAAAGTACATTTCTTATGTTACAAATTGTGTTTCAGGCGAGTTGGGCCACATCAAGCAAAAAGCAAAGTGATAAACTACTAGAAGTAATAAGGAGATTAGCAGAAGATGACAAAGATGGTGTAATGGCAAACAAGGTATAGTACTTTGCTATTCAGTTTCCGTTTCAAAGCTAGTCTTAAAATAAGGCTACATTGATAGTATGTTTGTTCTGCAGGTATTAGTACTTTTCTGGAACTTGGCGCACTCAGATGAAGTTTGTACGGAAATAATGGATGTTGCATTAGCTAATCTTATAAAAATATTGGACTACAGTTGTAGTCAAGACCGAGACGCTCAGAAGACGCTGTGGTTAGACAAGTAAGTTTAACCTTCATGCAATTTGCTTTAAATTACATTATAACTCTTAGCCATGCATCACTAGAATTTTCACATAACCCATTAAAGGCAGTTGAAGTTGGTAGGGGCCTATGTCCGAAAATGTAGGCATGCCAGTTACATAAGGCCATCAAATCATTTGTAAACTGGCTTAATTTGTTAAGGCATTTGTTAACAAGCATACTTTTGTTGACTTATTCATTGGAAGGGCGCTAACGGCAGCTTGTGTGTTCAGGTGTGTAGAAGAACTGAAAACAAATGAGAAGTGGGTGTTACCAGCACTGAAGATGATGCGCGAGATATGTTGCTTGTACGAGGCGGGCGGCGGCACGGGGCTGCGGCCGCACGTCACGCGCCAGGAGCTCATCGACCGCCTGCAGACGCAGCACTCGCTCGTCATACTCGTCACCGACTCCCTCACGCATTACATGGAAGCTGTGCGGAACAAACTAACAGGTATTTCTCAATCTTAAGTTAATTATATCGTCCATGTGAGGTTTCATAGCAGAATTTCGACAAATAAATTGTTTTGTTGTTATAGAAGAAGGAGAAATAGATTGGGACAACTGGCAACCAGATGGTAGATACCCACATGCAGCTCAAGTTCATGAACGACTCAGTTTCCTGAGGTTTCTGTTGAAAGACGGACAACTGTGGCTGTGCGCAGAACAAGTGAGGGGGCTACTTACCTTTATTTAAAAGTTGAATTAATTATTCGTTGTGTAATCCCTGCTCTTATTTTCTAGGCAAAACAGATATGGGTGTGTTTGGCTGAGAAGCCTGCACACCTCGGTGACCGGGAGGCGTGTTTCCGATGGTTCAGCAAATTGATGGGGGAGGAGCCTGACTTAGATCCTAACATTAATCTACATTTTTTTCGAAGGAACATTATGACATTATCACCGAATTTACTAACCCACGCTGGTATCAAGTGTTTTGAAAGGTACGAATTAGTCATGACAGTTATCATTTTTAAATAAAAAAATCATCATTTTTTAAACGACATTTGAATATTTGCAGATTTTTCAAGGCAGTGAACTCCAAAGAAGGCAAACTGAAAGTAAAGCGACGTAGTTTTCTACTTAACGACGCAGATCTCATAGGCTTAGATTATTTATGGCGGGTGATAACGGAGTGCGACGACGAGATCTCCGCGCGCGGCATCGAGCTGCTGCGCGAGGTGTGCACGTGCGTGGGCCCGCAGCTGTCGGCCGCGCACCACCACGAGGCCTTCCTCACGCACTGCTGCGCGCGCACGCAGCGCATGCAGAAGGACATGGACACGCACGAAGGTACACTCTAACTGATCATCATTTACCGAACCTTTTTCCCAGGCTTCCAGTCTAACCGGATGCGGCTGACTACCAGCGATTTACAAGGAGCGATTGCCCATCTGACCTCAACCCATTTACCCAGGCAACCCAATCCTCCTTGGTTAGACTGGTGTCAGACTTACTGGCTTCTGACTACCCGTAACGACTGCCAAGAATGTTTAAACTGATAATCACCGACAAAAAAGTACATTACACATTTTACACATTATCGTCATTGGTCGATAAATGTTATTGTGAAATTATTATTTTCAGATTCGTCAGAGGGTTGTACAAGAATGTGTAGGGTGATTCGTGCCATACAAGAATACATAAATGAATGTGATAGAAGGTTTTCAGCTGAGCGGCAGATCTTACCTATCTATAGGTCAGGTCGGGGGAGGCAGTGTACGATTATAGTCAGATTTAATTTCCAAACTGGCCAAAGACAAGTTGAAGATATTGAACTGTTCTCACACTCTAATGAGACGCTGCATTCGTTACGCGCCTCCATTCAAAGAAGGTTTGTGGGCTTATCATCAAGAAATTGAAATATTTTTTTCAGTTATATAAATTATTATGAATTTCTCTGTTATAGGCTGAAGACTGCTTCAGAAAGTAATATAAAGTTAGAGCTATATGTAAATAAGTTGGAGCTGTATGTTAATGGGGAATTATTAGATTCTAGTCACGATAGAAAAATTCTCTCGCAAATACCGCTTCGTGACAAAACTGTGATTGTTGCTAAGGTAGGTAACCTTAGAAAAATCCTCATGTATTTTATATTGTAGCCGTTTAGTAGCTATACTATATAAACACTATGGTGTATGTTGCGTAGGTTTATGATGGGCAAGTATGTGGCAGCGGCGGCTGTGGTTCGTCTAACGAGTCCAGCAGCGATTCCAGTACTTCTTCACCTCCCTTGTCGCCTACACCGGAGCACGCTTTACCTGGCGTTGTAAGTACTTTATATAAACATTTATTACAAATAGTCTAGATAGGGATTTTAATTGCAACTGAAAAAATATAACAATGTTTTAAAACTCGTAATTTCAAATAATTATTTCTTTTTATCAACAGCTTTTCGCGCAAGGGTCGTGGTATCTGCCATTTATATTAGACTTGGAACATATTGGCATAACCAAGGGACATGGTCCCCTTACCGAAGCGGCGCATCTACTCTCACAGATTTGCCCAGCGCATAAGCAAACTGTAAGTTATTCAATCATAAACAAAATTATCAGTTAATGTATATCAAAGAATTACTTATAATCTATGTTGTGTTGTTAATTTTACAGGTAGAAAAATTAACAGAAGCTTTGCTATGTAGAGAAGACACAAAATTGAGGGATATGCTTTACGGCCCAGCTCCGCCCACGGTAGCTTATAATGTTGAGGTATGTATTCCTATCTTATCTCCTAAATGCCTGTAACAAAATAAGTCATATAACAATGTAATAATATTTATAAATACCCAGGTGTTATACAGCATGGTGATGCCATCTTCAGACACGCGATTGGAACGCTGTCGCAGTTTTCAGATAGCTTGCGTCAAGAAAGCTCCACTGCTAGTCCAGTGCTTGTCTGACAAGGACTTTCTGCAGGCGCTGCACCACATACGCGGAGGTATGTTACCAGTTTATTGTCATGTTATGATAATGTCATAAAACTGTAAGCACTGTGTGGCTTCGATCAATAATGCAATGGCCTGAAAAATACTGCTACATCATAAAATTAAGAAATGTTTGTCAATTTTTGTTATCTATTTCAGGGTCGGCTACTTAGCTCTAGTGAGGCTAGCCAAACTGGCGTTATACACGCTTGGCCACCTTTTCGAAATATTAGCTCCTGACGGCACTGAATCAACTCTCGATAAGGAATTCAGGTTAGTTCACTTCCCTGATCCGCAAGAATCAGACACTAGTATAAATAGAAGGATTGAACTTACATGCAGATTTATATGAATTTGAAAATGTCTGGTATATAAAAATGCTGCAAAAATGCTTACTTTAACTTAGCCTATGTTCCAAAAATACAAAATGTTGAAGGTCTTCTTATTTTAACTGTTCTGTTCTTGTTAGTAGAAGGGATGTGACTATACTACGCGAAGCCTTACAGACGGTGCCCAACCATAGTTGCGAATTGATGGTCAAGGCTATTTCTGAGAAGCTAGCCAATGCGTTGGGCGAACAGGTAAATTTCATTTCAAAGTTTAGAATAAAAATATTCTAGCTTATAATCCAATTTCATCGTGAATTTAATGAATCAGGTGGTGATCAGTGGCGAGGACAGTGACTCAGTGTCTACGTTAGTGTGGTGGCGTGTGCCGACCGCGGCCACTGTCCGCGCTCTCTACAGCCTCGCTTACTCTGTGGCACAGCCGTCAGAGATCAGCGGTATCGTTCACCCTGATGATGTTACACGTAAGTTAAAATTACTTAGGGTATATTTGCATTTTGTTTTTTGAACTGGGATTTTACGATGATGTTTACTTTCAGTTGTCCGGGAATGTATGGAAGTAGTGACCATCTGTATGGCGCTGAACGGCGGCCATCTGGAGAATAACTTATTAAATGAGACATGGTGGCAGGATACTGCGTTGTTCCTAATGATTGATTGCCCGAACCCTCAGGTCAGTAGTCCTGTAGTCACATGAACAAAATTTTGGATAAATTGGAATTTACTGTTATTTTATATCTATAAATTGTCTTTGTGTGGCCTTCAACTTTTTTTTTATGTTACTGTTACATCGGGCTCTCATTTCAGTGTAACAATTGGACATGATTAAAATGAGTGTACATTGCAGGTTCGCGTATCATGCGCGGAGCAGCTGCTAGCCATGTGCGCGTGGGGCGGCGGCGGCGGCGCCCGGGCTGCGCTGGCGGCGCTGGGCGGCGCGGCGCAGGTGGCGGCGCCGGCGGGCACGTCCCCTGCCACGGCTCGTGCTCCGGCCGCGCGCCTCACGCGGCACCCGCGCCACGCGCAGCAGTTCCTGCAGCTACTGTGTAGACTGGTGGCTCTGGCCGGGCCCACGTCACGCACGCTCGATGATCTCGCTCTTGAGGTGAGTGCTCTGTCAATTTAATAAAGGCTTATTATATTCCTGGTGACTAATAACTTAAAAGTCGACAAATGTTGGCAGCAAATAAAATAACTTGCCAGCGATTAAATATTTTCGCGACTATTATAATATGTAAGGTTCAAAATTAAGGGTGTTATAAAAACTAAAAACTAGCAGCTGCGTTTGGGTAGCAAATAAACTATACCAGTCAATTGAAATATTAGGTGAGGAGCTATTTATAATGACTTGGCGACTAATAATGTTAGTTGGATGGCAGAGATAATATGTTACCAACTATTTCGTGCCGACTAAAAACCCAGTTTTAGGCTTCGCTTTGTGGATAGCTCTAAATATTAAAAGGAGTACAATAAAAAGGAATAAGAGTTAGTTATTAATATTGTGTATCATAATTTCATGAAAACGGCGGAAGGTGCGGTGGTATTATCTCACTTGGCGCACTATGAAGATGGTAGAATTTAATTTGGATTCATTTTATTTAGCATATTGCCATTTATAACCTTCAATTTAAAAAAACATTGTATTAAAAATTGAAGTTAGTGACGAAAACGAATCGCTGCAAAACCGACGCCACGTAGTCTTGTCTGCTCTACCCCTAGAGTGCAATTCAAAACCGCGTAGGCGCGGAGGGGCGAGGCGGCCTGCGAGCTGAGGTGCAGGTAGTTTTAACGCTCGCCGCCGCGGCTGAGGCTGCGGTGCAAGCCGAAGCGGGCAAGCCGAAGCTGCGGTGGTGAGCGTGAAAACCATCTGCGACTATAAGCTCGCATGGGACCGCCGGAGCCCTGCAGCGCCGGAGCCGTGACAGAAGTCATGCTTGCTGCATGTTGCATGCTTACTTCCATGCTATTCACCTATAATTTTGAAAATAGCAGCCGCAAAATATTTTTTCTTCATGCCATTTTAGACTTTATTTAAAGCCATTAAAAAGTCGCACAATATATTTATAATATGAGCTAATTTATATTTATTATTCATCCAAACAATTTTAAATAGAACCTGATTTGTATTATTTATGTATGCCCATTTTCTATTTTATTGTCATCATTAAGTTTTCGCTTAGATATTAATTCAGTCGCCAAAAGAAAAACTTGATGCTACTTTAAATTAAAACGGACCTCATAACTGATATATTAATATGCTACCTTTGATTTATTATGATACTCCTTTTTAGCTGCCAACCCATTATAAATGGTACCCACTCTATTATTTTTTAAAACCTATATTCGTTTTACTTAGTCGCCGCGTTAAATACATGCCTTTAATAAAATCAATAATCATTTATTCAAACTTGGCTGCAAAACAGCACTTATCGAACGTCAAAAAAAAATTACAAAAGACAAAATCCCTTCCTATGTGGTTTAGCTAGGAAGAAAAAGAGGCATAACTAACTCCTCAGCAACACATGTCTGTCTGTAGGTTAAAAGAACCTTTCAATAATGTTTTAAATATTGATATGCAATGTGAATATTGCAGTATACACAATATTTACATAAAAAAACATTACATTTGTTTTCTTATATGTGTTTTTTTATAGATTCTATGTGATTTCATAACCCATCATATATTTGTATTGTGTAGGTGGCATGGTTACGAGCAGTCCGTGCCAACCCTTTATCGCTGGACGACACGCTGTTAGAAGGGCATCTCAACCTCACCAAGGAGTTATTCGCGCATGTACCAGCGCAGGTTAAATACCAGTATGGCGCACATCCAGACCACAAGGATGCGGGACTCATAAAGGTAAGATTCATTGAAAATTTGTCTATTCACAATCTTGCCTTTTCACAACTAGGTTGAGGATGGCTTCCAGTCTGTTTTTCTTTGTTCGTTTTACCAGTGTTTTACATGCAGTGATATTTGACCTTCTGAACCTAATCAACTGAATCATTCATAATGCTTTAAAAAAACTCATTCATTTGGATTTCTGGCTTCTGATTACCCAAAATAACTGACAAAGTTAGATCGAACTCTTAACAACAATAATGCACCCAATACAATTTTTTATGCAATAATCAAAAATATAGTCTGTCTCATTTCAAAATTCTATAAAATCTATTCTCTATCTTTTATTAAATTATGCTAGAAAATACTGTACTTATAATGGTCGTGTTGTTGTATGTTAGGAAGTGACGACGGAGTTCCTGTGGCCGTACTCGTGGGCGTGGTGCGCGGTGCCGCTGCGCGGCGGGCGAGGCGGGCGCGGAGCCGGCGCCGCTGTGCTGTGCACGCCGCCGCCGCCGCCGCCGCCACCGACCTGCTGCTCGCGCTCGTGCATGCCTGCGTGCCCAACATGGCTGCGCTCGCTAATCTGCTCGAGCATATGTTTTATAGCGGTTAGTACGTCGCCACAGTATTTTCATCGTCCTGCTGCTGGGCACAGAACTCTAGTAAAAGGATTGAGGGTCAATCAAAGGATTGGCGATTACAATAATTGGCACCCTATACATATGTATTATGTATTACCCAGTATATATTTTTATAATATGTGTGCATATCAAAATGACAAAGAACGAACGACTGATCTTTTATTTATACTTGTAATAAATCAACTTAACGATGACCATATACTTGCAAAAATGACATGCGATATTGCCACTAGTAGACACAATTTTTATTGTTTTAAAGGTAAGATTAGATACATACTCGTTGCAAGCCGTCAACAGGGTCTAATTAAAATGTATTTGTTATGTAGACAAGAGCATGCCGCTGGCGGAGTGGGAGTACATGCCGTGCGTGGGGCCGCGGCCGGCGGCGGGGCTGGTGGGGCTGAAGAACGCGGGCGCCACGTGCTACATGAACTCCGTGCTGCAGCAGCTCTACTGCGTGCGAGCTGTGCGGGACGCGCTGCTCACCGTGCAAGGTCACACATACAAACAAATTATACTTCCTACCATACCAGTACTTTTGGTGAAGTGAAAGACACTTTTGGCAGTATTTTTTCCAAAACGTAGAGCAAATCTTTACTCTGTTTGGACCAACCCGCTCCATGCTTTCTTTAATCAAACTAAATGTCTGAATTATTTTGTAAATTTTAGTGCATGCTAAAAGTGTTTTTGTTTTTAGTTTTTAACTATAACCTGGGTATTTTTCACAGGAGCTGCAACAGACCCAAATGAAGATTTTTCTGGTGAAACTCATCATCACACTATTGTAGAGAATAATATTGAGGTATGTGTGCCCTACATGTTCATAACATGGTTTAGTTTATTGATAATATTTACCCTCTTTCTTACTATTATGATTTTTTTCAGAACAATGCAGATTACAACATCACGATTTTAAAACAAGTACAAGCAATTTTTGCCCATCTACACTATAGCAAGCTACAATACTACATCCCTAGGGGCCTTTGGGCACATTTCAGGTAAGATTCATTTTGTACCTTGAATTAAGAGTAATACAGGACGACAGGACTATTTTATAATGTTCTAATTTGTTATAGGCTTCAAGGTGAACCCGTAAACTTACGTGAACAGCAAGATGCGGTAGAGTTTTTTATGTCGCTGGTAGAATCTTTAGACGAAGCGTTGAAATCATTGGGCCAGGAACAACTAATGGCTAAAACTATGGGTGGTACATACTCAGATCAGAAGATTTGTAAGGGCTGCCCTCATAGGTAAGCTACACCATTTTATGAGAATTAATCCTAACAAAGGAAATTGATACTCATACTCGAATGATTGTTCGACAGGTACTGTAAGGAGGAACCATTCAGTGTCGTGTCTCTGGACATCAGGAACATGTCCCGTTTACAGGAATCCTTAGAAGCTTATGTTCGGGGAGAGCTGCTAGAAGGCGCCGATGCTTATCATTGTGACAAGTGTAATAAAAAAGTTTGTATCACTACCTATTCTATGAAACTGCTCCTGATTTTCCATTAAAAATATTACATCATTAATTTATATTTTAGGTGGTAACTGTGAAGCGGCTTTGTCTAAACAAACTACCTCCAGTGTTAGTTATACAGTTGAAAAGGTTCGAATATGATTTCGAAAAAGTATGTGCTATAAAATTCAATGACTACTTCGAGTTTCCGCGGGAGTTGGATGTCGAGCCTTACACAGGTGCGTGATGACCAATCTTTCTTGTCTCCATACTTTTTGGCACGTTACATGAGTGATAAATATAATATGAACATATATTTTTACATGGATCTGTTTACGTCTTCTAGCATGGGGCCTGGCTCGGGCCGAGGGCGACTCGTCACTGTGGGAGGGTGGCGAGGAAAAGGCGCAAGAGACTCATTACCAACTTAGCGGCATTGTGGTACACTCTGGACAGGCCTCTGGTGGACACTATTACTCATACGTATTATTGAGGTAGGTTGCAATCATTTTCAAATACAAATATTCTTTATTGTGGTACATGGGTAAGTAATGAGTTTTTACAACATGATTCCAAAATTTTACACGGCTTTGACATTTGTGGACATAATGGATAATACTTATGGATACTAATAAGTAATAATATTATAAAGAAAGTCTTTTGTAGAATTCTTACACTGTCCAAAGGCTATAATATATAGCTACGGGAAGTAGTTTTCACGGGACGCGGGCGAAACTGCGGGTAACCGGTAGTTTCGAGTGAAATAGATGCCCTTAGTTAATTTATTACATAACGGTAATATTTACAGAGACAACGGCAGCGAGACGGGACGATGGGTGAAGTTAGACGACGGTGACGTATCGGAGTGCGGCATGCACGACGACGAGGAGATGAAGGCGCAGTGCTTCGGCGGCGAGTACATGGGCGAAGTAAGTACAAGTGCCGCCAGGGCAGCCCGCACAACACACCTACACACACACCCCCTTATTCATAAATACCGACCTTACTTTGAACAGTGCGAAGATGCATGAGGGTCAAAATAAGCAGTCGAAACAAATCATAACCAAACGCGGTGACAATGACAATAAAAAAAAATCAATTTATGAATAAGGGGGTAAAAACACCTGTTGTGCTTACCACATGGTGACTTTTGTCATGTTGTAGGTGTTCGATCCGATGTTAAAGAGAGTATCATACAAGCGACAGAAAAGATGGTGGAATGCGTACATGCTGTTTTACACAAGGAAGGATACCATCGAAAATCAGTCGGCTCTAGAACAGTCAATGCAGAATTTGACCATGAAGTGAGTTGTAATTTTGTACCAAATTTTGTGGCATGAACTCTGTGGTCATGCATGATTTTCACCTCTCGATTGTTTTTCAGGGAAAATATCATACCTCGTCCTATCTGGTTGTCAGTACGTCGCAGTAATATTGCATTTTCTCACAATCAAGACCAGTTCAGTCTTGAGCATTTCAATTTTATGAAGAAACTTTGTTGTATGCGGCTACAAATGCTCCCAGGATCTCAAAGCGCTGTATGGGTACGTGTATTATATAAAACAAGATATTGCGTCCTTTTTTACGTCTTTTCAGAATTTTGATGTATTTATTTTGTCTGACAGGGGCCCGAACACGAAGAGATGTCGATGTTAGCGGTGCAACTGGCAACGAAGTTCTTGTTCCAAGTAGGGTTCCGAACAAAGAAGACATTACGTGGCCCCGCGGCCGACTGGCACGACATACTGTGTCAACACTTGCGATGCTCACAGGTCGTCCGAGCTTGGTTTGCTACTGATCTCTTCAAACATCCACATAGGTAATTTAATTTATAATATTTAACATTCACTACTCGGTATTGTTTAATCGAAATTAGAAAATAATAGTTTCCTTTTAATTTTTTCAGATTGTGTGACTACTTATTATCGTGTCCAACGGCTGAAGTGAGAATAGTATTTATGAAAATCATCGTCTTTTTGGCGCATTTCTCAGTTCAAGATCCGCCAGGTAATTCAGAATCTTGCTACTTATAGCACTATATTCGATATTTAATGAATCTACAATTTGTTGATAGATATTTGTTGATTGTTTATCCTCACTAATATTGTAAATGCGAAAGTAACTTTGTCTGTCTGTCTTTTACGCTTTCATGTCTATACCACTGAACAGATTTTAATAAAATTTTATACAGAGGTAAAGTTGATCTTGAGAAAGAACATAGGATAGTTTTAATCCCGGACTTATATTGAAGAGTTCTCTTGGAAACGCGATATAACCGAACTCGACGCGGGCGAAGTCACGGGCGGAAATCTACTTCTATATATATCGTGTTATATTTGGGTGTGTTTTGTTCGTCAGTGAGCAACGGTTTCGGCGTGTGGTGCTCGCGCGAGGAGGCGCAGTCGCTGTCGGACCAGCTGCTGTGCAGCGCGCGGGCCCTGGCGGCGCCGCACCACGACGCGCACGCCATCCGCCACCTGCCGCTGCTCTTCAACCTCTTCCACACCTACGCCAGCCTCGGCCTCAGCGAGAAGCTGCAGCTGCTTAGGGTAACTTATTATGAACCTCCTAAAAAATATATCGTCCCTATAGGAGCATTTTGACACCCTTAAAGCTATTGCTACTTCTTATTTTTTTTTTTTTTTATTTATTATAATAGGTTCACCAACAATTGTTTACACAATTACAATTATAAAACACATGCTTAACTGTAGTATTGCAGTGTAACAATATAAATATAATTAGATATTCTATACATTGATCATCATCATATCCCGAGCCTTTTCCCAACTATGTTGGGGTCGGCTTTCAGTCTAATTGAATGCGGCTGGGTACCAGTGTTTTTGTGTTTTTTACACTTCTATACATTGCTATCGGCCTGTATATTGATATTTATGGATAAAAAAATATATACATCGTAGTTTTTTGGTCTTACTACAGCAGAGCTGTAATAGAAATGAAAATTTATTTCACGTGCAAAAACCAATCATTCCTTTTCTATTTCAGCTAAAACTCCTCGACGTCGTTTTGTCTGTTTGCATGGATGAATCGAACACAATGGGAAAATACCAGTATCCAGAGTCGGCCAAAATTCATCAGGTAATTTAAATGAACTTTTAGATGTTATCAATTTAATACTACTAAGGATTTTATTCCCTCCTTACCAAAAATGATCGATATTATTTACGATCGTATTGTGTTTTAAAAAGATGGCTGCAAAACGTTTACAATATAATGTAAGATGAAATCCAAAAGTTTTGAGCTGCATATCGATTTCGCACTCCTGAAGGTTGAACATTAGCGCACGCTCCAGCCGCGTGAAATGGATACCATTTTGGAACGCGCGCCAATGTGTTCGTTGGAGCGCGCGAATGCAGAGCGGTGTGCTCCCTAGGGTGTCGGTTTCTACCGCGAACAGTCGTGGCGCGCGCGTCAATTGAGACTGTCGAAACATATTCTTTATGTTGGTTGCGCTCCCATGTGTCTTCTGCCACTACTGGCTTCCATGATGACTGGCCGAACACTGGCACAGTTGCCGCGCGCTCCAGGCTCGCTTAGTTGAGATACTTTAAATATTTGGAACACTCGGCGCGGTCATTCATGTCGCGCGAAGTCGATACGCAGCTTGGACTGACGGGTTGTTGTATGTGGTTGTTATCAGGTGGTGTGCGCGCTGGTGCGGTGCTGCGACGTGAGCGCGCTGCGGGTCGGCGCTGGCGAGCGAGGGCGCGGCGCCGCTGCCCAACCCCTACGCCGAGCCGCACGCGCCGCGCCCCGCGCTCTCGCCGCAGGCCGCCGACGTGCTCTACAACCGCACCGGGTACGTTCCCGCCCCTCTCTAGCCTGATCACTCACGTGCTCGCCAGTCGGCGCTGGCGAGCGAGGGCGCGGCGCCGCTGCCCAACCCTACGCCGAGCCGCGCGCGCGCCCCGCGCTCGCCGCAGGCCGCCGACGTGCTCTACAACCGCACCGGGTACGTTCCCGCCCCTCTAGCCTGATCACTCACACGTGCTCGCCAGTCGGCGCTGGCGAGCGAGGGCGCGGCGCCGCTGCCCAACCCCCGCCGAGCCGCACGCGCGCGCTCCCGCGCTCTCGCCGCAGGCCGCCGACGTGCTCTACAACCGCACCGGGTACGTTCCCGCCCCTCTAGCCTGATCACTCACACGTGCTCGCCAGTCGGCGCTGGCGAGCGAGGGCGGCGCCGCCGCCCAACCCTACGCCGAGCCGCACGCGCCGCGCCCCGCGCTCCGCCGCAGGCCGCCGACGTGCTCTACAACCGCACCGGGTACGTTCCCGCCCCCTCTAGCCTGATCACTCACGTGCTCGCCAGTCGGCGCTGGCGCGGCGCCGCTGCCCAACCCTACGCCGAGCCGCACGCGCTGCGCCCCGCGCTCGCCGCAGGCCGCCGACGTGCTCTACAACCGCACCGGGTACGTTCCCGCCCTCTCTAGCCTGATCACTCACGTGCTCGCCAGTCGGCGCTGGCGAGCGAGGGCGCGGCGCCGCTGCCCAACCCTACGCCGAGCCGCACGCGCCGCGCCCTGCGCTCGCCGCAGGCCGCCGACGTGCTCTACAACCGCACCGGGTACGTTCCCGCCCCTCTAGCCTGATCACTCACGTGCTCGCCAGTCGGCGCTGGCGAGCGAGGGCGCGGCGCCGCTGCCCAACCCTACGCCGAGCCGCACGCGCCGCGCCGCGCTCTCGCCGCAGGCCGCCGACGTGCTCTACAACCGCACCGGGTACGTTCCCGCCCTCTCTAGCCTGATCACTCACACGTGCTCGCCAGTCGGCGCTGGCGAGCGAGGGCGCGGCGCCGCTGCCCAACCCCTACGCCGAGCCGCACGCGCCGCGCCCCGCGCTCTCGCCGCAGGCCGCCGACGTGCTCTACAACCGCACCGGGTACGTTCCCGCCCCTCTCTAGCCTGATCACACACGTGCTCGCCAGTCGGCGCTGGCGAGCGAGGGCGCGCCGCTGCCCAACCCTACGCCGAGCCGCACGCGCCGCGCCTCTCGCCGCAGGCCGCCGACGTGCTCTACAACCGCACCGGGTACGTTCCCGCCCCTCTAGCCTGATCACTCACACGTGCTCGCCAGTCGGCGCTGAGCGAGGGGCGCGCCGCTGCCCAACCCTACGCCGAGCCGCACGCGCGCCCCGCGCCTCGCCGCAGGCCGCCGACGTGCTCTACAACCGCACCGGGTACGTTCCCGCCCCTCTCTAGCCTGATCACTCACACGTGCTCGCCAGTCGGCGCTGGCGAGCGAGGGCGCGGCGCCGCTGCCCAACCCCTACGCCGAGCCGCACGCGCCGCGCCCCGCGCTCTCGCCGCAGGCCGCCGACGTGCTCTACAACCGCACCGGGTACGTTCCCGCCCCTCTCTAGCCTGATCACTCACACGTGCTCGCCAGTCGGCGCTGGCGAGCGAGGGCGCGGCGCCGCTGCCCAACCCCTACGCCGAGCCGCACGCGCCGCGCCCCGCGCTCTCGCCGCAGGCCGCCGACGTGCTCTACAACCGCACCGGGTACGTTCCCGCCCCTCTCTAGCCTGATCACTCACACGTGCTCGCCAGTCGGCGCTGGCGAGCGAGGGCGCGGCGCCGCTGCCCAACCCCTACGCCGAGCCGCACGCGCCGCGCCCCGCGCTCTCGCCGCAGGCCGCCGACGTGCTCTACAACCGCACCGGGTACGTTCCCGCCCCTCTAGCCTGATCACTCACACGTGCTCGCCAGTCGGCGCTGGCGAGCGAGGGCGGCGCCGCTGCCCAACCCTACGCCGCACGCGCCGCGCCCGCGCTCGCCGCAGGCCGCCGACGTGCTCTACAACCGCACCGGGTACGTTCCCGCCCTCTCTAGCCTGATCACTCACACGTGCTCGCCAGTCGGCGCTGGCGAGCGAGGGCGCGGCGCCGCTGCCCAACCCTACGCCGAGCCACGCGCGCGCCGCGCTCTCGCCGCAGGCCGCCGACGTGCTCTACAACCGCACCGGGTACGTTCCCGCCCCTCTCTAGCCTGATCACTCACACGTGCTCGCCAGTCGGCGCTGGCGAGCGAGGCGCGGCGCCGCTGCCCAACCCTACGCCGAGCCGCGCGCCGCGCCCGCGCCGCAGGCCGCCGACGTGCTCTACAACCGCACCGGGTACGTTCCCGCCCTCTCTAGCCTGATCACTCACGTGCTCGCCAGTCGGCGCTGAGCGAGGGCGGCGCCGCTGCCCAACCCTACGCCGAGCCGCACGCGCCGCGCCCGCGCTCGCCGCAGGCCGCCGACGTGCTCTACAACCGCACCGGGTACGTTCCCGCCCTCTAGCCTGATCACTCACACGTGCTCGCCAGTCGGCGCTGGCGAGCGAGGGCGCGGCGCCGCTGCCCAACCCTACGCCGAGCCGCACGCGCGCGCGCCCGCGCTCGCCGCAGGCCGCCGACGTGCTCTACAACCGCACCGGGTACGTTCCCGCCCTCTCTAGCCTGATCACTCACACGTGCTCGCCAGTCGGCGCTGGCGAGCGAGGGCGCGGCGCCGCTGCCCAACCCCTACGCCGAGCCGCACGCGCCGCGCCCCGCGCTCTCGCCGCAGGCCGCCGACGTGCTCTACAACCGCACCGGGTACGTTCCTAACACACGACGTCTCACACATGCGTGCGACCACCAGGGCTTTCTTCCTACATTTTAACTAACGCGCATCAACTTCGTAGACGCAAAGATTTTAGACGTAAGCTGTATGTAAATAAAGTACAAATAAAGCCATCCAAAGTGGTCTGGAAATTCATTTTAGGAATAATCTCGACTTGACTTTTACAGGAGAATAACTTAATTGCTTTTATGGTACATTATTTTTGGCTTGTGACAATTGACTAGGTTGCGTATTGCGTATAAACTCCAATGGAGTTATTATTTACATCATACAAACTATCTTCCAGGACTTACATGAAAAAATTGACTGAAGAGTGTTGTGGCTGCGAGGAAGGTATAAGATTACTACAGTTCCTGTGCTGGGAGCACGCGGGCTGGTCGCGGATCGCGCTGGCCGAGCTGCTGTGGCAGATGGCGTACGCGTACTGCCACGAGCTGCGCCGCCACTCCGACGCGCTCACTGCGCTGCTGCTCATGGAGGACAGCTGGCAGCAGCACCGGATACATAACGTCATCAAGGTACTTTCTACTTCTGTTTTTACTATTACAATATGTGAAATGCGTTTGAGTGTTCTTGTCTCCGAATCTTGTCTGTTTTTCTGATATACAATAAAAAAAGTCATCAAGATTATAAATTCAAGCGAATGTCCGCATAAACCATTGTGGTAATTTTTAACTCGGTGCTGTTGTTCAGGGCGTGTCGGACGAGCGTCCGGGGCTGCTGGAGACGGCGGCGCGGGCGCGCGGGCACTACCAGAAGCGCGCGTACGCGTGCGTCAAGCTGCTGGTGGGCGTCATGTGCGCGCCGCCGCCGTGCGCGTGCACGCGCAGCCCGACGCGCGCCGCCGCTGGCGCCAGCTGCTCGCCTGGCTGCAGGACGAGCTCGACCGCGTAACTAAACATTCCTTATGTCCCCTACATATCTACCTATTCCTATATTTTATCTTCAATGCTACTTCGCACAGTTCAAAGTCAAAAATCGTTTATTCAAACTTGGTCGCAAAACAGCACTTTTCGAACGTCAGAAATTTACAAAAGACAACCCCCAATACCTTTCACCACTTCCTATGTGTTTTTGCTGGGAAAAAGTGGTGCAACAAACTCCCCAGTTTATAGTGACACAGTTTATACTGAGTGTCGACATGGCCTTGATTTGCGGAAATGCTTTCAGAAGTATGGCCCTGGCTACGGCTCTTACGGCACGTGGTCTCCGCCCGGTACATCAAACGAGACGTCGAGCGGATACTTCCTCGAGCGTAGCAACTCTGCTAGGAAAACACTCGAAAAGTAAGTTCTCAATTGTCACTTGTTAAAAATGCTTATAAATATGCTGTAAACGGTCGCCAAATTCATGTAAAAATATTTGCAGAGCGTACCAACTATGCCCCGAAGAGGAAGACGAAGAAGAAGAGGAGGGTCGCGAGGGCGCGTCGGGCTCGGGCTCGGGCGACGCGGCGGACGACAGCGCGGACGAGGAGGAGGCGCCCGCGCCCGCCGCCGCCGCCCGCGCCGCGCGACCCGCTGCCGCCGCTGTGAGCGTCTCTCTAGTCCCGCCCCGCGTACACTTATTTATGTAACTTACATGTTCCGCTTTAAAAGTACCATAGTATTTATTATTCGCCGTTAGGATTCGTCGTAGTGCTCTCTCGGCGGTCGACTGTATCGGTCGTTCGGCTCCGTGCCGAGGAACGCGCCTCGCCGGTCTCGATTGCGTGAATCGTTGAGAATCGAAAGGACGGTCACTTCGAGTCGGCTTGAAATATTGTTTGGTCCCCAAATATTTTCTCCTTATATGTTCACCGACACGAGAAGCAATCTCCTCTAGAAATAAGTTTTGTTTATCTGTGCAAAATATCTGAAAATAGTTGTGAATTCGCAACACACTATGAGACCGAGTTTTAATCTAATCTATGAAATGAACAATACTTGAAATAATGCTTTTGTTAAAATAGTTCATCTGATGCATTTTAAAATAGTGATAGATAGCAATTTTTTACTTTTAGTCCAGAGATGATAAACATGAATTAGAAAAGTTTTACACAGTACATAACGCATAGGATCGTATAACAAAGTATAAAGCTAGGTGCTATCTATTAGAGTCACGTCGTTGATTTTGATTGTGCTCGCTTGCTTGTTTACTTGTTTTGTTCGAACTTATGAGCTTTTGACGTTCACGATCTAATTAATAAGATTGCAGTACGTTTTGTCATTTTAATAATACTGCATTTCTTTATATATTAATTATATTATACATTTTGTTTAAATTACTATAATATATAATTGCCGTAAATAACCTACCGGTATAGTGACGACACACTTTAACCAAGTTGTATTGAATAATCAAAAAATCTCCTATAAATACGTTTTAATATAATAATATGGACTTTTATAGTCTGAATCGACATGGAAATGTAGGAGTGCACATTTTGACAATTCCTTTGCCTTCATCACACAATTTGTTTGTACATGTTTACAATTAAATTTGAAATCCTTACAACCACCTTACAAACGTCACTACACAAGTAGACGATATATTGAGAAATCTAATTATTACGGTATGGTGATATGGTAAAGTAATAAATTTTAATCAGAATCCCGGTCAATTAAATTTAACAATTGAAATTCATCTACTACACCTACATAATATTTGGCAAAGCTCAAATACTCTACAAAATCAAACAATTTGTAATAGACATCAATATTTAGGGACCGAGTTCATTGCAAAATACTTCACTTATAAATATTGCTTTTAATTGTGACATTTTCAATGGTCATTTTTATATCAATTATATTAGATAAGAACTGTAGATCTTTCTAAACTGAGTCATGTTTTGAAATAATTGTGATCACGATGTTTATGAGTGAAGTAAAATTTAATGTACATAGTAAAAATACAAATTATTGAGGCCAGAGAACACATATTGGCCTAACTCTGACTATGTAAACAATGTTTAATATTTCAGTTTTTTATTTGCTAGATGTATTATTATAATAAAATAAACTTAGTTTTAATTCAGTGGAAAGTGTAGATATAGGTATTAACGACTAGTCTAACAGGAAAATGTTGCCACTATGTCAATGTTCTGCTTTGTAATATAATGTTATTTATTTTTATATTTCACGACGGTTGTATAATATTTTCCTTTTTTTCTAGTGGTAAAATTGTTGTAACATCCAGGCTATCAGGCGATGCAGACGCTCTGGCCACTCGCTCGCATGCGTCACGGACGCTCTTGTCATAGTCACTTGTAGCCATTGAAGTTTGCACTTCGCATTCTACTAGTATTTTACAAATATAAAACCACCGTGATATTCTGTGAGTATTCATTGTTTTCATTAATTTTATCATAATGAGCCTTCAAATTTTGGTCACATAGACCGTGTGCCTTATTTTAATTTTATTTGCTCAATGCTTGCACCTGATAGTCTGTATATTGATCTATTAACAAGTTTTTATTTAAGACTGTTATGTCATTCATTTTGCATGTAAACAATATATTTCGATAATTAAATAACAAAGTATTTAAACAATGTGATAAAAATAGAATTTAAATTTTATTGCTTATTAAACACCAAGCAGTGTTTATATGTTAAAGTGAATGATGTCAAGTCGTGATTTTATTTTGGCTTTAAAAATTAAAAGAAGTCGCTTTTTATCATGGTTTTAATAAGAAAATACAGACATCCAAAATCACAAGTTGTAATGATTGATATAGTACAGATTAGCATTGTGAATAATTAGATACCTGGTCGATAAAATGCTGATTGTTGTTAATGTTATTACCAAAGATGGAGTTATAGATAAAGGGAATATGGTGGCCCTTTTCTTACTAGCTTAATAATTGAAATGTTTTGTATCTTTTATAAAATGCAAAGTTAACGATATTATGTTGAAACGAGATAAAATGTGATTGATCTTAGATAGGTGAACCGCTGATTCGTGTTTAGAAACAAATGAATCTATATACTGGTAACTAATCACATCTAGCAGATGTATGATTCTCGGAGCGAGTTTCGAAATCTTGTAAATATCATCAACCGGATGTCAAACTCAACATTAACTTCATTCTATTTTATATTCACAAAATTCGTAAATAGGACTTAAATAGCAGTGGAATCCCCAAAAACAAATAAGTTATAAACAAAAAGAAATGCAATTTTTTTATATTGAAAATTTTGTAATGTAGCATATTATTATATTGACTTATAAAATACCAATTTATTTGGCAGATATAATGTTGGAATTATTCACTGTAATTCGCATGCAGTTTTCACGAGAACAGTGTAAAATGTGTATTGATAGAATTATTATAAGATCAGTTGAGTTTTGTATAACATTTCTATGGCAAATATAACGAAATGGCATTTGAAGATTATACAAGAATGCTCAAACAAGCATTCATACAGATATTATACTATTCAAATCAAGAAATAAATTCATAAAATCTTCTTGGAGTTTTTAATTTACATTTGGAAAGAAAACCTTTTAGCGCTTAACTCTTTCAGTACATAGGCATCTAACTAAAGGTAACAAATAGTAACAAGTAAAATTGTATAATAATTGTTTCATTGATTGAAAATGTATTGAATTTTAAAATATAATATTTTATCTTTAGTTAAATGCCTACCCGAAATTAGTATACCGGTTTTAAATAATAAATAGACTCTTGTGTAATAACAATATCGTCACTGGAATACTAAAACTCATTAGTAAATTGTTATAACAACAAAATGGCATAAGGTCAAAGATCTTTCTATACAGTTTTGGAGATTATAAAGCGTAGAAAGCATAGTATATACCAGATCGAGTAAAAATATATTGTAAGACAATTATAATGACCTGTGCCCTTAAACGTAATACTTAAACAGATAAGTTGTATTGCGTGTTATCATTTGCACGCATTTGATGGCAAGTGATGATCGAGTTAAGCTCCTCCTAATTTTCATATAAAAATCAAATAAATATATAAATATGGAAGTACATAAGTGTAAAGGACATAGAAGAAGCAGCTCTATCAATATTACCGAAACCTGCCGGGACTATTACAAAAGTGGAGCAACAGATGAGCAAACTTTGGCTGAAAACAAACTGGCTTTTCAAAGGTATGCAATAAGTGAATTCATTTATAAATAGAATTGTATCTCGTGCCCATTATACACCATATGTGTTGCTTTTACATAGGTTGCGGATTCGTCCAAAATGTTTGATAGGAGTTAGTCGTTGTGATCTTCGCACTAAAGTATTGGGGCACGATGTCTCTCTCCCGGTCGGTATATCACCGACTGCTATGCAGCGAATGGCGCACCCTGAGGGGGAATTAGCTAATGCTAGAGGTAAATACCAAATCATTACTAATCATGTATTTGAATAAATACAAAATTGTGTGCTTGTGTGTTGATTATTTAAATTGATAAATATTTATATCATAACATATTTAAGCTGCTCAAGCGGAAAAAACAGTTTTTACGCTGAGTACCATAGCCACCAGCTCCATAGAAGAGGTCGCTGAAGCTGCTCCTGATGCAATAAAATGGTTTCAGTTATACATATACAATGACAGGTAAAAGATTTAATCAGCTGATGTAAAGTTCGATGTACTATTTTGTTTAAACAACAACTTACACTCTGCATATGGTACACTTACAGAGAAGTTACGAAAAATCTAGTCCTGAGGGCTGAGAAGGCAGGTTTTAAAGCTATCGCTCTCACTGTTGATACTCCGCTATTTGGAATAAGGCGCGCAGACGTCAGAAATAAGTTTACTCTGCCTCCGCATTTAAGGTAATGTTTTTACATAATTCCGTGGTCATATATGATTTAGATTGATGTTTTGCTTATACATTTGCGTTTTGAACAGGCTCGCTAACTTTGAAGGGATGCTGTCCACCAAGATCCGAAGCACTGACAGCGGAAGCGGCTTAAACAAATATGTCGAGAATTTATTTGATAAATCTTTGACTTGGGACGAGGTGAAGTGGTTGAAAAGGTAATATGATTAGTGAATACATATTATACAATTTTGATACTTCTGTCTTTATTACGATTTGTTAAATTCAAGTGGTTTCTTTTAATAGCATCACTACGCTACCAATAATAGCAAAAGGTATTCTACGGGGTGATGATGCGGTGAAAGCTATCCAAGCCGGCTGTTCAGCAATTTTAGTATCGAATCATGGAGCGAGGCAGCTGGACGGCGTCCCTTCTACGGTAATATACTTCCCTATGATATGACACATGTATAAATTTATTCCTCTATTAAAAATCGTTCTTCGTCGCATGCAAATGTGGCGCCTTATATAAAGTGAAAGATGATAAGCAAGCTTGTTTCTATCAGATTGAAGCGCTGCCTGAAATTATACAAGCCGTGAGAAATTACAACGTTGAAGTGTACTTGGATGGTGGCGTGACGACTGGAACTGATGTGTACAAAGCCTTAGCACTTGGCGCAAAAATGGTGAGCTTTTTTATTTCGAATACTTATTTATACTAATGTATTTTGATCCAAACGTACCTATACTAATTAAATAAAAGGTTATGTGAGAGGAGGCCTGTGCCCAGCAGTGGGACGAAAAAAGGCTGTAACAGTATTAGGTATATATAAAATGTTTTGTCGCATACAGGTTTTCGTCGGTCGTCCTGCATTGTGGGGGCTTACCGTCGGAGGACAGGCTGGTGTGCAAAGAATGCTAAATATTTTCCGGACTGAGCTGGAGTATACCTTGCAAATAGCAGGTATGTATCGATATTTATCAATTTATGTTTGGTAAAATATTTATTACCTCGAAAATATTATATTGAAAGTCGTCATATCGTTATATGAATTCCTACAATTTAAAAGAGTATGACGATGTTTTTAGAACCTTTACATGCAATTTTCTGGGCGAAGAATTGCAATTTCTAATTATATGAAGCCACATTCGCTAAACGTTGTTCAAGAGCTTACTAACTTTAGATTAACTTTAGTTTTTTCTTTGTTACAACAGGAACTCCAACTATTGCTGATATTACAAGAGACATGGTACGACATGAATCTGCGTATAGTAAGCTTTAACACAAACAAAATCATGTGATACTGACTAGCTGACATAACCACATAAAGTTGTGTAATTTATTTTACATAAGATAATAAAATATGACCATGACTACCTAATTATCTTGTTTTTGTTGTGACTGGCAAAAAATATGTTTTATTGATCTTTTGATTGGTAATGCGACTCAAACGATACAAATATACCGAGCACATAGTTTATTTTGTAATTAATTTACGATACAGGTTGTACAGAACTGCAGGCGTCATGTAACTTTCTTTAGGCCACATTATTCTAGAAATTTTCTGTAACAAAATATTTTTTATGTATTTATTTCGCTAGTTTTATTGGTCCAAAATTTAGCTACGTATTAAAAAAAACATCCTTGTCATTAGAACTTACCTTAAAATCGCAACCGTATAAATTGATTCCCAATTTCAGTTTTCTTATAGTTTGCTTCAGTTGGTTGTCTTTAGCCAGTTTTTGCTTCAGCTCAATTGTATCATTGCACGTGTTACAGGAATTGGTGACTTCCATACTACTTCCATCATGTTTCTCCTTAGATTGTATTTCTCCTAAGTAATTGCTAGACTGATTAGTTTTGTTCAAAAGCGAATCTCTTTTACGCATGTAGTTTGTAAAACTATAGCTACAAGACATAGTGTCTCGGTTGCGAGTGTTCCTCAGAGAAGTTTCTTCACTTTGATGCGTATCATTCTTAGGATTAAATATATTTTGACTGTCTTCACCAGTGTTGTGCACGTTGTATTAATAGCATCAAAGACACGTCCACTAAAAGACTTGTGTTTGATTTCTTTATCAATTTTGCTTCGGTCTGAATATTTTGCGACCCTCATTCTCGGTAGCCGTCGCTTCATCTGAATTTTTCTTGAATTTTGTTGAGTACACCTACTAGCAACAGTATTGGAGGTATCATTAGGGCGTTGACTAATGCACTTGGACTGATTGTCTACATCATGTCTCCTGGGAGTAGACGTAAATGTCGGTTTGAATTCATTTGTGGAAAATGTCTTTGAACAACCATATTTATTTTCGTTTAGAGACTCATAAACAGAATCTTTATTCAATCCACTACTGCTAGCTTGGAGTCGTCTTTGAAAACTGAGTGAACGACGCTGTTCAGGTTTGATGAAATCAGATATAACATGCTTGTTTTTCAAATGAGTCTCATGTAAAAAGGAAAGAGAGAGTTCATTTGTTTTATTACTTCGCAGTGAATCATTTGCGATTAGTGTTTGTCTAGTTTTCCTAAACTAATTTGATTAGCACTTTGAGCACACCTACAAAATGTGTTTCTCGTCGAAACTTGTAATGGATTTCGAGAGTCACATTTGACTGAATTTTTTTGGTTTGTATCCACCATAAATTCCGATGGAAAGAAAGCTTTTAAATTATATTCTTTCTCAGCACCAGCATTTGTTATTTCCTTCAGAACAGTTTTAAAGAATGCTGTGGTATCTGCACTATATTCTTTTTGTTTTGTTTGGCCAGGTTGTAATTTCGTGAGCAAGGATTCACTGAATTGAATATCATCTTTTTTTTCGTCATCGATTGCTGGGGCTTCAATAAGGGGTGCTAAAATAAAGTAACGTCATTAAAGTTTAACTAATTTCTCAAACACCTGACTTCACAAAAATATTAGTTTACCTTTTATTGGTGTTATACGATATAAGACTATCGTAGCCCACTGGCCTAACTGTAACACAAAATAATTGTATCAGAACATTTTTGGAATTGTCATTAATATTAGCTTAAAGTTTTTCAATAAGGTAAATAATATTAAATGATACCGGCGATTGCGGTCCATACACCAACAAGAAGTCTCGTAAATGTTCAGAAATATTTGTCTTAGCGATCAGTTCGACTGCTTCAGTGGAACTCTGCGCTATTGTGGCTAACAGTTGCAGGCTTATTTCATATTGCAGGAGTTCCCTATAAAATTAAACAAAACTTAGGCTATTCTTTACATGCAAAGTGCTAACTTTAACTTGGTAGATATGTCACAATTTAACCTAGTGATCAATGTAGATAAATTATTGAAAAATTGGTTGATCACAACGTCCAAGAATTCCTCAGTACTTTTACCACGAGAGAAAAGACATGACTACTTAGGCACCCTAGATGCCATGCCAGATAGACAGGTGTAAAAAACCTGAAGATAACTTTACCACATCTGAAGATAACTGACCTTTGAATAAGGACATTCCGTTACATTCAATAAACAGGTTGATGTTGCGGGTGTGGTTCTGTAGCAGGCTTTGAAGAACCACCAATACATCGATTGTTCGGGGATGGCACTTCTGAACGCACTGCAAAAAAATATTCATAGAACAACTTGTTCTGGAACTTATTTTAGTTATAGAGTAATTTAGGTACCGTTGGAATGAGGTGTGCACAATAGCTCTGATTGGCTTGCATACTGCGGCAAGATTCAGCGAGACACCGGCAAAGTGCACGCCACACATCTTGATTCTGAAAATGTTTCAATTTAGCAAAACGTAAGTACGATTGCATAATTAAAGGAATACTACAAAGCAAAATTCCTACCATCATACAAGTGAAAAGTTCACACATAGTTGATAGACAACCGCTACTTCTGACCATATTCCTTGCATAGGCTACCAGGTTGCCTTTTTTACTTTGACCTTCTTCATCGTCAACGTACAAAAGTGTTGAGAGGAAGTTTAAGGCAATAGTCGTTTTCCCAGCACGACTGTTCTCAAGGATTTTGCATATTTTGTCGTAAATGGGGTTGAATGTTATAATTGCCTCAACACTACCATTCTGGAAAAGTGAGACGTCATTAGAATATGTTTCTATTCTAAGAAGACTTACAGATATTTTTTTAATAACATAAAAGTATTACATTTAGCATTACATATGCAGATAAAATTGACAATAATTTAACTTGCGTGTCGTCGGTGCAACCATTGAAAAATTCCAATACGCCTGTTAAATTGAACGTTTTTCCGTTTTTCAATGAAGATACCAGATCCTGTAAATATTTGTGATAAATATGCCTTATTAATTTGTGAGGGTATGGGCCTGTGGTAAGATGGGGTATTGCTTATGCTATCAAATCAAATGATCCCAGCGCTTTGGGAAAGTATGCAAATAATCCTTGCTAATATTATAAATGCGAAAGTTAGTTCGTTCATTTAGTTAGAACTGTTTTATATGAAAATGAGATTTTATTTAAGAATTTTGTTATCCAAACAATTCAAATGTTTTTATAAGTTAATGTATAGCACACGAGATTCTATAGAAAAATACTAAAGTCACCTTTATTATAGGAATCTGATTACTCCTCATAATATTCATAATTGAAATTCAATTGGTACTATTCACAACCGAGTGTTCTATTTAAAAAGTTTTAGGTTGAAAACTTGAAAGTTCAAATTCCGACTCTTACCGCCACATTACCGCCACTTCTTGGACTCATGGACGAAAACTATAGACAATATATAATTTGTTTTTTTTTTTTATTATGTAGCTGGTTTACTTGTAAAAAGGTTCTAATTTTTGCAATGATGTCTACCGATGTGGACGGAAAATATTTCATAAAACGTCCTACATTTTGTAAAGACTTATGATCAGCAAGATTCCACGAGTAAAGGTATTTTGTAAAAAAAATCATTGAACATTTTGTATCTCTAAGTAGTCTGTGGTCAGTCAGTCCAGTTGTCAGTGTCATTCAAGTAAATAAAAGTCAAAACAACAAATGTCAAAACTAGCATTTTATTACTCCGTCTTGCTCGGAGAAACCAAACCGATAAATAATTATTTTTCAGCTCAACTTTTCACTCATGTTGTTTATAGTGGAATTTTATAATTATAATACAGCACACTTATGAAAAGGGATATAATTACTACTAAACATTAACTTGTATTAAGATGGACGTTGGAGAACTGCTTTCATTTAAGGTAAGATCTTGTAAGGTTGTGTTCACTATTTAACGTGTTGATAAAGTTTACATTGGATATTATATATAATACATACATATTATTTACAAACAGCCCACGCCGACGCCTAAAAGACCTAATGAAGAAGACAGCGGGGACTCTGACGACGATGGCGCGAAGGCTTCAAAGATGCGACGCTTGGGAGGACTAAACAAAGTAATAAGTTAATACCGTTGAGTACGACGTTGCCTAAGGAACCCACCATTACTGATAAAGAGAGAGACATACTTCGATTTGTTGAAACTGAAGTTACAGAGGTATGATCAGTACATTTTAAAATCTTGTAAACTACCTCTTACTAAGTGCGAGTGCTATCTAACTTTAAAATCTTCGACAATTATTTATACAGGGTGACATTCTGGATGAGACTGCAGTTAAGAAATTAGTGCTGAACTTTGAGAAAACTCTTAGGAACAGAGATGAGAATAAAGTTTCCTGATCAACCAGAGAAGTTCATGGATAGCGAAATAGACTTACATGAAGCACTTCAGGTATGACCAAATGATTTCTAAATGTGTTTGTTATTTAATTATCAACGGTATATTGGAATAATGAATATGTGTTTGTAGGAACTAAGCGCCGTAGCCACAGTGCCAGACCAGTATCCGTTGCTGGTAGAACTGAAGTGCATCAACTCTCTATTGGAATTGTTGTCCCATGATAACACAGACATTTCTACTAAAGTTGTCCACCTGCTGCAGGTAAAAATTACACCAGATCCTTTCACTACAATCACTGTATTTTTTATTTTATCTATCTATGTATAATCAAAATATCTAAAAGGTACATTATCATAGAAAATGCAGCAATGATTTGAAATTAAAAAAATTTTAACCTTACTTTGCCACTCAATTGTTTTAGTTATTCTTAATCAAATGTTCATCTTGTTTGTGAAAATGAGCCTTTTAATCTAGACATCTTGATTAAATACTGACAAATACTTAATCTCCCAACCAGTGGCGTAGCGTGGGTATCTGCCGCCCGGGGCAGTTGTCGATTTTGCCGCCCCTTCCCGTGTATTTTTTTTAACAAGTGTTACTGGCCGTTTGTCATTTTTAAAGTTTTTTTTTTGTGTATCGACGTTAAAAATCATCAAATAACCCTTCCCGCTGTGGTTTAGCAGCGTTGAGGGAGTGTCAGACTCTTACTGACTAAAAACCGTCGTGTTCCGTCGAAGGCCTTTTATGTTCCAGAGCCGCGGTAACTCTTTCGAACAACCCGCAGCCCCGGCAGAAGGGGGAGGTTCTCAAGTAGACTTTTATATCTTTGTTACTTGATTTCTTGAAGGTTTTAAAATTCTTTTAGGTACCTATGCAGGCCAGCGAAGTAGGTACCTATAAGTATATATGAAATTGAAATAATTTAAAAAGCGGGGCTACTTTAAACTGTTTAAAAATTAATTTAATTTACGGGACTAACACTAAAACCAGTTTCCATGGAACTATACCTAAGCGTGAAATTTGGCTTGTATCTAGGTAGGTTTTGCTTATAGCATTCAACTTTATCTAAACCAGTGGTTCTTAACCTTTTAGTCATGAGGGACCACTTTAATTAAAGTTTGTCTTGCCAGGGACCACCTCATCGGTTTACCTAACATATAGCACTCTGCTAAACGCATGTCGGCAGTTGTGTAGGTAAACAAATGCAAATAAAGAAAAACTTGCCCATGCAGTTTCCAAATGCGCGAGCGAAGCGAGCGCGAAAAATTATCGGACTTAAACCAAATATTACGTAAAATTTAGCCCAAACGTACTTAACTTTTGTTTGTTGACAGATGCAAAAATAAGGGAATATCGTTTTTGAATACGCGAGCGAAGCGAGCGCGAAATTTTTATCGGACTTAAAACAAAAATTACGTAAAATTTAGCCCAAACGTACTTAACGTTTTGTTTGTTGACAAATGCAAAAATAAGGGCCATAATATAGTTTCTGAATACGCGAGCGAAGCGAGCGCGAAATTAATTATTTTTATTTAAGACTCAAAACCAAAATTAAATACTAGTTGCGGCGCAGATACTAGTTGCGAACAATTTTTTTTTAATTGGGTAAATTTTGCCGCCCCCTAAAATTTTGCCGCCCGGGGAATTTGCCCCCTTGCCCCCCCCACGCTACGCCACTGCTCCCAACAAAAATAATATGTACCTAATTATATTGTTAATGCATATACATTTTCTAGGAATTAACAGATGTGGATATACTACATGAGAGTGAGGAGGGTGCAGATGAGCTGATAAATGCACTGGCTGAGGCTGAAGCACCCGCATTGTTGTTACACAACCTTGCACGCCTTGACGAACAAGTGCCTGACGAGAGAGATGCTGTACATAACACACTTGGTAATTTGCTACCACCACTTTTTTCTATTAAACAAAAATAGGCATATCTTTTCTAATTAGTTGTTACTCTGCAGGTATAATTGAAAACCTTACTGAATTCAGAATTGAATTGAGTGCGGAAGTTGCTAAACAGGGTTTCATGCAATGGATACTAAAAAGGCTGAAGGTAAGCTTGATCATTCACTTGTATATTGAACTAAAATCTGAATTAGAAAATGTTATATTTATACTTTTTGCTTTCTTTTTATTCACAGTTGAAAGTGCCTTTTGATGGCAACAAATTGTATGCCACAGAAATTTTATCAATTCTATTACAAAACACACCAGAGAATAGGAAGTTACTAGGAGAGCTTGATGGCATTGATGTTCTCTTACAACAGTTGGCGGTAAGTTTATTATATCCGTAAAATTATCTTTTATGTATAAAATACGTTCAGAATAAGCAGGCCCGCCGCTAGCTGTTTGTTCGCCCGCGTGCAAAACCGATTATGCCGCCCTACGACTACATATTATTGTCAAAAAATATATAAGGGGGGGGGGGGTCCAGGAGGTCCAGACCCACCCGCCCATTCATATCCATTTTACTTGTCCAACAGAAAAAAATATGTACATGCACCGCTCTAATTGCAGAAAACGCACTTCCTTTTGGATACATAAATATTGCAATAGGTACATAACATATATTACACATAACTTTTCATTTACTTGAAATGCTCAAGTCTTAGAGTAACCTAAGAAGTCCTGGGTTAGCCCGTAAGCAGACTAAGCAATTGCTTAGGGCATCAATGCAGTGCAATCATTACCCAAGTGGCCCCTATGTATTGAAAGATTGTGATTAATGGGTAGGTACCAACATAATGTATATCAAAGTGCTTAGAACGGATTATGGGTAACTTAAACTAACGAACTTAAATATTTATAGCAATGTTTAATTTCAGTAAAATATGTTATTAATGGTTTTTGGTGGGTTTCCCGTTGAAAAAGTCAACGCATGAGACATATTTTATATGTAAGGAAGCGCGAGCGAAGCGGGCGCGAAATTTATTTAGTCATAGGACACAAAACAAATAAAAACCACTGTTAATTAACAAAGCAAAGCCAAAAGGAAGATATACACAGAAATGAAGTGCAAATGTACATGAAGCCGCGAGCGAAGCGAGCGCGATTTTTTCCTTAGAGTTTTCATGAAGTAAACATACCACAAAACGCGAAAGTGAACAAAAAGCTATAACGGACGTGCGCGAAAAATTATTTTTCGGAATTGAATGCCAACAACAATTAAACAAAGATAAATTGCGATCAGTGCCGGTTTTAACTCAACCAGCTCCCTGGGCGAGATTTCTACGGCGCCCTCCAACTGCAATTCAAACCCATACGAAAAATAGAGACGTATGTAGATACCGATTGCGCGAGCGAAGCGAATATTTTTGTAATATTTTAGAACTCTAAACAAAAATTACTTAAAATTTTGCCCGTACATAACTCTTTGTTGATGATGGCGCCTATGTATTAAAATTTTGGGACTTAAAGTAGTACCCTAAAAAAAGGAAAGTTCATATGGAAACTAGAAGTTACTTTCTTATTAATTAAAGAACTTAACAACGACGCTCCCTTTTTGCTAAGGTAGACTAAAAAAATCTTGAAAAATAAAAACAACTGTAAAGTGAAGCAAGCCCGAAAATTTTTGAGTTTTGGATCACTAAAAGTCCTAAACATATATAATAAAAAGCGACTGTGAAGTGAAGAAGCCGCGAGCGAAGGGAGCGCGTTTTTTTTTTGAGTATTGGGACATTAAAAGTAGCTATATGTGATAAAAAATCGAAGCGTAAAGCAAGGAAACCGCGAGCGAAGCGAGCGCGAAAATTTTTGAGTTTTGGGACATAAAAGTAGTGTTTCTTCATTCAATTAAACACAAATTCGCCTTGGGCGCCCCTGAGCCCGCGGCGCCCGGGTTATTCACACACGCTGCACCATAGGTTAAGATGGCCCTGATGCTATCCATTCATTTGGATACAGTTCTTGTAAGTTGCAATCTTCGATGAAATTTAAAACAAAAATAGGAGTAACATTCTGATCAAGGATTGGTTGGGGGCGCCTGCGGCGCCCCTTATATCCGGCGCCCTGGGCCGTCGCCCAACCGCGCCCTACCCTAAAACCGCTACTGACTGCGATATCTGACATGAAGGCGCGAGCGCAGCTAGCGCGAATTTTTTTGGGGATGCAAAGGATGAACCCGTCAAAATTGATAGGGGACGACCAAAGCGAGGGCGGTTTTTCTGAAATTTTATTGCTAATCTACTTATCTATTTTTAATATTAAATATTACGTATATACGTATATTTTATTACGTAATTATGGTTTAATTCTGCCGTATGGGTTAATTTTGCCGCCCCCTAAATAGTGCCGCCCAGGGCATTTGTTTTAAATCGTCTTTAATAATTTTTAATTTTGAAAATGATCAACAAATGTAACTGAAACCGGCAGTGTTAGTAATATTCTTAGCGCTATTGCTGTGTTCGGAAATATTGAAATCAAATAATTGGTAAAAAGATATTGTATTTTTTTTATAGTACGTGATAGGTCGCTCGATTTGCCGCCCCCTAGGACGTGCCGCCCGCGTGCGGTGCACGCGCTGCACGCCCGCTTACGGCGGGCCTGAGAATAAGAGCAATCCAACTAACTAGCTAGCCCATGCTCATCCAGGGTCACTTGTTTACGCCGCTTTTTCTATTGCAGTATGTAGTTTTGACCCATAGAGATTTAGATTTTGATGCTTGGCGAGATTAGCGCTTTATTTTGTCGTTCACATACAAAATGAGATCTTAAGTGTCAATTAGTTAGTTAATGCTATCTGCCAGATAAAGGCTGCTTATTATTTTAGCCAGTTTTCTGAGACCTTTGAAACAAAAAGTTAAAGTTTATCGATACCTGATGAAACTGTACTTAAGTGTTATGTTGTTTGTTTGATAATTGTTGTGCAGTTCTACAAACGCAACGACCCGGCGGGCGCGGAGGAGCAGGAGGCGATGGAGAACATGTTCGACTCGCTGTGCTGCGCGCTCATGGAGCCCTCCAACCGCGACCGCTTCCTGCGCGGCGAGGGGCTGCAGCTTATGAACCTTATGCTCAGGTGAGATACCAGCCTTATTAGTGGCAAGCAGAACTAAATTGCTTGACCACACTCTCTTGATACTAATAAAATCAAGATACTTTTTACAGTAAAAACGTACTTCATTATGTAAAAACCTATTAACTTCTCTAAATTAAGCAAACACTATCTTGAAACCGCATCCAAATCCAAATGTGTTTGACCAGTATGCATACATCCAACCGAGAACCTCATTTTTTTGAAGTCGGTTAAAAACAACTTATTATTTCTGAACGTTTTGTATTGTTCTGAATATTCTTGCTTGACTTTTGAGTATTGTTTTTTAATTTACAGGGAAAAGAAAATGTCACGGAATGGTTCACTAAAAGTCCTCGACCACGCACTCGCGGGGCCCGAAGGCCGAGACAACTGTAACAAGTTCGTGGACATCTTAGGGCTACGCACTGTCTTTCCGCTATTCATGAAGACGCCTAAACGTAAAAGGATATTAACAGTTGATCAGCATGAAGGTTTGTATGTCATTTAAAAAAGGATTAATGAAATGTTAACTCGTTCAAAAAGATGTATCTAACTGTTCATTTATTGTTTTCAGAACATGTTGTATCGATAATTGCGTCAATGTTGCGCAATTGCCAAGGCAGTCAGAGACAGCGATTGTTGGCCAAGTTCACTGAAAACGACCTGGAGAAGGTAGATAGGCTTCTAGAGTTACACTTCAAGTATATGGACAAAGTGGATCGCACTGAAAAAGAAATGGAGGTGAGTCAGAACATCACGTTTTTTTTAAATTTCAATCAGTATTTGTAAAGGTCCATAGACTTAAAGGATGGTAGAAATTGTTCTAAATTGAGTAGGATGAATTACCTTACAAGTAGTTTTCATTGTTTAATTTGTTACTTTTTGTTTTTGCAGCAAGAAGGAGAAGAGTTGGATGATGACGCACAGTATTTGAGGCGGTTGTCTGGCGGTCTCTTCACATTGCAGCTCATAGACAGAATCATTTTGGAGGTAACATTTCTTTTATGTCTTGTCTGTATGAATATGTAAATTATTTTCGGTTTTCATTCTAAAGCTGCCTTCATTATAATCCTCAATTTACAAAGACAAGAGAAACTTAGCAATATATTAATAATCTTTTCAAAGGTTTGTACTGCGGGCCCGTCAGCCATCAAACAGCGTGTACAGCGCGTGCTGTCACTACGCGGTGGATCACTCAAGATCATTCGACATGTCATGAGAGGTGAGCAAATTAACGTTTATTCTAAACTTGTGCAAAATTATCGATTGGTTGGACAATTAAATATGTAATTGGTTGGCCGCCGCCAATGTTCAATGGTTTGCCGCGCGCAGTTGATACGCGGTTTTACGACGGTATTAATTCACTCTTCGCCTCTCGCAATAGTCGTTACAAATTGATTGTATGGTGTTTTTTCAGAGTACGCTGGCAACCTGGGCGATGCCGGCAGCGAGGATTGGCGTCAGCAGGAGCAGCAACATATATTGCAACTTGTAGATAAATTCTAAATACAAGCAATGTCTTAAATGTATGTGTTTTATTAATTTTACATCCTCAATTATCATCGCTGTGTATACTCCCGCCTGATAAATGAAAGTGTTTAACGTGATGCAATCCCTAAAATGATTAACTGTGACTTTCGTTAGTTCTAATTAAAAACACCACAAGTAACAATCGAATAATTTTATTGAATGCATATTTAATTACATTAATCAATTAAAAACCTCACTAACAGTGAACAATATAAAATAACAAACTACGTAAAAATAATTCTGCATGTAAACGAAATTAAGACATGTGTAATTTAGAAAAAAATATCTTTTAAAATAAACTATTTTAGTGCTAACATAAGATATTTTTCTTCATAAATTTGTAATTTACTTGGTTCAATAAGGAACTCATTAAAATTAAAATAACATCTATGTGACCGTTAAACCCATGAAAAAAATACATAAGTAGCAAAATTAGGTAAAAAATATTTAAAAAAAATTCCATACATTTCACGCCTCTAGCTAAATTAGGCAGCTGTTACTCGTGATTCAAAATCATTGCTTGAGATGATGCACGAAATTAATTAGCTTTGTTATCGGTATATTGCTCCTGTTTATCACTATTTTTTCCATTTTACCAATCGGTTCAAAAAACTAAGAGGGTATCGTGTACTTTTCTCACTATCATACTGAACTTTTCAGTGATTTTAATTGTAGTACATTATAATATTTTAGTTTAATTTTATCAAACTAGCACGTATGTGCATGAAATATATCATTATTACGTATCAAATTTAATAGTATCTATTAAAAGTCGAAGTTTGGTTCAATATAATGCGCGCTTTTAAACTGGCCGATTTTCCCGTCGATTTTTCCAAGCGGTAACGCGGAAAACGCACTGGCGTTGTCGCCCGTGCGACAACATACATTTGATAAATACCAGTTGGAGTGCAGGCGACTGAAACCGCGCGAAGTCAAACAGTATAGGTATATGCACGAAAATCCGTAAATTTGAAAGCGCTTTAAAACACACTCGCTATAACAGTCGTTTTTTAAATTGTAACATCAACAATATCCCTTCATTTTGTAGATATCAGATTGACAGATTGAAGTGAATGATCAATTAAATCGAGAGCAACCGTGATGTCGAGTGCGTCATGCAATTGATCTACTTAATTACATTTCATCGGATAAGAATTAGGTCTAAAATCTGTTCTCGCCAAACATGCGGACGTAAACACGAGCTTATGAGTAAAAACAAGTAACAAATTGTGTCAAACGTTATCACATTCTCCAAAATATGCTACTTTTCACTTCAGCATTCACAACCATTCTCTATTCTTTTCATTGTACATATTTACATTTCACGTGAGTTCAACGTCTCTAGTCGGTCTATTTAACATATATACGTGACAATTTGTTATACACTGCAATGGAAATGTTTCAGCTAATACTGCTTTAAATGCCAGTTGGCGCAAATAATTGTGTGCACCAAAGTGTGTAACTAACTAAAATAATTAAACTATACATATGTATAACAAAAATAAGAAAAGCCATTGCCAAGTAAGTATTATGAAAACCTTATGATTTCAAAAACAAATTCCTAAGTACCTGTAATTTTTAACTTTGACCTAAATCTAAAACATAGGTAAGTACGAAGCTTTAAGTTTATCTTGTATTTTGGGTACACTAATTAAAAACTAAACAATATTTACGCAATTTGAAATAATTTTCTTACAGCGAAATTATTAAACCACATAGAATATAACATACAGACATTACATGTAACTATCTGAATTTATATTGTATCACAATAATTCTTGACATACTATATATTTTACTCGGTTTCGAATTACAATAAGTAAGATAATATTCTGCAATTTCCTCGAGCCGTAAATATTATAAAATGCGAGATTTTTATTTAAATCTAAGGTAAGGTCACATTGGGGTCTCTATTCTTAATAACTTGTGATTTATATAAATGTATTTAAGATATCACTTCTAATTCGAACAAACCTCGTCACAAGATAAAAGTTTCAACCTTGTCGATCGTGCAAGACATGCGGCGTCATAGAACTGGGGAATGTTATTAAGTACGTATAAGATTTAACTTGTATCCTGTGCCGAACATTATATTAATATATTATAGTAACAAGGTAAGGTAGCTATGCCGTCCTATATAAATCTCGTCAGAGTGAATAAAGTAAGGCAACTCTAATTACAAATAACAACAACGACACTCATGTACCGCAACGGACGCTCATACTGAACAACAGAATAGAAAAAATAATGTAGTAACATTAAATAGTCAATTCTATTGTAACAAGCTGAGCATGAGGGCTAAAGTCACAAAGGCGAAAGTATGTGAGTATGTTTGTTACTTGTTCACGCGCAAACGGCTGAATGGATTCTGAAGAAACTTGGCAGAGATGTAAAAATGCTAATAAATCAGAATACCATTTGGACTACTCATATCTCGCGAAAACCCGCTGGCTGGAGGGAACCCGCTGGCAGTAGTCTGGTAAACCACAATTTAGCAAGTGTTTATATGTATAATCGGGAAACATCGGTTATATTTTATTCTCACTTTTTTGAAAAAATATTTTTTAAATTATTTTATATGTTTTGAATTTAATTTATAATTTTTAGGCTTTGAAAAGTGCGTCTAGCAGACCGGTACATAAATGTCGTTGTAACATAACAAGTAGTTAGAGGGCTTGGGGCCGCGGTTAAGGACACTCCTTGCTCATCATCTTGCTGAACGCCTTGGGAATGTCTTCGTTTGTCTTCGACACGTTGCTGCTGCCCAGCAGTGTGGGCGCGGGGAAGGTGCCCGACTGAATACCGTAAGCAGTCTTCAAGAGATCGTAGTTTATCTTTTCAGACACTACTGAATCTTTCCTGCAAAGGCGGGAAAGTATGACTATTAATTACTTGCATCAAACGGCTGGAATGTCCATCCGACGTATCGGCTACAAAGCTATTTTTAATTTTGATGTTGCTATATTAAGATATTAACAAATAAAGACGCGTTAAAGTCAAGGGGCTGTTTTCGTAATAAGTTGAAAAAAAACAAAAATATGGTAGCACGGCAACAACGCTTGGTAATTATAAAATTATAAAAAATTAAAATTTAACTATACATTGATTATATTAAATTTGAAAAGTCTGGAGACTACTTATTTAGCTTTCAAACCAACTGAACAGCTGACTTGGTGGTTCTGTAGTTAGTATTAAAGGTATAACTCACTGGTACTGCGGGTGGGAGGTGACGAAGTTGCGCATCCAAGAGGCCATGGTGGAGATCTCGCCGGAAGAGCGGCGCTGGATGAGCTTGAGGTACTGCTGCACCGAGCAGTGCGTGTCCGCGTCCACGTCCATGCCCGACAGGTACGACTCGATCAGCGGGATCAGGCCCGGAAGATGCCGTCCTGGTGACATCACAAATTGAATTATTGCGCTTTATTCTTTTGGAGAAATCTTGACTGAGTAGTCCGTAAGAATACTGCCTACTTAAAAACTCGATTTTCTTTATCAACCAGAAGACCAAAATGATATTTAAAAAAAGGTAGGAACCTTTTTAAAGTTAGAAATAGAAATGAGTTTTTGAAGTTCATTAGTATCACTAATCTATAAAGCTGATATTTATAAAAATAGAGTTACAACAAGATTTAATTACTATTACTACCATACCTCTTTTCATCGCTTACAATAACGGCCTACTAAACGTTCATGTAATGTAATGAAAATGAGTTCTATCGCCCTCACTAAACGGTTATCTTCACGTCCATTGCATAAGAATATAACCATGAATGTTTGAGTAACTACATTATGTTTCACTTATTCGTGCTGCTTATGCGAAGATTCTAATAGGTACAAGTAGTACATCCATGTAGTCCGTTCGCATTGTATACACAATTAAGTTAAAAAGGGAAACCTGTAATTGGCCTTGCTAACTGTTTTATATTTATCTGTTAAGCACTGATTGCATCGCCGTTGGTTTTCTTAATAAATAAAATAAAAACATAGTATAGTTTGAAGATGGTCTCAAATGGTAAATGTACCTGTATGTAGTTATAACAGTTGAAATACAGTTATAAATCGCATAGGAATTACCAATGTATTAAATTAGATACATATTTGTAGGAAAAATATTCATCTTCCTCATGTATAAGACGTAATCCATTCATCCTTGCTACAGCTGAATCAACAAAATTATCCGCTTGAAAACCCAAAGCGTCTTATTGTGTTATTGTTAGTGTCTAAACCACATCCTGTTTTTGTCTAGTTCTCGTAGTTAAGCCCAAGCTGCATGAGTCGATCGATCATAAGGTTAGGCTAAGCTTGGCGCGGTCGATCTGCGGATGGCTGAACATCTTGACAAGACAAGTTCTTCCGTGTTTCAGAAGCCACAATTAATTGGTTGACCAGCACCTTGACAACTATTCCTATGGGTTGCCCGGGTAACAGGGTTGAGGAGGTCGGCTAGGCAGTCGCTTCTTTTAAAATACTGGTACTTAGCAGCCTCCGTATCCAACTCCGACATTGTTGGGAAAAGGTTAGGCAGATGATAACTTGTTATTGTGCCCACTGGGGCATATCCGCCACAAAACCTAAACATCAGTTCAACTTTGATATTTTAGAAGCATAGTATAGTTACCTTTCCGTTGACGATCTCGTCGATGGTCATCTCAGTGTAGAGCTCGTTGGGGTCGGCGACGTGTTTGGCGAGGTCGGTGGGGGCGCCCACGTCGCGGCGCCACCAGAACTTCTCGCTCAGGCACGCGTTGCGACGCTGGGCACGCTGCATGTTCTCATCAACCTGATGCCAAAAACAAGTTAACGATATTAAAAGTTTGAGACACTACGACTGAAATAATGTTATACTTATACCACCTAATTATAAACGAGGTCTTAAAAGTACCCGCTTTATCTCTAGGTTTAAACCATCGTCTCGAACAAAATTAATCGTCTAAATGTAGCCTGCTTTTTAAATTCACGTTTTATAATAAGGTGGGACTTCTTATTTAGTTCAACTGTTCGTTGTGTTTAACGGTTAGTTATTAAAGTCCTTAAAGTTGATACTAAAGAGAATGTTGGCTGAAAATTATACGTGAAATATCACAAATATACCTATAATCATTAAAGCAAATATTTTACCTTGCTAATAGGCATAACGAAGTTGAGTCGGTAGGACAGTATGACCCTGGTGAGCAGCACGACGAAGCAGACATACGCGGCGTTCTCGAAGTCGGTGAGCTGCGCCTCGCACGGGCGGAACTCCACGCGCCAGCCGATGGGCGAGTTCGGCGGCGGCGGCTTGAAGCGCATCGTCTGCCAGTTCGTCGACTGGATGTTCTGTACGGACATAGGAAAATAGGATGTGTGTGATGACAAGCGTTATCAGACTCCTGATAAAGCATACATATTTTGACATAAATAAATAATAACGTTATCCAATGAATGACGATTTGCAGTTTCCAAAAAAGTTCTTAGACAGAGAGAGAGAGAGAGATAAAAGTTCACATCGCTTACTAAAAGCCATTTTTTCACTATGAGTTCTAATTTAGGTTATTAATTAATATACTGACAGCTCTGGCGGTCTTTATGGAAAAGAACCGGCAAGAAGCTATATGTAGCTGAAGTTCAACATGAACCAAAAGCAACGTACTTCAAAATGGTCGGTATCATTCTGGTCGTCCTGGTGCACCTTCTCGGAGAACAGCGAGACGGTGTCGCGGATGAACAGGTGCGCCATGCAGAGCCAGCGGGTGGTCGATGCCGCCCTCGCGCAGTCGCCGGTACAGCGCCTTGTCGTGAACTATGTTGATGTCGTTGTACCTTCACAACAAATAATTACGTATAGCCTAATTGGAAGGTGACTCATTCATTGGCATACTAAATATAAAACCTTAGAAACTGTAAGCGTTAGGAGTCTTGTAGGTTTCGTGATATTCAATGTTTTTTATCAGAACCTCCAGGAAGTTTAAAAATATATCATCTTTTCATTGTTAATATGTAATAACTTAAAGCGACGACCATAAAAAATATATTAGTGAAACAATACGGCACTAGACCGAGCTGCTGCCTATTACTTGAACAATAAATGTAATTAGCGTGATGATTTACTATAAACATCATTGTTCGTTTAAAAACAACTGATAACATCTGTGGTTAACTTGACCTACAGCTATAATAACTCTCCATAATTACTCAGGCACTCATCAGGCCGCAGATATCGGCGGTACAATGATTGCTTTTCACCTTTTATCGGTGAACGCATTAAATCAATGAACTCAATCGGTTCACTTAATTAAAAGAAACGGATTAAATCCGGCTTACCTATCTAGCCGCCAATTACTCAAAGGGATAGAGCGATAAGACGGCTTTGCGGCTATTATTATTAAACCTGTCTTTATTAAATCCTAAACATTTTAACAATTGCGGATTAAATATTTCTAGAAAGTATCCTATTCTATCTACTCTACGATAACGGATTGATCTCGAATCATATCTTTGATTACGGGGAGATGTTTTTCATCTGATTATTATCGAGATATAACAGAACTATAAACAATGCTCACGCTTCATTTTCCGGCGAGATGTAAGAAGAAATGGAATCATAACGCGACTTGTTGATGCGGAACCTATTGTTCTTGAGCGGTTCCAGGCCGCGTTCCTCGCGCGTCCTGCAGTCCACGGAGCCCGCGATCACGTTCCAGCGACAGTCCACGTCGGTCAGGAAACCGCGGAAGATAGGAGAAGCCGCTGATAAAGCCAGCTTTAGAACAAAAACAAAAAGTTTTAGGTCTTCTGAAAAAACATATTTGCTGTCTAAACATTTATTGATAATTCCAAAGAGCCTAAAATTTTCTTGATTTCTTATAAAAGGGGCCCTTTTAATTCTATCAGCTTTTTAAACAAATCTTCCTGCCAAGATGTAACGTAACCACAACATGAAGCCACCTGTTACGTAGTTATATATAGTGTAAATAATATGGAATGTAGATGTGATGACTTGCAAATTCTGAACTAAATATAAATTGCCTGAGGAAGATTTATTATCTTTTTGCAAATACTCCCATAGCTTTGAATCATTGCTTGTTATCTACTAATTGGTAGTAAGAGTGATATAGTGTGGCGCATGTAATCGATCCAATTCTGACCTCTAACACCGAACCGACCCATGATTTTTTACATAAAACATGACATAGTTCGTATGGACGAACTTTAGGTATAAAATTTATGATTATTTTCGATTGCTCAAAATTTTACAGTTAGGGGCCACGGTAAAGCTAAAAATATACTGAAACCGCTGGTCCTACTTGAATAAAAGATAACGAACCATTATAGGACACAGGGGAGCGAGCTGGTCGTAGAGTGTGCGCGCTTCTGTAATGCAACAAGCTTGGAAGGTAAGCTGCAGACAGCAGCAGCCCATGCCAAAGCCCATGGCGTCCAGGTACACGCAGTCCGGCTTAGCGACACCAGGCTCCTTCAAGTGGGAGTCATCCACCGGAATCTTCGTGTTGATGTCTTTGAACACTATGAGGAAAAAATATATTACGTAACAAATACTACACGCTGGTAAAACCGTTAGGCAGGTAAACTTTGCATGAGGAAGTACATAATGTATCGTTAGAACGTGATATTATGAATACAAGACCCATTCATAAATTGTATGTACATTTTATTACCGTCGTTTATTCATCCAATAACCTAAGTCTCGTGTCGGTATTAGGTATAATTAATCATATGTATAAGGATATTCGGTTTTTGCTTCTTACCTGGTAAATTAATAGCTACTTTTTCACCACGTCGTTGTCGAATGTTGGAGGTAAGTGTTTTGAAGCGAGGGTGTCCAGGGAAAATGCCCTCATCAGGAAAGAATAATGATCTAGACACGCCGTCATGTGGTGTCGGCGGGAACGCGGGAGTTGTGAAATTTGGACAGCCTAATCTGTAAAGAAAATGTTTATTGTGTACTATAGCTTCCATTCGTGGCTTCCCCCGCATCCCGAAGGAAATACTTCCAGCACAAGGGTAAAAAGTAGCCTATATGTTATTATGAGATGTCTGTTACATTATCCATTTTTGCGTGCAAGAGTAATAAGAAACATTCGTTTCTAACATACATTCTTACAATCTTTCGCGTTTATAATATTTATTGTAGGATCTCTTGGGCCTTCGGGATCGTTCAAATAGTTACTGATTTCATACTGTAGATGTAACCTTTAAAACGTAATTTTGGAATGGTTAACCCAGGATCTCCACCAAAATTAACCTCCAATGTGTAAATTGGCTGGACTTATTGGATGAAAAATTGAAGGTGTTTTTGATGAAAAGTCATTTAATTCCAAGCGAACTAAAATAAAACTTTTAAAACTGCCTCGTCATGCATACCATAGCAACCACAAACGCTACAAACAAATGACTCAGTCAAAACAGAACTAGTTATTGAGATAGAAGTAAGTATTTGAGTTTACAAAAGAATGAAGGCACACATGGAATACGAATTTATCGCACTGGGTGATGATGAAATGAATCTTGAAGAAGGAACTTACTTTACCTTGGAAAATTCGTGATGCTCATTATGACTTCTCCCGGGGGTAACAAATGTGAAACTTCAGCTCTGCGGTACTGCATGTTCGCCTCCACAATATTGAAATGAGCTAGCAGGCCTCCGTACGGCCGTCCCGGGGTACCTTCTATCATGTACGCGCCGTACTCCGGTCGCCATAGAGACTTTACATCTGCAACAAAATCATAACAGTTTTAGATGTTTCCAAAGGAAAGCGATTATTCGAAGTATATAAATAATTTTAATATAAAGGTTATAAAGGTTTAATGCTGATGTGGTTAAAACATAATATATGACTTAACTACTTTGAATATAAGTAGGTCTGCTATGGACAGATGATAACAGATGCAAATAAAATGCAAGTTTTATGCATTACAAACGATGCACGTCAAAAACAAGCATTGTCTTTACTGTGTCACTAACTACATGGCGCTACACTTTTGCCATAAGGGTACCTACTCTAATAGATGATTAATTATGATGATGATGGATGACAACAATGGTAAAGTGGACAATTTATCTTGCTTTTAAAGAGGCTTGACGCCCTTCTATGGAATTTACACATTATAATTAATTCTATTCACACATTCTGTGGAACGCATGGCCCCATATATTTTAAACATTATCAACATCGACTCGACAGCCAGTGGACAGTCAGCGTAGCCTTAATTTTTTTGGATTGTAATTAGTGACCTACAAAGGATTTTATCATCACCGATTCTGATGTCTCATTTGAGATTACGTTTGTTGTAGAAATATCAAAACTTATCAAGTCAGATAAAAAGTTGTATCTTACACTACACATTATCAGAATGACAACATGACAGTGCTAAATTAATATGACATCATTTCTTATTTAAACATCATAATCTAGCTATGAAGGAGTACCCTATGTCAGTACATAGACATAACACAACGCGGGTGTTCAACAATATCAGTACTACTGAAGCTTCATCTATTGCAGCGGTTCCCGAATTCTTTTGGCTTCGGAACCCTTTTCGTTTCAGCATTTTTCGGCGGAACCTTAGCCTAAGTAAGAAGTAAACTAAAGACGTAAATACACTTAGGGACGGCTCGTGGCCCGTGGAAGCGCACCAAATGGTTATATGGTTAGAAACATATTCAGTATACTCAGGCGTAGCATTACTATCTGCCGCACGGGCCAGAATTTAGCCGCCCTTGACTTTGTGTATTATGTGAATAGTTTTCAGTTTGAAGACTGACAAAGTAAACGCAAAAAGAAATAGATTGGGTTTGTAAAGGTGCGAGGCGAGCGAGCGCGATTTTTAAAAGTAAAAGTAGAAGTTCCGAGCACCCGCTAGCATTGCAAGACATTCAGTGGTAGCCGGTATCGCGAGCGAAGCGAGCGCGAATTTTTTTTTGTTGTAAGTACCTACACAAAATAAACAAAACCACTGTAAATTAATAAGTCTCAAAAAGTACAATATCCACACAAAAAAGCAAATGCAAATGAATACGCAGCTAGCGAAGAAAGCGCTATTGTTTTTCCTGAACTGTGTGTTGGATACTCGAGCGACAAAACGAACATAAAAGCATCACACGTAACATGGAGTCGCGAGCGAAGCGAGCGCGAAATTTTCGGATTCGCGGAGGTGCAAAAATTGAAAATAATGTCACACTTTGATTCTTGTTAAAAATAGCCACTGGAAATACGTATGCCGTGTCATTTCACGTCCTGTCAAATGTATGAAAACGTATAAGCCCAAAAAATGCGGTGATTTTTAGCCGACTCGCTACCGACTTTTGCCGAATGCCGAAGACCTGGAGGTATTAAGTTAATCTACAATTTGTAAAAAACTAAATTAAATTATCAGCTGCCGTGGCCTTCCCCCGCCACTTGTCGCGAAAATACGAGACTTACACTCCAGAGTGGTACTCACCTACGTGGTGCCTAAATGGAATTTTGGAATGCAATATTTAAAACAATTTAATTGAAAGTGAATGATAATTTAATATTGTCAAAAGTGAGACGATTTACCAAATGGAAATCTTGAATTTTCCACGGAACCCCTGAGGGCCTGTCACGGAACCTTAGGGTTCCGCGGAACCCTATTTGGGAACGGCTGATCTATTGCACCGTGCTTCTACCCGTATGAGAATGGATAGTCAGTGCTTTTATGATGGATAGCTGTAAAGCTGCGGTACTCAATGAGAAGCTATGTCTTTAATTTGAAAACAGAATGTATGTGGGTATGAATGGGGGCGGGGGGTTATTTTGTTTCAGTTTTACGTCTTGCTAAACTAAAGCTAAACATAGCAATAAAGGTGATAGGATTTTCGAAGGTTTTATGGCATAATTTTAATAGATTCTGCGTAAGATACAATCAAAATCACGACAGTCACAATGATGTTGATGAATTGTAAATAAGCAGTGCACGGTTTATGAAACACGCAACTCGACACTTCCGCCCTATGCATTACGAATTAGTTATACATTGACAAATGTAGATATAGATGCACGAGCATGACATGCATTATGCAAGCAATGGTGTGTAGGCAATCAGTCGTTACTAATGAACTAGGTAAAATGACATGCCAGTAAATGTATTATCTAATTGTAACGTCGTTGTTGCAGTGTGCTGCAAGTTAGACATTCTACTACAAACGTCTCTATTCATGTGATGTACGAGGTATATAAGGAAACTGCATAGAATAATAATTAATATGATATGATCAATAGATACTCTTTATCATTGTGTCACATGTCATTATTTATTAGGTAATGATTAAGATAACTGTGCAGTAGGTGCTATTATTTATTACCCTGCTGACTGAGCATAAATACAAGATTAGTGAATAGTGGTAAATGTGGTTTCAGTATCCAGTTTATGTTTCAGCAACATAATTTCAACATCGAGCGACTGAGCGGCCTACAATCAATCTTTATTGAGCTTGTACTCGTACATATCTACAGACTAATTAGTGCGTCTAGGGATGTGATGAATATCGATATCTGAGTACAAAAGAGCAACCGTATATTTAACATTAATCAATAGAACGTGTGTTCTTTTGTACGCACTAGATCCATCATACCTAGTTGACTTCGATCTTTCATAGCGGAAAATGACAATGCAATGCTACGTAAAACAAAGTGGATAAACTAAAAAAACCTATAAGTATGTATTGATAAAAAATCTATAATTATGCCAAATCTGGTTCTGTTATGTTAATAATATTACGCAATAATAGTAGCACCTTGTTATAGTTGTGATAATACGATTGAAGGTGTTAGCAGAAGTTTGTTTACACGGAAGCACTTTTTATACGAGTATAGGAAGGGCGCAGTTACTTGACGGGTTCAATATATCAATAAAGATAATTTGTAATTGAGTATATTAGATAACAGTGCCTTCTTGCGATCAATATCTATAATGGTATTAAAGCTGAAGAGTTTTTTGTTTGTATGTTTGTTTGGCTTTAACGCGCGAATGTAATGAACTAAAGAGCCAATTTTAAAGACTTTAGCCATAGTCTAATTATAGGGTAGTGCGTTAGTAAGCAGGCTTGCGGTTGCAAGTTGCAACCTCAGAAAGCTAAATTATTTTACTTGGTTTTCCTAACGTCATATTGTGAGTTTCACATACAATTTAAGTAGATCGCTGATATCGATGAGTGTTGTTGTGCCCCTATTTTATTTAAGCAATCAAGGCGAGCAAAAAAGCTTCGGTTATTTAATCGTGAATAAATTATATATAAGCTTAGTAGCTCAAACCATTAATTATTAACTGGCGCTAGAGTATGTCGTCATCCTGCATGACGTCATGACATTTTATTTTTGCTTTGTCACTGTAGCTAGCACCAACGACATGACTACATGAAAATAGGTAGCTGTTTTTATTTCTCCAACCTAATGTTTTCGTCGTGTGTGAGTCATGAAAACCACACACGAAGACGTCGTCAGCATGAAGATCGCTTTAAATCTTTCACAATATTATTCAATTCAAAAAACTTTGGAATGCCAGAGGGTCTTTTTTACTGACTTATACAATACGCCCGTGTGTTCTCAGGGATTCGTTCCTTGAAAAAGAACACGTTCTAACACGTGCAGTTTAGGAAACTCCTTATCATATATTGTAACAGCTACCTCGTGTTTTGGCTGTTATTCGTTTTGATAACATTGCATGTTAGTTATTAGACAGGGTAAAAAACCTCAATAAAGTCATTAGATTTTTAGTTTTTTTGTTTTAGCAAAATTTTGTAGGCACTATCATTCTGTAATTTTTTTTCGTGTTACATAATTCTTATTTTTTCCGAAGCATATGTAGAGTAGGACGTCGACTCGTACCTGTACGCCCTAGGCTGTATAAACAGGGACTCTCTATTTAATAATACATAGTTATGTTATGTGATTATCGACCACTAGAACACGGTCTTACATCGTTGAGAGTAAAGACGTGTTCCAACGTACATTTTTTGTGGCGTTAAATGTCGGTCACGATCACGACTTCATAATCTGTCAGCACAATGAATTGACAATATTATGTAGTTAAAAATATAACTTTTATCAATAAATAGATAGACTACTTAGATTATTCGGTATTTTAGGTATTTATGTGAATAGATTTTGTTTGATTGTGCCTATCCAGAGAAAATTCTTATTTTATAAATTGTTCATAAAATGGCAATGAATGAATACATAGACCTACTACAACAAAAAATCTTGTATAAAAATTGGCATGTTTGTAATTTTTAATTTTTTCTACGTCGTATTTTATTCGAGTTTTGCGACAGACAGTGCTTAACTGAGCTTAAATATTAAAACGGTTATAAAAATACTATAATAATATATTTTTTACGTTACTTGCTGGATGGTCTTAGATACACAAATAACAAACTAATTCGTTTGTAAATATTTGACCATGACACAAAGCTTTAACTGTCTGTGAAGGTAATTATTTCAAGGTCACGTGATAAAAAAGTGGTTTTAGCTATATTATTATGGAGTATGTACATATTGTAAAAAAATAATCTTTCTCTGTAGGTTATTAGGATATTAATGTAGTATGTTATTTCAGTTTTATACCCTCATCATTTTTAAAATCCATAAATAAAGATTTATCTCTTATGACAAGAAAATAAAAAAGCACATTACTATGTACTTTATGGATGACTTTTTACATTTTAATTAAAAATAAGTATTATTTTTGGAAGTCAGTTTTTTGTTATTATTTTTTTCTTAACATAATGTATATTTAATGTGTTAAAGATATATGGATGTGATAAAGAACTGAATTCATATTTACTTTGAGGGTCTGCTAACTCCTTCTCCTGCAGTTTGGGAAGGATATTATTGGCTATGAGGCTGACTGTAGCTCGCTGGTTTTCATCATCAAACTTTACTATTCCATGGAAGAGAAAACATATTTTACCGTAATGTCTTACAACTTTAATTACCCTTGTGATTTAATAATCAACTATCATAACTATGAAAACTATCATAATAGAAAAAATCTTATCAAAATTGATTTGAATTTTTAATCCAATGTGAGACTTATTAGCATAAAATAGAATATGTAAATGTATTTATATGGAACATGTAATGTGTTTATGGAAAATGCAATAAAAATAACTTTTTTATGAGACACTCCTGAGATAAGTCACAAGATTTTCTGTGAGGAATAACCTGTGCAAGCTTAAGTAAACAAACCTCATCTCCCCACTTGAGCACATCGCCTGTACGCTCCTGCAGCTTCACGTACAGATTAATGAACTGCTCGATGCCGTGCTGACGGACATGCTCCGCCAAGGACTTCGTCTCATCCCAGGACAGAGGGCTTCCTTCACTTAACAAACCCATCCTTGCTACTTGATCGTAATGAAATGATACACGTGATCTGAATAAGTCTTTCGAAAAGAATTTTCTACAGAAAGACGCCCTCGACTTAAGAAAATTGTTCATATAATGTTACTCGGAAAACATTAATATTACTCGTTCATAACAACTACAACGTAAAATTTTCTTTTACGACATTGCTTAGAACGGATATAAAAAAATCACCACAGCCGATGTTGTAGACAGACCAAAATATTGAAGGAACTTTTTCCAACTATTAGGAACGATAATCAACAATACCAAAAACACAGAATTTAAACTTTTCACTTTATCCTATTCTTCGGTCATGCAATTTAAAGGCGACCGATTTCTGTAATAGTTCATAATAAACAGACACAGAAGGAGACAGGAATGCAGTTATATCAGCGCACAAGGTTGTTCTGTAATCACTAATAATTCACAATTTTTTTATCAATGGAGCATCTACTGAAAAATCCAGTTGATCTTGGCAATCGGCGAATTGTGGAACTAAATACAAATGTATTGAATTTGACATGTTTATTAAAAACTACGTTCCATTTGACTCAAACCAAACTTGATGCTTATCAAGTCATTTTAAAGTTGTGAGCTGTCCGAAGGGCCGACTGTGGAAGATCAGCCTCTGAACTGGTTAATTTGTTTCATGCTGAATCGACTTACAAAATTAAACAGCATCACAATGTTTTTAACCTATTGAAAAGTTGAGCAATTTAGGCAACTTCAAACAATATTTTTAATCTGTTTTAGTAAATGTCAAAACGAATTTGTGTGTGGCGTTCTGTCGCACTAGTATTTTATTTCTCAATCATTACTTGTCCTAACAAAAGTTATAACATTGTGAAAAATGTGTTTAAACTCATAAGTAATATGTGATGCTAAGCAGTAGTAGGATTTTCGGTTATTGTAGTAATCAGTAACTAATCATGGTGCCAGTAGCAATAGAAGGTTGCACCCAGGGTGCCGAAGGTGGAGGAGCTCGAGGTGGATCCATATCGCTAGCATTACTGATAGACTTTATCGTACAAAGGACTTACGATGAACTCACAGTATTGGCTGAGCTGTAAGTATTTTACTGTCGACACAAATACTCTTTCATACAAACATGATAGTACATTTGCAATGTTTTTTTTTCTATTTACAGTTTACCTCGCAAAACAGATATGGAGCGCAAAATTGAGATATATAAATTTAGTGCACGAACGCGACAGTTGTTTGTGCGCTTGTTAGCCTTAGTAAAATGGGCAAGCAGTGCCACAAAAGTGGATCGCTCTGCTCATATTATGGCATTCCTTGACAAACAAGCCTTGCTGTTTGTGGAGACAGCTGATGTTTTGGCCAGAGTAGCTCGTGAGACTCTGGTCCATGCCAGGTTTGTAATTTTATTTTAAAAAGTAATTGATACTATATAATAAAGTTATGCTTAGATTTTGCACATAGGCTGATGGACCTTCTGTTATCTATAGTATGAGGCAGGTTCACCCACCCACCAACTGCATTTGTGCAAGTTGTCTCCAAAAAAATAATGTTTTTTTAAAGTTGCAATTTGCGCTTTTGTGCTAATAATATTAGTGGATTGACTACTAATCTTTTATACCAAACTAACTTAGTAGCACAGATTACGCTTTGCGAGTATTAGTGGTCCAAAATCCTGAATATGTGTATATTTGTTACTGCATTTTTACTTCTTCAAGTTCTTCACATGAAAAAGGTTGAAATTCTGATCAAACTTGGTGTTTATGAGACTTGTAAAATAGAATAACATGTGTCAGGAAGCGAAAGGAATATCTGATGGAAGCTAGTTTTTGATGAATAGAATTTAATAAATATGTTGTAGTGATTTGTTTTTCCTGTTGGTGTATTGTTATTACTTTAAAGTAGGATGGGTTGCAGGGAAAAGTAGGGAATTCATTGGAAAAGAAGTACAGTTAGTCTTATCACTGGATTTTGAATTCTGTAGGAGTTAATCAAATGTTTCAATACACAGGTTACCAACTTTCCACATGGCGGCAGCAGTAGAGGTGCTGACGCTGGGTACATACAGTAGATTGCCGGCAGTGATCAGGGAGCGGCTGGTCCCGCCTCCGTCGCTGACGGCCGGCGAGCGCCGCACCACATTGCGTGCTCTTGCGCATGTTGTGCGCCAACGCCTTACTACTGCTTCTTTACCTAGCGATATTAGGAACTTGAAGGTATAGTTCTAACTTGAAAATTAATTCATGTTTTTCCTTCCTCATGAGATATCTTCACTTTATGAGAATCTGAATCCTGTACTTCATGTTTAATCTTTTATAATTGTAGGTGGAGAATGGGCGCGCCACATTTACTGTAGGTCAAGAGTTCAGTGTTTCTCTCACTGTGATGGGGGATGCACCCAACTTGCCATGGCGTCTGTTGGATATTGCGATACTAATTCAAGACAGTGAAACTGGCGGTAAGTAATTTGTATAAGTAAGATGCACTTCTAATTGAATGTTTTTATTTCTGTTTAAATGTGCCTTATTTTCCCACCTTACAAATAAAAAAAATAAAAAAAGGTAGTCAAATAAAGTCTAGCTTTATCAAACCCAGAAAAGAAACCATGTTTGCAATATTCGTATGATATCAGTGAAATACTAAGGTACTAATATTGAATATCTTTTGTAGAGGGCAAGCCCCTCGTGCACAGTTCGCAACTAGCGTGGTTGCGCGGAGTGGCGCAGGCAAGATTAGCTGCAGCCGGACTTAGCGGAGCATTGACTGCGTTGCGCTACTTCTGTCGCTCGCTCTCTCTCGAGCTGCTCTACACGCAGACGCTGAGACTGTGCCGAGACCGCCTATCGCGTCATCTCCAAGTAGACAGATATACACCCGGACAGAAACTACAGGTCTCTTATTGGAGGTATGTTCACAAAGTTGTCTCATTTCGTATTTTATTTCTTGCTATTTGACGGCTGTTTAGAAAAAAACTTTTATTACTGCTTCTTTCCAGTCATAACCATAGGAAGTAGGAAGGGTGGGCGATTTCAGGATGCTGTTGTTTTTGAATTTTATGCCTAATAATTATAAGTTTTATTTATAATACCATGTCTGAAAATTCACATAATTTATTTTTTTATTTATTTATTCCTTTAATTCAGGCAACTAGGGCCCATAGAACATACAATACACAAATAACAATTAACATAAAAATAATTATAAACTAATACATACTATAATGACTCTCAGATGTCCCTAAACAGTTGGTGGTGGCCATGATTATTTTCAATGGTAAACTGCAAGTATAAGTTCTATTACGCAGGGAGCTGGGTTGCGAGCTGGGTTACCGGCTGATCATCGGCGCGGAAGGCTCGCAGCTGTGCGTGTGGCACGTGCCGGCGCTGGCGGGCGGCGAGCGCGTGGCCAGCGCGCTCACGCCGCACGCGCCCTCCATGGAGCGTCTGCTCGCGCACACCGTGCACGTGCGCAGCCGACAGCGCCTCAACGATCTCAAAGTGCTGCTCAATGATTTGGGGGTGAGCTATGATCATTTCATCAAATTAAGCATCAACTGTAATCAAGTCGAGGTCAAATCATTTATTTCATTTAGGTCTTTACAAGCACTTTAATTATGAACGTCAAAAAAAATTAAAAGTTTAAATTCTAATTGTCCAATCCAAAGTAGCTTCCTATGGAAAAGAACGGGCTAGAAACTCTATGGTTACTCATGAAATCATAACCATCTGTACCAAGGTAGTTACGTAAATAGTTTTGCATGAGTTAGTCCTGCAGTACATTAGCCTGATTCTGAGGTAAAATTATATTATGTACTGCAAAGTCCCGGTAAAATCTATATTGTGTACATGTAAACTTTCAGAGTTATTGTTAGTATAATTTTATATGTGACTAGCTGGTGCCCGCGACTTCGTCTGCGCAGGTTTAGTATTTCGAACAATATGTTTACAAATTGTAGCCTATGTGTTATTTTGATGTATAAGCTATATTATTGTAAAGTTTCATTAAAATCCATTCAGTAGTTTTTGCGTGAAAGAGTAACAAACATCCATACATCCATACATACAAACTTTCGCGTTTATAATATTAGTAGGATGAAATTGTAGTACCTGTATTGAGTCGTTCAGTTTATATCACAAGTGGTTTATTCACTGGTGTTGTTACACAGGTGGAGTGCAGCGTGAGCGGCTGGCCGTGCGTGCTGGCGTGCTCGGTGGTGGCGCCGTGCCTGCGCGCGGAGCAGCTGCTGGTGTGCGTGGCGCGCACGGCGGGCGGCTGCGGGCCCGCGTGCCCGCCTACCCCGCCACGCCGCGCATGCCCGACCTCGCCAACGCGCTCGCCGCCACCAATGTGCCGCTTATTAAGACGCTGCTCACGCAACTAAGGTGAATACCCGTGTTTCTACGGTTATGAATAATTTTAACGGTTTTTAGGGATCGGTTTTGGGTTGAATCCCTAATTGAGTATTGCCTCTTCTGGTCGTGGGATGCAGGGGGTTGTTTGAAACACGGTGTTCGAATACCGGGTATATTTCGCGTAAACCCCCAGATATAACCGCTAACTCGGAACAGTAACTATCCGTGCCTTGCGTGCCTCACAATTTCACACGTTTTTGCTAACCTTGCACTCTGCCATACATGCTTTCATGTGTCCCTGCAAGTTATAGTATAATGTTTTTTTTTAGCAAAATATCTAAAAGCTAAGTCAATCCTAATACATATTTTGCAATATAACGTCAAACGTAATTTAAAAATATACCTAAGACGCGATGATTGCTAATGAAGGATTCATTACACTTTCTTCGTTTACGAAACTGGACTACACTCTTGGCTGCCGTGTCTCATCATACAAAAAAATCCTATAAAATTGTTAAACAATTCCACTAGGTTCTGGTTAGTGGCGCGTCGTTGCGAGAAGACCCTGCAGCACCTGCCGGCGAGCGTGTGCGAGCACCTGCCGTTCCTGCACGGGCCCGACCACCCGCTCAGCAAGCTGTCGCCCGACCGGCTCTACGTCACGCTGCACCGACACACCGATCATATACTGGTCAGTTATATCACATCATAAATTACATTACTAACTTACGCATTTGTTAATTTTACTGTCACTTTCCATAAAGTTAACTAGGTATTGCCCGGAGTTCCACCCGTGTTCCCAGGAAATACTTCCGGCACCTGGATTAATTTAGCCCACGTCGGTTTTGTTTCAGCCTAGAACCTTATCTCTAGACTATGTGTGCTCATTATACTGTCAGTAGTATTTGCGTGAACCCGCGACAGGTAAAAAAATACAGTTTCTTTCGCAAAATGACATATAAAAACATACCCAACTGTTTTAATCATAATCGTTTTTAAGATTTAGCTAATGAATAAAAGCACAAGAATTTTCAACTTCTCGTAAATCCATTTGACAAACATTTTTCTATAATAAATAATCGTCGTAATGTTGTCTCAGATCGTAGAAATGAAAGAAGTAGCGGCTGGCAGTACAGCTACTACGAGCAACAGCGCCAACAGCGGCAGCGCGTGCTCCGTGGCGCTGTCCTTCCACCTCGCCGGCGCAAGGCGCTGCACGCCTGATGAGTGCGAGGACGAGGTACCACTCCCGTGTTACTATAGTATATAAAGTTTCTTCTTGGCCCCATCACATCTGAACACTTCAGTGAACGATAAGCAAAAAAATATATATATATTGCGCAACTTTGCACAATGTTGCGCAAGATTGCGCTAAGTTGCGCAATTTTTAAACTAAATTTTAGCGACTTTATCCTTAGTTCCGTGATGTTTATATTGGATAAATCAATAGCTTACTAGATTAAAAGTGTATTTAATTTAAAAAAGGAGGTGGTATTTGCAAAGACGTGTTGCTTTCAATAAATCTGATTTATTATTGCAAGATTTCCACACAAACAATACACGAAACTTATAATAAAGTACTTAAAATATGTACCTACGTCCTTACAAAGCTGAGGTTTATTATAAATCTTGGATGGTACAGGGTTCCGCCAGCAGTGCATCAACCTCGACTACAGCGACTCGAGCCTACTTGAAACTGAACTCCTTGGTTGAATTGGACACGTTTACTCTCACGCATGGACCGTTCACGCCGCTTGATACACCAGGTAAGGTTCCTTTAATTTCTTATACATAGAAGATATGACTTATTTAAGTGTTGTGCCTCTTCTTCTCAACACAGAGGAAGGGTGAAGGGTGTTTTCGTTATTCTTTTTTTTGACATCCTCAAAGTGCTTATTTATCAGTTTAATTTGACGTTATTTACATTATTTTTTAAAACGTGACTTATAAGAGCGTTTGTTACTCAGGCATGCAGCCAGGCAAGCGTAAGTTGTCGGCGGCGTCGCAACGCATAGTGCGCGTGCGTCAGCCGGCCTACTTCATCCCCGAGCTCGCTCATGTCGTCGCCGCCGCGGATGAACGCGTACCTTTCGTTAACCTAGCGCAGGAGGTTGGTATACAATTTTATAATTTTGTCTAATGTAAAATAATCGAAGTAAATATGAATATTGATGTTAGTGATTGACTATAAGGCTGCCCGTCCAAGTAAAATTTTGTTGATTGGATTGGATAGGATAGATAATCGGGTCGATTTGCTGGCTAGGATTTCTGACTAGAATTTTCTGTTCCAATATTTTTTAGAAAGTGTCCATTGCATTATTGCTATCAGTGTGTTTTGCTTTTCTCCTGCAAAAAATCGGACTTCGATTAATCGGACGTAGAAGGGTAGTCACGAGACATTTGTATAAAAATTGCACTTGTGTGATATTACAAAAGTGTATTTATGTGCTTAGTTGGCGCGTCGCGGCGTGACGCACGGCGGCGTGCAGCCGGAGTGGAGCGGGTCGGCGCTGGGCATGCGTGGTGGCGCTGCCGCCGCCCGCCGGCGCCTGTCCGCGCCGCCGCCGCGCTGCGCGAGCGTCTGCTGGCCGCCACCATACGACTCACTACTAAGAACCAGGCACGAGTCTGGACTGCGGAGATTGTGTTCCACGGCTCGCCCGTGCGGACCCCCAACCCGAGAGAACAAGGTACGATACTCATTTATTCTTGAAAAGCGACCCACTTTGGCTTCGCACGGGATAACAGTACTTCCCCACTATTTTATGTATATTATTATACGTATAAACCTTCCTCTTTAATTCTTCCACTCTATCTATTAAAAAATTTTAGTTTGAAGATTTAAGCATTCAAAGGGACTTTGTTTTGTACTTTGTAGTGATGCCCAATAACCACGCTTCACGCACATTGTCAGTCTGATGACGAGAAATTACTGAATAAAGTCAGCTGCAAAGCCATTTATTTACATCCGTTGTATTATCTTATATTTGTATTATTGTTCCTCTATGTAAAGAATACATTGCGCAACCTTAAACTGTGTAGTTGTAAAACATGTTTATTTATTTATCGAACATACCCACTATCGTCACAGTATTACCATATATATAAAATAGCAGTGTCCAAAGCGTCACTAAATGTTTACTTGTTATACACATGTTACTAAAAGTATACTTGTTATATACACGTTACTAAATGTATACGTGTTATATACATGTTACTAGATATATACATGTTACTAAATGTATACTTGTTATACACATGTTACTAACTATATAAAGTACTTGTCATAGGCGAGCGTCGCTGCGTATACCTGCAGTACGACCTGGGCACGGACGCGGGCCGCACGGCGGATGCGTTCCTCGCCGACTGGGCCGCCATCGTGCATCTGCATACATTGCTGCACGACTTCATGCTCAGGCCTGCACACGGTGAGAACTCTTTAACTATTACACTATGTCAAAGTTGAACTTGAGAAGAACTGTATTTTTACATATAATAATATCAGTCCATGGCTACCATTATACTGTATTATAATATTTAGGGGCGTATACTGCCTTCAAAAGGGTCGTGAGAATATGGAGCGCGGCCAATATCACTCTATGGCCACCATTATATTGTAGCATCGTTAGGGGCAGATCCAGTCTTAGAAAGGGTTGTGAGCACATACATCCGATGTGGCTGAAAATTTCGAATGTGGAATCACAAGGGAGTGTAGGTGTACAGAGGAGTACTTAAGGAACTGTAATGGGTACTGTGGTAGTATATAAAGGGTGACATGGCATATATTTTTGTTTTTGCGTAACAACATTTTCAGAACACGACTGCGCGTCATATTTCGTTGAATTTACTAGTATTGGAATTTACGAAACACGTTAGTTGAACTCTTGCTTCGTGACACAGAGCGCGAGACGCTATGGTCGGGTGTATGCATCCGGTCCTACACGTACCGGTCGCTGGTGGTGGGGTTCGGCACGGCGGCGCGGGCGACGGCCGTGCTGCAGTGGAGCGCGGCGGCGCAGCGCTACTCGCTGGCCACGCCGGCGCATCAGCCCGCTGCCAACGCGCACCATCTGCTGCATCATCATCTCGACCATTATATTAACTGGTGATTATTAACCTCTGTTTATATTCAACCTATTTGATTAGTCCACTATGGTATTTCTCCTACATGATATTCGACAACCACTTTGCAATTCTTGAAGCAAAAGAGAATGTAATTTTTGCAATAATCGTCTGTAAGGTTGTAATGCAATCAATACACATAACAATACCAACTATAGTACAATTAGTACATAACAAAAAATAATTTAGATTCGATAGAAGGGATAACTTTGCGCATTTTGCACTTACTGACATAGAAAGTACCCTTTTCAAGTGCTTGTCACTATTTTATGGTTATTGCTATAATTTATTTTTAATCGTGTCAGTTTGAAAGAAATACAACTGGTTCACTTACGGAGTTCAATATATCAAGCAATCATAACATGTTTATTAAATCCACACATAGTGCAAATTGATTGTGATCGAAATTATCTGCATTTGTACTTAAAATACCCAATACATTCCGTACAGCCACAAAGACCTGATGTCGTTTGGCGTGGTACTCCGCGAGACGTACGGGCCGCTGCTGGCGCTGTCCCGACTGCCGACCCTGCCGCAGCTGGGGCTGCATCACGTGCGGACACTTATGCCCACGCCTACCTTCACGCTGCTGGCACACTCCTGGAGAAAGGTAACTTTGTAGCTTGTCTAATGGCCGTTTAAAATATTTTAAGTGTTGTGTTATATAGGAATTGGACATTACTTTTATGGGGGCAATGTTAAAATTGTAGCTGTAGTAGCGAATCAGCAGATAGATAAAATATTAAGAACGGCTGGATGCTGAAATACCCCTATCAAAAATCCCCAATAACAATTAACTTCTCAACTAACAATACAAAAATAGATGTTGTCGACAACTTCACACTACTCGGACTTACCATAGACACTCATATAAACTGGAAGACGCACATACAAAATATTAAATCCAAGATCTCCAAATTTATTTACGCTTTTCGCGAAGTAAAGGTAACCACGGACCTACCAACTGCTCTAAGTACTTACTACGCATATGCGCACTCCTGGTTCAGCTACGGCATCATCATGTGGGGACACAGCACCGACGCACCATCACTCTTCACTCTACAAAAGAAACTAATCCGCATACTAACAAACATAGAACAAACAGACAGCTGCAAACCCTATTTCCAAAAACACAAAATACTCACATTACCATGCATCTACATTATTCTACATATTAGAAATATGTAAATTCGTTAGGAGATACTCAAAGTTCTTTACCAAACGCGGAGACAAACACACCAATAGATCACTGAGACACAAAAATATGCTGATGCTACCTACCTCCAACATGACACTACACTCCAACAGCCCCTACGTGATGTGCATCAAAATATACAATAAATTGCCCAACAAAATCAAGGACGAAACAAGTGACACAAAATTCCTTAACATCCTAAAACAAATTTTAATAAAAAAAGCATACTATACAATCAACGAGTATATTACCGATAAAGAAATAACTTAAAATTAAATAAAAGCAACATATAAAGAAAAATAACTATAAAATGAAGTTATGCTACACAAAAATATACGCAATATTATAATATAAATAAATACTTGAATAATATACTACATACTACCTACTATATTACATTAAACGCCTTCCTCTCTTCTAACTCTTTGCTGTGCCCATCAGGGTCCATAATTGTGACTACCTCTATTATTTTATATTTTCCACCAAATGTACATTATGGAATGCAATAAATGATATGATATGATATGAAATGAGGCAACCCTCTACCATGCGCCATGCGCGCTAATATAATTTGCATTTCACGCATGATATTTTATGCAAAAAATATTGTGGAATGCGTCGTGTTACAGTAATTGTTAATGTATACATTTTGCTACAAATTATTAGTTGCGCACATAACAAATTTGCGCAAAGTTTTGCACAGAGGACGCGCATTTAGGAATAAATCATAATGAAAATAAAACTAATAACTATCATACTATCCTCTTAGATCCGCATAGTATACGCGGGCGCATACTCTGGAAGTGGGTATCCGCGGCGGCGGCATCATCACGATACGCGACGGAGCTTACTCCAAGTTCGATCGTAACACTGTCGTCGACGAGTTCGCTCCTGCACTCGGTTTGAAGGTAAATAACATAACCATGTCTTCCTTACTAATGTCCTTTGCAGGGCTGGATGGATTTTAAAGGATAATGTAACATTACTTGATTCACAGGCATTCCTATCGCGGTACGTTGAAGACAATATGAGCGCAAGACTGTTAGCTGAAGATGACAACCCGCCATCGCCCATGTCGCCTATGCCACCTGGTAATAAATAAAGTGAAAAAAATAAGGACAAACACATACACCAGTGATTACATACAAGCAGGAAAAAAAATATATTCGTTCTTTTCTTAGGTGGTTTGAGGTTCCCGGCGCCGTTAACACCGCCGCAGCCGCACACACCGCACTCCGCGCCTGTCACCCCTCACCCAGCATCGCCTGCGCAGCACCAGGTACTTATAAACTGTGTCAAAGACCGCTCATAACGTCTGTCTTGTAGAAGTAGAATGAGCAGTATGAGTATACACGTTGGTCTGTTCACAGATGGGTGGAGGATCGTTCAACCTGACGTCCCCGCCTGGAGGCGCGGGCGGGGCGGGTGGTGGCGCGGGGGGCGGTATCTCGGCGTCGCCCGCGTCCCCCATGGCGCCGTCTCCTCACGCTGCGCCCGCCGCCTCCCCGCACCCGCCGCCCACCTCCCCCTTCACGGCCTGGCCGGCTTCGCCCTCACTGCCACGCCCCTCGCCCGGACACCACCCCTCGCCTAGGCATCACATTGATCATAAGGGTTAGTTTTATATTCTTAAATCCATGACATGATATCATTTTGTCTGTCTAAATACTTGTTTTATATCATATACAGGGTTATTGGTAAAACACTAACAACCTTGCAGGACTGTATTACTAACATCATAAAGTACAACTTTTGTTCTATGACTTTTTATAAAACATAATACATTTGCCAAAAACAAACCTACAAGATTTCATTGGTCTATCTAACACATTTCAACTCTATTTTGCTATAGTGATAAAATTTGCACGCCCCTACATTTCTTCACCAACAAAAGGCCCGATCGAGACCAGTCGAGCGATTAGTCGACCTTAGAGTCTGCGGACGAGTCGAGATTATCACACATTACAATAAATTCGTTTGGAGAAGGGTTTGCATTTTTAGAATGACTGCAAGATCTTTACCTACCCTACGCCTCCCGCGCACTATTCTCGTACCTAGTCATACTTTTGAATTGGTAACTCGCTACGCTACGACTTCCCGCCTTTTTACGAAAAGGTCAATAAAGAAAAAAACTTCTCGTTCTGTGTGCCTCGGTGGACGATCACTATCCCTGATGGCATGCTGGAATTGCCCGTAATCTCGTAACCGCTGTGTGGCGGCTAGCATTGTTACTCAGCGAGGTGTAGGGATGTTTGGGAATCGTATAGCGTATTGGCGACAGGCTTCCGAAACATTGTCATCACACCTAGCAAGCGTTCGCACCATTTCCGTGTACTCGACATTTGAATATCGATACGCCATACTGTAAAGATTTTACGTTAGAGAATTACGTTCGCTCCACCGAATTTTGCTACGAGAACACGTATGATGCGACGCGGGCGCATTAAAACGACTGACGGCCGCTCGTAAATAGGTCAAACCCTCCCCACCCGAGCCCCGCCCCTCCGCTGTTTTTGTACTACTGATTACTGTGCTTCGCATAGACTTCGTAAATTTTAGAGCGTACACTTGAAATATTTTAATTTTTGTGTGAAAATTTTGATGAACTAAAATCTGAGAATTATTAAAAGTCATAGAACAAAAGTTTTAGTTTATGATATTAGTAATATGGTCCCGAGAGGTTGTTAGTGTTTTACCTATAACCCTGTATATGAAATACATAGGAAAATGCTCGAAATTTATATAATATGTAAAACGACTCTACGTATGTATGAGACCCTATTATTAACCACTTTAAGTTTCCCTCGAAGTCCACTCAAGAATAGTTGGATGGTAGTATAAAATAAAGTGTAATGTTTTGCTGAACTTGATAGTGTCTCGCGACTGTCATATCTCCGTCACCTATCGAAACCTTAAAATTTCTGCGCAACGTCTCGCACAATGTCTGTATACACCAAATATATATGTATAAAGAAACGTATTGTACAATGAGTTGATTGTCCCGCTGTGCAGCAGGCCCCAGGCGAGCTCGAGCAGCTCGCGCGGCGGCGGTGGGCGCGGCTGGGCGGGGCTCCGGCGACGCCGCTGGCGGTGTGCAAGCTGGAGACGCTGTGCACGCCGGGCGAGGCGCCGGCGGGCGGCGCCGGCGGCGCGCGCCGCTGCAGCGCTCGCCTGCGTCTACATGAAGCGCACGCTGCAGCGCTTCGTGCAGCAGGAGGAATTTGTCAGTATACATGTTCTATTGCTCATATGTTTATATATCTGAAGCATATCGCGCTATATCGTCGGACCGAAATCGCTTTTGTGGATTTTCTAACACATTCACAAAGCAGCCCGTAGTCTGGAAGTTGTTGATTGATTCTCCCGTGCATTGGAGAGTACGCTTATATCGGTCCTGCGCCTGATGTCTCTCTGGTCGTGTCAGATTGCCGTCCCATCGGGCTATGCAAGTGAAAGAATAGGAAGTGCTCCTGTGTCTGCTCAAATGCTATATGTCCGGCGCAGCAGGCTAATCTATTTAAATGAGAACAGCCGCCGTAGCCAATATAATCCGTTAGGAGGACATTATTATCAAACTACGTTGTTGTTGACGTGGCTCTGTGTGCACAGTTAACACTGGTATCGGTGGAGGCGACGAGCCTAACATTCCGGTGCGAGAGCGCGGGGCTGGCGGCGCGCGTGGCGCTGCACCCGCAGCACATGCAGTCGCTACATCTGCAGCTCACGCCGCTGCCCGACCACAACAAGGAGCAATGGTCCGCTGATGATCTGCAGGTTTGATACTATATAATCATTTATTCGTATATTATATTCAGCTACTTTTTTATGTCTTATTGGCTAATGCACCTACCATGTTTTCTCTGCATCACCCTCAGGTAGACTGGAAAGAATGTCTATTGAGTCCGCCTAATGTTTTGGTGCATAAAGTTTAAATAAAGAAATATATTTAAAATCTGTACTTACTACGAGGACGATATCACGAACAAAACTCTAATGAATCATTTCTGTAATTTTGTTATACTGCCTTATTGGTGCAGTGGTCGAGCACCTATAACACTGAGAGCTGCAGTGAGTAAGTGGGTGTGTTGTACAGGTGATGGAGAAGTTCTTCGAGCAGCGCGTGGCGATCGCGCCGTACCGCGCGACGGCGCTGCAGGGCTGGACGCGCACGTGGGGCGCGCCGGGCGCGGCGCTGGGCTCGCTGGTGGCGCTCATGCGCGCCGAGCTGGCGCCCGCCGCGCCCGCGCTGTGGCAGCTGCACTGGGCGCTGCGCATCCCGCCCGCCGCGCCGCCCATCGTGCCCGCCGGACAGCCCGCCGTGCTGCTGGCCAAGCATAAGATACTCTTCTTTGTAAGTCTAATATACGATTACCACTTGTCTCGATTTTATTTAGTGTGCCAAACGAACGCGTGGAAGCGTCTAACGTCAGTTGCACAAAGACCCATTGAAATAAAAGGATCATCATCATATTGCTATCATAGTTGGCAAAGAAAGAGTCGGCAAAAGATTTAAAGAACCTTTAACTTTAATGGAGCTTTGTGCAACTGAAGGTAAGCCGGAGGTTTATACGCGCGCATAATAAGCTAGCGTGGAACCGATCTTACATACATGAGATCTTATAGTTTTGAATTTGAATTGAGCAACTTTCACGTCCCATTAACCTGCCGTATGCTTGCAGATCTGCTTAACGCGCGGCGACACGCAGCTGGTGCTGCCGCTGGTGTACGACATGCAGCTGAACGTGACGCAGCTGGCGGACAAGCAGAACGCGCAGCCGCATCTCATCGCCGTCAGCTTGCATCTCAAACGGTACGTTTTTAAATGTTTATTTTGTATCCGGTCTCAAAGGTACTTTGATACAACTACACAGAAAAAAGTTGCCTAAATCCTTCCCCGTTAAATGGGCTATCTAATACTATAAAACACACCCTTCAACTTTTCTAATATAGATTAAAAGCTTATCCTTTATTTTCCATCACGTAAGAAGAAGTTCAAAAGCGCATCTATTCAAAATATGCAAACAAAACTTGATCAGATACTTGTCATTTATAATGATTTTATATTTTGTGGGTATATGAAAGTGCTTGTAATGTGTCAGGTTCAACGAGTTCAGCCAGTCTCACGCGGAGTGCACGCTGTGGCCAGCGGTGCGCGACCTGCTCACCAACTTCACGCTGCCGCAGGAGGCGCCGCAGCCCGCCGCGCCGCCGCCGCCATAACACCACGCGTACCACGACCTGCTGTAGCGTGACAACACTCAACACTCACCGCTGTCACCTATAGTGTGTATCGTATTTAGCCTGGCCCTACGAGTAACGAAGCGTGAAAACGAACTGCCCGTATTCAACAGTAGAAAGTTGAAGACACCATTGTGGCTAGCCTTATAAACTTATGTTTGTACAAAGAATGTAGTAGTAAGTTGTAAGCTCAATACCGCTGTCCTCATCAATGTATAGCGGAAAGTTTGACTGTTGCTGATTGTTAAAATTATAGTTTTTTAATCAGTGGTCGATTAAGAGTTTTTATAAACTGTAAATTATTATTTAATAAATGAATAATCTCACAACTTTATGGTTTTACTAAGTTCCGGCCGCCGTTTCGTATAAAATATAGCCTATACATCTGTTATTCTGATGCCTTAATACTGCCAAATTTCATTTAAATCCATTATTTTGCGTGAAAGAGCTAAGAGGAACAATAATTGCGCAAGGGGTTATTGTTTTGTCCAGGGATTGCTGCTAATGTAAAATGTAAAACGTTATAATATAACAATAGTGCAGAGCGGGCCAAAACTGAGCTGAGCCGCCCCCGCAAAAAGTTTGACGTACATTTTATCCAAGAAGATTACTTAGAGCTAGATAAAAACCTATTTAACTACTGTCTTCGTCTTTGGTATAATAGAGTGTTTAGGTACGAATATGTCACAATAAGATTTGGCATACTTAATTCACGTGCATTCACAATATATTCCAACTATGCGATAAACAAAATTATTTAAGTACTTAGACTTTTTTATAAGAACCTAAAAATTACAAGTAACATACTATGGCCATGGCGGGCAAGGCCAGGCATGATAACTCAATGGAAACAATACTAACGTTTGATCGAGATGTGGTATGAATTTCAGTTACTCGTTACTACTTCTACTAACATTCAAAATTACGTATATTCATGATCCAGCTAATGGATTTGTTACGTATTACTACCCGGTGACCAAAATGGTTTTAGGGTTTGGTCGATAAGTCATTTTTGTGGGTAATCTAAAAGTTGAATATAGCTACTGGTATTGAGTAGTAAGTCGGCATAAATAGGTATCTAGGTACCTACTAATATCGTTCAAGACCTCTTCGTTCCTGCCGGGGCTGCGGGTTGTTCGAAAGAGATACCGCGGCCCTGGCACATGAAACCTACGACGGTTTTAGTCAGTAAGAGTCTGACACTCCCTCGTCGCTGCTAACCCACAGCGGGAGGTGTCATTTGATGATTTCTGACGTCGTTAAAAAAAAAGACCTCTTCGTTTACAACGATATATTATTGATGAATTTAGCAAAGTAATTGGTCGGTGGTGTGGTCCACGTCTCACATCACGGACATGGACAACGCGACGGCGCGGACGACGCGCGTGCGAGTGCGGGGTCGCCGGCGCATGCGACTCGGCTCCCTCGCCCTCAGCGCACTGATGACTATGCACTGTCGAGTATCAGCGTCAGCACTCACCAGCGGATTCTGTAAGTTGCCTACATCAACATTTTTATGATGCAATGATTTCAATTTGAAGCATTAATATAAAACTACTTTTATCGCGATTATATTAATATTATTTAATCCCACTGTTTCGGATCCTTTCCAGCTTGACCATTATAGAAACTACTAGCTGTTGCCCGCGACTTCGTCTGCGTGAGAAATAAAGAATTTCCAATTTCGTTTATTTCATCATTCATTGCTCAACCCCCGTAGATGATAGCGTGATAATATATAGCCTATGTGTTGAACCGGCCCCCAGGTAATAGTCATGCAAAATTTGATTTAAATCCATGCAGTACTTTTTGAGTTTATCCGGGACAAACATACAGACAAACAGATAAACAGACATACAGACAAAAATTCTAAAAACTACATATTTGGGTTCAGAATCGATTATGGATAAAGTATTAAGTATTCTTTAAAAAAAAAATCAATGTACAGTTTCGACTTTCTTATCATTTTATTATATGTATAGATTAAGTCCCAATCCAAGCCGAAAACTGCTAGACCTAAGGATATAGTGAACTCGTATTGCGTGAAACGTCAATAATCAACAAAATGTAGGGTAGCTGTTGTAACTAAAATATCAAGTCTGCCCGTGACTATGGATGTTGTAAAGGATCCGAAACTTCGGGATTAAATAATATTAATATAACCGCGATAAAATCCGTACAAGTAGTTTTATTTAAATGTCTTATATTCGCCTATGTGTCAGAAATCAATATATTAAAGCATTAAGTTCTGCTCATGGTCGTGTTTGTTTTGATTGCAGTTTTTTTCATGGTGTTCCTGATAGTAGCTGTAGCAAGCCTTGCAAACCCACTGCGACATTTCGAAATATACCTTGGACAATGGAGCCTTAGCGGGCCTGGCCGTGCATTCAGAATTATTCCCATGCTAGACGGTAAGAAAAGATGCCTGTTCATAGTATATGTTTTTCATAGGTAATTACGTAATAAATATATCAGCGTTTAACATAAAGGAACGGTGTTTTGCCCAGCCAGCCATCTTTATATATTACTAGCTTCCGCCAGCGGCTACGCCCGCGTGGTGTGTTGATAAAAAGTAGCCTATGTGTTAATCCAGGGTATCACCTATCTACATACCAAATTTCAATCAAATCGGTCCAGCCGTTTTTGCGTGATTGAATAACAAACTTACATCCATACTTTCTCAAAAACTTTCACATTTATAATATACTAGCTGGTGCCCGCGACTTCGTCTGCGCAGTTTTAGTATTTCCAACAATATGTTTACAAATTGTAGCCTATGTGTTATTCTAATGTATAAGCTATATTATTGTAAAGTTTCATTAAAATTCATTCAGTAGTTTTTGCGTGAAAGAGTAACAAACATCCATACATCTATACATACAAACTTTCGCGTTTATAATATTAGTAGGAAGTAGGATATAAGTAGGATTATTTAACCACACAGTAGTTATTTAAAATTGTTGAGTGATATAATTGTTATTTTCTGTTGTGGTAGGTATTGGCATAGCAATGTGTATAAATGCTATAGTGCGCGCCGTCACCTGCTGTTCCATAGCTGCCATAGCTGCGATGTACGTGATCCACTCGGTGGCCGATGCCAAGCTGCCCTTTACTTATTGCCGGTGAGATATTACTTACTGACGGCAAACAGGATTTCAGAGCGGCTTCACACTCGCGGATAATATCTACACACGGTTTGGACAGTGCCGGCTTTAACTCTACTAGCGCCCTGGGCGAGATTTCTACGGCGCCCCCAACTGCAATTCAAACCCATACGAAAAACAGAGACATATGCAGTTACCGATTGCGCGAGCGAAGCGAGCGCGAATTTTTTTTTATTGTTTACAAGTCAAAGCAAAAATTACCTTAAATGTAGCCCAATTGTACATAAGTTATTGCTGGTTGATGAATGCAAAAACAAGGGAACACAGGTTCTGATTGCGCGAGTTATATTTTAGAACTCAAAACAAAAATGACTTAAAAATGTAGCCCAAACGTAGATAACTCTTTATTGGTGTTGGCGCCTATGAATTAAAATTTTGGGACTCAAAGTAGTACTATAAATAGAAACTAGAAGTTACTTTCTTATTAATAAAAGGACTTAAAACGACGCTACCTTTTTGCTAGGGTAGACAAAAAAATTTTGAAAAATAAAAACAACTATAAAGTGAAGCAAGCCCGAAAAAGCTTATAATAAAAGGCGACTGTGAAGTGAAGAAGCCGCGAGCGAAGGGAGCGCGAATTTTTTTGAGTATTGGGACATTAAATTAAAAGTAGCTATATGTGGAAAAAAATGTAAGTGTAAAGTAAAGAAACCGCGAGCGAAGCGAAAATTTTGAGTTTTGGGACATAAAAGTAGTATATCTAACGCGCCCAGCATTGTATGACAATAGGTACATTAATTTAATTGAAATTTCTTGGTCCAGGAGGTCCACAACCTGCACCATAGGTTAAGGCGGCCCTGATGCTATGCATACATTTGGATACCGTTCTTGTAAGCTGCGATATTTGATGAAATTTTAAAACAAAAATAGGAGTAAAATTCTGACCAAGGTTTGGTTGGGCGCCTGCGGCTTATGCCAACGCCCTGGGCCGTCGCCCAACCGCGCCCTACCCTAAAGCCGCTACTGGGTTTGGAACGCCCGTAATTCTAAACAAATTCTTGTCGGTATTTCATTTAATAAACTCATAAACAGCGCAAAAAAATACCGATGCTGTAAAGTATACCTACCCGCATAGTGTGAAACCATTTATAACATGAAAGACCTGTTTTAAAAAAAAAACTAACTATGAAAATTCAGATTCATAGTCCTATTTATTCTAATTTTAGGGATTATGATTTGAACTCGTATGAACCAGAGTTAAAAGAAATCAAACAACTGTCATACCACGGGGTAAGTGCTATTATTTTAATACACGTCCGTCCGGTCTATCACGCATACACAAGGAAGGGTGATTTCAGGGACTTTCATTAATTGATTTGTTTCGTTTTAGCCTCGATTCTCAATAGGCTCTCCAACACAAGGGACTGAAGATGCAATGAGCACTATGGACTTCTTCCAAAGGGCCTGGAGGAACGTTACCTTTACTGCGTATGTACATAAATTCATTACATAATTTCATGCAAAGAATACTAAAATTAGTTTCGTTCGGGTTGGGAAGGCGTTCATTTTTATTGTGCAGTCTGCTAAAAAAATCAGATCCTGTAAATTGATTCGTAAAACAAATGAACTGTGGTGCACTGCGCAGATACCCGGTTTTGCTAGAGATTAAAAACTAAAGTCACATATTTTTACATTACTACAAGTAACTTACGCTCAAATGCTATTAAAAATTATAACATATTTTGAATTGCAGTAAGAGAAACCCCCAAACGTATAAAGTGAAAGTATGCAACGAAACTTTTCCTGGAAAATATCCTGCTCTATTCAGCACTCCTGCATACAACTTTTTCTAGTACGTTCGATTTTTAGTTTTCTTTTCTTTTTCCTACGATTATCACTTCCTTTTTATAATAATTTTCTTGTCTTATTTCAGCGTGGAAGTGGTTCAATATCGCTCAGAGCATGGTTTGGGTAATTTCAACCTGCCACTCCTAGTGGTCCTGATTTTTACATGGCTTATTTTATGGTCCATTATGGTTGTAGAAAAACTAAGTTATGGCCGAGTAAGTACAAATAAGTAAAATTTTACTAAAATACTCTTCTTCATCTTAAAGTTGAGGTATGAACACTCACTATTCGAAAGTTAACACATGTTTATTTATTAAGATAAGAAATTTTAATGTAGAAGGTACGACCGTGGAGTAGATTTTACTTATGGACAAATATTGTTGTATGAGTGTAAATTTTCGATTTTCCCAAGATCCAATCCAAATGCATGGACAGTTTACAAAAAAATTAAGCCGCATTCTTTGTTTTGTCTATATTTTGTTAGTTTTAGCTAATTTGGAACAACATAAGGCCGTGGTTACTAATCGTACCTTGGTTATGGACTTTACTGCTAGCAGGGACTGCTGCATCTAACCTGACTTTATACAAAACTATAACCAAAGCCTTCCGGGCCTTCGGTACTAAGCAATTTGTAGCGGTATGTACCTGATGCATCTTATCTGTGTTACCTCAAAATGATTTTATTTTACACCGTACTTTATATTTCCACGTTATTTAAAATTATAGGGTGTGGCAGATGCTTTTGAAGTGGCACTTTATATACATTCTGTAAGTGTTGGAACTGAGCTGATACATGGTAAAGGACTTAATCGGTTTGGTATGTACCTACTGTACTTATTCTGTACCATGAGTAATACAGCAGTTGAGATCATTGAACCCTGCTAGAATAATTGGAACTAATGTGACTATGCATTTTTTTGTTTTGTAGCAAGCGGACATGTAGACCCGTCATTAAACTCTGAGAACGTGTGGCATTCGTGCATAGTGCTGATGCTGACGGCGCTGCACTCGGCCACGGCGGCCATGTGTGCACTCGTCGACTACGTGCAGTTCAATCTATTGGAAACTAACGACATATCCGAGAGTACGTAGATCATTACGATACAGGACCAAATAATTTAGTCTCCGTTTGAAGGGGAAATTTAATAGCTTGCAATACATTTTCATACATGTGTTATAGGAGCACGCCCATAACATTACAAAGAGTACACATACCTACTAAAGAATGTTTGTTTGGTTGATCGGTTGAACGCGCTATCTACTGTCTATAACTCATACAATGTTATACAGGATGAATGTAATTAAAATTATCTTTGTTTCGCAATAGGTACGCTCTGGATGTTACCTATGTACTCCAAATGCACATCGTTGGGTAGCTACTCTCATCTCGTGTAAGTCTTTTTTTTGTTCATTTTATAAGGATTTGGTTCATTGTACTTAGTATGTAGCACTGATGTTACACTGATGACCTCAGTGTATTTTACTATTGTTTCAGTACTCGTTATTTCGTTGATTTCAGGACAGCTCTAGTATTTGGTGGTTTGATGGTTTCATACATGACTGTTTCATTTGTGTTGTTGAAAACAGCGCTGCATACAATATTTGAATACAGAGTAAAATTTGTGTAAGTTAGATTATTAAATATTTATTTATATTTTATCTTTTTCAAATATTCTGCGGTTGTGACTGAGAACTACGTTCAATTAACTTCATGGGGCACCCGAATACTCCGAACCTGTAGGTATTAAATCCAAAGGCAGTTTTGCAAATGCTATAAGTAATATTTTTTTTTTTTCAGTTCAGTGGAACAAGGTGTTGTCGCTATTCTCATGGTAACCTGTATGTGCCTCAGTTTAGTGGTTGCAACAAATGTCAGTATTAAATACAAACAATACTAAACTGATATAGGTATTTTACGGGTTCACGTTGTATATTGAATGTATCTGTTACCGCGCAGGGCGGCTTACCGTTGCTGGAGAGCTTAGACGCGTTAATGACAGGAGTAGCGATGCCGCTAGTGGTGCTACTGGAGCTAGTCAGTCTAATGTACGTGTACCGCAGCCACGACTTCCAATCAGACATAAACCTTGCTACTGAAGAAAACGCATGCGCTTCACGCTTAGGAATACAGTGGCAGATCATTCCATTTCTTACAGCAGTAAGTAATTTCTGATTCCCTACAATCATATCTGAAATTTAATTCCCGTAGAATTAGAATTAGAGTGACTGACATAGTCCAGCAGATACGCACGTTCAAGTTTAAAGATTCTAAAGTCACTATGAACTATGCATTATCATAAACTTTGTTGATTTAAAAATATCCAACAATAACTACGTTGTTTGCAGGTCGCACTGGTATTGAAACTAACGGTGCTAGCTAACGCCGAGCTGCCTTCACGATCTATGTGCTTAGCGGCAGTTCCGGTGGTCATGACGATACTAGCGCTTCCGCTGCGCGCCGCACACAATGCCTACAAGTTCCTGCACGCATCGTCGCAACCTTCCACCTGACCACTTGTATACAACATCATTAAATATCTACATTTTACTGCACAAATTTTTGACGGAAGATCCCAGTATCAATAAACCGAAACGCTGATAAACGAATTACGATGAATCAGCTTTTTAAAATGAGGTTTTCAAGAAACAAAAAACACAACTGATTGAAAATAAATGTTTATTCAATCATTTAAAATATTTATAAATATTGTTCTTTTGTACAATGTAGCAACATGTGTACACATGATTGATGACAGTAGCCTAAGTGAGACTCATATAACTTACAGACGCGAATTAATATATTTAAAAGATACATTCGAGGGCGCCTAGTTTACACAAGCTGCTCATGTTCCGTACACTATTTACACAACACCTATTTACCCATCCTGATTGATTCAAACGTTTGAGTAATTCATTGTCTATTAGCAAAGTATAATGCAAACATTAAAAACTCTGAATCACCATCAGATTGCATCGTGGGTATTCTACTATGATCTAGTGTATGCTATGATCTATTTCACAATATATTTAAAATATCACATATGTACAAATTATTTTCAAAAACTAAATCTCAATAATATCAGCAATGTTTCTGTGACATGTTGACAGATGAATAAATTCGTAAGTTAGCTAAACTTAGGCCATCGATTGCATCGTATTATATTTATATTTTATTTGCATATTTTACATTCAAAGTATCTATATTCAAAAACTATCACTTATCAACAAATCAATGATCAAGATGTCTGCAGGGTTCCTCTAAAATATATTTATATAGATTGAAAAGATGTAATTGTGCAAAACAGTTGCGAAATCTGCTACTTAACTAAACATTGGCACATAATATTTCCTAAATTTGTATTATTGAGCTAAGGATGGTATTGATTTGTTGATGTGAAATGTGTGGCCAGATGGTTAAGCCATAAATTGACCAAAGTTTATAACGAGAATAGTTAGATTTGACTATAAGTTCATAAAACTACAAGATTCATTGAAATAGTGGAGTTTTACTGGCGGTAGCCGAGCAATTGCTCGATAACCCTGTTCAAGGGTAAATCTTGTATGATTATGAATTTATACGATTTAATTACAACACCTAAGCACACCTTGATAAACGGTAGACACTCGTTTTCGATCTCGATAGGCCGTCGACTTCTTAAAATACTTTCGAATAATTTACTAAACCTGCACAATCAATTCCATTCAAACCCGTTCACGGTTCAATCCAAGGCACTCGTTGCACCATCAGTCCGGCGGCGCTGCCGGACGCGTTACAGAATAAATAAGGAGTAGTGCTTGCCGCGCGGCGCCTGCGCGAGCCGTCAGAAGCGCCGCAGCGCCGCGCCCGCCGCCGCCTTGCGCGTCGGCTGCACCGACAGCGGCGCCACCAGCACCTCGCCGCCCGCCGCGCCGCCGCCGCTCGTGCCCATCTCCTGCCACACAACACACCGGTCACGCACCACTAACATACTGAACGACATTACATCAAAACCCAAAATATGAATTTTCACGTTAAACGGACACTCTTATAGTTATTTGTGTGTAAGCTGACTCACGTTGATATTATTACAGCTGGCGAGCCTCATCTGCGCGAGCTGCGAGGCGGGCGTGAGGTTGGAGGTGGAGCCGAACGGCGAGATCATCGACGACATCGCGCGCTTCAGCTTCGACGGCGTTTTGTTAAACGAAAACGCTCGACCCACCTGTACGACATACGGCAAAATTAATGTATATTGTAAAATACGCAAAAAATACAACACTATTTACATTGGGCTTCTGGTTAAATACTTACTTTACAAACTGAACATGCTATTTCTTTACTTTTATTATAATTTCAAATAATTTTAAAGTCATTATTAGTCTCATTTACAATTATTTAAGAAGCCCAAAATATCAATTAACAGTGTTTATTAGACAATATGTCATCACATAACAAAACCATGCCCATTTTCCGTCCACAATGACACAGATGTTTAGAAACAATAGGAAATGAGTATGTATGGATGACTTGTTAAACACCACTGGTATGGCACGCTCACGACGGTTAATGTGTGCAAGGACTTAAAGCTAAGCGTTAACTAAGACATTCACTCGACCCTCGCTCTCTCTGTGCAGAAATTGAGCTGTTTACTTAGCAAAACATTCATTGGCAACGCAAGTTATACAATACTTCATGAGTAGTCACTGAATTAAGCAACGATGGACTGATTACTGAGCACACACTGATTCCTGTGCTTTGATTACAGCAGCACTTAGTAGTCTCCCAAATTCCAATGACATGTATTATTATTAAATGAATAATCCTCCATAACCGGGATGACAAATGAGTAAGATTATAATGATGGGTTCAGACAGAAGTGCATTCTCGCCGGCAAGGTTTAAGGGTTATAATACTCTTCATAATTTTCCGACCTTCATTTGAGTGATATTTCTTTTCAGTTGACTTTTTCTTTGACAGTTGAGTTGACAGTTAAAAAATTAGGTTTTCAGTTTGATCTATGTTTGAGCGAGATTATCTCATGTTTGGCTGAACCGATTTGCAGGTTACAGTATTTGTAAGACTTGGATGTTTAGGTATATTATTGAAGTCGAAGGTTTTATTTTTTTATTAAAAGTTTTTATAATCCATAAGAATTGGTCAGCGCACATCTAACTGAACGGAGCAACGCAGACGGCACACAGTATTATAGTGACAAACAGGAAGCAGTGTGCGGATGAAGGTATTAGTGGGGCTCAGGAGTGCGGCAGAGGCGCGTCAGACCTGTGCGAGTAAGTGAGCGCGCAATACCCATGTGTCTAGCAGCCCGGAGCCCGGCTCGGGCCGCAGCAGCCCCGTCAGCCCCGCCAGCGCCTCCAGCTACAACACAACACGACGCTGTCTCTGCACTACTATGCCAACACTGACCACTACAGCGCGACATAGCGAGTCGCTGTTACTCGCCGACATTCGCAACCATTCTTGTTCTTGTGAAGTGCAGGCACCCGTATCGTAGATACATTATGTGCCCACAAAAACTTAAAAATACTGAGGTTGAGGCTAAGTTAACCCACCCATACATTAGTGGTTTGGCATAAAAACTCATGATTTTGTTACTCCCCATTTAAAAAATCCCGATTCGTACTAAAAAGTTCTTAGCCATTGTTTCTATTCCATTTCAACTCGGCGAGTAAATGAATGTATGACTTTTGATTGTTATAACACGTTGACATAGTTGAATGCAAAACGACTGCAGACTACAATATCATGCCTTAGTTACATAGAGATGCTTGTGACGAACTCCTTGAGGTAGCACTTTGAATTTTTTGTAACTTACCAACATCACAGTTATGTGCTTGTTATTCTATGTCCAAGCTAAGCTAATATTCGTCTAATTCATGCTTTATTCATGTACATATATTTTAAAACTGGATTCGAGAGTCAGCCGGTTAACAAACACGTGTGTTTTGGGCCTAAAGTTTGTTAGCCTGGCCTGGACTCTCGGCAAGATATGATACAGTATAAACAAAGGTTGTGTTAGTGTCGTGATGTTACCTTGATCCTGGTGCGGGCGGCGAACTTGGACACCTTAGACAGTGTGCTGAGCGCCAGTTCGCTCGTGTCGATGTCGAGCTGGTGCGACTCTAGGCACGCCAGAAATTTATCCTGCAAATATTCAATATTATAATTATAATATAGGCCCAGCAGTTAAATCAGTGACGATTAATATTTTATATCCATTTTGCGAAATGTGGTACCTGATATCTGTAAAACTAAATATTCAACCATAAATACCTAGCTGATACAAGCATGATGGCATTTGTTGCTTATGGTAATATGTATGGGTAAACCAACATGAGCAATACTTACAGCATCAGCTTTGCAGACGGTATTAGCCATTTGTCTGCAAAGTTGTCGAAGAAAATGTGACTTGTCTACGGTTTCATCAGTAATCATAAAGGAATAGAGTTTCTCTTTGAGCTCTTGATTGTTGCGGCACATCAGCGCAAATACGTTGTGACAGTCTGAAATATACAATTATTTTAGAGGTTGTGCTTATTCGTTCGTAGATGGGCACAAATTTGTGAATGAAGCGTAGTATCTGTATCAAAATAAACTAGGTGTTCCACTCGGTTTCACTCTCGTCCCGGATAAAAAGCCCATGTTCAGCACAGAGAAGGTAGTTTCATAACAGTAGATAGACGAATTATTCAAATTGTTTCAGTAGATCCGTAACTTATTCTATGCAAACAAACATATCAATCAAATCTTTTCTCCTTATACATTAGTATAATTTAGTAGGTAAGCATACTATTAGTATATAACAAATGGTACAAACCTTCAGCTTCCCTGATATCGACGACGCGCTTGACCGTGCTGAGAGGCATGAGCGATATGTGCCGGTACGGCTTGCTCGAGCCTATCCGCATCGTGCCCGTGCCGTTCGTTGGGCTTTTACTGTTAAAAGCCTGAAATACAATGTAAAAAGTCATTATATGTTGGTTTGTCTGACAAATGACTTTGAGTATGCAATAAAAAGATGAGTATGAAATGATTTAATTATTTTGAGAAACATTTACTCATTGTTATTGTGCATTTGTGATTTGCCCAATCTCTATCAAATCACTCTATCGCTTAAAGGTTGGCTATAAGAGAACCCAACTCTGGGATAAGCTCGCCGTTATATCGTGTGTGTCGTTCACAATCACATTAAATCATATCGCGATATTCTATGGCGAATTGTAAAAAAAATAACCTAATCCATTCAGTGGTTTAACCACAGGAGTCATTTTTCGTTTTTATAATTTACAACATCATGTGTAAAGCAGAGATAAAGTTAGGAGCATTGACATATATTCTAGCGATAGACAAGAACATCCATACAAATAATTTACCCGCTTATGTCGTCTGTTGACATCTCGTTGACGTATTGTGACATGTAGTCATCCTCATTGATGTTAATTGCTGAAGTGTCGCTCGTATTTTGCCTACATTTTTCATTACTCAAAAAGTTTATATCCAAGTGAATTCAAAATCATGTAATATATCAAAAAGTTTATTTATATCTAATTGAATGCAAAATCATGTAATATATTAAAACCAGGAACTTATTTTTAGAGTTTTTAATATTAATTACGATGTTTTTTTTTCTTAAGAGGGCTATCACAAATTTTCGCGAATTTAATTATTTTTTCTTGAAAGTAAGAACATACCATGACAAAGTGAAGTCTGTTTTCATTGATATTTTACCTACTGCCAGTTTTATGGCACATCTGTTTCTGCACGATTTTCTTAATCCATAATTTAAGATGGCGGGCGGGAACAAATTAATGCATATTTGTAAAATTGAATTATAAATGAAAAGTATGATATACAAGCGTTGTAATAGCATGAACAGCGTGTAATTTTACTAACTTGACTCTCGAATAGTTTATATGTGTAAGTTTATACCTTAATATGTATTTTCTATTTTATAATTGTCGTTTCATAGACATCCATCTGACGCAGGCGTCAAAATCGCTCTGATTTGCCATTTTGGGCACTGCATAGTCTGCACTGCAGTTCAGTGTGGTAAGATTTTTGTTCGGAACGTTCTATCTAGTACGTAGTACATATATATCGATGGTTAGGAGTATCGTATGTTTTGATCCGTTGACAGCTGTCAGTTTTCAAGGGAGAATTTCAGTTGTTTGTAATGAATGACTTTTATATGGTGTTCTAGTTCTTGCACATTTTTATTCCATTTAGTTTGTTTGAAAAAAACATTTTTTTATTTTTACGTATTTTTCTTTTATCTTTGTGTTAATGGACATATATTAACCAGTATATTAACGCATTTCATTTTATGTGATTATGAACGACACACCCGATATATAAACTTTCCGTATTTTTTGTGCTTCAATAATAATATAATCCCGGGCAACATACTCACTTTAGATCGTTTCTTGCAGACTTCCATGGTGTCAGTGAAGAGGAATAGCACGAGGTGGTCCCCCCGGCCCGACAGCTCCTTGGAGAGCTCCACCACTTCACAGCGCGATACAAACGACCGGTGAGACGACACCAGGTGGGCCTGCGTACAATACAAATCATGAAACGACGAGGGTTCCAACCGACTTTTACATAATCCTTGAGTAACATAGTCTTGCGTGTTTTTCGAAATATGACTCAATGTGCTTTGTGGGTGGGGTCCACTAGAGCCAAAGCCTGCCCAGGCTGCGGGATTTTTCGAAAAAGTTTAAAGTTCGAAAACGCTTTATATATATACCGGTACATAAAAGTACTTTTGTTTATGTACAAGTACATTGAAGGAAAAGAAAGAACATGGTGGGTTTGAAACAGTAAGTTTGCCTCACGATGCAGTCTACAGCAGGAGAGATCATCAGATGCTTTTTCACCAAAAAATAAGTATACGTATGTACGAGCACAAACACTATTCTATACATCAATACTGGTCAGCATACTGGTCTGTGTGTAGGTTAGAACATGTGTGTGTGTGTTTGAGTGTAGTTACCGGGCACTGGTCGATGTCGTTGTAGATGTCGAACATCTGCAGCTGGCCCTCGGTCTTGCGCTTGTCCTCGTTGATGTGCGACATGACCTCGCGCAGCCCCGCCAGCGCCTGCACCAGCGCGCCGTGGTCGGGGTTGTTCTTGTGCGTGTGCTTCAGTATGTCTGATATACACATATAACATACGATATCAAATATATTCTGCATTATTATGTAAAATTAAACTAGATAGTTTAATTAAAAAAACGATCGAACATATAATATTTGATCCGTTCTGACTAAAATGGTTTAAACAAAGCAAAATAAACATTACTTTTAGATGAGTGGCAGACAGCAAAAACACATAGGAAGTGCTGAAGAGTGGACGTCTTGGGGCTGTCTTTTAATATTTTTGACGTCCGAAAAGTGCTGTTTTGTAGCCAAGTTTGAATAAATTAATGTTGATTTTGAGCTACAGACTTATTTCTATACAAGTATTTTATTTTGGAATACAGATTATACAGCTAAACATCTAGTCTAATTGTAAAGTAATAAAGTAGTCTTACCATCAAGTAATAAACTTATACTAGGTAATCGCTGCACTGGTCTTATTAGTAGCTCCTGTAAACTTTGTCGGCCACATTCTGGCTTGGTTTGACAGATTTTCAGGAATGCATGAAATCTGAAAGGAAACAAATCACATATTAAAACTTTTGATTCAACACTTTAATTTTTAAAAATTATATAATTTTTAATGGTGGAACCTTAATGATGTATCAAAGAGGTTTAGATACAATGACGTTTATATTTATACCTTGGGTTCTCACGGTCGCACTGTTGCAGCATCTCCTTGGTATTCTCGAAGAAGTTGACGAAGGGCGGGTAGGCCTTCACCATGTCGGGCGTGTAGCGCAGCACGAGCCGCCCGATGCTCGTCTCCTCGCTCCAGTGCGCCTGCGCGAACCGCAGCTCCTCTAACATGCGCCTGCACACCGAACACAACGCATGCTCATTACGTGTTTAGTTTTAACACTAAGGATGAATATCGATATTCATCAAAATATTATTGTTGTCCGTTTTCCGTAAAACAACTGTTTACCATGAAAATTTAACGTAAACATAAACATTTGTTTTCATCAATATCCAAGTTCATTGATGACATAAATGTTATTTGGGCCTAAATGTGATGAGAGCTCATCACTCATGTGGTGTCTACAAAGGTGGCTCCTGAGAGTCATGAATTAGTGGAACTAAATAGGGAAAAATTGGACTTTGCTGGTATCGAAAAGCAGAAAGCAAAAATCTACAATGTTCATACTCACTGGTGTAATTCATAAATAGGCGGTAAGTTTCCAAATATAATTTTGAGTTCAGTATTATTGAGCAATGCTTGATTCTTGCCATTACTATTGTCGTCCTCGGCCATCTCCTCCAACGGTTGCTTAAACATCTGTAAGTAGGTTGAATACAGATTTAATTATCGATATTTTATACTTATATTCAAACTCAACAAAAGCCAATACTTAACATCACGCTCATTATATGCATCGTATCTATTGTAATTAGAAACCAATCTATTGTAAATAAGTTATTGTCACAGAAAAAACTTATTTTTCTTTATTTTATGTTAATGTGAGTATATGTATATAAAAGCCTTACCGTAACTATTGTGTGCAATATTCCGACATAATTGGACTCTGTCTGTAGCAGCTCCATAAACACTTGCTGACGAGGCGAGAGCAGCTTCCTGACAACCGTGTCGGGGACCTCAGACTCTGTGGACGAACAATGAGCGGTCAGAGCGTCCGCATAATAGCATACCTACGTAGCGCACGAGTTCAACATGACGTTATTATAAACAACAAAACATAAATATATGATTATACCGTTGTCTGTTGACACAACAGTTATCAATCTGGTGAAAAGTACTTTTCAGTTGAATTACTAGTGCATGTAATGAAACAGATGGTTAGTGCTACTGACCCTCGAGCAGCTGCTTGCCGTCGGGCGAGGGCGTGCAGTCGAGCAGGTTGCCGGACAGGCTGAGCAGCACGGCGTCGCCCACGGAGGAGCGGCGCTTGTGCAGCGCGGAGTCGCCGCCGCGCAGCTTGCGCTTGCGCAGGCGCTGCAGGTGCGACGGCGTGGCCGCGTCCGCCGCCGCCTCCTCCGCCGCCGCCACCGCGCCCGCGCCGCCCACCGACGAGCGCCGCGACACCTCGTCCAAGTACTGCGCAAGGGAGAACTATTACTATACCGCTCCAGTTCATTCAACTTTCATCAAACTAAAAATTCTTTAGAATATTAATAAATAAAATACTTGTGTTAATATCAATGTTAAATATTTATTACTGAGTGAATATTATCAGGAATTTTAATACTCACGTCTTTGAATAGGTAATCTCGCTCATCTTGCGCCTCCTCGTTTTGCACGGAAGCCCAGAACCATTCGGCTTTGACGACGTGCACCCGCGTCGAACAATCCGGCGCAACCACTGTATTGTGCTCATCGACGACCTGCATTCACAAAGGAAATATTACGAACCATACTGTTAACTTCTGAGATTGCTTTCCTCCACCATTACCCACTAGACCCGTTCATCGGGATTCCTACACAATTCTTGTGAAGGCGTATCTGTGTACGCACGCCCCATTAAGCGTCTAAATAGATTTCAAGGTGCAGATATATTTTATATGACATGCATTCCAGCGAGGACCACTTCGAGGCCGAGAAGTCTCGACATGTACATGACACAGACCATGACCGCTGATGTTCGATGGCATGACAAAGCTACTATAAGTTTAGTAGTATTGAATAAAATAGTGTTAGTACCGGCAGCGATATTCCATGGCATTGCGATATGGTGTGGGCGTCGCGGATGGGGGGCGTCGAGGCAGGCGGCGGCTGGTCGCGGGCGGAGCGGGAGGCGGGAGGGGCGGCGGGGGCGGGCGGGGGCAGGCCGGCGGGGGCGGGCGGGGGCAGGCCGGCGCGGCCGAGGCGCGGCGACGCCGACGCTAGGCTCAGCGCGCTACTCATACGCAGCTCGGAACCGCCGCAAATTGAATGGCGATGAGTACGAAGCCATAGGCTTTGTGGGGTTTTAAATACGGTGGAATCATCCAGTTCATCTACATCAGCATCTCTGTCTCTGACCGGGGTGGCCAGGTCAGTGCTGTCCACTGTATCTACTTGTACTGGAGAAATATCTAAATTCATTCCATCAAATACCCTCTTTGGTGTAGAAACGTTTTTGAGATCTGAAGGTAAATGGCTCGCGTCAACTTCTACAGTATTACGTTCTGCTCGCTTTTCATATTTCTTTTTTCTTTCGCTCCTAAACGAAGCTGTAAATGACTTCACACTTCTTCGTAGTTTTGAAGCGGATTTTACAGTTTTGGAACTTCTAATTGAAGCAAATGATATATCAAAAAATCCTGACTGTTTGCTTGTGTTCATTGAACAAATAGAAGCATTATCATCTTCTTTGATGGGTGACGATGTGGAAGCTATAAATTCCCCAGCTGGGTCGGTCGGCTTCACGCTGTCTGGACTCACGGACTCCACTACAATTTCTCCGGACGTTTTAGTAACCGAATCTTTTTTCGTCCTTTTGAATATAGTCGGCCTATTTTTAAATTTAAAAGAGTCTTTAATTTTAAGCCTTTTAATAGACTTCCAGTTACTTTCTTCACATTTGTCTGGTGATAAGTTAGCATCAACTGTGCTTACTTGGAAATTAGAATCTGTAGAGTTACGACTTCTTTTTTTGCCGGAAGATATTGTAGTTGTCGACTGTTGCAGTTCTTTGCCGACAGTTGAGTTGGCTAACAAGAATACTGGTTCATCTTTGGAGTCGAGATCACACAAACTCTTCGTGAGTGACGAGTGTAAAGATCCCGCTTCAGTGAGACAATCAACTAAGTTGAAAACGTTCATAGACTTATTTCTAAATACTTCTCTCTTGTCTTTGGAGTTAATTCTGTCTGCCCCATGGACGAGCTGAGACAGGTTTTTGTTATTCTCTTTATCGGAAATATTAATTTTGCGCAACTCAACACGTTCAACGTGTGGGGGGCTTTTAGTATTGTCATAATTATAACATAAGTCGTCAGTAAACGATTTTCCTACAAAGCTAATACTGAAGTCATCTGTTTGATCTTTGCAAACAGCTTTGGCGTGTTTATCTCTAATACTGTTCCGAGCTAACTGCAAGCGTTGCTCTCGCTCATCGTGCGATACGTCGGCACTGACGTCGCTACGCTTGCTGGGGCTAGCGCGGCGGCCGGACAGCCGCGCCGACAGGCGGCGGTACAGGGAGCTCTTGGGAGTGGACTGGGACCGGTTGTTGGGAGTGCTGCGGGATGGTTTCGTGGAGTTAGGTGTACTAGGGTGGGGCGATAGGATAAGCGAACGACCGAAAGTCTCCCCATTGGCCATTACCTGAAACATGTGTGAAACACACCACGCAATGATGTAATGAAGCCATTCCAATACAAACATGCACGACGACAATAATAATATTATTATCGCGATAGAGGTAGTTACAACAAAGAAAGCGACTGCCTAGCGAAGATTGATAATATGTAATTTCAGTTTAGTTTACAAAGTGTTTCTGAACATAATTGAAGTCTATGAAAGAGGTGTTTGAGAAGCGATTTAAATAAATGAAATTGATCTGCTTGTGAGATTAAGTATATCTACAATGTAAATAGTGTCCTGTGCATGAGAGAGGATATTAAGGAAGCAAGTCGACACATAAACTCACACATGTAACAAAAAATGTGAACAACACTAGAAAATGGAGGTCGTGTGTATATGTACACGTAGGCTGATGAGGTAGGTGCGCAATTAAACACAGCAGTGAATATGAGTGAACCAACAATACCATGAAACTCGTGATAACAACAAAATGAATATAAAAAACAATGAAATAAAAAGAAACAATGGGTCGACTTTGTGTCGTGCGGTGAGGGATGCGGAAGTGGTTTACATGTTGGTCTATCCCGAGTGGCTGAAGACCAGGTCGGGATATTGGGATAAAATAAACAACAGATGAAAAAACAAAACGCAAAAGAGTTTCTAATATCGAAACAATTTCAGTGTGCATATAAAACACGCGACGTGACATTGAGTCGGCTGTCATTGGGTCATTATTTGTACTGATAATTGTACATCAAACACCTGCTGGCATTGAAGGCATTGCTAATAAATACGCAGTCATCGGAAGAAGTAAAGAGGTGTAAAATGTGTCTTAATAACAACATAGGTGTGCTACTAGCTTATTCATATTATCTACAATGTATATCTAACTAAGAGTGATTTGTGTACCCAAGTATAGTAACTACACGCATGCTGACTTCATAATGCTAAAATTAAAATTAGTTACTATTTATGTGTAATGTGCCATGAATTATATAAATAAACCGGTATGTATGCATGTTATGCAGAGGTAAATATTCTGTAGGACATTGTGTGTCGTTGGTAGGATAAATTAATTAATTTAACGAACGATTATATTAAGTGTATCGTCAGACTGTTAAAAAGGTTTTTTTTTTAAACAGCTATGTTTGACCTTGAGAATACAATGTTTAATGCGACTTCGGTGTTCGTCATGTTTGTAAACATTTGGCTTGCCGCGTAGAAGGACAATTGAAGTTAATGTAATCAATAGAATACTACCAGCATTATCGAGGTTATCAGCTGCATTATGTTCGGCAATAAGTCTAATACGAATAGGGCTGCCATCCGTCCGGGTTTCCCCGGATTTGTCCTCGTTTGAAGGGCGTCCGGGGGCCGTCCGGGCGGGGTTTCAAGAAGTGTCCGGGGAAAACCCGGACAATTTTCATGCAAGGAAGCACCTCATTGAATTTAAGTATATGTTAATAGTAAATGGATTACAAATTTCGTATCATTTTGTTTAAAAAAAATCGTACTCGTTCCTGGAAAAAATGCGATTTACGCCAAATGTCCGGGTTTTTTTAATGTTTGTCCGGGTTTGGCGAAATTCGAGATGGCAGCCCTAAATACGAACAACATTGAGACACGTGTTTTGTGTGTGTGTGTGTGTGTGTGTGTGTGTGTGTAATAGGACAGGTATGCAGTACTCACGACGTGCGTGCAGTCAGGGTCGTCCAGCTGACAGGTGCCGCCGCCATTGCTGGCGAGCACCTCCGCCATGTGCTGGGTCTCATCTTCAGGGAAACCCACAAAGCAGACGCGAGCGCCCGCGAACACTTTTAATTTGTGTTCCTTCTGCAATGACGACATAAATAAACAAAATGAGTATTTTACTACAAAAATTATGAATTATAGCTATATCCTGAGGTTGGGCCGACGTCCCGAGAGACTACTTCGCGCATCCCGAAAAAATTACAACAGAACAATGAAATAACATTCCCGAATTCCAAAAGGAATATGTCCAATGTTTTATGTATGTTCGATGTGGTAACCAAAGAAGTATAACAGTAAACAAAAAACAATTTTATTTTATTGATTTTGTACATTGCTGGGCCACGAGCTAATTTAATAATGTGGTCAATAGACATAACTTTAGATAATACTTACAATGACGTCATCATCAGTGGCTAGGCAGGCGGGGTCGTCGCGACGTTCCCAGCAGGCGTCGACCCAGGAGCGCGCCAGCACGGGCAGGCCGAAGCCCGACGCATACCGGTACTTGTCGCCCGTCGCCGCGGCCGCGATCAGGTGCGTCACTTTACTCGACATGTCCTTGCGGATCGACCCGCCCATATAGTGGATCAGGGTTATCAGGTACGTCTGCCGAATAATACATCAATTGTACACATTGAACTGAATGATTATTATTTTCTTCTTCAAGTACTCCTCCGTCCATAAACTACTTAAATTGTAAATTTGTGTTTCTGAACAGTTACGGCCATTTAATAGGATACAATCAAAGATAATGTTCCTACATATAGTCGCATTCATTTCAATTGAAGGCAGATTTGGTTAATTTGGAGCTGGTTGACTGTAAAACTGTTTCGAGTTTATCAATATTGTCACTCTTGTCACCCGACCGCAAGAGCCGATTTTGCAAGATAAGGAGGATGTTTACGTAAAACTCAAGAATTAGTCAATAACTATCGGTGTCTAAGGAACCACGTAATTTCCTACATAAATTGGAATTACTAACAAGTTCATCCTTTTTCCGGAATCCTGAGAAACATATGACAGCGCCGCGCATCGCGAGCGAGTAGAGCGGGCGCGCGGTCGCCGGCGCAGGCTCATCGCGCTCCGACAGCTGCAACACTGCCGTAGGGCCCAGCACCCTGTAACACACAAACATATCAAGAATTAGTATAGACTTAACTATGTAGCCAGTTCAGTGTCTAAATATTTTACCCAGCTGAGGTTTATTTTTAAAGTAACTACCATTCATACATAATAAAAGAAAGTCATAAGACAACCTCTTTGTTACGTTAAAGCTTGAAATAGCCATGTACGTGGGTAAATTATTGATTATTTTATGACGTGTGGTCTGTGACACACCATACCACAAACGATGCGGCCTTCTATGCTACCCAAGGTGCTTCACACCTAGACAATCAAACGCCTATTTGATATCACTGACAATGAAGGGTGACGAAATATTTGGCTTCTAAAATGCATAAGTTTTTGCCCTCCGCTAAATATTTGCCGTTTAGGTACCTATTCACTATAGAACATTTGTTATGACTCCTAAACTAAGGCTAGAACAATATTCAAGCATAGTCATTATCGCCGGAATTTAGTTTAGAGATGTCGATTAAACACTGTACCAGGAATACTTATAATTTAATGACATGTTATCTTTTGAAGTGCTGATATATTTCCCTTCATGAATCTACGATTCTGATTCAACTGTTCCTGCTACTCATGACATAGGTACCAATTTAATAACAGGAAATAATATATGTTTGAAGAACACCCCATTCACTTACAATAAGAAAGACATTTACCCATACAGATTAGGTACATGACTAGTATATTAGGTCTTAAAATATTTTTGTACATCCTACTATATGTGAAAATTATTTGCACGAATATACAAATGAAGCAAAATCTGTCTATCGTGCCAATACAAACAGTCATTACAGTGACGCTACTAGCAGACAACATAGTCAATAACAAAATCATATATACATCTAATCTGATTCAATAGTATATAATTATATTAATTTGTTAATTAAATGCATCACCATCCGAAGCTATCAGCTATATGCCCCTTAAAAAATACCAAAAGCCCTTCTAAATGTGTCATGTCCCTTCCCTTTATAGAATGTAATGATGTCGTTTGTCTATTTCTCTACGTAAAAAATCGATTAAAAAATGTTCTGTCACTCTCAATTTCATTTTCGAATGTGCAGCGTAACATGGGTCGAGTGAGTAGAGTTGTTTCACAATTAAACTTTTTTATTAATTGCACCGAGTTAAATGTATGTTGCAACAGCACAATAAAATTCCGTCCAACCCATTATTATACTTTTGAAACAAAATATTCAGTTAGTCGCATTGGTACTCAAGATAAACTTATCAATATTGAAGGCATATCAATTACAGTTCGCCGGTCAAAGTAACAGTTGCAATTTATAAGCTAGCAATTTGCTTACATCCGACTAATTAGTTAACCTTATCAGTAGTATGAAAATATTATCAAGTCAGGTCACAGGCGGGCTTTCCTTTTATGTTGGTTCGAAGCTGAAAACTTGGACATCAGCTATGTTGTAGCGACCCCTTTTATAATTAGAACTAGCGGTGCATATCCGGAGTACCTCACGCTGAATATTAATGAATTTCTTTATGTAATACAATGCACTCTCCTATTTTACTAAGTAACTTACAAACCGTCAACATGAAGCACAGAGTTGGTTTACTTCTTGTAACATGTATTTAGAGGTTCTCCACAGTTCTATGCGTCCCGAAGGAATTATTTCTAGTAATCGGACTAATTGTAATTCTGCTGTTAACGTTGAATATTTAGTCCAAGTAGGTATTATTATTTGTTTTGAATTTGTCGTAATTTGTGAGAAATTACTTAAGCCTTCCACTAAGTAATAATAAATAACATGTTTTTGTTATGGTATCAATGGATTTAATGAAATGCACGTAGGCACCACACATTGGCATGTAAGTATGTAGGTACATAATGTAACATGGCACCGCTTATCAACATAACAAAACAATCGTTACTAGTGAATAGCCATAGCCATGGTCGGGACGCAGTAAGTTCTTATACAAGCTAGCATTTTATATGTATTTTTGTTAATGAAAGTATGTGAACAAAGAAGATATATATACACGGAAAGAAAAAGAAAACCAACAAGAAAATGTGTACGGCCGAATTGAGAAACCACCTCTTCTTCTGAAGCCGTTTTTTTAATATTAATTATCGTTATTAAGTATAGCAGTCCATGGATGGTTAACGGATTGTGACCGAGTACCCTCCCTGTATGAAGCTGCCCGCATCCAGACACAATTTATAACAATAAAAACTCGAAATTATACTACTGAAACTCCAAACATACATGGAATTATACTTTGCTTGAATGGAGGATGTTAGTCGCCAGTTCGTTTGAGTCAATTATAGAATTCGTTTTATTCATATGTATGTCATTGTAGAAAATATTAATAGGGCAAGGAGTTTATCCGCGAAGATGTGAATTAAAAGTGTTGTTGGATATGGTGGGCGTCAGCGTGACGCGAGCTCTCGGAAAGAAAAGTGCGTTGAGTTCTGACGACGACGAGTCGCTATTGGGACTGTGTAGGCCTGACGTCACAGGATGCCGCATACAACGCTACTATAGCTATCTGTCGCTTTAGAAATACTTGATGAGTTACAGTCGAATTCCACGAATTTGTAAACAATCATTGCGATTCAATTAAATATTAAAATAGCATATTTTTGTTCCGAAAATTACTCATGCACTAAATAGATTCAGTGAAAACTTAAAATAGTAAATTTTAAAGAATCTTGTGAAATAAATGCCTTTAGAATGAGTTGGCAGTCAGCTTTTCGCTTCATTCAAGGCGTGTGTAAATATTTTGGTAGGAATGCAACTACACCCGTTCATCCTCTTATGTATCGAACTTGAGAATTGACTAAATCAAAATGTCGTGTAAAATCGATATCAACTGATATTATTGACACATGCCAAAGATTAATATAATCACGGCATCTCATAACGGCTGTAGTTGTAACATACGAGGAAGAACATTTTTTACACAGAACAGGGAAAATCAAGCATAAAGAACACAAAACTTCTGTGAAAATTCACAATTGAAGTAATTATGAAATTTTGACTGTCCTATCGCCCACACGGCGCAGAACCGGACCGAGTGGAGAAGATTGACATACAGTCACGATCCTCAGCATTGAGGGAACGACCAGAAAGAATCGCCCACAATAAACAAAATTATTCAAGTTGTTCATCTCAGTGAAATCAAATTGACAGCAGTTATTAGAACAAACATAAATCAAATAAAGTCTTACACATCGCAAATGGGCTGAATATTATCAAAAGCTTTTGATTCTGCACGAGCGACGAGGTGCGGAGGATCTTCCTCCTCGGGTGTAGGTGGTAGCCGCGTGGGCCCCATTACTATCACATTCACTGTAATCAGGCACTAGTCCGACGTGCTCTCGACACTATCGCTTCGCTTTGGACCCACTCACTAGCACTCTTTATCATCGTCATGGAGGTTACCTCATACACTTCTAACGGAAATCTGAGCATACATGATCTCGTTTTAATTTCGCGTATTCGTTGACTATTATTTCGTGCTAATTCGAGAAATGAAACAGATTAATAGTTTTATCGCGAGTGCCGCGAAAACAAAGGCACAAACGGCGTGCGCGTTATGCGTTTCACGTTAGATTGAAAAACAGTCGAGAGGAATGTGAGGCCGAAAATAGCAAGGAGCGTCGCGCGGCCACAAGGGCGACCCTCGCGCTACGCCGAACGTCGTCGCGTCGCACGCCCGCGAACTCTACACGCACCTTTATTTACATCCATCCTTCTATGAAACAGTCACCGTAACATACGGCCGTTTTACGAGTAGAAGGTCCCTCGTTTATAAACAACCCCGACTTGATGGGAGTTATGTGTTGGTCATTGTATTTAATGATGATACTCTTGAAGATGTCATAACGGTCTTTATAGAATCGTGATTTTGATTTTGCCTTCTTTCTTCGATATTTCGATCAGGCTAATATATTTTTTTGCTTTATGCGTATAGAACGCTGTATTATATGAGTCAGGTTAGAGAGATGAAATAATAAACAATGAATTCTCATCAGAATCATCTAAACAGCATCGTGCCGGCTGTAGCACTTCAATAGGAATTAAATGCATCCATATATTGAGCTCGAGGGAATGGTGTTCGAACTACAAGAACAGCATTATAAATATCCCGACATTTTAACAATGGCGCCGGGCAGCGTAGCGCCTCCTTGCTGATGCCGTACAGCTCAATTCTACCGCAGCTGAATTTAATGAACACATTGAACGATAAGGAGCCGCCAAATTGCCACTCATAAATCAAACTCAAGACAGACTATAGTTTCGATGCGAACAAAATACAACTTAAAGGAAATCAGGGTTGTTGAACTAGCGATTTGACAGGGTGGTGTGGAAGGAGGCATCATAAGGGTAGATCACTTTTAATGTTGCACATTGCGAAAATTAACCATTATTTAAATATTTTAATAAGAAAAGCGCATGACACGTAAATACGGACAACGCAGTAAGGAAGGGTTTTTGTTTTTCCTTTAATTAAAGGAATCTGTTACTCTAATGTCCTTCTACCCAAAGTATAGACAGGGACATGCTTCAATAATTTATGGAGATAGTTGTTTGACGCTGATCATAAATCAGCACTGAAGTAAGCATCGCCCACAGCAGTTCACAGAGTTGGCTGCTGAGTTTCTTCAGCATTCTTATTGTGTATATTCTCATCATAAGAACAATTAAACACAATGAGTCATGGGCAGGGAGATTTAAAAATAAAACTGCCAAATCTTATTTTTCTTGAGAAAGGGTTTTGCTTTCATGATTTAGATCGAAAGTAATTATTGTGTCGACAAGCGTCTCTAGTTGTTTGATTTTTAGAAATACTTAGCTGTGACGAATTTTTGCTATAAATCTTTGACATGATCATTATAATAAAAAAATGCTCTCTTCATGTATATTACCGTAGGTAATGACATGGAAGAGTTATGTTTTCAAAACAATTGATGATCATCATGCTATATTACTATTTTCATGAGTATTAAGAGACAGGTACAACCCAATGAAATAAGACCTACATCATATCGTATATTTCTTAAAAAGCTGGTTTTATCGCAATGTTCATCTTAATGAACACTATTTTAGGCGGCCTGAACGTCACCACGTTTCCACGGTTGCGTTTACACGTACAAAAGCGTAGGTGAGTGTAAGACAAAAAGATGTTAATGTAACCGCGCAATACAGCATTCGACGCGCTTATTAGTAGTTTGGACTAGCAAAAACGCCTTTCGAGCTGCCAAAATTAATGTCAATAACGAATAGTTAGCAACACAAGTACCTACCATTGGAAAATTGCAATTTTATTCGAGTAGGTAAGTCGTTATTGACATTTATCCCTTTACTCATCCTTTTCCTCGTATCTGATCTCAGACATTTAACTTTTCAGTTTGGATCAAAGCAAGCCACGTCAAATTATTTTGCTTTCACTTTAGGATTTTTTACTATTACGTATTACTTAAGGTAACAAAACCATCGCGAAACAGTATTGGTCTGTTCTGTAATGTGAAATAGCATTAAGCACTCACCTGTATTTCGCTCTATGTGCAGTGTCAAACAGATCACCGTCGAATGGTGAAGTGATGACGTAGGAAGGTGGGGCGGGGGGCTGCTGAGACGGCGGCAGAGCTTCTGGGCTTGGAGCGACCGCCACCGTGCCCAGCCGCTCGCAAGCCGCGCGCACCCTCTCACACTCCAAACACGTCTCATTCACGTACACTAATGGAGTCGACGAGCCTGGTAAATAATCATAATGTTAATACTTTTATAAGATACGAATGGAAATAATTTAGTAAAGGCTTAGATTCTTAAAACATATTTCAATTGACTGCCAACCCTGGATGTCTTGTGGATTTGGAGATATAAGAAGTCCCACTTCTTACATAAACATAGTGTACTATGTATCCAAATGTATAAGAGAAATAGTTTAACTATAATTTGTACATATTAAGTAATCTTCACACAAACAGAGATCTTTAGCACAATACAATTATGTTATACATCGTATTAGAACAAAATAACGAGTCAATGCAGAATGTTCTCACTCAGTTGGATTAAACACTCTACCAATAAAATTTCTATTATGATATATGTGCGCACATTTTACGATTTAAAATAGTACAGACTGGGGCTCAGACGGATTACGACTAAACTAGAATATTTATTGCATTCCATACAGTACCTACATGTTTCAATAAATGGCAAGCTAGGAAACTGTGTAATGATAATGAACCTTTTTACACCCAGGGTGCATACTAATTTTTGTCACGTATAAATCGGTATAGTTTATCCAATTTAGGTTGGGTTATACATACATACACTCATAGTGCCTCTAGCTGCCTCTTTTACATCTCACTCATTCATTGTAAGATCAGCGAATAGCTGCTTGGGCCAGAGACTAGTTTTAGAGGCACAAAAGAGTTCGCATTACCTACTTATGGTGTATTCTGAATAGGTAATTAAGGATAGCAGTAGCTTAAAACTTGATCTTTAGATCAGGATGTCTATTACTGTGATAATGAATGTTACTGTTGAAAAAGTTTTCCCAATTAACGACAGTAAAGGATTGCGATTAAGGATTCTAGTGCATCAGTTTTTAAACGAATCCTAATGAATTCGAAATAATCAGAGGTAAATAAAGCATAACTACATACGTAATAGTTAGTCTGATTGGACCATGTATCAACCATTTCACATTATGTTCACGGGATATGTACCTATCTAGTGTTAAGTTTTTACATTTCGATCATATGCCAAGAGTGTTCATGCCCATTAGGTCATTTTCGGGCTCTGATCTGTCTTCATATAAGGCTCATTGTGGAACTTAAGGCATTTGGCATAAGACGCAGTCATGCGTCTTTAACTCTTTGCTGGCATCAATGTTATTTTTAACACCATGCTGCTGGCTTGCGGGTGCGATTTCTCAAGAATATCGCTTCGCAGACCTGAACCCTCGGTTGGATGTATTATTGTCTACATTCAATGTTCATGTACGAAATATTATGTCAGAGACAGAAGGGTTAAGCAACGCTGGTCGCGGTCAGTCCGTGAATTACCATCTTAACATGATGAGTATCGAGTCCCTACCCCTACGTGTATCAGAGGACGCGTGAAATTTGTGGGTTCCGCCCACCTGTCATTTGAACACCTTTGGTTGTCGTCACGTGTATTTAGAATTCTAATATTATTAATTTTTAATAACTGAAATAAGATAGATCTTTTGAAGAACTGCGTAGTCTTCGCCAAATTATTCTCGTGTAAGGTAGTCGTGAACCATGAACACGATTTATCTGATTACGACGAATACCACTTGAAAAGAAACAGATGCTGACAACCACCGCTTCCTTTGATCCTTCAAGAATACACGGCAGAGGTATGCCGAGCGAGTTCCAACTCTTGTAAACATCGGTCATCGGCGCATATCATTGTTATTTCGGTCATAATTTAACGCTTCAACGATAAGTGATTTTGTAGCTATTCTCACTACCCTAACTACATAATCATAAAGTTCTACGGGAGTATGTTTATTCAGATATGACTACTAAACCTAGAGGATGATTATAGGATTAGCATACAGGATTTACGAGCAATCGCGCGTATAACCCAGACATAGGTACATAAACTTTTAACTTTCTACTCATATAATGCATTACACTTTTGATAAAATACAATTAATTTATATCTAGATAGACCCTTATGTATTTTATTGAAATAGTCTACTAGTGTTCGTTTATGTTTACGATATGAAGAACGGATTAGTAATATTTAAGTGCACGCCTTCGATGTATAATGGGTACTTAGTAGTAGGTGAAACGTGAAAAACAATATACCTAACGAGAAATGTGACCTTTCTTAACACGTTTTCTAATGTTAATGGTTCAGGGTCGCTGAGTCACGCTTGCGACATAGGGAACACCCGGCACTCTTGGCATGCAACACCACGCGAAAACAAGATGCTGTTGCCTGTACCTCACACATTGAGTAGGTTGTCAGATGCAGTATGAAAGTATTCAATCATACAAATACGCACTCAAGATGAGTGCTCAGCAGTTTAGATAATGATATCTAAATGGTGATAATAAAATAAGCAGTATTCACACCATAACACATTTTTTGATGAACCTTCAAAATGACACATAAATCGAATGAATAGAAATGGTAAATGGATTACACTTCTTTACCTGCAATTTCTGCTGACATATTGCTTATTTATGTGTGACATTATTATGTATATTAAAGCAAACATGTGACCATTTTATAATTTGACAGATACAGTTATATATATTTAAAAAAACTAAAAGCTATTAAGTAATTTACATTTACTGTCCAGTTGACATAACGCTTATATTTTTATAGAAAGCTGAAATGAAACAACTTTGTACATAATAAGGCAAACAGCACAGATTAAGTTTGATTTTTCTAGGGTTTCTAGTAAAATATTTATTGATTAGGTATAGCATGAAGTTTTTAAAAATGTAGCATTGATATTGCCAAAGTTTACTTTTGATATGTAGTTTGTATTATTTAATATGGTGAGTTAAATAATTGTGATGGGGAATTGTTGAGAACACGCCATGCTACAAACGCATTCGCACTCACATCCTCCACCGAGGTATGACCGCAGTTGTTCTACCAACGCTAGCATAGTTGGCGTGCGTGCCGCAAACCACGCTTTACGCCATCTGCAAAAGCAGTGCTCTTCAACAATCTTGGGCGAAAAGGGGCGATGACCGTTGCAGCATATAAATTCTACTAAAACTGATAAACAAAGCTATGAAATTACACATGGAGCATCTTTTTTTTAAGAAATTATTTGTACTGAAGGGTTAAGTTATCATGATCATGCTTTTGACCTTATCCCAATTTCATTTGGGGTTGGCACAGCAGGTGTTCTGGAGTTGTATTAAGTTTTAATTTGAAAGTTATGTTATATTATAAGTTACTTAATAGTGTGTGTACTATTTACTTACAACCAATAGTGTGGTATTGGTACATGATTATTATGGTAAGCAGGAAATATTTGTGTTAGTTTTGCAAATGTTTTTAACGTTGCCATTTGACATTTAAGCTGGATAAATTAAATACAGGTATCAATTTTACATTAAACCGTGTGAACAAGTTTGAGAAAAATATTATGAATAACTTTCAACATTAGTATCTACTTTTCTTTCTAGTACTTGGATATGGAATAAGTAATTATATATAACAAACTTATTTATGATAATTAAAGATGAGGAAAATTCGACTACTAAAATATGTTATGGAAAGCTTTGGATTTCAAAGAGCCACTTAAGAATTAATATTCAAATTGACTTGGGATATCAACTTCATAAGTACTTATTATTGCAGCTAAAGACTCATCAGTGCTTTCAGATATCTGTTTATCATAAAATGAATAATATGTGAAGTAGTCAATGTTTTCACAACACGGAAGGGTCAAGACTTCTAATAATTAATTACTTTTGTTAACTACTTGTATTGGTAACGTAGTATACAAAAACACCTCTATTTCATATCACATTAGATCAATACTATATTTTTGTGTTAGTGTTGTACTGCAAAGCAGATTTGGTGCATTTAAGTACACAAACTGTCAAAAATAATAATTTCTTGCATACCTCTTTTCAATAATATAATATTCATTTTACTTGTACAGAGAATGGCTTTAAAAGGACATTTGAAAAGCAATTAATACTGTGAAATGGTTTCAAGGATCCTTGATAAGTACTGTAATTGTTGACACCTGTGTATTGACAATGTTTATTGAAATATGTACATATAAAACATCAAATATTATATTCTGCTGATATAAGCAAAATCAAACATGCCATTGATTTGGTGTCTACCTAATATAAAGGTTTCTCATGTAATGTGCAAACCTATGTCAATAAGGGAAGGAAATAATGTAAAGGATATTTTGACAAATAAATGTTATAAAATAATACTGTTTGATTTGGAATCTCTAATCCTATCAATTCGAAATATACCAAAAAAACTAAAAGCTAGAGTCAGACTATTGAAAACCTTGGTTTTGCCTGTTATTTTAGGGATATTATGGGATGTTATAAGAATAATAAATATGAATACAGGATTTTTTTCTCTGGTTTAAAAAAAAACATTGCTTCACATACTCCAGGACTATAATGCATGGTCTAACAAACTAATATGATTAAAAAATTCATCAAAATAATTAATAATTGCTACAATTTGAGCAACATGTCAATGATAAGATCTTTTAATAATTAAAGAAAAAAAAAACAATTAAAATAGTTTATGTGGTGGCAGCAAAAACAAAATCTATTCCAGCTGAATTACTCTAGACTAGAATGCAATTATCAGGTAGGAAACGACGCACAGCAACATTTTGAGCTTCAGACTACTATGTTCAGCTCCTAACTCCTAGTTTACTCAAGACCCTACCAAAATTACCGATTTTTGAGTGCAAACTTTTTCAAAAACGAAGAGTAATAATTCAAACAGTATTTTTTTTAGATTTCGTTGTTGTTTACATTTTTTCCAAACATCTACATCCTTTCTTTATCAATTCCTGCACCCTTTACACACTATATATAATGGAACAATGATACGTTAGAATATTTACCATCATCATTTTCTTGAATTTTGTCAGTTGTAGCGGTGTTTCCTGTTTGTGTCATGCCCTTAGACAATTCGTCCATCTTGCCGTACACTGGTTCGTTACATCAATCATTAAAATCACAACACAAATTACAAAAACCTTATACGACACATATTGTACTATATCTCACTACGCAAAAAACTCAGTCTTTTATGAAAATAATTAGTTTTATCCATTTCAAACACATTTCTAAAACTCAGTAGCAATCACTCACTACGAACCAAATTGAAGTCCGTCAGAGACAAACCATAAACAAAGCAAAAGACAAGACGAAGACGACACTGCTGCTGGAGTGCTGGCTTATGGCTGAATATTTTAATGAGACTTTAAGTTTTAAATAGACAATTTTAAACTATTTTCATAATATGTGTGACTGATGCCATAAAATGTATCCTTAAGTCTGTGCTTCACTCGTTCCGTAAGACATCCGCACATAATATTAACATCATTACGCTAACGGGGTTGTTTCTTTTCACCTAACTAAATATGAATGGAATACTTGAATGGAACTTAAAAATGTAAGATGCTGTCGCCTTATCTATGAAGATCTTCATTATCCACATAATCATGGAACAGAAAGAAGAAGTGCTATTTTAATTTATGTTCCGTGATCATAACAATGATGGTTAATACTGGTCATAAAGCGCTACCTAGTCGATCTGAGTGAAGTGTATGTACATTGTGTGAGGTTATGGGTTAATATTGAAGATTGTGCAATGATTTTAGGCGACAAAAATTTTTATTGGACTATATTATTGTAGGTCTAGGGGTATGTACCATTCTTATTCTTAGAATCGCTTTTACGGACAATGTTCTAAGGCGCTCCCTAGACGATCCAATTTATTGAGCAATATCACGTACTGTGCAAAATTGCATGTAGGGTTGATATTGAAGATTATGATCATTGCATACTATTTTTGTTGTAATATTACACAAGGTAGGTCTAGGGGTACTTAACATCATAAAACTGGTAGATGGGGTGAAACGAGAATAGCAGCGTTTTACCTGAAATAAAACGCATATTAAATACTTACCTTATTTGAAGCTTACTAGTTTGAGATAGGCACCTACGTGTTTTCCGCTTTTATCTCCGTCCTTTTCTACCCCATATCTTGCATCTCTCTCGCACATCGACCAGTTTCACTCCCCACCAGGCAGGAGGCGACGAGTGTTCTCGGCGGCCACAGTTCGTCATTGAGTCGAAAACACCAGGCAGAAATTAAAATGTAAGCTTCAAATAAGGTAAGTATTTAATATGCGTTTTATTTCAGGTAAAACGCTGCTATTAAATTCTTGACCGTTATTTGAAGCTTACTAGTTTGAGACGTGTTTGTTATCGCCTGGTGGAAGTGGACGCCAATGTGAGCAAAAGCACAATGAAATTGTGTATGTAAATAGGTACTTAGGTACACGAGTAATCACATGTAAGTATGTGTATTGCGTCCTGGAATACTAATGTAATAAAAGTTAACTGGTACTGGTACTCAGCTACATCCTGTTAGACTGGAAGCCGACCCCAACATAGTTGGGAAAGGGGCTCGGAGGATGAGTAATAAAAATTAAAAGAGAGATGCAAGAACAAAAGCAAAATTGATTTCATTTTCTAATAGTAATTAACAAAAATATTGCGATACTTCTTAATAACAATAGTAACAAAAATATAGACATTAATCAGCTGGATTAATTAAATAATCGAGATAACTTGCTACTTCTATTTAGTGGGTATCTTTCCCTTCTGTAAAAATGGGCAAATGTATTGCCTGATCGCCAATTACCCTTGGCTAATATATCGTCCAAAGGTATATTGTCAACCCCGATTTTGACGCTACCGCCGAGTGGAAGCTTCCTGGGGTTGTAGTTATTCCTGCCTCTTTTAACAATGTCTTAATCCACCCGCAATCATCGTTCGGGTGCCTGCCTTTGGTTGGCCTCTAACGGATATAAATAAATTTAAGGAATTAGCCGATGTTCGTCTATCTTCTAACAAGGCTTTAGTCTTTCTGACCCAATACACTGGACTTAGATTTATATTTTCCTGATTATCCATCAAACAACAACCCGACTGCCTATGACTAGAACTGTCGGTCTTAGAGCCAAAGACTGGCCATAAGATTAAATTATCTTTGTTGTTTTTGAAATGTTCTGGGTCTATTGCAAGCAAGGAAAGATCATGGACTCGCCTTTCCGAAACAAGCTAGCAAAAGAAAGAGCAGCAGTGTGCCTGGAAGTTGCAAAAGGATTATTCTTGTCTACGTTTACTGCACTTAAGTAGGTTACCAATTGGTCAATATTCCAGATGGACGGCTTCCCGGGGAACAGGTTTGCTCAGCGCTATTAATTTTAAAATGTATCCGACTAGAACGTGTGAACCTAGCTCTCCAGTGGTTTCTGCATTGCATAGTGTAGCTATAACTGACTTGTGTAATAAAATAGTATTGTATGCTAGTTTATTTACTATGTAAGTCCGCAAAAAATTGGGTAAGTATAGGTCCAAATAGGGATTCAAGGATTCATAGGATCCAATTTCATACTTTTCGCCCCAATTTAACCATCGACTCCAAGCTGATTGATAAGTCTTGCGTGTGGATTGAAGAAGACTTCAGTCGGAGAGACTCCTTGTCCCTCCCCCCCCCCTCCCCATTTCCTTGACCTTGGCAGGGGGTATCCCCGTTGCTGTGTCTATCGGTTTCTGCTCGAGGTTCATCAGTGAGTAGGATACTGCTAATGATTGGGACTTCAAATCTGCTCGCCAAAATACCTGGTGCCACCGAAGGAACTACTATGAGATTAACTCCCGTTCCTGAATTGAGATGACTGAGGACCTACGGTATAAGGTCAGGTGGCGGTAATACCCATGCTAGCGGGTAAGTCCAAACTTGAGAAAAAGGGCATCGTGGAACCCCGCCTCGGGTCCTTCAGATCTAGGGGCACGTAGTACACAACTATGTATCCCTGGGCTCGCTTCGAGGCAAATAGGTCCACTGCTGATACAAGATGCCCCTCCGGTGGAGGTTTGTGTCGGGAGAGATGGTCTGCATGACTGTTGAATAGGGCTGGTATATGATTCACGACGTGATAGATTTGATACAGCTCGAGATAACTGAATACTTTGTACGTCAAGTTCGGTAGGCTCCTTGATCGGGTGCCACCTTGATTTCTTAGATATGACACTACAGTCCCATTTTTGCATTGAAAAATGGCTGTTGATCTCCTTAGCAACTCGCCGTGATTATCCAGTTAATACTGCAAGCGTCTCTTTCAGATCGCAGTGAAAGCCTTTTTCTCTCTTGTTCCATGAACCCATTACGGGAGTTCCGTTCAGTTGTGCCCCCATCCTACATCGGAGGCGTCCGTGGTTATAAGGTGACAGGGAAGTGGCGTATGAATATCCAAGGTTTGGTGGCAGCTGACCAGCCACCACTTTAGATCTGCATAGGCATCTGCTGGTAGGTTCAACATTGCTATACTCCATTCACCGAGCCGTGAGCCCACAATGTAACCAACGAATGACACTTTTCAAAATGGTGGGTATAACCCGACCGATGACAAAAACGTCACATTTTTATGTAAAATGTTCTTAGTATCTGTGGTCTTCAATTAAGTAGGGTTCTATGTATGACAGTCAAGACTTCTAGGTTCCTTTTACATGTAAACGATTTACTACATATTTAATTAAAATTAAGAAAACAATTTACGGCATTTATTATATTTGATTTCAAATAAGTTTGAAAAGATTGCATAAGTTCCACAGACATCGTTCTAAAATATAATTTCTAATGTTGTCAGTATATTACTTTCGTAGTTATTTTTATAAAATATGATCATTACTTCAATCGTGACTTATAAGAACCCTTTTTATGGTTTGTTCACCGTTTGGCTCACGGTTCCATGAATAGGGTAGGTATAGATTGCTGTTCAACACTGCATTGAGGGAAATGAGGAGAGCCCGGTAATGCAGTCTGCCGTATGGGACAACAAAAACTTGCGAAGTTTTAAAGTCCTATCAAGCTATGCAGGTCTTCTAAGTTTGTCGTGCTGTTTGTCACGTAGTGCGTTTTGTCATTATCTTGTTGATAATGCTTGCGATTTATTCACTTGCCATCCAAAACGTGGTGCAAATGATCCCAAAGTAGGCGAATATATCTTGGTGAGCCACCAGAAAATCGAGATACACAATTATAAGTAACCCTTGAGTTTTCAAAGTTTGAGCCACCCAATTGGTCACTGTGGCGAAGGTCTTGGGTGCCGTGCTTAAGCCAAATGGTAGGCACGTAATCTGAAGCAGTCTTCTTCTGTATACTAGTCGAAGAACATGTCTGTGACCTTCGGCTAACGGAAGGTAGAAGTAAGCCTGGGCGAGATCCACTTGCACAGCCATTCGTCTTTCTGAAGAAACTCTAGCACCCGAAAAACATTTATTAAACTGAAGGGTTCCGTAATTATGAACTTGTTGAGAACCTTGAGATTGAATATTGGACGGTTCTTTCCGTTGCCTTTTGGGCACAAGAAACATATTGGAAAGAAAGCTGGCAGAATTTGCAGCTATCAATAGAACTTTTTGTTTTATCATTTGGGATATGACGACATCCATCTCTTTGGACTCTCTGGTCAAATCTGGCATTATCTATCAAAGGTGGCTTTTGGCCAATGGTATCCGATACCCAGTTATTATTTTTGACAAAGGCGGAGCTCCCATTTCTTTCCATTGGTCTTGATATAATGTTAGGCAACCCGCCTCGAAAGTCATAACTTACGTGCCTTGTTGGACGCATCAAAGTCCGCCTGCGGTCCTGGACGCTTTGTTTCGTCTGTTGGACATGGTTCCTATTGTAATTTACTCGTGATGTCCCAAGGGAGCCTTTAGAGTTTTGCGTCACACGCCATTCAGCGTGAGTGTGATTACCATTTCCCTTCGAGGGAAGGTTATAATGGCGACTCTTCGATCCAAATAGCCAATAGGTTATAAGTCGATCCAAATAGCCACCCTGCGAGGGTAGATTGCAATGATGGTACGACCCGCAACATGCATGCTTGGTACCCTGCGAGGGTCCGTGATAATGAGCCGACCCCTGCGGGGGGTGGCAAGTATACTTACTGGTCCCTGCTTTGTAATGATGCTGCTACTCGCAACATGCAAGATTGGTACCCTGCGCGGGTCCCGTGATAATGAACCGACCCCTGCGGGGGGTGGCTAACATACTTACTGGTCCCTGCTTTGTAATGATGCTGCGACTCGCAAAATGCAAGATTGGTACCCTGCGCGGGTCCGTGATAATGAACCGACCCCTGTGGGGGGTGGCTAGTATACTTACTGGTCCCCACTTTGTAATGATGCTGCGTCTCGCAACATGCAAGATTGGTACCCTGCGCGGGTCCGTGAAAATGAGCCAAACACTGCGGGGGGTGGCTAACATACTTACTGGCAGTCCTAGGCGGAGCGTACCAAGTCTTTCAAGGCCGAAAAGCATCACACGCCGAGATAATGAGCCGACCCTACGGGGGGTGGCTAACAGACTTACTGGCAGTCCGAAGGGAGCGTACCAAGTCTTTCGAGGTCGAAAACCATCACACGCCGTGATAATGAGCCGACCCCCATGGGGGGTGGCTAACAGACTTACTGGCAGTCCGAGGGGAGCGTACCAAGTCTTTCAAGGCCGAAAAGCTTTCTTGACACCATCAGCCCTCTTCAAGTGCGGTAGTGATCAGTCCGAACTAAGGAGATGCTGGTTGGACCGCACCTCACACCATTCTTTTTTGTCAAACCGTTGAAACGCCTTGCAGGATTGAACTAGGGCCACAGGTGCCTTAGGGACATCGGGCTTGCTTTCTTTTCCATAGTCACGTGCACGGGCTGTGGTAGCTTTATTATTTACCGCATCTGTATTTGCTTTATAAGTCACTCATTCTGAAAACAAATTACTGAAAAAAAAAAAAAGTACACGGAAGAAACTCGTGACAAAAAAGGGGTAGATGTACAAAATATTAACACTTGATTTCGCAAAATCGAATATCGAACGGTAAAACCGTTAACACATTGTATAAAATATTATAAACTCACCTGTGTTCTGCGAGAGCACTGAGTTTATTTTTCAACGAAATACTACAGCGGTTGGTTAGACCAACCTTCTCGGGCGGAAAACAAGACGCCAAATGACGAACTGTGGCCGCCGAGAACACTCGTCGCCTCCTGCCTGGTGGGGAGTGAAACTGGTCGATGTGCGAGAGAGATGCAAGATATGGGGTAGAAAAGGACGGAGATAAAAGCGGAAAACACGTAGGTGCCTATCTCAAACTAGTAAGCTTCAAATAACGGTCAAGAATTTAATAATCTTCTTTCTTGACCCTTGTCTATGACTATCGACTATCAACCAATAAGAGCTCAACTAAACTATAATTTTAATCTACAAGGTTACTTTTTTTATAACAATATTTTTGATATCTTATCTGTGATTGGCTTTGTCGCAAGAATAAACAGAGATAGTTTTTTGATAAGATAATTGTTTAATTATATTTGCATAATGATAAAACAATACAATGGGCTAAGACTATAGCAAATGAAAATATTAAGTTGTTGTTTTCTACGAGTCGCTGGTTTATTTTCTAGTGGCAGTTGCAGGATGGATCATTTTGGCCTTTCGCACATATTGCTCGAGCCAGATAAATATAATCCAGATACTTTGGACTTGCTAGTTGACGAAGAAGCAAGAGAATATTGGCTTAATACTTGTGAAAAACTGACTGAAAAATATGTAAATTTTGCGCTTTTAAATAATGAAGATCCTACAGTGGAAATACGCGCACTTAAATTTAAAACTTGTTACATAGAAGCACTCAAAGAACTCAGAATAAACCCTCTGTAAGTAAAAAATTAATTGCATACATGATAAAATAATAGTAAACAGATGATTGGATAATCAAAGATACTCGTCTTAAACTATTTTTATATATTTAAACTTAATTTTATTATAGTGAGTGCCTTTACTCAAAACAAGAGCTATTGCGAGAGGAATGTAGAGGCCAATGAACAACATAACTGTTTCCCCTTATGTTAAGGTAGATGTGCAGGGATGATGCATTGCTAAAGTTATGCAATGTATTAACTATAGGAAATAGACATAGCTGCACAATTTGTGACCGTCCAATATTCACTTCCTTAGTTGAGTTATTTTCCACCAGCATTATGCTATGTGACACAATAACAGCTCTCCAATGGCCTTTTTTAGTTTCTGAACTTATGGAATCATGCCAAATAGAGTTGTTAAAATATATGCTGAGACAACCCCTGAAAGAAACTGGAATGAGGGGAGGAGAATCATAATTGCATGATCATTGTATATTTTTGGATACTAACAATGTATTCCTTTGATTCTAGTGCTCATGGGCAGTTGACCATAAGATTACTTCTTGACATCAACGAAACATGCCTTCGTTCTCAGGGTTTCTTTGATTTATGGAAACAACAAAAAAAATGTGAAAATGAAGGAGCATTGGCAACATTTGGTGCTCGACTAGCTGAAATTGATGCCCTGCCGGATGACAGACAGAGGTGGATCGAACTGACAAGAGGAGTATTAGCCGGTAACTCAATACATTTGTTTTGCCTTATTTAAATTTAAAACTGTACATACAACATAGTACAACATAGTTTGGGAAATGGCTTAGAGGATGATTTAAATTTAAAACTGTCTCAGTCCCTAAGGTGCATCCACATCAAATGTGAACTACTCCTTAACTGAGTTGAAAGTAGTTTATCAACCAATCTCTGTGCCAAATCTTATATCTATTTTAATACAAAGGAGTTACAATGCACCTGTCCTTCACACGTGATTGAATAAGGATGCTGGGATGGATGGAAGCTGCCCACCCTTTCACCTATGACCTGACATCCCTTACCTGAATAGCCTACAACAATCAAAAATAATATAGCTTTTTTTCATGAGACCCTTGAGATTACTCCCTACAATGGCACATACTCAAAAACATAACTTATCTCTATATAATATAAAATGAGCCACCATCTTAGATACCAAGTAAATACTTTTCCTCAAAGTTCATCTTTTATACTCACAAAAAATGTAATAAAGCGTTCATGAATAGTTGACAAAGGCTGGCATCTTAATTAATTCATTAAGTTGATGTCTATAGGAAATATGTTTGACTGGGGGGCCCAGGCAGTAACCAGTATTCTAGATAGTGGATTATATGAAGCACTAGAGAAAATTCAGAAAAGGCCCTGGCTGTATGATGGCTTGGATAAATGGCTTGACAAACTAGAGGTGAGTTTTAACTACACACTAATATGTATAACTCATATTTATATAGTTACAGATAATAAAAGGGAACATAAACTATTTAAACTAATTATATCTGCTTACAGAAAACTGTACACCATTGTGCTGCTGTGTTTGTTGATAATAGTGGTGTTGACATAGTTCTTGGTATATTGCCATTTGTGAGAGCATTATTACTGAGAGGCACTGGTGTCATATTATGTGCCAATGAATGGCCAGCCCTCAACGATGTTACCAATGTTGAACTGGAAGAGGTGTTACAGGGAGCTTCCCTCATTTGTCCCGTTATCTCAGCGGCTCTGTCTACTGGAGATTTAGTAGTAAGATCAAGTGGACAAAGAGGTCCATGTTTGGATCTAAGAACGATTAGTGTAGGTAAGTTGTTGAAATTCAAATTCAATGAAGTTAGATTAGCAACAGTGATGTAATGATAAGCTTTTACAGGTTTATGCACTGAAATGAAGGTTCGAGGAGTTGACTTAATCATATTGGAGGGTATGGGCAGAGCTCTTCATACTAACTTAAATGCTCGCCTTGCTGTTGATTCACTGAAAATTGCTGTAGTCAAGAATACATGGTTAGCACAGAGACTTGGTGGGCCACTTTTTTCTGTAATCTTTATTTATGAGGAGAAACCAACTAAAACATAAAAAACCACAACAAGTATGATGATGTGATTGTTCCCAGTATTCATTTAGGAATTTTAAGCCATTGAACTTGTGAAACCATTTGTTTGTAGTAATATCTCCATATTGCGCATTCATCTTTTAGAATGCCCAGTCTTCTTGTGTTAATGTTCTTATAGTGATTTTCGGAATATATTGAGTGTTATCCTGATCTAACTTGTTTTAATTATATAATTCCAAACTACTTAGTGCGACTCTGACGCTACTTCAATCAAGGTAACGGCGGCAAATAAGACGAAATGCTGCCCTTAAAATGGAGGGTACTCACAAGAGTTTCCTCCAGTATAAGAACTTCAAAAATAATAGGTGAAAGAAGAAAATAGGTGTCCTCTCCAAGTAGATATTTGTTACAGTTGATACAGAGATTTTCAAGGTGTTCAGCATATATAGTGTATCTTCCAGTTGATTTATTTTTCGATTTTTCAGAGTGTTATTTACTGCCTTATGTTATCAATTAAGATTATACTAAAGTCAGAGTAATCTACCAATTACTGTTGCTCTAGCAGCTTTTATACATGATGATTTAGGTTTTATGTGGCTAGGGTTATGGAAGGCATTTGGTGCTAGGATTTGACTTGAATAATGTATGTAAACTAATTAATATGATGCTTTATGTGCGTGCGTTAGGACAAATAATACCAAATTAAAATTTGTGAATTCGTATCGTTTATTCAAATAAAAAATGACCCAGTTCATACATCTATACACTAAAGGGAAGGGTCATGTAACTTCTCAACAATTCATTAAAAGAAGACGAATGCATGAAAAGTTATCATATCATGTGAGAATTCACTGTACACATCGCAGAAATGTACAACATTCAACATATCATATAAAAAGTGTTACCTAAATGCTAAGAAATAATAATCTTTGATGAACAATAACACTTCCACCTTTACTACAACCAGAAAGTGACATTTCTACATATTATGTCCCTTAAAATGAACAATCCAGTGATTCAAATTTCATAACGTCAACAATACATGGGTAGGACTTCATCTTACATTTTAATGTTGCTGTTCCTAATGCGGATTAGGATCTGTTCAGCCAAGCAATAACTTTGAACAACAAGTAGGCTATACCAAAAGCATACGCAATCTTTTCTTTCTGCTGCCGTTGCAGTTGCTCTGCCTCTATAGACATCACACGACGATTCAATTTCACAATCTGACGACGCAGATGTACTAACTCTTCCGAAGTAGACAAACCTTCACCATTACCCATTGGTGGGGTTGGGTCTCTGAAAATATAAGTTCATACTTAAGTAATGTTATAAGATAAAAGAATAATAGAATTGATAACTAACTAAGACCTAATTTTAATGCTTTGGGCATTTTGATTACAACTGCTGTTTACTTACAATAAAATAATTCATGATCAACCATGAGCATCCTTACCTCAGAACCAAGCGCGATTCAGTCATGGTAGATTCGTTGAAGTTATCAGGACGAGGTGTGGTCGAGCGTGCACCATCGCCTTGAGACCGGTAATTTCTTGAATTTCTTGGCGGCGAGTTAGCAGGCATCCCTTGTGGGAAATCATCAGCAGATGGAAAGTAGTGTTGATCAAGAGTAATCACGCGAGGTGGTGTACTGACCCGAATCATACCAGGGTCTGTTGGCAGCACTGCATTGTCAAGTTGGATTTCGCGAGGAGGTGCTTTTGTCCCTATAAAAAAGAACAAAAGAAAAACAAAAAATAATACCTATATTGTTATAACTCAGTTCATTGAAGAAATAAATTTTAAATAGCGATGCATAGAACGTCACGCGCTCGATACTAGTTCCTCTCACTCTCGCGCGTACCGTAAACAGAGTCTTTAGGTCAAAATTTGCTGAATTGACGACCTTAGTGATCTTTTTTACGAAAACCGAAAAAAATTGCAGAAAACTATAACAAATACTTTAAGCCAAGCAAAAACCGCTATTTAAGATTTTTTTTATTCAATGCCTAAGGGACCGTTCAGACAGACCAGCTTGAAGAGGAGAACAAATTCTTAACACGTTGAAAATTTAGTACATGCTCAGTATTTGTAGTAAGGTTTATTTTTGCATGTGCACTGCTTATGTCATTAAGAATTCGGAGCCGATTCGGGTCTGTGCGAAAAGAAAAATGTACACGTCTCCAAGGGGAACTTTTTCCTGTACCCAGATAAAATATAATCTTTGTTCACGGGGATAATGTAGCTTCCCAATAGAAAATAATTTTTCAAGTAGTTTCAGAGCTTACACATGTCAAACAAATAATCAAATCTTTCCTCTTTATAATATTTATGTAAATTATGCTGAACGAATAAGTTATGTTGTTAATGTCCTCCTAACTGATTGTCGCCTATGATGGCTGATCTCCTTGTATCTGCACAGGACATATTATAGTGCACAAACATTTGTGCAGACACAGGTGCATTCTTTATTTCTTCACTCTTGTACCCCAATGGGGACAGACATTTGTCACAACCACTATATAATTTTAACTGACCCTATTTTGTATTCTAGTTATTTTCTGGAATCCACAGTACTACATGCTATTGACAATTATAGTAAACAATTAAACATCTGATGAAAAATCTTATCATTTTAACTGTGTGTGCTCTTACCAACATGTTGATCTTGTCCAACAACAAGGATTCTCTCAGGTACTTTCATGTCAAACTTTTCGTTAGCATAATCCCAGCCAGACACTATTCCATTAGGTGCGCTGTCTTCATCCACTATGTCACCAGTAGCCTAAAAAAACATAACAACTTCATAAAGAATCAACACACTGTTTAGACAGCTGTTCTCCTAAAATTGAAATCCAACTTTACTGAAGTATCCATAATCTTTGTTTGTAATTTGAGTAAGCAACGTGAATATATAAAAAAACAAAGGAAAGCACTAAGCTGTAGATACAACAAATTAAAATTCATTAACAATAAAATCAAATAGGTATGATATAATTACCTTAATCCTTTGAGGCACAGTCATGTGGTGGCTTATAAGCCGCGCATAAGCTTCATCGGAGGTGTACTGCATTGTAGCGGTGTAGTCCAGATAGCAGAAACAATAGACGTGGTGGAGTAGGCACCTAGAGGAAAATGTACAATAAATACGTAATGTATAATAGTGTACCCGATCAACGAAGAATCAATATTAAGCTTTATCCTTTGGTAGGCGGTAGAAATATGACAATATAAAAACAAAACTTTGGATAATGTAATGTGAGAGAAATAAACTTTTTATCAGTTCAATCATAATTTATAATTATTAAATTTGAGTGTAGTCGTGGTATTTTTAATGTACTATAATAATATACGAAAACTGAGAACACTTACTGCTTGTTTATTTTATTTAAGTAGTTTAGTCCATCTGGGTATGGAGTGAAAAATAATAAGACAATCGAAATTTATTACACGGGCAGAAGTCCAGTCGTAAGAATTCGCGATTGACAGTATTTGACAGTTAAAGGATTGACAATTGACAGTTTTGAAATTTTGATGTCATGATTTGACAAATATGGAGGGTAGATGCAGGGAAAGCCATTGGTAATGGCGACAAATAAAAAAAATATATATATTTCATAAGAAAAGTTAATATCTCACAAACTCATCAAATGTGGCAAAGCAATGAGCTAACAAGATATATCTAGTGGCAATTGAGGCCTAAGTCCGTTTGACTAAATACAAACGTCCTAAATGATTCAGTCAGTATGTCCTCAGGACAGGAGCTGTAGCCTAGTTTGAGGGTCATTGCCAAACATTTATTGTAATTCTTTTTTAATGAATAAATATTTTTTTACTAATTTAGTCAAATGACACTCAGGAATTTATGTTAGAATCATTTAACTCTATGAATTTAGTATTTTTGAATCTTTGACTATTTTTAGTGGCGTGCACTTGGAGAGGCCTATGTCCAGCAGTGGACTGCGATAGGCTGATGATGATGATGATGATGACTATTTTTAATGTTTGGTAGAGGGTACTAATCACAGAAAACTGAGAAATCAGAAGATATTTCGCTTCTGGCTGACTTAATCCTCATTAGAAAGTGATGTAGGTCTTCTGAATTAATCAAGTAGAATAAGGCTTTGTTATGTTTTTTATAAGTGGAGTCAACAATTGGAACGTCATTTTCTGTTTTCCTCTACCCTCTATAATGATAAATTTCATTTGTTTTATATTTCACAACACAGTGTTATAGCGGTAGCTATTTCCTATTGGTAGTTACACTACTATAGCAGCATTAGCAACCCCCAGCCAATCGTAAAATACCGTTATTATGCACTATGTTTGGTACATGAGAACCGCTGTCAATTACGCCGTGTCCAGCTGTCATTGGTGGTTGTCTGGTTGTGTTGTCTCTTTAGGATGAGTTTTAATATCCGAAATCTATGAAGTTTTCATATTAACTCAACTAAAACAACTTGGAAAGTATGACCACTTATAAAGTTGTGTGTAAATGTGGCACTTGTACATAATTAAATTAAGGAATTCTTTAATTACTCGTAGAAGCATTTTAAGAACGATGAGAGCTACCGGCTTCAGAATTTCCTTATGTATAATAGCTTGCGTATTAGTGGCTTCGGTTTCATGTGATGATACTTCGAAACCATATGAAAAGAAGTCCAAATCTGTAACTTCTTTTGTAAGTGCAAAATGGGAAGCTACTCCAATAGTCCTGGAGCTCGCGGAATATCTGGCAGGCGAAAGTACAGACCTGTTCTGGTCATTCTTCGATGGGATAAATTCATTAAAAACTAGTCTGGACACCCTCGGTGAGTGAATAACAAAAACAATAGTCTTTAACCTACAGAACAATGTATAATCTGAGTATAGGAGCAGCATGGTTTGTGTGGTACTGCATTTAAAAATGTGCTTAACAAAGACAATGATTGAATTAAGAATCTGAATCTATACTATAAGGCTGAATAATCTTACAGAGTTAGATAGACTATTTATTGAGGAAGATTGTAGGCTACTTTTATCAGGGTGCATGGTATAGATTATATGGGAAGCAGATGAAGCTCTGTAAGTTAGTTTATAAATAAGTGAAATGTTATTTTTTTTGGAACCACTTGATAATAGTTTGTGTATGAATGCTTTGTCATAATTTTTTCAGTGTAAAAGTTTTGAATAATGTTCTAATTTATGGAAATTTTCAGAAACTGACAAGCAGGTGTATGATGCCTGTATTGGTGTTGCTAGTTCACTGCTGGCACCAGCACAGCTGCGGATGGCCAAACTGGCTCTCTCAATGCATCTCACTTCACCTACTGTCAGAATGTTTGATCAGATTGCCACACAAAGTGGAGCAAAAGAGGTTGCATGTGATACATTTGTGTCAATAGCTTCAAGGAAAATATGTGATAATGATGCTTTAAGAGATGTTCTGAAGTCCTACAACCAGTATGATGTGGCAAGTATAACTTTCCTTAAATATCATATTTTATCTGTTACATATATAGAGTATTATTTCTGAATAGTATGGTTTCCCTTAATCTGGTTATTAGTATTCTGTTGAGTGTATTTCTATGCATGCGTGGAGTTCCAATTACCTAAATTATAGAAATCAGCCTTGAAACGTTTCATGTTATTAGTTTATTACTGATGGTTTCTAGTAACAATGTTCCTACATAAAGTATAAAACTTTAGGTAGTAGGTTATTACTCATAAAACATTGTGTAGGGACATTAAAATTACTAGATATTAATTTTATTGATTATGACATGCATACTTGAAATCTGAAATATTTAATGAGGATGCTTATTGAAAAGTTTGTGAGGATTTCATGTATGACCAGTTATAGTCTGGAAGTTAAAAGCTTTTACTATAAGAACATAGAAGTGTTGTGCTAAATCATATGCTATATATGAAGCATGGAAAATGCACACTTCAATAGCATCACTTCAAGGTGATTACTGTAAAAATATTGTAAGAAAGATTACTATAGTACTCAAGGCCAGGTTACTACTACTACACTATCATGTACAATAATAATTTGTGTTTTATATAGGTTGAAATAGGCCATGCCATTAGCCATACTATTCTGAAATTGTGAAGTTTTTGCACTACTTGGTTTGAAACTTCTTTTGTTGAGGCCCCTTATAAGCTACAACTGTTGCAGCAATGTTAACACAATAGAGGAAGATATGTGTGTATGCATCAGTGCAACTGTGGTTGTCAATAGAAACAAGGTGTGCAGGAAATATTTTTGTATATATTTGAAAAGCAAAAAATAATAATCTTTTCTATCTTTAATTAGGAAGAGCATAAGCTGGAGACATATCTGTTAGACCACACTTATCCAAGCAGTGACAATAAGAGCCTCACTGCTATATTGTATGGAGAGCTTGGAATGAAAGACTTTACTGCAAAGCACAAGATACTCTCTGGATATGCAGACACAGGTGCCATCAACTACGTAGTGCGGTGGAATGTTAAGGTAAATATTTTTAATAACTTTATAATTGGTCTGCATTAAAATTGTCCATGAAATGCTCCTCATGTCCATTTTATTGAGGTAAAGACATAAATAAGTGCAATAATTTCCTGTAACATTTTTCATTTTACACATTAAATGTTTTTTGGTCCTCTAGCCCCGAGGCAAGCCTAAATTACGTCTATCAGGCTATGGCGTGGAATTACAACTGAAGAGCACAGAGTATAAGAGTCAGGATGACTCTACACCAAAAGAAGCTGATGACGGAGACACAAATGCTCAATTGTCTGAGGAAGAAGACGAGAATGATCCACAGAACCAAATTGATGGATTTAATTTTGGAAGGCTCAAGTACGTAATTATTTTTTTAGATTTAGACATTCTTTTCTTACTTCTATCTATACCTGAATTACTCTTTTATACAGGAATTTGTTCCCTGGTTTGCGTTCACCTCTGGAACGTTTCCGTCGACACTTATCAGAGTCTAACGAGGAGCTGGCTCCTTTAAAAGTGTGGCAGATGCAAGCTCTGAGCATGCAGGCTGCAGTAGCCGTTGTCGATGCCAACGACGCTGGAGGGGATGAGTCGCTCAAAGTCCTCACATCCATTGCTCAAAACTTTCCTATGCAGGTAACTGACAAGAAGGTTCAATATCATAAAAAAATATGTAAATAAAAGATCACAATATAAAGGATGACAACAGCATTGAACGTAAACCTCTTTTTCCATTGCTTTAGACAAAATCCCTTATCCACGTGAATGTCCCCCGTTCTTTCCGAGAAGAGGTATTATACAATCAAGACCTTTGGGCGTCTTCCCTGGGTCTACGTCCAGCTGAACCACTGCTACTCGTGTCGGGAGCGCAGTATGACGCCGAGGAAGTCGATGTGATGGCGTTGTTAGCCGCCCTCAAAGAAGATATTGGACCCATGAATACATTACATGCACTTGGTACGGCGTAAGTCACAAATTGAATCTAATATTTATCATAATATCAGTCTAGACACACGGCAGTGTGTCCGCCAAGTTCGAGCAAAAAAGGCGACACACCGGCCGTGGGTTATATTACACGAACCATTTCGGGCCAAATTCGACCCCCCTGTAACTCAAAATCTATTTTATTTACGCATATCAAATTTCTAGTATCTGTTGAGACCCCCTCACTTATCTAAAATACAAAATTTCATTAATATACCTATTGTAGGTCTTGAGATATTGACGTCAGAAAATCGCTATTTTTACTATACACTCACTGACTGATTCACTGATTCACTGATTCACTGACTCACTCATCAAAAACCTAGACCACTTCCAATGGTCGTATTGACTTGAAATTTGGCATGGAGGTAGGTCTTTATGTCAAGGTAAAGGGAAAAATCTGAAAATGGCCAAGTGTGAGTCGGTTTCAAAATAATGAAGGTGTTTTATACCCGGTGTAAATTTATACCCCTAAGGAACTAAAACGAACTAAATTTATCTATATTTATATAATATATCTTCGAATGGTACAAAGGTTTGTATTTAGTCAAAGTAAAGTAAAAATCTGAAAACGGCCAAGTGTGAATCACTTTCGAAAATAACGAATGTGTAACTTTGATCCACGAACATAATATATGATAACATGTCATGTCAGTCAGTTGGTAAATCTAGTCATATTTAATCTAGTTCATTTCTTTGTAAGAAACATAGTGCATATTAAAAAATCTAAAAGATAGTATAAATGAGACATTTCTTTAACTAACTTCATCATAAGAAAAAAATAAAATGAACAACCTTACAAAAATAAATGAAATCCCACCCAAAACAAAAATGTGAAAGACTGCCAAGTTCGATAATATGGGAATGCTTCGCCTATAAAAGAAGTGAGATCTGAATAAGTACCAAGTTCCATACACATACCTCAGTTAAAAATAGTTACTTTTTAATGATGATTACTTGGCAAGTTTTAATAGAAAATTAAATACTTGATTCATTGCGTTTAGTAGGTTTATAACAAGGTGTATGAAAACTTGCCAAGTAACATCATTAAAAAGTAACTATTTTTAACTGAGGTATGTGTATGGAACTTGGTACTTATTCAGATCTCACTTCTTTTATAGGCGAAGCATTCCCATATTATCGAACTTGGCAGTCTTTCACATTTTTGTTTTGGGTGGTTTGTATTAATACTTTTTTGTCATAGGTTTGTCTAAAAAGCTGATCAATAAATTAATGTCTCTGGAGCTGGGTGAGACGTACACATGGGAGGAGTACGGTCTGGACATCCGCGACACGTCTATCACGTGGCTGAACGACTTGGAGTCGGATGAGCGCTACCGCCGCTGGCCTTCCTCGTATATGGAACTACTCCGGCCTACTTACCCAGGCATGCTGAGGAATTTGAGGAGAAATATTTACAATTACGTGAGTACTCAAAAATATTCTGAAAACGTCATAAAAATAACTACATACAATTTATAAATCACATAGATATGATGTATACTTTTTGCAAATACAATAATTAAGTGCAATTTTATGATCAGGTCATAGTGGTGGACCCGACGTCCGTCGCATCTGGGCCGCCTCTAAAGCTGGGTGAGACGCTACTCAAGCACGCGACCCCGGTACGCGTGGGATTGGTACTCGCGCCCAGCTCAGACAACCCTGCCCTCGAGGCCGCCGTCCGGTCTGCCTTCAACTACGTCGCACAAGAGAAGAACTCCAACAAGGAAGCTTACTATTTCCTCACACAGGTCAGTAAAACCATATATTTTCCTTCTCGTCTCAATCTATCTTAAAGTTGTCTGGAAGAGATCGTTCTTAGCGATAACAAAATGATGTCACTTTAATTCGTTCTAAGATAGAAAAATGTATAAATACACTACTCAACAAAATTTTCTTTTTTTATTATATCCAAGGTGAAACATATAATTTTTTGCAGATTATCTATCACAGAATCGAAGTCTAGAACACAGGACTGCTCTAGCACGTCTAGTTTTGGAGAAAAACTAATCTGAAAATGCCTTAAAACGCTTTTTTAACGATATTTAAAGCCATTTTTTTACAGACACTATTTTTTTTCGTACTTTCTAACTAAAGAATCATTTAGCACTGCTCTTCTCAATTCAAATCCAGTTTACTTTACATCAGTACGAGTTTCCATTCTCGTGATATTTTTTTTCAGCTACGTCGTACGATTTGCCTTACATTACTAATAGACATTTTAGTATGGACAAAATACACCGTAAATGTAAAATGGTATATCTCGAGAAAGAAAACTCGTAATGATGTAAAGTAACTGGATTTGAATTGAGAAGAGCAGTACTAAATGATTCTTTAGTTAGAAAATACGAAAAAAAAAATAGTGTCTGTAGAATAATGGCTTTAAATATCGTTAAAAAAGCGTTTTTAGGCATTTTCAGATTGGTTTTTCTCCAAAACTAGACGTGCTAGGGCAGTCCAGTGTTCTAGACTTCGATTCTGTGATAGAAAGTCTGCAAAAAATTATATGTTTCACCTTGGATACGAAAATGCTGTTGACTAGTGATATTGGTGTACCTAATAAAGTACATCCACATATGTATCTAAGACATCGGTTATTTTCTAAGACCAGCAATTGTTTTTAAACCCAGAATTAATGTAATTTGCATTTTTTTAGCTGTTGAACCCGCCTCAAGACGAAAAGCTGTCGATAGAATTTGTGAAGAAACAACTGAACAAGTACATAAGTTTCAAATCTGATATTGATGAAATTCTCTCTGAGGACTCAGAGTATAACTTTGGAAGGCAACTGTCTGATGAGTTTGTTTCGAAAATTGGCACCAACAAATATCCTCAGGTATGTTATTTCTTCCAAATATTGTTCTAGCATTAGATAAAAGACAACAATTAATATCATGTTACCTGACAGTCTTCTTGAAACTAAAACAAAAGAATGTCTTAAAACTATTAACTTTGTTGAATTGGTAGGTGGTAAGTTAATTTTAAGTAGGGCACATATTCTAGATACATACATACTTACCTTATACTGTATACTATACACTACAGTACATATTTACTAAGTATGAAATAGAATTTCAACCCGATAATTACAGCCAGTCAAGTGAACCTATTTTAAAATTATTAATATACATTCATAGGTACTAATAAACGGCGTGCCTCTAGTCGAGGAAGGTAACTCGCCAGTGACGGGCTCGGTAGAGTTGCTCGAAGAGGCGCTGGTAACAGCACTGTCACGTCACACGGGCCGCCTGCAGCGCGCCGTCTTCAGGGGCGAGCTCTCCGACTCGGATGACGCGCTCGACTATCTGATGAAGCAGCCACATATTATGCCTAGGTATGTTAATATTACTCTGAAGAGTTGTTCGTAATTGATGCTCCTAAGGAAACAATAACAGATTTTAGATAAAAGTCCAAAGTTATTATTATAAAAATAAGTAGATAAAAAAAAGTTTTGATCACTGAAAAAAATAGGAAAGTCAATTAACACGTTGCCCAATAAAGACGACATAGCATACTTTAGCTCTAGATATTGATACAGTTTGTACATACATACGCAGCTATAAGGAATATTCATCGCATTTGACGAATCCTCAGTACCGTGAATATAAATCTCATTTGGAGACCATCACTGGTAAATTTTGGAGGTATCTTAAATGATATGTCAACTTTAAGGAAGCTAATTATGCACATTTTTCACAAATCACGGTAAATGTTTTCTAATATTTCTCTTCTTTGTAATACAAGGATGAAAATCAAATGTAGAGTATGAATAATTTCTATAGAGTAATTGGTATTCGATACTTTAACCCCCACACCACACAACAGCACTTTGCCAGTTAATTTTGTTTGGAATTTATGCCACTGAGACGCCAATCTCACTGTCCCTGAAACAATATGGTTTTGATAAACTTGTTTGTTTGCTAAAATATTAACGTGTTTGACAAATGCTCTAATAGGTATATCTTCATGAAACAGAAGGTTAATTATGTGAATTCTCTCCCTCAGACTGAACCGCCGAATTCTGGGTTCAGAACCATCACAGTATTTAGATTTGACAGGAGTTCCATCTTCCCACGACTTATTTGCTGAAGACAAAATACATAAACTTATGCATTTAACAGGTCAGTATTAAAGCTTGAAAATCCTATGTAGCTTGTGGTAACCATTTTCAATACCACCTACAATCTAAATATTATTATTAATCTCCTAGGGCGAGACGCGCTGGCAACTGCATTACCATTGTTAAAATATTTCACGAAATCTGGCAAGGTTGAGAAGTACACTCAAACTATTTGGGTAGCCGGCGATCTTAATAACAAGGAGTCCAGGGACCTACTGAAGAATGCTTTGGCCTTCATGGTAAATATAATTTTAACTAGGTTCCGACCGCGGTTTCAACAGCGTCCCGAGATAACTGTTTCCCGTAACCGGATGGTGACAAAAACTATGAAACTATGTCCTTCTCCCAAGTCTAAGCTACCTCCCCACAAATTTTCAACTTAAATGGTTCAGCCATTCTTGAGTTATATGTCGTATAATTAACAAGGACATTCATATAAAACTCATATTTTTTGTTATTGCATTTTTTAAATTATGCATCTTTTTAAACAATAGCTTCATATTTCATTCGTAACAGAAAGACTCCCGTGGCGTACGCGTGGCGTTTATTCCGAACGTGGACGGTTCGTCCAATGTGGACCAGTCTTTGAATAAAGTGGCGTTGGCGGCGTTAACCACATTGGGACCAGCTGAGGCCACGGCATACATGACGAAGCTGTTAGATGACGAGGGCTGCCATGAGACACAGACTTGTGATATATTGGTGAGTTCACACTTCTTGTTCGAATTATGAGTTTTTTATACAATAGATATGACAAAGAGATTGCTTTCTAGGTCTAGTTGTCGCGTAGCAACTGTTGTGCACGAGGTCTCGGGTTCAATTCTAGGGTTGTGGGTTGTATAAACTTTCCTAAAGTGTTACATCCCCGTTCCTGGGAGATCAGTACTCAGTAGCGGTCGGTATTATGATTCCACGGCCGTCAGGTGGATTTAAGTAAACTTTGACACTGGCATTGCTAAGTGATTAAAACTGTAGCCCTCACTGGAAAAGCCCAATCTAATTGATTTATAAATGTCGTTCCTCCAGCCGGAGATGGTCCCAGCACTGAACAAGTACGAGTGGGTGCTGAAGGCGTCCCGCGTGCTGTGTGCGCGCAGCCTGCGCCTGCGAGCCGCCGCCCGCGCACTCGTCTACAATGCGCGGCTCATCGGCCCGCTGCATCAACACGAACAGTTCACGCTTGACGATTTCCAACTGCTCGAGAGGTAATACACACTTTTGGATTGCAATACAAAAGAATCAAGCATAAATGTTCCATTCACATCACTACATAATATAAAACAAAGTTGCATTCTCTGTCCCTATATCTTGAATGCAATGAATTTCGATGTACTTTTTTTTTATAGATAGTGTGATTTAAGAGGAAGGTTTATATGTATAATAACATCCATTTAATAGAATTAGACCCTTGTGGTGCCGAGGCAGGTTGCTAGTTAAGAATATAATGTACAGCTTAAGGAATATAACATGTTTAATTTCTCTTTTAGGTACAGCAACCAAATGTACGCTGACAAGCTATCAGAAGCACTGGACAGCAAGAAGAAGTCAAAAGATTTAGATAACGAAGATGATGATGATGGTAAGTTCTTACTACTGTATTGGGACATCTTTCAAAGATTTTGCGTTATGACATCTTCGCTTGACACTTTGAACCGACTTCAAAAAGGAGGAGGTTCTGAATTCGACCATTTTTTTTTATTTTCTCCATGGTTTTGTGTGTTCAGACGTGGACAGCAAGCAGCTGGACAGCTCGGAGCGGCTGAAGGTGGTGAGCGTGGTGGCGGCGCGCAGCCCGCGCGTGCGCACGGCGCTGCCGCCCGGCCTGCGCACCGAGCACTCGCTCGTAGACCTGCCGCCGCTCAGGGACGACGAGGCTGCTGTCGAGGTCAGTCGTGGTGTCACCAATATTGGGAATTATCGTAGGTTTTAAACATATTTACTGTACTGCATATGGGTCAAAAAATGAGGTTGTACATATCTGTTGATTTTTATTGTATGTTGGACGACATAACCTACTCTCTCTCTATACAAGTTGTTTGAGCAGTCGTGTCTATTTGACAGGCAGGAATAACCGAGTATACTTTCGTAATATAAATAAACCAGCCCGTATTAGGCAGTATATTACAGGTTTCACTGTTTAATCAAACCTTATTCATGCAATGTACTTTTAATTTAGCCAAAAATATTGATAACACTAGTGTTGAAACAGTACATAATATTTATTTGTTTCTATAGATAGTGGCAGTGCTAGATCCGGCGTCGACGGCAGCACAGCGCCTGGCGCCGCTGCTGCTGGTGCTGCGGCGCGTCGTCAACTGCCGCATCAAGCTGTTCCTCAACCCGCAGGATAAGAACTCCGACATGCCGCTCAAGAGGTACACCTTCAAGTTATTGTATAGTTATGTGCGTCAACAATTGCATTTGTTATGATTTGAATTTCATCAAATGCATACAGTGCACTACATTGCTTAGCATAAATGTTCTCTAATATTTTATATCTGTTACGATTAAAAGGTCGAAGTACGGCTTCACCTAGTTCTAGTCGGCTAAAGCTAGGTGTAACCAGCCAAGTGCGGCTAGACTTATTTTTATTCTAGTTAGTTCTAAGGTGAAGCCTTCACTATATCGGCTTAAACTAGGTGTATTCGCCGTACCGTAAGTTATATAAGACCAATGACATTTATAAACCTTAGGTCGAAATTCGGCATTGCGGAAATGTATCAATCGATTCTTAGACAAAGTGGGCCATACATTTGATTGGTTGATCCTCGTGATGAATCTCCTTTCTCCCCCCATACTCGTGATAAATTGACGAAAATATGCATGTATTGTCGTCAGTTTCTACCGCTACGTGTTGGAGCCGGAGCTGCAGTTCACAGCTGCCGGTGCCGCTACTGGCGGGGCGCTGGCGCGGTTCGCGCGGCTGCCGCACGCGCCGCTGCTGAGCATGGAGCTGCGGACGCCGCCCAACTGGCTCGTCGAGTGCGTCAAGTCTGTATATGACCTCGATAACATACGGTTGGCTGATGTCGATACACTTGTACATAGGTGAGTTATTTTGCTGGCTTTTAAATACACAGCAATATGCAAAAATATGTGTGTCTCATGTGTCTGTGCGTTATATAACTTATTTCACAAAAAAAAAGAAAATAATTCTGAAGTTTGAGCTAACCAAATCCTACTTATATTATAAATGTGATGTTTGTGAGTATGTATGGATGTATGTTTGTTATTCTATATTCGTGTATTTTTTGCAGCACGGCTAGAGTTTATAAGAATTCAAATAATGACTGGAAATATATAAAATTGATGAAAAATAGTTTAGTACTATCTCTAGATCATTCGAATCACAGAACTTCATAAACCACCTTTTATACCAAACAATGTTTACTTTATTAAACAGCGAATTCGAGCTCGAATACCTCCTCCTAGAAGGCCACGCGTGGGACACCACATTGGGCACTCCGCCGCGTGGTCTGCAGCTCGTGCTGGGCACCCGCGACCGCCCCGAGCGTATGGACACCATCGTCATGGCCAACCTCGGCTACTTCCAGCTCAAGGCCAACCCGGGGGCATGGCTGCTCAGGCTCAGGCCTGGACGATCTGATGATATCTATGAGATTGTTGGGTAAGTTAGGCTTTGAATGTTCTCTTTTGTGAAAAAACCGTTAATAACGACTCTTTTGTTAATATATGAGTTATAATCACTACATAGTATAAAACAAAGTCGCTTTTTCTGTCCCTATATCCCTGTGTCCTTTTGTACGCTTAAATCTTCAAAACAACGCTACCGATTTTGTGATTTGATGAGATTTTTTTATTTAATAGCGAGATTGTAGAGGAAGGCGCCGGTGCGAAGCCAGGGTGGGTCGCTAGTTTTTATAGCTTAAACGAAATACTCAAGTACAAAAATATTGTGATCTTTTCCTACAGCCACGAAAACACAGACACGCCAGCAGACAGCGAAGATATCCAGGTGCTGATGAGTTCGTTCCGAAGCCACGTGATCAAGCTGCGAGTCAGCAAGAAGCCCGACAAGCAACATCTTGACCTGCTCGTCGAGAACGATGATAAGAACGCCGGCGGGATTTGGAACTCTATTGCTAGGTGAGTAAAGCTTAAAATATTTTTTAACAGTTCCCTTATGTGCAGATGTGCTTTAAAGAAAATTTTTATTAATAAAAAAAATAAGTTTAAATTTTTATTTTGCCCGCTTATTTTGAAATTGTGTGGAACTGCAGTTGGATTTCGGCTAGAGCCCGAATGCGGATACAGCTAGGTGTAACCGGCCATATGCGGCTCCGTTATGTACTCCTCTATGGACTTCCTTATGTATTTGCTAATGTATTCCGTTGTGTACAACCCCAATGTTATTTGAATTATTTCGTACCAGGCGAATCGTACTGGTAGTTCGTACTTATCGCCTGATAATAAAGATTGAAATAAATAAATACGCATTCGCAGTTCGTTCGGCGGTGGGGAGGAACTCGAGGCACAAGACGAGACCATCAACGTGTTCTCGGTGGCGTCGGGACATCTGTACGAGCGCTTCCTACGTATCATGATGTTGTCTGTGCTCAAGCATACCAAGTCACCCGTCAAGTTCTGGTTCCTTAAGAACTATCTTAGTCCTTCTCTAAAGGTAAGGCTTTAGTTTGCGGTATTGGAAACGGCCTATAACATTGGTCTATTATAGTATTGTAAGAATTTAATGTCACATTATCACTGGATAATTTCAATAATATATACCACAGCTCTGGAACATAAGGGGCTCCAAAAAGAACATAGGTGACAAAAAACATACTATTGTGTTAATTCGACAGGAAAAGTCAGACAATCAAAAAATCCTAACTTATTTCACTTATGTTTTGTGCCACTATGTGAATGAAATAAAGCTATTATATTCATCTAAAAGGATTTTCCACCTCATTTTCTAAAAAAAAAACAAAATCTATCATACTATAGCTGTCTTTCCTATAGGACATTCTCCCATACATGGCGCAAGAGTACGGGTTCGAGTATGAGCTGGTGCAGTACCAGTGGCCGCGCTGGCTGCAGCGGCAGCGCGACCGCCAGCGCACCATCTGGGGGTACAAGATACTGTTCCTCGACGTGCTCTTCCCGCTGCACGTCAAGAAGATCATATTCGTTGATGCTGATCAGGTAATCAGGTTCCTGGGTCTAAAATAATGCAGTATTATTAATTTTAAAGCTTCTGAAATATAATATGTGGCATTCATTTCATGAATACCGGCCTATCGATTTAAAAGTTTAAACTAAATATTTATATAGAACATGTATCTTAATTAACGCACATCCTGAAATTAGTTTGTTCAGAATCGTTTACTGAATCGATTGTTATCATATTATAGGTAATTTTTTATCCCAAAAATAAATACAACTACGGAAATTATTGTCATATTAACCCTGTACAGTCAAAACAAATTCAAATATACCGTAACTCAAAGTAATAAGACTTCGTGTATTGTCGGCTTTTTCCGTAGTTTCGTTATGTTGTGTCGAGTCGAGCGGCGCGCGGCGCGATATTTTCGTGCGTAGTAGTATGACCAAAAAGTTCTCCAAGAATTGGTATAACTAATTTAGTAAATAACAATGTATATACATGTTAAATTAAAAATTCAGTGTATGTATTATGATTATAACATAATATTCTAATTAGGGTGTTTGAGGGTGTGCGTTAATTACGTTACATGTTGTATAAATAAAAATGAGGGAATAATCTTTATTTCTTTAATTTATAGATAGTTTTTCCCAAATTCATCAATAACGACATGTCATTATTTTTTAGATTGTTCGTGCGGATTTGAAAGAGCTGGTAGAATTGGACTTGGGCGGCGCTCCATACGGCTACACGCCGTTCTGTGACAGCAGAAGAGAAATGGAAGGATTTAGGTAATAAATGGCCCTTAGCACTTTGTAGCCTAGGGTTTATTTATGTAACAATAAGTATTTCTGTTTGTTGCTGTATATACAAGCTGTTGATTTGCATCCGTGCAAAATTCAAGGAGGTTGACATAAAATACGTAAATATAATCAATTAAAAGTATGGTATGCGGGAAATACCTGATATGGTTCTTGTAATTTAATAGTAGATACTTTTGAATTAACCCAGTTTTATGAAATGAAAATATCATTAAAAGCCATGAAGCAACGTACATACTATAACTGAATTGTGGGTGTCGATATAGAAATATCTCGTCACGTAGCTGCCTGCGTCTACAAGGGTAATGATTATCATGTTCTGTTGCAGGTTCTGGAAGCAAGGCTACTGGCGCAACCACCTGCAGGGGCGCAGCTACCACATCAGCGCGCTGTACGTGGTGGACCTCAAGCGCTTCCGCCGCATCGCCGCCGGCGACCGCCTGCGCGGGCAGTACCAGGCGCTCAGCCAGGACCCCAACAGCTTGTCCAACTTAGGTAACTAACAGATTATTTATTTATTTTATCTTTATTATCTGGCATCATGGCCCGTGGATAAATACCTTAAACTAACATATATACTTCATATACTTTGTTAGTTAATGAATAGAAGTATAATAGTCACTTTTTGAAGGTTAAGATTACAAAAACGCCCGCCTTTCACGACTTATTATGTGCCTTGCCTTACATTAATAAACCATTTATTTCGGACAGAATCCATATTTAAGTTAGTAACAATGTACTTAAAAACTATGTTAGCAATTATATAATATAATATATAGGTACATTTATAATTTTCCCGTTACTATTCCCACCCAGTGTGCCTGTATGGGACAGTCAAAACGGGATGCAATCATTTGCAGAATTTTTAGCAGCATTAACCTGATCATTTTATACATATATCAAATTAATATCTTGAAGTTAATGCTGTCATATATTTCTTTAGTCTCATTTTGCGCCGCGAAAGGACAATGCCAGGGTCTGGGCTCAAAGTTTGCCCAGCAGTGGGAGTAGTTCCAGCTAGTTCCATAGTGCACTCTGAACACGAAATCCAAATATTTTGGAAATCGGTCCCAGAGGTCCCGAGAAAAACCGGTTCTAATGTTAAACTTGAACAGTCACTTTATAAAGTCCAAGCCATTTTCCCAGTAGTGGGAATGGTTAAAACAGGTTCTTTACTTCACTCTTAAGATGGAATCCAAATATTTTTGAAATCGGTCCCAGAGGTTCCGAGAAAAACCTGTTCTAATGTTAGCCAGCCATTGTTAGCAAGCCATTTTAAGCAGCCACAAACCTAACAACCTCTTTTCTTGAAATAACATTCAGATTGCCAGTGGTTTCTTTCACTGTTACCGGGATAAAAAAAAAAAACAGAAGTAGACGTTTAAGGGTGATTGTTGTTTCTCTTGATTTTCAGTCTCTATCTACCACAATCAGTCCTAAGTTCGTGTAGCGTCATGCAATTAATATCCGTAATGGCAATGGAAAAATCTTATCAAGACGAATAAAACAAGCTCGAACACGAGGTAGTAAATAGATACCGTTGAGGAGTTCCCTCGTCTCACGAGGAGTTCCGTCGTATCCATCGTCAGGTCAGGTCTTACCCTCCACTGTTTTGTGGTGTCGGAGACGTATACCCGAATGACAAGTTTTTATTCGATATGTGCTTACAATTTCTGAAAGTTCCCTATTGTTTTAAGGTTTCTATCACCAGACCCTGGACCGAATAACAAAGGAACCATTTGGAAAGTAAATCCTTTCAAACAATAAAATGATTGTTTAAATCGATTGGTAAACGACGGAGTTATGCACGTACTTACGTAAAAAGAACTGAGAAACTCCTCCATTTTTTGAAGTCGGTAAAAAAAATCTCGTTCAATACCTCGTATTTGTCGATTAATATTATAATGCATTTCAATTAAGGTAATAAAAGTGGAATAGTTTAAGAGTTCGTAAGCATATTTTTCGTAATATTGAATAAGAGTCAAACCAGTTTTTCTCAGGACTCCTGGGATAGATTTCTAAATATTTCGGTCTGGGACCTATTTTATAATATACTATGCAGTTACTGTGGGCAACTCTTGAGCCCAACTTCCATACAAAGAATAGCATTGTCCTTTGGTAGAATAATTCAGAGCTGCAATCGGCAAGAAATGTAATAATTATTTCGTTGCAGATCAAGATTTACCGAACAACATGATCCATCAAGTAGCCATCAAGTCTCTGCCTCAAGAGTGGCTGTGGTGCGAGACGTGGTGCGACAACGACTCTAAGGCTTATGCCAAGACTATTGATTTGGTAAGTCGTAGCACATAAGCACGTGTTGAATACACCTTGAACACGCAAACACTTTACAGGCGTAGTATAAAAATACCTATAAAAACATTCTTAGCGCAGTTGGGTAAAAATATCCTTTTTCACTTTACAAAGAAAATACAGACTTTTAAGTTCGTATTTTTTTTATCTTATACTCTCAGTTGGTATTCCTGCAGGGACCGCTTTCCATGATTAAATCAATGACCTATTCACAGTGCAATAATCCAATGACGAAAGAAGCGAAGTTGTCAGCCGCCATGCGCATAGTTCCCGAGTGGAGCAAGTACGACGACGAGATAAAGGGGCTGCAGGCACGCGTGAGACGCGGGCTGTACCAGGCCGCAGACCATGAACAGGTGACGTACACACAAATTATGTAGCACTAGCTGTTCCACGCGGTTTTCCTGCCGTGCCGGATAAATTTTTACCTTACCTGGATATAACATCAAAAGAATAACAATGAAAGCATTATTCAAATCGGGTCAGCCGAAGTCTACTCGATACAAACAATACAATAAATTATACTTTTCTTATTTATTTACTATGTTTTGTAACATTCTTCATGTAACGTTCTCTGAAAACAACTGTTCACTATCATTGTCACGTTCTATTTTCAAAATAAATTTTGCCGATGAAAATGGGTCACAATGGGTCCTGAAATATTATATTTTGGCTTCATTTTTGATGTAGTGTGTTAACACAGCGAGATTGTAGATTCTAATTAGTGAAGCGATTTTCTGCGCGAGCCGTGTATCTCCTTTCCATGTTCTCGAATACTCAATAATTGTGAAAGTTTTTATCTCTATCACTGAAATAATAGTTCTTATGATATTATTTAAATTCTTGCAGGAAATCGAGAGTACTGATCATCAAGAAAGTAGTACGGGTAGTCAGTCAAGTAAGTTATAAAATAAATATTCATTATGAACCACAAAAAAAAAACAAGTTCACTAAAGGGAGTTATTTTTGTTTCAGAACACGAGGAGCACTCTGAGTTATGATGAACTAAAGTGTTGTTATAATTAGTTTATTCCAATTTGTTGAATGCTGATTCGAGTGAATGTGTAAGTAGAAATGCTCACTTTTCTGTACAGTTCAGCGTTTAAAGTAGCTTGAACTATTCAATTATTACTTGTATTCTTATTACATAGGTATATATTTCCACATAATTGTAACAAGCTATGTATGTAATTGATTTGAAACAAAAACATTGGAAGTTCCTTTTATGATTTTATTGATTATAATAAGTCGAATCGTTCTTTATAACTACCAAAATATTTTTATAAAACGGTAATGTAGAACAAGTGTACTAAATTACGTCTTCATTTATATTATACTGCGAATTTAATTTGCGATGCCATATTGTAATATTCGTAACGGAAATTGTTTAAAATTATTATATTTCAACTGTAAAAACTCGTAACGAATTACCTATAGCTGACCTATGCTGTTTTGTCCCATCTACCACTTTCTTAAACTATGTTTTTACCACCAGATATTAACAATAAGTAAAAATGATGTGATTTTTAGTTAATAAGTGCAGGGATTTTGTTTATGTTAAAGTCACTAAGTTTGCAAAAGTTTATTTTTCTATAACCAGTGACAGTTTCCAAAATTCGGTATAGTTAGTGATGAAAACTACTGTGTTAATGTATAAGGTAAATTAATATAGCAGTCTCGAGATCTCACAAGTTAGTGAATTGTGTATACAGTGGATTTCTGAAGATTGGTCATAGTAAATTTCTTATTCCCAATTTGCTCAGTATATGTTTTGGTAATTGACATTGCTAAACAGTGTTGTAAATAAACAACTTGTGTCACATTAACATGGACTTTCATTCTAGAGCCCTATTTATTCATTACTAGCTGTTTCCAGCGGTTTCACCGGAGTCCCCCATAGGTACCTTCTTCCTTCTAAAATATGGTTATATCCGGGCATAGTCAAGTATGTAAACAGGAAAAGATTTTTCTGAATTTCAGAATGTTAAGGGTACAAACAAACAAAAGAGTTTCTTCTTTATTATATCAGCAAAGAAAAAACTGCAAAGCAAAATAAAACAGAGAATTCTTCTAAGTACGACTTTTATTTACAAGAGTTCTTAACATCACTATGCATTAAGATGTTTGCATAAAGTGTTATTTGACATGAAAAGACTATGACTAAAACTACGTATTAATTATAAAATTACGTTGATAGAGCAAAAGTACCTAAATATAGTTTATGATACTACCAATAAATACTACTCAATATGTACATCAATGTAAAAAGTAAGTAATACTAGGGATAAATACATACAGGAAGTTAGATTTCTGTAATGTATTATCATGAATTTAGCAAAAAGTTTTTTCGATTTCATTTCTAACAGTACACAACTCTACACAAGAGGCGTGCTCTAGCCCCAAAAAGAAGAATAACGATTACAGTAATCTACGAAAGCCGGATGTACAGCGTGGCTACATTACAATTTATTGTCGAAATATTAAAAAATACACACTAAAGTTACATTACACAAAGTAAAATCGTAGTATCCCGAACATCTACGTTAAAAAGTAACAGTCTTACTTATAAAATGATAAAATCTGTAGATTCTAAGTACAGTAGGAAGTCAGGCTATTGATTCAACTTTAAACTTATTCTTTATTTTAATACATCAAATATTATTTTTTTATTATTTAGGTAGTAATGAAATATTAATACCTACTACAGCTCCATATTGTTTAATGAGCGTTTCTGCTGCACATAGGGTGCTACTTTTCTCTTGCAAAACACAAAGCTTGCAAATCATCAAAAATTAATGTGTTTTTGTTCAATATTTTTTTTTTTCATCTGGAAAAAGGACGGTGATGTTGGTTACGAAAAGTTACATCTCATGCGGGCAAATTAGTATTATGTTAAAATAACCGAATCTGTATCTGTACCTACTAGACATTAAATATTAAAGGAAGAATCCATCTAATACCTACCAGTAAAACGGCAGTGGTTTACAAACATGAAGAACCTACACTTACGAAGGTAAAATGACTAGGTATAATGTCAATATTAATCTAATCAATCTTTGGTAATCTGGACTGGAACACTCACTGTATCCTTTATTTGTTTGAACTGGCGACGCAACGGTCTCTACAATTTAAAGAGTACCAACAGTAAAATTTATAATATCTATTGAATAATTAAGTTTTATGAAAAATTTAACCGTGGCTATATCTTGGATCATGTAGGGCTCACAAAACTTGTATTTTGCCAAAGGACGTTTTAGTTTCGATGGTGGTTATTTGGCGAGTGTTAAGTGAATAACTTGTGAGTTTAGGAGATCAGTTGCAGTAATGTTCCTCGGTGGTGAGGCGGCACAGCTGGCAGTCGACGCGGCAGCACCAGTGGTAGCGGCAGTGGCAGCGCTCGAGCCGACTGCTCCGCACACCGCGCCGCCCGCGCCCGCAGCACAGCCGCCCGCAACCGCCCGGCCCGCTGCCTATGCTCGCGTTGCACTTCCTGACACGCAACACTCTCATTAAAGGCCAACTTCGTTTATGTAGTGCCATGTACTGATCAGTGGAACAATCAATATGGAAGCTTAATTTTTGAAGCTTAAAAGTTTTTAGAACTAACTGCAATTCAGGGAAAATATGTACATCCTTGAAGTCTGTGTGCTAGAGGCACATTTGTAATTTACCTTCCATGCGTGCCGAGCGAGCCGGCGGCGGGGTCGGGCTCGCAGTAGTCGGGGCTGGGCGTGACGTAGCGCAGACGGGCGCGGGCGCGGCGCGCGTGGCGGGCGCGCGGGCGCAGCGGGCCGGCGCGCGCCGCCTCGGCCGCCAGCGCCGCCGCCACGCGCGCCAGCGGCGGCAGCGCGCGCCAGCACGTGCGCACCGAGCACGAGCCCGACACGCCGTGACACGTGCACTTCGTGCGCATGCCTGCTGACACCGCCTGCACAAACAAACACGTAAGTGCTTTTCCATTCGCTGTCGTCTTCGCGTCTACCACTGATCGATGCAACCTTCATTAGAAGGCAATTCGGAAACTAGTTCTGTCGTAAATGCAGGAGGACTTCTGGATGCGTCTGTGAACTTTTTGCGGCATTAAATTATGACAAAACAAAGGAAAACTTTCGATACCTTTCAGCCTTATTGCCAAATACTGAGAAAACCACTCCATTTTAAATTCGCTAATCAATGGACACAGATAATTCGATAAAAATCTTGTTATTTTAACGTCCATGTCAGTGCCCTCCAATTAGTTATAAAACTTTATGTCTGTGATTTACCTTCCGACCAAACCGTCCATTCATTAGATTAGCGGACGCAATGAGCTCTCGTAGTCGTTCAAGCCGCGTCCGCAAATCCACTTGTGGATCGAATCTGGGGTCGTCGGCTGCCATCCGGTATTCGATGTTACGGTATCTTGAACTTCTATCTTCGTATTCGTACCTGGTACGAAACATGGTATAGTTTAGTTCATGATAATTATAAAAAAAAAAATAGTATAAGTAGATATATGTGTAAGCGTTTTGCTTGGAAATTCATTGAAAAAAAAAACATCTAAAGTCTAGGGAAGGAATGCGTACAAAACACCTCTGCCCTAATCCTTCGAAATTGTGGCGAGGATCGTGCAAAAACGCTTTATATACGCTAACCTCGGCCTAGATCTGAACCTTTTCCGAGTGGGTCTTCCTCGTCGCGGTGAGCGCGGTAAACGCTTCCGTCCGCGACGTCCCTTCTTCCTCGTCTTCGGAGCCACGCTGGTGTTGGCTGGCGCCGGCTGGTCGTCCACGAGGATGACCACAGGAGGCATTGTCGTCGGCTCCATGGTTGTTGTAGTGGTAGGTAATTCTGTAGTTGTTGTTTCTATTTCTAGAATGTTTTCAACCTTCCCCTCTCGAACGTCTATTTCGTGTGCATCCAAAAACTGCTTCGCGAATCTGAAATTGAAGTTTATAGTAGAATTTCCCATAAAATCTTTTTAATATTTCATTCACCTAAGTAAACTAAATTTTTTAATGTTAATGAAGTTACCTCTCTGCCCATTGAAAGTTGTCTCCACATCCCCCCCATTTGAATCGTGCGTGTGGTTCAGCGGGTGTGATCTGAGCTTGGCGCGGAGGTCGCGGGGGCGCGCGGGGAGGTGCAGCGCATGAGCAAGCCGGCAGCGAGCCCGCCGCGCATGCGCGTGCCACCGACCACGTCAGTGCAGCCGCAGACATTGCATACACGTACGCTTGCTCGCGAGTGCCTGAGGACGACGACGAACTGAGTTGAATTCATAAAGTTATTATTTTTCTTCTTTTTTGAGTGCATCTCCTACTGGGGTTATGCCATTAGCTCAGCCAATTGACTCTTGCCTATGTTGTACCTACAACAAACCCAAAATACATAGGTCTTCAATGCCGGCAATACTTGTCCACTTTTGGATGTTCCGTAGCTAGGAATTGTAGCGTCTTTCTACACCTCTTTACCATATGTACATAAAGAAGTACACAAGGGAAGAATCGAGGGGAGTACATAACTTACATAAGAGAGTTCATAACAGAAGAACATAAGAGAGTACACAAAGAGTTCATAAGATGGTACGTAAGGGGAGTACGTAAGAGAGTCCATAAGATAGTTCATAAGAGAGTACATAAGAGAGTACACAAAGAGTTCATAAGATGGTACGTAAGGGGAGTACGTAAGAGAGTCCATAAGATAGTTCATAAGAGAGTACCTAAGGGGAGTACGTAAGAGAGTTCATAAGGGGAGTACATAAGGAAGAATATAAGGAAGTACACAAGGGCAGTGTATAAGGGGAGTACATAAGGAAGTACACAAGGGGAGAATATAAGGGGAGTACATAAAAGGAATACATAAGAGAGTTCATAACAGGAGTACATAAGGAAGTTCATCAGGGGAGTACATTAGTTAAATAAAGGGTTCACAAATTAGAATCGTAGTCTTGCAGGCGGTTGGTTTGGGATATTTAAGTCTTCAGCTACGTCAAGACGTGATTTAACTATGTTTGTAGCTAAAAAAAGTAAGTATAAAAGATTTAAGTACCTACACGTTCAGCAAAACATATTTTTTCCTTTAATCCCGAACCTTTGTATAGGTCTTGTACTGATAAGCACTTTCTGCGAAGAATCGTTTTAAATTACAAACGATATCAGCGCGATAAAGCCCGCACGTCCTTAGCTGAGTTAAACAATGGCATCTGACGGGCTTATCACACAGCACATCGGCAGCGCAGACCGCGCGTGAGTGCACAGCTCACGGTTATCGCTGAATGACGTCCTCCCCCTCCCCCGGCTACCCTCACCATCCCGCACCCTGCACGCTTGATTCATGCGTGTAATTAAATCTTTTGTCCGTCTCGCTGTACCTCGACCCTAAGCCCTCACCGCTGATCGTATTGTAAGACGAGCATTCGATCGCCTTTCTAATTTAACAGACTAAAGATAACTTTCATGGTTTTCAGAAGAAAAGCTTTATCTCATCAATAAGGATTCGCGAGATTGATTTATATTACCTTAACTTCGTCGTTCGTTCCCTTTTCCTATGAAAACGCCCCCGAGCTCTTAAAGAAATTGTTTGATTTCAGAAGTTAGAGTTAGTAGTTTATCTGCAGTGTACGTCAAATATTAAGTTTGCTACAGCAAATATTAATTACCTACCAAGTTGTGTATTTTTGTATATACAAGTAAGCATATATGATATATTGTTTTCTTCACATTGCACAACCCAACATGAAAAATCATCAACGTATTTCTACTCGGATCATCAAAGACATATTGTCTTATATATTTTTATATATTTTTCAACTAAGTTAATCATCGTTATTCAAGTTAGTAGCATATGTTTCTGAAATTAGGTCTGCGACAGTCGATCAGAAATGCAACCACGCGACTAAGCGATAATGTCTTCTTTGCGTCGCGTAGTCGGAAAAATATAAGTCGTTGAACTACTATTGTAGTTGAGCCCCATTACTGTTAGGATAGAAGCCAACTGAAGACTGGATTTAACTTTATATAGGGTTACTTGTGTTTCGAAGTAGCGTTATCTGCGAAAGACCTGATAGAATGGTCTAAAAGAAAATTGAGCGGCAGTAATTAACCTGATGAGGCTCTCGCTAGGCGTCTGGATTAAGGGACATATTCAGTAGGCAGAACTCCTTGAAGCGGCGCGTATTGCAATGAGTTTTCTGGCTTCTTATAAGCCTGACCACCGCGGTAGTCAGGCTATAAAACTATATATAAAAAATGATGGCTAGCGATATCGTGCACAGGGTGTAAGGTCCGGTACCTTTGTATAGTTTTTATATATTCACACGACACTTTGGAATGTGGAAAACCAACTCTACGTCACTGGTTACGTATAAATAATTATTTTACTCTCTGTGTTCCCGTAGAATCTTATTAAAAAAATCTTGCTATGTACTTTACTGGTTTCGTTTGAAGAAAAATTATTACTTCAACGAAAGAAGTTTCGTAGCAAGAAAAATAATTCTTCCCCCGTAACTAACCAGTAACGTAGGAACAATTATTTTTACTACGAAACCAACGCTACGTGGTTACGTAGCGAAGCGACCGGCCGAAGCCAACTTTTTAACGTTTTTTTTTTTAAGTGACTTGGAATTTTAATTTAGTTAAAATATATGATAGCTGATTGTATTTTTTGGTAAACTGTTTACGTATAGTTCAATCTTGTATTTAAAATAATTGTGGTCTAGCCTTTTCTAGCTCTAATCTAATGAAACGAGAGAAGTATTTAAAATTATAGTTCCGTTTAGGGAGTTTTACATTGTAAAGTTAGGGGACTTCGGATTCCAATACGCCATAATTGCCAATTGTCATACATACTTATTTTTGGACGTACCTACTTCCAAAAACAAAACCGATATCAAAGAGGCATCGCCATTACTTAGGTAGTATCAGGTAGGTACCTACTGTGGAGATTGAATTAAGTATTAAAAATCTCGGTTAAAGCTACATCCATAAACATATTCAGTTATTTATTGAATAGAAACGCGATGTGCGTCGTCGCGATGTCACGGGCTGTCCTGCGTTAGGTACATTTTTTGCATGTAGGTAAAGGTAAATATCACGGAAAACAACTCATAATAAAGTCAAATATTTGCGATGCGATGTCGTGACACCGGCGATAGGCACTACCTGTCACGTCAGTCCTGGGCGATGGATGAATGACGTGGCTACATCCGGTGCCAGCTTCAGTGATTGCTTGATGTTTGCTAACCTCTAACTATTCCGTTTACCAGTTGGGGTATTTGAATTAAATGACCATTTTCATAACTTAGGTATTCGTATCGGACTTCGTTATCTATGGTGTCCTTATTATTCATTAAATTAAACAGATGATTATTATTCATGAATGAGAAATAATTTTTCGAAGCTAAGATCTGTATGCAAAATTAGACGGACACCTATCTAAGTAGACACCTTCTTACTGAAAAGTTATTCTTTGTTCATTGCCTCAGCGGCCGCAGACTTTATTCGCTTCGTAAAACTTTTAATTAAAATGTATCAAGCCGGGAGCACTCCAAAGATTCCTAACGGTTTTGTTTGTAGCCGACAACGTTCCGTGTCAATTAATTTCCTAAAGTGGGCAGACGGACGCCGAAATGGTGACCAAAAACAATGCTTCGTATTTCGCAGTAGTCGACCGTCGGCATCCGGCCCGCACTCGCTGCCAACTACACAATGTCGCCGACCATGCTAAAACTAGAAAAACTTGCCCATTGTTTGTCTTCTTTTCTATTCCTAACTTTTAGATAGTTGTTTTTTAGTCTCTCTTGAACACTGATTGTAGAGAGCGACGTAAATAGATTGGATAGTGTTAACATTCAGGAAAAAGCTTGTTCCCTCTCCGTTTATCTTCCATGAGAATCTTGCTGAAGGATAAAATTATTTTCGGAAATAAATAACTGTATGTACGGATCGGTAGGTGCGTTTATCTTTCATTTATTAGATCAATATTGAGCTACTTAGTATGCAGCCCCGTCACGCTATGAGAGCCAACGTGTTGTACAGGCGACCTGCGGCGGCGCTCGCTCAACGAGTTCCGTGCTGGCGCAGTTATGAAGACATCGCGTGACGTCTTCTGTTATTTAATAAGGTTCCTGCGCCGGCCGTACCTACGATCGGAATCGACACGATTGCTCTTTACTGTCTATCCGTTCAACGTTCACTCTATTAGGGGATAATTAACAATAGACCAGTCAAATTAAATTTAAACAATGGTGTTGTTTGGAATTAATTACCCGAGAAGTGATAAATATGTTCATGTGTCATGTAAATAAAAAGAATGGTTGGAGCGGAACGGTACTCGCGCACCGTTGCTGAAAGAAAGGGCGCTGTCGTCACGCCGGCCGCGCTCGTACAATACATCCACGGTGATTTAAAAGACTCGACAAACTTTGTGCTTATCTTACATTAGTAATGGAAGTGCCAACTTTTTTCTACTAAGGGCGGTGATGGTTTCTTGCGAATAACAAATAATACTTAACTACACACATCATAAATGTACCTAAAAACTGATCAAAGTTTTAGATACTTTATAAATTGATAAGTGGAACTCACCCGTTAGCAGATCAGGGGTGTATCTTGGCGCCAGCTGTATGGAGGAGCAGTTCCAGCGCTCGCCCTGGTGCGCGGCGAGGCAGGCGGCGCGGGCGAGGCGCGCGGCTCCCGCCACGTGCGGCATGGCGGAGGGCTGGCGCCGACACGCGCGCGCCTGCCCGCCCCACAGCCAGCCCGCACGACGAGCCTCCACGCACGAGCTCTCCGTCCAGTTGCCTTCGCTTTCATGCAACGCTCTGTTTATTATCAAAAATAATAATATCATAACTGGTGCAGGTACTCATCTTAAATGTAGATATTATATAAATGCCTCCATGATATGGGGAAAAGATTCTCTTTTACTTGAAGTATTGATTTGTGAGCTAAATAAAACATCAGGATTTTTGTCAACTGTTTATTTCAAAAACATTTTACCTTCTATGACTTATTTAAATTATTCAATGGCAGTGATTCGTACGTTTATTCTTAAGTGCAATATTTTTATTGATACTATTTCGGTACTTTCTTTTCGTGTTCTACATTGTAAGAGGACGATGACCCGTCCCCACGTCGTGCGGATTCAGGCCTCTGACCACGTTGAAACGCCTCACACATTTCATACAAATAATTTGGTAAAAAATCTGAACCTTCGCCCTCTCTACGGCGTAGCACGTGGTAGGCTTCTCGTAGCGTCGGCTTCGGTGCGAGGCGCAACTCCAGCTCCACGGCCGTTGGAAAGTGAGCGGCTAAAGAATAAACTATCTCTAGATCCGAAGGTGGTGGCGATAAATGCCGGTAGTTCGATACTTTATGCAGAAAGTATTCTGACATACTGACTCTTGGATTACTATCATCGTATTTTCCTAGTTTCATGTCATATAGTACTGCTTTTTGTCTGTCTGGGCCCCAGAATTCTTGTTCAAAAGCCGCGTAGAATGTTTCTACGTCTTTGAACTCGCTCTTGAAGCATCGTGCCCACATGAGTGGTACTCCTTCTAAACACGATATTATGAATGGCAACTGTTTTTCTTCTGCCATTCTTAATTCGGATATGTAGTACTGAATATTTTCTAAAAAATCCATGGGGTGAGTGTCTCCGACGTCATCGAAATGTGGTCTCCTGTTAATGGACGCCAGAATCCAATCACTGAGATTTTCTGATGATAAATTAATGGTCGTTTTGTGTTTATCCAGTCTATCTTCGTCAAGTTCTACTATCTTCGGTCTGTCGTCTTGGCGCGACGCGGAAGGTTTATCGAACACGTTTTCAGCTTTACCCAAATTCGGAAGAGACATGTGACTGCGCAGTCTAGACGAAGGCATAGGCAGGCTTTGGTATACATCTTCTTGACTGGAAAATCGCACGCCGAAACCTAAAGTCGTCGGTTTGTGAATGGAGCTGCTGTACATAGAACTGCTGTACAGGATTTCGTCTTTCTTTGGGCGTTCATCTGGTTTCTTTTCTTTAGAAACAGAAGAAGATATCTTGTCAACCATCTCAGATAGGTTTGTTACTGAAGATTTAATCTGACGTAAATCGACAAACAAACTCATTGTAGAGTTATAACTTTTTATAAATCCATTTTCATGAATCTGACTGAAAATGTTTAAGCTGAAACAAAATAGAATTATGCATTACGATCGGTATCTCAGAGACAAAAATAAAATACCTATCAAGGGTAGTGCATGTGCGTGCATGTGTATCAAACCGTCAGTTCCAATAATAAAACTATTTTTCAAAAATGTCTCTCGTGTTGTCCTACTAGCTCTACATCTACAAAACGTACGCATCAGCTATCTTGTACACGTAATAATCGACGTCAGTCACATTTCAATGTTCATTGATGGATTTTTAACTCTATTTGATGTTTGATTGATGACTCTGTGCCTGGAATGGAGCGATGGTGGACGAGTGTTTATCATTGGCTATTGTTTACAGACGGCACGAAAGTTAACCATGTGAAACGTTGCTGTAGTGCTCGTGAGTGGTCCACAATGGAGGGCGATTCGTCACTGTTCGTGCGCCATTGCGCCGGCTAAATCAACACGTTGCTGTATGTGTAGCGGTCAGCTTAATGTGGTACCTACCCGAGTTACTTAAGCTTCAATTAAAAGACCATTGTTAAGCAGTTATATTTATATAATACAATGGTGCATAAATAATTCTATAAGTTAATAAATTAATATAATAATTGATTTATTGTTCTAGTTTGCGTTACCGATAGATTAGTATGTGTCAGTGAGCGTAGTGCTGGGCGGCTAAAGCGTGCGTAGCAAGTTCGTAGCAAGGGAGCTTACGTGCGGCGGCGGCGGGCGGGCACTCCGTACTACCCGCCGACTGCGAACTGCCGAGGGATGCGGCAGGCGTACTTGCCGCTTTTTATATACAGCTTACGTTACAATAACTGGGTTATCGTAGACGGTATATTAAATTTCATTGACGTTTCGTCGTGCCTGCCAAGGACACGCGTTGCCGATGGTACCGTTTCCAATATTACGAGGGGAACACGCTTTGTTCAAATATCTAGGTTGAATTTGTACCGTAGTTTGAAACTAACTGAATTTGTTGCGCTCATTATGTGGCATTACTCGTATCTTTAATTAAACTTTATTAACAGTGGTTACTAAAGAATATTTAGGCAACTTTATGCAGTTATGTTTTAATTTAAGCTATAAGTACCTGGTTACTTAAATGTTGTAAGCAAAAATAGAAGTAACCAATCGGGAAATGTAAGTATAAACTAAAAAGTTATGCCACGGGGGTAATTAAGCTAGAGCTAACATTGCCATGGGGGTACAGCATAGGGGTAAGGCAATTATGCCCTCAAAGGTAAGGTTTGCTGTAAGTTATTGCGAAGTACGTATAGTGCAAGTTCATTATTGATGCATTAGTTCCGCGGCCGGTCGCCGCTCGGTTGCGCATATCTTTGCGACCGAGCGAACAATAAACAACAAGCCCTCCTTCCTTCCATCCTTTTTAGCTTAACACTGACCCTACGTCCGCGATAATACCTATGTATGGAGAATTTGTTTTTGTTTTACATTCTGAAACTTTACACTGGCTACATATTTATCCAGAACTTTAGTTCTTTTTATAATATAGTAGTCTTTAGCTTAATGTTAACTTAATCAATCAATAACTAAGTAGCCATATGTACAGGGAGAAATATTTTCGATCAAGAAATGATATTGTATCCTAAAGATGCAATTAATTAAGGTTTTAAAAATTGGTCAAGCTATTTAGCTACTGCTTAAATATGTTAACAGGTAGGTACTTAATGGACTTATTCTTCGATAAAGTAAATTGTGATATCATTCAATTACATTATACACGTCTGTTACCAACCTGCGTAAGTTATAATAATATTAGGGGTTAAAGTATGAAATTGCCGTTTTATTCTAGTAGGTTTTTGAATTGCCATAGAGTCTTCATGGTTTGAGGTTTTCGAATTTAACTTTTTTCACGTGGTTTCTGTGATGTTTTTCTTTTAAAAAATGTGAAACATTTGATTATCGATGTTCAATTGTTTTTGTTATTCAACTTAAACAAGAAAGATGGATACTGCGAAAATTTGAGTAATTTTTGAATATGAGTTCCGACGCGGGATTGAACGGCAGAAACAGCCCGCAATATCAATGCTGCATTTGAAGAGGTGTCTGCTAAAGAACGCGCCGTGCGATTTTGGATTAAACGCTTTCGTGGTGGAAACTTCGACTTGAAGAACGAGCCATGAGAAAGACCGCCTGACAGGTGATTAACGAGAAATTAAGAGAGACGGTGAACGCCGATCCTAGTCAAACTACCCAGATACCCAGCCGAACACCGAATAATGTTGAAAAAATTAGCAGTAAAACAGCCACGACTCATGAATCGACCTTCACCGCTATTGCTCCATGACAACGCGAGGCCTCATACAGCAAAATAAACCGTTTTAACTCTTCAGGAACTGCAGTTGGAAACTATTCGTCTTCCTCCATATTCGCCAGACCTTGCTCTAACGGACGACCATTTTTTTTTTGTGATTTGGACAATTATCTACGTCACAAGAAGTTTCTTCCCAGGAGGCAGAACAAAATTCTTTCACACTGTTTGTGCAGTCTAGATCCTCAGAGTTCTATCGTAAAGGCATAAATGACCTTCTTATTAGATGACCGCAATGTATAGATAATAATGGCAACTATTTTGATTAAATAAGTTTGTTAAAAATTAAAAAAAAATACAATTTAGGTTTTCAGTACAAATCGGCAATTTCATACTTTAACCCCTATTATTTAACTTCTGAATACTTTGATTATTTTCTGAAACAAAAAAGGGCACAGGCAGGTAGCAACAGATAGTAAGGCCAAATATAAGTAAAGCGTCATTACACAGCTTTAAGGTAAGAAGCCTTTAAATATTTGCTATAATATATCCTTCGGAAAACTGATATCCGTGTAATGTGGTGGGGGACAGCGCACGCGACGTCACCACTCACGGTAGCTCCGACGGGCCACGTCACTCGCTCCGCATGCAATCAACATTAATAGCTGGCAGCCTGCAAACTTGGAAACAGCTACGCAGCACGCATCCGCAGAATAGCGCAACACCAATTGACTCCGGACATCGTGTCACGGTGCTGCGAGCCCAAAGCTTCCGTAATCCTACTATTATGGTTAATTCATGTGGAATGTAATTGTTCCGTTGTTGGACTCGGGTCGGGCACATTATCGCATTCGTCACGCCGCGCACGTGTACGTTTGATCTAATAAAATAACTCCCGTATCAAATTTTACGCGCCTATCTCGATCTGGTAGACAAAGAACCGCGCAGAGGGGTACAAGGCTTGGCTTTGTCATAACTGGTAGTCGGCACAAAAGACCACCCAACATTTTTCGGGTAAATCTCTTTGTGTTGTCCATATAGATAAAATAGGCCGTCAAGTTACAGTATAATTTTTGTTAATACCGAAAAGGGTCACATGTCTACGCAATACGCAGAAAGAACCACTGTTGTAAAAATGGCTAATATTACAATTCTATTGAATTAAATAAAAGGGTAGATAATTCGTGCATTTGCATACTGTGCTGCATTTTCTAATTTCTTGCTTATTGTTCTCTGGGTGAGTTTTTTGCGTTTTGTCTCCGGTACAATTAATGAAGTGTGGGCCGTGGCCGACACTTTTATGAATCTCTGAAACAAAACCACTAAAATCAAGCTCAACACAGGAAACAAATTCTATCAAAAACCCCATTGAATTTTAACATTGTTTGTGCTGTCCTGCCAATTAAAAAAAAACTTCGCCTAAAACCCGCGATGAAGCAAAAAAGCCCGTTTGGGGCGCAATACAGCTGACGCGGCTGCAGCGGCGCGGCGCTGATTCCGCTTTAATGATGATTAAATGCTGTATGATTGTCGTGGCGTGTGTAGCCGCCCCTGCGGCCACCAGCCTGCACCGCGGCAAGGGAACTTTACAGGAAACTTTCCCAGTACCTATCGAACTTCTTAATGTGAAAATAACTAGCGCTGCATAATTTAAAACAATATTTAGGTACTGAAGTAAATACACCGTTAGAATAGTTAATTCATCGTCTAAGTATCCTGATAACAAAATTAACAAAACAAAATACACGCATAGGTACATTACTGCAGTCACATCCCGTTTGGTTATGCTGACGGATGCTTTATTTCTACAAACGCCTCCCCTTCAAATGAAAATTAAATTTGCCACGGTAATGCATGCTACAAATTGTAGAATTGTCAAATCATTCCCATGCCCACATCCACTTGCTACGGATAATAAACTAACAAAATCGTAAACAATGAAATAGATTGACTATTTCATAATAGTAGCCAAAGATTACAATTTGTAATGATCAGTTACAAGAGCTGCTTTTCGCCCCAGCCAGTGTTAACTGCTTCGCTCCATTACACACGGGACAATGATACCTCCCTAATTATGAACCATTTGACACACGCACCCGTACGGAAAATGTTTACGTAACGTAATCAAGATCCTGCATTTCCAACCACAAGCATATAGCACTTCTATATAAATATGAAGGATGATTTGCATTTTTAGTCACTTATATGAAATTCGCGTTCGAGAATAGTAATAGCACATTTATGAGGGATATCACAAAAGTCATAAAATGGATACTGTGCAGGAATATCTCCGTAATTATTTCGTATTCAACGAATTTATACGCCGAGCACGTGGCAGAGAAACCCATTAGATTTAAATGTAGGTAAGTGGCCATCAAGAAGGAAGCCGGGAATAATTGAAACAAATGCACGGATTACTCAACAAATTGTTCAATACAAGGGCTATTTATCTAAGTCAACGCGCTGAAATGAACAATTTGTTTCATTTTATTGATATGACCGTGCACTAAACTTGGTGCACTCTTAAAATAATGCAACGATAAAAGGCGGATGATGTTTGGGCAACTTCTAAATCATTTCAGGAGTTACTAAGTATACCTAACTATTTAATCAGTTTAATAAATTGGTTCCTATTTTATTACACAATGATCCAAAAAATAAATACTAGATATTACCCGCGAGTTCGTCTGAATCCTAAACTGTCGTTTAATAGCCAAACATTGGATATTTCGAGACGTGTTGCGACACTCATTCAGTATCTGCAGCTGTGTTATTTTAGATGTTAACACGAGGATGCGGTTGTAATGAAGTAAAAAGTAAAAAACATCAGTCAATAAATCTTGTCAACTAATCCGGCGAGAGAAATGAAGCAGATTATAAAAACCGTTTTTTTGCAAGCTGAGAGAGGGTATGGAGTGCCGAGTCGTGCCTTATCTTTATTGAGAAAAAGTTTGTAGCACGCCGGACTAAACGAATTAAATGTCAATGTTTGATCCTGTTGAATGAATACACAGATAATTATTTTGGTCCCTACTAATGATTGTAGATAATGTTTACAGTTATAGCACTAAAAGTAATTTTTTAGGACTTATTTGCAGAGTAATCATTGATTACAGGAAGCACGTGGCGACAACGACAAGACCTAAAAGTGGATAATCGCAATGAGCTTTTGTCGGCGTCGGACGCGATGGGCGGGCGGATTGCACCGCGCGGGAAGTACGCGCGTGAGTCAACGCAAGCCAGACAGCGTGCCGCCCCCTCGCTCCCTCCCCCCGCACCTTGCTCAGCTATGAGCGCTAATTACTAGTATCGCCACCTTCCAACTATTACTTATACACATTTTCTTTGTTCTCTTTCCAAATTGGTCACACTTATTGGATTGATTAGTATGTTCTTAGCATTATTCCTTTTACAGTAGGTAGTCAATCATATTCTTCTGTGGAATGCGCTGCCCTCAGAAACCAGGAAGTCACCCAGCAAACAATCTTTTAAGAGTGCTGTGCGGAAGTACTTGCTTAAGAAATCGTTGGCAGAATCATCATTATAATAATTTATTGGTATATTATATGTATGTATGTATGTATTTATTGTTATTTGTATTAATATTGTTGTATTTAATTAGTATTTAGTGTTTTATTCATCATTAAGTTTTCGTTTTATTTTCTAATGCACCTACCATGTTTTTCTCTGCATCACCCTAAGGTTGACTGGAAAGAATGCCTATGGCATTAAGTCCGCCTATGTAATATTTTTGTTGCATAAAGTTTAAATAAATAATCACTTGCCCATCATAACTAAAATAAAATGTTTTTGTAATTTCAGCGAATTCCGATAGAAAGCTCAGTCGTGTTCGAAATATGTTATACCGGATCGTATACAATTGATTAATGAAGCATACATCAAAAAGGTTGCCGTCGATACGGCCGAACAAGAAATGTGTGACAAAAATAAAAGGCGAACAAATACGGCGGTGAGGATGTCGGTAATTTATGAATTTGTCAGGACAAACTGAACATCGTCGTCCGTGTAAATAAAGAGCACCACTGCGCGGATAAATTTGTGTCAGATCAAATGAATCGTGCCCACAACGATTTGTTGCACTTATTGCCCGCTCCACCCTCGAGCGACCAACAAAAACAATTCTTGGAGATGTTGAAGAATTAAGTCGTTTGTTCTCTGCTAAGATAAATTGGAAAGCTTCCATATACCCTCAATAGTACACATGAATAAAATCTATTTGTAAACGATCAAAGCCACAGGACACAGACACAGGAGGTGTCTGAACTTGCTTTAACTTAGTAAGTAGAGATGATATTATGTAGCGACATAGTATGCAAACAGCTTCTGCCCATTGTGTAACGTTGCCTCTTGCCGTACAAGTTGTGAACTTTAATAGTAGCTCAAAGTTGCATCCCTGCGAAACCCTTCACATTTTAGCCCGAACATTGCAAGTACTTAAAACTCCGCACTCCCAGTCGTTGTAGGATTTCGAGGAAGTTATCAGATTTAGATTAATTATAACGTTGGTAGCTTCACAGAAGTTCTATGAATTATATTCAAATGAACCAATTTCCAATTTAACAAATTCCTGAAAAAAAAAATGAAATAAATTCGTCCAATAAGTTATATAAGAGTTAAAATAAAATAGTAAAAACGTGTGTCCGGCACAGTGCAATAAAATAAATCTTGTACTAAGTGGCTCATATTTTACCTTCGCCCGCACTCGGCAGGCATACGTTTTCCACCTACATACGTTAGGCTGAAGGGGGAATTCAATAAAAATCACAATCGTAAAAACTAAGATGGCAGCCATATAAAAATACCTAAGAAAGCATTAAGAGCCGTCCCCTAATAATAGGTCCCGCCAGATGCACGGGACGGCCGCCTGGAAAAGTCACAGTGGGAACTCGAGCGAGGGAAATTATTTTTTTCGGTCTGCCACACACGGCCCTTGCTAACTCAGCGAAAACTGAGACCGCTCCTCTCACCGGAATCACTTACAAGAGGACATTTTACTGTAAAACTTTGGATATGAAAGTAATGTGTAATATAAAAGTATATTACGCGAACGAAGAAATACTTATTCAATATTGCTACGTGACTTCGACCAAAAAAATTATACGTCTTTTGCCGTGGTTGCGGGTCTATGAATTGCTATAAGTTTCTTTTGGTGTGGATTCGAATAAAATATTGTTTTTCTCTGAATAAAGGCTTTTCCTGCGAATTATCATAGTAGTTTTTAAAAATAAGTTTTCCATTGATAGAAACCGCCCTTATGTTACTTCTGTACCTTACTATTAAACTGACAATTTTAAAGATTTTTTTAAAATTCGAAGATGCAAGAACTTCATTTTCATCTGAACAACTATTAAACGTAACGCGTTCAGCCAAACTGATTTGTCGTAATTTTTTACAGCTTTAGTTCATGCAAACCAAGAAAAGCGTAGCGGAGTATATTCTATGCTATCAAAGACGTAGTTTTTTTTTTGTCAGGGGGGAAAATCCTCATGGACTGTTCTCCACCTGGGGTAAGTGGAGGGGTGTGCCGGACTCTTACCGGCTAAAAACCCTACCTGGTGTTGCCTCCAATTACCTGTTGTCGAGGGCACGGGTATCGCCAAGGCATTCTTCCGCACCCCCGACAGGTATTGGCCCGCCAGATGTTCGAAGGCGGGCCCCGTCACCCTTTGTGGCCGTCACCCAGCGGCCACAGTAACTCCACTGAGAGAGGCGCGCGCAACACAACGCCACCGTCTCGAGGCCTGTTTCTGATCGGATGACAGACGCCCCTAGTCTGTCGTCCGCAGGCCGCGCCCTATGGTGGCCGGAGATCAGCCACCCTGCGACGCCCCCTACGTCTGCTGCGGGTGGGGAGAGAGGTAGCAGATTCTCTCACCCTTTCCGCCGCCTCCTTTAAAACCATCACCTCCTCGCAAAAGGAGGCGACGGCATTCCACTCTTCTTCGCTGCTGACCATGCAAGACACGACGGCCGTCAGCGAAAGATTTCCCGCAGCATCCAGTACCGCAGTTAACTCACGGCGCTGCGTTGCCCAAGCTGGGCACTCCGCCAACGTATGCAACGCCGAATCTTCGTTGCCGGTGCCACAATGGTGGCAGTCGGGCGTGGGCTCCCGGCCTATGCGACACAGGAACTTTCCGAAACAACCATGTCCGGTGAGAACCTGTGTCAGCCGGAAGCTGAGGGCGCCGTGGCTTCTCTCCAGCCACTCCTTCATTACGGGCCTTATCGCCGCGATAACGGCGTGCCCTGCCGTGGGTCGTGCAAGCCTCTGCTCCCACTCCGCCATTAACACTTGGCGGAGCTCAGCCCTATGCGCCTCAATTTGTCGAGGTGCGAGACGCTCGCCCCGCCCCACCGCTTCCTCGCGCCATGTATAGAGTGACGCGAGGACTCTTCCGTCTATGTCCCACGGCGGAGATCCGGCTAGGAGACATGCCGCTTCAAACGAGATCGTTCGGTAACCCCTTATCACCCTGATGGCCATCGCTCGCTGTGGTCTTCGTAGCGCTGCGCGGTTGCGGGCCGCCAAGGTGTTCGCCCACACTGGCGCGGCGTACAGCGCCATCGCCCTCACGACCCCCATATAGAGCCTCCGGCAGGAGTTGTTGGGCCCCCTGAGATTGGGTAGCAAGCGCGAGAGCGCTGAAGCCGCAGCCATCAAACGAGGGGTTAGCCGCTGAAAGTGCGGCCCGAAGTCCCATCGACTGTCGAGAACGAGTCCGAGGTATTTCATTGTCGACTCGACAGCGATGGTGACCCCTCCTACCACTATGCTGGACCCCGGAGGTGGCTTCTTCCTCGGCCCATGGAAACAAAGGGCCTCAGACTTGTGCAGGGCCACCTCGAGGCCAAGACGCCGGATTCTGCCCACAACCTGTGAGACACTGGCTGTCGCCCGAATGCAAGCCTGCCGGTACGTCTTCCCACGTGCTGTTACTAGCGTGTCGTCAGCGTAGCATAGCACGCTGACGCCGTGGAGAAGCGCACCGCGCAGGACCCAGTCGTATCCAATGTTCCACAGGAGAGGGCCAAGAACCGACCCCTGAGGAACACCGCACGTCATCTCTCGACGACCCCATCCTTCTCGACCCGGGTATACGACAGCTCTTTCCGACAAGTAATCCCCGACTATGCGGCGGAGGTACGCTGGCACTCCATGGTAACGGAGCGCCTCCTTGATGGTATTCCAGGGCAAGGTGTTGAATGCATTGGCGATGTCGAGCGACACCGCCAAGACCACCTCGCCCCGGGCGACAGCTTCCTCCGCCAGGACCCTAACGCGCATGATCGCGTCCACTGTTGAACGCCCCTTTCGGAAACCATATTGGTTGTCCGCCAGATCTGGCCCTTCGCTAGACATGTACTGAACAAGGCGGTCGGCGATGATTCTCTCGAAGATCTTGCCCACTTCGTTCAGCAACACAATAGGCAGATGGTGAATCTGCGGGGCGTCCGTCCTTCCTGAATCAAAGACGTAGTTATATAACCTACTAGCTCTATTATCAGATTAATCATAACTTTATTAATTACGCTCAGGACAGCAATTAGTTCTTCGATGGTATTTAAACGATTACCTTATTCAGTATAACTTAAAATACACCGCATAACTTAATATTAAACAATAAACTACCTAATAACAAAATTTCATTTGATCATGCGAAACTTTTACGACGCGCTCGAGAGGACATTAACTGAGCAATTAGCGAACCACAGTAATATTGAAATAATTAGGTAGGTACTAAGAGCTATGCTGCCGTCGTATCAAAGAAGGGCACATCTACCATTTTGGTCAAACTGAGATAATTGAGATTAAAGTTTTTACCATATTCTGCTCCATAGCGTGGAAACCTATAGCTTAAAAGAAAAAAAAATACTGATGATATATGCGTGAAGGTTAGTACTATTATATTTTTAACTTTTTAGTTTTTATATATAGTTGTCGGAGGCGCCATCAGGATGGCAGGCACTATCGTCCGACATCAGTTAGGGTAATCAAGCAAAGAGATAAATTTGGATCTACAACGCTAGGCAATAACACTAGGTACGCTAGACGTGAGTACGTGACGTAGGGTAGTAACGCCACGAACACTCAATGAAGACTCGACCAAGACTGAACTAAGACTGAGCTCCGCGGACGCCGCGCTGACCGCCACGACTCCGCCAAGCGCGCCAAATTGTTGTTTCACCGAAAACGCCGCCAGAGGGCGCGCTTGCGTCTCGTTCAGTGACCGTACTATTGACTATCTCCGACACGGCCATAACTGACATACACACGTCCTCGTGTGGCTACACATTGTATCTGGTGACAAAAGAAAACAAAACTGGAGTAACTTTTCAGCTCGGCCTACCTGACCACACGATTAGGAATGACAACATAATTTTAAACAAAACAGAAACCAAATGTTTAGAAAGAATGCCACAATCTTAAAATCAATCGAAATCAGATCACACAATCTCGAATCAATGCACCATGTAAATGATCCAGACAGACCTAAGTCAATCAGGAATCGATAGGCTCCAGTGCTTCTCACTGGGCGTGTCAAAGATGAAAATGATCAGTCCTTCTGACTGATATGATTTAGAATGATCAGTCCTTCTGACTGATATGATTTAGAATGATCAGTCCTTCTGACTGATATGATTTAGAATGATCAGTCCTTCTGACTGATATGATTTAGAATGATCAGTCCTTCTGACTGATATGATTTAGAATGATCAGTCCTTCTGACTGATATGATTTAGAATGATCAGTCCTTCTGACTGATATGATTTAGAATGATCAGTCCTTCTGACTGATATGATTTAGAATGATCAGTCCTTCTGACTGATATGATTTAGATTGATCAGTCCTTCTGACTGATATGATTTAGAATGATCAGTCCTTCTGACTGATATGATTTAGAATTATCAGTCCTTCTCACTCATAAGTTGTCACAATGACGATATCTTTGACACAAGCATTCCAGTCCTTCTCACTGGAACACTCCTAGGGTCTACCCAAGGGATATCAGTCCTTCTCACTGATATGGTAAGGTAGGAATTGCATCTGAACAATGAACTTTGCAATGAAATTAGTAGCATTAACTTGAAATAAAATCAGCGAAATCAATTCGCACAAAATCAGTCGCAATCATCAGACAGATACAATTATCATGCGTGCATTAATTAGAGTTTGATGAAGTACCTTCGCCTGGGTCATCGACCTCTAAATCAACAGTAACTAAATCTAATTCAGTTGGAATCTCAGCTTGGGGCATCCTTACATCGTGGGCATACTTCTAGGTTCTATTACCAGTTAAAGATTTCAAAACATAGCGATCGTCTTTAAGTAACTCAAAAACTTTAAATGGCTTTTTAAATTTAGGGTCAAACTAGGTCACCAACTTATCAACGAGACAGATGCCTCTCAAGTTTAAAAATGTCGTAAAACAAATAACGTCAACATAAAGCAAAAATGGATCGGTCTCACCGGGTTTCCATTCAACGTGCGTGACGATGCGCACATCGCTATGGCCAGCAGTACAGCAAGGCTTTCGGACGTGAAGCCACGGAGATGCACGAGCACCAACGCTCCGACCTCACGATGACACGTTGGGCTCCTAGCAGCTGACATGCTCCATTCAACGTCGTAATTTTCTCGCCGAATTGCACAATAACCACCGTCATTGAAAAAAAAAGACAAATTCGGTTAATTTTCTAACATACCTTCAATAACTAGCTTGACATTTAACAATGGCAACGATACCATTACCATAAACGTGGTTACCATACTTGTACCTTCGTTGAAATTCTTAATTCAAATTATCGACGTTACTTTTTTTTTATCAAGTGGGTAGAAATTTATTTTCACGTGGCGAATTCGAAACGCGTGTGGGCATTCGGATTGCATCCCACTTCTGATGTCGGAGGCGCCATCAGGATGGCAGGCACTATCGTCCGACATCAGTTAGGGTAATCAAGCAAAGAGATAAATTTGGATCTACAACGCTAGGCAATAACACTAGGTACGCTAGACGTGAGTACGTGACGTAGGGTAGTAACGCCACGAACACTCAATGAAGACTCGACCAAGACTGAACTAAGACTGAGCTCCGCGGACGCCGCGCTGACCGCCACGACTCCGCCAAGCGCGCCAAATTGTTGTTTCACCGAAAACGCCGCCAGAGGGCGCGCTTGCGTCTCGTTCAGTGACCGTACTATTGACTATCTCCGACATAGTTAATTTTAAAATAAATTCAAATTATTCCTTTCAACTTAAAAAAAAAATAATTAAAAAATACCACTTACTACAAAGAAATGGCATAATTAACCAAATGTGACCTTTCTTTTTAATATTTCAAGAAAATTAGTCATTGAGTCTGAAAGAAGGGGCACATTTGTCTAATTGCGCTTTTTTAATGCAAAACTAAATTTTTTCTACAAAAAAAAGACAAATAATCATGCGAGGAAACTTTAATAAACTATAAAACATTTATTGTCATGCCATTTCTGGTTATCCTTATCCAAATAACTGAAACAAAACTTCTAGGACACCAACATTTAAACAAAAAAGAACCTTTCTTAATATTCAATAGTTATTTTTAAATTATTAGGGATCTCATCCTTCAATTTTGGTTAACTAATAGAACTTATAAATTAGAAAGAAAAAGTGCTAATACTTAAACTCGATTACAGTTTTTAGTTAGTTACCTAAGTAAGTATACCTAAGGAAAATCAAAATTTAATATTTATATTCTTTTTAATAAAAATAGGTTGGACCCAATTTAAAAATCTATGCAATAATCTCTAAATCTCTAAATTACAATTTAAAAACCGGCCAAGTGCGAGTCGGACTCGTGCACGAAGGGTTCCGTAAATTACAGTTAAATCAACCTATCTCAAAAACTATAAGAGATACTTTGATCAAACCAAAAATCGTTGAAAGAGTTAATTAGCATGCATCACCTCTATTTTTTTTAGAATTTTATACCCCGTAGTTATAAAAATAGAGGGGGGGGGACATACTTTTTACGACTTTGAGAGCTGATATCTCAAAAACCGTTCACTTTAAGAAAAATGTTTTTTAGAAAACTTTATATCATTTTAAAAGACCTTTCCATTGATACCCCACACGGGTATGTACATCGAAAAAAAAAATTTCATCCCTCAGTTACATGTATGGGGGGCCCCACCCCCAATTCTTTTTTTTACTATTTAGTGTCATATTTTTGTAGCGGTTCATACAACACATATTCCCATCAAATTTCATCACTGTAGTACTTATAGTTTCCGAGTAAATCGGCTGTGACAGACGGACAGACGGACAGACGGACAGACGGACATGACGAAACTATAAGGGTTCCGTTTTTGCCATTTTGGCTACGGAACCCTAAAAATAAATCAAAATATTCTATATTAATAGAGGTAGTAATAGGAGCATAAAGAAGACGGATCACAATCCATACAAAATTGCCCCACGTCTTATAACAATGTGACGTATCTCAAAAAAAAGATAAAAATGTTAAAAAAAATATGACATACTCTGTAACTTAATTTTTTTACACCTTCATACGAAAAAAATGCTTCAAAAATTGTTCAGGCGCTGTTATGAAAAAATTGTTCATGAGAAAATTTAAGGACCATTTTTTTAAATTATGTACCTATATGATTGATAGTGTCTACCTCCCAGGTGGTCCCATATTCATCAGGTCAGGATCTGATGATGGAAACCCTGAGAAATCCAGGGCAACTTTTGAAAGTTGTAGGCATGCGCAGGATAAAAACTTGACAATGAGGTGTATGTCTGATTACACGATGCAAATTATTAAAAAAAAAAAACCGACTCCCAAAAAAACACTGAAAAGCAAAAAAAAAAAACTATTAGGTGCATCGGCCTAGAAGTCGGTGCTTTTCATTGTTTTGGGAGTCGGTCTTATTTTTTTGTAAAAAGTTTTTTTATTTTTGGCTCTTCAGTGACAAGCTTAGTTGTTACTATCCGTATTAGTGGAAAGTTCTCATCAATACGAATAATATACGACCAAATACGAGGTAATTTACATATTCAATTGTCGAGTTCGCTTGACCTTCTCTGGTCTCCATCATCAGGTCAGCTAAAAAATTTCACTGTTGTAAATGTATATTCAATACAAATAATATATAAGCCCAAACACGAGGTAGTTTACATATTCAGTTGTTGATTTCCCTCGACCCTCTTTCGTCTCCATCATCAGGTCAGCTCCAAACCTTCACTGTTGCATAGTGTTATCAGACATATAACACCTCATTGTAAAGTTTTTATCCTGCGCATGCCTACAACTTTTAAAAGTTGCCCTGGATTTCTTCCATCATCAGATCCTGACCTGATGAATATGGGACCACCTGTGAGGTACACACTATCAAACAAAAATATAATTTAAAAAAATGGTCTATAAATAGTCTTATGATCGATGTTTTCATAAAAGCGCCTGAACAATTTTCAAAGCATTTTTTTGTATGAAGGTGTAAAAAAATTAAGTTACAGAGTATGCCATATTTTTTTACATTTTTATCTTTTTTTTGAGATACGTCACATTGTTGTAGGACGTGGGGCAATTTTGATCCATCTTCTTTTGGTTGTCAACCTTTTTTAAGCTATGTTATTAGAGCTTATTCGTCGCTTATAGCTTCGACGTCACAGGCACAACTGACGCGTTTCAATCAAACCCTGCCCTCCTTTCCTCACCCCTAATCATAAATAATTTAAAGAAAAGGCACAACTGGGTCTTTGTGACTTTTATACGTAAATTAATTGAGAAATACATGGATTATTTATTTAGTAGAAAGAGCACATCTGGCATTTGAGCCTTTTCTTTATGTTATGTTGTAGATGTGCCTTTTCAAAGTAGCTTTTAGTAAATATCTATATGAAATTATAGTCACATCTACGTATTTGTGCCTTTTCAATAAAATGGTAAATACATGTGTCTTTTCATCTTATAAAACATGAATATTAGTCTCATTTGTGCCTTTTAAGCCATCTGTATCTCCGTATTCCTTAAAGATAAAATTCTACAAAAAATTGAGCAGATGCGCCTTTTTTTTCTGATTCTAAATATGTGTGTAACTCAATTTTTTTTAAAATGTTAGTTGTGCCCTTTTTTCTTACGACGGCAGTATGCCGAAAATCGTGTTCGTACCAAAGCTCACATTTCCCGGGATATTACCGGGTGTAATCTCGGGGGCGAATAATTGCGGGTTGCAACTGAACAACGGTGCTCATTAGTGCAATGTTCAATTAGGGAGCGTCGATGGACGGGGAGAACCGACCCGTTACAACCGCTTTAAATCCTGTGGATGTTTCAAATGGTACAATAACAATGTTATTTAGTACCGCTTTATGCTGTTGTGATGCTTGTATTGATTAATTTGCTTTATGTATTCCTTAATTATATTGAATTCGCAATGGCTTCAACTCCGTTGTTTGACTCATGTAAATAGCGATGTCGAGCGCTGCTCGTTATTATAGAGCGTTAATCTGTTTTAATGACTTTTGCTTTTCATCTGTGATGTTACAATATTTATCAGTACGTATAGCAATGTTAATTAACAACTTCATTAAAATTACTGGCATATTAACTTCAAATATTTATGTTAATTAATAATAGAGTAGGTCTAGGTGTGTTGTTACTTTCCAATTATGTTTTCAAGCTCTCGTGTTTACCGAGCTTACAGAAATGATTTTAGTGTCGCTAATTACCTATGTTCTAATTAATTGTAAATCCTATCTCCGTGATGTTTGTTTTTAAGACTCGCCGTCCTCAGGATTTTCAACCACAACCTAAGTGAACTTTAAAATATTTTTTTAAACTAGGTATTCGTGAGCTTTCTTAACATATGCAGCTTTAATACCCTTCAGACTGAAAATTGAAATAGACGGAAGACAAGAAACGACACTAGGGCGGATCCAAAATTGAAAATTCCGAACCAAGAATCCTGCTGGTATGATTCGCTGATAGATGACCATCTCACTCATCTTATGATGACGCTCTTTAGTGTTTCGGAAGTGCATGATAAACTGGTGGGTAGTTAGAAGCCAGAAAGTGTGACAACCAGTGTTATCAAGGGCTATCGGTTTACCCGTGACAATTCACACTGGTACTCAGCTGCATCCGGTTAGATTAGAAGCCGATCCGAAAAGATTCGAGGCGATGAGAAAAGAGTAGACAAATATTGATGAATCCAATTTTTTAAAGTACTACGATGACAACTAAGCGAGATTTATGTAGTAGGTACATACTAGCCGTTTGCTCGCGGTTTCACCCGCGTCTAAATATAGCCTGCCTACGTTACTCGGGAAAACTGTAGCTTTCCAACAGTGAAAGAATTTTTCAAAGCGGTTCAAAACAGTAAACCGCGGAAAGAAAAACAACCATTTTTCCTCTATACTATATTAGTAGGTATAGATGGAATATTAATAGATGGAAGTAGGTACATAGGGAAGTCCATCTCCCGAGCCTTTTCCCAACTACGTTGGGGTCGGCTTCCAGTCTAACCGGATTCGTCTGGGAACCAGTGTTTTAAAAGGAGCGACTGCTTATCTGACCTCCTCAACCCAGTTACCTGGGCAACCCAGTACCCCATTTGGTTAGACTAGTTACCTGAAATACTGCCATGGGTAATAAAGCCGGGACCTACGGTTTAATGTGCCATCCGAAACACAGTCTTTAGTGTCCAAGATATACTAAGACAGTACATACAAACTTAGAAAAGTTCATGCCTGACCTGGAATCGAACCTACGCTCTCATACGTGTGAGATTGGTTCTTTAATTACCCACAAGGCCACCACAACTACATAAGGGTGAAATATTTATTTATTAATTTTATGAATGAATATTACAGCCATACAGAACAACATATTAAATCCAAAAGTACGAACAATTTTTCTGGTTGTTTTTGGACTGATTCAGCCTACCCCTCGTACTAGAAAAAAGATTTAGGTATCAGAGAGAGTGCATAAGGAAGGTGCATACTCTATATGAAGTACCTATATAGAGTAAAAGAGAGTACGTAAGGGGGAGTATATAAGGGTAGTGCATAAAGTAGAACAATTGATACTATGTACAAAGGAACAGTTCATAAGGAAGTACATTATGGAGTTTTTACATAAAAAGAAAAAAAAAGTAGTTTCACGTCACAAAGATATTCGTATTAGGGTTGTGGGCATGCCCAAAGTGCAGTCCACTACAAAGATCCATGACGACGATGTGAAAAAATCTGCACGTTTTTAACCTTTAGTATAATACATTAAGCTGTAGCTATAATTTATTCATACGTTTTATTTTATGTCTGATTTTCACTGCATATAACATTTTGATGCGTTTCCACCATATTGCATACCAGTTTTCTTTTTGCGGTAAAAATAATTAATATGTTCTTTGTTTAACATTTTTCTTCATTTTTCATTCATTTTTCATTTCATTTTTCTGTCTATTTATCTTATTATTATTTACTGAAATAGTTTTCAAGCCACCACAGAACCAACAGTCATCCTACAGAACCAACAGTCGTCACCAAAGTTACTTACCATAGTAGGAGCGGTTGCCGAAAATATTTTCAGAATTTATGAACTTGTAAATTTGAATTTAATCTCATTCCCATGCTACCGTTGTCAAATACCGCTAAGTATATTTATTCCTAGACCAAGTGAGGCCAATGCAATCCTTATATTTAATTTTGGATAGGTCAAAAGCGTCTCAATTTTTTTATGTCGTGAATGATTAGAGCAATTTTCTCAGGTAAATCAATTCTCATAAAAAAAATTAAGCAAGGTACAGACGAAATCAATTTTGAATTATTTTTACACGTATAACTTATTAGATGATGCGCAATATAATAATCTATAAAAGAAAAATAAACAATACTCACAACCATCGTATCGCCTTCGTAGACTTCGGCAAAAACACAAAGAACAAAACGAAAGCAATATAAGAACGCATCACAAAATAAAATCGATCACTGCATTAATTAAATATTTCAGTAACAAATCGTAGTTTAAAAAAAAAGTAACAAGGGCGCGAATTTTTTGGCGGGAAAAGTCGAGTGTCACGGAGAGCCCGGCGACGGGCAGCGAGCGATGCGGGATGAGCGCTCCCGAGCTGCGATTGCGACAGAATGCACGACTACGACCACCTCCAGCCACTCTCGGCCAGTGGTCAGGCAGACAAAACGCGCCGCCGCAACTGGCAAGAGTCGCCAAAGATTAAAACGCTAACTCCAGGTGTGATACTTTTAAGTAATGATTAACGCGTTTTCGCGTCGTATGGAGTATTTTAGTTACAGTTTCTGCTATTATATTAGTGTCTAAGTTTTCTTTTGTTTTTCTAGATTAATTTCACTCCTATCTCTGCTCTCTTCGCTTCAAAATTTCGTAACTCTGTTGTTTCTTTGTGCACAACATTATTGGCAAATGGATTTAGGTTAATAAGCCATATAAAAGGCACTTAATACATATATACAGGTGTATTGAACAGATCGAATCAACATTAGTAATTTAATTAATATCCATCAGTGTCTACGTACTGCAAATTTTAGACAGTTTCCCCCATTTTTGAGGTAATATTCAATTTTCTCCCTTATTTTGTACTTTCATAATACAAATTCGGAGTACTCTTTGAGAACGGGTTGTAATAGGCACAAATATGCAGCTAATACACCATTCCCTTGACAGTGGCGCGCGGCGAATCGGGCGGGCGGGTGGACACGCGCTCCCCACGCAAGCGGTACAACCCACTTATCAATTCAGTCGAGTGGGCATTCATTCATTGTGAAGCATTGTGCCTATTATGCGCGGATTCGGTGCTTATTTACCCGTTCACATGCCACTAGAGCAGTCGTCACTGTAACTATCTCATGAATTCAAGTCATCAAAATTTTGAACCACTAGCCGCCAGTTGCACAAAGCTCCATTAAAATTAAAGCTTCATTCAATCTATTGCTAACACTTTTATCTTGTTGACAAAGAAAGAGTCAGCAATAGATTTAAAGAAGCTTTAACTTTAATGGAGCTTTGAACAACTGATCGTATGAGGTACTAAATGGAGCCCGCTTTTTTAGGGCTCAGCATCTGTTTTCATCTTCACCACTCACCACGATCCAGCCATCATATTAAATATCCCATCTTCCTTCTATTCAGTTGGCTATTGCAATGTGCACGCATCCGTGGACTTAAAATTCAACCTGTTTAAGATTACAATTGTTAAAATCAAAGCTGAACGCAGCAAACGCGCCAATTGAAACCATACTAGAATTTCTTTAGGTGCATAAAATTTTATGAAACCTCGTGCACTTGTGCACATTGAATCGTATGAAACTGAAAGAAACCTCGACAAATTCGGATGACATCATCAAATTCGAGGCGGGTTACAGTTGTTGTATTAGACGAGATAGAAACAATTTCCTCGATTCAGTTAAGTGTGCGAGGCCTTTCTTGCATTCGATCGCATAAATGTGCGTTCACCCTTACAATGGTTGGTTTCCTTTATGTAAGGATTGTAACTATCTCCTAGGTCCGCAGATACCCGTATGTGAATTAATTTCCGCACATCCACATCAGTATTGTTAGCGCTGCGAGGTTTATCTAGTCGTCTCTCACCCATGCCCTATTGCTTAATTGGCCAGAATATTCAGTTACAGAAATATCTGCCTCATTTGAATAGTACGTTTTAAAAGAAAGAGGCATTTCATGAAGATGGCGTTACATATGGATTATGCGCGTCAGTACCTAAGTTTATGCGGAGATTCCTGCGCGCCAAAGTAAAAAAAAATTACACGGGGGTAATTCCAGTGAGTATTAATAACCGTGTGCTGGATTGGGATATACGAAAAATTACGAATTACAAAACACCGATACTAAAAAGGTACTATAATGTCTCGTGCGACTTCAGTATTCCTCTCAGACGTCAGCAGTATCATTCTGAAAGCCCAAGAACAAATGTCATGGCAGGCAGTAATTCGATATTCTAGAGATCTGAGAACAGAACTAAATCTGTTTAGTTGTATGGAATTCCCGTGTAACTCAATTTATGCGCGTATGAGTCAGGTGACTCCTGACTTCGACGAGGAACATAAATAATTATTGATATTTTTCAAGAATCCGTAACAGTAAAAAAAATATTTTGATTTTAATTAATCATATATTTGTATCAGCTATTTTACATACATAATATAATAAATTTGAAATAATATTCTAACACATTTTGCACTATTATAAACTATGATACATTGGGCACCCAAAATAAGTCTTAGTTATGTGCACTAAAGTAAACATCATCATACAGCATTTACTCCTAAAACTATTTAACCAAAGTAATAATAGTAAGGCGAATTACATTCAAAAATACAAATGTCACCAAATATAATTACAAACTTAATCACTAGGGGACCGAACATCTGGATATAGAGGAGATTTTGAGACACTTCATATGGTTTTAACAGTATCTTGTCAAATATCGTTACTAAATACATAAAATTGTTTGTGTAAGTTCTAGAGCCGATTAGTCCCCACTGAGCTACTGTCACGAAAACTGTTAGCAAAACATGGTTCAGTGATTCTTCTTGGCAGCGTACTGCTTGATGATAGCGACGCTGAAGGTGCGGGGGGGTCAGGCGAGGTGCGAGAGGTCGTCCAGCTCCGGGGGCGGGGGCGCCGCGCCGCCACGCGCGAACACCGGCTTGGCCACCACAGACACCGGTGCCTGCGCGCAAAACAACACATTATAATGTGACATTTTTAACCCAATTTTACAAAAAGTAGGAGAACCTCAATTCGACCGTGTTTTATATTTTTGGCTAATTCACTTGAATTATTTTAAACTGAAGTATAAAAACACAGAAACCAACCAAGGAGAACCTGTACAGTCTTCTTGTGCATTCTTTTTAAGTTGAAAAAGAAGAAAATAAATAACAAATTACATAAGTTATTTTTTCGTAAAACGAGTAAAATAATGAATTAAAAATTAAAAATATTTCAAGATTACGTAAAATCACTCATTCAAAACACGTCTTAATGCTTAGACGTGAATACATAGACTCGCAACAGGCGATGCAAAAGTGCTAATAAGACAGCGCATCACGTTCCTCCCGGACTCGTACTTCTTTCTGGGTGACGTCACTAAGACGTAGGGATGCGCGACAATGGGACAAATTTATCGACATTATTTTATACTAATATATTGTTTACTATTCTGATTAAGTTTTTAGCTATTATTCGTGCACATTGAGTTTTATCTACAGTTCAGTAGAAGTGTGTGTGCGCATCTCTATCAAAGATTTCATTAGCAAAACATCGTCTGCCGTGAGTGTATGCGTTGACTATAGTACTGTATGACCTACCTGGCTGACGTGCGCGGCGCTGTGGGCTGGCGCAGAGACAGGGGCGGAGGCAGGGGCGGCGTGGTGCGGGGGCTGAACGCCCACCACCACCACCTTCTGCGGGGGCGCCGCGCCGCCCGCCGGGCCACTCGTCACCACCACCGACTACGCAGACATGCACTACGTCACTACTCCGACTCACACAACGCTACCGGCGCCTGCCACCTGGCGCCCTACCACTGCACATTACACCTCGATGTGGTGCTTCTATGTACCACTCATTATTAGTTAACTGCCCTAACGACCCGTGGGCGTGTGTGGTGATTAACGCTCAATTCTTCTCTGTATGAAAAGAGGCCTGCGCCCAGTAGTGGTACGATAATAAGGCTGATGCCGATAACTGCCCTGCAGGCCATAAGCCCGCAGCTGAACATAGACCTTAGTATTTACTTATTGTTTCAGCTGATCAAGGGCATCGTTGAACAATAACGAGAGCGTGGAGAAAAACAAATAAACAATAATTGCAAAAACTAATTGTATTTTCAAAACTTTTTTGGGACATTCTTGACCGGTAGGTTTGATTGATAGGACTTCATCGAGAACAATGCGTCACATTAGTCAAATCTCTCAATGATGTGCTCTGCTCTCAACTTACAAATGTAGTATCTTACAACTACTGTTGTATTTCGTAAACCGTAAGTAAAATTGTTCTCCATTTCTGCTTGTATTCATTCGTGTGGCTAGATCCAGCATGCAGTTGTCATTGTTCATGCAAACATACACAAAGGCTCGTTCATCACAAACTCACAAACGTACATGGAATCGTATCTAGGTCAACATAACTACATACATGTCATTCGATAATAAGTGTGGTATATACCTGAACGTTCTGACTGCGGACGATGGTCGGCTGCGAGCTGTGTACGACTATGTGACCCGCGCCGCTGGCTGGCTGCGTCTGTTCAAAGGAAAACCAACCATATGAATAAAAGCTTTTATGACCATTTTTGCCTAGCACATGTGCTTCCTTATTTAAATAAATTCAGAATATTGGCCGGTTTCTCCAATAAACAAAAATAAACCGATCATAAGGTTGGGCAATGCTTGTCGTCGTCAGTCCGTAGATGGGTGACCATCTTGTCAAGACGAGTTCTTCCGTCTTATGAAAGGTACGATAAACTGTAGGTCCCGGCTGTCATTTGAACATCTTTGCCGGGTAGACAGAAGTCAGAAAGGACATTAACGAACATCGGTAAATAAAATCCCATGCCTTCTAATGTGAAATGGATAATTTTTGAAAACATTTTTTTTCGCATAGTCTATCTATATCTATATGTAGCATAAGTGAGTCTTTTTCGATCTTTTATGTATTCTAGAAAGTTCGGTATTTAACTTGTTGTACATACATTAACCTGCGGCGGCTTCTGCTGCGATACAATGACGAACTTCTGCGGCGGCGGCGTGGAGGGCGCGGGCGACTGCGGCGCGGGGGACGCGCTGATCACCACGTTACGCGTCGCCATCGTCTCTGCGGATAACAGAACCTTGATAACCAACTATTAAACTCAAAGTCAAAAACATTTAATCAAATTAGGCTGATAATTTGGACCGGACAAACAAAGGACAGCCCGCAAAACACCGACTCATTATGTATTTTTGCTGGGAAGAAGTGGCTTAACAAACTCCCCATAGGAACACAAGATTGTCTTGAAGATTTGTCTTGTTAGGTTTGAAGAACCAGATACACAAAAAAGTCCAATATATACAAAACATAATTACCACATGATAAGTAAAAATAATAACGCGGCTTTATACATGCAAATTAAGATACGTAGCTGCTCTACTTGTTTGTTACAGTTTGCCAGTAACCAAACACAGTATCAAAATTGTCGTGGAAATTGTTGCTAAATACGGGGCCGCTACAGGCCTCTTGAGCGTCCATTTTTTGGACTCATATAACCTGTTAAGCATTGTCAATCTGTCTAACATGTGTGGTGGTGGATTTCTACGTCTACGATACTGACCGACAGTCTTGGGCTGGTGCGAGGCATGCGCGACGTGGTGCGGCGAGGGCGCGGCCGGCACGAGCGGCGGCGTGCACGTGACCACGGCCACCGCGCCGCCGCCGCCGCCGCCCGCCGGCGACGCGCGCACCTTGCCCACCGCCTGCTGCAGGCTGGGGCCCAGGTACCCGTAGTCACGTCTGCACCGTAATATAGATATAAAGGAACGCTAGTGGGACGAATTACATGGGGTCGTTAGGCGTTAGTTATTGATACCAGGACTTTTGTAGTGCTCAACAGCAAGGAGGATGAAGTGAGGCGTCACGTTGAGGTTGAGGATGAATATGATTGCTGGTCTATGCAGTTCCACCTGAATCCCGTGGGAATACTGTCTGAGAATAAAATATATCCTATGTTCACCGGGGGTAATCTAACTACCCCACATCAAAAAAAAAAAATCGATTCGATTCCGTAGTTTCGGAGCCTGTTCACGTCTAACAAAGAATCACAATCTTTATATATTAGTATATAAGTATAGATGTTAAAAATGAACTGACTTGTAGTCATCGGGAAGGTCCGGCGGCTGGCGCAGCTGCCTCACGACTGGCGCCAGCACCTTGAGCAGCTGATGCTTGAGGTTGCCGGCCGCGAGCCGGTCGGCGCCGCCCAGCCCGCTCAGCGCGCCCTCCACGCGCTCGCCCAGCCACCGCACGCGCGGCAGGATGAACACCTACACAACATACACACACAAATGTACACATGGATGTTTTATGGGACCTAAACCCCACAAAGCAACTTAGTAAAGTAACCTTCGATAACGGCACACGCCCTGTTGCCTGTACAAAAACTGCGTGAAAGTATTGGAAAATTAAATAAAGAAGATTTCATTTGAAATAAGCTGTGCCATTGTAAAAAAAATAACTATTTTTATTGTTGTCTATATTTTGTGTGTAACTGTGTACATAAACTGTTAAACAAATAAACAAATAAGAAATGATAATAAAATACGATGGATGATACTCACTTTAACAACTTCAGGTCCTAATTCTGCCAAGCCCTGAACAGCGCCATACAGAGACGCGAGAGGAGTTTTCTCCGATTCCTTCATAGTGGTGACCATGGACGGTCCTACACCAGTCTCGTTATTAGTCTGTGACGGGCACTGCAGTGCCTTGGCGAACAATCTATCAATATAAGAAAACAAATGAAATGAAGACAGTGAGTAAATAAAATTATGTACTCCAATAAGCAATAATATTTTCCTGTTATATCATCAAAACTATCTAATCAGTTAACCAGTCTTATCCAGTTTTTTTTACCTTGTGACTCTCGTCTGTAGATTATTAGTAGACGTGTTGAAAGTCTTGCATATCTGCGCCATGAGACGCGCGGCGAAGTCCCGTAGCGCCCAGTGGTTGTCCATCTCTGGTCGCAGGCACAGCTGTCGCGATACTATGCACGTCGACACGGACGGGATCAACTCGTGTAACTACAATTGCGGGCCAATTGTTTGTATATAAATTATTGAAAAAAAAAGCTTAAAACAAATACGATCTATATTTTTGATCTGTGGCATACTTACATACTTCTCAAGATAAAGAGATTGGTTGTCAAGCAAAGCTTTGACCATTCGCATCAAATATATGAGCAATGCAAGATTGTTCTGCACTACATTAACTTTGACGCCTTCTGATATGAATGTACACATTCTTGGTAACATTTCGTGTAAACCTGGATCACAGGCTAGTGACTGCAGTGCTTCCTGCAAAGAAAAGAAAGAAGATTGAAAGAATTTTTATTACATACTGGCATTAAATGCCCAATGTTGCTGTGCCCTAACACGGTCCACAATTGTCCTTAGCTATAAGCCTACATAACATTTTGATAATTACATGAATAATTTTGTGATATAAAAAGATTTATCAATAAGCACAAGCAAGGTTGACTACAATGTTGTATCAGATACAGATACACATAGTTACGGCATGCGAAACATTTCTTTGTAAGTGAAATAATGATTACCGCGCGGCGTCCTTCGTCGCTGCCAACACAAGCCTCTGTGATTTCCTTGTAATACAACTGTTGCTCCACACTCAACTCATGCGTGGCCAGTTGCTTCACGTGCACCGACTCTGACGCCTTCAGCCGGGCTGCTTTACCACACATTGGTTTACCTGAAATATAGAATTGCAACCATTAGAAAAAACCTTTAATCTCGAATATGAATAATATACTCACATGGCATGCATTTATTGGCTTATATTTGAATGTTGGTTGATAAAAATAACAAAGATAGATCATGCTTAGGACCACTTAGTAAAACAGAGCGTAACAATTTTAAGCCTTAGCACAGAGCTGGATTTAAGGCAAAGCAGGCAGGTAATGGGGAAGAGAGAAAAAAGATTTATTGCAGTTATTTTTCAGTTTCAAGAATAGTTTAATTTTTTATATATATCGAAAAATAACTTATTTTGATGAAATAAATTAATTATGATCTTCCATGCCTTCAAATCCAGCCGAAATATTAAGTTAATTTATTTTTAATTTGATAAATTTATTTTTTTACTTTGGTAGCACTAGTTGTTTAAGAAAAATGCTTCTTTGTGAGAACTTGGCTTTTATGCCAAACAGTAGTAGCTAAACCAAATAAAAATATCATGTAGAGTTTTGTACTCAATAAAATTGATTAATTCTTTGTTTTTTATTTGGTCTGGCCATTTTTCCAATCCAATGATTAAATTCTATTTGCACTGGCTGGGATGAGCATCACTAAAGATATGTATAAGCTTTAGAGGGAGAAAATATATTTTATTAATAAAGAAAATAATTAGACATTCATGAACTTGAAATTGGTTAGCTGTCAGGTTTTACAATAATCTAAAGCAAGGGTTGCACATGCCATCCAGTGGTCATGTGTTATTCAAAATAAACTTACATTATTTGTATGCATCATGTATAGACATGTGAAATATAATTCAAAATGTCAAAATACATTATATGCTGATAGTCGCAGTGCATAAGTGCAATGTTAAACTAGAATAGGCAAACAAATGAATACCTGCAGCATCCTTATTAGTGGGTTTGCTTAATTTACTGATTGGATCAACTGATTCTGATTTCTGTGCTTCTTTAGATAGTGGTGGAGGGTTTTCGGGCACTGTGGGTTGAACACCATCAACACTCAGCCAGTGCGCTCGTACAGACACATCCAGAGGTATCTTTGGTGGAGGAGCTGACAATATATCAGACAAGTCTACTTCTTTCTCTTCTACAAAGTGCAACTCTCTTCCACCACCAGATGCAAACCTAAATGGTAGTGAATCTGGTTGAATGAATCCATATTGACACTGAAATATAAAAAAAAGAGTTGATTATTTGAATGTCATTTGTTTTCTTTAGCACACACTAGAATTTATTAGTTAGTGCATTTATTTGTGTCCAACACAATTCAGTTTGCTTAACAAACAAAATGTTAATTTTAGGATGTAAACTAAGTATCCCAATCGTTTAACCTTTAAACTTCACTGCCCTACATTCCATTATGACCAAATTTATTGCTCATCACCAGTTTATGCTTAATGAAACAGTAATTCAATAACACAGTCTCTTAAATACATAAGCTTAGGGAGTCTTACATAGGAGTGAATATAGTTCACATTATTTTTATATTATGCCGTTATGTATGATTCTTAAGTATCTACATCTAAGACAACAAACAAAGGGAACACCTAGACAGACAGCAGCTCTCTTAAGGGACAATCTAGCATTCTTAAATGCTAAAGGCATATAATTTTGTTAAAATGGAATAAACAAACCTATTTACTTATTTTATTATAGTTGTTGTTTTTAGCATGGAGTATGAGCTTACCTCAATATTCTTTATCTTCAAAGTATTATCTATATCAGTTATGGACAATTTCTGTCTCTTGGAATGATGCATGAATTTCATGCTATCCTGGACTATAACTTTAAGGCGGAAAGTCACATCATCCGCCAGCTCTTTAGCGGCATCATCCCCAAGACTCGCTATACCTATACTTTCCGCTATTGTTTTCATAGAATCCACTGACAATGAGGAGCCGTAGGCAAACTCTGAATCACCCATTTTTAAAGTATTTTCGGTAACACGGCACAACAAAATACAGTGAACCTACATGTACAAGTGCAAGAAAAGAATCTTAGCGTTAGACAAAATTATAACATTTTACAAGTATTACAATAGTCATATAGTAAGTATTGTGCCATACATATGCTGGTTGTATGAATAGCCAATTTTATTCAGAATTCCACAAATCGACATAAAATAGAAATCGAAAATACAATAAACACTACACAATGACAGCAAATGTGTACATTATTTATACTCTATGGTACTGACAAGTGACACGAAGAGAATTGCATAGATAAAAAATAATTCAGTCGGAAGTCGATATTTCCGTGGAAGAGTGGAAAATGGGTATAACCTTAGTGTGGGACGCGACCTGCGTCGACACTTGCGCCATCCCATCTTCCTAAAACTGCGTGTTGTGCTGGCTCCACCGCTTTACAAGCAGAGGACCTCAAACTCAAAATATAGTAGCCTTATCGGGAATTACATGTTTGACCCGTTTGGGGTTGAAACTCACGGGCCGTGGGGTCCGAGTGCTCATGCGCTTGCCAAGGAAATTTAGTTTTTTAATACATGTTTGAAATTGTAAATGAATAATAGAAGTTCAGTCAGACTAATCTCGATATATCTATTACAGGAAGATTTGATTGCTTGCTCGCAGCGAGTAGAATACTGAACCGGTTTGTTTGTTGATTGGATTTCTTTCACTGTGGTAGCTACACTATCTGTGTTGAACATGGGCTACGTTTTATTATTACATGGAGCGCAGGTTATTATTTAGAAACCAAATTAGAGAATGCTGCTAAAATTAAAGTAAGGACCAATCACGGGATGTAGATCCACCTGAAATCCAACCAGCAACTCATACAGTAGAATAGTCGATAAAAGTCATGGCGCTATCTTCAAAATGTTGATGTTCATTTCAGTTGTTTTTTTTAATCAAAATTGACTAGAGATACCAGAATGATGCAGAGAGGATTAATAGAGTGTGTCTTTCCAAAATATACGTTTTTTTAAAAGTCCATTGCATAGGCAGTTTAGCCAACACCACGCAAAAACACATTATTCTTGCCAGCAGTGAAATTACTGGATAACATGATAATGTTCCAAAATCTTTGTGTTTTAGAAGACTATTAGTGGCAGCAATTGAGAAAACCATGTAATAATATTAATCACAGCTTACAAGTAAATTAATGAATTGTGTTTAATGGATAAATAGTGATTTTAATGCCTCGAAATATTTTATGTCAGGCACTTGGAGGAAATTCGCAAATGTACTGACAACCCTGAAACTTAAAAATGACGAACACCGAATGCCGATCCATTTGCCCCACGCGATTTTTTCTTGTGTAAGGTGATTCGAGTCTGAAAAAGAAATACATTGGTGAATAGATTGTAAAAATGTATAGAAATAAGAAAGACGTTGATAAACATGTGGAGAATTTGCTATCTAAATTGTCCGCTAAAGAGGTAAGTAAAACAAGACCATGACCAAAATTTCAAGGATTGCTATGTAAGCGGTTTATTTTGTATATCTATAACTATTTGCTTATTTGCAGTTTAATTCGCGAGCTTATTCTGTAGCTCGACTATATTTCGAAGTGGGGGATTATTCGAATTGCCAGAAATATGTGGAGCAATACCTTACTCAAAAAGACAACAACGCTGCGGCGTACAAACTTCTCGGACAAGCTTTGCAGAAACTGGGGCTGAAAGAAAGAGCCCTTGAACAATACAAAGCATCTTTAGACATCGACCCGGCACAAACTAGCACAATTCTGGACAGTAAGCATGTTTTATTACTTAATTGTAGTCAGTGAATGACATTTCACATTTTAGTTATTTGGTTATATCTATATAGATATCAACATTTACGAGTCGAAATCAATATCAATGTTGGTTGTTAAAGAAAAACCAGTTCATGATTTATATCCACTAATATGCTATGATTTAACAATAGGAAGGTACATGGAAAATTATGTGAATTGCGGTTTGTAACATAATTAATATTATAAATCGTTGAATAACCTAAATAGGTTACTTCAAATGAAGTGATCAATCATTTCTATCAATATCATAGGTATGTTGCTCTTAAAATTTATACCATTTTACAGATACTCTAAATTATAGAACTTATAATATGTTCAACTTTATAAGAGTTTATTCTGTGTTAACAGTTCATTTGATTTTATTGCTTGTCGATGTCTGATTATCCGAATCAACCCTGGTCCCAATTAATTCGTATAATCAGCATTCTGTTGTACTTATTTCACCAATTATGCATACATAATATAAAAAGATGAAGTAACTTTAAGGGTTCAATTTTTTTATTACAATGTGAGTTGTTGAAGGTAAAGTTTTGAAATAAGTCTTTCATCTATTCCAGTTTGTGAGCTTCTTGCTGATGGTGAAGTCACCATTGAACCTGGCCGTGCAAAATACTGGTGTGAAAAAGCTGAAGCAACATTTCCTAGACATCCAGTTACATTTCGCCTACGGGAGAGACTAATTGCTGCATCCAACCCAGACCCTGAAGCACTTGTTACCTTACTGCAGTCTGAATTGGCAATAAGACCAAGGGATGCATTACTTCATGCTCGCTTGCTGAAACATTACCTTAGCATCAACAAAGTTAAAGAAGCTTTTGAACATGCATGTGTTGTGGAGTTTGGAGGGAAAACGTTTAGTAACAACTATGGCTGGTATGAAATTCTCAATGATCTTCTTAAACATAACTCTCACAACACCAGTGACTGGCTGTACCATTTACTTCTCCTTACGGTAAAGGAGCGTATTTGTTTATTGAGTATAACTGAAACACCTAGTGGTTCATCAAAAAGTCTGATTGAATCTAATGATCTCCTTCATGCATATGATCAAGCTATTGACAGTGTTGCAAAATTTGGAGCATCTCCTGGTTTTGGTGAATTTCATAGTGCACTGTTACAACACCATAGAGGTCAAGTGGCTTTTCATGCTGCCACATTTTTATTGAAAAAAGCCAAGAAAGATCAAATGAGCTGGCGTGATGCTACCAAGCTTGCATCCCCATTAATGTTGGTGGCATGGCAAACGGTTCCCTTAGATTCAAAAGTAAATTGGCTTAGAAATGCTCCTGAAAAACAAACAATTGCAGTAAATCGTTGGTATTCTGAGGGAACTTATAGATGTTCCCAGGCTGGCCATTACTTGCAGGCAAATATTCAAGAAAAGAATCAGTCATTTTTAGACCAGGTTTCTCAATGCTACTCTGGAACTCACTGGAGAGACAAACTGTATAAGAAGATATTTTCTAGTAAAAGTCATTTGGATAAAATCAAGTCATCTTACTTGGCATCAAATGCATTCACTCCACCAGTTCTAAGGCTCCCTAGGAAAGTAGAAGTTGAATCTTATGATGGTGATGCTCAAAGGGAATACGGTAGTTCCCTACACCACTTTGTTTGGACATTGTTAAATTACAAAAATTATGCAAACTTCAAATGCACACTTTTTGATATGCTCACTTACAACGCAACAACTTGTGGACCCGAAACATTAAACAGATCAGATATACACGCCTTTCTCTACTGTGCAACTTTAACAGCTCAACAGCAAATATCCAAGAGAGAATCTTACTCAACCAATGATAAGCCAGCTTCACTTCCAGCAAACATCACTGACTTACTATGTCCCCTTACGCAAATGAAATGGTGGGACTGTGCATACAAATTCAGCCAAAATGAGCTAGGTACTGAATTGACAGATATAAGGGCTACATTAAGCCGTGGCATAGAAGTTGTGCGATGCATTGATAACCATGGCCTTGACCCAGAACTACTTTGTACTCTTGGACGTATATTCAGTGAGAGAGCTAAAATGTCTACAAACGTCGATGAAAAAACTCAATTAGAACTAAGGGCTGGTTTGTACTATTCTTCAGCTGTACCTTTATTAGAAAAGTTGAGAAGTAAAATTGTAGTTAAATTCCTTGACAAAAGAATGTTTGATTACACACACAAAGACCTGGGCACCAAAGAACTCAATGCATTGATTGAGGAATGTAAGTTATATGTGGCAGTCAATCATCTTAGTGAAGGTGAATATGATAAAGTAATTGAAATTCTTTCCAATCTCAAATCACCTCAAGCTTTATATCACCTAAGCCAGACTTACAAAAAAATTGCTTTAGAAGAGAATAATTTGTCCAGAGATTCTGAATCAAGGTCAAAATTTGCAGCACTGCTGTCTAAAGCCAAAATGTTTGCATACAGAGCTTTAGATAGGCTCAAGGAGAGTGAATCCAACAAAAACCATCCTTTATACTCTGATACCCAAGAACTCATTGAAGACATTGAAATCCACATAAATAAAATAGATTCAGATTTTTCGGCCGCAATAAATGACGGTGACGGCAAGTACTCGTCGGATGAAAATGTCTCTGGAGAAAGTGGGCATTTGCCAATCCGAGGAAACTCGCATGTTTTTCGTAATATCAGTTCTACACCAAAAGCTGCTTCGAATGCGAATGCTACAAACTACAGAACTGCGATGGACTCCCAAATACTTGAACATTCTAGAGTTGATCAACAATTTTTCACAAGAATAGAAAATGAAATAAAAAATTTGCAGAAACGAGATAGCACCATTGGTGACTTCATGGAACAAACAAGAAATTGGTTTGACGAGAATCGTAAATTGGGCAACCAAATAATTAGCAGCATTCATTCTAATATGCAAAATACGACAGATCAGTTTAAGTTGCTGAAGATATCAGTGGATCAGGTTAAAGACCAAATCGATGAATGCAGAAATGAATGCAAGGATGTTAGTGAATTAAAAAAACAGGTAGCAGAGCTCAAGAAGGAAGTTGGCAAACTGAAAAAAGCTTCTTCTGAACAGACCATTGATGATAGCGACTTATATAATTTGGATGAAGATTATAGAACTAATGATAGTACATCATCATTTGCAGCCCAGTTACCATTCACACCATCACAAGTGATTCCTCCTTTCAATCAGAGACTTGTTCCACCTTTCAGTGTGCCACCTAATCCATATCAGTTATATAATCAAAGCTTATACAACCTGTATAACCAGTACTCTCAGTTTGCACAGCCCTCGTCAGTGCCAGGAACACAGCCAATGTTTGATCCCACAAGAGCTCAAGTAAACTATCCTGGTGTTTACCCAACACCAGATCAAATGTATTTGGACGTAGCACATCTTGTACCTCCTAATGCTCCCGCAGTGCCACCAGTGCCCGCCCCGCCCACGTTGTCAACTGGATCAGCAATGCCACCTGTGCCGTCTATACCTGTGCCACCACCAGTAACATCAGTTACCATGTCTAAAACAATTTCTTCTTCAGAAACTAAAGAAACTTCAAGATCCTTGCCTGTGAATGTTGTAATAACATCCTCAGACCCACTGCCGACCTGTACAACAACCCCAGCACCAATCTTGAGTGTGACAATTCCACCAAAACATATTAAAGGCACCCCTCATAATTATCAAATTCAATTGCCTTCAACAACTGAAACAAAACCTCCAGTGTTTGTTTTTCCCGCTCAAAATAATAAAACTGCAATTTCGAGTTCTAGTACCGTGAACTGGAATCAATCGTCCGTGTTCAAAACGACACCTGTTTGTTCAACTTCCACGTTCAGCTCTTTGCTTAATCCGACACAAGCAGCTCCAAAAATTGGAGGAGATACACTTGACACTTCAACATCTGCTGTTGATGGACTGTTTGCTAATTCGTCTCCAAACACCAGTCTCAATAAATCCAGGACCTTATCAGAGAGGAGCAATACTTCTGTAGAAAACTATGACCCATGTCCAGATTTTAAACCTATTGTGCCCCTGCCAGCTGAAGTCAAAGTAACTACTGGTGAAGAAAATGAATATACGATATTCAGCGCTAGAGCTAAACTGTTCAGATTTGTCGATAAGCAATGGAAAGAGAGAGGCCTTGGTGAAATGAAATTACTCAAACATAAGATTACAGGAAAAGTCCGAGTTCTGATGAGACGAGAACAAGTGCATAAAATATGTGCCAATCATATAATTACTTCAGAAATGGAAATAAAGCAAATGAAGAATGAGACTAAAGCATACTTTTGGGTTGCTAACGATTTTGCAGATGAAACTGTGGTCTTAGAAAAGTTCTGCATTCGTTTTAAAACTGCTGATATAGCTCAAGATTTCTATAATGCCTTTGAAAAAGCTAGACAAGAATCTTCACTAAATAAAACTTTGAGCCCAGTAGCACCGAAAAGTGAAGCTCCTAAATTATCAGAAACCACTGTGAGCTCTAGCCCACTTACTACACCTGTTAAAAGTAATACTGTTCAACCTGCAGTGTCTTCAGCAAAGGCAGTGGTTGGAGGATTTACATTCAGCAGCACACCAACATTCAAATCTGTTTCTGATGATGCCAAGGAAGAAACAAAATCGCAAGAAGTTGCTACTACTAAGGTTAATGTATTTAGTGGATTATCATTTAAAACTACAACAACTTCTCCATTTAGCAATTTGTTTGGAAAAACAACTTCCTCTGATATAGCCAGCTCTGATAGCACCGAGCCGGCGGCATCTGCTAACTTAAATACTTCAGACCAAGTTGAAGAGTATGAACCAAATGTTGAATTCAAGCCTGTAGTACCGTTGCCTGCCTTAGTTGACCAGAAGACTGGTGAAGAGGATGAAAATGTACTATTTGAGCATCGCGCCAAACTGTTAAGATTTGATGCTTCTGTAAAAGAATGGAAAGAACGAGGCCTGGGTAATATTAAATTACTTGTTCAGAAAGATAATGTTCAAAAAGTAAGACTTCTCATGAGACGTGAACAGATAATGAAGGTATGTTGTAATCATGCCCTTACCAATGAAATGGTTTTCCAAAAAATGCCCAACTTAGATAAAGCAGTTACTTGGTGTGCTAAAGACTTTTCTGAAGGTGAATTAGTTGCCGAGACATTCTGCTTAAGATTTAAAACTGTGCAGTTGTGTGATGACTTTATTGAGGCTGTTAAGTCTGCACAATCAAAAATGAAGGATGAATCTAAGGCAGCTAAAGAAGAAAAGAATGCTGCAAAACAAAATAATCAAACTGGATTTGGTGAAATGTTCAAACCTAAAGCTGGATCATGGCACTGCGATGCATGCTACACAAACAATTTAGAAAGTTTCTCCAAGTGTGCCTGTTGTGAAACACCTAAGCCAAACAGCTCCAATGGCAGTTCTGGGCCTGCAACCGCTACTACAACTACTGAAAAGCCAACAGCAACTGTAGGCTGGGGTGACAAATTCAAGCCCAAGGCAGGTAGTTGGGAATGCAAGGATTGTTTAGTTCGAAACGAACCTAATTTGGAAAATTGTAGTGCATGTAACAGTCCTAAAGATCCAACAAAAGCGAAGACGACTGTTAAACTCACATCTGACAATGCACCTAAATTCAATTTTGGTATACCTAAAGCAACTACTGAAGAAAAACCCACTTCAATATTGCCAGTTACTAGTACGCCATTGCCAGATAGCACAACTGGAACTGGAATGTTCAAACCTAATCCACCCAGCGTAGAACCTAATAATAAAACATCTATTTTTGGTATCTCTGCACCAACACAATTCCGTTTTGGTATTCCACCTGCAACTACTGATCCAAAGACAAGCGCATCTATTTTTGATGGGACTGGTGGACACAAATTTAGTTTTGGTGTACCAAATAATAACCAAGACACGACATCGAGTCCTGTTACCTTTGGAGATCAGAAACCTTCAACTAATAATATTGTGCTCGATGCACCTAAGAGTTCTAATGGTCAGGCTGTCGACTTTACTTTCAAAAAGAATGAAGAACCAAGTAATCCAGTAAAGCCAGCACTACTTCCAACACCATCAACTGATAATTCTTCTAATTTATCATTTGGGTTTAAAGAGAGTAGCACGTTTGGTTTCGTATTCAAACCAAAAACTCCAACCAAGGCTAAAAGCCCAGCTAAGTCGCCACATGGTCAAGGAGATGGTGATGAGAGTGATGGTAACGAGTATGCAGTAGAAGACGAATGCTACCATCCCTTCACTCCTGTGATTCCGCTGCCTGATAAGGTATGACAAATTAGTATTTAGCCCCTTTTTAAATAGTCCTTAATTTTCATTTTCATATTCATTTCTTAATTCATTATGAAATTACTTGCATCTTTATTTATGATTTATGTGAATGTGCTACAATTATATGTGATGTACAAGAGGTAATTATAACTTTTAGGTTGAAGTTGTAACTGGTGAAGAAAATGAAATCGAACTTTATGGACAACTAGCAAAACTATATAGGTTTTTATCAGGCGAATGGAAAGAAAGAGGGAAAGGAATCGTCAAAATACTGAAGCACAAGGATACTGGAAAATTGAGGTAATCATTATTATTCAAGCTATATTTGATGTGTGTCTACTATTTATAAAAAGTTTTAGAATAAATAATTAACTCTTATTTAATACAACTTTGCAGGGTCGTAATGCGAAGGGACCAGGTCTTTAAAATATGTTTAAATCATGCTTTGACATCTGAAATAATTTATAATGTAAAAGATGAAAAATCTTGGCAATTTGTTGTTAATGACTTTACTGAAGGGGAACTGAACTTAGAACATTTCTGTCTGAGATTCAAAAATAAAGAAATTGCATTAGAATTTAAAAATGCCATTGATGATGCGTTACAAGGAAAACTAGTCAAAAAGGCAGAGGCTACCGATAAAAAGGAAAAAGATGAAAGTGATGATGTTGTATTTGTTAGTGAAATACAAGCCACTTCTGAAGAAAAACAAAAAGCTAAGGCACTGATGCTCCCTGAAAACTTCTTTACTTATAAGAGTAAAGAGCCATGCCAAGGATGTCGTGGATGCAATGACAGTGAAGAGTCAACCGGATCAAAAACATCGCAGTTGTCAGCAACAACAAGTGACGCTAATGTGGCGACATCAACTAATGAATCATCCACTTCTACTGCTGAACAAAAGCCTGCCACTCTTGCAGGTACATTGAAAGCATCTCTGACTAATGCCAGCACACCTGTGAAAACCACGTCACCTCTCTTCCAAAGTCCTACTAATTCTGTTTATGGTACTCCTACTAATTTTGAAAAGACTATTGATACTTCTATATTCCGCACACCTCTTGGTTCACTTGCATCTAATGCTAAAACACCAACGTCGACATCTTCTCTAAGCAGTTTTGATAATAATGCTACCAACAAAGAAAACACTTTCAATCAGAAACCTAGTATATTCGGAGGATTTGGAGAACAGACCATGTTATTTGGTGCTCCCCAAAACAAAACTACGTCTATATTTGGCAGTGGCGATTCTCAATCGGCAGCGGGCTCTAAGAATTCCCTCCTAGCTCCACCAAAGCTCAATATTCTAAATACGTCGAAGGAAAATCAAAATGAGGGCAACACCAATATCAGTACAGCACCATCTAAATTTACTTTTAGTGATACAAAACAAACAGCGCCGCCTACGAATAGTACCGCCGATACGGGAATGTCTTTTAATAGATCTATTTTAGATTTCTCAGCTGCTAATGCGAAAACAGAAAATCAGAATAGTGGTGTCAAATCTATATTTGGAGATGATAATAAATCTGAAAACATATTTACGAGTGTTAAACAAGGAGGTCTATTTGGATCGGGTGGCCTAGCAGGCTCGCAACCTAAAACTGGTCCTGGAATATTTGGATCAGCTGGCATGTCGGCATTTGGTTCCATTTCTTCTCAAAATTCGATATTTGGAAGTGGAAAGCCCTTATTCGGAACACCAAACCAAACGTCTGTATTAGGTACAGTTGCAAAACCTGAGCAGAATAAAGAAGATACAGCGACTAAAGCTGTAATTGGTGACAACAAAACTAAAGAAATTGTTTCGGAACAACCTGAAAAGAAGGAAGCACCGCTTAAAGTTGACAACAGTTTAACATTTGCTGCACTGTCATCTGGAACTGGACCTGGATTTAACATTAAAACTGCTCAAAGTAAGTACATACATAATTGAATATTTTTTTTGCATATATCTTTGATGTGAATTGAGGAATAAATAGTTCAATATAAGCTTATTATACTTTTTATAACGGCACCACCTCAAAGATGCTGATTTCTGTAGTATTTTTACATAAAATGAAAGTACTCCCCTCAGGCGTTATTATCGTTGATACAAAAAGCAGACTCCTATTCCAATGTTCGTAAACAATTCATATACTTTTAGAACAAACGGACTTCAAATGGGAGGGAGCAGGCCAACAACTGTTTGTCGCAAAGCCTGCAAAAGATTCAGGGGACAAGAACAACGAGAGTGGAGCGGGCGATGACAGCGTGGGTGCCGGAGATGAGGAGTACGACCCGCACTACGAGCCTATCGTACCTCTGCCCGACAAGATTGTGGTCACCACTGGAGAGGAGGATGAGGTATTTATATGACATACATTACATACATATAGATGACTACTTTTAATATTGTATTTAGATAATCATGTATTTCGGACTATCTGTCTACTCTGCATTGGTTTAATACTAAAAAAAAATTCGATTGACTTTCGATATTGTTTCGTGTTTTTTAAATTCTATATATCATTTTTAAGGAAAAAATGTTTGGAGAGCGATGCAAATTGTTCCGTTACGACGAGAAGTCCCGAGAATGGAAGGAGCGAGGCGTAGGCGAAATGAAAGTGCTATACCATCCAACCAGGAAGACTTACAGACTTCTACTTCGTCGTGAACAGGTATGTTTGTTCTGTAAAATCTGTGTTTGTGTATATGTGTAACGAAATTTGCCTTAGAAAGCAGGTAAGAAGAGTAGCAATTTGTACTCATAAATACAAACGATCACCTCACAGGTACACAAAGCTGTGCTCAACATGCTGCTATATATGGACTTAGAGCTGCTACAGATGAAGAATTCGGACCGCGCGTGGACGTGGGCAGGCCGCAACTTCGCGGAAAACCCGGCTGGCGAGCAGGAGACACTTGCAGTCCGCTTCAAGTCCGTTGATCTGGCCACCTCCTTTCACGATAAAGTCGTTGAATGTGTTAGGGTAAGTAATTTAGAGCATTAACCCTTAATTTTTAGCTTAATTTTTGTTACGATATGCGCTTATACTAAAGTAAAATTCATTAACAGAAATTACAAGCGTCTGCCGCCCAAGCGGTAAGAGAAGAGAAAGAAGCAGAAAGCAATGCGGCACCATTAAGGTTACCCAAACATTTACAAGAGAGTGCGCGCGCAGACAACGCCATTACAGCTGAAGTGATCCAGAGGACGTCTGTGACGTCAGCCGAGCAGGAGGCCGACTCTACCGGCGATGATACAGGCGTCACCGAGGTGTTCAAACAGGTGCACTTCCAGGAATCGGAGGAAGACCATGATGATGAAGAGGAGGATTATGACTATGATGGATACTATAATGAGGTGAGTCATGATTGTGATAAAAAAAACTTCTACCAGTTATCATTTATTATTTGTGTGCATATGTCGAGCCCTTGGACTTGGATCATGTGAAATACTTTAATAATTAATTTGTTTAGGACGAGGAAGAGTCAGCAGCGTACTACTCGTGCGACGGAGAGGCGATAGTGCGCCAGGGCAACAATGAAACGACCTGCTCTAACGCACACATACAAGTACTGTTTGACCAGGAGATCTACTCGCCAAAGATTCTCGTTACGGACGCTGCTTCCGGGGAAATACTTGCAGATATGCTCATATACACAGATACTGAGTTCCAGGTACAAATCCTGCCCCTAATCTATTTTGATCTTAAAGCTAAGATTGAGGTTTTCATATTTTTCAACTTTCCCTGTTTTAAGCATAGAGTTTTTACATTCTATACACTTAAGTATATAGGTATGTGATCAGATACATAGTTTTGCTCGCTACAAGTTGTAATTAAAGTCATACCTAATTATATGTTGGACCGCCATCGTAATAAACTTAGAGTAAAATTGTGACGAATGTGTATGACAGATGAGCGGCGACACGTGCGTATGGTCGGGCACGGATTACACCAGCAACGACCCCGTCGACAAGACGGTCACCGTCAACTTCTACGACAGCGAGACGGCCATGCAGTTCTATGATAGTTGTGAGGTATGTAAACTACACTTATAATAGGAATCTACTTGCAATACTTAATATCGTTCCTATTGTGACCCGGTGTATCATGTTGTTTCAGACGAGTAAAGCCGCCACGTACGCGTCTACTGATCCAGAGTCTTAGGAATATTATTTAACGCCTAAATAAGTATTTTAACTTCAATTGTAGATTAAATTTCGTATTTGATTTAGGGCTGATTTTTCATTCGCCAGATAACTTTTATCTGAGGAATATGTTTGACGTTTTGACAGTTTTTGTATGGAAAATATGTCAAACGGCCATATTTATTCCTCAGATAGAAGTTAACTGATGATTGAAAAATCAGCCCTTAGTTAGTAAGTGTGTAGACCGGTTTTTACAATATGTTTATTACGAAGTTATTTTATAAAGTCTAGGCGACTATAAATTGATACTTTTTGTTTGTTGAGAGTCCAATTTTGTTACCTGTTTTTATTATTGCTCTTTAGATCTCATAAAACCTAAAAGCGTTTTTATAACTTTTATCATAGAAACGAATTAGCCAGTGAAACAATTATGACATTAACATTATTATCAATGCTAGACAAACGATGGTAGCAACAAGCTTACACATCTACAACTGTTGCTAAATAAACATTACCTGAAATACATTGATTGCCGTGCATGTGTAGTTTCATCCAACTATTTGACAGAAGCCATTTGATTTGTATAAGTGCTTAGTAAATATGTATTTTAATCGTACTATCAAAATATGCAAGTGTATTGTAATATAGGACAGAAAGAGATCTAACCAACACTTGTTGACATTTTGAATGTAAATGATCACATTGTTTGACGTCGTGTATAATTATGTAATGATATTGAAGCGAATGTTCCTAATTGGTTAGGTCTTTTTGGGCGTCACGATGGAGTTGCGACTGATTGAGACTGCTTGTTTAAATGAAATGTATCACTCGTAGCTCCATGTTTGTTAACAGGGCATACTTGATTCATAAAGTTTTCACATCTTTATAATATTGTTATTTACTGTAATTAACTTTGTGAACAAATTATTACAATTATGATCCAATCCATGTGATGATATTATAAATGTTTGTGAATTTCTAGAATGCAGGTTTTAAAATATTGTTTTTAAATGAGAAAAGGATTAATTTGTTTATAGTGATATTGTTATTTTACTTAATAATTAATGAAAAGTGATACCTTTGAAAGGGTTGTACATTTCCTTTTCTCATTTAAACTGTGATCTTATTATTAAACGTAATATCTGATGAATCAAGTGTAATAAATAAGTGATTGAAAATTATTTAGTTTTTTTTTATGATACTCTAACAATTTACTTTTAAGGTCATTTTACACGCTTATCAACTTCCCTTCTAGGGATCGGTAAGCGCAGAGTTGACTTTCCATTACTTGGTAGGCGCCGTTGCTGAACTTGTTTGCGTGATCGAACGATCACACTCCTGCCATCATCCGCAAGGAAAAGAATTTGCGACTCTGACCATAAAATACTTTTTGCTTTTGATTGTTTAGATTCTGCAGTATATTTTTTTTTATCTTGCCAAAGAGTACATATACTTGCTGTTCAGAAAATGACTAGAACTTGTCAAAGATTGTTACATTTCTTAAAAATAATGTCAGGTCTTATTTTCTGATTTGAAGAAGTGAAAATAATATGGACAATAAATGGTATAAATGTTTCTGTTATGGAGCACAATATAGACTATTATGCAACTTAAACATTTCATTGAATTACAGTTTCTGTTCACAGGATAGGACTAATCTACTTCATAATTTTAAGACAATCAATAGCTTTCGATGAAGAGAATATGAATGAATCTCTCAAGGAGACATCACAAGTGGAAGTGAGAGCTGTGTTCATAAACTGCGAACCAGTGAGTGTGAGCCTTCATGATGTGTGAAGAACCTACAAAATCTAAAACCCAGAGTTTGTTTTAGATATAGTAGATAATATTAATACTTATAATGAACTCTATATGAGAGTATATAGTAGTGAATTTTTCTAATGAACAGGTACAGGAAGTAAGCGTAGCACCAGATAGCGACTCGATGCGTTTCGAGCGAGAAGAACTCTTCAAGCATAGTGTACTACGCGACTGCTACAAAAAGTTGGCAGTCACTGTCAAAATAGTTAGCGAGCCCGAAGTGAGTACCTGTGTAAGGTGACTAAATGCAATGTTGACGACTTAATAAGAACACTACAATGTTTATAGATAGCTCTATTAAAATTGCAACCTAGCATCAAAGATAACCTTAATTATTGCATGTTTTCCCAGCAAAATTCAGGAGATGAATACTTACCCATTGAACACGTCTTCGAGGGATCTAATAAGAAGCGCATTCGTCTCCTCGACCCGTACATACTCCGTTTGCGCAGAGAACAACCACTGCAGGCGTACAAATTGCGAAGAGTTGATGTATGAACCACTTTCTTACTATGCTTGCAGTAGTATTCAATTTATTATAAACAGAATTTGAAGACAGCTGTAAGTTGTTTATCCTAGAATAGTTATCCGCTAAACTTACACTAGTCATGCTGCATGGCTGCAGCTGCGTGTGGGCGTCACCAAATTCTATAAGTACCTACCTATATCTTTAAAGAAGGCGATTGAGGAGTGACTAAAGTAGATAGAATAGATACCTACATTAGAATTCTGGTATCATACCAATGTGGTATAGATCCTACCACGAGATAACACAATTTTTAAATAATGCGCACGTTTTTTCAGACCATCAGCGGTATTTTGCTTGATTCTGAAGGTACAACATTTACCGGAAATATCAAACACGTAAAAGTAAGTTATTCCTCCTTATCTACTTACGTGTATTTCAAGTAGAAACTAGTTTTTTCAATGAAGTTTGGTTAGTAAAATTGAAAATATGAATTATAAATGAAAGAAGTGAGGATTTTTTACATATTTATATTACCCAAATAATAATTACGAAGTAAATACTTTCTTACGTCATAGAGTCGTATAGAGCGCGACATAGGCCACTCCGGGAAAATGGCTCGAGGCCCAAATGTTGAGATAGAGCAGACAGAACAGACACGTACTATTCCATTGACTCCAGAAAGTATCCAACCGCTTCAACCTACTACACTATCCTTCACGGAGTTTGCGTCACAGGGATCTCGAAGTTGTGGTTTGTATAACACATGTATAAATCTTTACTGCTGAATAAGTACCTATGTGTTATTGTTAAGTGAGTTTGTTGGTTACAATTTATGTTAAAACGGCTGAACATTTATAAAATCTTATTAGTATAAAATGGTTCATTTAGCACTTAGAGGGCACGTTCGTGCGCTCCTTGCCGTACCGCGGCTCCGAGTCTCGCACACGTACCTATGTTCAAGTCACGAGATACCTATACATGGCAAAGTTTCAATGATTTTGAAATATTGTTTATTTACTTTTACGTATCAAACACCACTACATTCACTTGTATCTTAGTAGGTAAATCTAATCCGGTTTAGGTGTCTTCAAAATATTCTCTCTTGATTTTATTTTCTATGATAAAATGTGTCGCATATTCCTCAGAAGGTGCTGTACTTCTGGCTTGCGATTGAGATGATAAACTCTCCTCAGCATCAATGATAACGGCAAATATTTTTTTCTTCACTTGTGTTTGCATCCACTGAGGCATATCTCTGGTGCTCTTTAGAATGCAGTTGAAGAACGATTCGAGTGCATCCACCTCTTTTTCTTGTGAAGTGTGCTCAACACAGCGTCTTTTATGCGCTACTTCTGTTTGTGCAGGTTCAGTGCTATTCGTCGTGGAAACATCGGGTTCGGAATTTTTTGGCTGTATTGTCACTGGTGGATCCATTTCAATATTTTCTGTTATACGGTACTTCATATGTGGCTCAAGAAATTGCATCGCTTTTGCATATTTCCAAGTAGTCACATGAGCTGGCAGTAATTTGTTTTGTCCTAATTTTGCTCTTTTCAAAGCCTCCCGATGGTTGTCCCGAAGCTTTCTCCATTCGGTGCGTGCAGCTTTAACTGAAATTAAGGAAATAATAAGTTATAGTTATAAAATTAGGAGGTTACCTATAGTTATAATTAAATAAGTTTAGTTTGGTTAGTACAAAAAAGAATAGTTATTGGTAGCGAAAGATACTTATTTTGTAACCGATTGTACGGTGACAGTCGTCACAGTAGGCACGGCGGCAACGCGAAACCGGTTTACTGACGCGAGCTCTGCACGGCGCGCATGAGAATAGATAATACTTATCCATATAAAATTTAGCTGATTTTAGGGCGGATAAAAAAAAATACTGATGATCCAGATATGCTCTGTTAATGATTCTGGAACACCAGATTTTTTTGCACTGCTTAAAATTTATTCCTGTATGTTATGGATATAGTATAGGAGTCCTATAATAGGACCTATAATATGTAGATAGGTAAATCTCAAACCAGGCTACGGAAAAATGGAACTAAAAAAACCTGCCAAGTGTGGGTCAGACTCAAGCAAGAAGGGTTCCGTACCATTATTTAAAATGAGCAAAAAAATTACGTTTGTGGTATGGGAGCCCCCAAAATATTTATTTTATTCTAGTTTTTAGTATTTGTTGTTATAGCGGCAACAGAATTACATAATCTGTGAAAATTTAAATTCTCTAACTATCACGGTTCATGAGATACAGCCTGGTGACAGACGGACGGACGGACGGAGGAGCGAAAACAATAGGGTCCCGTTTTACGCTTTGGTACGGAACCCTAAAAATGTAACAAAAATATTTTTTTCTCTGTTCGTCGCATGTACGCATGCTAGTTTTGGTACTTATGTCGAACGAATCGAATTACTTATTTCCAAACCTGGGATTTAAATAAACCATTATTGGAACAACAATGTTTTGCTACCTACTTGTATCAAACTATTCTGTTATTGTGTCCGTTCAACTTTAAAACGGCTATTATAAGACAGACTAAAGACAAATGAATCTTATGATTTGAATCACGAAACATTTAGATAGGCCTTACTTACTATTTGGTATAGAATCGTCGTTGATTTCTTTGACGACACTCTGCCAAGCCTGGCCTCGTGCGTGAACTTCGGGATAGTCCGGATGCTGCGGGTTCCACAAGCACGGATGTGCTCGCACTGTTTCTATGAACTTCTCCATGTTAGAGCTGTGTATGAATCACTACAGGGCTAGCGAAGTGCCTGGCGGCGTACGGACTGGCTCTGCACGACGTGCGGAGCCCTCCCTTTACAATCAAACCGGTTTTTGTGTTGAACGCCGGCCAGCAGTATTATAAAACCGGTTAGAACGCTTTCACACAGACGTTACATTAACAGCCCAGCTTTATCGTCTGTTTGTCTGCACGTATTATATTCTATGAGACTAGACTATATACTTATGATGCCGAACGATGCACATTTATAGTAATAATTTTAGCACAAAGATATAATAGGTAGGTAAGGTCTTAAAAATATTTCTACAGAAGTATGCAGGCAATCTAAACAGGCATTACTACATGCTCAATGTGTAATATTGTCGAATACCTAAATTCAGGTGCAAACAATTTAGATAAGTCGATTTTTATCCAACAATGCAGGTAGGTATGTTTATATGTATTGTCCATGCCCACGTTTTACATGAATTATAAAGGTGAAACCAATTTTACAAATAAGATATTTGCTCTAGTAGGTACTACACTTACTATTTTAATACTATTTATTTGTAATGCATTTTGTAGTTTGATACTTATTTTGGAATAATGTTCTAGCTAATTCTCTTAATGAAATATGTACAAATCAAATGAACACTACTCTAAGTAAGCGCAAGAAACGCAGCGAACATAACATTGTGGTGGAAGAAGCCAGTGATGACAATAAACAGTGGAAGTCAAAAGAACGTTATTACCAAATATCAGAACCTGAAAGAGATTCGGGTGATATCTTTGAAGAGAGACCCATTGATGACGATATTCATCATAGACTAGCGTTCGGTAACCATAAAAAAGAGTCGGCAGGGATGGCTGTCACTGAACCTCTGCCAGACGAAAGTGACCATCATAAGAAAATGCGTACTCGCACCTTAAATACTGATTCTAAAGCAGGGAGGAATAAAAATTCAGAAAATCTTAGAACGAACTCTCCCTCTATAAAAACTAAGGATATTAAAACTTCGATGGCTGATAAGCGATTTGATGATAGATATGGTGAAGTTGATGATTATAATAATAATGTTGAACGCGAAGAAGCCGAGCGAGATTACGCTGTTTATGAAATAGGTCATCCGGAATTATGGTATACGGTCCACGTACAATTGTTTGAAAAATTAAGCACTCCAGATGGGAAAACAGTTTGGAATGACTTGACCAAAGGCGAACAAGCCAGGTTGTAAAGATATTCCATTTATATTTTATCGTGCGTAATTAACTGAACTATTAAAATGTCTTTTTGGCACTCATAATATGATCGGCCAGTAGCATTATATTAGGCCTCGGCCTCGAATTTTGCGGGCAGCGGGGTGGCAGCGGCGGCGGCGCGGGAGCGGCAGGATCTTACGCGTATAATCAAATGGACCGGCCCTCGAATACAGCGGCGCGGGAGCGGGCAACGAGCGGTGCACTCGGTAACCGCCCGCGCCGCCGCCGCTGCCGCCCCGCTGCCCACAAAATTCGAGGCCGAGGCCTAAGACATTGAATGCTGCTGCATAGTTGTAGAGGTGAGGTTGCCCTATACACGCCATGATTTTACTAATTTATTTGTTTGTCGCTATATTGTAGTGTAAGTTCACTGTCACCCGAGTGGATTGGCCAAGACCTGACTGTTCGGTATCGTCCCGGTGAATGGATCCCTAGAGAAGAATTTTCTTTGCCCACGAGTAACTTGTGCCTCCTAGCTCCGATACGAGGCTCTGATAGCGTGCCTTACAATGTTGAAAACGGGAACATAACAAGTGGTACGCTGGTAAAAACTATCCTAATTGAAATTCGAAAAATAAATTCCTATTTAGTTCATATTAGAGCTTATATCGCTTATAATTTAACAAACGCCAGGTTATGCAATAAACTGTGATCTCTATACGGATACGAGCGGCGTTCTCGTTCCTTGGCCGATAGGAAGACATGGCGTTTTCGGCTGGTTCATCATCTGTATAACATATCTTTAGAAACCTCATAAAAACGAAGTGAAGTTTGCGAAATTTCGCCTACTTGTCACAACTGCTGTACTAAGTTTGCCTAAGATTAGGGCTGCCATCCGTCCGGGTTTCAAGAAGTGTCCGGGGAAAACCCTGACACTTTTCATGTAAGGAAGCAACTCATTGAATTTAAATATATGTTAATTGTAAATGAATAACAAATTAGGTATTATTTTGTTTAAAAAAATCGTACTCGTTCGGGGAAAAAATGCGATTTACACCAAATGTCCGGGTATTTTAATGTTTGACGAAATTCGAGATGGCAAACCTACCTTTTTTTTTTAACGACGAAAAAAATCATCAAATGACCCCTCCCGCTGTGGGTTAGCAGCGGTGAGGGAGTGTCAGACTCTTACTGACTAAAAGCCGTCGTGTTCCGTCGTAGGCCTTCTTATGTGCTAGGGCCGCGGTACCTCTTTCGAACAACCCGCAGCCCATGGCAAACCTACCTAAGATTAGTTTATTGTTTTTAGATCATTACAACTATTACCAACAAGCAATGAACACTTTTCATGTAAGGAAGCAACTCATTGAATTTAAATATATGTTAATTGTAAATGAATAACAAATTAGGTATTATTTTGTTTAAAAAAAATCGTACTCGTTCGGGGAAAAAATGCGATTTACACCAAATGTCCGGGTATTTTAATGTTTGTAGGGTTTGGCGAAATTCGAGATGGCAAACCTACCTTTTTTTTTTTAACGACGAAAAAAATCATCAAATGACCCCTCCCGCTGTGGGTTTGCAGCGGTGAGGGAGTGTCAGACTCTTACTGACTAAAAGCCGTCGTGTTCCGTCGTAGGCCTTCTTATGTGCTAGGGCCGCGGTACCTCTTTCGAACAACCCGCAGCCCATGGCAAACCTACCTAAGATTAGTTTATTGTTTTTAGATCATTACAACTATTACCAACAAGCAATGAAAATTCAGAAAGTCTGCCTCATACAGAATACAGCTACACTTTCCCTATAGTTTATTAAAATCGCTAGTAACGATTCGCTACAGCTACTTAATCCAAATAATCTCAATTCTTTTTAAGGTATTTCTGAAGATGGAGGCTACGTTGTCCTTCCTCAGGAAGACGTCATGGGATTGAAGGACGATGATAACATCTTCAAACGAAACGATAACGGTTCGGACTCAGATGATAATCCAAAACCAGAAGAACTAAGTGAGCGCAACGAACAGGTGCAGAATGATGTTGATTTATATCTGAATTATTTTGGCAATTAGCTGGCAGACTATTTTCGACCTCAATGACTTGCAGGGTCATCGAAGAGTAGTCGTCCGTACATCAAGGGCTTTATTGAGTGGAAGCGAAGAGAAAGTAAATATTGCCTTCCAAGGCTCCGATAAGTATCTAACGCTGCCACATCGACGTCCACATCACGCGCAAATCGATTTGGAAGCAAGAGCTGATGAAAATGAGCTCGTTCGAATTGGGTACTGTCATATTATACTACTAATTACTTTTATTGAATCACATAGTACCTACAATTATTACTTTGTTAGTTTAAAACCGGCTAAAAAAATGCTTTTGGTAGCTGAACTGTTTTCCCATAGTATGAATGAAAGAGAGAGAAATTCGTATGATCGTATGACCTTAGAACTTAAAACAGGTGAGTAGGTTACTACAATTCGTCATCTTCAGCCAATAAGATCTTGCTGGACTATCTATGTACTCGAAGGTAATTCCATGTCTCCCAAGGCGTACCTAAGCGAACCACTACTATTCGTAATATAACACACCAATATTAAATTCTCAGCGCATCTGGGCGTATTGCAATTGCTGTAGCAGATAGCACACGAAGAACGCGCACAATAATAACACTGCAAGTTGGTAATACGGGACTAGCTGCGGCACGATTCAGGTTTTTAGATATTTTTAACTACTTACTTGTCTTTTTCTCCCTATCAATGTTATATAACAAAATAACTGATATCTAATGATAGACTGGACAGGAACCGGTTTAGGCTCTTTTCGGTACTTTCCTATATCCTACGAACGTAGCGCATCTGCTGGGGAGTTTGTTGCGCCACTTCTTCTCAAAAACACATAGGAAGAGGTGAAGGCTCTGGGTGGGTTTTGGGGGCTGTCTTTTGTAAATTTCTGACGTTCGAAAAGTGCTGTTTTGCAGCCAAGTTTGAATAAATGATTTTTTATTTTCATTCTGTCCTGTGGGTAATTGTTTTTGTAAAGCAGAATAAGTATATAAACATAATGAAACTAAAATGATATTTACAATTGTGTATCTTTATATAGAGTCATAACGAGGGACTGTGGGCCAGCTTTGTCCGACTTCGTGAATGAGAAAAATAAACAATTGACGATGGCTGGACCTGTGCTGATCCCGCCGCGCCATACAAGAACTGTGCGACTAGAGCTACCAGTCGAGATTCCTATCGATGTCGCCCATTGTTCCGGTAAATATATCTAACTAGCTGTTTTCCTGAGATTTCACTCGCGTCCAGGGGGAACTCCTACCCTGATAAAATATAGCTTGTGTTACTTATATGTAGGTAGGTAGGTTAGCTTATCAATAGTGAAACAAAAAATGTTTCCTATTTATTGTATATGTGGTATAACTAGAGCTTTTTTTCTAATTTGATGATTTTTTCTATGTAGTCTCATTAGTGAATGATGAAGAGAAGTCGATAGCTGTAAGAGAAGTGGCCATAAAAAAGGGAGACCGGTGCTTTTGCGTCTGGCATTGCGACTGTGTTTGTCTAAGTAAGTCCAATAATAAAAGTAGCATAATACCCCTACTTGCCGCCTTATTGCGAACACGACTAGTTTCCGGGATCCTGGTTAGTGACCTATCGAGACGTCTGCACCTGCCACCTTTAATATGAATTTATTAAATTTTTAAAGGCAGCTGGTGCCACAATTGTCAGAAGCTAAGTCAATAGTCAGTCGTAGAATTCTAGTAGAGACATACAAAAAAATAGGGTACCTACTAGAGCTCTTGAAAAATAGTGGTTATTCCGCAAGGCAATATTCATTTTGTATGTTCTCCTAGCATATCTCCGCCACTCGCTGATACCTTAAAATGGTTCCTGCGCAGCGACTGCCGCAATTTCTTTACCTAGCCCTCAAAACCGCAAAAACGTGAATTGGCATTGCTTTGCTTTATGCTTGCAGCGGAAGATCCCAGGCTCCTCTGCCGAGAGATGCCAGAGGCTCGGCAGTCGGCCGCAGGGCTCTCGAGTCGCGGCAGAACTCGGCATGCTCGCTCGTGCTGTTACCGTGACGTTGTATCACTCAACGTATTCGTCGTCTTTGCTGGCGTTATTGTGACGCTTTTATTTTTTGGCTAGTATACCTTACATGAGTTAGAGATGTGATGTTTTTTTAATTAAAAAAAACTTGAGAATAAGTCCCATGCTGTTTTTCAGGTTGCTTAAAAGCATTTCTGGGGCTTATCTTTAGTTGTATCGGCTCTTGGGGTTTGTGTCATATAGTCCAGGTGCCCCGTAAACTTGATCATTACTACGAAGCCAGCCTAAAATGTCGCCCCGTTGAATACGATTGTGAGGGCTATGCAATTCATCCCGATACAAAGGAGAGGACTGTTCGTATGTTCAGCAGGTAACACCTTAATAATAATTTTAAAAAACATAAATAGGAAGGTGTCTTACCAAGTGAATGACAAAATAACAACTGAATAGACACCTATATAGATACATATATAATAGATATACTTAGATACTTAAATACACTTAGATAAAAAATATTTTACGATAGTAAAAATCTCCTGACTAGGTAGGTACTAACAAATTATTCTTTATCATATATCTCCTCGCTTTCTTGCAGAACCATGGAATTTATACTAAATGTGATATTCTTTGTGACTGTGCCTTGCATTATCGTTGCGGAATCGATCAAGGGGTTGATCTCACATTTTAGAAGCAAGAAAACAGACAATGGTGGTAGGATGTCATGCCAGAGCAATAGTAAAAAGTGTTTTAGCACACAGGACATGCAGGTATACCTATTTTTTTTACGTCATAGATAATTTATTTCTTGGAAACAGTAAGGAATTGCACTTGTAAGTATACATATAACATGCTTTAATAAAATTGGATTGATGTTATTGTAGATAGATGATTTCTCGAATATTTAGTGTGAAAAGTGCAATTCCTGACTGTTTGTAGGGGATGGCGTTGCGCTGGCGGCGGCGTCGCGGTGGCCTGCGTAGGTGGATGACACCTCAGGCACAGGAACTATCTAAAGAACTTTGGAAGGAAGGGCTCTCGCCGGTCAAATGCGAATTTGTAAGAGCTGATCTTTGCGATATTTCATTGTTTAGAATCTATTCGCTTTAAGCGAAGGCAAGCGTTTAATGTCTAGGTTGTGCTACAAAATAATGGCGATTTTTATTCCAGTCCGGTACGTATATCTACATATGAAAAAATTCAAATGAATAATTGAAATACAACAGATGCGGCCGCTGCTACGGGATATCCGGCACGAGCCTTCATTGCTCACCGAGACGCGCTGCCCCGACTCATGCGCCGACTCCGAGCAAGACGACACGGACTACGTCCTCACTCAGATGCAGAAGAGTAGAGAATCACTTTCTGTGAGGTTTTTCATGCAAACATTAATGCTACCTTGTCATGTACATAATTGTGCTACCTTGTCAAGCAGCTTTCATCGTCATTTCTTCATCCATTTCTTATCAGGTAGCTTTCGTATAAATACCTACACAAAGAGTCTTTGACCCTTCCTTGAGCTTAAACAAGGTAGTACCTAGGTCAGTTCTTCTAAATATTTTTTGAATACTTGCAGCTTGTATTTACTAAACTGCCAAGAACATACGTAGCCCTTTTTCGCCCTTCTTGTATGTACGCATGTAATGTTCTTCGTCATACGTAGGACTTTCAGGATAACGTTGGATTCTCCTTGGTTACCCAAGTGTTCTTAGAAATTATTTAAAATATAATTAGGTACCTACATGGTGTTTATAGTAACGCCGTGCACTCATCATCCTCCTGACTTCAGGTATTCCAATTTTTTGGGGGTGGCGCAGCATACCCATTTTCTTCCATACCCTTCGGTCTATCGCAATTTCACAAGTTACATTATCTAAACAACACATTGTATAAAACAATCCATCCATCGTTTCTTTGGTTCCTTCTCTATACCTACCTATCCATCGTTCGTTCATACTCAAGTAGTTAAGAACATAACATGACTGCCAAGAAAAGTTATGTATATGTAACATGGCACACCACTAGGGCTGCCATCCGTCCGGGTTTCCCCGGATTTGTCCTCGTTTGGAGCCCGTCCGGGGGCCGTCCGGGTGGGTTTTGAAGAAGTTTCCGGGGAAAACCCGGACCATTGTGTCAAATTAAAAAATAATATGAAAATGAGGTCTTGTTTTTTACATATAATTTTTGGTCTCTTCCGGCGAATGAATGAATGAATGAATGAATGAATGAATGATATATTTATTTGCAAGAATATAGGTAGTTAACATCAGTTCTTAACATCTAAGGGTTTCACTATATTCGGCATTTCTGCCGTGCAAATATTTAGATTTTTTCATCTTCCACATAGCATGCAGTACACATTTGTCTAATAATAATCAATTACATAAAGTTACAATAATTTCACACTTAAATTTAGATTTCATGCAATTAATAAGATTAAATACAATTCTATTCATTAAATTATTATATTACCAATATTATATTATATTAAATTAAAAGTAATTATAGTAATTAAATAAGTTTTACAATTTACACTCAAGATATTCATTGATGGAATAAAAAAATCTCTCACACAACCAGTTATATACCTTCTTATTAAATTCTAAATCTGTAGCACTTCTAAATTCTACAGGTAAGTGGTTAAATATTTTCACCGCCATGGTATAGCAATTTTTGTCGCATAGTTTTAACCTATTTCGAGGAACCACAAGAGGCTTTTGAGCTACTTTCCTCCTAGACAAACCTCTTATCTCTTTCAAAGAGTGAGTAATTATTTCTTACAAACTTGCAGGTTTCAAATATATATAGTGATGGTAGGGTAAGCAGCTTTTGTTTAATAAATATAGGTTTACAAGAGTCTGTCCACTTTAAATTAAAGATTGATCTTACACATTTCTTTTGGGCTATGAATGCTCTCTGGGCATCTGTTGAATTCCCCCATATAGTGAAAAAATGCAATTTACGCCAAATGTCCGGGTTTTTTTAATCTATGCCCGGGTTTGGCGAAATTCGAGATGGCAGCCCTACACACCAACTTATTTACAAAGAGATAAACTATATACCTACACAACTTGCGTAACACATACGGTCGGTTGCAAATAATTTAAATATGTAGGTAGTTTTTGAAAATTAAAATCAAAGGAATTAAAATCATTTATGCAAAACAGCACTTTTCGAACGCCAACATTTACCTAGTAAGAAAGCTTCCTTAACTGCTAAAAGCCCCATGGTATTATGTGCCTATGGTAGGTACATTAAAAGTTTACGGAAAAGCGAGCGAACGAAACGAACGATTTTGTTGTTTTGAGACATTTTGATTTCGTTATGAGCAAAAGTCTAAACTACCCGCACAGTTGCGAGTGCGAGTTACAAATATTGCACGGTGCACGGGCCGCATGCAGCTGTCACAAGCCTAATTTCCAAAGTGTAACTTTAGCCATAGGTACCTTACAATTTTCTTTAATTTTTCCAGATTTTGAAGCAAAAGCCCAAGTCCTGATCGGCAGTAAAAATACAGTACGCAGTATACATGCTTGATCTACAATATTTATTGCTTTGGTTTTACTAATACGTTTACATACATATTCATATTTGTTTTAAAGTTATAACTATAATAATTTTAATAAGTATTTTGTGCCCGATTGTTGTTTGAGTCAATTTTAAGATACATGCCTTCACAAATAGGTAAGTATGACTGTTATAAGAAATTGATTAAAGACTTGTATTAATGTTTTTTTTTTTTTTTAATTTATACCTATACTTAGCGAAGGTATGGTATTCTATAATATGTAGAGTCACATGATCTTCATTAATTTATGCTCATAACTACACGTATATCCTTCTCCCTAATGTGTTGGGGTCGGCTTCCGCTTCCAGTCTTAACTGGATGCAGCCAAGTACCGGTTTCAGACTACCCCCAGTAAAAATATACCTTTTGGTGGTTGTCAGACTTTCTGGCATCTGACTACCTTCAACGACTGCCCGAGATGTTCAAATAACATCCAATATAACGTGGCTTCAGCAAAATGGACAACAGCTGCATGCTGTTTAGGCCACAGCATAGGTACACCTGGGTACACCCCAAATCAAACGCCTCATTCGCTGTCAAAAATATGTCAAATTGTCAAGTTGACGTAAAGACAGCTGATGTGAGACGTCAAACTTAAAGAACTTGAGCGAGATCGATTTCGAACCGTAGCGGCGGCGTTGTATCTTATCATTACATTATTATTATTAGAAAGCCATATCATCCAGTTACGCAACGCATTAGGCGATGTAAGTAATGCGTTTATTACTCAGGCCGATAGTTATAGCTAGGAAGGCGCTGCAGGCGAACAGAAGCGTGCAGTTAAAGCATCCATTTACAACAGGTACGACGCTTGTAGCACGCGTGTGTGTATATTAACGATATATAAATACGGAAGGACCTCGTTCACGGTCTATTTTGGAAACGTGCCAGTTTGATACGAGAAGTAAAACATACAAACTTGATTCGTGTTTCTAGCGTTAGTTTGGAGAGCCATGGAAGATAAAGAGTCTTTGAAGAAAAGATTGACGCCTCTACAGTATCATGTTACTCAGGAAGCTGGAACTGAAAGACCGTATACAGGTTAGACCAGGACTATCGTTTTTTGGACTAATTCAGTTTGTGTCAAGAATTACCATGGCATATTTTAAAATCATGATTAGGATTTATTTATGAAATTATATTTTTCCTACTATTTCAGGATGTTATAACAAATTCTATGAAGAGGGCATGTATTGTTGTGTAGTTTGTAGACAAGATCTATTTACATCTAAGACAAAGTATGACTCAGGATGTGGTTGGCCCGCATTCAATGATGTTCTCTCCAAAGAAAAAGTTACCCTACACCAGGACACAAGCGCAGGTATGCTAATATGCATCTAGTCTATTTTACTGTATGTGACTAAGCGCATGAAAAATAACTGTTAATTTACAGTTGTCTGTCTTGCTTATTTGTTTTGTCTTTCTGAGTCCATATTTTAAAGTCATAGAAAATATTGGTGATTTTATTAGACTTATAGTTATATAGACTCTCATAACCAATCAATTTCAGTTGTCAAATAGCTAATTTGACCAATGGGTAGCTATTACACAGCTGGTTATTGTTAAGTCATTATTACCATTACATGATGTAAATCATCAATAGTGTTTTAAGGTAACTAATTAGGTAGTTACTAGCTTGAACTGACAGTAGATTATACTCACAAAATCACCATTTTTTCATCCATGTATGTGTAACCTTCAAAGCATTCATTGAAATTAACAATATGGAACAAATTTTCATTGCCATTTGGTACTACATTAAGCATTTAAACATAAAAGAATGATAACAATAGTGTTCCGAAAGCAAGCCTCCATTCAAGGTTGTTGTCTAATTCCTTCCACTATCTAATCCTTTGGTTCCATTTTAATAGTAAATGACAGAATAAATTACTCAAATCATCCAACAAGTATTTATTCATGGATTTTAAAATTTCTTAAACATTGAATAGGTGGGCATGACCATCACACTGTCATTTATTAATAGAATTGGAGACTGACTATTATATGTGTATGATACCTCATAGCTTTTTCTGCAATATAACATATTATTAATTTTATAAACATTAAATTATGTATTTATATAAACTACCTATTTTTGTTACCAAAATATATATATATATTTACATTTCTTAGCCTTAGAGTGGATGATGTTTAAAAACATTTTTGTTTGTGTTGTCTAGAACCATAAAAGAAGTAAAATACAGATAAATTACTTTTTATATACCTAGTTATTTTCTGCTGTGTAATACTTATGTACACAACAAACTAAATATAACAAGTCATGGCCAATTTTTTATACTTATCAATAACATAGATAATTTAATTGATTACATATAAAATTTCATCATCATTAGCTGCCTACTGTATTGTGACATCTTATTTACCGTCATGATATCAAGTTGCCTTGCACAAGTTACTTGTATGGATATCAATGCTACTTCCATATACACTTACATTGCCTTATATGCACTTGTGTCCTGATCATGGTCATGACCTTCAACTTGAACACTGTGCAATATGGATAAATAAGGTTTTATAATTACATTCCCTCTGAAGGCAATCCTTAGTTATTTAAAGATTGGAGACCCAACCCCTAATATTCGTAGGATTGTGTTGCTTAAGATACAACATTTTAAATTCGATTCAAGTTTCAGGAAGTTAGTTAATTCCTTCAAAATCCAATTAACCTAATAAGACGCCTATAGGTACATGCAATTATCATTTTATCAAAGGAAATAAAGCAAGACACTGACTGCTTATTATATTTTATTCCCCACTAGAAGTCATAGTAAAAATAAAACAATATCTCTTCAATCTGTGATAAATTATCTTTGTTCTCGCTTTTCTCACTGATCCATATTTGTTATTAGAGATAGATATGTTTAGTTTAATACCATATCTCGTAAATGTTATGAATACAGACTGCATTGGAACAATAGTATTTGTGAAGTCCTTTCACATGTATACACCGCGACTTTTTAGTCGTCTTACAAAGGTGGTCCACTGAATGTATCCGACATAAAATACCACTAGACATGATTATTAATTTTATAGCATTAATTAAGATAATAGGTGCAAAGAAAAATAAATAATACATTAGAAATAGGAAACATCCTGTTAATAATGTTTACGTATCAAACGGTAGAAAGTAGGTACCTTCCCAGCGCTCGAGTCGAGTGATCGTTCCATCTCCATTTTTTACGAGACAAAATATCGTAAGCCAATCTAGCACAGTCCACGTGGACTGTCATCCAATGAGATTCATTCCACGAGCGGCACGACGGCACCGCCAAAGACGACGACGGCACTTTTCAAAGAGTCCACGTGGACTTTGATAAATGCCGCCTTTTACTTAAAAATAGGTTTTAAAGGTCATTCTGTGGCTCAGTTGCCGTCCGAACTCCGCAAGTTGCGGAAGTGTGCGCGCACTACCGGTAATCAAGTGTTGTTCGCGATCGCTACGAGTGAATAGGGTATACGTCTTGCATGATGAGTGATAGGAACCGTCGCTACTCGAATATCGAGTACCTACAAATGGTACGCGTGTACGCAATAGCTGGTGACAATTTAAGGGAAGCAAGAAGATTGTACGCTGCGCCTAACAATCTAATAATGTTACGGAACCGAGGAGTGATCAACCCGCACGAAATAAAAATAATAATATTGCAACGCGCGCGGCGCGTGTGACTATTGTGCGCCCTGAGCCGCGTGGGGCTACCGGTAACCCAGCGAGCGGTAGGCCATTTATCGCGCGCGAGTACAGAGAGTGACAGAGGCCTGATAATAGGTACGTCATTGTCAACTTACATCACTTTGTTTTGGTTTGATTACGAAAAATGTTTCTGACGGTCCTAAGCCCGTAAAAGTATGAAGGAAGAATTGGAATTAAGTGTTACAAATTAAGTAAGAGTGCAAGTTTACAAACTGCTACATAATGAGAACATTAAGATTGCAATAGTAAGAAACTTATTTTGCGCTAGGGTGAATGAACTTTGATAAAGACGCCGCGCCGCGCCGCGCCGCTCCATTGATACAAGACTCGGGCCGCGCTCACTACAGGGTGTTTTTATAATCTATGTCATGCGTCATAATAATGAATTTATTTTTATTTTTGAATTATTCAAATGTCATAAATATATATATTTTTGTAATGAACGTGTTCTAGACATTGGATACATGAAGTGGGCTGCCGTTGTAAGACGACTAAAATGTCACGGTGTATATGTCACCGTAAGATTACAAACATCGTTAGATTACAATCTATCTCGAGAGATTGTAAACTGTCGAATTATTGTGAACCGTAACATCTGATTGCAATTTAACGCATTATTTTTCGCTATATTATAATCTATCGATGAGAAATTGTCAAATTGTCAACTGTCCGAAAGCTCTCCCTGATTGGTCAGTCTTTATGTAAGATCGACCAATAATCCGTTCTGTTCCCATGGAGTTCCCGTAGAGTTAGGAATGAAATAGAGGTATCAGTTAAATAAAATAAATGCTCTTCAAAAATTCTTCAAGGATTTATTATTTAGTACGAGTATGTAATTAATATTCCTGACATATGGAGAGGACAAATTGTAACGAAATATTTATTCTTCAAACACAAATTGAAATTGGAAACATATTGATTTCTGACACTTACGCGAATATTAGACATTTAAATAAAACTACTTTTACGGATTTTATCGCGGTTATATTATATTATTTAATCCCGACGTTTAAAACCGACCGCGATAAAATCCGTAAAAGTAGTTTTATTTAAATGAACCTGGAAAATTATAAGAAACTTTTATAAAAAAAAAAAAACAAAACAATTAGGTAGTTTGTCTTCAAACACAAATTCATTCCTAACTCTACGGGAACTCCATGGCAACAGAACGGCTGGCCGTGATTGGTCGATCTTACAAAAAGACTGACCAATCAGGGTGAGCTTTCGGACAGTTGATAATTTGACAATTTCTCATCGATAGATTATAATATAGCGAAAAATAATGCGTTAAATTGCAATCAGATGTTACGGTTCACAATAATTCGACAGTTTACAATCTCTCGAGATAGATTGTAATCTAACGATGTTTGTAATCTTACGGTGACATATATATACATAATATAATATGTATCATATTTTAACAATAGGCTTCCAAGATATTGGATTAGCCTAAACAAGCAAATGTCTATAGCTACAGAACAAAATAGAGTACCATAATATTATTTTTGGTTACTTTACCCCTTTAAAAAGTGCTTCTGAATACATATTTAGATTTCGAATAATATACCTAACAGCATGTGCTTTAGTTTTGATCTTGTGATATGCACGATTAACCCTGTAAGAAAATATTGTAGGTGTAAGTATGTATTATATTTAATTATTGGAAATTATATGCTTGAAGTTATGAAATATTAACTCAATATCTTAATGACATACCAGTAACAACTGACAAGTACTTATTAAGGTACTTGTTAAAAATATGAATGGTGTCCCTATTTTGCAGTAGATATTGATTTATCCCAATGTACATGTAAATATTACTTTGAATAGTTTATTTATGCCTGCCATAAAGCCAGGTGACGGGAAAGTGGATTCTGGTGCTAATACATTTTATCTTTTTTCTGTCTTCCCCGTACCTTTGACCATCCTCCGACACAATCCTGACTCTCTACAACAAACGTAAGTCGGCCTTGATTGGTAATCACTGGTTAATTTCAATTTGATGCTTTATCTACCTGCGTATAACATTTGGAAATGCACTGTATGTCAAACGTTGCCCATATAAACACACCTCACTCGCAAATAATATTGCAATGTATTCATGCTATTTTACATATTTACTCTAATCTCGTTCACCGCTCTGGTTGGGCGATCACAAACAATACACGAATGATCACACGATCCAATATGGATGCGGCCTTAACATTGGTATTCTGCATCACTCGTGATCTGTTACACGCCTCTATTGTGACTTCACCGTAACCGTTGTGGAATGCGCATGATGAATAATATGCATTTGTCCTCGCCACCTGAACTGCCCCGTCTTGTCCCGTCCCGCCTGTGCTCCTCCTGGATGGCTGCCGGCTGGACACTGCATCGCGACCGCGGTGACGACGCGCGACCAACACCACCCTCACGACACGACAACTGTGAACATCATATTCGGATTTATTCATATCATTCATTGTTCAATGTGAAATGTAAATAAATGGCTTCTTGGTGAATGGACCTGGTGTGTGAATTCAAGTTGGAGCAAATATATTACTGGTTTTAACACGGCCAGGTTTGGTGCGAACTGAGGTGCGATGCTCCAAGTGCTCCGCTCACCTGGGACACGTGTTCGATGACGGGCCAGCGCCCACACGAAAACGTTTTTGCATTAATTCTGCCTCCTTGGACTTCATACCTGCTGAAGAAAGGAAAGACTAACGTGTCCCCGTGTGAATTACCATCAAATAATAAACTTTGCTTGATTTTCTACATTCAATACAATAACATTTATAATGCTATTGAGCATAATCAATGATTAGATTGAAAGCCTTATTGTAGACTTAAGTACATAAATGCTTTGATCAAATTATTTGGCAGAAAACCATATTAATAATAGGCAATTAAAACCCTATCTTCCAGGATATTTTATATTCGATCGCAGAAACGTATAATGTATTTTTGTACAAAGTGCCACTAAAAACCATGTGCCTAATCAAGGTTCTTAACAGACAATTTGTCTATATTTTTGTAAAGCAAATCTACCAATTGTTAACGCTTCTATAAGGCAGCTTTTAATTTGAAGCAGAAGTCAAGAATTTAGTTACCATATCAAGTCATTGTTTTAATTTTATAGCTACTCCTTCGAATAATCTCCTACCTACATAATAACCATGAGTTGAACATATGTCCAATGGCTTGTAAAACATGACTATCAAGAGTGTGGGGGGGTTATTTATGGATTATGGATCGAGTGAATCTTGATTTGTTATTAATTTATTATTTATCTGGATAATACATGTAGAACTACTATGGAATAGAGTACAAATCTTTGTTCACAGTAATTGCTGCTTATTTATTAGATGCATAGATATTATTTTTTATTAATACAATAAAGGTTTTTTGTAATTACCATATGCTTTTTTTTTCATCCTTATCTCTCAATCACTTCAGTACATCTTTTGTAGTCATTACTCAATAAAACAATTGAATAATCTTGGTGAGTCTTTTATTATAGTATGGTAGTAGGTAATTTATATGCACAAGTTGCTCATACATGGCACTGATGTTTTACAACGGTCAAAAATCATGAAAAATGTTGCAACCACATTAAATGTCTTGTTCAGTTACCTATTACAATAATTAATACACTTTTAACTTAATCTACGTACATAATTACAATTACTTTCTCAACATAACATTCTATGCATACTCAAATTCATCTTCTTGATCACATTATGTAGTTTAATACACTTCATACAATATTTAGTAATATAGATATTGAATAACTTTGTTCAAGCTCTCTTGAAGTTTTGGCTACATTTTTACATTTCTACATCATTATTGCACAATTTGGTGTGGTTGGTGCAGTCTGTTTAAAATATTCAATTTTAGGCCGTATTTTTGTGATTGATTACTTTTATATGTGGATACCATCCACAGCAAATAATTCTATTGCTAACAACTGTAGTTTAATGGTAAATGCACATACATTTTAAACATTGCAATTAAAATAACGTAGTGGAATAAATGCCAGTGCTTCTTTTCGTAACATTTTAATTATCAGAATAACGACATAAGAAACGCGAGTATCACAATGTCACTGTACAACTAAGATTATTATAATTGATTATAATACCAATTATTATAAAAACTCAGTGTGACCATGACCTAACGAAAAATTTAATAATTTTTATTTTTTTTATCTTTTAGGTATGTAAAAGGTAATATTACAGGATACGAAATAAAAGCAATTCATACATAATGCACCAACCTGGACTGCACAGATTCTACATAGCGTAAATTGGTCACGTTCATATTGTCAATGAGTAGTTCTACTCGTTACTAACTTGTGTCTGTACAATTTACATGAGGCTTGTCTGTACCGATGCCTCCGTCTCATATCACGTCACATGTATATCATACATCGCCCACACATTCACACTACTCTCTCGCATACCTATAATAGTGAATACGTATCAAAATAAAACAAATTTTAACAGCGTCTGTCGGCACAACCTAAACAGTAAAAGCAGAGAGACAACTCGCAAGTCTTACAAATAAATGAAAATAAAATACTTCAATGATTTAATACAAATAAATGAATGAATATACGGAACCCTATGATCCTACTATTGTCGTAACTGTAAAGTAATGCGATATGCCGTAACTATTATTAGATGAATTATCTAAGTCTATCATTTAATAAAATCTATTGTTTCTGCAAACATATAATTATTTACTTTCCCTGCGCTAATGAATACTTACAGTTTGTGCCATAAAGGAGACGATCACCGATATATTTATCCTTTTTCTTTTGCTGATATTATTCAGCTGAATAGACTTTATAAACTTAATACTATGTAAATGCTTCACCTCATGACTAACAATAAAAATAATAATTATGGTCACGCGTCTAATGAGAATATTTTTGGCTTTATTTAACAATATACATACCATGTAATAAAAATTAATAAATTTAGATGAATATTGAATCAACTGCTTTACCAATATAATAATATAATCTCAAACGTAAATTAGAAGCCATAAGCGATTTTAAATAAATTAACAATTATTTTACATATATCTATTACTAACTAGTAACTATCGAAAGCAAACAAGCAGCTTAAGCCATCATTGTCTCGTTAGGTTTAATACGTGATATAAATTATACGAACTACACTCATTTCGTAATAAAATGCTTAATATGTACCAATCAATGCTCTAACAAACACTAAAAATAATAAAAATATTTCGAAATAGGAATACACATAAACAGAATGAAATGATAGTTCCATTCAGTCCGTCTCCATTCAGCAGTGAGCAGCCAGTCGAGCGGCACTGCGCCGGCCCGCCTCTGTATTGATGTGTTTCCCACAACTGCCTCACAACTATCATCACAGTGAATAAGCTGACTCCATACTAAAGTAACGTTTCTACGGTACTCTACTATTTATACTTTACAAGGTCGCCTAATCATCTGCCAGTCTTCGTTTGCAGCCATAATATTTCGTATTATTCCAAAAATTCGTATCTAAACTTCTAATATCTATCTACATTATCCGATCTTACCGTACATCAGTTAAAAGAAACACGTCAATAAGAGATCACATCGCTAAAAGAACAAATAATGCTAATACACAACACTACGACGATTTATAGTTAGTGGACTGCACTTTATTATCGATCTCTTCTCTTGTAAAAATATTACCTCTATTATATCCAATCGGCAGCAGTTTTACATTTAAAATAGGTATTGCTTTCTATTTAGATTTCCGTCACAGATTTCCGCATGGTGCTTCACCGTCTGTGAACAGGTTCGGCTGCGTGAGTCCACGGGTAGGCACTGAGGCTAGGGCCGGGCGGGCGCGGGCGGCGCCGGCGGCCTGCGCTAATGGCCTTTGGCCGCCTCCTTCGCCGCCATGATCAGCGGCGTCAGCGACGCCAGCGGCCGCGCCATTTTCAAGAACGGGTGCTGTAATATGTTCAAATCATTTAACTAGGAAGGCTATAGCTGCATAAACGTATAGCAATTATGGTAACAATGTACACATCATCATTGCTGTCCTATAATATATTATTAATTTATAGAACAGGGTCAGGCAAATTCCTTCTTGTTGTATAATAGACTTGAAAATATTGGACAAATCTGCTATTTGACAACTAAAAATAGTCCGGTTATCGTCATAGTCAAATGGCAACACTGGAGATGTCAACTTATTATCTCGCAATAAATAGCGAATATGTTTAGCAAAACGAATGATTAATGTAAAATGTACCTTTAATAAATCGAGGGCGGTGGCGCGCCTGTCGACGTCCACCTCGAGGCACTGGTCGAGGAAGTCCTGGAAGACTGTGCTGAGCTTCTCCTTATCCTTGATGTCCGGCTTGCCGTTTGTCGCTATGAGGTATAGCGCTCGCAACGGATTTTCATTCAAATAAGGTGGTTCACCCTCTATCATTTCAATGGCCATAATACCGAGTGACCACACATCCACCTGAAAATAATAAACACATTCTTCAGGGCTCAAGTCCAATAGTCGTTGTTGCAATTGTGTAAGAAGCCTAAGACCTAAAGGCTTGAAGTACAGATTAAATATGCATTTTTAATCTATATTTACACGAAAATATTCAGCAACCGTAATTTATCCATGTAGTAGACAAGTCCTCATCAAAACAATCACGCAATTTAAACATTCATAGGTAAAATAATGTTTTAAGTATAAGAAACAATACGAGTTACGAACCTTAGGGCCATACTGCTTCCGCGTAACAACCTCAGGCGCCATCCAATAAGGCGTGCCGACCATTGTCGTGCGTTTATTTTGTTCAGGCGATATTTGGGCGCAGAAACCGAAGTCAGCTGGAAAATTCAGTATGTATGTTGATTAGCTAATATTTAGTTATGTAGATCTATGAGCGAACTGGTAAGTAGAAGAAAATTAAACATCAGTAAATGAGGATACTCACTCAGCTTGACTTGTCCATCTAATCCAAGCAGTATGTTGTCGGACTTGATGTCTCGATGTATGACGTGGTTGGTGTGCAGGAAGTGCAGCGCCTGCAGCACCTCCCGGCACACGGCGGCGATCTGTCCCTCGTCCATACACGTCTCCGTCACCACGTCGGTCAGAGAACCGCCCGCTAAATATTCCATTACCACCCACAATTCCTATAAAAACATTAAATATTGTTTTTAACTTTCACAGAAATTAAAAATGTTTCGTTAAATGCGCTAGTAGTGCCATGAAACTGTTTTATTTTAAATCAACATCAATCAAATCAAAGGTGAAACGATCTATCTACGAAAAGTAGTTATCCGATGATACTCACTTCATTAACTAGATAACTATCAAGATAGTTGACTACATTATTATGTTTGTTCTCCCGCATAACGAGAATCTCATTTATGATCAGTTCTTTCTTAGGCTGCTGGCTAAGATTCATTTGTTTGATCGCTACTTCCATGCCTGTCGATGTCTCTATTGCCGTATACACTGTACCTGATGCACTGTAAAAGAAAAGAACATCATTTCAATTCTCTCTATATTCCGAATGTGACATATTTTGAGAGTATGTGGGCTCTCAGTCAAACTTACCCCTGGCCAATCTTCTCCATTTTAGTATATTTCCTATTGGGGTCGCCAACACTAACGATAGTTCTTAATTTTTCTAATATTTCCTCATCAGTCATTTTCTTTTTCCTCTGTTGCTGGGCAGTCGCTCTTCTGTAAAACGGGAAATAGAAAATATGATAGAGCAGTTGTTAATGTGAGATATTTTTGCACATGGAAAACATTGAGTGGTATCCGTACGGTGTGTCGGCGGTGAGCGGGGCGCCGTTGGGCGGCGGCGCGTGCGGCGGCGGCGTGTGCGGCGCCAGCGCGGCGCCCGCGGGGTTCTTGTTGCGGTCCAGCACCGCGCCCGACCCCACCTCCGCGCGGCTGCAGATCTGTGGAACCAAATACTCAGTACAGTCTCTAAGCCGACCTTCCGTGCTCAGATGCATTTCATTTCCCCATACTTCTAAAATCCTTTGATATAACATGATAAAAGTTTGTAAAAAAAAATGACAATGTTAGGAAAAATGTTATTATGGCCAATATGATAACATAAAAGGAAAAAGCGTTTAAATTATAGTTTATCCAAAAATATAATCGGAGGAAAATTACACCACTATTATCAACTCAATTATTGTATTTTTTGGCGATTTGTTGATTATACAAACAATCGTTTGTAAAATATAACCAGGATATAACATTTGATAACTAACCGAATGCGTGGTAAGGGCAGGATGCGGCACGTGCGGGGGAGACGCGGGCGCAGGAGCCGGCCGCGGAGGTGGCGCCTCTTCCTCTTCAATAGGCTTCGTGTACTGTAACACAATTTTAATAATCATAATAAAACTGAAAACCTGAAAAGACTGCCAAATTATCTGTGGTTTGATTGACCATTATACATAGAGATGTGATACATACAATGCTCTTGGTGCGATCTGGACGCGAGGGTGGCGGCGGTGGAGGCTCGGGGTGCTCAGTGTCCGTGGGGGTCGATGACGATGGACTACTAGAGGATACCCTGGACACTGAAGATCCTGTCAATAGATATTCATTATATTATAATTAACTCCCAGATTTATATACTTTTTATCTAAACAAAATATAATTTGTTTATCATTTACCTGAGTGTGTTGTGTGCATTTGTGCCGACGTCATGTACTTGGAAGGCGGTGGCTGCGTGGCCGAGGCGTCGTACCACTTGAGCACGTCGAGCACGGCCTGCGGGTTGTTCTTCTGCTCTTGCTTGCTGATGTTGGCGGCCATGAGCAGCCGCGCCCATGCCTCCGGCATGCCCTTAGGACAATTACCAGATAGTCAATATAGGAAACATTTTTTTAACTTTCAAATATCATGCAGTGTCCAATAAAGACTATCTCTATATTGAATAATAACTGGTTATCTTCTTATAAGCAAAAGAACCAGCGAATATACAAAGACCACTTATTAAAAAACTCAGAACAAAAATATACACACTATCACCACCAAGACATTCATGGTTAAGTTGATGCCAGTGGTGGTTTCAATTGTGTTTTGTTAACATGGGCAAGTGTAATAAGCACAAAAATAATTGTTGATATTTTTTTATAATATGTACTACTGGTAAGAAAAACAATCAACATTATAATTTAAGAGTTGTAGGTAATAAAAAATTTACATGCGAAATCTTTGAGTTCACTAACTGATAAATAGAAGTAGAACAAGTACCATCTGCAATATTAAAACAGGTAGGTTCTAAGCAGTCATAGCTGTAATTATTAATGTGCAGGAAACACTAGTCAAGAGTATACCAGCTAGGACTACTGGATAGAAATCAAGCAGTTTTTTGAGTAAAACTCTACACTAAAGAAAGAATCAACATAAGGTACCTACTATGATGCTATCTTAATATTTATTATTGTTATCAGTAGAGACTAACTAAAGCAAGAATTAGAGCAGATATTTGTAATATATGTCCTAAAACTAAAGGTTATAACCATATGGGAAGTAGAATATGCATGCTATACACAGAGACTGCATTGTGAACACAAAATGGAGTAAACATAAAAATTAACTAAACTCAAATAACATAAGGTAAGGAGTGATAAAACAAAACATTAATGTAAGATGTACATTATCACATTATGTAAGGTTGTATGTGAAAATGCACTAAACATATAATAGTATAAGCTATTACTTACTGTCATAGGCAGCTTGAAACAAAAGCGGTAATACATGGAACTCAATTACATGATAAAATTACTTGTTCCTTAAGGACTGTTTTAGATACATGTTATTACAACAGACAGCTAAGTCACCATTACACAGTTTTAAACAATAATGGTCTATAAACATTCCATGGTGTAAACCCGTAAGTCATCAATTCTAAATATACATTCTCTAATTTAAACATGCTTGTTGTTTTATACTTTTTCATTAACTAAACATTACAAGATCCTAATAAGATTATTGTTAAAAGTTAATAGTTTTCAGTAGTAAACAAAGGACATATTGTGTATGGACTTTTATTTGCAATACTAAAGGTTTGCAATGAAATTACTTTGAATAAATAAGGAATTCAACTGAAATGTAAAAAAATAATACTTGATATGCCATTTTAAAAGAAAGCAAAGCATTAAAGCTGTGAGGCATGTTTAGGCAAGAAGCTCTCTGTCTTTCATCAAAGGGTCTGGATAACAATATTTTTAAATAAGTCATTTAAACATGGATGACAAGATTTTGTGAAGTACTAAAAAATGACAAACACAATTATTTTGCAACAAAGGTGCATTAGTGCAAGTTAATCTTGATTTTTTAAATAATTACCCACATGGAATAGTCAGGGTGTAGATATTAATCTATGCATTCTTATCTCAAATTTAGTGTAGACAAATTAATAAACTAAAAACTGTAATTATCAATAATGTAATTTCTAATTACAGTCAATCAAGACCTACAATGCCACATCATAATATTCTAGTGCAATGAATATTTTCATGTGGGTTTATGGGGAGGGATACAACATGATGTGTCATGGGTTTTCCCTGGACACCCAACAGACATGAAGGTATAGTTACTATAACACAAATACAGTTTTATGTTACTTACAGTGAATTCTCCTGTGACTGCATCAAAGCCAACGTGAACCGTGTGCTCAAAATTGGTTGGGTAGCTTATGTTAGGCTTGTTGTCATTGTGAGCAGTACTTTTAGAGCCTTTAATTTTAGCTTTCAGTGTTTTCTTCTTTCTGTCACCACCATCATCAGGTTCTAAAAAGGAATAATAACAATAGATTTATGTAAGAGCTAGACAAATTATGTATTATCAAATTGTAATTATATTTTTTATTGTACAAAAATTGTATTGAAGTGGTTACTTTCTCAATCTGTAGGTCTGTTTATAGAATTGGTGATAGAATAGTTGTTGTCTCTTATTTGGGTACACCTATTGTTTACAAACTCATTAGCACATTAGTTAGCAGATACAAAAAATATATTCAAATGAAACTTCAATTGACTGGATCCCTGCCAAGATTTGTTGTTACCTTTTGGGAGAGGCCTCATGTCCACTGAGGCCACGGAGTCGCCACGGTCCGTGGCACGGTTGCTTGTGAGCCGGACCGGCGGCGCAGGTGGTTTGTCCTCATCACTCGACATTTCGGCGTCTTTAACCCGTGCTATATGCGAGAAAAACATACAACTACTTCATCAATATCTTAATACGATACTGTTAAGTTTTTATTCGTAATGTATGTACTGAAACTAGATGTGAATGTAGTAAAATGGGTAAGAATGTTTCTAGTGCTCCTAAATAGTATCAGGAACATTACAACAGTGTCACTCACTGTTTAATAGTATCAAAATTTGTAATGTAATAAAGATACAAGCAACTGGGCTGAGTGGAAATGCTTGACAATATCATAAAATAAAACTAAACTAAAGCACAATATTACTCATGGACGCGCCCCGCAAAGGTTTGCGAATGCGACAAAAAGATATTGCTTGAATATCAAACTCATATTTCCACCCACCTGGAAAATTATAGAATTATAAGGGTCGACGAAACAATAATATATGGACTTTTATCACATTTCAATTAATCACAACACTTAAAAACACATATCTTCTTCAAAACTTAATAATTTAATCATTCACACACATGAAACGATAGCAGTGATGACTAGAGCCGCCATTACACCACTATATTTAGAGAAGCCTCGCACATTCTGTGCTTAAGAGTAAATCTATGAATTAAAATCGACTAAAACAATAGAATGCAAGCTTATTTCTAGACTAATAACCCGAATATACAGAAAAAAAAATGTTGAATGTCAATGGATTATAAAAATAAGGCAGAGCTATTCCTGTTTTAATTTGAGACTGAGGAATAAATACTAAAACACTTAGTGTGTACCTACTAAGTACTAAGAACAGCGCGAGGCGTCATCTAGACGATCAATTAAATGGCCCAATACGGCAGTTACTGCAGTAAGTATTACTTTAAATATCATCGGTCAATTTTGCACTATTTCATTGATCGTTTAGGCTGCCTGTATATTGAACTAGTAATAGCTGTTTTTATAGTCGACTTTTTTTTAGTTGCAGCCTGTTCCAAGTTGCAGTCTGTCATGGTCAGCCCTTTTCTTTGACATGTTCTATGCATCTATGGTTTTATAGTGACAGTAAAAGTCGGTTGTCGTGTGTCATACGTGACATAAGTGACAATCTTGTATGACAACATACGTGCTAAGCTGAGAATCGTGGATTTGTGAATTGTGATGTGATTAGATTTAATAAAATACACACTAGCTTGCCAATCTAATACTTTCTCGAACCTTATATTGATAAACACTTCAACGGCTTATAGTTCCTGCCAAGAATGGTATAGAGCCCCTAACAACTAATCGCCATGGATCATCCAGAGTCAACGGTTTGTTTAATAACTATTATAATACCTATAAACAGTTGCTTTATGTTGGTTGATGGAGCACCTGCAACCAATTTATGCCTACATTAATTAATGCACAACTAATCATTCTTATATAGGCAGGGGCTGGTGTTTAAAATTCCCAGTTTATTACAAACAATTCAATACGGCTTGCTTACGTATGCGGCGATAACATCCTGTCCTTGATGCATATATACTTTTTACTCGTGTTAACTAGTATATTACTATAATTTTAAATTAGTAATTCCTTCTTATGCATTGTCACTACCATGTCCTTGTATCATTATTTATTTGGAGGTTTCACATAATTTCAGAGTCAAGAGAGTGGTGTTAAAAAAACCCCATTCGATGACTTGAGTAGAGATGATCTTATCAACAAATGCAAAGGGCTACTGGCAATCGCTCAAAAAGCCAAAATAGCCAAATCAGGTATTTATCATACTGACATACTTAATAAATTAATGTAGTGTGTATAAGATAAGATGTAATTAATTAACCAAACTTTTAACAGAGCTCCAAACAGAACTTGACGCATGCAAAGTAAGGTTGGAGAAATGTGAGGAAGAAAAAAATGCTAGTTCAGAAACAACTAAAACTCTACAAGAGCTTGTAAACTCCTTGACTGAACAAAAACTGAACTATATCACTGAGGTTGACTCAGCTCAAGGCAAGATTAAAGCACTTAACACCAAGTGTAGTAATTATGAGGAAAACATCAACACTTACAAAAGTGATTTGATTGTTAAAGATAGCAAAATTGCTGATTTAAATCAGAAGTTATCTGATCTTGATATTGAAGTAACATCACTTAAAAGACAGAACAATAGACTTTTGGAAGAAAATGAGCAGTTGCTGAGTCAACTCACTGAGTTTGAAGCTAGAGCAGCTGAGTTTAACAACATTGGGATGCAACAGAGAGAACAACTTAAAATTTTGGAAGAAAGTGTCCATACAGGTATTTTTGTTATTTCGCATAATTCATACATTTAACATACATGACATCTAATATTTTTTTTCTTTTAATATTATAATATTCTGGGTTTTTTTTTCAGAAGAGTATTATAAAAATCAATTGGGTGAATTACAGAATACAATCCAGCAATTAGAAGTGAAACTTCAAAGCAATGTAGATTTTGAATCAAAGTTCAATGAAGTAAATGAACTGTATGAGTCAGAAAAAGCTAAGAAAGAAAAAGCGAATGTGAAATTGAGGAGCTACAAAGATAAAATTTTGAAATGTGCTGCCTGTATTAATCAATTGAAGAACTCTAGATTTATTCTTGCTAAAACAGTTAAAGAATATTCAGAAAATATTCCTAAATGGCAAAATGATATCATAAAGGCATCAAAGGTTCTTGATAATCAAATAAATGAACTAAACAGTGAAAATATGTCATTGAAAGAAAGACTCCAGGAATTAGAAAAGCAATTGAATGAAGCTAAAGAAATTAAAATGGACACTAGTGCTAGTGATTCTCAAATAACTGGCTTAACAGAAGAGATCACCTTATTAAAGGGCCAAGTTGCTCATTTGGAAGACCAATTACAAAGCAGTGCAAATGAAAATACCAAACTTATCACTGAAAACAAATACCAATTAGATGAAATGAAAGTGCTGGAGGAGAATTTAAATGAATGCACTCAAAAGTTGAGTGATATCACTCATAAGTTTAATGATCTTGATAAATCAATGCAAACTCTACAAAGAGAGAATAAAAAATTAAATGACGCATTACAAAACACAGTGCAAAATAGTGATGAACTCGATAACTTGAATTTGCAAATAAAAGCTTTGGAAAGTGAAAAATCTATTTTGGTAAAAGAAAAGTTAAATGCTAGAGACAATGTTGTAGAACTTGAAAATCAAAATAAAGTGTTGTCAGAAAAATTAGCAAAGACAAAAACTGAATTACAAGGAATTCAATCTCAGTTAGACTTGGTATCACAAGAAAAGTCTGCATTTGAGATTAACTTTAAGGCTGAGAAAGAGAGTGAGGTCAATACATTGAAGTGTAATTTAATGGCTCAACAGGAACAGTTTAATTTGCTTAAGAAGGAATATGAAGATTTACAAGATTTAAATGGTCTATTGAAGGAGGAAGTGGAAACACTTAAACTTTCATTAGAGCAGCCTAAAGATGATGCTGACAATTTATCTGATTTGAATGTCTCCTTACAAGCTGACATTGTAAAGTTAGAGACCAAGCTATCTGCTTATAAACAGGAAAATTCTTCACTTCTATCAGAAATAAAAGACGCACGAAACAAATCGAAGGAGTTTGATAATTTAGTGGCCGAATATGAAGATGCCAAATCTAAATTAGCCAGTTATAAATCTGAAAATACAGAACTGTTAAATGAAATGAAGGAAATCAATCAAGTACTAAAAGAGCGTGGTGAGGCCATATCTAAACTGCAAAAGGCTATTTCTGAAATGGAGAAATTAGTAGAAACGCTAGAAAAAGACAGAGAAAATATCAATCAAGAGAAAGTAGAACTTCTCCAGAAGAATGAAACTCTAACAAGTGATTTGAAAAATTTAGAACAGAAGAGTTTCGAAAATACTGAAACAGCCAATCAATTGAATATTGAAAAGAGTAATGTTATGAAAGATTTGGTGAAAAAAGACGAAATCATCGTAACTTTGAGAGAAGAAATAGAAAAACTCAAACAACAACAAATGTCATCAGGTATTTATTTTAATGAATCTTTAACATATTATAGCGTTTAGCCAATTTAACTGATAATATGTTTGAGGATAACATTAAATATGTATATTATTGTGTTACAGCAGAATTACCTAATGAAGATATGTCTACATCTACCATATCAAAAGCAGAAGAACATTCTCGAATGAAGGACCTGGATGAGACTTTTGAAGAGAAGTTAGTGTAGAACCGATTTTATCTCCATATTTTTTGATTTTATACAGTACCCTTGACAAACCCCTAACTTTTTGCAGGTATACAAAGTTGAGGATATTTGCTCTTAAGCTGAAGAAGAAATTGAACGAGACCATAGCTCAGATGCAGCAATCAGAAAAGGATAAAACTCGACTTGAAAAGTTACTCAGTGAGAGCAAATCAGTGCATTGTGCAGATGAAGTTGATGCTCCCAAAGTAGAGAATACTGCTGTTACTAAAACAGATAACAGTGAACTTGAAGAAAAAGTAAAATCATTAACTGTTGCTCTTGAAGCTACCGAAAATGTTTCCACTGAACTTGAGAAATTGAAAGGTAATCGTTATTTAAAAAAATATTTTTGTAATGCTTCATAAGATGAAAAATAAGAAAGAAACAAATTAATTCTTTTATTTGAATATTTCAGCGGAGTTAGCATGCAAGACTCAACAACTGGCTACTGAAGTGGAAGCCCATAAAGTAACAAAAGACAACCTGGAGAAGGCTCGCCGTGATGTCAAGAAGAAGAATGTACTGAGTCTTGAGATGGAGGATTATGAAAGGTCCATGAAAGAGCTTTCAACAAAAATGGAAGAGAGTAAGAAAAAAATGATGCAGGTTTGTTCCAATTTTTTATATCACATTATTACACAAACACAATAACACTAGGATGTACCAAATGAGCTTTTAATTTGTTTACTACAGATGGAATCCACAATAGACACACAAGAAGGTACGATCACAGCAATGAGAACGCAAATAAAGCTATTGGAGGAACAAATAAAGACTGAGGAGAGACAGAACAGGCTTGTTAAAGAGGACCTCCAACACGCCATTGAAGATGGTAAAGAGAAGGACAACCAAATTCAAATGAAGAACACTGTCATTTCAAAATTAGAACAAGATCTTGAAGACGAAAAGAGGAAGAATGAGGAGTCAGATTTAGAGATGACGTCATTACTTACCGACAAAGAGAAAGTTATAATGGCGCTAGGCGAAGATAAAACTGAGCTCAACAACAGAGTTAAGAAACTGGAGTTCAAGTGTTCAGAACTCAATGAAAAACTAAGGATAACTAATATAGAATTGGCAGATCTGAAAACTGAATATACTAGTTATAAGGTAATGAGTTTGATTACGATAGTGCTGTACGTTTGATGCTATGATATTTATAACTGTTATAGTAATCACCAAACTTATTGGCAGCTCGTAAATAATTTCCGAGTATAGATAGGCTCATGTGGCCCGTATCACTCACCCGGCTATATCTAATAATGAGTTCTGCGATATTCGGCTATTTAGTTTGGCACCCAGAAAATATACTTATTTTAATAAATTAACTTCAATTTCAGGTGCGGGCTCAAGCTGTTTTACGTCAAAATCAAACAGTGGACCATAGTCAAGAAGAGCAACTGAAGGAGGAAGCGGCTGCTATGAGGGCACAGATAGAAACATTAACAGCCAAACTCACTACAGCACAGTATGTATATCTTGATCCTTTATTGCATAAATTATTGTTATAGGGCTTGTCTTGTCTTCTCTAGTATTCGAAAAGAATACTAATTTCAAATGTAGTTGCTGTTGGATTATTAAGCAGAATCGGTTTGCTAATCAAATAGCAAACAAAAACGCTGGGAGAACTTGCCTTGCGGTTGCGGGGCCTTGGCATTTAAAAATTGGTGGCCATTGATTTCATCAGCATTTTTTTTATGACATCTTTAAATAAGTTTGAATTCAATGTTTTTTCGGATGACGCTTCAGGGAGCTCTGGATTTTTTTATTTATTATTTTTTGCACACAGTTACTAAACATTATAGGTAAATAGGCTGACTTAATGCCTTAGTAGTTTTCTACCAGTCAATCCTACTTTAGTCAGCCGTTTTAAACATTGTATGTGTCTTTCGCATTTTAGGGCTGACTGTCCTCTCTCTGTCGAAACGTTTAGACAATTCCAATAATATGCAAATATATTCATTTTATGAGCGTGGTGAAAACAAAACAAAAATAAGTACTTCTACTTGTCCCGCCATCAATAATGTTCGTGAAATGTTATTGTCACAGAATCAAAAGAACATGTGTTTTATTTATTTGTTATTAAGTATTTGTTTAAATATAGAACAATTAATGAATATGTGAAAGTAGAGACATGATGTTCTGACATACAATAGGGTGATGAAACAATTATGCAAAATATTTATCTTGCTAAATATCCTTCGTGTTTAACAGTTTAACACATTGCCTAATAAAATGGCAAAAACAATTAGCAATGCTGAAAGTGATAGCTTTTTTGTTATTGCAAAACCTGTGTCTAGCACACACATATTCATTATGTGAGCAACCATTCAGAATGTATAGCCGAAATAATTTGATAGAGTGGAACATACGCAGCTATTCGATACCTATTTTAACGCATTTTGTAATTCTTTAGATAGTTTAGAAATATGTTTCCGTAAAATAGGTTTGCCACTCCAATGTTAGCCATTCAACGCATTTGTAGCACAGTAGTGTTAGTTCATATAGTCAAAATAGAACACCTATTTTCGACGTCACTAGTAGCTAGCTTCGGACAAGCAAAGCTATTCGAAGAGAACTGTAGTCTCTTTGCTTTCTGAGTTCCTTTTTTACTTTAGTACATTTCCGGCATTTGTGTTTTAAAGGGAGCAGATAGCAGAGAAAACTTCCGAAGTGGAGAGTACTCGGCGACGCATGTCTGAGGCGACGAGCGAGGCGGCGCGTGCCCATCAGAGGACCACTCGCCTGCACGCCGACCTCGCGCGCCTCTCGCAACAAATTGAATCAGAGAGGACTCAGAATAAACTGCAGGTGAGCTGGAGTAAAAGACTGCTGGGTATTCATTGTTATAGTCCCCGCCAAACTTAATGGCGACTCGAAACTGCAATCTGAGCACAGGTTATACCACTCGGCACCGAGATCGTGATGCTCCGAGCCTCCGACCCCAAATTAAGTTTGGCACGAACTTCATTACATATTAGGAAAGGAATCGATGATACAACAGCCAAACCCTTTTTATTATAATTATCAAAATTTAGACAAGTGCATGCTGGACACTTGCTTCAAAGTTCACCAACAAAAATTAAATCAAATCACCTTTATTGTGGGTACTGAAAAATTACATACTACATGTGCGATCTCATCTATTACATACTCTACAACTATTACAGGTCTCAACTTTGACACAGTGTTACAAAACTCAAATAAGTGAAATGGAAGCCAAGCATCAGAACGAGACGGAGGCTTTGAAGAAGCAGCTGGCGTTAGCTCAGGAGACGAGGAAGTCTGGCAACGTCGCAGCCTCGCTGATGGACGACGCTAACAGAAACCAGTACATGTTGCCAGTTATACCCAAAGACGAGAGCAGTGACGGCGAGATGGACATCAACGTGTCTATGATACCCAGGGAGGAGGGAGAGGTAATTATACTTTTTCAACTAGATTAAGGGAGTGTGAACAATGAATGATAAGTCTTAGTATTCCACTGATTACTAATTAAATACCAACAATATTCGTCTAAAACAGAATTTCTAATGCTAGGAGAAATAGGCCCGCCGTAAGCGGGCGTGCAGCGCGTGCACAGCACGCGGGCGGCACGTCCTAGGGGGCGGCAAATCTAGCGAGTTATCATGTAATATTAAAAAAATACAATATCTTTTTACTAATGATTTGATTTCAATATTTCCGAACACAGCAATAGCGCTAAGAATATTACTTACACTGCCGGTTTCAGTTAGGTACATCTGTTGAAAGGACATTTTCAAAATTAAAGATTCTTAAAAACGATTTTAGATCAACCAGTGGCAAAGCGTGGGGCAAATGCTATTTAGGGGGCGGCAAAATTTAACCAATAAAATTTCAGAAAAAGCCGCTTTGGTCGTCTCCTATCAATTTTGACTGTTTCACCCTTTGCATCAACAAAAAAAATCGTGCTCGCTCCGCTCGCGCTTCCTTACATATGAAATGTGCCTTATGCGTTTTTAACGGGAAACCCACCAAATAACATATTTTACTGACTTTAAACATTGTTATGTATTGCAATAGTTATTTATCCAAAAGTAGGTGGGTTTTCTGCAATCAGAGCGGTGCATGTACATATTTTTTCTATTGGACAAGTAAGATGGATATGAATGGGCGGGGGGGTCCGGACCCCCTGGATCCGCTCCCCCCCCCCTTATATATTTTTTGTCAAAACGTATGTAGTCGTAGGGCGGCATAATCAGTTTTGCACGCGGGCGAACAAACAGCTAGCGGCGGGCCTGTTGTATTTCTGTTCTTTTGTATTTCTCCTGGAGAAATACAATTGTCCGATTTCATAAATTAAAAACGAATAAAAATCTAAGGATATACAATGACATGTTTGCTACTCTTTCACGCGAAAGTACTCCCTAAGTGGATTTTGGTTAAACTTCGCAGTTATACATTTTATATAATCAGAATAACCTATTATATACTTTATATCCATGCGCACGAACTAGTTTTCTCGGGGCGCGGGTCTATAACATACGTAAAATCTCCATCACAAAGCGTGAAGCGTATTAAACAAACAAGTTTACAGTCATAATATCCAATTAGTTATTGATTGGTTATTATATTATGTTCATGGTGCATTGTGACGTCACAGTCAGCGTTCTTTTACAAATAACATATGACAATCACACACTTGACACTCAAGGACTACGTAAAAGCGTAAATACCAGGTGCTTATTACGTACTTATGTTACATAAACATGTGCTACTGTAATTAACTTGATTAAGGATGGCTGTATTTGTATAGCCGTTAATAATTACAATTTTAAAAGGCGTTACGCTATGACGAATGTATTTGTACAACATTTGGAATAACAAAATAGTTGTGTCCTTTAGCAATTTATTAGAACTGATTGTTCAAGCTTTTCCTTGTATTGAACATCAAATCCGCATCGAACTGAGATTTAGAAAACCACAATGCATTGGTATTGCAACATGTTATCATCTTAATTCTAAAATTGAGTCTCGTCATTCTTCGTCAGACTTTATTGACTCTTTTAATAAATATTGTATGTAGGTGTAAGTAAGGCACTTATCACTAACAAAGCCTTTAATAATAATATCGATTGATGATTTAAATTAGTTACACAATAATGCATTTCAATTTACAATACAATAATAATTTATTTTTAATTTGCAAACTTAAGAAACTACAGATAAGGAGTACTGAGCTGAGCATCAGCATCATTTCTTCACCTTCATAATCAAAATATAATTTAAGTATCCATACCCAATTCCAGGGTTCAGAATCAGCTCCGTCGCCGCCTCCGTCGAAGCCATACCTTGTGGCTGGCGGCGGCAGTCGGTCGCCCGTACCTCTAGAGAGGCTGCTGGAAGAGGGGGTACCTGATGACGAGGCTATGGACACATCGTCTTTCGCCCTCACGCCCGACCAGGAGATTGCTGACCTCAAGCGGAGGCTACAAGCTCAGCAGCAGAGGTTTGAACTACATGCATACTTTTATGAAGATACTATCTGTTTTCCCGCGGTTTTATCAGCGTCAAAGTATTTATTCGCTGTTGGGAAGCATAATAGGACACAGACAAGCAAATATACGTACAAAACAAAAACAAAAAACATGGTAAAATAAGAAAACAAAATGATAATTTAACGACAACACGCAAGATGGTCCTCGCTCGGCATATGCAGCCTCCCTTTCGCTTTCTTTGTTGTAGAATATTATTATTATTTGTTGTAGTAGTGTGGCACTCTGGGCACTGATTTTCTCGTGACGTCCCTCTACTTTCTTATATTTATGTCGGAGTACATATTATTACTCACCTAAATCTCAATATTACTCATACATAAATGATCCTCATATACTTTATTCCTCCAGAGTGAAGCACGTGACGGTGCTGCTGGCGGAGTCGGAGCGCGGGTGCGCGCGGCTGGCGCAGCTGAGCGAGCTGCTGAAGGGCGAGCTGCGGCGCGTGCGCGGCGCCACCAGCCAGCCGCACAACACCGAGTACATGAAGAATGTCACGCTCAAGGTATAGCTCTCCACTAACTTTTAGTCGTCAGTAGCCATGGAAGATTGCACGAGTCGCTGCGCAGAAAAAAAATTGGATGTCAGCGAGCGCGAGGGTGAGGGGGGAAGGGGTATGAACAAATGCGTGGACTTGTGTTCGAAATTCAGTTTACTAAAGACGTCGAGTTTTAAATATACATATGGAGGGTAGAGATTAGGAGATACTCATACTGTCTATGTCAAAAGTTTAGTTCGAAATGTTCGCTTGGCTTACTATTTAATCAGATGTCATATTATGTCGTTCTATTTCTATTTTTTTTTATGTAGATGTCAAAACAGAAGGTAACTGCTATTCATTCTGCAGATACACTCTTTTGTGTACTTTGATATATCATGCCACAGAATGGCCCAAGCATACATTACTTAGTACCACAACTTGCCATTACAGAGTAAAGGTCATAGTAAAATTCGTTCATAACATATTCACTTTGAGTACTTTTAGTCCCTTATATAAAAATATGGTCTATAAATAAAATCTATGACAATTCCAGTTCCTGACACTGCCGCCCGGTGACGAGCGCAGCAGGCTGGTACCAGTGCTGCAGAAGATACTTACTCTCACTAATGAAGAAACACAGAAAATTAACGCCGTGGCTAAGGGTAATACTTACATCCTACTAATATTATGTATAAATGTGAAAGTTTGTGAGAATGTATGGATGTATGTTGGTTATTCTTTCACCCAAAAACGGTTGGGCCGATTTGGTTGATATTTGGTATGTAGATAGGTGATACCCTGGATTACCACATACTTTTATCAATACACCATGCGGACAAAGCTGCGAGCGCAAGCTAGTCATAGTTAAATTACAAATAATCATCAATAAATTACAAATAATGGTATTAATATCGCGGGGACTTCCCCGTATCAGAGGAAATGCCTCGCGACCCGCCTTTTGCTTTTGTGCATTCAAAAGTTACAACTAAGATACGATTTTTTTAATCCACCGGCTTATGTTTCATTAATCTTGAAATCACGGGGAAGTACCTAGTATGAAGATTAAAAGCAATAACATTTTCTGCAATTGTGCATTAATTCGCATTTTAGATGTACCTATATTATATGAATGTTTTTATTTACAGGTTTGGATCCGAATCCGAGCAAAGGCTGGGGCAGTTATTTGCCGTGGCCCGGAGGGAAATAATATACTTAAAGAAATATAGATACACACAGTATAGAATGCGATAGTCGTGACTAAGCAATAGTAAACTGTAAATTGTCTGTGATTACAATATTATCGGATGCCTTTTCATTTACTTCGGAACTTTTATCTATTGCATTTGTACTAGACTTTTGTTCGATTTTAATGTATTTGTAACTATAAATTATTTATTTTGGAAATTAAACTAGCCATGTAATGTAATTAGGTTAGAGAGAGGAAATATAGAAGATTATGAAATACTTACAACTGTTATTATTAAATAACTAGTTACTTGTAGAGTTGGGTACAAGGTTCGTCATCAACAATCATTACATTCACTTTTAAATTATTATTAAATTCCTAAGTCTCAAAAGTTTTTTCGTTGACGTGTCTATGTTCCGCATGAGTATTCGCACATACAAATTGTTTTTTTCTAGAAAGTGTATTATGAGTGCGATTAACGATAACATTATTCAATATTTCTTAATTACATTTTGTGAAGTAATTTCGTAAAACTATTGCAAGCGTTTTTGCAAGACAACGAGTTATAAGACCGGTTTTTAATTATATACGATTAGTTAATCTGCACTGTTTTGAAATAAAGCTGTCGTTAAAAACACGAATAATTAGATGAAACCTATAATGTTACAAATGTTTTCTTTATTGTCGTCAAACTACATTCCGTAATTAATTTCATTATTGATGATTTTTACAGATTTTTTTGTCTAAAGAAACTATGTTATAACTAAAAATTCAATATTATTATTTATTTATATATCCCAGCAATGAAAAAGAAGCTTGTATAAACAAGGTGTTTGTGTATGACATAGTTTCAATTATTATTATTTACATTTCTATATTTTACATCCATTAATTAAAGTTTACACTTTATTTTGAACTAAGTATTTTTCGAATTTAATTATAAGAACATCAGGATATGTTTAAACAATTAAATACATTAAAAAAAACTTGTATTATTTTTGTATATTGCACCCGGATTCCACTTATTTTAAGGTCTACTGAGAAACCACACAATAAGCGCCGTTTCAAGGATTACCACCTTCTGACTGAGTTCCTTGACCCAGCCTCTAAACGAGAGCCCCTCAAGATGTTGATCGTGCTCTTGGCCACTAAACCTCTGGCGATCACGACAATCGGCATGAACTGCTTAATATTTTGGTGGACTGTGTTGGGCGCATACTTGTAGTAAGGTACCTCAAGATCCTCAAGTTTGTAGTGCAGAGCAATGTGCTGGTGGATGATCTTGGCTACTTGGTTGTAGTTTGTATTATTGCCAAAATATTTATAGTTTTGGTAACTTATTGAAATCTTTACAAACTAAGTTAATCTATATTTTTCTTCTCACCTGTGCTTGATAGCCCATTAGGATAAAAACAATCTTTGAAAATATATAGCTAAATGCCTAGTAACCCGCTTAGGCAGCTGCTATATTATAAATACAATGGTTTATGACAATTAATCCATGATTGCTACTCTTATTTTAATAAAACTGCAATAAACGTAACATAGGGTAAGTTTTAATCATTACAGCAAGAGGGTGGAATATCGTTTCATCAAAATCGGTACAGCCCATTTCGAGCATAAATGTGTAACAGAAAAAAACCTTGTTTCGCGTAACGGCTCTCACTAATCCCATGAAAGTTTTATGGTGACCCTTTCTGATATTTATGTAGGTTTATGATAATTTATAAAAGGTATTCCTTCAATATTACCCAGTTATCGAGCAAGGATATAGGCTACTTTTATCAAATTGGGTGTAGTACTTTGGGAAGCGGGCGAAACCTCGGGAGCCTGCCAGTAATATACCTATGTTCGTTCCTTGTTCATAAACACGGACTATAGCGACTATTTATAACTGAGCATTAGGATCGGTATAATTAAAGTGTAAGTAAATATCAAGGCTTTATAAAACAAAAAGGTTTGTACAACACCTACGTCGAACAGTGATACTTGGCCTTTATGTTATATACCTCCGATAAAGCACGAAGAAAAAGAAAGTTCTGAACATCCGGTTTTCCGACGGTTTTTTAAAAGCAATTTAATTATTACAAGAATTATTGGTTTATATAGGACTGTTATTAATCATTGCTAGAATTAAGACATTATACTTTATTATAAATCTAGGGTTTTCGCGATGATTCACAAAAAAATTACCGTTTTGATTTTATTGATTGCATTTCCCGGGTGAATTGTTCACGGCGCATGCTCGAAAATTGCTCGGAAAATTCGTGACTGCGGCTGCAAAGGTGAGCTTTTCTTGTGTTTTATCATAAAATATTTGAAAGAATTGGTAAATATAAGGGTTTTGTGTGATTCTGAAACACATCTAATTAAAAATCAAAACAAAAGTGCTTTTCCTGCGAAATTAATTTGAATATCATCTGAGTACAGGTATCCGCCGGTATGGGATTCGATTCATAAATTACGCAATTATTGTTTTTATTACGCTTATTGCAGTGATTTTTTATAAACAGCGAAGGCAATGCCAGTGATTCTTAATTTTCTCTAATCGTTTGCGAAAAAAATGCAACGCCTGTAAAAGCAACAGCAGACTTTAATTCGCATAGATCTAATATATATAGTGAGAAGATCGGCTAACGTTTTCTATGATATTTCTTATCATCATTTATTTTTCCCTTTAATCCTGTGCCATTGTTTGTTGAAAGTGAAAAATAAGAATTTTCCAATTTCAAAGTTATGTCATGTTAATGTCACCGTTATTAATTCTCGAACAAATACCGGGCACAAAGGGATTGCTTGTGAAAAGTATGATGCAGGCACATGCTCAAGATGGACGCACTGCAAAGCCCATGTGCGTCGCCGGTACACATGCTACGTAGTGCGACATGCGATTATTCTAATTTTGAATCATACAGTCGCAAATACATCGTAACTACTTGTATAGATCACATCAACTAATTTTAGATCGAATGCACTCTCTCCTTGTGATAGATAATAAATATATATGTAGTCATTGCGTCGGGATCGTTATGCACTTTCTGACGAGCCGCCGGTATACGTCGTATGTTATTAAATTGGTAAAGAAACTTGGTAATTTCGGATTCAAAAGAAGTGTTTAGAAAACAGATAGAACTTCGTAGTAAGTTAAATCGGTTACGATTTTGTAGTAAGCTAAATTGCTAACAATTTAAATCGGAATGGACCATTTAAGACTCAAACCTTTGCCTTTAAACGTCCGGAAAACATCGTGATATTTTTTGGTTTAGTGCGAGAGAAAGTGTGCTTTTTGTGCTTATGGGGAACTTTGATCACACGTTACAATTTAATTATTCTTAGCCAGCATAAAAGGCAATTAATTTGCGTATGTAGACAAGACATAGTCTATATTTGGCTGAATGGCTCCGCTGTATCGATGTCCCGGATGTCCTATGCGCACGCTCGGAGAAGCGACACCCTATAGGGACTTTTGCTACTAATTCAATCGCGAATTATTGTCAGTGCGCCTTACTGCAGTTACGACGTAGCTCGTGCAACATATTAACTGTAAGAAATATCTTACTTAGTTCACTGAAACCTATCTGTACCTACCTAGCTATAGACAGAAATTGAGTTTATACCTACAACGCGCTAGGTACTCGAAGATCCAATGGAAGATATTACCTCAAGAATCAATTTCAAGTTTTATGTATATTGAGAAACGGTCTTTAGTTTCGTGTTAAATTAAACAGTAGACCGCTAGTTGCCGAAAAGCTATGAAAAAGCTTTTAATTGAACTTCAAATCTGGTTGAGGAAATTTTGTTGTTAAAATCTTGTTCGAATATTTCGGTCTTTCGGAATTAGGACTGATTCCCTCAATACTCTCATAATCCATTTATTGAAATTTACTATTTCAATTGGTTGATGTGTTAAAATAAAGAAATCATTGGAGATATCTGACCTAACAATTCAGCATTTTCGAAACTTTGTCCCTGTTTTGTGCAGGTTGCAAGTGGATTTACTTAGTTTCGCATAACGCGCCACAAGGATGGGTAAGGAGAAGACTCACATCAACATCGTGGTGATCGGCCACGTAGATTCCGGCAAGTCCACCACAACCGGACATCTTATCTACAAATGCGGTGGTATCGACAAGAGAACTATTGAGAAGTTCGAAAAGGAGGCACAGGAGATGGGCAAGGGCTCCTTCAAGTACGCTTGGGTGCGTAATTACCTATATCTGTAATATTATCTAAAAGCTACTTTGCTTTAACTTTGCTATACCTAAATTAATACCTATATATCATAGGCAGCGATCTTCAGGCCCCTTTGTTTGTTTTGTCTTCTAAATTATAGTGTTATTTGTTGGATCTAATATACTCTAAAAAGGCTTTCTTGTTGCCATAGGTGTTGGACAAACTAAAAGCAGAGCGTGAGCGCGGTATCACGATTGACATCGCGCTGTGGAAGTTCGAAACGGGCAAGTACTATGTGACCATCATCGACGCACCCGGACACAGGGACTTCATCAAGAACATGATCACTGGCACCTCCCAGGTAAGTGGCTTCGTTCCATTTTTAAAACACATTGACCACCACCGTTTCTTATATTCATGAACAATGGTGTTGATGTCATTTATTAGGCTGACTGTGCGGTGTTGATTGTGGCCGCGGGCACGGGCGAGTTTGAGGCGGGCATCAGTAAGAATGGGCAGACGCGTGAGCACGCTCTCCTTGCCTTCACCCTGGGGGTCAAGCAGCTGATCGTAGGTGTTAACAAGATGGACTCCACTGAACCTCCCTACCACGAGGCACGCTACGAGGAAATCAAGAAGGAAGTGTCCTCTTACATAAAGAAGATCGGTAAGTTGTCGCTTATTTCAGCTGTGTTTAAACACGTCAAAGGTAGTAGGACTAGAATCGCACTTTGTAATAGGTTCATAGTCATTACCAGCTGCAAACTACAGATTAGTTGAAAGTTGTTTTATTTCTCCACGGTTGACTGGATTTGCAGTCTTAACTGCCCCAATGCCCAGGTGACCACGGTCGTGCCCTACGATTTATACGCCAGTATTTTCTTTTAACATAAATGTAATTGGTCATTGTCTCGTTCGACGCAGCGTTTCATTTGTTCTCGCAATTTCTTTGGCAACTAGTCAGGCAATAAAAATAATTTATTAACAAGAAACGCTCTGAAACTAAATGGGTCGGTACTTAGATGTGACGTAATGTTCCTAAGTAGAACGCAAGGAGACGTTGAGGTCAAATAGGTACTTACATAAGCTTGATGTGGCAGGCTACAACCCCGCCACGGTGGCTTTCGTGCCCATCTCGGGCTGGCACGGAGACAACATGCTGGAGCCCTCCGACAAAATGCCTTGGTTCAAGGGCTGGACCATCGACCGCAAGGAAGGCAAGGTTGAGGGCAAGACCCTTATTGAGGTATGCACTACATAAAAACTATATTATTGGTCCAAGGACAAAACCGCAATGAAAGGTAATGTCAAGGTGATAATTTAATGTGTGATGCCAGACTACGAATGCTTTTTTTTTAAATAAGAACAACGCATCGCAACAATTTTTTTTTCGTAACTTACCAAGTGAGGTAATCAAATATTCAACTGAACAAATTGCGATGTAGCCTTAAGCCTCGTCTAGGCTTGCAGTAGGTAAAGGTGAATAATCTAAAATAAACTTTGACCTATCAAATCCACTGATGTGTACAGATTTTCGAGCGGCTACTTTCATCTCATTCCTTTCAATTGAGTCCTTAACCTCTTGGTATTAAGTTTGTAAAGCCTCTCTCTGTAAAAGGGCAGCAGACGACTTGTGGCAACGACATTAATACTTAGGCATTTTGGATTCACAATAGTTATCGATCGATATTGAAATTGCTCTAGGAAAAATACGAATCGATATCCTTTAGGTTCACTCACAAATGTGAAATGTCCTTCGAAAGGGTAAAAGGCACGATATCATTATAACTTATCCTTGTAGGCTCTGGACGCTATTCAGCCTCCATCCCGGCCCACGGAGAAGCCGCTGCGCTTGCCTCTGCAGGACGTGTACAAGATAGGAGGCATAGGCACTGTGCCTGTGGGCCGAGTTGAGACCGGCATCCTCAAACCTGGTAAGAGATATCCTCTCAGCAGTAATATATCATTACAGGTCCGAAAGTAGAAATAAGACTTCCACAATTACCTATCGGTCGCGAGCTAGTAGACTTTGCTTAACCCTCGCATCCTTCATTCTGGGAATATTTAGATATTAATCGGTAAAAAGCGATTCTTGTCATTGATATCCTTCCACGAAAAATTCATAAGTAAATAAGATTTCTCAAATCGGAATTTCCAGAGATAAGCGGATTCAATTAGTGTTTAACTGATCTAATTACCTATCTAGATTAAGAATCGTGGTAATAATGGGGATACATTTGTAGGTATGGTAGTGGTGTTCGCGCCTGCTGCTATCACCACTGAGGTGAAATCTGTAGAGATGCACCACGAGGCCCTGCAAGAGGCCATGCCTGGAGACAACGTTGGCTTCAACGTCAAGGTACGACCTTCAACAAAACTGCATTCGTTGATTCATCATCATCCTCCTGCCCTTTTCCCAATTTTCTTTATGGTCAGGTCAGCGCAACATGACTTCTTCTTCCACACTTGTTTGTCTGACATTATCTTACATTCTTTCTAGTTTAGCTACTAGACTTAAAAAAACGGACTTGTGCAATTTAAGAAATTTGTAAAAAAAGTTGCTTATCTTCTTTACAGAACGTGTCTGTGAAGGAACTGCGTCGCGGCTACGTGGCCGGCGACTCTAAGAACGCACCACCTAAGGGTGCTTCCGACTTCACTGCTCAGGTAACTCGACTCCGACGTGACTTTGGTTTTGTCTGGTATATCCAAATGTTAATCTTTTTCCTTTGGTCAAAATACTTAATTTTCTTTCAAAATTGCGCTTACGCAATTCATTATGGGACTATAGACGAGTTAACTATTAAATAAATTGTGTCCACACTATTAGATATCTATATTGTTATAAATCACGCACACTGTAAGTATTGCAAAGTTAGAAATTTTCTAAAATACCGACACACATACCTAATTCGCAAATGTTGCGAAAACTTAACACCCCAGTTGAGTTCATTGCTTAATGTTATAATTAGTTAGTAGTTGTAATAATAACGTGTCCCCTAATTTCCTGCCGCCTATCGAGTTTTGTAATGAATATTATCGGTTGACCTTGTGCCTACTGTAACGTAAAACACATATTGTTCTGTTGTATGACTGTTGCATGTCTACATAGTGCTAAATTAGTAACTGATTACTAACATAGTTGAGCAGCCAGATACAACGACCCTTTATGCCTGCGTTAAATGACCTGCCTATGCAAAAGTCTACTGACTAGGCACCTATTAAGTAGATGGCAACTAATTAGTTCTGCTTGAATATTTCCCGGAAGAACCGATTACTCCAAGCGTTAAAAACCGTTGATTAGCTACCGTATTGATCTTTAAGCATTTTCTTCTGCGTGATTTTTCGGCTCCAGCGAAATAAAAAAAAAAACTTCAAACAGACTAGGTTCTTCCGAGTAGTAGGTCTTGCTTATGCTACAAACTGAGGGACAGATCATCTTGCAGGGTGGCTGAGCTAAGCCACCTTACCTACTCATGGTCGTACTATTTTGTAAAACCTATTCAACAATCAAGATATTATTTGCTGACAATCTAATTACACTCTGTCGGGAGTTATGCTAAAATGACGAAACTAGCATTTTTCTATTATTAACATTTATGTGAGCGGTTAGTGAGGTAAAATTTAATCATGCGGTTGAGCACTTGCAACACACCGAGCGCTTTCAACTTCTCTCTAATGGTCTATTGCTTATTCACTATGCTTCAACCTCATCCCCTGCAAGAAGCAGAAAAATTTGAGGATTACGTGACAGATTACATGACAGATTATTTTAGTTCCTGTTCTCGTGACAATCTTAGAAATTTTGGGAAGAGCTCAATTAGTCTGTCCTGCGACAATAGCTTTTTTGGAGAAGATTATTATGACGATAATGATTTTTAAATAACTGTACCACCTACCTACTACGATTCGAATCATAAAATACAATCTCCCGATGGCCTTGCACGGCTAGTTAGTATTCTCAGGGTCTCTGTATGTACGTGTGATGTTCAGGTGATCGTGCTGAACCACCCGGGCCAGATCAGCAACGGCTACACGCCCGTGCTGGACTGTCACACCGCGCATATCGCCTGCAAGTTCGCCGAGATCAAGGAGAAGTGCGACCGTCGTACTGGTGCGTACATTTGCTCCATGACAACAAAATTTGACATTGTTTGGTACAAATAATATATCCAAATAACTTATATAAAAAAGTTAGTCTTCTTCAAGTGGTACTTAATTTTTCATCACAGCTCGCACATTGTGTTTTCCCGTTTCAGCTTCTAAGCCCCTCACCCAACCGTCCTAATACAGTAATATTCATACCCACCTGTGAATCGACCTCTTTTCCATATCCTTATCCATCAGTAAGTGTAATACAATAGCCCATACGCATCATACAATAATTTTGACCAATTATAAACAGGTAAGACTACAGAGGTGGACCCGAAATCGATAAAATCTGGCGACGCGGCCATCGTGACGCTGGTGCCCACCAAGGCGCTGTGCGTGGAGTCGTTCCAGGAGTTCCCGCCGCTCGGCCGCTTCGCTGTGCGCGACATGCGCCAGACCGTCGCCGTCGGCGTCATCAAGGTATTGCTGTCTATCCAGCTATCTGTTGTTCTGTACCGGCTCTGTTCAACAAAAAGCTCGGCTTACTGTATTCTACTAATTTGATCGTCTTTTTATTACAGAGTGTTACCTTCAAGGAAGTCACAACGGGTAAAATTACCAAGGCTGCCGAGAAGGCCCAGAAGAAAAAATAACTATGGGGCATGTTAAGCAATGTAGTGCAGCCGACCAGCACCTGCAGCAGCGCGGCGGCCGGCGGCTGCACTACCGCCCCGTCGAGTCCTAGCCGAGTCCCGCCCCCCCTAGTGTCTCCCCGCAATCGGAGCTTCTTCACTGGTGACATCACGCTCGCCCTCTACGTATGCATTTATCATAGCACGATATTCTTAAAGTTAGTTCGTTTTAGTTACGCTTACGTGTTAAGTTTATATCTTTGTGATTATTTTAGTCGTAAGTTACTCGCCAAGTTTGAGTTTCCGTATCTGAAAGCTCGTTACGTTTTATTTTTCCATCGCAAGGAGTTTAGGAGGAAAAGCAATGGAGTGGTGGTTGGATTTTTAAACCAATTCCGTGCACAGAACAACACCATGACTGCTTCGTGAATGTCATCCGACTCATTCTGACACCTATTCTCGTTGATATGTATTTCTTGATCATTTCTAATTGTTATATTTTATTTGTTATATTCTATATATTTTTTCAGTATCACGTTTCAAATTGTCTTTTCATAAATCCATAATATTATAATATTCTGGTTTATTAATGAATAAAATTCATTGTACTTATTTATATTTTTAATATGCCTAGATACGTAGGTGTAAGTATTATCGTATCTAATTATTTCACGTTATAATGGTCGAAGATTATTGTAAAGTTAACATCAGCGTAGTTATTGAGGGAATTTGATTGTAAATCAATCCTCTGTAGTTAGCAGTATGACTAAAGCGTTAAAAACGTAATGATAGAAATTTTGAAATGTTTGTAAGGCGTAGTTAACTAATTTTTGTTCCTAGTATTTAAATGAAAATGAATTAATTTGAACTTCTGTGTGAGGGTTTGAATATTCAATTCTAATCTACCCATTAAAACTGTTTCCATAATCTTAACTGTTTAGAAACTGTTTAGATATTCTTACGTACGGAAAACAAACTCGAGACTCATTTTAAGCTAAATGTAACTTTGTAATTTTTTCAATAATTTTGTAAAGACCTTGATCCTTGATAAAACCAATAAAGAAGCTACTGGTATTGGACGAGTTTTATTTTATAGTTTAAAAAATGAAGTAAAATGATCTTATACCCATATGACTAGCTGTCTCCCCGCGGTTACACCCGTATTCTGGGTAGAACTTCCCATACCCAGGCTATGGTATTCTTGGCTTAAGTACGACCTTTCCAACAGTAAATAATTTCTGCAATCTATTCAGTAGTTTCGAAGCCAAGGGTACAAAACAATATTATTGTAATTAAGATCACTGTACTTGGCACAGCTCCCATGAGATTCCAAGGGATGCCATAAGTCAAATTATGCCTCTGGTATTTACACCGTTTGGGAAATAGTTTGAGGAATGCGAATCCCAAGTTCCCATGGCACCCACCTTCGAGATAGATTTTAAGGGGTGCCATGGGTTGAACATAATGGGTTACCTACTAGAGGCGGATATGTATAAGAAATATTTTTATGGTGGTCATTCAATTATTAGTGGAAATTCTTCTTTTGCGACGTGGCACTTTATTTATTTATTTCATTTGGAATTCCAACAAGAAATACACAACTTCATACATAAAAAATACAAACACAACCATGCAATGTGTTTCCTCATAATGGAATCCACATCATGCCGTAGACCATTTAGCCCACTTCTACAGCTTGTGTGTGGTTTTCCTTAACCGACTATTCCGAGAAGTAGCAAAATCAAACTATTTGATGATGAGTGTGCTTCATGGTCGTGGAGACTTTGCAGGCCAGTGACACGTTAGTTCGCGTGATCCCATGCAGAATCAAGACGCTTCAAGAGAAAACATAACGGGAACGTGCTACCTGGGGATTGCAGGACGGCAGGTGATTCCGGTGTGAATTGCTCCTCCCATCAACCATTGGTTGGTTGGAGCAGGAGTCTTTGGCCTTTGAGTGAATATTTCCTGTGGGTTCAACCATTTTTAACGAACTTCAAAAACAAAAGGAAGAGTCTTATGATTATGATCAAATGATATTGGAGTGCTTAATCAATTGTGTGTAGTGTGTAAAACTAAAGTGTTATAATTATTACGCTATAAAGACGGTGCCGTGGCATGCTTTCACACGACGATGTCCCGTGTTCAGTCTATAATTTTAAAAGGATAGCGTATGTTAGAGTTCTAGTAGTTTTGGCGTAACAGCGAGACGTTATAATTTTATTTTAATGTTTATAATAGTCTCGTAAGGGTATTATTATAACCAATTCATTTATATTGTTTAAATGGTTTAAGATGTGACTTAAAAGTTCCATATCCAAAGATTTTCGTAATGACAATGACAACTAGTTGACAGTATTGGCAGCGGTACGTTTGACACTTGACAGTTGTGTTATCAAGTTTCCGTGAGGTGGATAACTTTTCGCCGCATATTTACTTACGATACCAGTGAGCTGTTGATAACGAAACACGATGACGTGTGCTTTGCCGTAAGTGAAAGTAACTAACAAGTGGTAGGAGCAATACGCGTAGGCCTTCAATATCTGTTGTGTATTGTGGCAACTGCAGTCTGTCGCGAGCCGTGGTTTTGTACGCTTGGATCCATTATAACGTTCTGCTTCGTTTACGATGTGTGGAATTTTTGCATACATTAATCATCTAACGCCTAAAACAAGGCGAGAAATATTAGAATTGTTAGTAACCGGATTAAAACGCTTGGAATATCGTGGCTATGATTCAGCAGGCGTCGCTGTTGATGCCGCAGATCAGAAAGACATCGCTGTTCTCAAGCGAAGAGGCAAAGTAGCCGCACTCGAGGAACTGTTGCAGGAGCGCAGTGTAGAACTGTCAGTGGAAGATTGTGTAGAGTCGCATTGTGGCATCGCTCACACGAGATGGGCCACTCACGGCGAGCCCAGCGCTGTCAACTCTCATCCGCAGCGGTCTGGCGAGGACAATGCTTTCGTTGTCATCCACAATGGAATCATCACCAACTACAAAGAAGTTAAAACTTTCCTTGAGAACAAGGGCTACATTTTTGAATCTCAGACTGACACTGAAGCCATTGCTAAGCTGATTCATCATCTTTACAACCAGCACAAGGATTTCAGCTTCCAAGAACTGGCTGAACAGGTAATTCAACAGTTAGAAGGTGCCTTTGCTTTGTGCTTTAAGTCCCGATACTTCCCAAATGAGTGTGTGGCAACCCGCCGTGGTAGCCCACTGCTTGTGGGCATCAAAACCCGACGTCGCCTCTCCAGTGACCATGTGCCCATCATGTACACCAACAACAAAGCTACCCGCGGTGTTGTGCCATCTGTGCCCAGAGTGAACAGCCATGCTCATTTCCAGCCAGAAGAAGAAAGAGAAGTAGAATATTTCTTTGCCTCTGATGCCTCTGCAGTAATTGAGCATACAAACAGAGTTCTGTACTTCGAAGATGATGATGTTGCTCACATCAAAGATGGTGTTCTTAGCATTCACCGCTTGTCTGGCAGTAGCAGTGATCCTCATCAGCGAGAAATCTTTACCCTGAAATTGGAACTGCAGCAAATTATGAAGGGAAATTATGACTACTTTATGCAAAAGGAAATCTTTGAACAGCCAGAATCCATTGTGAACACTATGAGAGGACGTCTCAACTTTGCTGATAGCACTGTTACTTTAGGAGGTATTAAAGATTATATCCCTGAAATTAAAAGGTGCAGGAGGTTGATGTTGATTGGGTGCGGTACGAGCTACCACAGTGCTGTAGCTACTCGTCAACTTCTGGAAGAATTAACCGAATTGCCTGTTATGGTAGAGCTGGCTTCTGATTTCCTGGACAGGAACACACCTGTATTCCGTGACGATGTTTGCTTCTTTATCTCTCAGTCTGGAGAAACTGCTGACACTTTAATGGCTCTACGCTACTGCAAGCGTCATGGTGCTCTTATCGTCGGAATCACCAACACAGTAGGAAGTTCCATTTGTCGCGAGTCTCATTGTGGTGTGCACATCAACGCCGGCCCGGAAATTGGTGTCGCATCTACAAAAGCTTACACATCTCAGTTTGTGTCTTTAGTAATGTTTGCCCTGGTAATAAGCGAGGATCGTATATCTCTTCAAAAAAGACGCGCAGACATAATTGAAGGTCTACATGAATTGGACACAAAGATTCGTCAAGTTCTAGCTTTAGACAATGAAGTGAAAAAATTGGCTGAAGACCTGTACCGTCAACGATCTCTACTTATCATGGGTCGCGGATACAACTTTGCCACTTGCCTTGAAGGCGCCTTAAAAGTAAAAGAATTGACGTACATGCATAGTGAGGGCATTATGGCCGGTGAACTGAAACATGGTCCTCTGGCGCTAATTGACGACTCGATGCCGGTCGTAATGATCGTAATGCGCGACCCTGTTTACACAAAATGTATGAATGCGCTACAGCAGGTTACTGCCCGTCAAGGTCGCCCTATCCTCATTTGTGAGGAAGGCGACAAAGAAACAATGGCGTTCGCTTCACGGTGCCTCCAAATACCTAAAACTGTGGATTGTCTTCAGGGAGTCCTCACGGTTATCCCGATGCAGCTCCTCGCGTACCACATCGCCGTATTGCGCGACTGTAACGTCGACTGCCCACGTAATCTCGCTAAATCGGTTACCGTGGAATAGGTAACTTTACACTATTATAAGCACGTACACATAGTTGATACTACTGTAACATAAAACATCGACAATTAACTAGGCGTTAATTGAAAGCAAAGTATTCTCTAACTAGAGGACCAAAAACAGTCGTGGATATTATTGTTGTTGTGAAATTAATTCGAAAATACTTTAGTCATGCTTAAAGTAAGTGGTTTGAATTTAAGTATCCCGACCGGTATACTCGCTATACCATAGTAGGGTCGCATATATTAGGGAACTGGTTTTGTTCTCGCGTGTGAGAGTGAATATTTGATATTATGCTTTATTTCCTATTAATTTCTGCACATTCCGAAACTTTTTTCTATTTTATAACTAAAGTTCCATTGACATTCCATTACTTTGTCAATAGGTAAATGTAGGCTCAGCATTTGTATAGTTTTTATGACTTAACTCGTCATAGGTTGTCGTATCAAGGCCATGCCTTTCGCTTGCATACCTGCCACAGACAGGCTGTCATTAACTTGTTTATTATTATTAATTAAGCATTAATTTGCCCAAATTCAACGATTTTCTGTAAGTTCTGTTTTGTGTGTGTCTTTTATTATTTTTGAATGTTTATCGCATCACTTGCCAGCTGACAAGTGCGTACTGCCACGTCGATTATGCTTGTTATTTTAATAAGTTGATTGTAAAACCTTATATTCATTAATATCTCCTTGTATTAATTTAGCATTCAGTTTTAACGCCGTAATCATTATTACAATTCGGTTATTCCTTCTATTATTCTTAATATTAATTAAGTCTCCATAACTATCAATTATTTTACCGAATGATAACTGATTTTTTTTTTCACTTATTCATTTGAGTTCCTGATTCCTTTGTTTTTTTAAATTGTTATAATGCTCTACGATAACGTGTTTGTTATCTTCACTTAGGTGCCTACTTCAACAAAATAATATGTTTTCCATGTTCTAAAATATATTTTACAGATGTTACGACTTGATAAGTGTTAAATTAATTATCAATATCAGATTGTCGAAAGTCTAAATGTTTTATGACAATCAGATTGTTAATTTTCTTTGAATTTTATAATTATATTTTAATGCAGTGATAATCAACCTGCTGCCCCTGCGCCAACATTTAACTTATCTGTGCAATACTTAAGACTACCTACAAAATAGAAACGAATATGATTCGTCCCAGCCTGCACCTTCCACATAGGCGGCGAGGACGTTAAGGGTTGATTATCATTTCAAAAAATGCATCACACTCGATTGAGATTCTTAGTATGTACTTATGTAGGATTTGTATATAAGTAGTTGATATGAAATAGATGTAGTATATCCTATACATTATATTTTATGCCTAATTGGTATATTACATGAATCTATCTGATTAGAATAAGAATGTAAATCATTTTAATGTATTATACAAACTTTAACTTAGTTGCGACAAAAGTATTTTTAAGGATTTTCACACAGCAAGTACCTAGCGTGGCTTATACCTAGCGCCAGAATTCAGTAACAGTTTTAAGTGCCCGTAAAGTAAAACTAATGGCATACTTTAAATCTGGTCGCTGATAAGGTTTAAAACCAAGGAAACGTGAGATAGGTGCGCACTTAATGAATTTGATAAAGACTAGAGCGATTAGGTACTTTGCAATTAAATTTTCATTTCATCGATGTAAATATACCGGAGTGGATACACACTTCTTTCCTCTTGGTTTGTTCATAGTCATAACACAAACTTAATTTTGATTGAAACGAACCTGATTCTATATTACACGTAAAATATTGTATTGTTTTATAAAATAAATATATACATACCTATATGTATATTTTACATATTAACTCGGAATGTAGGTACTATAGTGCTCTCACTTATAAAGTAACTACTGATAACTGATTTAAAAATTATACACACAAAATGTAAATACCACTAATTAACTGTTGTTATTTTTTATTCTAAATTAATCGCTAGTCAAAAATCTTAGCTTAGATATTTTGATATTAAATATCTGATAAAGTATATGATATCTGTATATTTATTTTACCAATTACAAAATGACCTTTTTCAAACCCTGCATAGACTTAAACATTAACGGTAATCATCCCGAAAAAATGGAATGTATTGATTCCAGCACACTAGTACCTACTTCCATTAGAACGCTATCAGCTATGGCCTCGGAAACAGGATCATTTAGAGAGCATTCTATTCGCAATCAAAGCAGCTAATTAATTTACAATCGTAATGTGTAGAAATCAATCCAGTTTTATTTTATAACATGGTAACTTACAACAACTTTTTGGAAGTGCTGATTTTAGATTTAGAACACCTTTTTGAATTGTTTCACCACCTGCTTATACGCAATATGCTTACACACTGTAACTGGCAGATAATTACTACCTAAAAGTTATAAAACAGACCTCTCGTAATATTTGCAATTTGCGACATAGCTAAGAGCAGAGTCTAGATTTATGACCGATTGAGACTGTAAACGCGAATATTAAGAATGTGGTATTTTCAGTTGCCTAATTAAATGTAGTTGACAACCTAAAGGCGATGTTGTAATATATTAATAGTGTATGAATGACATTGTTTTATCTTAGTACGCTAGGCACAAGTAATAAATAACGGTTGTAGGTATAACTAGAAATACATACACTAGATGCTCGGCATTTGTACGTGTCATGTCTGGAGTGTAGTCTCGAGTGTCAGCAGAGGTTTTAGGGATCTATATAATCGAGGCTAGATAATGCGGTACGTTTTAAGAGGATTTTGTGATAATAAATATCATCCATTCATTACTTCTGTCTGATGCACACATGCTATGCTGTCTTCACTTTAGCGTGAAATATTAAGGGTCAAAAACAGAGTTGTTATATTTTTTATTATTTACCTATTTGATTATTTTGAAAATATATGTTTATTATGTTCCAAATTTTATTGAAATGGTTTTATTTATAACCCCCTAATTAATAACTTTTTTGAGTAATAATAAACAATCTGGACCTATGTGTTGGTGACAGTTGCCGGCTATTCTCACTAGGGAGATCAAGCCGGATACGCGCGCAATCCCTGTTACCTATATACCTAGTATCCAAGAGTTTTCGACACAGGAGCACTCTCATAGCCCCGGACGGAACTCACGAGCAGTCACACTATGAGATTTCCTACTACACCAACGAGACAGTTTTAAAACCTTTAAACTTTACCAATATAGGAGGGTAAAATATGTTAGATATTTAATTTATCATCAGTCTATGCATTGTACTCTTAATTAAATGACAATGTAGTCTGTATCAATAGAAAACCATATCATTTAAATAATTTCCGGGTCCAGGAAACCCAACATTTCCTTAACTGATATTACATAGTTACAGTTATGGTAAAGTGGCGAACTACTAACATTGTAGTTACTAACGCAGTTTGTTCGTAGTCTAGGTAACTGTCTCATTGGTCTAGTTACGTAGTAAGTAATCGCATAGCGCGACTGCAGTGCAGGTCCTGGGTTCGATTCCCGAAATAGCTTTGTGGGCTTTAGAAACTTTCACCAAGCAGGTCAGAGTCTGAAAGTTGTCTGTGTCATACCCCAGTGCCCAAGAGAGCACGTAAAGCGACCGTCCTCGAATACTCATCAGAAGTACTTAGTCGTTAGAATTCCACTTCAGAGGCCGACAGGAGGATTTGAGAAAAACTCTCGACACGAGCTTGTCAGGCTATTGAACGGAATTGAACCTGCTGCTCACTCGACAAGAAGAATATGAAGTGCCCCTCCCCACATCTATCTAAGTTTTTAATGACACATGGGTAGGTATAATAAAGTACACCACAATGCCGACGTGTATCGATGTATAGTCAGAATAAAAGTACTAAAAGAAGACGAGACAATATACTTAAACCAACGAGAACACTTATGCAATCACTTCTCACACACGATTGTCACGTGCAGTTTTCTCTAAAACGATGGGTACAACGTAATACCTACATAGTTTGATCAGTTAGCACCCAGACAGTATATGCCTGACTAAAAACAATGGACCGGTGTCTTTGTGATAAAAACGCTCATGTGACAGCTTTTAAAGAGCACTTTATACTATTCTTTGGCAGTCAAAATTCGATTAAAAGACAAAAAGCCAAATTTATTCAAAGTAGGCAAAAAATAGCACTTTTTGAAGGTCAACGAAAAGTTACCAAAGTGAAGTCCACGGAGCGCTGTTTCGCAGAACGCGAAGAAAGTTCCCTGAGTCCCAAGCTCCAAGCTCGTCACCAGTTCGCTAAGAATCTAGAAGATAGAGTTGTAATGTTAAAGGTAGCAGTCAATAAGTCTTCGAAAAGACGATACACATGTGCTGAAATGGCAATTTCAATCAGCTGGCAGCGACATATAGGAACGCATAAACCTTTCCCGTAAATCGCTCTATTTGTTAAAAACCACATGACAATTCGTGCAGTATTTTATAGATAAGGCCGAGGAATTTGTATTTAAGTGCTTAAAACCACACAAAATCATTACTTTAGTAACGTTCTGTAGGTGTCTTTCTGTGCAGGTAATATAAGAAAAACAAGCTCTTGTAAAATATGGAAGACCTGTTATCTTGTATAGTATTTTATAATGTCACTAGACTTGACCTTCGGGCTGTAAACCTGTTATAGAAATTCAATATAAAATAATATTTTTTGTATCAAATAAAAAGAAACCAGAATCCTTCCTAATATTAGAAACTCGAATGGATAATAGCTACATTATTCTAAAAACAGGTGCAACATTTCAAAAAAATACATAATAATACAGTACCTTCGGTTCTGCAGTTAAAGAAAATATTGGCTAATCAAAGTTTTATTACCGATTAGATTTAACAGTGTTATCGTAGAATTATTTGTTATATAACTGCTTGCAATTAGTTCTTTATGTTAGTTTAGTGCCTATGAGGAACGTATTTATTTATTCAGGTGATACTTAGCTAAACCAACGAAACTGCCTTTCTGTAAATAAATGTTATTTTTTTAACTTATCCGGTTCTCAATAACTTTTATATAACATTCGATTAAACAAATGTAACCACTAATCCAATTTCCCTGTTGCTAAACTAACCCTGGGTAAAATAGACTATATTTTATCTGGGTTCGGGATGAGTTTCCACGAAACGCGAAAAAACAGTAATCAGCTATTTGGTAGGTTCCTATTTAAGATATTAGAAGTGCTTAGCAATGGGTACCTTACTGAAACCATTCTAAGCTCCTAACTTGCTAATTACCTAAATTATAAATGTAGCCTACCATGGATATGAATGTTTAAGCGAATACATACCGTATTACGTATTTCTGAATGCCAGTGAGAAACAAGCTTATGGTGGGTTAATGTTGGAGGCAACACCAGGTAGGGTTTTTAGCCGGTAAGAGTCCGGCACACCCCTCCACCTACCTACCCCAGGTGGAGTACAGTCCATGAGGATTTTCCCCACTGACAAAAAAAAAGTAGAGATGAGAGAACCACGGTCTTCGCTAGCAGCAGCCCTTGCAGAAATTATCGAAATCCGCTCACAATGACTGTAGTGTTAAGGCGTTCACTTAATTATATTATTGGTGAATCCCCAGTGAAAACACCAAAGTCCTTGTATAGTAAATCAAGATTATAGGTGAACACATTATCAGAAACCATTATCAATTTGATAATGTGAAGATCAAAGCAATACCTAGTATAAGCGCCAATCACGTCATATCGATGCTATTATTTTATTGTGCTGATAAGATTGGTTATTTTACGCTGTTTTTGAGACAGGAAAGCGTTCTTCTTATCTCCGGAAGTACCTTGTATGGGTAACTTCCATATGTGGAGTGAGGCTGAACATCTGAAACCAATGAGATTCCTCATAGCAAAACTGCTTTCTGCTGCTTAACTACCTACCCTAAAATCGACTACTTGAACTAAGTCATGTAACCATACAGGAATTTCAATTAATTGCTTTTTTGTTTGCGTGTGTGAGAGAAAAGCGCGGGCGGTGAGCGTGAGACGGGGCGCGCGCCGCTGCAGTTGTTGCGCAGACGTCGTCACCATCCACCTCTCTCTGTTTCACAACACGACCCACTTGTCAGCCTGGCCGCCACACATAGGTGCACCCCCGCCACCGACACCTCTAACACACGCCAGACCAGCGCATACCAGTTGAACACATTGAAACTTTGGCATTAAGCAACGCTTACAACAATCCTTCGATATGATAGACGCCGTCCTTGCGACATAATGACTTTCAAAATTAATACCAACTATTATGTACCTACCCACACCTTTATAGGTCTATATCTACGTATTGCAAAATAATGTCTTTGATTTTTCAGATACGAAATAGAAGTTGCAAATTTTATACAAAGTTTTTTGTTAAGTAAAGCAAAACAAAAGTTCTCTTTTCCGACAAGTATTTTGTGGCATTGTACGAAATCTTCGCCTCTGTTTCTGATACACACCGGTTTTTTGAAAGAACTCGACTTCGCTGAGACAGCAACTGTTTCTGTTTATCTCAGGATTGATGTAGTCTTGAGTCAAGCAAAACAGACGCATTACAGTATCGCAAAGCAGTAACAAAAGATAATCATGATAAAACTGTTTTTTTAGAATAACAGATTTTCGGAAATGATTGGATGCATTCTCGGAACAATAAGTAAATTCTATAAATAATTAAACTCATATCGTAGATAACGAATTATTTTCCTCATAAACGGATATGAAAACATTATCCGCGAATAAAGATAACAGCTGCGACTACACACGTAAGACAAGAGAGAAACAGCTGAAATGTGCGTAGGTTATCGTATCTTAACTTATTAACACAGCAATATGGTTTCGTGGTATCTAATGATGTAATTTGGTAAACATTAGGTCAAGCGCACGGCGCGCCGCGGACCTGGGAAGGCCAGGGAGTGCTCGGGCGCCGGCGCCGTCAATGTTCCGGTCAGACGCGGTCACTGGCCCACACAAACCCACTCCTTCGTACATTTGCATCACAATCTAATCACCAAAATGCACACAGATATCCTGATTTTTAACGTGAAAATGTATTTTTTACTTATCTGTTCTTTGATTTGATTGGGAATCTCTGTTATACCTACTTTAATCGCTACTAATTGTTTTGTCTTGTAATTCTATGATTGCATTATCTATAGATTCATTTTGTATTATATCCGTCTTCTAGCTAGAATGATACCTAAATTATTAATGTTTTGCTTTTTAGTGTTTGTTTTGTGGCGGTTTTTTTAAGTGTTATATTGGAAAATTCAGCTCGGCGTTTAAATTACTTCAGACTTTTTTGGGTTCGCGCAATAATGCGTACAATAATGTGAAATTAAAACCTAATCTGACTGCTGAATCTCGGTTGTAAGTTAGTAAGTGCAAGTTGGCGGGATTGCAACACCCACTCAAATGTTAAATTGCGCATTCCTTGCGTCAGACCGATAGGTTCGACTTGTTTGACTCGGCTGAAGGTGTTTTGTTTTCATTCTCCATGCGTTTACATAGTTTGTTTGTTATTGCTGCATGTATTCAGCTAGCCTACAACAATAAGAGCGATTTTCTATGGTTCGCTTTATTGTTTTATCATATAAGTGCCTACCTTCATATTTATGTACATAAATGTTTCGAGGCATATAACGAGTTCATACATACGTACAGCAGGGATGGCCATTTTAATGAAAGCACCTTAGAATGAAATCTCCATAATGGCACTTACCTAATAAGCTATAGATAGACAAGAATTAGCTCTATGTCATAGGGACAGCAAGGAATTTGGTTTCTAACAGAAGAGTAGAGTAGTATAATTCTGTAGTTCAGATCGACCATGCATGAGAAGTGATCGATCATGAATTTTAAACAAATGAGCAAAGTGTTGAAAGATGTTAAACAAAATCGCACACCTAAAAATCCTTTGCTCTTACAAAATACAACGCATTGAATTTACTATTGTATTTGTGTTGTATTTGAGGGTTTGCGATTCCGGCACTAAGAATTACCTCCATAATACAGTCAGTCAGGATTCAGCAGCACCTACGTAGTTTTTCAAATAGTTTGACCGTTATCTCAAATTCTCAATAAATAACACGAATTTAACCTATGAGCTGAGGTTGTCTGCTATCTTAAATCAAGTTTTGTTATGCTATTCGTTTAGCCTTTAGAACTTGTCACCTTTATGCCGCTGCACCGTCTAATGTGAAGGCTAACAAGGTAAACAGATAAGCTGACACTAGGAAACAAATACTGCCTTTTAAAAATAGACTTTTCTTTTTTAGAACTGCGGATAAATAAGTTCCTAAGTCGTAAGTACTGTGACAATCTATTATATGAGCTTCTACTTATAATGTTTTTCCCGATAGCTTCACAAGAAACACACACAACTTGCTTTTGAAGATTCTCATTTGGAGCACTAGGGGTCATGCAATACGTCGCTACTTGCATATTATTAAGACGGTTTTCCAAATTATTTTACATGCTCTATCGCTACCGGGAGATCACATTAGTTCTACCACAACCACAACCTATCTAAAAGCATGTAGTAGGTACATCGTTTTATTTATTTATTTACATACAAATACTCACACCTACCTGCTTACTTAATGTTACCAAAAATACTAGTTACTTTAAACACAAGAATAGGCATCAAAGTATTCCAGTTTCCTTTTACATAACACTGAAACTCAGGCAAATAAAAAACAGATTCTGTGATTTAGCGATCGTTATTAATATGAAGCTCTTTATCTGCGAGTACCAACGGTGATTCTTAAAAAAAAAAAACAGTAAAAACCAATGCAGGCGCGGTGTCAGTGGCCCCAAGCCGACCGCAGTAGCGGCGAAATTCCACGGTCCATCTGACGCACACTGCATACTAAGTAGTTTGATATGACCTCAAAAAGGATACTATCGCCTAGTTCCGATATCATTAGTAATTTCACAATTTACAAAAGTTTACGGAACTAAAATGCGTAGGTTCACATTACTGAGACACCTTTCAAGGTGCCTGCCGAAAGCTTCCTTGGCTGCAAATTAGGAGATTGATCCATTTCTATAGCTTCTATAGATTATTATTTACAGCCAAATACATTTGACCAACCTATTCTAACCTAATTAAATAGCGTAACAAATCAACAAAGAAAGGAAACCAAACCTAAGCTGCATCAAGGTTACTAATTCGGAAACGCTTAGACCGTACAAATAACCAGGAAAAAATATATAGATTAACTTATAATGATTATGCATTATGAATAAGGGAATGGTGTGCCGAGCGTTCGCCTTGGAATATTCCTTGCGCCTGCGCACCCGCAGTGAAGGGGCTTGCAAGTCTTTGTTCCTAACTAACAGAGAAATGTTGCGAAACTGGTCTTTGACCTTTTATTTATTGCGACACTTATTGGTTTATTTAAGAATTGTGCTAAGGGTTGCGGAATATTGTTTCTTGCTTCTGCTTATCAATTTAGTTTAATATGGTACCTAAGTACATATATTCAGAAACATCGAAATGTGATATGAAAACTCAACCCCATCCATCTTAGAATATTGAAGTGCTTGCCTACCCTACTTGTTTGTTTTGCCAAAAGACCGTTCCTAACAAAACCGGCCACCTACTTAAATAACCACTTGACTTAAATAATTACGTAAAATTAAGTAACTTAGTATTGAATGTGGTAAATTTAAGTTGTTTGATGATCCAAACCAACCGGTTTTTGGCCGCCGATGAGATTGAAAGTTCGCTTCGTGACATTTACAAACTCCAGCAGATATGTATTCTTTATGGAAATTATAAAATGGCATTGAATAAAAAACGAGAAGATTCTATTATATATATTCGTAATTATTATCAAACAAAATCTCACAGCAGAAGCCATTAAAATTATTTTAGGATTGAGCATGGTATGAAGGCTGTTATAGTAAAAATAATGTTACCTACAGACTGTGGCTTAGGATATTTTTCTGTAACCTACTGAAACTGACACAATGGTTACCGATTCAGTGTCTGGTATCCGATAGTAAGTACTACCTTCCAGATAAAGGATGCTTATAATTTCTGCCAGATATTGCTATAGCCAAAAGTTATAGTTTAGGCAGAGAGTAGTAAAAGCTTAGGTTTAGCTTATTATCTGTCAGATAAATTACGTTAAGTTCCTCCGGTCAATTTTGGTATAGTGGTGGTACCGATTTTTGTGTGCAGTGAGAACCGTCTTTTTTCAAGGGAATAAAGCCTTTTCTTACTGACTCACAGAACTGCCAACAGTAGAGTACCAAAAAACGGTCAGACCAGAAGGCAAACCAGAAGGTAATCTATTCACGGAAAACAACAAAACTTTCGATCTGTCTACCTCAATGGTCTACTTAGTCAATGAAAAAAAATTGGGAGTCTAGAATCTGGTAGCTTGACTAGGCAATCTTAGATTTTAGAATTTTTATGAATTATAATTACCTATATAGGTAAAGAAAAAGAGTTAGGTATTCAATTAACTATTATTCAAGTTTATCACGAATCACGATTAGGGAACAGACCAATATAATGTATACTGACTGTAGATATTCTGAAAGTAGTGCAGGCCTGTTTCTTTGGCAAAAATCAAGGTTATTTTAAAATATTCCAACACATGCCTACTTATTGCTAGAATTTATAGAATTTGTCTACAAACGCAGATCGGTGCGCTTATGTAACGAATCTAATATGATTTGCGTATATTTTAGAGAAATCACGGCGAAATTAAAAAGAATTCTCAGTCAAGCCGTTTCTGATTACTTAATCAGTAAAGATATCTGAAAAAAAAGTTACTAATAGGTACCCTTTTAAGCTACCAACTTCTATGTACGTGAGGAGGTAGAGCCATTTTGTAAATTTTTATTTTTTCAGTATGTTGGTACTTAGTAAGCACTTCCTTACATTCGATTAGATTTTCCACGCGGTTTCACCTGCGTGTCGGGGAAAACATCTTCCCGTACCCGGATAAAACAGCCCATTTTCAGCGCAGATAGTGTAGGTAGCTTCCTAACAGTGAAATAATTATTCAAATTAGTTCAGTGGTTCCGGAGCTATTGGATTCAAACAATCAAAATTCTTTAGGGTCTTTCCATACATATTAGTATGGTAAGAAGGGAGAGCACCCTCCGACCTCCTATTTTTTCTGGAAAGTCAGTTGATGAATAAAAAAGTAGAACTTATTTATAGGTCTTAATAATTATCGCGCAATCATAATATAGTGTTGCTATTATTAGGCTTCCTATTGAACAGCTATATCTAGTGCTTTTAGGAATTTACTTTGCGGAATACGGATATAAGTAGGTGTAGCGTACCAAATCAAATAATGTAGGAATTCAATGTTTAAATTTAGCAAATGTAAAAGTCAAGATTCAAGAATTCAAGGTGAACAGGTAGTGACGGGACCATTCCAGTTGACTCTACGGATTTATCGCAAATTTATGTACCCACCTACCAACCAACGTATTATTATTAAATACTTCGGATTAGACACAAAATTTGTAATTTGATTATGTAAAAATTGATAGTATCCAATAGAGGCAAGCATTCAGGAAGTCTGACTGAATGTTAAAAGTCAGAGTCAACGCTTAAACACGGTAACTAAGTAGGTAAGTCCCGGATTAATGTAAAAGCCTAGGGGTGGCAGATTTCAGTACAGAATTACACGATGCCAGAGGATTACGGATAAAGAAGTTCACTAATTTTGCGATTTTCTTTTTTAAATACTTCGTTAAGTGATGTTCTCGCTTCGGTCGTGGCCTGTTCTCTCTTTAAACGAAATGTCTATTTAAATGAAATTTTATACACATGGTTACACAATTACACATATCATTAAACTTTGCCAATCTGAAGTCAGCCATTGGACGCCTTGCATAAGTTGCATATGCGCATAATATGTGTTTTGTTTAGATAATATGACTATCTGCTATCGTGGTTCCTTTTTTTAATTAAAAATATGTTTTAATGTACCTACCTACTGTATATAATTGCAGTAAAAGCGATAATGATCATTGTAGGTATCAGTTCTACAAGTTTTTTTCAATAGGAAATGGGTAGTGGTAGATCATCTTTATTTATATAAAATGGTAAAGGTAAGGAGTGTTAGAAGTTTGATCCGTTGACTGGTCTATAATAAGAGGTTTTCTTTTCGAGAATTAAAAAAAGCAGTGCCAAATGGCGTTTTACCTTTGCCAAGTTAAAAAAAAACATTGCACCGAGCCCTTTGAGCCGAGACCCAGACCCGGATAGTTATCTGACTAACTTCTTTTCTCCTTTTATTCCCTGTTTTATATATTTTTTTATTGTTATTAACAAAAACGTTTCGTCATACGACCTGGCTGCGGAGTTGAAAAGATATGACAATACGTTCCTTACAATCACGGACCTAGGTCAGCGCCATCTAGTCATCAGCTAGGAAAAGAAAAAAATAAATAAAAAGAAAAATTCCTCAACATTATGTATTTATTGTCTGCGTCACTATATTACTGATAACGCGTTGGTAACATTTTCAATGTTTTTTTAGTTAAAATCAATCAATCAATAGTTCTAAACATATTTCATCACGACCGGCTCAAAGTCCAAGCTTTTTGTTCTGAGTTTAACTATTATAAACTTATTAGCTTTTTTGTCAAGAGGGCGGCAGGGATCTCGGGCACTAAATAACTTACCAAAACTAAAAAAGAAATGTTTTTTTCGGTCCTTAGAATCCAGAAACGAGCCTGGCAATATTCTCGGCTCCCGGCCGGAGCCGGCCCGTTTGAGTGGCTCCATCTACAATGGCTTGGCTGCTTGGCTTTTTTATTGTTTTTATTACATGCTTTTATTGTCTGTGGTTAATTTATGTTGTCTTTGATATCGTGTGTTTTCAGAAATATAACCCGGAATACCGATTAGTGATCTATTAAATTGTGCAATACTATGTATTCGAGTAAAATTTACTGTTGAGACTTAATATAGCGCAATTATTTTAGTGATAATAGGTCTAGGGGCCGGCTGCCTTAACAATACAGTACACAATATGCCATAATATGACGGCACAAACAAACTACTTTGCCCAAGTGGTATACTGAGTTATCTTTTGGAACACACGGTCTATAGATATTCATCTATCTATTGTCTTTTCCTCATTCAGAATCACAGAGTACTTTTTATATTATGAAATAGAGGTCCAACTCGACTACCAAACTAAGTAAGACAAGTGGCGCCTTCTGAACGCAGGTTTAAGAAACTATTTGTCAATATATATACATATAGCTACATAAAGCAGTGGTTACTGGGTCTAGGTAGATTTTTGTTTCTTTTTGTTTAATATTTATAAGATGTTTTTCAATAAATAAAACACTGATAACCTTTAATATAATTTATTTTTTTCTTTTAAAACATTTCATGTATAATTTTTTCGCTTTTAGCTTATAGGAATCCGTATCATCATCACACTCTCTCCTATTTATTAATATTTTATTAATATCTTTACAGTAATTGTAAATAAAGAATCTGCAGGATATATTGATTAAAAAGTCTATTAATTTTTCTTTATGAATTTCACATTTTATGAAATCGAATTTCAAATGTATAAATATTAATGTTTTGATGAAATCTTTTAAATATTTTTTTCCAAACATTTTTAATTATTGTGTAATTTATATCCTGCAGATTCGAAACACAATTTAAGAGAGAGTCGCTGGGACTGCAAAGCCATTTTTATTAGCATACTCTCTATATTTTAAATAATCGTGTTCCTGATCGGACATTAAATTTTTTACATTCACTACAACCCTTGAAGACTTTCTTCTTAGCGGTTTTAATAAAATAACCGCTAACATATTGTAGCCCCAATTATACGGGGTCGCTTTTGTCTTCAAGGGCTGTAAATTCAATGTCCGGAATCTCAGAGAGCTCACAATTTATTTGTTCTTTGCAGGCCCCGCTTGTGATGAGAACTTCATGCAAAGCGTGGCAATTATCTGCCTCACAATTTGTCCCTGGGGCATGGACACTAGATAGGCTGTTTATTAAAGGCTGCTAAATGCTGCTTCAAATCCATCTGGAGTAGGGTTTACGTTGCGGCATCCTTGACTCCTTATCGATCCAAAAATTTTCTATTGGATCCTGATTCAGATGCCGCAACCAAACCGATGTCACTCCGTACTTCGCAGCAATTTTTTAAAAGCAGTTCTATTCCTTCTAGTGTCCATACCCAGTTACTTAAGGTGGGAACATACTCCACATTCGAGGTTTTACATTCACAAATTTCATATTTTTAAAAATATTTTTGCCTCCATCCATGTTTTGTGATGTATTGAGTTCGGCGTCGCAGGTCCCAGCAGTGGTTTACTGTGCTTCCTTTTCCCGAAGCTTCCGTTAATGGAGTCAAAAAGTTTGTCAAAAAACAAGATGACGTCCGCTGTATTTTGCGCATCTTGAGAGATTATTCCTTTTCTGCAAAAATAAGAAAAAAATATTAATAAATATTCCTCACACGTTCTTACAACGCAATCTAGTCCCAAACAAAGCATTGCTTGCTTGTAATTTGGGTACAGCAGACAACCAATAAATGAACTTATATAAATATAAATATTTTATAAATAACATAACATAGTGTACATATGTAGAAACACCCACACACATAAATGTTTGACTTATGCGGGAATCGAACCCGCGACCTCCTGTGGCAGGCAGATACACTGGCTACTATGGCATCTAGTCATCAATAAGAAACTTGTTATTATTAAATCTGAACTGGGAGCAGTTTTAATTTGTGAAAACTTTTACTATACAATCTTCCGCCCGCGGTTCTACCGCATCCCGTGAAAGCTACTTCGCGCACCCAGATTAAAAGTCACTTTTAGTCTTCCTCAATAAATGAGCTATCTAACGGTGAAAGATTATTTCAAATTAGACCTGATCGACCTTGGTGATTGGATTGGTTCTTCAGATTAGCATGGTTAAGAAAACATACAAACAAAAAAATCTTCAGCTTTATAATATATAAGTATCGATAAAATAATGCAATGTGAAAACATTATGTAATAAAGTTTATTTACCTGCTAGGTAGCCCATATTTGATGCTACAGTTTGGCTGAATAGTTGCGTAGCAAATTTAACTTTCATCCGTGGAATTTTACTGGGAATGCAGTGGGAGTCTGTTAATTTTGGCACCAGTCTTATGCCTTTGTAGCCTGGGTTTTCTTGGTGCAGTGCAGTTATGTGTTCCCACTTTGCCATTAGCATTTTGTTGTCTTTTATATAGTAGATTTTTCGTTATTAAATTATTTCTTATACATTTCATTAAGTGAGGTGGGTCATACAAGGGAATGATTTCCTGTTTATTTATTAAAATAATATTTCCCTCAGGTTCTTCTGATTTTCTTAACAGAATACCTCTTGTTTCTTGTAACAAGAATTTAATGCAGTTAACATTATTTGTTCCTTGGTCGCACACTGTTGCTACCACATTAAGACCAGCATTTTGTAGTTCTGTGATGACAGCCTTTAATTGTTTTGCCAGTTCTGGTCCCTTTGTGGCAGACTGAGAAAATGTGTATGCAACGGGTTGCTTATAATTTTTTATAAGTCCTCTTATCATAAATACCTGCGCATGATCTGCATACTCAGGCAGTGTCTCTTGCCCATTGGTTACAAACCCACTCACTCTGTCCTTCCTTTCATTGTATGCCACATTCGGTTTTAGTGACATTTCGTCAAAAGAACCACACATAATTTGTGCTCTGGTTTCATTTTAAGTGTGGCTTTTTTTATTTGTGCCATCAAATTTTTATTGATACCAGCATTTATATCTGCCATATTAATTAATTTTATTAAAATTTGGCGTGATGGCAGGATAAAGATTTTCCTCAGGAATCTGTATCCTTTTGGGCTTTGCTTGAGGATAGTCAAAGCTACAATTTTTCCTCTAATGTGAAACGCCGGCCTTTTTTTCCTTTTGTGCTCCCTGAACTGCAGCAAAGTTAAAATTTTTGATGTGCTAGACATTTTGTCTAGAGTTTCTAAAATTGAGGGTTTGTAGTAATATTTTGCAGGGCCTTGATCTTGATTGCCTGCTTTTTAACCTTGCTACGGCATTTGCTGAGTTTCACACCAACTTGCAGCATTTTCTGATACAGAGCACGCTCAGTTTTCGTAACAGCAACCTGTTTTACCGCCTTCTTACTAACACATTTAACTTTGCGATGCACTGAAAAAATAATAAGAATCATATGAATAAAAATTGCAGAATTTAAGAGTACATATGAGTGAGATAGCATCAAAGCTAGTTGTGTGTGAAAGTATCCCATGATTGAAATATGTATTAAATCTATAAATCAGTACCTAGTTAATAAACCATGATAGTGAGTGTAACAAGCAAACTCAGCTTTGAAGTTATTAAGTTTGATTACAATTGTGTTGCTTACCAAGATCTTTCACCACCTCAACATTTTCTTCTTCACTATGAGGCTGTCTATCACTGTGTACAGACTGAGATTCTGAAGTGACAGGATCTGAAAGGTCATTAACATATTTGGTAAGAAATGTGTGCCTATTATATACAAACCAATTAAGCTGATGATCATTACCATCATCATGAATGTAGCAGTTCATATTGAGTAACCATTATTTGAATCATATTGAATTAATTAAAGCCAGCCCACTACTAGACAAAGTTACTTTTCTTTTATATAGTTTATAATATCAACTAGCGACCCGCCCGGCTTCGCACGGGATAACAGTATTTCCCAGTATTTAATGTATGTTATTATACATAAAACCTTCCTCTTGAATCACTCTACCTATTACAAAAAACCGCATCAAAATCCGTTGCGTAGTTTTAAAGATTTGAGCGTTCATAGGGACATACAACATGACACATGACAGAAAAAGCGACTTTGTTTTATACTATGTAGTGATAAGGATGTTAACATTTTAGGACTTATGCATATGACATATAAATGTAATTTAACAAACTGTATTTCATCAATCACTCTTGTCTTAAGGGATAGGTTTATAGAGAGGCTAGTTTACTTTAATTGTTTGCAAAATTATAACTCAGGAACAACAAAAATAATTCAATTTAAGATGATTTTAAGGTAAATTAGCACATTTATCGAGAGAGGCTACATTTTATCCGGCGCATGAAGGAGTTCCAGGACAGAATATGTGTAAAATAATTGCTGATTAAATGCTTGTATGTAGGATCACTCACCAAGATTCTCTTTCATTTGTACATCTTCAATTGAACCTTGTGAGTGTATATGTAGATGCGCAGGTTCTGTAAATAATAATATTCAGTGATTAGTATATGTTATTATTACATCATTTATTGCTAGTGTCTATCTATCAATTACACTATATGCTGTCCGCATGGGTGCCGCATATTATGCACAAATATGTTGACATTATTGAAAAGAAACAAGTATTAAACAAAACAAAGTAATACAAAAGTAAATTATTTCAGACATGGTAATGGTTTTGTATGCCTAAGTGAGAGTAGTAGAAATCATAATTGACATGTACCTTGAAAACTAGACGTTATGGATACCACATATTATGTTTGGAACATTTGATCTATGATTCATTACCTATTCATTCAGTCAAGAGGGTACCAAAATTGTGTAATGCAGTGCTATTTAAGTATTACAACAAATTAAAATAGCAAAGGATTTTTGGTAAATGTGACATTCAAGTTACTCAATTTCAGCCTAATTTGTAGGAATAAATGATCTTTGAAATAACTTCACTCAAAAATGGCTGGACCGATTTGGTTGAAATTTGGTATGTAGATAGGTGATACCCTGGATTAAGACATAGGCCACTTTTATCAATACACCATGCGGACGAAGCCGCAAGTGGAAGCTAGTACATACGTAATGTAAATGTATGTATGTATGTATAAAATGAATTGCTTGTTTATATGTATATGATAAAATATACCTTTTGATGTAGACGGTCCTGAAATCTGAAGAGGTCTTAGTGCTCTTTTTCAATGCTGAATTTCGAGCAAGATAATCCTGTAAACAACGATAAAATAATATGAATTATAAATATAGTAAATTTTGAAATGTAATATAGAAACTCTTGTATGACATACTGCGTACATACAGAAATTGTGGCTCCAAAGAAATCTCTATTCAGATGTTTTAGACTTACTGCAGCTTTTCATTTTGTGATTTGGAAAGTTTACTTTAAACTCAAATAACATGACTGTTTATTTCTTTCTAACATCAACTCTAGAAATTTGAGACTTAGGTACTCTTTAAGGTAAACAGGTACCTTAATTTGGGTATTTTACTAAAACTAACCTGGCATGTTTTTTGTAGGTACAGCTCCTTTGGCAAGTCGGTTATTCCGGCACCAATATTTTGGTTCGAAATGATCATTACAGACGCGGCGGTATTTGAAAATATGGTTATTTTCAAGTTGCAAAATGTCACCACCAATATGAAAGACCCATGTATTAAATAGCTGCCTATCCTTATCTGGATTAGGGAATTTATGTAAATACCCCGTAGTGTCTGAAAAAAAGGGTAACAAGTTAGAATTCAGTGGAGTCGTGACAAAATGACGACTATTTGTTTTAAGGATGTTGATAAATGCTTACCTAAGCCATTTGTACATCCGGGAACACAACACTTTCTATTAGACATGATAAATATTAATTATCACAAAACGGGTCAACGAGTCCTATCTCAAGCACAAAATTCACAAGATTTCGATCACCTCAAGCACAAAATCGACACGGCCGAAGGAGCAGAGGCTCAACTTAACGGACTTAGGTGGATAAAGCACTAATAGGGATAAAATCTGGAAAAACAAACAAGACACCGAAAAGCACTTCAGCGCAAACCGGCAGCCAAATTTGTTTGATTGACAATTTTTGCATAATGTTGCATGTAGAAAATGGATTTAATGTTGCCAGTAGAAAATAAATTCTTGAATTTTATTTTATTTCTGGCTAATTGATAATAAACATTAAATTTTAGTAATTGCTTCAATATGCAACTCAAAATTTTTATTATTTATTTTTTTATTTTAGCTGAAAAAAAAGATAGGGTAAGAGTAGAACCAATAAAAGATGTGATAGCGCCCTCTTACACACCTAAGCATAACTACTACGCAATCGCGCATCATCGTCATTACAAATAACGCCATCTATATTTCAGTTTCTTTAATATCTTACATTATAATACTACCAAATTAAAATGACACTTCCATGTAAGGACCTCAATGTATTTACTGTCTCACTTCATTTTGCAGACCTATAATGATACGTTTTCTCGTTTGCCACTATTAAGATTGTCACCCCTGTTCAGAATCTATCTGACGCGTTGTTGCGATAAAAATTGCCGTGGTTATTTATTTCATGGCTATACAGTTTTACAGCATTACGCCATAGTAATTTGATTTACAGAGAAGATACCTTCTGATACTATCCACCATGTGTTCCAAGAGTGGCAACTACAATGGTGACTTGTTCGAGTATATCAAAGTTAGTGAAGATGAAGATGAATCTAATGCGGTTGAAATTCCTTGCGAATTAGATGGTACACTGTTGCTTTCAACTCTCGTAGCCCAATTTCCCGGGGCTTGTGGACTGAAATATCGACACCCGGATAGCAAATCAATCCGAGGGATTCGTCTAAGTGATGGCAAACTACATCCACCCAGTGAAGTAGGTTGGGGTAAACACCTGTACATTTGTGTATTTCCTAAAGAGAACAAACGTAAAATGGAAGATGTTTCTCCAGAGAATTCTGCTGCTAAGACCAAACGCTTAGAGAAGAAACTGACATGCTCAGATTTAATTTGTTTAGGATTGCCCTGGAAGTCAACAGAAGAGTCCATTAAGCAGTATTTCGAGCAATTTGGTGAAGTTGTAATGGTGCAATTGAAAAGAGATAAGAATGGCTCCTTTAAAGGTTTTGGTTTTATTCGTTTTGCTACTTATGCATCCCAGATGAGAGCTTTAGCCCAGAGGCATAACATTGATGGCCGCTGGGTAGATGTTCGTATTCCTAATTCAAAAGAAGGCGTAGTGCCTCAGATGCCCTGCAAAGTATTTGTTGGAAGGTGTACTGAAGATATGACAGCTGATGATTTACGAGAATATTTCTCAAAGTTCGGAGAAGTAACTGATGTGTTTGTTCCACGTCCATTTAGAGCATTTGGATTTGTTACATTTTTGGATCCAGAAGTAGCACAAAGTCTTTGTGGAGAAGATCATGTTATAAAGGGAGCTTCTGTATCTGTATCAAGTGCAGCACCCAAAATTAAGACCAAGTCCCAAAACTGGAAAGATGATTCCTATGGGCCGAATAATTGGGAGGGCAACCGTTCAGGGGGACCATCTGGTGGCCCAAGCAACAATGGCGGAAATAGTAACATTGATTCTCTTAACATGCAGAACTTAGGAATCAACCCTAATGGAGGTCCACCAGCTAACTTCAATTTACCTATAAGTTTAGTAGCTGCAGCACTTAACCAAGCAGGATGGGGTGGATTTTTAGGAGGCCCTGGTAACTCTGGTCCCAATAATTGGCAAGGTGGCCCACCACAAGGCAACCCTGGGAAAAACTGGAATGGTAATCAAAATTGGGGTCAAAATGGACCACCACAATCATGGAATCAGGGTGGTGGTAGTGGTGGCAACCAAGGTTGGAATGGTGGTGGCAAAAGTGGAGGCAACTGGAATCAAGGCAGTTGGCCAAATGGCCAGGGCAACTGGAATGGTAATGGCAATGGGGGAGGTGGCTCCAGTTCTGGCTCTGGAAGTGGGTGGAACAACAACAAGCCCCAAACATGAGGTGAGCACTACAGCCGATGCTTATATCAGAGATGTTTGTATGGTAATAATAGTTTAATTTCTAGTCTTTTAAGTAAATTTTTATTGCTATTATGTAAAGATGTGTAACGGAAGCAAAATTTGATGTGATAGGACTATCACAGAATGCTGATATGGATGCAATAAGATCCAGATGATGGTGTATTAGACGTAAGGTGACATAGAGTACTGTGTGTAATAATGTGATGTGTGTGATGAGGACTTTAGTTCAATAAAGGTGTATGCTAATATGAGATGGATGTTTAATTTCAATAATTATTGGTTAGGCTTACATTGTCAAAATATTATGTATGTTGGCCAATACAAAGAATTGGATGTGAGTGAACATCTGACTGTATGCGATTAATATCATAATTCTAAGGGATAACTGTCTAGGATGCCAAGTTGTCATTGGGTGTGCACAATTGTGTGTATCTTGCGTGATGTGTCTACTTCTATCAAACTCGTTGGAATGAAGTGAACTATGTCTACATCTTTGGGATCTGCGGTAAGTTGTGGGTGTGCAATCAATGGTATGGTCTGATGTTCTACCATGTATGACATATATGCATTTATTCTTTCTGTGCAGTAGCTATAGAAAGTGGATAAAAGGCTTATCAAGAGTGCTAATAACCAGTATGAGTTTGACTGATAAGGTCTGTGGTAACTATTTTTTGATTTATGTTATAAAACATTATAATTTGTTGTTGTTTGATTTTTTGTTTAATTTTGAGTACATTTTTATTATATTTATATCATTTCAGTTGTTATACGTAAACTTGGAGGACTTAAGAAGACATCTGGCCTAATAAGCTCCTGGTGTTTGCAATTTAACAACTTGTTTGTTCACTAATGGACAGAAAGGTAGCTGCAAGTATGTATTATGCATTTAACAGTTCGCATAAGCACATCTTACTATCTCAATCTCAACTGCAGCGAGTTTAAGAACGTGTAAGTAACACGATAGTGGTGTCTCACGCCATATAGGATAAAAATATTCTTACATACGAAAAATAATACGAGGTGCACACTGGGTTTTTTTAACCAGAAATACTTATTTAAATCTTTTTTGAGTTTGAAAACAATGCCAGTTTATCTACTTCATCATCAGGACGTCCACTGCTGAACATAGGCCTCCCCCTTTGATCTCCCCAGATACCTGTTGGAAGCGACCTGCATCCAGCGTCTTCCGGCGACCTTTATAAGGTCGTCTGTCCACCTGTCTCTACTTAACCTCTTTTAAATTTTAATTAATTAACACACTAAAATAACGTAGTTATTGTGTTCTCTTTGGTTAAAATGTAACACAATTGGTTTCATCCGCACCAAAATTGATAAACATTGATGAAAACATAGAGTTCAAGGGGAATCTTCTATTCTTCTGATGATACCTGCCCTTTTGATAAATGTTTAATTTTCAACAGGTGAATTCCGACCAGTATTTGGGAGTGATGAAAAAAGATATGGAAAGACAAATTGCTCTACAAAAATAATTGTGAATAAAAACTAAAGAAATAGGAGTGGTTTTAAGGTCATAAAATTTGAATTTCACATTGCAATTGAACAAGACACATGTCTCCTCAATTAGAAGGCAAATGGTAAAAGCAGGACAGTAGCGTGTCCAAATTCTTTCAGTGAAACGCGTATGAAGCTGATTGATGAAGAGAACGGCGCAGCTCCAACTCGGCATTTGAATTTGACCCTTAAATTATATCTCGTATGTTTTTCTATAACTTCAATATAAAAAGCCCGAGAAGGGGTGACAGCGAGCTTGCACATACCTACCTGACCACAAATGCGACGTTGCCGTGCCGTTCATGTGTGTGTGCCATAACCTTAAGTAGTCAAGAAGCGTGCAGATTTGAAGAAATTGTCGTCAAAGAGTTTAGACAAAAAACTTATGAAAGAAGTTCACTTAGAACGAACAGAAAGAATCAGATTAAAAGAGTCCCATGGGCCAGTTCAAGCGTCTCGCGTTCGGCTGAAGGAAGTCAGAATCGTTCGCTGGTCAACTCCATGATTGGCCAATGCACGGAGTCAAATATTCCATGACGAAAGCCGGCTTTGTGAGAAATTCATCAACTGAAGGCAAAGGATGTGAAGTACTTTGACTGAAAAGGTGTTATACACTTGTGGAGGGTCTGTTATGGTGTGGAGCGGCATAACTTTGAAAGTACCCATGCTTCATGACTGCACACCGATATAGATAATAGGGGTTAAAGTATGAAATTGCCGATTTGTACTGAAAATCTAAATTGTAATTTTTTTTAATTTTTAACAAACTTATTTAATCAAAATAGTTGCCATTATTATCTATACATTGCGGCCATCTAATAAGAAGGTCATTTATGCCGTTACGATAGAACTCTGAGGATCTAGACTGCACAAACTGTGTGAAAGAATTTTGATCTGCCTCCTGGGAAGAAACTTCTTGTGACGCAGATAATTGTCCAAATCACAAAAAAAAATGGTCGTCCGTTAGAGCAAGGTCTGGCGAATATGGAGGAAGACGAATAGTTTCCAACTGCAGTTCCTGAAGAGTTAAAACGGTTTCTTTTGCTGTATGAGGCCTCGCGTTGTCATGGAGCAATAACGGTGAAGGTCGATTCATGAGTCGTGGCTGTTTTACTGCTAATTTTTCAACATTATTCGTCTTCGGCTGGGTATCTGGGTAGTTTGACTAGGATCGGCGTTCGCCGTCTCTCTTAATTTCTCGTTAATCACCTGTCAGGCGGTCTTTTTCATGGCTCGTTCTTCAAGTCGAAGTTTCCACCACGAAAGCGTTTAATTTCAACATTATTCGTCTTCGGCTGGGTATCTGGGTAGTTTGACTAGGATCGGCGTTCGCCGTCTCTCTTAATTTCTCGTTAATCACCTGTCAGGCGGTCTTTTTCATGGCTCGTTCTTCAAGTCGAAGTTTCCACCACGAAAGCGTTTAATCCAAAATCGCACGGTGCGTTCATTAGCAGACACCTCTTCAAATGCAGCATTGATATTGCGGGCTGTTTCTGCCGTTTACTTCCGCGTCGGAACTCATATTCAAAAATTACTCAAATTTTCGCAGTGTCCATCTTTCTTGTTTAAGTTGAATAACAAAAACAATTGAACATCGATAATCAAATGTTTCACATTTTTTAAAAGAAGAACATCACAGAAACCACGTGAAAAAAGTTTCATTCGAAAACCTCAAACCATGAAGACTCTATGGCAATTCAAAAACCTACTAGAATAAAACGGCAATTTCATACTTTAACCCCTAATATTACCGAGATCTTAGAAAATATGCATATGCCATTTAGAGTATTTGTTGGCTCAAATTTTGTATTTATGCACGATATCGCATTAAATTAACCAAATGGCACGATCAATATACATAATTGATAGAGCAATCCTGGGACATGATTGGGCGAAGAGTAAAATAGAGGATACCTTTACCCGGAATTTTTTGCCCTAGGAAATTATTTAAGGTGAAACATGGGCAAATTTTTTTAGACAATTTCTGTTTTTTTTTTGCCCTGTATTCTGAAGGCCAATAAAAGTACATGATGAATATATTTTTTTATTGACTATTTTACCCACACACCTACTATTGCAACTCAGGTAAAGGAGCATCTAAAGAAAACGAAGGTCAAGTCAAGGTGAATTTTAAGATATAGCATGAAGAAATTAAAAATTGACCCTAGAGCATTTAACAAATCGGATCCACTGGAGAGCACAAATGTCTGTGAGGAACAGTATGCTAATAAATAATAAAGAGCGGGGGTCGAGAGTAGAGACAACGCCACAATAGAGATAGCTCACTATTCTTCATACATAGTTACGCACCTCACCAAACCCAAATCCATCGTGTTCCTTCGTAGGCCTTTTATGTAAGTACCAGGGCCGCGCTAAGTCTTTCAAACAATCCCGCAGTCTCTGTCTGCCTGCCTGCCCCCTGGCTTTGGCCCTGTTGTGGCCCGCTGGGGTTGCTGACATCCTCTTTGGTGGCCGGGAGTAATCTCGCGACACCCGGCGCCCGTGGTGTTACGCACCGAACTCTACAAAATAACACATGTCCACCAATCTCTGATTGAAACGATGGATCCCAGACTCTTCCGACATCGGTTTTACAGAAATCACAGTATTGCTAGAGACAATGAATACCGACAGGGGTGCGATTCTGCTAATTTTACTAAAGTGACATACGATTCACATACGACTGAGATCCAATCACGACTCAATATTACGATTGATGCCTATAATTGTCTATACTGTAGTTTGCTCTACAATCATATTGCAATCGTAAATCATTTGCAGACAAAATGATTCATTATTGAATGACAGAAAAGGATAAAAACGTTAATTTCAAAGAAAAAATAGCGGAATGGCACATACGCGTCAATCGTAATCGAGTCGTAATTGGATCGCAGTCGAATGTGAATCGTATGTTGCTTAAGTAAAATCAGGAGCATCGGGCCCCTGTTCTTCGCAAATATCATAGGACTTTCCGACTTCTCTCTTACATGTTTATTTCATAGTGGCGAGCATACAAATAAATCGACCATTTACTTTTTATAGTAGGTATATTGTTTGCAAAGTGTGGAAGCTTTCTATTACGATAATTGGATTCAAGAGCACCACATTATAAATACGTACACCTATACATTTTAAACTTAAAATTCTTACATCACAAGTTAATCACACGTCATGAGATCCATGGGAAGTCGTTTACGAACAAACCATGAGGTTAATAATATCAAATATGACTTCTACGAATTGTTTCCAGCAGTGGCGGATTTACAAACTTGCCGCTAGTAGGCCATTCAATTTTTGCCGCCTCTAATGATTGTGAACTTAATGATATTTCTGTCAGTTACTAGATTATTTTTGCAAGCCTCTATGTATGTACCGAAGAGTTTAATGTTAACAAGTTTATATGACAGCGACTTTGAAGCGTAAAACCTCTGTAACTTTTAAACGGCTCAATCGATTTTCATCAAACACTAAAAAAAAACTAAATTGAAATCGGTTCATTCGTTCGGGTGCTATGATGCAGTGGCGACGTTGCATCGGGTGGCACCCGGGGCGGACTACCTATTGTGCGGCCCCCCAAAAAAAAACGACAAATGTAAAAACTTTTTTGTTCCAAAACTCAATAATTTTGTACCAAAACGAGTAAAAAAACCGTCGTAAAGTGAAAAAGTCGCGAGCGAAGCGAGCGCGAATTTTTTTTTAGTTTTGGTACACAAAAATATCTACCCAAACAAGAGTGGAAAAAAAGCACTGCAAGGAGAAGAAGCCGCGAGCGTAGCGAGCGCGAAATTTTTGATGTTTGGGACGCAATAATACCTAAAGAAATCAGAAAATAGCCACTGCCAAGTGAAAAACGCGAGCGCAGCGAGCGCGAAATTTTTTGAGTTTTGGGACACAAAAGTCCTCCACCTCATAAACAGCTTAGAAATCGTCAGTTTAGAGCGTCAGTTGTTTTTGCTACTTCGGTGCTTTAACTTTTTGTTAAATTGAGGACTCAAAGAGCGCAGAACAAATCAGGAATGATGAAAAAAGCTGCGAAACCGTGAGCGAAGCGAGCGGATTTTTTATTTTATTTTTATTGAAACGCTATTAGAATATTTTAAAATTCATGATCACGTAAGTACCTAAGTATATATTACAGTTTATTAATTTTGCGTTTATTAATCGTCTATTTATATATGGATTGTGTACTCATATACTCAATTATAAAAAAAACCTGTAAAAAAAAATGGCTACATTTGCCGCCCCTCTAAATCTGCCGCTCTAGGCACTGGCCTACTTGGCCTATTGGTAAATCCGCCACTGGTTTCCAGTGAACTGTACTCAGTAGAGCTATTGGAAGCTGCATCTATATTCCGGCCTTCCGTCGTTCTAACCGACTATCTGACTGTTATAATATTACAGTACCTAGCATATTTTTACATAAATTGGTTTTCTATCATATTGATGTTGCACAATAACGTACACTTTGATATACAAAAGAATTGTATATTTTCATAGCGTATTTCTTACAAAAAATACATGTATTACAGTTATTAAACAGAACGAACACTTACAATGCGAGTTTGACTCGCACTTGACCCGTTTTATTAATAGTATGAAAATAAGAGAATCATCGACGAAATCGCTGACCGCGTCTACTGATAAGATAACATTTTTTTCTGAAACCTATACGCGGGAAATAACTACGAGCGATCAATTACAATAAAGCTTTCTAACTTTTACAGTCAAAGAGCCAGGCGATAATGGGTCTACTTACAAATAGCCAAACAGCCGGTAGTCGACGAGTAATCACATACTAATATATAGCATCCCTATTTTTCGAATCTGAGAACAAGATATCTACATTATACAACACTTTGAAATCCAGATATTCAGAATCAAGTTAATGTTATATTCTAATAGATTGATGCATATCTTGAATAGATATCATGCTGTATCATTTTTTAAAGCGTTTATTTCCATAAAAATTATTGCGAGCGCTTTCACCCTAATTGCTGCCATAAATACGAAAACATGAGACAGTAATTGTTTCCCTTTTTATCCTGCTGACTTAAGTTCCATAGAAAAAATATGAAGTACTTGGGATTTTTAAGTGTTAAAATGGATTGAAGGCCCATTCTGGTGACTCATACAGCGAAATTATTTACAAGGTTATAATGGTCTAACTTGGGTTCTGAATAGTAAATTCTGAAGAAAGTCGTCAAGACTTGTTATCTACATATGGAGTTAATTAAGAAAATATTATGTTTTAAAGAAATTCACGGATCCTGAATATGGAATTTCATATTTTTGGCGTGTGAACTAAGATCGAAGGTTAGACGCTTTTTATCTGTAATGTCATAATTAAGAGTTCTGGCAATCTCTTAGTATGCAATAACAGCGTCAGCGTTTGCTTAGTTTTAACTGCGGTTTCCGCTCACCCACCCCGTCCGCAGTTGGTTCGACTAGTCAAAAAGTATGTTTGTGTTACCCGCTAGCAGATTCTGTTGCCCGCCCCGCTTCCACTGTAGTTGCACACACTCTATTACTGAATCGTGTATCTCTTGAATTGAAAAAGAATAGGCCTTCAACCCACATGCACACATTGTTTGTTATTAATTCGAATACTTTTAAGAAAACGAGTTTTCGCCCAATTTTGGCGTCATCTGTAGTAGCGTGCATTGAAAGTAAATTTAAATCAAAGTGTGTAATTTTACTCCCTGGTACCGATAGCAAAATAACATTATTTTATACGTAGTCTTTATATTTACGTAAGTACAAGTATAAAATAATGTTATTACATAAGTTATTATAATCCATATCCATGCCTTTTTTATTATGTTATAACTGTTTCTAGCTGTAGTGATTACGTAAGTTAGAGGATTTCTTCAATTCGATTTACATTAATTTCAATAATGCGTCTACATTATTTTGTTATGGATACTAGGATATATTTTTACATTATTATTAATTGGAGATTAGACATTTTGATACCCTATAATATATGCTACCTTTATAAGTTTATCTTAGCACAGAAACATTATGACCCAGTTGAAATTTCCGAATAGTTTAAATATTTCCTAAATTTATGACTGCCAAGTCCATACTAATCCAATCGCACATAAATATATAAGTATTTCAAGTGAATCTAATTGATCTCGACTCGACCTTATCTGAATCAACATCTGATTCTGATTTCAAAATAAAAATGGTTCCCAAAATGAATGGCATTCTACTTCTGTTATTTCAAAGAGACTCTCTGTTGTGATTGATGAAACTAATAAAGGTATTGTCAGCAATTTTTACGATGTTCTTAGTTCTAACATACACCCAACACAAATGTCTAATCTGATAGCATCGAATGAAAGCAACAAAGTAATAATAGTATAATGTGTTTCATTTAGTGCTATAAAATCATATTTTTCTTTTTAATACAATCAACAGGTTTGGGTAGCCGAAGAATCTGCCTACTTATACATTACATATACGTAATCGGTGAGTAATAGAAGCTGCATACATTTTAAATTATAGAATCATAAATAGCGACTTTGAAGATATGATATGACGCTGCTCGTACATTCTTATTTACAATGCACTTTTGCCACTGTCATACAAAATTAATTGGATTGACTATGATAATAAAATATATAGCTGAGAGGTTTCTTTTCTGTTACTAACTAACTAATAACAGTGAATCTTTCAGATGTCAGATGTAAATAAAATAACAAACAAATTAATTTAACAACCACATAAATTGTCTAAACTAAAAATGCTTTCATAAGACTAAGGAGTTACATTAGACCTTTAGTTTTTTGGCGGGCCTGAGAGCATAGTTGAGGGTCACTTGGCGTTTGATGGTGGACCGTCGAGGATTCCTCCGGCCGTTCCACTCAGCTTCCATCTTTCGCGCCAATTCAAAATCATTCTTTTCCTGTTCAATCAACTTTTCAATTCTGAGCTGCTCTTGTAGTATTTTCTTAACATCACAATTCTTTAATGGACTAGACAAATTTTTTACAGCTAAATTGACCTTATTGTTATTTATTGTTTCTGAAATTAATGGTGGACTGTTTAATTCCTTTTTGGTACTTGACTTTTTGGAATCACTCCGTAAATATGGCTTCCTCTCAGATGAAACTTTTCTCTGCTTCATTTTGCCTTTTTTTGGTGTTGTTTCATTTTCATCTTTTGTAATACTTCCCATAGATCTAGTGCGTCTAAGATTAGTTTCATTATTCAATTTAGCAATGCCATCAATGTGAATAGTTTGTTTATTTCTATTAATGTTTCGTTTGATAGGCAGGGGTGCAACGCAAGGACTGGTTGATGCAGTTTTCTTTATTTTTGATCTGTTTGTCTCGCATTTGCCGGGGTTTTCCTGTAAGAAATTATAACTAAGATGTAGTTCTGATGTTTTACCATGGTCTGCAGCGAAAATTAAAGTTGAGATAGTTGTTAACTAGTTCAGCATTACATACAACCTAGCTAGAGTAACCGCTTTAATTTGCATGAAAGAAACACTTTTCTAGATTATCATTCAGGAAAACAATGCTTGTTAGGTATTATTTATGGCTGGTGAGATCCTTACCTTTTTAACTTTAAGGATATTTAGTGCAATAACAAAGGCAGATGGTAAGTTTTTAGCTAAGGACATATTTCTGAGGCGACAAAGTCCCTCCAAATACTGCGCACGGCTTGGAACAGGCTCCGTACGTGACGACGACGCCTCCTTGTCCACTCGCACGCCTGGAACGCGGAGCGGGAGGGTTTTACCTGTGTTGAAACTAAAAGAAAAGTTAAGCTGATTAATATTGCATTTTGTGATTACTTATAATAAAAAAACATATAATAACTTGTACACACCTTGTTGGTGTAGTTGATTCAATAGGTTTGAAGTAACACAACTCTTGTCGCATAGAGTCAACACTTCCAGTTTCGAGGTTTCTGTTTTCAGCTGCATTTATTTTGTGTTGTAGTATTCCAGTGTATGGCAGTGGCAAGGACACAAGGAGGGAAGGAACTGAGTTTTTTGATTTCACCTTATCTTCTGAATTGCTTACTTCTTTATCAGTGCTTTTAGGGTCTTCTTTCTGTAAACATGCAAACACCATTCTTACTGGTACCTAGCCTTCTTGAAATTATCTGTTAAAGGTGACCACAACTATTAGAACTAGTAGACTACTTCGGACTCACGCTAATCATTCGCATTAGCTTTCTGTTTATAAAAGAAGCAACATTGCGAGGAAAACAAAAAAATCATATATTGTTATCAGGAGCCCATCTTGCATTCACTAGAGAATCAATAATGTAAAAGGGCCCAAGGCCCAAAGCCCCTTTTATTTGGATTTATTTCAAGATTAAACATTCATCTTCATTTTTAAATACTAACTTCAATCGATTCAAGTACAAGCAACATACCTTTTCTTTAACACTTTCTCCATTTTCTTTATTCCATAAACCAGGGCCAAGTTTATTTTTTTTATCTATAAAGCTTTTAATTAGTTTTCCATAACTTGGCACCATTTCTGGCGAAGTTCCATTCATAGGCTTGACTGTTGGAGCTTTAGGAGTGGATCCATCAGTGCTGGTGTTATCATTAGCTTCATTATTTATTTGTGAACTACTGCAATGAGATAATACAATTTATACTAATATAATAAAGAGGAAACATTTTTTGTGACTACTGAACAGATTTGAAACATTCTTTATCTGTTGGAAAGTTTGATTATCCCTGAGTAACATAGACAATATTTTATCCAGGTACGGAATGAAGTTCCCAAAGGATGCGAGTGCAACCATGGAAAACCAGCTAGTAGAGTTGCTAACCAAGAAAACAGTGAATGCCCAGTTACATAAATATGGCACAATGGGACAGAATTTTGGACTTTTTAAAACCACTATCCCTGAGAAAAACAAATACATAACAAGTAACATGGTGCCTTTTACTGATATTGTATAAGTATAGCAATTTATTGCTAAAGACTTGAAAATTGTAAAACCAAAAATTTTTAGATTATTATGATTTACAAGCTACAAAATTTAAACTTACTCTTTATTGGTGGGTACTTGTAATTTAGATAAATAACTATCAATTTTAGTAGCTTTAAGTCTAGGTTTTGCAGCTGTTGCTTTAACATTTAGTTTCCTAGGAGTGTTTGGTGGTGGTACATTGTCTTTAACATGATCTTGCTGCATTTGTTGTGCTAGCAGTTCATCTTGTTTTAAGTTCTCTAAATACTTTTTATGGGCTTCTTCCTCATCAGATTGAAGTTTCCTGTAATGAAAATCTCATGGTTAATAGGCACAAGCAAATGTAAGCTGTTTCTTAGAATAGTGAATATACTAATAAACTCATACTTGATTAATAGTTCAGTCTCCTGTATATGCTTTTGCTCTAATCTAACCCTCTCATCTCTGAGCCGCCTCAGTTCAGCCTCATATTCTGACCTTATTTCTCCAGGCTCACTTAGACGGGGCAATGGTGTTTCTGAAATGCAAAAGGAGTTATTTATCTAAATATTTAGTTCTTTATGTTTCATCCTCTGAGCCTTTTTCCCAACTATGTTGTTGTTAGTATGTATGTTAGTTCTTTAGCTTTATCTAGCTAAAAAGAAAGCCAGATCCTTCTGTCTAGTCATTCTTAGATTTGTCAATTTACATATTTAATAGGAATCATTATTAATCCACATGATAACTTATGTAAATTTATAGATGTTTCGAAACAGGAACATGGTATTAACCCTAATAAATATAAATTACGCTACCTATGTTATTAAAAGTCAACTGTTGTGGGTTTGAAATTGGAGAGATCCTGAATGCTCCAATAGTTACATTGAATAGGCCACTACCCGTATCATCAGCAAATAACAAGTTTAGTTTATGAATTCATTTTTCAAAAAACATTTTACTTTATAAACATAAACAAAATATCGATTTACTATCGTTTTAGTTCGTATTCTTTCAGATGTTTACCTTCTGGCAAATGGATATCTTCTCCTTTCGTTTTAATTTCAATTTCTTGAGGAAATTTCGATTGAATAAAATTCCAAAGTTCAACGTTCACCAAATTCTTTTGTTTTGTTGCTGTTCTTAGCCAGGATCCAATTCGTAATCGACATAGAGGACAACACAAAGCATTATTTTCTATGCTGCCATTAAAACATCGATGACAAAAATCATGAAAACACGGCAGGGTTACTGGTTCTATTAAAATAGATTGACAAATTGAACAAAATACATCTTTTAATTCTAATTTTTCTAATTTTAATAACTTATTTTCAATTTTAGACAGCCGCTTCTTTGACTTGGCCGCCATTTTTGACTATTGTTTTTTTTCTTTATTTTTCTGTTACATTTTGTGCTCCATCCCTCTACTTTGAGATGTTTAGCATGTCGCCTTGATGTTGAATCAAATGAAGCTTTGTAAAGGGTAGTTTACACGAATAAAAAGCAGTAAGACACCATTCGCGTTTCAAATAAGCGCTTTCAAATAAATCAAAGTATTCACTCTCACATTTATGTATAATGCACGTAAATATTATGGTTTTATTCCTACTATCAGAAAAGGCCCAATAATCCACGAATATACTTAAATCTTTTGGCTAACTTTTCTGAAGTTCAAACAAAAGTACCACAAGAGTATTAGTACTAAGGCAAACAGAGGCAAGTTAATTTAATTCCTTTTATTAAATTAGTTTTAGTTTATTACAATAGTCAGGTTTATTCAAATAGTACGAAATTGTGGCTTCTCTAAAATAGTTGCTTAAATCAGGGGTACCAACATTCTGGGCGAAGAAGCCATGTTGATATTTTCTTTCTTTTTTCGTCATGTACCGACTCACATGTATTTGAGAACGAGAAACGAACACGAAAGAAACCACGAGAAATATGGTGGTTGGAAGAGGATTTTAGATGGTGTTCTTTTGTTCTTGCAGAATAGTGGTGGAATATTAACAAATGTTTAAGTGTGCTCTTTGAAATCTTTTTTAAAACACAGGATAAGACCTTGGAAAATGTCTTCAATGCATTTTGTGGTTCATCCTTTGCCTGGCACAGAGGATCAATTGATAGACAGGTAAACATATTTTATCGTTTTACTTGACTCCATTACGTTCATGTTGTGAAATCCGACATTCCATGATCATAAGACTGTATTGAGTCACATAATAATGATATAGCATCTAGGGCCACGTTTCCCGTATCATTTTACGTTCATGGGAGAATTTCCATTGCATGACATTTCTTTGTATAATTTAGTTTAGAGTTGCTTTACATTCACGCCATATAATGTACATTTCGATCGGATGGCGTAATCCTGTTTGGTTAAACGACGATGCCGTATTTGCAAACTCGCTTTTCGCATTGACAATGCCGATTCTGGAGAGTTGTTAATTCTCGAACTGTGACATAATAATTGTTCAATACCTTCCTACTAATCCAATACAATCATGCGAGATCAATAGTATTCCCGTATTAAAAAGGAAAATATGAAGATATTACTAAACTAAACTAACTATAAACTAATAATAATCAATAGGTTTTATTCTGCATGTAACTTTGGCACAAAAAAATGATAAGATCTAACAATAATCACCCTGTTTTTTTGTTTCAAAAACTCATAGGTTATTTGCTACTCACTTATAAAAATGTAGATTAGATGATTTTTCTTCTATTTTATACATACAATAAAATGGTATGTACCCCAAGGGGTAAAGTAAAATTAATGATCAACGAAAATAATACATACCAATCTAAGCAGGTGTCTTCATTCTGCAAAAGTAATTTGCAATATTGTCACTTGTCACATACTAAATAGTACTGAAGATGATCACTCAAAAATCAATTACTACCCACTCTTGTTTACTAGTTATCTATTTGTTAGAAATTTATATTTGGGATTCTATTCAATTTTGCCCAATTTTAAGATCATATAAAATCTTCAAAAATTGCAATAGAGTGGCAATGTAGCTAGTCTTTTTGGGATGACTCCCGCTGATAGCGATGTCGATGAGTCATGATGATATCCTCAGTGTTTCTGAAGGCAGTTTAGTATGGTGATCTGGCTGTCATTTGAATGTCTTTGGCAGTAATTGTGAGAAGCCAAGCATCCAGACCATCAAGCAATCAGTCTTGTCAAGATATATAGCATTGAGGAGGTTGAGTGGCAGTAGGCAGTTACACAATCTAAAACAATTATACTCAGCCGCACCCAGTTAGACTGCTGCAGGTGGTAGCTGCCTACAAATACAGTAACAGGCCTAGGTTATTTTTTTTTTCCTATAATCTATCATAATTTGATTATGGTGAAAACAAGTAGACCTTCATCATTAGTGGTTGCTGCTCAAGCATTTGTATGGATTTTGTTCACATCAAAAACAATTTTTAAAGTTTTTTACTTTTTTATTAGTCTCATTGCATTTTTATGACATCTGTCTTTTTCATGTGGACATGTTTGGACAACATCATCAAGGGAAAGACATTTGTCAAAGTCCTAGGAAAGAAAACTTATTTCAGTTAGTCTCGTGTATTTTTAAGCAACATTATGCATATCTGGAAGCCTAACATAGGGGCTATATTTTTTCATGACATGGTTATCAATATTTGCCCAGATTTTTCCCCAACTATGTTGGGAAGCTTCCAGTCTTACATGAAGTGACTTACTTCTTCTACCCATTTACTTGGGTCCAATAAAATACTCCTTTGTTTAAAACTGGCTGTCAGACTTAATTCTGACATAGGTGTTAAAATAACAACTAAAACCTATAGCTTACAATGCTTTCTGAAACCTAGAACTTATGTATTTCCACCCCTTTTGTGCATTTAAAGGTTTTATGAAACAAAGGGTGGCAAAAAGGTGTTTGTTGACCATTAAAAGATCTTACATGTTGTTTACCTACTGTTCATTGAGAAATACAAAGTTTGCCTTATACATATGATTTTTTTGTGAATATTTTTTTTTTGTTTGCTTTAGGCTAAAGGAAGTTGCTGACCGTTGGAATAGATATGGGACAGGTGCAGGATCGTCGGCTCTCAGTTCACTGCGAGGAGTACGTGCAGTGGCCGCCGGTCCAGCACATATCGCTTGTCTGCTGGAAGATGGTACTATCTGCCGTGCCGCCTTCTCCATAATTCCAGATAGATTGGACTTGAGTAAAACCGACGCTAGTAAGAATGGGGGTAATGGTGGAGGTGGCAGTGGCGGCGGAGGCACGAGTGGAGGCAAGCAAGGGGGCAGTGGCGGGGGTTGTGGCTCGCGTCAGCAACCACGCACTAGGGCCCGTATTATGAGGAACTCTATTCGAGCTACTCCTAGTTCGCAAGGTTTGTAGTTGAACACAGTACCTTCACTTCCTAAATTTTTTCAGTATAAGTCTAGACAACTAAGAACAGAAATGATACATGACTGGTTTATTTATTCGGAGCTTAAAACATTTGATTTGGACAGGATCTACAAGCCGTGCAACGGGTGTAATAATTGGAGCATCAGGTTCAGGACGAGTCGTTTCTGTTCCCGCGCCATTTGTCCCGGAAGATCTTGTCACACAGGCTCAAGTAGTCCTACAAGGAAAGAGCAGGAGTCTCATTATTAGGGAGTTACAGGTAAGATTTGTGATGCTGTCGTGATACAGGTGACGGGTTTTCATATCTAACTTATATATTTCTATTGGGTATGTTAATGCAATGGCAATGCATAATTAAATAAAAGAGTTTGAATATGTTTTGATGAAATATCGCAGCGAACAAACTTGGACGTGAATTTGGCGGTGAACAACTTGCTGTCGCGCGACGACGAGGAGGGCGAGGAACCGGAAGGCGGTGAGGGAGGCGATGGCTACGTGCCCGAGGACCTCATCTCGCTGTTGGACGGCGGCTTCCACGCCGCGCAGCAGGATCACTCCGTCATCATCGACGCGGACACCATGTTTTCTGAGGACATCTTCGGGTACGCGGCTATCAGAAGGTATACCTGTCAAGCTACGCTCCTCTGCCTCTACACACGATCCTGCCTGTAGTTGATATAGCCCTCGACCCAATCTCTGGCACGCTGTCAAGCTTACGCAGTTTCCGTTTATGTTATGATTGGGTGTTTATTAGTTCTGAACATAGAATACATACTCTAGAACAGTGCATGTTATTGTTTGATCCTTGCACTGAACACATTCCCTAATGTATTATTGTATTTGTCTGTGTATGGCGTAGTAGAGTAGAAGTAGGATTGCAGTTACAAAGAAAGGTTATAATTATGTATTATCATTGTGAAATTGTACAGACCACAATACACAATCAAAGGTACATAATATATTTGTGAACGTAAGTAGCTTGAGAACTGAAAACAATGATTTAAGAGATCAACTGTCACAAGTCTGGTGTTTTGCATTAGTATAAATGGACCTGGACCTTTCTTTGTGTCTGTGAACATTGCTAAACGTAAAGACAGTGTTAAAATATAATTGTATAATAGTCGCAGTGGTGGCGGCGGCGGCAGCAGCGGCGGTCGCGGAGGCGCCAGTCGCGAGAGCAGCAGCTCCACTCAGGAGCGCCCCTCAGAGTTCAGTCGGTGGCGCGAACGTCAGTACTTTGGGCCACGTCGGTGGCTCGAATCGGCTCTGCGCGATACCTCTTGGGACAAGGACGGAGGTAATAATGATGGAGGTAAATATTACATGTTTTTATTAATTGTTGTTATAATGTTTTCATTTTCATATTATAGACCTTGAAATTATAATCTTATCCTAAACTAATGCAATATTTTAATGACTTAACTATTATACCCTTACAAACACCCTCAATATTATTTGTAAGCGATTTGTCATAATGATTTAATCATGGCGCAAGGTTCAACAAATCTCTTTTTTTGGCATTTAAGTTCAAAGCGATAACAAATGTAATGTTTTCCTATCTTATCCTGTACATTTTGTAAAATGATATAGCTGAGAGCAAGAAAAAGGATTCTTCGATTGCGGCGTCACCACTTTGGGTGTCTGAAGAGTTGGAGTACTGGGACAGTAACATACGTTTCACCCATATCGCGGCCACGTACAGTGAGCTTATCGCGATCTCGACTCAGGGTCAACTGCACCAGTGGCGCTGGGCTGATGCTCATCCTTACCAACGCAATGATGTAAGTGCTTATTATTTATTGCCTAAAGAAGCATTATTGATATTTGCTTCTTTCAAATATATAAGCAGCCAGTCTTTTTTGTGATTTAATAATACAAATTTGTATGTGTGTATTATAACAGGCATCAGGATCGGTGAGTGCCTATCACCCTCGCTCCACCTGGTTGGGCATGGCTCCCGGCGAGCGAGTAATTAACATCAGCGCAGCCGGCATCCGCATCTCAGTCCTTACTGACACTGGCAGGATTGCCACTTTCCTTGACGAATCTATCGGTAAAGTATTAATTTATTACAATTATTATTCATTACATGCTCATCTTGGTTAAAAAGAGTGACCAAACACAAAATAGAATACATTTAACATATTACTGTTCTTTTTTATGCGTAGCTCATGCTCCTGGGGCTTCACGTCTCGAACATCCTCTTCAGACGTTTATGGAGTTTGGATCTGATAAGGCAATCTCTCTCCACGTATGTTCTTTGTATACCGTCGCGAGATTGGACTCTGGAGCGCTGTATTGGTGGTACGTTTGTCTTCACATTGAAATATTGCTGTATAACCTTTTCACCAAAAATAAATTAATGTATGTACTTAATGTCATAGGGGAGTCCTTCCATTGGGGCAGCGAGCTCGTCTCTGGGAGAAACATCGTGCGCGCTCTCGCAAGCAGCAGCGCGGACACTCGTCTACGGCGCCGCAAGACTTGCAGGCCGGACAAAGCGTTACTATGAAGAATGCGCCCATGTACCAACCCGGCGCCGTCGGTAAGTGCAGATACTGTTTGCGTATGCAATGCCTTAATTCGTTAAAGGATTTTTGGTAATACTTCATCTACTGCAGATTTTGGTCTTTGATTCAATAAATTAGTGATAAATCGTAAAATAATGTTAATTTGTGATCAGGATTCAATATGTCGACCGGAGTGCCAAAAGTCGGGGTTCTGCAGAATGCTGCTTGGAACCTATCTGACATGTGTCGGTTCAAGTTGTTACCGCCACCTCAACCTGACCGTTCCGTCTCTGATAAAGACAAGAGGGATTTACAGGTAACAATTTTACCTTTTCAAAATACATAATATGAATTTATCTATAAACAAAACATATAATTTGAACCGGATTTCTTTTGTTTCATCCAGAATCAGTCGCCTCTAACAGTTTCGTCTGTGAAAGCTTCGTCTTCAAGCAGCAACAGCAAGGATGGCGCTAAGGATAGCAACAAGGACATGGCTGATAGGCTTGACATGCCGCCGCCGCCCAGCCCAGCGTCTTCCACTTGCAGTGACACCAGCACATCACACAGTAAGTCTATAATTTAGCACTTACAATTATCAGTCAACTGAATGCACTATAATTATCTTATCAATAGACGGTTATTATTTTTATCTGTCACAAAAATTAGAATGTTTAGTAAATATTATTATTGTTTTCAGAACGCGCCAAGCGCGTAACTGTACGCGGCGAAGAAGGCTCTTCTAATGACGGTTCTAAACGTGACGAGGAGGAATGGCCGCTAAAGGAGGTCGTATTCCTGGAAGACGTAAAGAGTGTGCCATTAGGGCGAGTGCTCAAAGTGGACGGAGCTTACGCCGCTGTGAGGTTCCCTACCATCGGCAAGGACGGCAAGGAGGTTGTGCCATCGACCCCCGATGATCTGTCGACGCTGCTGCAAGACTGCCGTCTTGTTCGCAAAGATGACTTGGTAGCTGTCAAGTGGGGAGTGGGCGGAGCCGCCGGGCCTCGCGGACCTGACTGTCTGCAGCGCTCGCCGAGGAAGATTGCCCTGCCACCTGATGTACAAGTTATCACTATTGCCGTGAGTATTTTTGTTTACAAATACACAGAATGTGAAATTCATAGTGTTATTTACGTGGCCTTCGTGGTTATTTATCTTTTGTATTTATCATGGTCTAGCGACCCGCCCTTACATCCCCACAGTTTCGCACGGGATAACAGTATTTCCCCACTATTTCATGTATGTTATATTTTATATTTTTTTCGTGTCCGTAGGTGGACAGCCGCGGCGTGCACGCGGTGGTGCGTCGGGCGGGCGGCGCGCTGGCGTACGCCGTGTACGCCGTGGGCACCACGCGCGCGCTCACCGACAGCGCCTTCCCCACCGACAACAGCGCGCTGCTCGGATACTCCAACGGGCAGGCCATACAACTCGCCACCGCTGCTGAGGTTAGCACTATTTAATTCGTTTTTATTGATTTATAACAGCATCTTTAGATATTCCCTGACCAGCAGGGATTTTTGGTGTAAAAACAACTTAAATTTGAGTACCTAAACGTTTCATTATTGAAGGTTGTTTATAACGAATTTCTTGCAGAAAATGCCGTGGTATTTATTGACATAATGCAACTAGTTTCTTGCCTCATTTGAAGTTTGAAGGCATAAAATGACTAATTTTTAGTTTCAATATACTGACCGTAAAATCCTTGCGTACAGGGCAGCGAGCCAGTGGTAATGATGGTGGACGGCAACGGCGCCCTGTACCCGGTGTCGCGCGACTGCGTGGGCATGGTGCGCGAGCCGCCGCCGCTCAACCTGCCGCCCGCCCGCGCGCTGGCCGCGCACGCGCTGCCGCTGCACCCGCACGCCGCCGCCGCCGCCGCCGCGCACCCGCACCACACCGCGCTCAAGTCGCAGGTACGACACCACGTCAAGGAAACATGAGCGAAGATGCCATAAGGCCTAGTACATAAAAGGCCTACGTGGGAAAGGAAGGGAAAATGATGCTTTTAGTCAGTAAGAGTCTGACACTCCTTCACCGCTGCTAAACCACAGCGGGAGGAGTCATTTGATGATTTCAAAAAAAAAAAAGAAAAGAGATGATGCATAAGGCCGGGACTCCACCAAAGCAGAGATGTGTGAAGTATGCAGTGTATGCTGTCCACTTCAGACTCCCATTATGCCCTTTGTTAGGAGTTTATAATGACATGACACATCCGCTCGTTATTTTGTTCTCCATCCGAACCCACGACTATTACTAAATGTATCCGACAATTAATCTATGTATTGCGCCTGTAATGTAGAAATGTTTCGTGTCCAGGTTGCGCTGATTATCTTAGTGCCGGAGCCGCAGCTCATGATGCCGCGCGTGCTTCGCTGCGACCTCGACGGCGTACGTCAATTGTTGCACCAACTCGAATCTGACTCCAACAGTAAGTTATCTACAAGTTGTAACTACTATAATAATGCCAAATTACATTCATAGGGGTTTACTTCATGTATATTTATTGTTTACAGAACAACAGATCTTGTCCATATTACAAGAGCGTTGCGATGGCAACAGGAATATTCTACACGCGTGCGTACATATGTGCGCGCCTACATCTAACAAGGAACCTGATATAGGTACGTAACACTAAAGAAGAAAAGAAAAAAGCTATGTTGAATTTAGTGTAGGTGTAATTCTAACTTAACTATTTATTTAGTGGAAAACGCTTCGATGCCCAATTTAGCGGGTGGAACGAGCTCGGGAGGCGCTGGCGCTGAGGAGTCGGTGCCCGCCATCTCCTGGCCGCCAGAGACCTTCGAGGCCTCCGGAGACGAAGACAGCTTGATGGGACTCACCAACAATGGGTAAGAGCAATACTAGCATGTTTACAGCAACTGAAAAGTGCCACTTTTCTGCACTTTTTGTGTCTGATTAATTAATGCACTGTGACTTTCTTTCAGAAATATAATATCTACTCAATTTGTCTAAACCCTAAATGATCAGTGAATGTCTTTCCTTTATGTGTTTTTCTGTATTTGTTTCTTATCATCATCACTTTTTCCAAAAGAGTTTGAGTCAGTTTCTGGTCTAGTATCCGCCTTTATGTTACCCTATTACTTTGAATTATTTAAATATTTTGTTGTTTTAATTTATTGATTGACAACATGGGTCTCCTTTGCATGTAATATCAATTTGGTGACCAAAATAAGGGTGTGTATTTATAATTAACCACCCTGTTTGAACAGTACTCTCCATTGTGAATGGGAAGTGCAGTGTTACGCCGGATAACCTAGCCAAGACTACTAGACGAGTTCTCAAGAGGAATGTTACGGATGTGATGATGTGTTGAAACATTTACAGTAAAATGTCTGGCGGTGGTAACAGTGGCGGCGGCGCGGTGAGCGCGGACCCGGCGGAGCGGCGCGGCAACGCGCTGGCGGCCTTGCGGGCCCTCTGCGAGAGCTCGCTGCTGCAGCCCTTCCTCATGCAGCTCCTCACCGCCAAGTAAGTCAGCTTCACCTAGCTTATGTTGGGGCCCGATATGATTCGCTACCCACTCGTCACTTTAATCACGTGGTGTAGTTGATACCTTCGTGTGAACTGTCGATCGCGTTATGTTGGCTCACTTAGTACAACGGGTTATAAGATCGCCTTTGATAGTCGCGGACAAAAATGCTTTTAAATTATAAATCTTATACCAAGTCAGCAATCACTAATATGATTAACATTATCAGGGATGGAATGGGCCAGACTCCACTGATGGCCGCGGTAGCAGAACGCGCATACCGTGCGGCCCTTGTAATACTGGATGCCATTCGTGCCTGCCCCGAAGCGGACGAAGCACAACGCTCGGCCGCCATCTTCCCGCCCAACGCCAGCCCAGACCATTCGCCACTGCTGGTACTCTGCTGCAATGACACCTGCAGCTTCACTTGGACAGGACAGGAGCATATTAATCAGGTTTGTATATAATCGTAAAATATAGGAGATGATCTATTTACAGATCTTTCGATAAATATATAATAGTTGAATGTCGTACAAAGTTTATGATGCGCTTTTTCTTTGCAGGATATATTCGAGTGCAAAACGTGCGGTCTGACAGGATCCCTTTGCTGCTGCACTGAATGTGCTAAGGTAATGTATTACAACAAAGTGGTAGTTTATATAAATTTTAAAACTATTTAAATCATAAGCTAAATAGAACTACATAAGTCCATGTACTTTTATATTTTCATTCATACAGGTATGCCATAAAGGCCATGACTGCAAGCTAAAGCGGACGTCTCCGACGGCGTATTGCGATTGCTGGGAGAAGTGTCGCTGCAAGGCACTCGTCGGCGGCAACTGGACCGCGCGCTGTGACCTACTCGCGAGGCTCGCTAGAGACACGTCACTTGCTACACATTTCAACTCAAGGTTTGCAGAAACTTTTGATAAAGTTCTTGTTGAATAACTTATAGCTCTTGTGACTTCAAAGAGTCAAGCTTAGTTGACGACTACTGTACTTTTTGACAATGAATTATTTTTCAAATCTAACAATATTTTTAATGTCTACAGGGGTGAATCGATCCTCCTGTTCCTAGTTCAGACAGTTGGACGTCAAGCGGTGGAACAGCGCCAGTTCCGCGCCGGTGGAGGGCGCGGTCGCGGCCCTCGCAAGCAGCCTGGCTCTGACGCTGAAGTAGACGCTCCAGACCATGACCTTGAACCGCCCAAGTTCGCCAGAAGGGCGTTACTGCATTTATTGGGTGATTATCTTGCACGTCGGTCATTAGCTATTGTTGGAAATAATATGAAGAATACTAAACTAATTCTATTTATAGGTGATTGGCCGGCTGTTGAAGCTGCCGTAATGTGTGGCGCCAGTGGTGCTGCGGGAGAATCCGAGAGTCGTCCCAGTAGCCCTTCGCCCTCACAGTCCGGCACCACGCTGTTAGACAAGTTCACGCATGCGCTCATTGTTAAGTGCACTAATGAGGTTCGTACACAATATTGTAGGTGTAGTTTCGGCAAACCAATATCGTCATTCTTTATAGTGTGAATAAAAAAACTATGCTTTCCATTGTCACAGATGCTGGACACCCTGCTACATACTTTGATTCGTGAGCAACAAAATGATACAATTCCGGGTCGTGCTGAACGTGCGCGTGAAGTGGCGCGACGTTTCGTGCGTTCCGTTGCTAGAATATTCGTCATATTCAGCGTAGAGATGGCTCCGGGAGCGGCTAAGAAGAAAGGGTAAATAGAGTTGTATATATTTGCTAATTGAATGGCGTACGCAAGAACAAGTAATTAAATATTGTGATTTTTTTGCAGACCTCTATCGATCACATCATCTCTGGTCCGATGTCGTCGAGTATTCGCCGCGCTAGTCGCGCTCGCTGTGGAAGAACTAGTAGAGGCGGCCGACGCACTGCTTGCCCCGGTACGACTAGGTGTCGTGCGTCCCACAGCTCCGTTCCCGCTAGCGACCACCTATGTGGACCTCGTGAACGGCAGCGAAGACTTGTTCGGCGTCGAACCTCTTTCTACTGGACATTCGAGGCTTGCACATGCGCGCAGGTATGTATCGTTTTCTAAATATTTTACGTTGAGCACCAGTTTCGATGCGTAAGCAAATAAGGTAGTGTGGTCTATTTTATTCTCAAATATCTGTGGTGTGTCTTGCATGCATTTTGACTGCGTTATGTATAAGATGTTGTTAATATATTGCCGTTGTTAATATATAAGTGACGTTGTTTACGTATATAGAGAGTCGACGGCTGGCGGCGGTCGCGGCGCGGTGGCGGGCGGCACCTCGATGGGCAGCTCCACGCTGGTGCCGGACCGCTCGTCCACGCCGGTGGCCACCGAGTACGCCGACGACGTCGCGGGCGAAGCGCTCGGCGCTGACGACGACGCCTCCGAGACTGACGAGCCCGGAGCACCCGCGCCCAACCACGGCCAGCATGCCGCGCAGCCGCAGGATAATCAACATCATGATGATGCTATGGCCGACAGGTAACACTTCATTTTAGTATTAACTTAAAAGAGAAAACCAATGTTACATGTCTCATTATTATGTCTATACGAAAATTTGTCATGTGGTGTCTCTTATATGAGCTTTTCCAGCCTAAAATTTGTTATTTAGGAACAACATTATACTTTCGTACATTTTAACAGAGGTCAAGAACAACACGTAGTCGTGGAGAACGGCACGGAACGCGCTGAAGGCGGCGAGAGTGAGAGCGAGTTGGACTTGTTAGCCGAAGTGGAAACTGAGAGCGACTCTGATGATCAGGACAACGGGGAGTCTGCTCAACGCAGCGTCCAGACCGGGGCCACGCAAGGTTCCGACGCCGGTAACTTGACTATTCTTTCGTATAAAATAAAAATAATATAACGAGAATTTAAGGTAGTTATTATAAAATCTTATTTATCGTGATATAGGTATTGCATCGCTGCTGCTATACCCTGATGACGAGAGCGGCGACTCTACCCAGCCTGAGGACGAAGACTCCGAGGCAGGCGAGACTGACGAACAGGACGGAGAAGCCGAGCCGCCGCTACACGACGGCGAAACCCTCGAGAGACGCGCCGCTCCGCCTGCGCGGCCCAACCTAGCACCGCATTCCATGCAGTGGGCCATACGGTATGTGTCTATATTGTGAACTATTACTATTTACACCATCGTAAATAAACATGAAAGTTAGCACGTGTGGAAGTTTGCTACTGAAGTATTATTGAACGGATTTTGTAAAACTTACTGTAACATAATTACGTTTTATCCGTGTGGGGAACTAGCTCCGTCAGGGTTTGGGTGGCGTTATTTATTTCATACATGAATTTGGATTAGTGTCTTTTTTTTTACACAACCGTTGTACTGTACGTGAAGCAGATCTCGCGAGACAGCTCGCGGCACGAGCGGCAGCACGGGCGGCGTCCGACTGACGGGCAGCTCGTCGCTGGTGTTCATCGACCCCGCGTCGCTGCGCCGCTCGGCTGCGGCCGCGGCTGGTGCCCACGACCCGCATTCCACCTCCACTACTGCTTCTTGCCTCGCTAGAGCTTTTGGTAAGATATTGTGCATTTTTTTCAGAATATTCTACATACTCGAAAAAAACAACAAACTAATCTTTCTGCTAAACCTCCATCTTTTATAGAAGTTGATAAAATTTTGAGCTGCTTTTTTCATTCTTGTACATTATTACGTTAAAGTATAACTCTGAAACTATCTTATGCATGTAGGTAAAGTATGCTCTTTCTTTGACAGGCATCGTGATCCGTCAGATAGCGGACTTACTCTGGGAGTATGAGCGAGTAACATTGCCATTACCGCGAATGGTGCCGCTGGCATATCGCGAGGCGCTGCGCCTGCAGTGCTACCTCGAACGACAACTCAAACCCACATGGGACTGGCTAGTCACTGTAATGGACGCCACTGAAGCACAACTAAGGTATTTGCTTATTTTTATAGATGGATCTCTTTTAAGTATAATGCTTGAATGGTATATATCACATTCCTAAATGCTTTGTATAGATTCGGTGCGTCACTGACTTCTAACAATGCAAGTACCTCGACGGGCGACAGCGGTCGGTCTGCAGCGCCGGCTACTCGCCGCACTACATCACTGACGTCACCAGCTACTCGCATTATAGGCTTTTCTGAAGGACCCAGAGCGCGGGATCGCGAACAAGGTAAGACGCGCCTTTTTTATTCATCAAAGAAAACGGCTTCCAGTCTAACCGATGTTTTACATAGAGCGACTGCCTATCTGACTTCCGCAATCCAGTTATTGTGGCTACCTGACATCCTTTTGTAAGACTTTTTGTCTTCAGACTAACCGTAACGTCTGCCAATACGTTAAAATAAACACGGAATAACTCGTTATGACCCACCGACTGCGCCAAGCGTTGTTTAACCTAATGATCCGTCGATCCCCGCAGCTTTGACTTAGCTACAAGCTCTTCAAGCTCTTGTAATTTCAAAAATTATAAAAATAATGTGATGACATAGGTGTGGAAGCGGGCAGCGCGCGTCGCGAGTTCCTGGCGTACTGCCTGTCGCTGCTCCGCGCACACAGCGCCGAGCACGCGGAGCAGCTGCCCGTGCTGGACGTGGCGGCGCTCAAGCACGTGGCCTACGTGCTCGACGCGCTCGTCTACTACATGCGCGCCGCGCAGCCGCAGCCGCACCACCACCACCATCTCTGGACACCGGTAATGATGCACTTTCAACTTTATACCTGTGTTTTTTATTAATTGCGGATTATAAATACCCGATTCATCCGTTGTTTTGTGATTGGAAATAACTTGACGGCTTCTAAATTACTAGCAGATTTCCGTTTTTTTTGCACTCGCGTCTCGAGGTAACTAATACCGGTACCCGGATAAAATTAGACTAATAGTCTTCACCGGGCATAATGTAAGCTAAATTAGATAATACATATTCAGGCTACTCCTTACCTAGTCAGTAGTTCTTCCACAGAAAGTGTCACTGTGTTGCCTAAAACATTCAATGCACTATGCGAATGCAATTAATTTTCATACACAATTGCGAAGTTGCTAGCGTTTTTGTAGGTATTATCTAATTTAGCTTATTATTATCTAATTTAGCTTCTTATGTAGTAACTGTTGCTACGAATTAAATTTATTAACAAATACAAATTTATTCATATATGCATAATAATTACAATGACATATGTGTACAATAATGATTTTGCTAATATAGGACGAAAATGAAAACGAAGAAGGCGACGAAGAGATGGTAGTGGGCGGCGGAACTGCGGCCGAGTCCGACAGCGAGGGCGAGGGGGCTCGCGGCCGAGCGCATGCCTTCTTCCAGCGATCCGACTCTACCCTGTGTCTTGGCTGTCCTCCGCCGGATCCCTTCAACAGTCAGTACTCTTATATACTGCGTCATTTTAATAGCGCCGCAGATTGTTTTCGACAATTTTTCCTTACCTTTTTTTACTTACCTAATTGAAATTAATTTTTGTTGTGTATTTTAACTCTAGTTATTTTTTAAAACTCACTGAATTACTATGTGGACTTTCGTGGTGATGGAAATTTATTAATGGTTTTATAATATCGTAGTCTTGCGTTATTTATTACTCGTTACGGTATGAGTATGTTCTCAGCTGTTACAGAGATGTGGTAGGTATTTGGATATTTTTGTCGGGTCGAAATAGGCCATAAAAGATTTTGTGCTACTTAATTTTTGTATAAAACAGTGACTATGCAAGACGCACTACCGCTAGCTGATCAGCCGCAACTCCTTCAACCGAACGCTCGTCGTGAGGAATTGTTCGGAATGCCTCGACAGCCCGTTACCGTGCCCGCCTCCGGTGACGCGCCGCCCGGTGTGAACAACCCGCTAGAAGGTAACATTGCACGTAAATATTCACTTTTTATGTATTTACTAGATTAAGTAAATAGTGCTTTATATAATAAAAAGATCACAACTGCTTTAAATTGTATGTCTTTTTGAGAAAATGTCTCATAACTGCAAAATCACAGTAAATTATAACACTGTAATAACTTGACACAATAGCAGCAAAAAATATTAATAATCCAAAAGCACTCTTGAAGTATCCCCTTTTTAGTCTGGCAGCAAGTGCATAGTGTGATTTGTTTGTCAGTGGTTCCTCGACGCCTGGGCCTGTCGACACGCGGGACTGACCGCGGCTGGTCGCCGCCAGCCCGACCCGCGTCTGCACCACCTACTCACACCCATACGCTGACTAGAGACGAGCCACAGGTATGTCACTTCAACATTAGACAGTTTAATCATTTGCACGATTATATACTTCTATCTTTTCCCTAAAACTAGCGTGGAGGTGACTTATTGTATTATTTCTTTCCAGGACCTATCTTGTGCGAAAGACGCATCCACTAAAATGGACATTGACACTGATGGTGAATACTTATCTGACTCTGATTCTAACGAAGCCCGACAGATTCCAAGAAAGAAGCACCACAGGTATGTTGCATTTCTGTGTGATCACACAAAATGTTCAACAAGTCCATGTTTTATACGTTGCTTGTATTTCAGACATCCACATTCAGTCAACCTGACGACTGGAAACAGTTCCATGCATGACTCCATGGCGCAGCCGTCTGAGTTCCACACACTAGTAGACACAGCTTGTTCTATCATTGAAGCGCCTCATCAGCAGAACATCTCAGCGTCTCCATCGCCAGGTATGTTCGAAATCCTCATTTATTTGTTTATTTCTCTAAAACTTGTTATGGTGTCATGTACTTGAACGCGTTAACTTGTTTTAGGACCAAGCGGCTCCAACACAGTGGTAGCAGAAGCCCGCGCCTCGTCGTCCCGAAGCCCCGGCAAGACTGTTATTGTACGTGCTGTAAGTCACTCCACTTATTTGGGGGACTTTTTCTTATCAAAATTTTACCCTATTCTTGAATTGGATATAACTTTCTGAATCAAATTACTGAATAATCTATTTGGTAAAAAAATGCAAAATTCCGGATTTTCTTCCATACATTTTTCTGAGGACTCTGATACTCAGAAGTATGTAATAAAATGTTAAGCCACAGTTTAAATTTTCAATGTATATTTGGTAACCCCAGGGCGAGCTGTTAAGTGCAGCAGATCCACTAGAGTCTCAGGAGATATCAGCTCACGTGACGGTGGAGACCACCGGCTTACCGCCGCCACCACTCTTGCCAACTCTTACTGCACCGGCTCAACCGTAAGTTTTCCACATACAAATATATTTTCGTTTTATTTATTACCAGCAAATTATATTAAAAACCATGGTGCTTTAGAGTATCACATTAATTATATTTACAATCTTTGTAGCCGCGCGTGTCCATCATTAGGCGCATCTGTGTCCCACGATCTCCTCCTGGGCAGATGGCGCCTGTCTCTAGACCTGTTCGGACGTGTATTCACTGAGGATGTAGGCCTGGAGCCTGGCTCCGTGGTTGCTGAGCTCGGCGGCTTCCCTCTCAAAGAGGTGAAGTTCCGCAGAGACATGGAAAAGCTCAGGAATTCACAACAGAGGGATTTGACGTTACATAAGGTCAGTTTTTAGTGAACATAGGAATTTATTTTTTAACATACTATTGTCATTAACCCATGGTATTTCTTGTAATGAGTTTTATGAGTGTTAAAACTATAATTTTAACGTCGTAGATGGAACGTGACCGTGCCAAGTTGCTGCAACAAACGTTTGCGGAGTTGAACAGCGCCTTCGCGGGGCAGAACAGGCGAGCACACAGTGCTCAGCCGCCGCTGGCCGTCAACCGCGTCAAGGTGACCTTCCGCGACGAGCCCGGCGAGGGCAGCGGCGTCGCTCGCTCCTTCTACACCAGTGTCGCTGAGGTAACAACATTCAACATTACTAACAAGGCTTAGGCCGAATTTCACTCAATATGTGCTTAGCCTTCTCTTAACTATATGTCAGCAACTGAGTATATTGTTTTTACATGGAGCGACTGGCTATCGGACCTCCTCCACCCAATTATCAGGGTAACTTACCCCTTGTAAGAATGGTTGTCAGACTTTCTGGCTTTAACAACTGCCAAAGACAATATTACAAAGATTTCATTTTAATGTAAAGCAAAGCAGAAGTAATTTATTATTGTATGTAGTAATGCTGTTTGAATTATTCGTATACTGAAAGTGTTTTTTTTTTGTGCAGGCGTTATTAGCAAACGAGAAGCTCCCGCCTTTGGAGCCCGCGACCGGCAGCGGAACAACGAGTAGCAGTACCAACGGCACGTCAGGATCTGCCAACACCAACGCCGGCGGAGCGAGCAGTAACAGCGGAGCTCGGTAATTACAATTATTGCAATAAAGGTTGCCTTAGCAGTCTTACACTAATGAATATCCCATAAAATAGTTGCAAAAGACGTACTTCGGTTTCATTGTTATTGATTAATAGCTGTTTGCCCGCGGTTTCAGACGTGTTCCTGCCTGTATGGATAAAATAACGCTTCGATAATGTAACTTCCCAACGTGGAAGATTTTTTCAGATCGATTCAGTAGTTTTGGAACCCTCTCTATTATATCAGTATAGACAATTTAAACTTTAATGATGTGAAATATCGTTTCAGGAGTGGAGCGGGTCGCGCAAGGTCTAAAGACGCGGCGCGGCGAACTCCCGGCCGGCCCGCGCCGCGCCCGCCTGCATCACGCGAGCCGCGCAGAGTGCTCAGCGTCGACGCGAGGCCCTATTCGCCACAGGTCACTAATATTACATATTATAGAGCACCTCTAGTTGGTTCCCGGGTTTCACCCGTGTCTCGGGACGACTTCTTCCCGTACCCCAAAATATAATCTAGCCCATGTCACTCTAAGATAAGATGGAAGATTTTTTCATATCTGTTCTGTAGCATTTAGAGTGCAAACAGATTATGTATTATATTAGTACCGATGAGACCACTCATCATGTCTTCTTCGGCTACTAAATATTTGATTTATAATAATCACTTTTACATTGTTCGTTTACAGGCTGCTCCCGGTACGGAAGGCGCTGGTTACAGCGGTGACAGACCCGGTGGACATAACGAACATCTCACATTGCACCAGGCACAACTTGGCGAACGACTGTATCCTAGGGTAAGAACAGTCATAATGAAGAAGACAAAAATGTCCTTGTAAGAAAAAAAAAAACGAAAGAAGTTCTAACGCCATTTTTTTCTTTATCAGGTTCATTCATTACACCCGACTTTTGCGGGCAAGATTACTGGCATGTTATTAGAATTGACGCCGGCACAGTTGCTTGTGCTGCTTGCTAGCGAAGATGCGTTGCGACAGAAAGTGCGCGAAGCCATGGATCTCATAGTCATGCATCCTTCCGAAGCTATACTAGGTACGTTTATGCAGGGTTGATGTCATTTTCTTTGCATCCTCTTAGATAAATTTCAATGTACACTTGATAAACTTTACACTGTCCAGTTATTATCTACCGTAGTGGACACTGGGCATGCTAATTTACTTATCATGCTTATTTCTTGTTTTTATGTACTACCCCTCTAGCATAATCACTTATGTACTACTATAAACTTCCACCATATCGGATGGATTTTACCCACAAACTTTTGTTGAGAATTGTGGCCGCCCTGATAATATATCGTAAAACTGACTGTTTATGTGGCAGATTTAGACGTATTCTCGCTGTCGGAGCGCGGCGGCGGCGGCGCGAGCGGCGCGGGCGCGGGCGCGGCGGGCACGTCGGGAAGCGCGCCGGCGCCGGCCGACGACGCGGCGCCGCTGTTCTACTCGCCCGGCAAGCGCGGCTACTACTCGCCGCGCCAGGGACGCGCCACTCCCGAACGTATTAACGCTTTTAGAAATGTTGGCAGGTGAGCTTCTCGTCAACCCATACAGTGTTTAACCTTACATTTTATGTTGAAAGATTGTGAGAATAACTTTATTTTTTTTTTATTTCCAGGATAATCGGATTATGCCTCCTTCAAAACGAACTTTGTCCAATGTTCCTAAATAGACACGTCCTCAAATATATTTTGGCTCGACCGGTGAGGTTCCACGACCTCGCATTCTTCGATCCGGTAGTCTACGAGAGTCTTCGACAGTTAGTTGTAGATGCTGAGACAGGAGACTCGCATTCCCTTTTTGCTGCTTTAGATCTCAACTTTAGGTAAGGAATTTATCATTATGTTACTTTGTCACAAATATAAAATGTATTGGACAAATAAAAGAATTTGACCTACTGATCCGTAACGAATCTCATTGACTTTCTTCAGTTTGGAAATGTGTGAAGAAGAAGGTGGTGGTTGTGTGGAGCTGGTGCCTGGCGGACGCGACATCGAAGTGACCGCGCTCAACGTGTATGACTACGTGCGCAAGTACGCACAGCATCGGATGCTGCTCTCACAAGAGAAGGCCCTTGAGGTACTTTACAAAATATACTATATTAATGACTATGATTTTTACTTTGTGTCAATTTCTATGAAAACTTGATAGATTTAAATTTAATTTAAAAAATCAACCGTTAAATCAACCAACAGTTTGTTACACAAAGTATAGTTTTCAGACACATTTTGATTATTTAATTTTCAGGCAATGCGCGTTGGTGTACTCGACGTGCTTCCCGAATCTGCGTTAGAAGGCTTGACTGCGGAAGACTTGAGGCTGTTGCTAAATGGAGTAGGAGACATTAACGTGGCTGCTTTGGTGTCTTACACCAGCTTTAACGATGAGAGCGGGGAGCCCTCCGAGCGACTTGCGCGTTTCAAGCGCTGGCTGTGGGCAATCGTAGATAAGATGACTCATTTGGAGCGTCAGGATTTGGTAAGTCAAGGACAAAACTAAGCAAAATATTTTCAATTTTAGTTACGTCGTTGTATTTAGCCAATATGTGACTATTTAACTCCAGCAGTATAAAACATTAACTATGTACAAATTCACAATGGCTGTATATTATAGGTGTATTTCTGGACCGGGTCCCCTGCGCTGCCCGCCTCCGAGGAAGGCTTCCAGCCGATGCCGTCGGTGACCATCCGGCCGGCAGACGACGCGCACCTGCCCACCGCCAACACGTGCATATCGCGCCTCTACATCCCGCTGTACTCCTCGCGACATGTGCTCAAGCATAAATTACTGCTTGCCATCAAAACCAAGAACTTTGGCTTCGTCTAGACACTCGCCACTATTTGTTATGTATATCCTTAAGTTTAAGCCCAGTCATGTAAGACTGCCGCTGTATTCTGTCACTTTGTAAAAGTTTAGAGAAATTCCGTGTCTATAAAGAGTACTATCTTAGAGCTTACTTTATTAAAACCTTGAATTGTATTAACTTCTCGTACGGACATACTGGTGTATATTTATTTATATTAGATCTTTTTAATTGACGAATATTTAATTCTATATGACTGGGTGTATTTGACTGAATAGTAATATTCAATATGCAGTAATTTTTGTTAGAAAAAAGGCCCAAGAACGGTCCGCACAAGTACATAGTAATTGTTAAACTTTTAAGCTCATAGACCATAAGTATTTAACTGTTATTTAAAAGAAACCTATAGAAATCGCAATTCTATATACATACCAATATTACTTGAAAGTTGATTTAAATCAAAGATCAACATTTTTTTACTTATTTTCTAAATTGTTTTATTTATCTTTTTCTCAACTTATTTTTGATAAAGGCCTAAGTTAACCTGCATTTCTTTGCTCTCTGAAGAGACACAACACTATGGAGCATAAAAATATTCAAGAATATTTCAATTGTTTATATAGCTTTGTTATATAGTAAAAATTATATAAGATAATACAGTATGATGGGTATACTGCTATAATACTTTGGGAAGCTTGGATAGAGAGGCGTCGGGTCCGAGCGATGGTGGTATTGTGATATCAGAGGAAGTATTTTGCGCCTCAATCTCTAAATTTAAGATTATAATTAGATTTCCTTTGATTAGTTGTATTAATACGGTTCATAATAAACAATCTCAAAACGCTTAGATTGTGATTTTATTATATTTGTACCTACCACACATTAACTCTCGACTCAGGGACAATTTCAGCCTGGTTGTCCAATACCATAAAATGAGTCGCGGCTTGCTAAGGAAATGAGCAGCGGTAGCATTCGCAGGGAACTACTTCCCGCCCCCGAGAAAAGTTAAGTTGGAGTGAGTGATAAAATGACAGCAGACCAGAGTGCTTAGTGCGAGTTTTCGTGAATTTTTTTACGGACTCACATGAGAGCGCGTATTCTAAGATTTGTATGGAACAAAAACAGCTCCACCTAGTGTCAAAAATTGGAACCTGTTTTTGTTCCATACAAACAGTGTTGCCAACAGTTGTAGAAGTTTACCACCAGAGTCAACTTTTAAAACCACCAGAAAACCACTAACAAAAATTTATCCCACACTTAAAATCACCAAATTCACCACTAAAAAAATATTGTTTATATTTTATTGTAACCTAAAACAATTTAATCATCCAAAGATGTAACTCGGCAACGATAGAAAATTAAAACAGACAAAGCATTACATCTGTTTAGCAATTCATCCGACCCGATCCGAATCCTTCACAAATTATAATCGGCGTAGTAGTTTCACAAATTGTTTAGTTACGCATTTGACCAATGAATGAGTACTTAATATAATTATATAGTAGTCGTTCACCTTTTTGTTTTGTAGATGCTTTTTTGACATTCCGTGAGACTTCAAATCTCCATAGTAACTCCTTAAAGTTGTACCACAAAACTTACATTTCGCTACTTGACCCGCAGTACTTTCAACATTTCGCCACTAAATAGGGGACTTAAACCACCAGTATTAGTGGAAAATCCACTAAGTTGGCAACACTGCATACAAATCTTAGTATACGCGCTCTCATGTGAGTCCGTAAAAAAATTCACGAAAACTCGCACTAAGCACTCAGAGTTCTCTAGGTACTCTCTCACTTATATTGGGGAGATGTGTGTATACTGGTTACATGTTCATAAATAAGTAAAAAAGATTATTAAATCAAAGCCAGCTTTCAGTTCTTATTTTTATTCAAAAATAGGTATTCAAACATTTACAGTAATAAAATCTTAATTGTACAAACTGAACACACTAGTTTACGCAACGCGTATAAAGACATACATGTATCTTAACTAAGTACACACTTGCCATTTCAATTCTACACAGATTGGGAGTGCTTGAGCAAATTCACTGACTAAAAAATGCTTTCAATTTATAAAATTAATTACATTTGTGTAATACAAATACTAAAAATGACTTGTTGTTTATTGCATCGTGCCTACAAATAGATTGGACATACAAATCGCACATGATATAATTATGTAATTCACAACATTATCTTTTTGCACTTGTACACTTGGGAGATGAGCTTACTCTAATTTTGATACCATGTTTAATTCTGCCGATATTTTCTTATAAACACCATACAGTACAGTAACATGACATACATGCAATAACATACTTGTGAGATATGTGCTAGGATAGGTATTCCAACACATTTCAATAAGAGCTAACAACAGGAATCTGACAATAACCGAGTAATTGTTGGACCATAGTAGATAAGGCAGGCTGTGGAAGTACCAGGAATAAAATTGATAGTGAAGGCTCCTTGCACACATGACACCAATGAAGTTTACAATAAACATAGGTAGAATAAATAGTTGAGACAAAATATCAAAATTAATATTGTAGTGTGGATTGTGTTCTTGTTCAACAGGTTTCTTAACTGCCTTCTTTCCACCCTTCTGAGAAGATTTTTGCAGCATCACTTCAAATGAATTGAGGAAATCCTCTTGTTCTTTGGTCAAATTTTCTTGCTCATCACTCTTTTTATTTATCTTCTTCTTAATTTCTTTATTCAATTTACTTTTCCTCTTATTTTCTAAATTTTTTGCATCAATTTGCGGTTGTACCTGCTTTTGGACATACTTCAGACGACAGTAGCTTTGGAAATATTTTACACACATAGGTATGAATACAAACAACAAGAGAACATGTATTGCTAGTAACGATAAATGAAAACACTTATTTTCAAATACATCTACATCTAAAAACCTATAGTTAACAGTCCATGTATGATTGAAAACCCGACCAATGTCAAAGCTACCCTTTAAGTATGCAACAGGACTGCTCAGTAAGAATGGCAACCCTAGCACTACTTGGATTGCACCACAAATAAACAGTTGTATTAAAGTCCCTTTAAAACCTAGATTTGTCAGGTAAAAGAAAAATAAAGCTGGGGCATATAAAAGTATGTTCATTTTCACTGATACTCCTAAACTATAAAATATGCTACCCAAGTGCCATTTGGAATCGATGAAAAAATTTAAAGCAGCATAAAGGAAAAGAACAGCAATTGGGTCGTTAAATAATCTTAATACATAAATTGAATGTATCCTGTAAGATGTCAATATTGTGATGACCAGGACATAAGGTGGAACTTTCTTAGTTTTAATATAAATTCTAAGAACTAGGCACAGTTGTAGCAAATAGATGCCAATAAATATATATTGAGCTAATCTAATATTTTCACCTTGGCCTGTCAGGAAATAGAACAAAGAATAGATGTATACGAATCCTGCTGGGTACACGAGAGGTCCGGTGTCTCCGCGGAGTTGGCTGTAGTCGAGGGTTCCATTCAGGAATCCTTCACATTCTTGCATGTACGCTTTCCAGTCGATTTCAGTATAAGGCACACGTTCCACAACCAGTACATTGATGATTAGTTCAGCAATAATCAGGAGCAGAGCGGCAAATGGTAGCTGTGCAGGATTTACAACCAGACCTTTCATAAAAGACCACGTAAACATCCTCATTATATCGCGGTAAACCTCTTGAAATCTACTTTTGCCACCCATGTTGAGGCAGTTGGCATAACCACACGATATATTAAAGTAGCCTATACGTCCCGCAGATGTAGAAAGAGCTTGACAGAGTCAGTTTATTATTTCTATTTTAGGATTAGGTCACCGCACCGGTCCCTGGATAGCAGACATTTTTCGATGCTACTGTACCGAGTGACCGATGATGACAGTTTGATTACAAAAGGTTGACATTGACGTGATGGATATTGTCAATAGGGACGTGCAAACGACATAAAATTGCATGGTTCTTTCTATATGGCAGAATTTGAATACTCCGAAAATATTCATAACACAATTGGCATAATTTTCTTTTAACGAATGTCTTTAAAATATTTAGTATTATGATAGTTACGCGGAATATTTATTTGCCCGAATTCACAGTTACGTACTATTAAGCTAGCAGAATTTTATTTCGTAAAATTGCTTTTTATAGTTAGAATATCGCATTATTTCGTTTAGCTTAATGTTTATTTTGAGATACTATTATTTGGTATAATCTCACTCGGCGTACTATGAAGATTGTAGAATTTCATTTAGATTCATTTTATTTAGCATATATTGCCATTTATAACCTACCTACAATAAAAAAATATTGTATAAAAAATTGAAGTTGGTGACGAAAATGAATCGCTGCAAAACCGACTCCACGTAGTCTTGTCTGCCCTAGCCCTAGAATGCAATTCAAAACGAGGGGCGAGGCGTCCTGCGTGCTGAGGCGCGGGTAGTTGTAAAGCCCCTTGAGCCACAAAACTCGCAGATTAAATTAGATTAAAAAGGGGGGTAAGAAGAGCAGTTAAAAAGAGAGAGTAGGTACATAAGAGGAGTATATAAGAGGAGTACATAAGAGGAGTATTTAAGAGGAGTACATAAGAGGAATATATAAGAGGAGTACTTTTGCTTCACTTGTTCCCAGGTAATGAATATTACTTTTTTCAGCTCTGTACTCTATGAAACTTTCCAACAGACAAGCATGTATACTGTCTTATATGACCCCATTTCACTAGTCCAAATGCAACTTTTCTTATTAATACCTTCCACTGATTGTCAATACATTATAACTTAGAACAGGTTTGAGACGTAGTTATTATTTGATTGAACACGTTCTTAATCCCTTAAAAAATTACGGTAGCACCAATACAAGAAAGTACTCAACATAAAATTAGCGTTCTAACTTCTATTGATGTATCACTTAATGCTAGAGGAGAGGTAGCCCAAAACGCTCATTCACCTTTATTTGTTTAATTTGATGCATATTTTATATTTTACTAGTAAATAAAATAAACTTAATTAACTCTATCAACAAAGTTTATATTCATCTAATCAAACTGATAAAAACATTACTAGAGCAAAGAATTCCTATCATCATAAATACTTAGGTACATCAAGCAAACAATCCTTGCCTATTATTCCGCGTATTTACAGAGTGTACATAGCCAAAACGCATCCATAGGAAACTGCTCGCTGATATTTTGTAATGCTGTTTTTTAATTTGTGATTTCAAAGTATACACGAATTTTGCGTACTGCTCGAGTATAATTCGTAGCTTAGACGTGCACATGCATCATTCCAATTTATACACGGTCAAATTTAACTATACAAAATTAATATTAGGTAAATCATTAAACAAAAAAGGCTTTTGAATCTGAGTTTGTTTATTAAAAATGGGTGCTAATTAAACAGGCTTCTTTTTAATATCATTATTCGCCCCCAAAAATGTATGTTGCCTTCTAAATTACTAAGTCAGCCACAATTAACGAGCATCTAAATAATACTATCTTAGCCACTAGTATCTTCTAAGTAAGCCACTCTAAATACAACTCAGCATGATGGTTATTTTCAACCGACTTCCAAAAAAGGAGGAGGTTTTCAATTCAGCTGTATTTTTTTAGCATCTAAATTTGTAGCATGCATTCTAACAGTAAACTTCTAAAATACTATTAAATGACACCATAAAATATATTTAATTAGCTTCTAATTTTTTAACTCAGTACGTTTAAAATGTAAGCAAGCATCGCTTCTGTCACGGCTCCGGTGCTGCGGGGCTCCGGCGGTCCCATGCGAGCTTATCGTCGCAGATGGTTTTCACGCTCACCACCGCAGCTTCGGCTTGCTGGCCGGCTGAGCCGGCCAGCCTCAGCCGCGGCGGCGAGCGTTAAAACTACCTGCGCCTCAGCTCGCAGGCCGCCTCGACCCTCCGCGCCTACGCGGTTTTGAATTGCACTCTAGGGGTAGGGCAGACAAGACTACGTGGAGTCGGTTTTGCAGCGATTCGTTTTCGTCACTAACTTCAATTTTTAATACAATGTTTTTTAATTGAAGGTTATAAATGGCAATATACTAAAAACGAGTTAGTAAATTAGATGACAATGTATAAATAATTTTGTAAAATTAGAAGCGTAATCATGTGTTCAATAAATAATTTTGTGGCTGCACTTATATTTCCCATAAAAAATCAACTTGTTTAAAAAATATACAAAAAGAAATTGAATTTACGAGCATTATTAATATTTAAATTAACATTAAATGCTAGGTCGTGTTTTAATCAAAATGGCGAGCATGCAACTGCTCGCGAATAGATTGGAATCGTAAAGTTTTTCACGCCTATTCCAGTGTATACACGATAGTTTGCATGCGGACTAGCACTGTATATTATGGAACAAAGCAAGTTACTTTGGCCACTACAAAATATATGCGAGTATTTGCGTACTGCTGCTGTATACATCGGAAGACTTTGTATAAAAAGTGAATTCCAATCTATTCGCGACTAGTTTCACACGCTTGCGTACTAGCCATGTATATTCTGTAAATACGCTATTATTCCCCTTGACTTACTTTTAATCACGCTCGTTTCGTTCTTGACATTATTTGAACATCTAAATGAATGGTTAAAAAAGGTTCCTGAGAACTTGAACTTGAGACGCTGTACCTACCTACATTCAGCAGAGTAGGCTTATCTTGTATCTTGACCGACGCGTCGTAGGGATCTTCAGCAGTAAAGCAAGCAGTAAAGAGGTTTTCTTCACAGTTCACACAATCCTATTATTTATTTAGGTGCCTTCTCGTACCTTATCAGCAATACCTTTAAGATGAGCAAGGTCAGTCATATCATATTAAAGGAACAACAAATAGTTAACCAGTCTATGATTGTTGTTCTTTTTTGCCGATCGTAGTCGTAGTTAATTGGTCGTCATTATGAAAAGTTTTATTAGTATTCCATTATTTTTAACACTTGCAGTGGTATTAGGATCAGTAGGAGCCGAAGTGAATCGTGAGTAGCCACATATTTATGGTCGTATTACAAAAAAGTTAAATAGACGTTCGAGACGTGTTTAAGGGAAATTCTCCATACAACATTTTCTTAAACACGTGACGAACGTCTATTTAACTTTTTTGTCGTAAGATGTTTAATTAGACTTGGTACCTACAGGATAGACTTTCAAATATTCTCATTCTAAACCATTTTTTCCACTTATAGCCAAGAATTGTCTGGAAGCTCAAGTGCTGGACTTATTGTCAAAATGGCAAAACGGGGACGAGAATATTACATCTTCAGTTCCTTCATTGGAGAATATAAGTCTAAAATCAGTGGATGGCGTGTATGAAGGTTTCGGGATAAGGTAAGTTATTTATTTATTCTTTACTAGGCAGTACTTTATATCACCAGTGTGGATGCGCACTTATAAATCTGTCCGTCTGTTTCACGGTAATACGTCTCAACCGATATTAACAGCAGTTGGCGATAGTAATATCCCATCTTTGGAATATCCAGTGACTTCGTCGTAGCTGTCGCTTTTAGCAGGGGCGAATTTAGCCCTCGAAAATATTGTGGGCACATCTATCCGATAAGGCTGAAAATTATCATGTAACACAAAATAAACAACTTCAGTTAAGGTCTTCCGGATTAATTACATTATTAATGACAATTTACTTATTAAATAACGATGTAAATTAAAATGCAAAGTTGTTTCCCCAGAATCTCATACACCACCGGAGAAATGCAACTTCGAGGTGTGAATAGATTAATAGTCGAAGAACTTTCAGTATCCACTAGTGACTTGGAAGCATCCACAACTCTCCATTTTCCACTATTATCGTTAACTGCAGGTAATTATGTGTGTAGGTAGCTACTTCGTTTTCGTGTATGTAACCCACCTCAATCATTGTTTGCTGAATTAATTAAATTTACCGTTTAAGGCATAAACATTCCTAATCATCTATAGGTCTATTACCTTCGAATATTGGCATTATGCTTGTCTAATCGCTGCACGTGGGCCTAATAAGTTTTATTAAATTTAATTATATTCTTGTTTGCAGAACAATATAATTTAAAAGGGCGCGCGTATCTGATGTATTCTTTGAAAGGGGCAGGCCTGATGAAGTAAGTTGACCTATCCACTGTGTATGTAACTAGAGCCGAAGTTCTATGAAATATTATAGCGACGCCGACGCTAAGAGAAGAATCCCTACCTATTACTTACGCATTTCATAATGTTTCAGTGCGACATTTCAAAACGTTAAAGTTACTGTGGGATCGAAGTTAGTCACGAATGATACAGTAATGCAAGTGGATGATGTTAACCTGAATTTTAGTGTTGGAAGCATCCAGGTATATATCTTCGTCTTTTTAGCCTTAGGTACAATAGACAAAAAAAAAATAACGCGAGAGTCGGTCCTGTTTTTTTACCTGACTGTAAAATGTTTGAAGTTCACATAAATAGGTATAACAACTGTCAGAAATCAATAACATCTTTCAGCAGTTTCAGTTTATTTAGATCAAATATAGAATGACTTGAATGATTAATTTATTGACACGATCTTACTAAATAGTTATTTTTGCCTTTGTTTCTTAGGTTGATTTAGCAGACAGCTCGTGGCCGATCAACAAAGTTTTGAACAGCAGCGCGATGAAGATTGTGGAGAACCACCGAAAGGAGATAGTCACCGCGGCTAAAGATTTTTTGAAACCAGTCGTGAATGATTATCTAGCCACAATGACGTCCTCGCAGCTGCTGAGCATAGCGGCAAAAGATTACTGTAACTTCTCGTTAACATCTATTGATTTTCCAAAATAAATTATGCTGACGATTATACTAGTTTTTAAGCTTAAAACATAATAACGCCATTTTTTTATGAACAAGTAACCTATTATTTCCTGTTTATTTTTCATTATTTTGGTTCTGCTACTCATACCCAAACCAAAAGATAATAGGAATTCCTACTGAATTTCAAAGTTACAACATTTTCGCACTAGCGGATTTTCCAATCAGAATTCCAAGCGTAGGTACCTACCTACGTAATAAAAAAAACCGGTAATGCCACTGCAGTAAAAATGTTGATAAAATGATATTATCGAAAAGTAAGTTCTACAAACAAATGTTATGATTGATAGTTATCTAATTCGTTTTTAAATTCATATAAACCGGCTTTGGTTTCATGTAAACTGATAATTTCTCCAGGAGTCAAATCACTTTTTTACAATTGATTTCCTAAATAACAAGACAGCGTCCTAAATAATTAACAACAAGATTTGTACACTGTACAATAAATGTTTCTCATAGGAAGCAATAAAAAGATTGCTGATCATAGGAACATCACGGATTACAAATCGTGCTAATAGTTACACGTTACACCACTATTTGTTAGATTTTATGAAAAAATAAGTGTTACCGTTAACGAGGTTCACTTGTTCACACTAATAGCTTCGCTCAACTGTGTATCAAATTGACTATTTCAGAACAAAATTAGGAACAACACGATAAGCTATTACACACCATTAGACATACTAACAGCCAGTTTCTTCATCAAAAGTTAAAGCCAAAGTAAAAGTCAAAGTAATGTCTAAAGTAAAAGTAACGGTTAAATTCAATTTTTCTATGAATTTTGCTGACACTTTAGCCTTGAAAAAACTAATTTGACCGTTACTTTAACTTTAGACATTACTTTAACTTTAACTTTTGATGAAGAAACTGGCCGTAAGTGACAACACTCCTAAATTGTAATTTAAATAAATTCTCTGTTAAAATTATACGGCAATCAAAGATTTTTGAGGGAGTTTTATTCGGGAAGTGTTCTAACGGACGGAGTGTGCAATATATATACATACCTAACTACAAATAAATTATTATATGTACCATAGAAAAAATAAATAAAACCACACTCGTTTTAATATTAATTTTGAATCTTTTTGCGATATTTTCGACGGGCTCTTGCTTCCGATGACAATCGTTTGATACTTGTATTAGACGTGCCAATCAAATATCTTAATATATCTGAAGACGGGATTTTCTCCAGTTCGTAGTTAACTGTCTCGAGTGCCATATCCAGCACATCATTATCAAACATTATATCTTCTATGTTATTTACAAAATCATGCAATATTCGAATAAACGTTTGGGAAGAATGTTCCATTTGAATCTGGAGCTGAAAACGAAAGGTAATTTGCTATATTACGATATCTATGACAAGTATTCAGATATTAGGGTGAGCGTTTTGGAGTTTCCATTATACAAGCTATGCACTACAGGATACAGCTGGCTCAGTCAGATTTGAAGTTAGAGATTTATAACGAAGTAGCTTCCACCCGCGTCCCGAGGGGACAATATGCCTAATAAGCTAAGTATCTCCATCAGGATAAAAAGAAGCTTATCAAGATTTTTTTTTCAAAATTGCGCGTGAATAGGTTACATACACACAAACGACCGTTATGACGCAGAACTTCCTAATGTAAAATTCAGTGCAAACGAAGTGAGTTTCGATTTGACTTACGCGTGCGCCATCTATATGGATTATAATCAGAGCATTTTCGAATGCGAATACTGAACCCTTGTAGTGTCGCATAGTCACGGGACCCAGCACTGCCGACATTGACAACCCAGTTAATGTTAACCTGTTCAAACAAAAATAACACTTTAGTGGTGATTTAATTTAGCTAAAGTATACCATCAAATAATAGTTAAGAACATTTACGTACTTAAAATGACCAACTTCACGTACGTTTGTGTAGTCGTAATAAAACAAGGAAGGACAATGCAGGTGGAAATCAGCTGAAACCGAAAAAAAGTTTTAATTATACGTATATATTTACTAAACTATTGCAAACGATATTATGTTGCTCAAGCAAATTGTAGTTGTCCAATAACTGCATGTCAAATAATAGCAGATTCCTTTATAATATCTAAAACGAAGTTTTTATGTATCGTCGTGTCTGCAGCTTTTAAACTAAATTACTTAGGTATCTGTTAAAATTCATAAAGTTTACCTTCCACAGTAATCTTGGGAACAGTAAAATTGAAATCGATTCTAGGCGGTTGCACCTGCACATCAAATGTTTGTAGAACTACATCAGGTATCCCCGTCACTATAACGTCGTCCAAAGTGATGTTTCCGCTGAAAATAATCTGGTCTTAGAAGTTTGAAGAAATATGGAAATTCAGTTCAGTTCGTGGAGGGTAGGAAATTGATTCAATCATTGAATACCTGAAAGAACTGTTTATCGAATCGAAAACAAATATTTAAATCTATAAACACATAGGTATTTCGAAGTACATAGCATAATTTTCTACTGCGTTCAGTAGGTATGTACAGATGCAACTTATAATTTCAGTCTAACTCACGTAATATGAAGGTCAGGTACATTAATATCGTGGGTTCCAAAGTGAGGAATTCTGTATGGTTGGAGCTCGGAGAGTTTTTGAAGTGAATGCAGTAAGGTTATTGCTCGACGTGTGGCGCGCCGGTCTACCCAACCTTTCGGGTGAAGAAACGCAGGTAATTCTGCTGTGTTTAGACGAATGTGCAACGAACCGAAGTCTTCATCAACTGTTAATAAAAATTGACAAGTCTATAAGATTAAGATCATATGTAAACCATTTCTTATGTTGATAAAATACATAACCCTTACTATTGTACACCCGGGACTGGACGAAATATACACAGCATGTCACGAAAAGCAGAACCCTCATTTTGGCACCAAAGATTTAAAGCAACTGTGAACAATACTGTATATAAACATGTTATTTTCATCCGAGTTTGAAAAGGTTTATTGTTGTCAGAAATTGGTACACTAGTAAATTATATGATACGAAAAATCACATTGGATATACTTCTTCGTAGGAGAATGCCTATTTGTGAGTTACGTAAAATCGTAGAATACTAGTTCACATTTTTTATTTCAAATACCTACCTACATGAACGCAGAATATGCAGGCCTCTCTAAGTGTGCGAGAAAATGTAAAAAGATTGATTTTTCTAAGAGTCCTTAACTGTTTAAGTAAGTACATATGACACATTTATACTTAGTCAGTTTCTTTGCAAATATTATTCCCGGGAGGAGGTGACTCATAGACCAGGCCTTTCACTCTATGGAGCATGGTGTGAACCAAATCCGGTCACGACATTGATCGTAAGTAGAGTAGAACTCACATGAATGCCCAGTGCCCCGCCCGATCCAATGCTTATGCCCCTAAACTGCATCAGCAGACGGCAGGAGAAGGCTCTTCAAAGACATAACTTCCAGCCATTATTGTATCGTGCCTATGGCACCATTCACCCCCTAAAACTTTTTCCTTAAAAATCCAGTACCTACCTTCCTATTTTGCAGAGGAATCCTTGACATAGAAAATGAAATGGTCGTTGTGATCCTGGAGCAAGCTAGTGAGCAGTTTGCACACTGAAAACTTTTCTATAGTCGGCCGATAGTTTGTTTGGCCTCCTAAATAAGTATAAAGATGTATAGCAGTATACTAAGTACGCACATTACAAAACTAAGGTATCTAGCCGGTATCAGACCGACTGAAAAACTTGAAACGAATCAAGATTCTCTTTAAAAAAAAAATTGCCCACCATCGGGCAAGAGCTCCAACACATTGCAAAATTTTAGGCGGCCAAAAGTTTATTTGGGCTCATAAATCAGTATTGACATCAGTCACTCCAACTGACACAGACCAAGATCAGGTATCGGCTAATGCCCGTACTACCCGTATCAGACACACTGAAAACCTTGATTGGAATCAAGATAAAAAAAACTGACCATCGGATCATCTGCCAGACGACTGTTTAGTCTGCAGTGTGCGGGAACCCTAAGTAATATTTGATTTCTTTTAATATTCATATCTGATTTCATGGGATTGTTTTTTATGTAAGTATATTTTTTTCTTTACAGATGGTTTTATTATGGTTTACCTTTGTCACGATTAGCAGGAGTAGCTCCAGTCTGAGATTCCCAGACAGATTTTAATAGAAAAAAGAACTTAATTCTTTTAAAGTGGAGAGGTTCATAAATAAATCCAATAAAAACTTATCTATTGTTTTCCATCGGGCCACGACGTATGATGGCCACCTTTAATAGAACGTACTTAAATACGAGTATAGGTACTTTGCTTAGGAAGTGTCAGCATCCACAAATAAATTGCCGCTACCGAAAGTAAATAAAACATAAATAACAAAAAAGCTCGACTTCAATTAACTGAAAGCTTGTTTTTTGTTTAACAGAACTAAAATACTAAAATTCCTTATAAGACAACCAATCAATTTAGGCTTTGAATTTCTAAAATGGTTGATTTATCAACGTTAAATATTGTGGTTTCAAAAGTAACACCCCATTCGTGGTTAGGGTCATGATAATAAGAACGAGACTACAGAACCAACTTTTGGGGAAGTAAGTTGATCATTCCACTATAGGATTCAAAACTGTTTATTAACTGTTTGTATGAATGCCGCTAATTATAAAACAAAAGAAAACTAATCATGTTCAGCTATTTCATTGTCCTGTAAACTCAAGTCCTGGAAAGTGTGTAAGAATGGGTTGAGTAGGAAAGGACAGGAAATAAAACATGTCTTTTATTAATGAATTTAATCCAGCATTATTTATTTAGTTATACATATATTTAGTGATAATGCAGTTATTGGTTCTTGAAGAGCTGTGGTGGCTTCCCGTCTGCAACGAGATAGTTGAGGAGATCATCAGCGTTGAACCTGGCGAGCTCCACGCTGATGGCAGCTAACACGTTGCGAACGATGTTGTTCACCGTGTTCGGGTAAATCGACGTGTTCTTCAGGAAGTGAGTAGCGAATGCTCGGAATTCATCCGAATACTGATTCATGTTCATTGATACCTGTAGTAAGTAATGTAAGTATTACGTGAATCGTTTAATTATTACGGAAATATAGAAAAATATATTTTATTTTATAAAAATGGAATGCTAATAAAGAATTGAGCATTTATCAGCAACAAAGTCTGTGAATAGGTAATCTAGAGCTGATGCTATCGAGTGCATCTTTTCGTGTGGGGTGCTTTCACAAGCATATATAGAAATAATTAACATTGTTTTCTATATCTTGCGTATACTAAACATATAATTGTGAAGCTCATAAATTACCTGGGCACTTCCTACGAATATTTTGACATCGGCGCTCTCAATTTGGTACACTTTTTGACCAAGAGACATTGCTAGTTTATTTCCTTCGGCTATCGCAGCGACCAAGTCTTTGAGAATTATGCTGTACACAGAAACAACACATTAGGGACCTAAGAGTTAACTAAAAAATGTAGGAGACATTAATTAAGTATTTTACCTCACTTGGCCAACAATGTTCAAAGGTTGGCCTGCGTAAACTCCGCTCAATTGGAAACTACCTAAAAGTAAAAGAACATCAATGTATTTTTTATTTTAAATCACTAAGTTTCAGGATCTTGCAAGAAAATAAGATTTTGAATTCTTATTAATGGATACACGGAACAGTTCTTCCTCAATCCGTATTGAACTGTAATTATAGAAATGTTAATATTAAGTCAATTACCACTAGCAGCAACTTCAGGCAGACTGGCATTAAAGTCTACTCTGGAATTGGTCATGCGCATTTCGAGATTATTCAAAGCAAGGTTCTTGATTCCAGTCACGACCACATTTGCTAACGCTAAGTTAGCCCTGAAATAGACAAAATCAAGATGTAACGATTGTATGATGTTCGATCAAGATGTTCGAACCGGTGTTTTGTAGTTGTCTTAATATTTTTGCTTAAAGCCATGGTCACATATATCGACGATAGTGTAGGTACAACCCGTTGATACTTACTCGATATTATATTCTGGCATAGATATATGGTATGGTCCCAAACTCGCTAATTGAAGAGGATTGACTTGAGGCATATGTTTGATGAAGCCGACAAAGGACGCTGCCTTACGCACGGCATGCTTGTCGGCAGCAGTCAGGGGCAGGTACTTAGCCGGGAGGCGACCAGTTTGACCTTCGATGTTGATAGGGCTGATAATTTCGTTCCCTGAATAGACAAAAATTATTAACATTTAGACGGTTCACACATGACACTGCGCACCGCCTCGGTTTGCAGAAACTGAGCGATGATTTTTCCCGCGCGGAGACCCGATCGTAAACGCGAAACAAAATAGTGGAAACTCCAGTGCTACGCTGTATCCCCGTGAATTATTTATACACGGTTTGGTTTCAGACCCCGCCTGTCCACTGAAAGTGCAATCCGGTGCGATACGGACAGGAGGACACGGGTGTATGGTTGTTTTCTTGATCTTTCAAAAGCATTTGACCTGGTAAATTATGTCATTTTGTGTCAAAAGTTGTCGGATAACACAGACTTGCCTGCTGAGTTAATTAATGTGTACATTGGTGATACATTGGTATCTATAAGAACCAGATAAATTATGTTAAGTGGGCGGATACCAAATCTGAGACTTATAGCCTGGAGTATGGAGTTAGGGAGGGGGGAATAATTTAACTACTCTGTTTAATCTTTACATAGATCGTTTGGTGGGGAGCTGAGCAGCACCATGGTTGGGTGCTCGATAGATGGAAAGATGCTAAACTGACAAAATTGACGGGCCGTTTATTAGACACTGGCCGAGTAGACATGTGCGTGCTGACGGCCATGTCAAAATTGACATATATAAGGTAATTACTGTTTTCTACTAACAATAGGATGAGAAATTACTAACATTTTGACATGGGTCCTTGGTCTGAAATAAATAATTTATTATTGTATGTCTTTTTCCGACCACGGGACTACAGAGTCCCGGATTTTTGGAAGGCGAACGTGGGGCCGAAGCCAACACGCTGAAGCCCTTTTGAGACAACTTTAATGAAATGGTGACACAAAACCGACGATTATCCCTGTATACACTATAGAAATGTACCCAAGGACAAATTATTATTATGTACATAAGGACATAAGGACAATAGAAAAAAACCTATTATATTATATGGTCGCCCAATAAAATATATTTTGCTAACTTAAAATGCTTTGATTTCCGGACCCCACTACGCCATCTGAGCAACGACTACGCGCGTAGCGCTACGCCGTAGTCATGATTTTCAACCATCAAAAATACTCGTATGTAGTATCCGAAACGAATATTCCGCATGGAAATTGTTCTCGAAAAATGTCATTAAAATAATATGTGAATACCTGCGGGTCGCAGAGGTTCAATTATTTTTAAATAATATACATATTAAATAATTACTATCAAGCTACTTATGAAGCATTAATTTTAAGCAAAATAGCTAAATAAAAATAAGTAAGTATTAAAACACATGTAACTCACATGCTTGGACGGAATAAACGGTGCAGAATACCAAAACAATAATTCCCTTCATTTTCGTACCAAAAAATCCATACGACTGCATGTAAAACGCGATTACTTTTTAATATATATTCATAACAGTTATGTTGTACATAATGATTCACTTGTTGTCGGAAATTGGTTACATAAATTGATTTTGCAGAAGAACAGCATTCACAAACTACTCTGTAACCCATAGCTAATAGCTGCTTGTACAACTTTATTAATACAATTTGTAACCAATTTGTGAAATAGTATTTAGTGATTAAGCACCTACTCTTTCTTAAAATTAATATTTATGTACAAGTTACCCAAGCCTATAGTACAAGAAAACAAATTGAAATTCCTAGTTCGGCGTAATTGATTAATAGCAGTTTGTTTAGTAACAATTACTATGGTATACAGTTACTTTATTATATTTCGGTAGTGTTTTTATATATTTTTTTAAACAATTTACTTTAGTATTATGTAGCCCAAACCTTTGTTTGTTCACCATTGACCGAACAATGAACATAGGTACTTAATTTTAAGACTACATTTTATTTAACCTATGTTTTACAAATAATAAATTTAAATATAAATAACAACACACACAATTACAAATAATAAATTTGTAAAACTGTGTTGTTAACTTTGATTCGTGGTGGCCCAGTGGGCAAAGAACCAACCTCTTAAGTATGCGCGGGTTCGATTCCAGGTCAGGCAAGTAGCAATGCAACTTTTCTATGTTTGTATGTACTTTCTAAGGATATTGACTGTGTTTCGGATGGCACGTTAAACTGTGGGTCCCGGCTGTCATTGAACATCCTTCGCAGTCGACCCCAACGTAGATGGGAAAAAACTCGGAGGATGTGGATGAGGGTATTCCTCCTAGGTGGTCCCATAATCAATTCGAAATTTGTAGGCATTTATTTTATTTAAACTTTTTACAAAAAAGCCAAACCCACATAAAGGAGATGGCCAAAAAAAAACCCAGAGTCGACAGAAACCTCGCATGTATCATTGGATTCAGTATAATGTCTGGATGAATATGAAAAGTATTTCATATCATCCGAAAACCATGGGGTTCTCTTTTTATAACGGTTTTTCGATCAAGAATTTAGGTTATGAAAAAGTTTGCCTTATGCCCGTTTTCACCAACAATCTCTTAAAGTTTCCCTAATTAAGTGTCACTTAAAATAAGGGCTCCTCCAATAATACAGGTTATAAGGGACACTTAAACTTTGGTGAAAACGAAATTCGTATTAAGTGTTCCCTAAATGCTCTTAGGGGATCCCTAAATTTAAGTATTTGTTGGTGAAAATAGGCATCAGTCTATTATATCTTCTCTAAAAGAGTTGTGACTCCGCTCGGTTCATCCGATAGGAGAATCTGGTAGTGTGAAAATGCTGTTACCTAATGTAAGTTTTGGGACTAAAGACGATTACTCAGTTTTTGTTTGTAAGAATAGTTTCATCCCTGGTGTGCACTGTGTATTTCGTGATTGAAACGAATTAACAATTCGTTGATTTCTACGTAAAACGCTTGGGAAGATTAGCGGGATGCTGCGCGCATTTTCGGCGACCATCCCAAGGCGTCCGATTGCGTTGACCATGCATGATGCTCTCCTTTGTAAGCTGAACCTCTACGGAATTCGTGGTAAAGCTCTCGCGCTTGTCCTTTCTATCTGTCTAATAGACGACAAATAGTGGATATAAGTGGCTCATCTGGATCATTAGACATAATGGGCGTGCCGCAAGGCTCAATTTTAGGTCCCTTTTTAATCTTAGCTTATATAAATGTTCTCCAGCATATGATGTGTGAGATCTCTGATATTATTTTATTTGCTGATGACACTTTCCTTTTTTTCTAAAGGAGATGGCCAAATTTTCATAGAAAAAAAACCCAGAATCGACAGCAATGAAATGGTTACCAATAGGTTCTTTATGATAGACCTTTGATGGTGCCAAAAAATCCAGACTAAAATCCATGGGGTTTTGGAGCTATTTCATATTATCGCAAAAATAGGTTATGTTGAATATATGTTGATTTTAAAGATTATTAACATCAAAGGACATACAAAAGCAAAGTAAACTAACATTATACAAGCCACTAGTAATATCCCCATAGTTTCTGAGTTGGCCTGGTGATTAAAAGGTCTTGTATTTAACCACTCCAGATGCGATTAAGCACCGACCTTACCTACTTGGAGAGGTTTCACAGTTACATGCAACCTTCACAACTGGCTATGATATGTTTTTGGAGAAATTGTCTTTGAAAATCGCGCCATGTGACATTGTCAAATATAACAAATGACTTAGCAATGCAAAACGGTCCAATCACGAGTCTGCATTCAACTTCTAACAAACATCAAACAGTAAAAGTAAACTTTTTTGTGAACTAAAATCTTGATCGAAAAAACATTATAAAAAGAGAACCCCATGGTTTTTAGATGATTTGAAATACTTTTTAAAATCCACAAATTATACTGAATCCAATCATACATATGAAGTTCCTGTCGACTCTGGGTGTTTTTTTGGCCATCTCCTTTACAGAAAAGAACTAGTCCCATACACGTAAATGACTTGCTTCTTAATTCTTCTAAAACTAAATGCATCAAACTCTTATTAACTCCAGTAGGACGATATCGTTCAGGACGCTTATAAATTAGACGTTATTACTAAAACCGTTTTCCTGGGCATCACCATTAACTGTAAATTGAAATGGGGTGCTCACATATCAGCACTGTTAAAAATGAGTTCCGCAGCTCATGCAGTCAGAAAAATAAGACAGATTACTAACGTTGCTACTGCTAGGCTCGTGTATTTCGCTTACTTCCATAGTATTATGTCCTATGGAATCATACTATGGGATGCAGTGGCTGACGTAAATTCAATCTTTGAGCTGACGGCTGACTGGCTGACGTAAATGATCTCACGGATATATATAAAATTAAGCCTAAACTGTAAAGTCCACCCTAAATAAAAAAGCTTATTACAAAATTCAAGACGTTGACGATAAAGATATGTGGCGCTAACTTATCTCTGCATGTGTGGCTTCCCCTGACAATTAAACGACATTTCTTCTCTTTTTGGATTTTTGCAGTTTACCTTTCAGTTGCATCTGAAAGGTAAACTGCAAAAATCTTAACTTGGATAATTTTATCAGCATATTATTGTTATGTAATAGAATGTTTGTGATCAAATTACTTTTTAAAAAGAGTGTCTATGGATTTTCTTGCCGGCTCTTCTCCATGAGACCAACTTTTTGGAAACGTGCAACTAGTGCGACGTTTCATAGGAGCCTGCAAAGGCCTATTTGAAATAAAAACATTTGACTTTGACTTTGAAACAACAAATACTTAGGAGGAATGTACGCTATTTAAGGGTAGGATAGAATAAAAGACAAATTATTAATCTAAAATGTATTTATTTTTAGTACTTAGGTTACATATCTGTTGTTGGTTACATATTTATTGGAAAACCAACGGCTATACGACTGAGAAACAAAAAGCCAATTATAGGTTTTCACGGATAGCAATATAATAACTTATAGCTAATCAGCTGATATATGAGACATTAAAATGAGTGATTGCAAAGTTTGAAAAACTCATGATTTAGCTGCCTACGAACCACAACACTCTCGGTATTGAATGGGTCAAAACAGTACTACTTTCTTTACCTAATTTGTTAAATTCTTTGTTGTATTCCAAGTTGTGGATATACCTAAGCTTATATAAAACAGTCAAGCGGTTATTAAATTAACCAACTTTCAGAAGAAGGTGTAGGTACCGGCATGGTATTCATTCATGATAGTTCTTTGATAATCACGGATACGAAATATTTTTTGGTAGGTATGTACATTATGTTAGGTTTCAATATTTCAATTAATCCAACTTCAACTTAAAATTGATAAGAAATAAGAATCTTTATTTGTTTGCAGAATGACCCAGAAGATCAGATACAAACACTAACTGTATACTATTTTTTTTTATATGGTCGTTTATCTATCTATATTAACAAAAGTAGGTAAAAAGCCATCATATAAGATTTGAGAATAAAAAAATGTAAGCAGAAGTTAGCTTGTTCTATAATAATACAATGTGTATAACTCCTGAATGTCCTTTTCACTTGACCATTTCATAGCAGTTAGATATTTCCGTAAAAATTCACGATTGAATATTTCATTAATATTAATAAAGTATTCACTAAATAATTGTTATATACCATACCTACCTATCACATTTTTGGTAAGAATGCGTCGGCTGAAATTTCTGCCAGTTGTTGATTTACTAAGATCATTGCCGTTTTGAGAATATTATCATAAAGACTCCCTTTCCTTCCTTTCACCCTACGAGTTTTTTTGAATAATTGAGTAACGGGAGTGCCGACAGTTTCTTTCGCGCCGCCAATGGAAATACTTGTGAAATTGAACTGAAACAAAATTAATTAACTAATTACTTATCTCAGTTGTAATTTTCAGCGCTTTCTCATTGTGAACCTCAGAGATAGGGTCTTTATTTACTTTTTTGCTAAACGATTATGCTCCCCCACATATTCTAATTTACCTAGTAGAAATGTAGTACTAAATTTTTTATGTGCAGTCTGTGCAAACAAACTGTCTACTTCGAGTTCACAGAGGTTCGAGAGAACAAGTTGACACATCCTGAAATAAACCGCTCTAGCGAATGGAACAACTTTGCACACCGACCTACATAAAAATCTAAAGAGTTACCTACTTACTTACTACCATATTGTTTCGGAGTTGATAAAAAATGTAATATTTACCTTGGCGTCTTTTATATTGATATCGACTTCAGCGCTGTCAATTTGCAGCACTTTCCCCGTCGGTGGGATGTTATCCTGCTTAGCCCCAGCCGATACCATTATGCGCATATCGTAGAGGGTCCCACTGTTAGCATACAAATAGAAACAAACTCATCAGACTCTAAAAATATTGTAGATATTACTTTATGGACTCAATGACTGTAGTCTCTATTTCTATTTAGTAACAACTAGCGGCACAATACAGTACAGGGGCCCGATTCTGCTAAGTTAATAATGTAAAAATTGAATCGCAATAGCAGTTTTAACCTTAGCGGGCATTCTGCTACTTATATACATAAGACCAATCGTATTCCAACGATATTCGATTGGTTTGCGATTGGTCTTTACTGTAGTTTGCTCTACAATCATATTGCAATCGTAAATAATTTGCAAACACTATGATTCATTATTAAATCACAGAAACGGATAAAAAGGTTTTTTTTAAAGAAAAGTAGCGGAATGCCACATAAGCTTCCATTTATTTTAATACCCTCGTTACCTAATTACCTTATTTATTTTGAATGCACACTGACCTTAAGCTGCACCGCAATCTGACAGGGAGGAAACTCATAGTTGCCTGCAGGTTAAAGTCACCTGCAAAGTAGACCAAACGTTATTTCATACCTTAAGAACCTATTTCTTTTGTAACCTATTTATTTTTTTCGCTCCTCTGTCCATCCTTCCGTCCGTTTGTCACCAGACTGTATCTCATGAACATGTATTTCTGTTGCCGCTATAACAACAAATACTGAAAACTATTATTAAATAAATATTTTGGGGGTTTTATAAACAATGGTATGGAACCCTCCGTTCTCCGGACTCGTACTTGGCCGGTTTTTATTCAATACTAATGATCACTAATTTTATCTTTTGGAGGAATTCATTAAGGTTGATAAAAAAATCATCCCCATCTTGGAAAGATTAGTTTTACTCTTCGATATCTGAGTACAAAAACCGTTTTTATCCTCAAGAGCGTCATTTATCTTATATTACTGCTTTTTAATTTCCACACTCATTGCAAATTAAGTGAGTATCATCCTCAATTAAATAATGCCTTGACCACGACTAATGACAAAAATCTGTTTGATCATACATACTTTCAAAATATATCTGAGGAATTGTGATATTAAGATCTGCTCGAAGATTAATCAGACGCAACTGAACGCCTTCTATTATCAATGATGTGATTCCGGAAACCTGAAAGTTCTTCATGTATGCAACACCACTAAAAATAAGAATAAGAACAATGATTAGTAAGGAGCTAGCATGACCTAATTTTATTTCATTGAATATGATAATCAATATTAATTAATATTTTCAAAACAGTCACATTCACTCACACATGTAGGAAAATAGGCGTTATTCTCTCTCGATTTTAAAGTACATCCACTGACGTATTTTACACACTAACTAACATCGCACTCTTGACAGTGCTATCCGAAAAAGGATTAATTAAATATCCTATTACATAAAGTGATTAATAGGTGACGAGACGCTGACCAAGACGCTGAAACATACTTTAGCCAGAGATGAGGGATATCAATGCCAACGGGAGGTGGCGCGTCAAGCTTGAATGGGTCGATATTAGGCGCGAGCGCGATAAAGCCCAGAATATCTGACGCTGTGAGAGATGCTTCCACGTCCTCCTCTGTCATCGGAATGTACTTCAACGGTAGGTTCCCAACGCTGGCATGCATCTTTATGTCGCCGTATTTACTCCCGACTGTAACATACGATATTGTTGTAAGTTGGCTTGAAGAAGGTATGTTGGCAAGAATTCTCATGACAAAATAAAAAAAATAAATAAAAAATAATAAAATGAAAAATAAGCCTTCTACATAAACTTCCAAACAAATGGGAGCTTATAGTTCTCTTAGTTGCCGTCGCTCCTCCAAATCAACACATCGAAGGAGGTAGGTATACTTAATACAAAGACAAAATATGAAGGATTTAGCATGTAAGTAGATTTATATCTTCATATTTGATAAATATTCTTTGTGTCAATGAACTTTGAAGGTCTAGTTGGGTATTCACAAGTTTCTCCTAATATCTGAAAACTTACGATTGTTATATCTACATAGGGTAAGCGTAGCCTTACGATACCATGGAATTGTTACTATAACACTAATTAATTCATGTAACTGACACTTCTACTTACGTACCCGTTTCATTTGCTGATATAAAAGGTAGCAAGATGTTAAGAGTCAATAATATAAGTATCCGCATTTTTGCACCAAAACCTTTTATCAACTGTGTAAAATATACCCCGTTCAAATATATAACACGGAATTTTAATCACTAAATAAATACATACAGAAGTCAAGCTCATGCATGTGCTTCACTTTTCTTGCCTAAAGTCGGCGGTCGCGCTCGGGCCACAAAGTCATGTTTACTTTTCGCCGCGGGGCGCTTAACTACCTACCCGAAGTTTAAACTTTAACTGACAACAGGTAACTGAAAAGATAGTTCACTGTTTAATGTTGAATTTAAAGAGCTGTTCAATGCATAAAAAATATCATGGACGCGCGTCTCAGGCGGACGACTGGCGTGCTGGCATGACTCAGAGACGGTTTGAGATGATGATGATGATATCCTCCTAGCCGATTACCGGCTACGGCGGTTGTTCCCATGTAAGGGAGAGAAATCAGGCGCAGGACCGACATTTACGAGCTCTCAGGTCTCAGATGCACTTTGGCTGCTTTGTGAAAGTTTCTGAAACCCACAAATCGATTTCGGCCCGACCCGGGAATCGAACCCGAGACCTCGTGCTCAGCAGCCGCGGTTGCGATAACTAGAACAACGAGGCAGTTAACGAATCGGACGGTCTGAGAGCGGTGTCTGAGCGGCGTGCGAGGCTCGAGCGTATTTTGTATGTAGTTTGACTTCTGTATGTATTTATTTTGTGTTATTTTGTCTTCCAAAATAATAGACCGTCCACATTGCTGTTATAGAGTGTAAGTTCATGTGCACACATTAGTTACAAAAAATTGATTTTCCACCTATACATATGTTTTTATGGGATTAAATACTAATATTTCCTGCCTCGCTGCTACAAACTAGCGAATTTAAAGTATTTCTTCAATATGATGCGAAAATATTGTTATTTTCCATTCCAACGCAAGCGTTTTATCACCTTACCTTCCAGTACCAACATACTCATTTTCAATCATACCAACCATAACTATTTGCGTTAGCTGAAAAAGTCTAATGTTCTGCGATATTTAGGTACTTATTAACACAGGCTTCGGCCATTTTGTTACATGTTTTACTTAATTGAAAATGACGCATCACTGACACAACAAATTCAATTGCCAACAAATTAAAAAACAACAACAGAGAATGAACTAATAGCGTCCGTCCGTCAATCAACGGTTTCACCCGGGCTCCCCCAATAAACGGATCATCTAAAACTGCTAGTATTTAATAAAGAAATGTTTACTCTCTCTCTCTTTGTATTGAATTCTCGTACTTTTTTCTATAAATAAACAATACGAAGAAGATCCAAATAAGCTTGTATCGACAATCTTTTTGATTTTGGTACTTATCTTGTTTATTAACACATATTTAGATTATATTATACTAGTAAAATGAATTATCTTGTTGTCGGCTTAGTCGTGGCAATCGTTATAATCGTTTGAATCGACGTGACGTAGCAGCTTTGATTTGCGTTAAGTACCAACCTAGGTACATAGTATTTATGATTTCTAAGTCTGCTTAGTTTGATAGTTTAATTAATGTTTTATAAACTGAGATAGGGTTTCGCCAGATATTTATTTAGGTCACGACATTCTGGTGAGTTGAGGTAATATTAAGTGAGCTCTAGTCGCAGAACGACACCAACCGACCGATCTATCCGCCTAAATCGTTAGTAAATTAACTAGATATACCTATATAAGTCTTGAGTTTGTATAGTTGTATTAGCTGGGTCGTAGCCCAGACAACTTTAGGAGTTGCAGTTTTTTTTGCCGAAGTTATGTCAGGCGCGGCTAGGGTCATTGTCGGCTGGAACTGTTACTACCTCGTAGGTGGGTACTAGGCACCCACTTACTCGTAGGTAGCCAACTACCACGTGTCACCAACTGGTCAGCCACGTTATCTGCGAGTACCTACGTGCATAACAATGATATTGAGCAGCTGCTAAATATTTCGCAGGTTGATAACATTCATTGTACAAGTTGTTCCAGCGTTATCTACGAAAGCTGAGATTACATTGGTAATGATGATGGATCGCGGGGGCGATTATCGAAAATGGAAGGGAACTTATAAAGAAGTGCAAATTAGGCGAATAGCCCAAATTGTTCAAAGATACAACGGTAATAACTTTGGACTTATTTTTTATATTAATTAAAAAGTAATACCTATGTATCTAATTGTCTTATTTTGATTGCAGAAAATGAAAATATTGTGTCTCGTGTCTTTGCTCGTGTGCGCGTTGGCGCAGGCCGCCAATGTAGACAATGAAGCTCTTTCCGCAGGTCAGTGTCCAATTTACACGTAGGTAATGAAAATTGTCTTCCTGATTTTTTTAGAATTTTAACTATCGTAGGATATTATTACCAGAAGAATTGAATATAAAACCTATCTAAGTATTTATCTATTTTTTGCAGTAGACAGCGTGGAGACTCGTCTAGAAGACACGCACTTGCATGTGAACCTCTTAGCACCTGATTATGATGTGACAGAAGATGATCAGCAGCTTTTATCAGAGCTGGCAGCTCAAGAGAGGGAAAGCCGCAACATCGTCACAGATGCCATCAAAGATATGGTGGAGGGCTTCAGGGATGTTGTAATCAATGGGAACGATGACCTCCCGCCTCTAGACCCCCTCGTGGTACCCGTCATTGGACCTTTCGAATATAAGGCTCCTGCGTAAGTGTCATTTGTCGTAAACTTTAAGAACCTCACTACAATTCAATGAATTTAAATTTCAACATCAACCCTGTTCCCGTTTTAAATAAGAATCAAGCTTAGAAAAAGTAACAAAAGTCATAATATTTGTTTCTATAAAGTATCAATTTTTAAATACCTAAGTTCACTGTACAGTTTCATTTAACTAAAATAGAAAAACTAATATAAATGTATTTTAAGTGGTTTTCTTTAACATGCAGCACGGTCGCCGAGGTAACGGTCAACGACTTCAGGGCAGAAGGTCTCCGCTGGTATGTGCTGGACAGCGTCACCTTCAACGCTATCCGCCTGTCCTTCGGCGTGCACGTCACTATCCCCTGGATTACGGTCACTGGTAAGTTGGGCTATTGAATGCTATCGTCTAATATAGGACCTATGTTATTATATTATATCTATACCAAGGTACCTACTTGTACCTATTATAAGTAAGGAGGAAGGAAGGAGGTCAAGAGGACTTACTACGGTTTCGCAGGACCTTTATATGGCTGGTAGCTTGGACTACCTATATGTCTTTGCTCATAGGACATCATTGCTTGAAAATATTTCATAATCTGATTAAAGTATCAGTATTTAATTAAAGGAAACAGCAATTAGAAACCGATTTAACTTATCTTAAAAACTTAGATATTACGTACATAGCTAAGCTTATTAGCAATTTAATCCGCAATAGGGTATTAAAAGATTTGGTTATTATTATTTATCAGGTAGCTACGATGCCCGCGCCCGGCTTGGGCTTCTAAGCCACAGAGCTGGTGGAAACTTCAGGTGTGTATAGTTTTATTGATACTGATCTCAGATCAGTATCTCCGTATCTAGTATTAGGTACTTATCTGTATATCGTATATCAGGGAAACACGCAGATAACAGTGGTTGTCATGTGAATGACATAGTTATCTATGAATGTTGAGGAATAGTCGGACATCACTAATGCTTGATTGATTCGATCCGTGCTTACAGCTATGGATAAATACACTAATTATTTTAATTATTAACTTAACATCGTCTTTCAGGATCTTTGCCCACCGTATTGAATTCGGTATGGACATGAGGCTGGGCACCAACCTCTTCGGTGGACATCTTATCTTGCGTGAACTAGACATCAAAATCGACATCCATGACACCCATGTGAGTTAAAAGTTTATTTGTATAATTTACAAACCAAACCATTTTTTTTATAATGTCCATCACTGTCTTACAATTACTTAATCAATGTTCAGATCATTAATTTTATTCAACCAATTTAAGGACCAGATTAAAAGTTGTTTTGTTTTTTTCTAGATTCAAATCCACGGTATGACTGGCTCCAGCATCATTAACAGTTTCATCAATGGCCTGGTTCAGAGCGTGTCACAGGAGTTGATCCAGTCTGAGATGGAGAACGTCAGCAAAATGATCAGCGAAGAACTCTTTGACGTTATCAACGAAGTCCTCAAAGACTACACCATCAACGACATCTTAGGATAAGGAAAAAAGGCACCGGAACAAAAAGACTCGATACAAGGGCGGAATTTCAATACTCAACATTTTATATTTTTTTTCGTAGGTATACCTACTGAGAAAATAAATAAAAAAATGCGTCACTTAATAAAGTGGTGTTTAAAATTTCCATCTTTTATTTATATCCCTGGCCTAGGTAAATACTTAGTAATTTATGATTACTATGATTTATACGATCACGTAGAAAATGCATGACTACGATTAACATGTTCACGTAGTTACACGTTCAAAAATGCATGAGTTCATTACGTTCAGTACATTACACCTAATGTAATTTTGATATCCGTGTTTAAACAAATTACATTTATGTAACCCGATAATCGTTTTAATCCAAAATGCAACATGATTTTGGATTGAAGAACTATCGCAATTAAACAAAAACATTTAAAATTACTTTGAGGTACCTATATCGTAATCGCATTAGATATGATAAGATCAAGCCCATCGAGTATAATTAATTGTTAATGTTTACTTAGGAACAACATCGACCAAAATCTATTTTATTTTTAATTTCCCGCTAACACTCGAAGCGTTAATGTTAAGATGTTAGCACTGAACTGAAAAGCCATGGCATCCAAATAATAATGAAGTAAATTAAAACTTGTCTATGATATAAAGCGTGTGTTCTGAAATATAACAACAAAAAGACGTATGTTACATGGTCGCCACGACCTTATGAATCGTGGTGCTGCGGTTACCATATTTTGCTGATGAAATCGGACAAGTATGATTGTATGCAGATTAAGTTGTTTGCATGCGTACAAATACTATTGTCAATATATCGATTCTTGACGTCCGTCATCGCTACAGGTCAGTAACTGAGATACTCGATGTAAACTTCGGAACACAGACGAGATTCCTTGACTGTGGCTTGACGTTGACTTTACTTTTGATAGTTTGACAAATGACAGTCGCCGTCGTTTACATTTACACAAAACATTCAGATTTTAAATAAACTTTTATTGAAATATTATAATGGCAGGAAATTTTTGGCAAAGTTCACATCACCAGCAGTGGATATTGGATAAACAAGACCTAATAAGAGATCGTCAACATGATTTGGGTATATTATCGGAAGAAGAATACCAAAAAATATTTAACTTCTTCGCAAGCATAATTCAGGTTTTAGGCGAACAGCTTAAGCTTCGTCAACAAGTTATAGCTACGGCTACGGTATACTTCAAAAGATTTTATGCAAGAAACTCTTTAAAATGTATTGACCCGTTGCTTCTAGCACCTACATGCGTGTTCCTTGCCTCTAAGGTTGAAGAATTTGGTGTGATCTCGAACTCGAGACTAATAACAACTTGCCAGACTGTAATCAAAAACAAATTTAGCTATGCTTACGGCCAACAAGAGTTTCCGTACAGGACTAACCATATATTAGAATGTGAATTCTATTTGTTGGAGAATTTGGATTGCTGTTTGATTGTGTATCAACCATACAGACCATTGTTACTGTTTGTACAAGACATAGGGCAGGATGATCAGCTGCTTACTTATGCATGGAGGATAGTTAACGACTCTTTGAGGACTGATGTCAGCTTGCTATTCCCACCATATCAGGTATGGGAGAAATAACTTACTGCATAGGTACATTGTTGGTATTAAAAGTATACTACAATATTGTAATGTTTCAGATTGCAATAGCTGCTCTACACATAGCCTGTGTGATGTTGGGGAAGGAAAATCTCAAGCCTTGGTTTGCAGAACTTAATGTAGACATGGACAAGGTGAGCTCATTACTGCATGTTAACATAGAATGTGTGTATGTACATATAATTATTTAAACTTACTTATTTCAGTAATTTTGCATGTTTTAACAAAACAGATTTCAGCTTTTAAAAGTTTTTTAATGAAATATATAATACAAACTATACACTCTATTTTTTATGACAAAGATACACAAATTGTGAATAGGACAAATGTTTTATGCCCATAGGGTGATGCAAACTTCGTACTTATGCATTTTTCTCTTTCCAGATCCAAGAAATTGTGAGATCAATAATAAACCTGTATGAAATGTGGAAAAGTTATGACGAAAAGAAGGAAATACAACCTTTGTTAGTTAAAATGCCTAAACCAAAGCCTGCACCCCAAAGATAATAGTGGATAATATTTTTTATTATTATAGTTTAGGTAGTAATACCTTAGATGACAGTGACTTCTCATAGGACAGGTAGCAAGTAAGGGCTGGTGGAGGCATTCAAATGACATGTTCTAAAACTGATCTTGACAGGGAGTGAATGTCCTTAACATACTCATAGCCTTGTAACATAACATATTGTCTATTTTGCTGGCAAATATAGTTTTATGATTATTAGTAAAATAATTTAAAAAAATAAACACTAAAATTAACAATAATTTAAATTATAGAAGCTTTCAGAAGTTAAGATAAATAATGGATAGTTATTAATAATTGTTCAATTGAACTGGAGCTTCCAATGTGTACATCAAACTACTCAGTTTAGATTCTAACGATACCTGCTTGTATTTGGAAAACATTTTATATTTAATGATTATTGTAACAAGTACAATTATTAGTATTTCTTAAGTATGTTTAACTGTAATAAAGAAACAATGAAGTAGAAATGTGTTCCTATTGTTTAATAACAGTATTTGTAAATTTGTATCTGAATACATCATTAAATCTTGACAATCAATTTGATAATAATAACATACTTAAGATGAGTGGTTGTTTAATTTAATTTTACAGATTTAAGTTTATTGTTTAAGTTTGACATGGGTGAAACAATACGGATTAAGTGGCTTTAAGAATACATGTGTTCTTTTCAGTGTTTCATATTCATTGACATGATACCTATGGTGCAAATAGCTCAACTGAAATAAGTGCTTTGCAAAGACAGTATTTTTTTTGAATAATACAAAAATACGTATGAATATATAAAACAATATGGAAACCACCCCTTCTTTTACAAAAAATTGAATCTTTGTAAGAAATAAATATTCTTTCACACAGAAACTGTATATTATTTACCCACTATGAGGATCGCCCTCGATCTATGTAGAGTTTGTTTTCCTGAGCTGAGATAAAAAAATACCGGTTCTTAACATGACTGGAACTTTTGCTAGAATTCTGTATGTCTCGACTAAAATTCTACTTTTCATCCCAATACGAGTAGTTCCCTCGGGAGGTGAAACCACGTGAAACAGCTTTTTCATATGAATGCGAATGACAGGCACTCACGTAACGACTAAACCGATTGATAAAGGTATGGAGATAGGTGGGACTAGTAGCTAAGATCTAAATCTATACTACCTATTAAACTTCTTCTTTTTATCTGGTGAGCTATATTTTCTACAAGAGGCGGTCGAAGCCGCGGGAAATAGCCAGTGCTGATAGCTTACATGGTAAATGGTACATACATAAATTAAACTTCTCTTTTGAATAGGTATAGACTAGTGAAATACTATGGAGTCTGAGGTTTAGCATCTACTAAGTTGGTGGTAGCTGTTGCAAGCTTGTTCGCATATCTTCATAGCCTGGGCCTGGTATAATAGGTACCTACGCAACTGTCCTTAGGTAAAAACAAGAAAATCCATATGAATAAGACAGTTATGCATCGTCAATAACATTTTATTTTGTGTGCGTTCGCGCAGCGGAATGTTGTTGAATTTAAAGATTTTAATTATGCAGATAATTAGTGTAAGACGTCCTATAATTGTGTATGGTAAATAAAAATTTGTGTATGCAGCCATTGTGGAGAAATTCACCAAAAACAGATTCCGCTGGGCGAACGTTGGCGAACGTTGTCCTGGCGGAACTTTTTTTAATCCATAGACTTTAGAAGAAAAGAGATGTGTCCGAAAATTAGTGTGTATTTGTGTATAATTGATTATGTATGAATGAAATTAGTGCATGCATAAACTTCGGAGAGTTTCCGCTACGCGAACGTTTGGCCATTAGCTAGTTTTCATATAAAGCGCTTACATAGAGAGCTGTAGATTTTACATACGTTGTTTTGAATTTGTTTATATTTGTTTAAAAACAGATTTAGAAAAGTCGTAGGGTTTAAAAGATAAAAATATAAACGTAAAATACACTTATTAGGTCTTAGTTCTTAAAGTATGCAGTTTGGGGTCTAGATTTTCACGTTTACACAAACCTTGTAAGTGTCTCCAACATGTTGCCAAGTATCAATGATGTTCCATTAGTAATTAAAAAGTTATAGGATATTTTAACATGAACAGATCACTGTTTACAAAGCAGTCGAATATCACGACGTTCTAAAGGAATTGCATGGTAAAATGTATGCCAATAATTAGTTTAATCATTCAACTATTCACTTGCAAAATTTAATGTCATTAAATTCAGTAATTAAAGAAAGACAATTAAAATATCGAAACCCTACATAATCCGACCAAGTTCGGATTGCTACCAAAAAGCGGCCGTGCCATATGTCTAAGCAACGTTCTTAACTTGGAAGGTTAGTATTTATTAATATGGAACAGTTGCGTACACAAGCGTTAGGAAAAAATAAAACAATTGTATGTCTTGATTGATAAACATTTTTTTAATAATAATGCCACTATCTACGATAAAAATAAATCTTCAATTAACAAGTACTTCTCTATTTAAATATGAGTGTACAAAAATATTTTTATTATTATTACTTACATAAATTACTTAACTACGTGATTAAAAATAACGTTAATAAACGTTACGTATTTTAACTAAAATGTCGTAGATAGTGGCGTTATTATTAAAAATATTTTCATTCAAGAAATGCAATTGTTTTATTTTTCCTAACGCTTGTGTACGCATCTGTACCATATTAATAAATATACTAACCTTCCAAGTTAAGAACGTTGCTTAGACATATGGCACGGCCGCTTTTTTGTACCTATCCGAACTTGGTCGGATTATGTAGGGTTTCGATGCTCCGTCAGTATTATAATTGTCTTTCTTTAATTACTGAATTTAATGACATGAAATTTTGCAAGTGAATAGTTGAATGACTAAACTAATTATTGGCATACATTTTACCATGCAATTACTTTAGAACGTCGTGATATTCGACTGCTTTGTAGACAGTGATCTGTTCATGGTAAAATATCCTATAACTTTTTAATTACTAACGGAATATCATTGATACTTGGCAACATGTTGGAGACACTTACAAGGTTTGTGTAAACGTGAAAAGCTAGACCCCAAACTGCATACTTTAAGAACTAAGACCTAATAAGTGTATTTTACGTTTATATTTTTATCTTTTAAACCCTACGACTTTTTCTAAATCTGTGTTTTAAACAAATATAAACAAATTCAAAACTACGTACGTAAAAATCTACAGCTCTCTACGTAAGCGCTTTATATGAAAACTAGCTAATGGCCAAACGTTCGCGTAGCGGAAACTTGAATTTCTCCGAAGTTTATGCATGCACTGATTGCATTCATACATAATCAATTATACACAAATACACACTAATTTTCGGACACATCTCTTTTCTTCTAAAGTCTATGGATTAAAAAAAGTTCCGCCAGGACAACGTTCGCCAACGTTCGCCCAGCGGAATCTGTTTTTGGTGAATTTCTCCACAATGGCTGCATACACAAATTTTTATTTACCATACACAATTATAGGACGTCTTACACTAATTATCTGCATAATTAAAATCTTTAAATTCAACAACATTCCGCTGCGCGAACGCACACTTTTATTTTATAGGTAGTTGTAGGTAGATTTGAACTATGAGTTACGTAGTCATGGCTGTCTGCAAATTAATGGTTTCCGTTAGTACGGCTGGTGTCAAATGTTGATACCTGTATGCATAATTATAAATCCATGCAACCAAGTAACGACTTATTGTATAAACCTACAATCATAACAATCCCGATCTTCTCATATCAAAACAATAGTTGGCCATATCGCTGCAGTGTCCATACTAAAAGTAATTTTAGGACAAATGTTTAAGAAACGCTATCATCCGTGATACACCACTGATTAAGAGTCATATCTATTTAGGTATTAAACAAGTACTAATCACCACGGAGTGACGAAGTTTATGGTGAATTAGAAGCAGACAGGCCATTTTCTGTCTTACAACTTACACACCAGATTGAGTGTAATGTTGTAGGTAAAAATGTCTTTAATATGAATCTAATAAATCTTTATAAGTAGGCATCTATTTGAAATATGTGCGGATAAGTAACAGCCGCTCGGGTTGTCCTGGTGAACAAACCATTATGAGGTAGGCGAAAAGGTGGAATGTCCGTGTAAAAATATCAGAAAGTGTGCACACAATGCATAATTCGGCGAACACTTCAAAATACCTGGCTATATAAGTGTTGTGGAAGTGGAACGTACCGTTAGTAAAGTCGTCTCCGCCGCAGTCGACATGTCTTCAAGAGTGCTGCTGTGTGACCTCTGCGTCATCCTACTATACGGACTTAGCTTTATACTGGCCGAGGAGAAGAGCAGCACGTACGTCATTTGTTATATTTACTCGAATTCTTTGCGATTATTTTGGGTACTCAAATATATTTTTTCACAGTTCAACAGCACCAGATGACGGACCAAAGGGCAATTGTTCATGTGGAGGCTTTCCAACTAGTACGATAGAGCTCGGCAGTCTGCCCCTCCTTTCGCAGACTCCGGGGTTGGTAGTCAAGTGTGACGACGAGGGTGCTGGCACTTGCAAGAGCCTTTGCAACGCCTTGGCCACTGCCACCAAGGCTAAAGGACCGGAAGTTCTATGCAATAGGCTTAAGAATGCCAAAGAATTGAAGGTAATTTGATTAGAACACTGCTAGCTTAACAGATGAGACGACTTATTTGCAAATAACAAAAAATTACTTATTTTCACAGTTGTCAGCATTCTACCAAATATGCGATAAGCCGTGGACGTATGCTGATTTGACTGCCGATGAGCCGCTTTGCTGTGAGGAGTCCAAGGTGAAGATCTGTCCGTCCATGGAATCGGTGAACTCCACAGACACAGTGGCCACTATGGCCATTTAATCGCTTTATGTTCGTGCTAGTGTAGTTCCGCATTTATTATAGTAAATGAATTGTACTTATAAGACTTTATTGTTTTACTTTATATTTTATTTACCTCACAAAAGGCAAGCAACACTGGGCTTCATATACAATAATTAATCGCCGAAATGTGTCATGCGTAACGTCTGATAAGCTACAAAAAAGTGGATAACTCTCTCTTCATCAGGTTCAACTTATTCAGGATAAGGTTATTTAGTTAAATAGGAATTTAACATTTCAAAGTATACGGATACATTTAGTATTTGATAGTCAGTTTAGTCAATAAGTTTACGTTATCTGGGTATTTATAAAATAAAGACAGTATACAGGTAAAACCGTATATTTACAATTAGCTTCTGTTGAGTATGTATAGTTTTGTACATCATTTCAATACAAACTGTTAAATGACTACGATTTATAAACATATTGCAACCCAAGCAGGCTGGAATACAGAACTACTTATATCATATTAATAACAGAGGTAATTTTGAAGGTACTACAATCATTTTTAATATTGCTATTTTTTAGAACAAGTAAATATGTTTACAGACACAATAATTTTGAAACTAAACAATTTGAGTTGCAAGGGCCTTTGCTTATATTTCTTGTCATAACAAAGCGAAGGATAATGTTTCGGCAGAAGTCATAACAATACCTTTGAATCTACAACAATGCCTCGTGGTGTGCCGGATAAGCCATCGCGGGGCCCATATCAAAAAGTCGATGGATTTATTTGATACATTGACATAGAGCTCGGCACGGTTTACTGTGAGCTCTCCGGTCGCACAGAGCATATTTTGTGGAACCGTGCAGTAGAAACACATTACCTAAATATAATTTGTGAATTATGTTAACCAACCTATTGGTCCATTACTTTCGAGATAAACTGCGAATATCGAGTGAGAACTTTGCTTTAACAACAAAAACGTTTAAAAACTACTTGTTTCTCTGATATTTCATAATGATAAAACTTTATTAAAATCGAAAATCGAATGTTTAACTTAAAATTCATACTTCCGTAAAATAATTAACTAACTAAAATAACCGTTGCTTATTATTATATCTTTTGTTATTTCATTTTTGTATAATTCGTGTCTGCTTGGATCGGTATCATAACATCAAACAGCCAAACATACATAATTATACCTGTAAAATATTATACATATCCGACGTGGTTTAATTTCACAGTCAATGTTTACTCTTTCAACATGTTGAATAATGAACCATCTTCCAATTCTACTCAGTGCATTTTGGTGAGAAATGTACTGTGCCAGAGTTGTTGATTATTTTCGCAACATAGAAAATCTGATAGATACTCAACTTTAAATAGTGTACTTATGTATTGTTTGAATTAAAACCAAGGGAAGAAATAAATAATTCAAACTGTTTCAAAACCGAATGGTGCTTAAATACGAGAAAACAACCGCCTACAGATTTCTATATCAACCATTGCACTACGTTTACATAGTCAAATAATATTTATTTGAATCGAGGTAAAATGTTTGCGCACCAAAATAAGAAGGAAAATATGTAATTTATCAAGTATAGTTCTTCCTACTTCCTTCTTATAGCGTTTTAACAAACAAAAGTAACATTCTCTGAATGTAAAGATGAAATGTAAAATACAAACATGTTACAAAAGATGTATTACTCCTGTTTAAAATTCCATATTTATACTTGTATGTGCTACATTGTCGCCAAATACCTTTATAAATATTTGGCCTCGCCTCGAGAAAATCTACCGTCCAAGTCTTGTGCCTTCTTGATAATGGATTTCTTCTGCGCCTCGTCGAAGCGGTTCACTTGAAGATCCACGTCGCGACTGAACGGGCGCCGCTCCTTCTTGCCGTCTTCTCGCTCCTCTTTCTGTAATAGTTAAGAAATTGATGTGGTCACTAAGTTTTAACAACATCAAATGATGCCTTGTAGTTTTTGAGTATTTATTTTAAAAACAAAATGAACACAAAACGAATTAAAAATGGCTGCTCATCTATTACCCGTCTAAAGTTACGAGCCCCTTTCTTACTTAAATTATCCCATTCATATTAAGGAATCTACTGCATACCTTCTTCTTCTTTTTCAACTTCTTTTGATGCATGTCCAGAAGGCTCTCTTCTCTTTTATGTTTCTTCTTGTGTTTTCTGCAAAAAAATGAAAACTTAAGTTTTTTTTTATTACTTAATAAATATATATTTTTTTTAAATGAACCAAAGACAGTAAACGCGGTTTTATCTCCATACCGGTAGTTATGCACACTCACTTGACGGCGGATTCTTGTTCGTCGTCTCTGTTGGCGATGTGGCGCATCCTGGCTTCCTGCTTGAGGGTCATCTCCACGTCTTCCTCCTTCACGACGCCCGCGGCTTTGCGCGCCTTCTCCTCAGGCGTGTCTGTCCAACTCGACCTGAGGGTAGATTGACAATATTTTATCAGATACATACTGCATCATCTAGATTATTCTTGGCTTGAGAGCAGTCTGTAAAAAGGTCCTAGCTAGACTATCGTGAACTTTGATGTTGGTATTTCAATTATAATATCTGATCAATACAGTGACAAGAACCACCATATTATGCTGTTAAGTTAACAACTTACCTATCAGACATATCGGGACCTGCCTTAGCTCTAAAGCTCCTTGCCTCTAATCCTATTATTTTTGCTTTACCCTCTGGAAGCTCTAACATCCATTTTTCTCTAGACTTTACTTTGCTGCTATCTGAGTGACCATCTAAATTCTTTATCTTGATATCTAGCGCTCTTTCCTCTAGTCTTCGATGTGCGTCGGACCATTTCTCTTCCGAGCCGGCGGGTAAAGGGCCTATACCCAGATCTTCATCAGAACTTTCGTATTTAATAACTTCTCTTTCCTTTTCAGCTAGTACTTTGCGCATGTCGTCGGGGATAGAAGGTCCTGAAAGAATAATGAAGGATATTTCAAGGCTGTTCTATTGTTGTACTATTGATTATTATAGGCTTTTGGTGTTATCATTAGTTTTTTTTGTATAACTTTATTCCTTTGTTAGTTGGTCACCCGTCACCCAGTAGAACTTACTTGCATTCATGGATAATTCACTTCAATAATAGCCTACTACAGAAGATAATTAATATTAAGGATTTATACTATACCTATATTTTTAGGAGTGCTTTTCAGATGAGGTGGCAGAGCTGGACCTTCAATATTTGGTGAGGCACTTCTCACATACCGTTTCTGAAGATGTGGCGGCAGAGCCGGTCCGCATACGTCAGCAGCAGCTTTGTCGTCAACTTTGGGAGCCGTACGTCTCAACTTGTGCCTCAAGTCTGTTGGATCTATTTCAATCTCACTTTGAGTATCATCACTTGATATCTCACCTTCTTCACAACTCTCCTTTTGCGCACTTTTTTGTGTGGACGAAACTTCCTCCACAGCCTCAACATCGTTTTTTAAAACATCAGCCTTTAAATCAATATCAGTTGTGCTACTTACTTCTACTGATGCTGATGCATCTCTATCCCTGTCTTTGCTGGATTTGGAACTTTTTCTTTTGTGTTTCTTTTTATGCTTCTTTTTTTTCGTTTTCTGCAGTTCTTTCTCTAAATTTAAAAGCTTCGCCCTAAGTCTCTCGTCATCAGAAGAATCAATCTCACTGGATTCCTCTGATTTTTCTTTTACTACAGCTGGTATCATACTGTAGTAGGAACCAGGTTGTACTTCCTCAGAGGCGTCACTCAGGTCATGCTCTTCAATCACAATTGGACTCTCACTTTTCCTTTTTGGTGCTACCATGGGAGGAGGTATGTATATTTCAGATCTTTTGGACCTGTGCTCAGGAGATGGTGACTTCTCTTTTGGTTTCCTTACAGGCCTCTCCGGACTTCTATCGCGATCAGGTTTTCGTCGGGAATCATCCTTAGGTTCTTTATCCTTTCTATAGTCATGACCTATATAGGATCTTGAAGTAGAACCAGCATGTTTATGTCTATCTCTACTGCTACTTCTATGTTCCTTAAGTTTTGATCTATCACTAGATTCTTTGTGCCTATTTCGCTCATGTGATCTTCTATTTGGACTTCTGTCCCTGGAGTGTCTCCTCCTGCTTACAGGTGAATGTCTAGGATACCTGTGTCTGTCCCTATCTCTAGAATGTCTATCCGAGTGGGTTCTTTCATCTCTTTTTCTGTCAAAGTTTCTATTGAATCTGTCTGGCCCAGATTGTCTATTCCTTCCTAAATCTCTAGAAGTATCAACTCTTTGATGAGAAGACTTTTCATCTTGAGTCTTAGCTCGACCTTTGAATCTACCTGTTTCTGAATCACTGCTTGACTCATCCGAAATCATATTGGTATCTAAAAACAAAAAAGGGTTTTAAAATCAGGAATAATAAAAATCTAATTTACTTACTACCTTTATTACATACATATATACAAAACTACAAATTATAATTAAAACATTTTTGCTATTTTTTTAGCACTATAACGAACTGACTTCAGAAAGCCAGCTGTAAGTATGCCTTTTAATGATTGCCTCACACTGGACTGCCAAACTATATCCTTCAGGATCTGCCTCAATACCACAGCACAGTCAATATCATAAGCTACAGCGCGGAGGACATCTTCCATGTCTTGTTGGAGGCCCCCATGGTTCCAAAACTTAACAATCTTTTGTTGTGGTACCATCGGCAACTGCATCAAATGGTGTAACTTTGTCTCTGGGTTTACATCCTGATGGCACTGGGCGTCACCAGTTGGGATGTCAACGTAAGCATGGAACTGCTGTAAGATTGGCTGGTATAATTCTCGAAAGCTTAACAACTGTGGCTGCACTATGTTCCTTACTTTATTTTTATTTTCTCCGAAGGTCATTCTAAAGTCACCAGCATAACTTATGTTAGAAATAGCAAAATAGAAATCATACTCAGAGAACGTTTCTGGAAGAGTCAGGAGTGCTGTGTGGACTGCAGAGCGCAGATTAGCCTGCAGTGCACCCTGTAGCTGTGAACTATTGGTTTGCTTTATAATTTCTACTGGTTTGTGCAGTCTGCCAGCCAGATATAAATCATTCCAGTCTAGAAGATCGGCAATCAAATCTTTCTGTGACACCACCCCATACTTTATTAGGATATTCTCTTCTTTCACTTCAACAAGGGTGTTAAAATAAACCTTAGCACCCCAGTTCTCCTGAAACCTTGCAACAAACCCTTTGCCCAGGAAGCGCAGGGCGGAATAGTGCGATGGGTTCGTTGCGATGTTAGCCGCGTGCCATCGATATGAATTATCTACGCAGTATATTAAATCGATCATGTTTTGCTTCTTATTGTTTCCCATTTGTGGTTTCACGGCAGATCCGTAGGCGAAGCAGAATGTAAAATTCTGTGGAAATTTTGACAGTATCCTGTAGTATAGCGGTGATATATCTCTCGCTACACCGGTCATAACTTTTAATGCAGGTGCCGTTGCCATTTTTAAGTAATGAAGAGAAAGAGTATCTGCTGACCTGAGAACAACAGCAGTCCGCGCTGAAGACACGATGACAGGTGGATGATATTGTATGCTAGGTTTTTATTTATATACGGCTTAACATTTAGATGCTCATCATATCTAAGTTGAATTGTTAACCATACAACGTGTGCCTAACTAATAATATTTCATTGCACAATAATTATAACCAAAATAATCACAAACACAATAAAGCCCTATGCCCTGCAGTTACGCGGCCATAGACATATCATAGATTAATAGACCAACAGAGGCAACAGAATAGATAATAAACTTCAATAATAGAGTAGTTAAAAGACCATAGACTAGATAGATAAGCTTAAGTCAAGTCAAATTGACGTTTCGCTCACTCGTCTTGCTCGTCTTTGTTATACGTCAAAAACAGAAACTGTGCAGATTGTTTTCCATCGTTTATTTGTTGGTTTGCGCGTTACCGACAGGGTGCAACTGAAGTTGCACATTGTAGGTTCTATCAAGTAGTCGTTTATATCCAATAATGTCGAGTGTTGATAGAATTGATTTTGAAATGGAGGTTGAGGTGGAGAGTGCTTCATCTGGGCCGGCTGTGGATGCTCCTAACCCCACATCACCAGCTCCGCCAGCACCAGGAGGTGCTAAGAGTGTGGTGGTCACCACTGCGACCTCCGGCTCCGTGACGGTATCTCTACATCCCCTTGTGATAATGAATGTATCTGAACATTGGACTAGGTTACGTGCACAAGAGGGCTCTCCACAGATAGGTATTAAAACAACAATACATAAAATTTTACATAAACGAATTTAGATAAAACATATTTTCAATTAATGGTATTTGTTTTAGTTATTGGTGCCTTGATTGGGAAACAAAAGGGTCGAAACATAGAAGTGATGAACTCATTTGAGTTAATGTTCAGTGTTATTGAAGGAGATATCATAATTGATAGAGACTATTACAATTTAAAGGAAGAACAGTGTGAGTATTCTAACTATTCAAATTTTAAATGACCTTGGGTGTACAGGAAATAAAATAAAAAATGTCTGTTAATAATTACCCACATTTTTGAAATTCATCAGTTAAGCAAGTATTCTCTGACATGGACTTCCTGGGCTGGTACACCACGGGAGACACGCCAACTGACAAGGACATTGCCATTCACAGACAGATCTGTGATATCAACGAGTGTCCCGTCATGTTGATGCTAAACCCAGCTGGGAGGAACGGAGATGTGAGTCGACTAACTGTATTGTATTATGATTCTTTAATGATCTTTTGAATTTTGAAGACTTATATTGGGCATTTCTATTAAGAGGCCTCTTTATGTTGTCAAAAAACAAATTTATTGAAGGTTTTCCTTTAAGGTGCATATATACTCAGTGATGTACACTAAACTGATGCTATGTGTATGATAAAGAGTTTCAAAATCTTTCATTGGGCTAGCCATTTTAACCAGCAGCTGTTATTTCATTGAATTCAAAACTCCATGTGTTATTTTAATTTAATTCCAGCAACTTCCAGTGGTGCTGTATGAGTCTGTAATAGATGTAGTAAATGGTAGAGCCACAATGTTACTGGCACCTCTCACATACACATTGGCTGCTGAGGAGGCTGAAAGAATTGGAGTGGACCATGTTGCCAGGGTGTCATCTGGTGAAGCTGCACTTAACAGTTTAGGTAAGGACATTTATGTTTTAGCATTTGTTTCATGTATTCAGTCTTGTTGTCAGTTGACTGAAAGCACTGATTTTTACACGCTTTTTATTAGCTTCACCTGTATGTTTGTAGGTTTGTATGTTTGTTTGTAACCGACTTCTTTGGGCGCGATTTTGACCCACTTTAAACGGCCAGATTTCGTTCAAACTTTGTAGATTTGTTGAGGACCGATGACAATACACTAATTTGATAAAATTATTCAATTTTTAACAACAACCGACTTCCCAAAAAGGAGGAGGTTACACATACACATCGATTACTCCGAGGTTTATAGACCGATTTACGTGATTCTTTTTTTGTTCGACTCGGAATAGCTGCCAGTTGGTCCCATAGTCATCAGGTCAGGATCTGATGATGGAAACCCTGAGAAATCGAGGGCAACCTTCAAAAGTTGTAGGCATACATAGAGTAAAAACTTAACACTCAGGTGTACGCCTAAAAGCACTATTCAACTGTGAAGATTTGGAGCTGACCTGATGATGGAGACCAGAGAGGGTCGAGGGAACTCGACAACTGAATATGTAAACTACCTCGTGTTTGGGCTTAAATTATTCGTATTGACAAGACCTATGCAACAGTGAAGGTTTGGAGCTGACCTGATGATGGAGACCAGAGAAAGTCGAGGGAACTCGACAACTGAATATGTAAACTACCTCGTGTTTGGGCTTAAATTATTCGTATTGACAAGACCTATGCAACAGTGAAGGTTTGGAGCTGACCTGATGATGGAGACCAGAGAAAGTCGCGGGAACTCGACAACTGAATATGTAAAATACCTCGTTTGGACTTATATTCTTTGTATTGATGAGAACTTCCCACTTGTATGGATAGTGACAACTATTCGTATCACAAAAAGCTTTAAATAAATAAAATTTTACAAAAATATTAAACCGACTTCCCAAAGCACTAAAAAGCAAAAAAAAAATCAATTTTGTGCATCGGCCTAGAAGTCGGTGGCAAAATTAACTTAGTAACATCCATTAGAAACCGACTTCTAGGCTTTTCAATTTGCAAAATATGATTTTTGTTAATTTATATAATTTTCGTCTATAGTCGATAAGGTAAGAAAATTAATTAAAATTTTCTAGATTTTTTCTCTACAGTCGATAAGGCAGGACTCGATGTTAATTTTTATTTCCAATAATTATCTTTAGCCGTTTTCTCTAATATTGACAAATTTTTGTATACTAAAGAGAATTTTAATTCTACAAAACAAATAATAGTTTTAAAACAAACTAAAAAGTAGAAAATAAATAATAGTTTAGAAAAACTAAAAAACACACTTTTTATAGAAAAACGAACTAAAAAATAGAAAATAAATTTTAATGAATTTAAATTAAGAAAACAGTGTTAAAAATTTCAATGAATATAAATTAATAATAGTGTGAATACAAAAAAAAATATTTATAAAAAGCGTGGGGTGCTTTTTAAGATATTATCGAAATGAGAATCACTGTACTCATATCTGTCAATAAAATATTTATAACTATTGACACCATGCACCCCACGCTTTTTTTTAAATATTTTTTTTTTGTTAGCAGTGTTTGGTTAAACCTAGTTGTAGTAGCTTTCTAGGGGTTTCGTCATAACATTGCATTGTATTTGTTAAAGTATGCTTACAAAATGACCACAAATCTTAATTCATACTGAAAATATAATTCTATCTCTGTCACATTTACATACCTTTTTACCACAGATACACTTTTAAGTAGAGGTTACAGTTAAGTAACGTTCAAGTATAAAGTGGTAACTAACATATTTATACCTATAACAAGTGTATAACTATTTTTACAGTGGCAGAGCACCTAACAGCTCAGCGATCAGCTATCAAGATGTTAGTGTCTCGTGTGCGCGCGGTGCTGGCGACAGTGCGCGCGATCCGTGACGGCTCGCTGCCGCCGCGGCCGGCGCTGCTGCGCGAGGCGCGGGCGCTCTCCAACAGGCTGCCCCTACTTACTTCGCAACAGTTCCGCACACATTTCTATAACGTACGTGTATTTTGTTGACATAATCAAGTTCGTAGCTATTTCATTTAATTACCTCGGTGCGTGTACTGGGAATTATTTTGTTAAGTTCCATACACAACGTTACTTAAAGTAACCCAGATTGTAAAGGCACTCAGTGAGTGACAGTAACGCTGCCATTAATTAGCAGACAAAATATATTTAACATTACGGATATCATGCAAATAAGCAGTTTTCTATTTGGCTTTCAGAGTTAAGACGGTAATCTATTTGAATTCAAATATAACTGTTTTTTTTTTGTGTTCTTTTACAGCAATGCAATGACGTGGCGCTGATGACTTACCTGGGCACGATCACGAAGGGCTGCAACGCCATCAACCAGCTAGTGAACAGATTCAATGTACTATATGATAGACAGGGCATGGGACGCCGCATGCGAGGACTTTTCTTTTAGGGTGGACATTAATATTGCCTCTTTTGTACAGCAACTACGAAAGCATAGAGTGAGTGGAAAACTAGCATTTTTTCTTTTTTGTAACCAGTGGGAGTTTGTTTTTCCATGAATTCTATACTCAGTACTAATAAGGAACTTTATTATGTGGCAGTTGATTGTGATTCAGATCTTTGCTCTGAAAATATTACTTCCACACTAAAATGATTGTGTATATGTTGTGGGTGGAAACAATTTCAAAATATTGAAAAACTTAAGTTGCTATAAAATTAAGATTCAAAATGTAAAGTCAATAAAACAAAGTTAGGGTCTATGCACAAGAATGCTTTGGGCAACGGATTTACAATATTTTAAAGCTTGTTGTATTACCAAATTATGAAAAACTTAAAACATACAAAAAATGCTTGGGAATCAATCATGTGAATAGACCTTAATTAATTGGTGATTATATTGACATAGTGACTGATTTTATTAATTTGTAGCTACTGAAAATAAATATGTCTCATAAATTAAACAGTTTAATTAAACTAGCTCCATTTTGTTTCTAAATTCAAAAGTTACGTAAAATAATACACAAGTATGTGACGCATTATTTTTATTTTCGCATCCCGTTTGAAAATTCTATAGTTTCACTTCAAAATTAACAACTTTGGACACATTGAGATTCATGCTATGGAAGACTTTGTCAGATCAAGCCTTTACACTGTAAGACACCATACCATGGGTACCAGAACTTGTGATGTCAGTTATATGACTAACAGGATAATAATATTGTCAAGCTACATAACATGTATGTGATGGTTTAATAAGAAATAACTCGTTATCCAATATTTACAAATATGGTAGCTAACTTCGTTAGGATGATTACGTATCGCGATAGTAAAAAACTGGAATTTGGTAAACTTTGGAAACTTTTTATAAACAGTACACAGTCTTAATATTAGCACTGCCCTATAAATTATGTAAATTTATTAAAATTTGTATTAATTAAAAATCACTTTTACGTTTTTTTAATCAAGTTTATTAACAATGACTTGATAAAACTTACATTAGATAAACTTTATAATTGTACTTTAATCGATAGTTGTATAAAAATACTTTTTTAGTTGTATTTTAAATCGAATCAAACGCTAATATTGCTTTCATGTAACTATTTCGTAAAAAATATCTAAAAGTCCACAAACATTATTTAAAATAAGACACAGTTGAACCACCTTACTATTGAGTATGATGACGGAATAACATAAATGCATTAATGAGTTATAGTGGAGTGACCGAACAAAGCTAACATTGTGTCACGGAGTAGTGCACAAAAGGAGTTCCATATCCTTTACACGCAGTATAGTTAGTCCAAATTCTCTCAAATATGACCTATCACCAAAGTTCATTGGCGTGACATCGTTTGTCGACTGTCACATGCCACCACTCACTCGTTTTGTTAACTAATCCGTGGTGTGACGCTGTTTAATACAATCGAAGTCTTTGGATAAAAAACTAGTGGCAAGCACCGTAGTCGGCCGGCTATCTTGTAGCCTTGCGTCGCTGTTTGAGTGTTAGCTATGTGTCGTCAGGTATCTTCTCGATGCCTATGAGTTCGTCGAACAGCGAGTGGTTGTCTGGTATGACGTGCGGCTCGTGGAGCGTCTGTCGCGCGAACTTGAGCACGGCGCGCGCTAGTTGACCCACCGTCCATTTTCTGTCTACTAGTACTCGGACGAGCGTGTCCAGCTGTGGAGGAAAAAAATGAAGGCGTGACAATAAAAAAACACCAAATTAAGTTTTCTTCTCTGGAAAAGCTTCACGTTTTGAGGATTTAACGCAGTAAATAATTGTTCTTTTAAAATTAATTCTATCGTTTCAGTGATAGGCACATGTCTAGGACATACCTTGAACAGTTTCTCGTTCCCGAAAGTATAATAGATGAGTGCGGGCACTCCGGCCACGCTAGCAGCCAGCCATTGCAGCAGCAGTTTGAGCTGCGGGTGTCCTCGCAGACGAGTGCCGCAGCCCCAGTTGCCCGTGGCCACCGGCCGGCACGACCCGCCCGACACGATCTTGTGCGCCAACTGCGACAGCTGCGGACCGTGTAGCGATCAACTTCACTCTACATCCCCAAACTTTACTACTCACAGCCTAACCAGATTCTTACGACTGAGACTGAGTTACAGCTTGTGTCAAATAAGTTTGCTCCTCTGAAGTTAGCAATTTTATTCCCAGTAGTTTCTTTCTGTTGCGTTTTCACTAGTAGCCGACTTCGGAGAAAATTATTTAACATGCTAGCTGTACCAGTGATTTATATCTCTGTAACTCTGTAATCTGTTACAACACAATCGAATTATCAAAATTTAACTCCCCTCAAATTAAACAAGTCGGTAACTAGTTAGTGAGTAGTTTCCTTTTTTGTGTAAAGTGTGTAAAGAATCTGATACGGCTAAGGTATATTGAATTACACTAAAATAATACATGTCTAGATACGGATATCTAATAATGAATTATGGATAAAGTACTTAATACATTACAATTTCAAGCGATTAGCAATAGCTCCCGTAGTGCGTTTTTCAGTGCTACCAAATCGTTATGCATGAATAGTTTTAGCTTGCTGTATTTATTATTTTTAGCTTGCTGTATTTATTATGTCAATCGGAGGGACACTGAACACAACGGAAATATTAATTAATAGGTTTACATAAAATTTTATATTAGCGTTTACAGATGAGACGAACGAATAGGTACGGAGAGGAGGTGAAAATTTCTTTAACACAGTGCGTTTCGAGCTTACTCCACCGCGCCTCCTGCGTTCAAAGTTTTTCGATCAACAAACCTGAGCTGATCAAATTATGAGACACAAGATGCAGTTCGACCGAAGTTTGATTTAGCCTCGATTATTACATGCAACACCACAGAAGTATATGTTTCGACAGAAAGCAAAGACGATTATAATCATGTTATGTTAGTAGATACTGAGTGTTTAGAGTTAGCGACAGCCGGGTGCACGCCTGACCTTCGGTTTCTTTAGTTTTACAGTGACCGGTTCGCATTCGACGGTCTCTTCGATAGTTTCTACGATCATGTTTATCATCCAGTTCAACTTTTTCTTCCTGAGACTTGGGTTGGGCGGTACAGAGCCCGTCTCAGTGGACTTGTCCGTACATTTGACTTCGTCGCTGTGTGTCGTGTCGATCGCTCGCGTGCCCTCTATTATCTCCTCCGGTATAGATTCTTTAACTTTACGTTTCTGTCAAAACATATAGCAGTTTAGGTCGATGGTTAGATAATTTTGCTGTTAATGCCTTGTTTATTGCAGCAATTAGTTGTAATTAATTTGGAAATCCGAATGCATCAGCCTTGCAGATGTTATATATGTAAGTCGCGGTTTTTTAATAATGTTTATTACCGTAATCATTACAGAGTCGACTACATTAGACATTGGTTAACCAATCATTTTGTAAGTAGGTCCAACAGAAAGAAGATATTTTTAGCACGGGGTAGTGTGGTCCGATTTACTCGATCCTATTAAAATCGGGTTAACTTTTTGTCAGGTTGTTAAAACAGTGTTGAATCAATCTGAGAAAGCGAAAATACTATATAAATCTACAGATTATCGTGGTACTCCAGCATCGGTACAGTCTTGGTTTAGTCATATCAATGTAGATAAGAGGTTTATACGGATTAGGAAGGTAAGAAGTACGTAAATACTACCTAGGCCCCGTTAGTACCCAAGTAGAATCTGACTACTTACCCACATTGGTCTTTATGTAACTTTAATTAAACTAACGGAAAACTTAAGACATGAATACAAGACGGAGTAACTTACACCCGTTTTCTGAAAGTAAAATATTCATTGTCATCTGCAAAATGGTCACACATTCCTAAGAAGAAATAAATAATCTGCAAGATTAGTGGCAAAGGACCTTCAGAAAGTGGGTGGTTTCTGTAAATAATCATGAAATCTCATGCTGTCACGGAGAACACGGTAAGCAAATTCTTGTTTTTTGCATGTCCTGCCTATCGATGAAACGCTTGATGTAGGTAATCAGCTGAATCTGTTATATCTAAGGCTGTTGCTGTTGCTGTGACCATTATGAACCTATTTTTTTAATTGTCATTGGAATATTTGGGTAGTGTTTGAACATGTACAGAAGTAGTGCAAGTATGTACGTACGAGATGCGCGGCGAGGCGGTGCTTGTGCCTGGCGAGCTCGAGCGAGAGGGAGCGGGCCGCCAGCGCTAGTGGTCGCGGCGGCAGCGCCCGCGGCTCGCGCCCGTACAGCTCGGCCGCGTCCGCGCCGCCGCCCGCGCCGCCCACCGCCAGCGACTCCGACAGAGTGCGCTTCAGCAACGACCCCGCGAACCTGACGTGTTGAAGGTACTTCATACATTTCCCGTCATATATCTTCGAAGTTAGGTACATAGGTATGTTTTGTTTATCATATTAAAATTTCGACTATCGTAAAGTTACTGGCCAACTTTGGTCAAGTAAGGATATTTGGCAAGAACTGTATGGAAGCCGAATAGACCATTCAAAACTTCTTGTAGGTACGTATATTGTTTCTATAGCTTTAGCTTCGAAGTATTTAATACAATATCTTTATTTGCTAATCTTTTCAGATAGATATGTGTTATATACCCGGGCTACTTGGGCTCCAAACTGTAAAAAATTAGAGGAATCCCAAAATAACTGACAATCCTTGCTATATACAACATGTAACTTAATTAACGCACATCCTGAAATTAGTTTGTTCAGAATCGTTTACTGAATCGATTTATATCATTTTTAATATAGGTAATTTTTTATCCCAAAAATAATTAAAACTACGGAAATTATTGTCATATTAACCCTGTACAGTCAAAACAAAATCAAATAGACCGTTAGGGTCGGTTCATATCTAACGGAAAATGCGTCGAGCGTATCGTAAATGTATGAGCGACGCACTAACGCATCATCGGTTAGGTGTGAATGATTGAATGTTTTATCTTATATTTGTCTGTTTTAGCGTTACGCGACCGAAAATACGCGACGTATGTTCCGTCAGATATGAACCTACCCTAACTCAAAGTAATAAAGTAATAAGACTTCGTGTATTGTCGGCTTTTTCCGTAGTTTCGTTATGTTGTGTCGAGTCGAGCGGCGCGCGGCGCGATATTTGCGTGCGTAGTAGTATGACCAAAAAGTTCTCCGAGAATTGGTATAACTAATTTAGTAAATAACAATGCGTATACATGTTAAATTAAAAAATCAGTGTATGTATTATGTTCTAATTGGGGTGTTTGAGGGTGTGCGTTAATTACGTTACATGTTTATAGGTGTGACTGTCATAAAATCCTAAGAGAATTTGGTACAACCACTGACGACACAAACACAGATCTTCAAACAAAAGATTGATGTCTTCGTAGGTGGACTTTCGGTCATTGCGCCGCATTATGTCCTAAGATTATCAGACCACTTAAACCCTGCCTTAAAATCGATGGAAAAAACCTTGTCGCTAGTACAAGTTGTTAAATTGGAAGTAATTCGTCAATTCTTTGCGACAGAGAATTATGTATAGCATAGGCGAAATCGTAAAAGTGGTCATTTCAAATCTACACAAGTACACACAGGTCATAGAACTGCTGGTTGCCTATTACCTGGAGATATTTGGTTTATCAAAAACTTGTTTTGGCTGCGAAAGTGAAGTGTCTTCGCAACTAGGTCCTTCTTCACAGTCTAATATACCATTTTCATCAAGAGGCAAAGAGGAATCTTCGTGTCTGGAATAGCATTTCAATAAGACCTGACCTCTTCATGTATGGGGACAGGTAAAAGGATGCCCCCAACTTTATATATTTTATGTGCTATATGGTGTAATTCAGAAAAGCTGATTCTGAAGAGTGAAGACTTAATGGATTCAGGCAAGTCTTTTGTCACCCTATCCACTTATCGTGTAATTTGTTTCATGTGGGTAATATAAAAGATATACTTTACCTAATCACAGCCAAGTCTCGAGAGTCTAACTCTCGATTTTTGTGTTCGCCCGATTCTGAGTCGACGATGGGGTCGTTGAGCCACTGGTTGAATTGCTCGTACACTTCTTCTAACTCCGAACTAAAATAAGAAACATTTGAATCAAAATATGAACTTGACTTCAGAAATCTAGGCATTAAACTCTTGAAGAGCATTTGATAAGAAATTCCTAATTTTGGGAAACTCACGTATATTCGGTGCTGAAGCTATACTTAGAACTGTTGCCAGTTTCCTTCCTGCCGATGGGTCGGTGTCTCGGTGAAGGGTCTCCATTGCTTACAGTCTCTTTCTCTGTCAGCACGAAGCCGACTGAACCGCCTCGTTTTACCCTGAGGGACAAAGAACTTATTAATTCCAGTGTCTGGTATAAGGTCAGCGGGATGAAACAAAAAGAGAATCTCCCATTCTGTTATAAGACATCCTTTCTGACGAAGGAATTACATGATCAATTTCTCGATTTGCGATTTGAATTTCAAGATAAATGAAAAACGGGTACAGAAGCCATATTTAAGAATTAAGCAAAAACTAGGTGTAGGGTATAGAAAATATCCCTGCTTAATTTGGCTAGACAGAACTGAAAATTATGGACCTCTTCGTAACATATGTACCTGATATCATTATCCTGCACCTCAGCCCCAGATATGCTGATGCCCACAGCGTAACTAGAGCTATCAGTAGACCAGTCCCCGGTGCTGGTGGTGGTAGAATGTTCGGCCTCTCTCCGCAACGCTTCCCGCAGTCGATCAGCGAAGCTCAGTCGTCTTTCTTCAGTGGATAGCTCCTTGAGGTACTGGAATGAGTTGGGACGAGCGCTCTCGCCTCGACCTTCGTCTTCGCTACCTGGAAATAAAAGGAGTCCATTATGAAAAATGAGGGGTGTTATGTTTTCATATAGTCGTATTAATTAAAAGAACAGTCAAAGAAGTGGAATCTTGAGAAAATAATGTAGATTGGTTGTCTGAAAAAACTTGCTGTTCCCGCTTAGATGAAGTTCGTCGATCGTCTTTTGTTTTTTTAAGGGCGATTTTCTTTTATTTTGTCAAGATTTCTTTTAAGTGGTATGTTCTACTATACTACGTTCAGCTAAACACTCTTCACTCACCGTAATCAAAGCTATCATTGGCACTATGGTACTCATCATCGCTGGAGTTACAACTGGAGTACAAACTATCTTCCTGGCCGTCCTGTATGCCTCCCGTAGACCTGGTGACTGGTAAGCATTCGCCGGAGGAGCCGAGCACTATGAACCGACCTCTGCGGTTGTTCAACATGCCCCCGTCGGGAGATAACCAGCATTTCTTCTTTGTGAACTCTGCGCCTAGAACGAAGTGAAAGAAGGTTAGGTTTGTACATAAGGGAACTTTGTGAGGTATGAGGTGGTATTTCCACGAAAATGTACTGTAGGTAACTGTATAACTAACTTAAAAGTTTTGGTTCTTTTTGTTTTAATGTTAATTAACGGGTCGGCATGACTCAAGGTTCCTCGTTTAGCAGGTACTCGCCTGCTGGTTATAGGATAAGTTTTCATCTAGGTAATGGTTAATGCAATTTTATCGTAGTTAATAAATTATCAGTTAATGTACACAGTTACACACATACAACAGACAAGAAGAAAAATATAACAAATAATACAAAGGTATTTGATTTCAAAAGACCATTGAATGATTTTAGTATTCTTAAAGAAGGTACACTTACTAGGATCATTAAGGTTGAGCGTAGCCGCGCAGTAGTTCTGCGGCGAGGGGCTGCGACTGTTGTAGCTGTTCAGCGTGCTGCATGAGGAGGCTTGCTTTATGACTACCGTTGCTTCTACTTCGGGCGGCGTGTGACTGAACGACTCTCCTAAAAATGTAATAAACAATTTGAATTCTAAAACATGATTGAAAAAAAAAGAAAAACGAAACGATTTTTTGTTGATGAAGACGAAGTAATAGAAATGTGGTTTTGACCCATTGACGGTGTTGCAAAAAGACCTTAAACATTTCGGACCCATCTATTCAGAGCGGGTTTAAAATTTACTGCGAGCCCGATCGTGTGATTTTGGAGAAGTAAGTTCGGGGTTCCGTATTGCTAAGGGGCCCCGGCTAGTGAATACAGTGTCAAATAGCTCTAAGGATCCTGTTTCCACAATTTTAAGGATTTCTCTTTTATATTAGGTATTCTATAATGAGTCGTTTTTTCAACTGACCTATTGGTGAAAGCCTCCTCTCATGCCGGTTGCCATCTCTGCTTTTCATAGGCGTCTGTTGGAAAGCTAGTAGACACTTGTTGAGCTCTCGTAACACGTTGTCTTCCTCCCATTGGCTTAAAGGCAGCTTGCTATAGTCTTCTGCGTCCATTAGGCATACAGTCACCTGTAAAATGTAAGAAGTTCGCAAAAGGTAAATAAAAGAATTTGAAAACTGACATATTTATGAAAAAAAGTTGTTTATAGGTCCAAAATGATGAGGTGTAAATAAATTATGGTTATGCTGGCAGAAGCTGCTACATCAAATATGGCTTGAACCTGGTAGAAAGTTCAAGTTCCTTTTAGGCGAAGACTCTGTGTCTTACCGTTTTAGGTTCTTCAAGCAGTTCCACTTTGGTCTTCTGTCTCTTGTCGCAGATCCTGCTGAAGAGCCGCACGCCTTCCACCTTGAGCACCTCGTTATCTTCTAAAGCTTCTACCGATAGCATGGCCGGAAGCAACTCCGGCATCATGAACATTGATAGGGACTCCTGAAAAATTTATAGTAAACCAACTTAGTTCTGAAACTTGAAGAGAAAATGACTATTTGAGACTAGTCAGTTGGCACAGAGTAATTTTTAAAGAGCCGAATTTATGAAGATGAATCCAAAATCCAGATAAGTAAGAAACGATTAACTACAAAATTATGACTTCTGAAGAATTCGCAGAATTTCCTGATTTCCATTTCCTGATTGCCATATAATTCCGTAGACACAATAGTCAAAGAACAGCTGCGGAGCACATAATTCTTATGTATTTAAATAATGTTATGGGAAACCTATTAAGAAGGACTTACTTTAGCTTATGATTTACCTGTGAATCTCCATCAATAAGCGTATCCCCACCAACTCGACTGGACGCGAAGCAGACTCTGATGGCCTCGTCGTTCTCACATCTCTCCGGACGACCTTCGTGCCTCACTTGCAGCTTGCACAGTGGCAGCGTGCATTCTAACCAGTCCTCTATTGTCAACCACTGTTTTGAGGTCATCACCTAAAAAGTACGTTTGAGGATTATCTTCCTGAAAAGCAGCTTCTGAAGGACCCATCCAATCATTACAGAGTAATAAACAAATTCGCTTTTTCTGTCCCTATGTCCCCGTGTCCCTTAATACGCTTAAATCTTCAAAACTTTAGAACCGATTATGATGCGGTTTTTTTAAGAGATAGAGTGATTGAATAGGAATATAGGTTTATATATGTATAATAACATTCATTGCGCGGAGCCGGGGCGGCTCGCTAGTTGTTAATAATTACGTACTACGTTTCTCATTAATTAATTGTACCATGTTAAAATGTCAACGACCAGTTCCGAAATTCTTTTCCCAGAATACGGTCTAGACGTTTTATGAATGGACATTATGTGGTAGTATGCGGAGTATTTGCGTGTTGTACAGCCATAAAGCCGTTTAGTGGCCGTTCTAGAATAACTGGGGGTAAAACTTTACCTGTCTGCTTAATTTAATGGATCCCTCGTTGCTACTCTTATCTAACCATTCGAAGTAGTGGAGCAAGCTTTTTAATTTGTTCCTCTGTGATTTTCTGGAACAAATGAGGATCAATAAATCAAAATTCCACTTGACTGTCGTTGGAGCAATTCTGTGAATCGATTTGGTCTACTTTTCTTAATTGTTGTGTCAGTGTCTATTTATAAAGAACAACTGAAGGGAGTTTAGTTTACATTGTAGCAGAATGATGGCTTGTTCAGAATACATTAGCGCTAATTAGGTAGATGTTTTGATGTTCTTCAAAAAAATATTTGCATTTAGAAAATGAGGAACTTAGGTAACTAACTAGCTAGTCTATTTAATTGATATTGGAAATTGTCTATACCTGTGTAAATTCTTAAAAAAATGTGTAAAGTTGAAGTCTTGAAGTGTAGGGTGTGTTTTGAGCGTCCTCTTGGGGTTCGTGGAGAAGAAGGCGTGCGCCACCAGCGCCGACACAAAGTTGTACTCCAGTTCTGTTACGTCACCTAGCAACAAAGAAAATAGGAAATTCCATATTAGGCTAACAGCACTAACTGCTTGGCATTAGAAAATGACGAAAATGTACTGAGCTCAAATTAGTTTCCCATTCCTTAAATAATTCAGAAGACACTTTTCTTGCCGACTAATGAAACTGAAAACATTTGGCTTTCCGAAAGAAATGGCGTTGGATTGAAATTAACAGTATTTGCTTAGTAACAAATTAACGTAAGTAGAAACTACACGCTTCTTGAATGCTAAAATTACTGAAGAAAACGAAGGAATTTGGTTACTCGTATTTTCTTCAAGGGTTAAAGAGACGGCATTAATTTGAGCTTTTTTGCTAACAAAAACCTTTATAAAGAAAACCCGATTATTAGGACTAAATCTAATTACTCAAAGACTTGGAACAAAAGCGAAAATATTTTTAAAGGCTAATCAAACCCACGCTAAGCCTGATATCCGATATCCCAATGCGGCATTACCTACTTAGAGATCAGGTGCCGTAATAGACTACAAAAGTGGATCCAAAGAAGAACCTTTTATACGTAGGTAGGCTATGTAGGTTATCTAATACCTTAAGATAATAGTTTCATACCTAAGGATTCGTGGTAATACTGGTAATGTAAAAACCAGCATTGTTTAACTCAACAGTTAAGTATAATTTATAAATCTTCCTCCGAATTAAGTTATCTACCGATTTCCGACGTAATGCGTACATGTTTCCCGTGAGCACGATAATAATGCAGGGTATTACGCAACTGAGAAACCAGCCTAGATTTCGTTTGGCGTATAAACAATATTACCTAAGTGTAAGTCGTTACTTCTAGAATGAGAATTGCCTTCCATCCCTAAGGTACCTATAATAATGTGCGCAATGTTTGCAAGTAACCAAACGATGATTTGATGTTAATCAATTAGTCTTTTCAGGAGTTACCAAGGTAGGGGAGTATGAGTATGGAACCTTGGACGTGGCATACTTGATTATTTTATAAGGATTTGTGACCTATGAACAGTAGAATTACCTATGCACATCACCAGGCAATAAATCAAGCCACAATCAGATGTCATCAGATCACGATCAGATAAATATGAAATCTACTTATCTGCCAATATTTTGCCATGTTTGCGCAAGTTATCGTTGCATTCCATGATCCATCATGTTTATGCAATTAGGGATATTTTGGAACGTTGACGTCAACTGCCAAGCCTTTTGTAGTAGCTAGGTCGTACTTTTAATGCAACTGGATGAATATTATAAATAGGGAGCTGTAATGTTTCTATTAAAACTTAAAGGTACCTACCTAAGTAAGGCATCTGTAAATTTAATTGAGGAACTGTCTTCCCGCAGTTCGATTCTTAAATCTGGTCAATACCTAGTTCTCCAATAACAGACTAGCTAAAATTAAGACAAGTCTTATTTCTAGAATATATGTATATTCGCATTCGCATGTTTTAAATCTAACTAATTATGTAGGTACGTACTTTGTTGCTGTAAACTAAACATGAGTCCTTTGGGCGGCCGCCAGCGCTTGAGGTGCAGCGCCTTGTTCACCATGATCCTGATCGTGTTGTCGAGGAAGTGCCTCCGCTCGTCCTCCGTCATCTCTTCCTCTAGGAACACCTCCAGTCCCTTCATGAGCTCCGGGTCCTTGATGTCGTCGTCCGGATCTATACCTATGCTGTTGAGATAAAATGTGTATAATATAATGAATGTGTAATGTATAAAACTTATTATTCGTCAATCTAAGTAATTTATGTAATTGTATCAATCTAAGTAATTTATTTTCAGAAATCTACACATTATTTATATTTTATATTAATTCTAAACATATAAATAAAACAAAATATTTTTTTCTTCTTCAGACTTCAGTATACTCACTTGCACATGTCATGTATTTTCAACATGCTGGCTGTAAGTTTTGCCGGCGACGATGCCAGCAGCAGGTGCTTCAAATGACGCTGCACCGACGTCCACCAGGGAAGATCACAAGGTAACATTACAAGCGCCATGCTGCAAGATAAAAAAAACATAAATATGTAAATAATAATTCAATCTAAGTTTTCAGTATTTTAGATTATAAGTTTAAATAAAATTACACGCTTCCATATTTACTTATTTTTTAAAATTCGCGGTCTTTTTACACATTACGTAAAAATGCGTTCATGCATGCACATCTACTTAAATTCTTTGTAATGTTGAGGTTTTGAATTAAACTGTTATTAAATTACCTTCTAATTACTGAAACTGGTTATTAACAAAAATTAGCACCTAAGTGGTACCAGTTGGCAACAAAATCGATACGCGAAACATTGGATACATTTAGCTTCTACGCTAGCAAACGCTTTGAAACACGAACGCTCCCGTTACAGTTTGACGTTTGACATTTGAGAATATACTGTGCGCGGTTTATATTGGTTCAGTGTCGTGTTTTATTACGATTTTATGTGTATTTTAATTTTGTTTTACAGTAAATTAACCAAATACACAATGTCTAAAATAATTTAAGTTCAAAGTTAACGAAATCAACTAAAATCAAGCACAGTTTCATACAGAAACCGAAGGAAATATATTACGAAATAAATACAAAAGTTACGTATTTTGTGGTGACCAGTGTTATCAACTATCAAATGCAGATATAATCAGATAAAGTATTATCCAATAAATTTCGCATAACAAACGAGGTCATTATACTGCGACTGTCTGTGTCTACCTATGGTTATATGATAAACTCGTAGAAATACGCAGCGCACAATATTAGCAGTCAATATCAAAGTACAAAGGTCGGCAAGTATGTCTACAACGAGTAAATTACTAAAAACTTTGATCCTTGGCGCTCCTGCGTCGGGGAAGGGCACCATATCATCTCGAATAGTAAAGAAGTATAACGTAGCACACGTATCGAGTGGTGACAAGTTGAGGGACCACATTGAAAAACAAACTGATCTGGGAAAGGAAGTGAAAAAATACTTAAATGAAGGAAAACTGGTTCCAGATGATGTGATGATCAAATTTATGATCACAGAACTGAAGAAAGTTGAAAACCAACCATGGCTACTGGACGGATTCCCGAGAACTGTGGCTCAAGCAAATGCCTTGTGGAAGGTACAACCTGTAGATGTTGTAGTGAACTTAGTAGTGCCATTTGAAGTGATTATAGATAGAGTGAAGAACCGCTGGGTGCATTTAGCATCAGGACGGGTGTACAATATTGGTTTCAATACGCCTAAAGTTGAAGGCAAGGATGATGTGACTGGTGAAGATTTAATTCAAAGGCCTGATGACAAACCTGAGGCTGTGCGCAAGCGTTTGGAAATTTATGACAGTATTACAAGACCAGTCATAGACTTTTACAAACAGAAAGGTATACTCAAAGAGTTTGAGGGACGCACTTCTGATGAAATATGGCCTAAAGTGACCGCCTATTTGGATCCAATTTTCAAAAAGTAAGCATATCAACACACTTTTATCAGCTGTAGGCGAATACAGTCACGGAAACAATAGATAAAACTTTGATAGGAATTGTACTGGTGCTTCTAACAATAGAATTAAGTCACAAAATATGGTAAACTATTTAATGTATTTTATAGAACTTTTATAACTGTTAATTATTTTGCAAAGCAGAGCCATTTTATTCCTGTTTTACCTTATGGTATAATTTTATATTATGTACCTACCTTTATTTTACTAGATATAATCAAAGTTGTATTTTAATGCATTATAGGTAGTTATAATTTTTATTAATTTTAATGTTGAACACATTTTTTTCCAAATACCAAGATTTAGTCCAAAGTTATGTAGTGTGAGTGCAATATAGTGAAATTGTGTGATAGACGGTTAATGTAGCAAAGAGTATGTAGACAAGGAAATTGTATATCACATTGGTTACAGCCCTAGTCTTCCCTGTCGATATGTACTTATGTATTAGTGTAGTACTTATGAAGTAGCTGCTAGTTAAGTAATTGACAAAAATAGTGCCTTAATTGGGCTCACAGCAAGACACAAAGAAATTCCAATAAAGTAGTTTTAAGAGAAATATATCAAAAACAAGTTCCTTAATTGTATCACAAAAATGCCATTTAAGCTCAAATGATATCAAATCTTGTTATTGTTTTTTTTTGTAATATATATATTGATTGTTAAAGCTTATTTTACATTTGTTTGTTGAATTTCTATTTGTTTAAAAATAAAAACAATAGTTTTTATGTAAATGGTTTTTTGATGTTACCTCAACATTAGCTTAAAAATATAGAACTGTAATACATATACAAGTAAGTATGGATAGGTAGCTATACGTAACTAATATACCAACATGTTTCTGTCGTTGCACTGACGACAGAACATTATAGAATGTAGGTACACGTCTGGAAATAATCGTAAACAGCTTCAGCTCTCAGTTGGATGCACGTAATAAAGTTAATTTTCCAGAGCTGTACACGTAACCATATTGTATACGTTAGATGTTTTGTAGTAAGCTATTGTTTGTTTACGTTAATCGACATTAGTTCAATTTGAAGAGATCCGTCTGCAATGGACAGAATTACCACGAAACGTAGTCACTCATATTCATATCGAAACGGTATCATGAAATTCAAGCTTATTGCCGAAGCTACGCTAAAAGCAAATATGTATTACATAGAGACTCATCAATTTACATACAAGGACAAAAACCGAAACGCAAAGTAGACATTCAGAAAATATACCCAGCAATAAAGTTGATGAATATCAGATACGGCATAGCATGACGAAGACAATAAATTCGGAGAATTATGAATACTATCCGAAACTTATAAATGCGTCCATGACTATGCGTTCCAGAAAACTACACATCACATCTTTAGTTAAGAATAATGTATTCAGTTACCTTATAGCGAATGCGTTGCAATTCAGGCACAATGATTACTTCGTAAACACTATAATAACACCATCAGTCACTGTCGCCTCGCGACAACCGGCTTCTTTTTACGCACTTTTCTCATTATCTACAAGGAAACCGTCCACTGGTATTCTTTAGCATGTAGAATATCTTATTGCTTTTCTATAAGACAGAAATAGTGTAGGGAGAAACGCGGGCCGGCTGCGGGCAGACACGAGCGCGCAAACCCCGACTATTTTTAGCTGCTTTCGTGCATCGGCGCTGAAATTAGATTGTAAATAAAAAGTTTGGGTTAACAGGAGTCGAAGGCCTCATTATTTAGTCTTGTAGGTCATCACTTAAACCAACACCTGAAGGGTTTCAGCTTAATCTGTAATTAAAGTTTCCACGTTGTTGAATCGGTTCGAGTAGCACTTTCGGAAAGTTAGGTATTCCAAATATCTCGCTTCATGGTCACAATAAGTAGGTTATACGCTTATTTATAGTATTTTGCGATTTTACATTGTCATGAAAAGCTTAAAGTGAATTCGACACAGTAAACAAAGAGTTCGGGCAAAACTTTTAAACGTACCTAGCATCGTCCACTGATACAACTGAAGCTTCGTTGCTGATTTAAATGGGTCCTAGACCAGATTTAAATACTACTTATGAAAACGTTTTCAGTTATTTCCAAAATAATCTAGCGCGAAACCACCGCACTCGAAACTTTAACAACTTTTAACTCACTGTACGGAATTAGAACATTGATGTATCATTGAACGTATGTACCAAATTAATATTTGTAGCGTTTTCAATAATATCTGATCCCGACGCCAGAGCTTTGAGGTTAAGCGATCGGTGTAAATAGAGGAGCGGGGAGTGAAGTGTACGAGCCGATCGACGAGCCAGGCTGTACTGACGGCGTCGGGCCGACTTTCACTGGGGGGTGAGTACCCTTGCCCTGCCGGCTGTCGCACCCTCCACCCTCGGCAGTGACGTCACTCGGGCGCGTCACGACCTACGACGCCGTACGACGCCGCCACCCGATGCTCAATACCCCGCTCCCTAATAGCACGCCTCGTGAAATGTCGCTGCTGCTCCCGAAACGTTACGTAAAATGAAATATGAAAGTACCCACAGCCTGCGTCAGCACACTACATCATTTTCATACGGTTAAGGTCGTTCTGTGCCAAAATTAAAGGGCTCTACAGTAGCTTTAAATGCCTACTGCTCTCTTTGAGATAGAGTTTTGATTGGATTTTGAGTCTCGCTATCTATTAAGTATACACAGCTTAACATATAGTCAGTCGTAGCTTTTATGGTTTATGTAAGAGGTAAGTGTGTAACACGTAGATACCTTATTGAAATAAAAAAAAACAGGCCAGTCGCAAACGTCCCCACTAGGAATCAGGCAATAAGGAAAATTGCAATACGAAGAGGTTTCTGATATTCATGAAGAAATAATTATGTCCTTAAAACTTCCCATAACTAAGTTCTTTTGCAACCATACTGGACTGCAACTATTTCACGATTAGACTCTCTTATTAACGCTTGTTGATTGTAGGTATTGTTTATGTAGAATGATCACATCGTCGCTTACCACCAGACAGGTCAAGCGCGTGCAATTAATATACAAAAATATTTGAAGTCTCAAAATACAACAGCTTACAAAACCCACTGAGATCGTGTATATGTTCGGTACCTACTTAGAACCTACATGGTTAGAAGAAAAGTTTTGAAAACTCGGTGATCAGGGTTTGAGCACACATCTTGAAACTCTGACCGTTCACCAGCGGCAATCCTTTCTTATCCATAAGCGTGGTTCGCAGTCCGTAGCTGACCACGAACTCTCAGGATATGAGAAGCATCCGACCATTTCGTCTAATGCGCATGCGTGGATGATGTGATATCCTGTCTCTTTCATTTTTGCCGAACATATCAGATCTCCTACTAGGTTCTGTGAGCCTAGTACACTGGCCGCCCGAGAAAAGTTGTTGCCGCCCTTAATGGTCCACGTTGGGCGGGCTTGGGCGGAGCGGCAATACGCCTTCAGCAATCAGTTTGTTGCATTTCCTAACTTGACAGCCATCGTGTTGTGCGATTAGATACAGATGTAACAAGAGCGGGACTCATTATGGCGTTATTAATTTTTGCATTAATCATAGACTTACTTTCGAAGACATAAAAAGGTATGACACGGTTATTTACAAATGGCTGATTAATTATTTATTTGGCAAAAGTTTTTCTCAAAGGTATTGTATACCTATTCCTCTGCCGTGAGCGTATTATATTCAAGGTAGAAGTAACTTATATCTTGTGACTTCCAAAAAGTTAAATGGGTGTTAGGTTTCGAACCTGATGCATACTAATGCATGAAAACGTAACTTCCGGGAAATTACTACGCGGGAGGTGTGGGGCGGAGCGGCGTAACCCGCCTTCCTCAACAACCTTATTGCCTTAAGATCACTATCTTTACTTACCATTAGGATTTAGATCCTGTTGTTTAACTTAAGAGACGATAATAATAACAAGGATAGGTAAAGACCTAACCTTTGTTTATGTCTGTTTAAATAGCTTTTGATAATAAGGTCGATACTTATCTGTATTTATAAATCAACCATGTTGTTTTCCATTTATAAGGCAGCTAATAATTCTTGGCACGGAACAACATTATTAAAAGCATAACATCTAAATTATCTCAACATGAATGTATTACAAGCATTAAGAGCTTCATTAAATATCGGTAAAAGGTCGTTTATTTTAGGAACGAGTCTAATTAAAAGATTCTTATCAATGTCGCGCGTGATTCTGAAAGAAGCCAAGTTAATGCTATAAAGTCCTCGAAATATACGGTTATGCCTTTTGTTATTATGAAGCCCTAGTAATTTCGCCACGTGACATCGACTCGCGCCGCCCTCCGAATCAGCCGGTGGGCGGAGAATTTTTCCGGAATTCCCACAGATTTTCTTCTTCATAAAACATTTTATGAATTCGGGAATAACTAAAATACCTTATTAGGTTGTGATTTCGGAAAGACCATTATTGAGTGGGGTGATTAAAGTATGTAGGAGTAGGATGGAGGTGTTAGAAATTAATAAAACAATAAAATAAAAGGCACTTAGGAGTTATTGTGTTTTGCACAATTACCTAAATAAATCTTAACTTGAACTTTTTATTGCGATTAAGTAGGTATCTAGTTGTAATCAACACGCCTACCTTTGACAATTGAAATGTCAGGGTCAGTTTTATGGTTCATACACTTGATCATAATTGAATTAAGGATAAACACTAAACCTAATGACAGAATTGGGCTTCAAGCAAAGTCGATTGCTCCTCGTCGTATTTATCCGTATTTATATCATTGGTATTTAGTACTTAAATACTGTTCGTTTCCGCGTTATTAAATTAGTCTAGATAGATCAATAAATAAACATAGGTATACATCAGTTTTCTTGCTACCATTCAATATCTGAATTATCAGACTTTTACAAAAATAAATTATGCGCTTAAATTCTGTAAGTAGTGAATAAATTAATACTTATCCTAGCAGGTACGCTAAAATCTAAAAATTAACACAACTATGGGCCTAAGTTTACCGACAATATAAATGTCAGTTATCAAATAGTTTATTTAATGAGTTTACGATGAATTTTCATGTACGAATTTCAAAATAAACAGTTGATTCAATGTCACAAATAATACGTCAAGTTTACATAGGCAAAATAAATGTAAATTAGGTAAAAAAAAACTTATCTGGCTGAAATCAAACCTATTTGTCAAATCAAAAGATAACATCCAATTGTCTCGATAAGTAACTACATAGACATCTTTAAGTGGTCTGTTTTCCTGGTCGAATCGACCTCTGGTGCGGACAGAGCAACCCCAACGAAGCGTCATCCTTGGGGTAAAAGGTCACGTGAAATGCCAAAGATTCACAGTTTTGGCACGTACCGGTAATTTGCAAGGTCTCTGCGTTCCCAAACTTATGTAACGAATGGCACTGTTCATGTAACGAGACTGCATATCTACCTAACTAGAACTATCTTGAAATATTTGTTTTCGGTACCTTTTAAAATAATTACTATCACCTTGGATTTCATTGAAAAGATTCTGATCCCCAGATAATTGTTGGTTGTGCTTACTTTATTGGGGTTCTAAAGCTAAAACGTTTAAATGTAGGGTCGAGATTAATTTTATTCGACCCTTAGCAATCGTCACCGAGACATGACGTCACAATCATATAGTCGTGTACCGTTTCACCCCCGACGAGTCAACCCTCGCGTGCGGCCGACGTCAGCGCCGAATCGTGACCCTTTGTATTAGGGCTTCATAAAATAATGGATATAGAGCTACCCCTATAGTTTCGGTTTTGAGGACGTCATTTATCGATCGGCTTACGTCTGGCTTGAAATGCGTGATAAGTGCAGCATGCTGGAACAATATCAATTTTTTGATGATCTGAGATACTGTCGATGATTTGTGATTATTGCTTAAGCTTTATAACGGGTTTGCTCTTTCTTAAATAATCGTTAGGTACCTAGTTGGTGATGGCTACAGATTTTAATCTAAAAAAAGTTAATCCAGTTCAAACAAGTGGGTCAAAGTTTTTCATTAGGTAAACTGAGACGGTTTTTCTCAGAATAAGAAATATACTAGGTAACTTAATCGTTTTTTTTATATCCTGAATGCATTGGATTTGATTGCATGATTGCATTACCAATTGCAATGGGTAGATTAAGGGGCGAGGAATATTGAAGTGGGTTTAGAAATCTCTCTTAAAACCAAAGTGTACATAGGGGAATAGAAAAAAAACTTAATGATGTAAGTTATAAGGGATTTCTGCCAAAGTTACACTGGATCAAGTAAACTGTGTAAGAGGGTTAAATAGGGTATTTAGACGGTCGTTTGTCGATGATAATGGCGAAATTCCACCTATGTGAGGCTCTGTACACACAGCAATGTTTTTTCCTGGTCTACTCTAGTACTGTACACTTAATCAGTTTTTTGTTTGATTGGTCGTACCATTCGTAACGGGCTTTCTCGATAAAACATTTTTTTGTATGTAATCGAGATTTACATTCGAAAAGCATGTAATGTTTCTAACCAGCAATCTTCTTTTAAATTATTTTTTGTATTATTTCTAACGACTTAAAAATTAGTTTTAACGCAGACACGGGACTGTAATGGCACTGCAAACAGCGTTATCATTGATGTACCTGCCTGGGCTTGATAAACATTGTCCCCCTATGATATTTGCATAGCATCGATATATTTCCATGTCCAAACATTGTTATCCTTATTATCAATCATCAGTCACTTGCCCTTCGCGAATCCCTCCCCAGTGGTTATCATTTATGACGTCATCACCCCTCGCGACCACCCCCCACCCAATAGTTAGACAAAACTATTTGTACCTTCTCACTATCATGTTGCCCTATTGTGTTACACTAGCAAGCGCGGGGCGCCCGCGTTAGTTGTCAACTTATGGCGAGTACAACCCTTCTCGTCGCTCATGCTACCCTAGTACATTCGTAGTCAGGGCGTTACGTCACTACGGAAAATTTGAGAGGGCAAGTTTTAGAGACTACGCCAAACCGCCCTCGCTACTACGCGCTACGCCGAGGCTCTACGACTTGTAAGTGTGACTACGGCTACGAAAATTTAAGATTTTTATTAGCTATACCTACTAGTTACGGTAAATCGCTTAATATTATGGTTTATTTAGGTAAATATTTATTTTTTGATATGCAGTTGTTTTCTAATTCAATTGTTATTTATCTATTTCACTGACCAGTCGTCACCCACTCTATTTGGTTGAATTGATACAAATCTCTGAGTTGTTACTGAAAAAAAACATAAGAATAAACTTAATTTTGGCAATAATTATTTGAGAAAGTTATGTGCTTAAGCTAATAAAGGAACCACTCGGATTATTTATATTTAAACCTGCGTATGTAAACTTAAAACATTGAGACGTAAAATCTACAAAAAATCAGTCTACTAATCAAAGTAACTACGAAAACTAACAATACTCATGAGACGTAGCTTGTTAGGATATCTAACCACAAAACACGGGCTATTATAAAAATTACATAAATAACACATTTAATTCCACAAGAACAACTATTATTATTTCTAACATTATATTTATTTGTATTAACCTGATTATTTATTTCTGTCCTTGATATAAATTGACTGTTATACAAGCAAACATCTTACAAAGTACCCAATCAACATGTTTTATTGTATTTTTATTCTATACACAGTTTATTCACTATAAACAGCGCTATAAATTACAAAAGTACGGAGTGTACACAGTGATAATAGTTTTGTTTTGATGGCAACACGGTTATTCAGAGCTTGATAGACGAAGTGGAAAACTGCTTGAAAATCATGTCTTCGTAATCCTGAACTCCTGGTAGAAATAACCTCTGAAACGTCGACTACGCGTGCCGTCCCGCATTTTGTTTAGCTAACTAAAACTTTTACGAAGTCAGAACTTTTTCGGAGGAAGGACGCTTTTTGTTAAAACTGAGAAATGTTGTGTGCAAACTATTTGTATCAATAGTTTTAAATTGAAACGTTTGGTATTGATCATTAAGATTACTTAATTTACTTAAAATAAAGTCAAATAAAATGACAAATAAGTTACCTATTTTTATACCTAATTTCAAAAGTTCAAAGGGATTTACTTAAAAAAAATTTAATAAGAGTTAAAAGAAAACACCGCAACTATTTCGCGCAAACAAAATGCTACGAGCAATTTGAATACCGCACGCTACGGCGAAAGCGTAGCGTACTTCGCTGTAGGCGCTCGTAGCAACCGTAGAGCCTACGCGCCGCGCTCCGAGCCTGAAGTATCGACCACTTCGTGACGTAGCAAGAGGACTCCACGTCACTTATGCAGCCTTAGTACAGAAAACCACAAAGCCTTTGGGGTGGTATTATTCGAATTCAATGGCATGTTATGGGGTTTATTACTCCCATGCTTTTGGGGCTTTGGTATTTTAGAGGTGGGATGTTTTGAGCAGCTATCTAGAGGTAGGTGCACTAAATAAAATACGTAATATTGTAAGTACACGTTTTACTGTAAAATATATTAGTTTAAGGTACTAATTGCATTTAATTACTGTTTAATTATTTATAAAAGTTATACATTTAATCAATACTCAATTCTAATTTCAAATATTTTGTCAAATGAAATAAATAGTTTAAGTTACCATTCTTATTTTAAAAAATTGAAAGAACACCCATTAAAACTTTATTTTTAGTAAAAGAAAACAGCTCATCAACAAACTATGTGTTGATCCCAAATTCGCAGATTCCTCTGTACCTAAGTACTAAGACATCAGATTGTGTTGGAAACATTGTTAGCCTAGATTTAGTCTGGAATATCGTAACATACATATATGTTGTCCCGGTATTTAGGTACATGGAGTACTGGCGCGTTACTAATCGCTACAAAGGACTCGCTGAGTTGTTCACAAACAGAGCAATGTTAGCGTTACGCCAAAACTTCGGCAGCTAACGTTAGCTCCACAAACTAGAATGAATGATAATTGCATTTCATAATTGAAAAGTTGTAATTTCATTTCCAAACTTGTCCTGCATTTAGTTGCAAATACTGTCCAAAATATTTCTGTCCAAACTAACACATAACGTTGTATTTATTCATTAGCGAACTACGTTCCTGTTTTAGTAACGAACAAATTGTATAATTAGTAGTGAGTGCATAGTTCTGAGAGTTCAGTTTGTAGGTAGTGGTATCAGGCACGTTTTGTTAAGTCCACATCCTTCGAGCTTTGAGTCCTTGGTATGCAGGGCTTCCATTAGACATGGCACACTACGTCACACATTGCGCACCAGTCTCATTCTACGTCACTGAACGTTGTAGGCGCTCACGGAGTTAGATACATGTACTTAACATTTCTGTAATACAATGTTCTACTGTGTTTAATGTTAGAATCAAAACTTTATAGCTATAACAAAGCAAAATATCTCGAAAGTAATTTCGATAAAATTTAACATCTAAAAACCTTTTGATCTTAGTAACTCATTACCTAAATCATTTTTATGTCGTCGCGTCATGAATAAATTATAAAAAGAGTCACACATTCTCAACTTTGCAAAAGCACGGACGGATCGATATGACGCACACTACTATGCCGTATCGTGAGCGTGACCCGTTCGATAACCACCCTTCATGACGTCAGAGCGCTATATTGATTTTCTCCACCCCATACTCTAATACTTCTGCACTCCTGGCATCTAAGTATGCCGGGGAAAGCTTTTGTCTACGGAAAACTTGAGAAGGCACTGGAAAATTCTTAAGAAAATCATCTTCTTTCGTAGTACTTCCGAGTTAGCGTTAATAGCTATGGAAATATTCAAACAAATTTTCAGTGGATTGTTTCATTACAGAACAACATTTGTCATACAAACATACAGACAGGAAAATTGTAGATGATATGAGTGCACGTCTGGCTTACATGAGAGGGGACTGTCAACGTGTTGATAAAGTTTATTAAGGAAGTATTCTCGCATAAGTAGTAAATTACCACCACGACTGGTACAGCGCCAGTCGAGTGCTGTTCATTTGGGAGCCCGCCCACGTGTTCTCGCCACTTCGCCTTCACTTCATCCGCCGGGCTAATCTGTAAAACATCTCCTTTCGCGCATTGTCTCCTAGTACTGCCGGTTCAGTTTATCCGAAACTTTATCCGATATTATCCGGGTTATCCAGCCCGCTTAATCCAATGGCGTGCAATAGTGTTATTCTGATTGCGCTGTGCTTGGGTTTGGTGCATTGTTACAGCCAATACAGTTTCGAAAGTCATAAATATTGTGATGACCTGTCGCCGTATTATGGAAATATTAGTTTGGACCAAATAGCTGGTATTTGGTATGGCGTCGAAAAAATACCGCACACCAGAGGAGAATATAAAATAGAGCATACACAGGAATGTTTTTACATTGACATAAAGGAGATAAACATTGAGGTTTGTTTTTTTGATTTGTTTATTCATACCTACTCACCCCACTAAAATATAAATTAGTTATGTATTTGCATGCTAAAGGAGTTGCAAACAATTATTTTCCTTGTATCTATAAATAAATTAAACTATTGTAAATTAGAAAATTATAAAGCGCAAATGTATGTTTCTTTGTGTAGTTTTCGTTGAAAGCCGGATGAACCAGGTTAGAAAAGAAAAGGGTATGCACATAGTCTGAATCCACAAAGAGATTTTTCACCCATTGCTTTTGTAACTGGTTCCTTCGGAATGCAAGTAGGTACGACTGCAAAAAAAAATGCTTCTGTAAATAAACAAGCTTTGTCATTCAAGCGTAGTCTTATAAGTGTTTTTTTTTGGAAATTAATCACCAAAACTTAAATGTATATAATGCACCTACTTACTTCGCACTTAGTACATGCATGCTATGTGAACTAAAGCGAATTATGGTTATTTTTACTATCTTCGATGTCTTGTTATTGTCCCGTTGAAAATTAAACCTCAGTACATCATCTTATATATAAAAATGAATTGATGTTCGTTAGTCTCACTAAAACTCGAGAATAGCTGGACCAATTTGGGTTATTTTGGTTTTAAAATGTTCGTAGAGGTCCAGGAAAGTTTAAACGATACGAAGTTCGCGGGGTCAGCTACTAGGTAATAAAAAATATCAGCTTAATTTCACACAATGTCGGTTAGGTTTGTTATTTATAGCTATCACAACTGATAAAGATATGTACAGAAAAACAAAATACAAGTACTTCAACATAAAGCATATATTGCAGTGCGAGTTTAAGTAAATGCCCTTAAATATGCTGATTAGTTTATGACTATGATTCTCTAAAAGGCCTACTTATAACAGGATACGGGGTGGTAGTGTCAATTAATAGGTTAATTGTAATTATGGTTCACATAAGTACGTAACAAGACGTAATGTAATCAAGTGGGACAGTGTTTGAATGATAATTAGACTCCCGGTGTCGGGAAACAGATCGCTCACGACTACTCATCACACATTTCAATGATGGGCGTAGTTTTACTCGGATTATGTTTCATTACGTCCACTTTGGCAGCCAACGTTAATTTCTGCCAGAACCTAGAGCCAACGCATGACTTTGATGAGGAATCCGTGTTAGGCATGTGGTACATCCACGAGTATGTCTTCCACAGAGAAAATGTTACGAAAACTGAAGCTAATCCTTACTGTCCTATTGTACAGATTAGAAAGTTTGAGGATTATGTTGAAGGGGGCCTGTTGAACCATAACTTAGTGAGTGGACCATAAGTATATTCCTCATTTGTTTTCGATTAGAAACTTAATTGTTTGTCTCTGTTCCAGCCTACTCCGCCGACGCCGTACCCTCAGCTTACGAACTCGCCGTACGTGAACCGTCAGTACAACATGCATGAGCCCTACCGCATCAGACACTTCGTCCTGGAGTGGCACGAGGGTATCTGGCAAGACGACTACCACATTAAGGTCAACACCTCCCACAAAGGATTCTGGGCTACCGATGTGCCTAATAGATGTAAGGAAATGTTTCTTATATAGGATTTTAGAATAGACAGGAGATTATTTTCTACTAAGAGCTAATCATGTGGTCACTCCATTATGGCTGCTTCATATAATAGGAAGATATGCAAATATTCTATGGGTAAAAGGACTATAAATTAGGAAACTCAAAGTAATGGAACATCTCTGACCAATTCTCAAATTCAAAACACCTAAAACAAAAAAAATAAAGGTTTTAATTATTTGTTCTTTTCCAAAAAATAGATCTCCTCTTTCAATGGGTTATAAAATATAGTTTCTACTTATTAACAGTGGTCATTGTATTATTTCAGCTGTCGGTGACATGTACAGATTCTTCGGCGGTGTCATCCAAGTATTGAAAGTGGCTAACAACCACCTGGTGCTGAACTTCTGCATGCGGCTGCCCAACTCACAGCTGTTCAGCGTCGTGCTCTCCAGAAATGAGAACCAACTGACCCCCGAAGACCTGGCCAGTATCCACAACGTCTTCACTATGAAGCATCTCTCTACATCAGCCCTTAAAAGGGTCTGTGAAAACTCAGCGTCGAGCATAACTGTATCGACTTTACTACTCTTTATAGTTACTTACACGATTTGGGGATCCCACATGTAAAATATCCAATTTTATTAATATGTATAGTATTCAGAGATAAAACTATTAATATTGATATATTTTTGTATGAGAAAAGAGAAATAAATGATTTATTATGTATATGTCGTTTTGTAAAGCAATTTCTTATCCCCCTGTCCTATATTTAGACTACGGTCCTAATACCTACGAATCTTCGAAGGTCTTATCTCCAGTTCTGTTCAATAAGGATTAAGGTAAATCATGTATAAAATATAGATCTTCAGTCCTTTGTACCAATACGCTTGAAGCAAACAATTGTTGTCTGTCTACTTGTGTCAAGATATTTGTTCGTAGCAAAAAGTCTCAAAGCGAAACCAATTCAACGGGCCTTTGGAGTTATTGATGCTTAAGTATTCCAAAATGTCTGCTTATAATTGATTTTGCGAACTGGTAAGAAATAATTATAAAGAACACGATAATTGGCGTTAGTTCTCATGTGGGGTACCCTAGTAAATTAACTAGTATAGATTAACTTACTGTCTAGAATTATTAATTTATTGCTATGGTTTGGTAAAGAAATACTTGGTGTTTAGAGATACAGTGAATACGAATCTGTAGACTGTTTTAAAACTTAAAACTTATCTCAATTTATCGAAGAATACGATATTTTTTTCAAGTATATAAGTAATAGCCTATTTGTAATTTATATGTAGGCTATACATAGAAATATAATTGTGTTTTTCGATTTATCTCGTTAAACAAGCTACACCCACGAGTTCACCCACAACCCTGCGGATATTTTACATGTTTTGTGCGGTAGGAAATTGCTTGTAGCTTTCGTGTAGGCTCTAGGCAGGATTTTTCCTTTAGTTTATAGAAACTATAAAAAATATGAGGACAGCCTTGTATGTATAATAATGATAACCTACTCATACAAATAAGTAGGTAACAAGATAAACAACAATTTGCATTTTTTCATGTTCTGCATACTGATTTACGCGTGAACGCATTTAAAAACAGATTACAACAATCAAGTATTCACAACCAGTGCAATAGTTACCTACTAAGCCTATACTAGACTTATTGTTTACGAGATGTGTCCAGATGAGTCATGCGAACTGCAGTTGCGCCATGCAGGGAGCATCACCTGCACCAATTCGCTAATTGGTACCGCGGCTTCGAACGACGCCTTGTCCCATATTCCTCGCGAACCCAGTACAGACATGTTGGTCGCGCTGCCATTTTGTCTACTCCTTACCGTGGGCCACGTTCAAGGCTTCTGTGGTGATAACATTAAGTGGTCTCACAACTTCAACATAGAGGATGCATACGGCATGTGGTACGGCGTCGGGTACGCCCAGCACACCCCCGACTTGACGAACAAGCCGAACACCGTGGGCTGCGTCACTCTTCACATAACTGACGTCACTACTGAACCTCAGGATGATTGGCTTGATTGGTCGGTAAGTACTAATTGTGATAATTCTTTATCTAGCTAAAGCTAGTTTCGAAGGTGATGCCTTAATACCTAATAGGGAAGACCTATGCACGTAGCGGGCTATCTAGAACAACTTAATTAAAAGCGATCATTCAATTGATGAAATTGTGATATATGGTGTTGCAGTGTCTGCGGTTGCTATTAATTTACCGTAGCACTATATAAGTTACCAGTTACTCGCTGTTATTGAAGACATTCTCACATTTAATAACACATAACGAGATACTAATATTAATAAAATACAATGTACTTAATATAACTAATGGAAAACCCACAGGATCTTGCGATAAGCCCATCACATCGCTCATTCGGGGTATGACACAAAAAAATCCCCTCATTGATAAAAAAGACAATGTGCTTAATAAGTTTAATTTTATTCTAGATCCAAAAACACAATTATTCAGATGAAAATTGGCGGTCCTACAAGAGCAACCCATGGTCGGAAGACGTTCTGTCTGGCTCCTGGCTGGACATACGAGTAAAGAGGAAAGCGAAGAGGGACATATACAACGAGAGGCGACTGCGAGTGGTGTGGGATGAGGATGGGCAGTCCGTGGAGCAAGTTTACCTGTACACTCCAGAGGCGCCAGGCTTGTGGACCGCTGACCAGCGCAGGCCTTTGGAGAGAGAAATGTTGTCCAGGGGAATTGGTATTTTATTGTTTTTCTTTTATTCAATATAAGATAGGAAAAGATTAAAATATTTTGCGGTAATTCAAGGGCAATATGTCACACATTAAGAACATCAGTATACATAATCAATCCGAAAAAAATTACATTGTTACCAAATTTCAATCCCACATAATTTGTATATCTACTTATGTACAGAGCACGTGCCTCGTAATTACCCACTTAGGTAAACACCATTGATACAAAACATAGAAATTGACTATTTCGCAATAACCTGTAAAGTATTGTATAACAGCTTTCAGTGTTACTTGACCTCGGCAAGAATACATTACTGACATCAATAATTCTTTCTTTCTTTCTCAGATGTATGGAACCCCGACGAACCCCCAAGGCATCCACAGGTGATACGAATATTGAAGGTTAAGCAAAACGTCATGATCATCAACCACTGTTCCGAGATCAGTGGAGCTGTGTTCTCACTGATCCTCCGAAGGTCGCCCTCCAGGGTCGACAGGTGGGAATGGTTTGACTACAAGAGGCAGTTCTTCAACTTCGAGCTACCTAACGTTTATCGGTATTCTGCAGTGTGTGCAGGCTGCATTGAAACTAGTTCAGTGATTTTTGTTTTAATGTCTGCGGCCGTTTTTGTACTTTTATGAGGTCCTCATGTGTTTTTTTAATGTGAGATAAAGTTGCAATAAAATAAATGTTTAAAACAATGTTTCAATTAAATTCCTATCTCTGGTAAGAAAATCAACAGATGTAGAGTTAAAATCAATATTTGACTTTCTTTTTGGACGTTGTCTGATAAATACGACACCAATCCTTTAATTCATTGACCTTTCTAAAGGATATAATTATTGCCGTTGGTAGATAATTAAAGGTTTTCTAAAATAAACCTTTTTTCAGGATTAATAAAGGTTCTTACCTTAGTACCTAATAATTACAGCTTAAATAACCAAATACCCAGTTACGCAACAACAACTCATATAGGTATAACATTCATTATGTATTAATCTTAAATGTGAAATAAACTAGCAATCGAATAATTGCACAACATTTTTCCGCACCTAACGTACCTGAGGCACGCCTTGTACGTAATACAAAACAATATCTAAAAATAGCTCACGCATTTTCATTTCCTACGAACAAAGATGATAAAGAAATTACATAATAATGTAAAACGTTAGGCATAATACGGTACAATACACCTGATATTGAAGATATGCGACATTGATATCCGTATATTTACATTCAAATACAATGCGGATACATACTGGGCCCCGATTCTCCTAAGTTAATAATGTCAAAATCGAATAGAAATCGAATCGCAATATGATCGTAATAGCAGTTTTAACCATATCGGGCATTCTGCTACTAATAAAAGACCAATCGTATTCGATTGACATTTGATTGGTGTGCCATTGGTCTGCTATTTTGATGATTTTGGTCTATACGGTAGTTTGCTGTACAATCATTTTGCAATCGTAAATCATTTGCAGACAAAATGATTCATTATTGAATGACAGAAAAGGATAAAAACGTTTATTTCAAAGAAAAAATAGCGGAATGCCACATACGCTTCAATCGTAATCGAGTCGGGATTGGATCTCAGTCGAATCGAGTCGAACGTCAATCGAAGGTCGCTTAAGTAAAATTAGGAGAATCGGGCCCCTGATGTAGGCTACCTATTCCGCGATCGGAAAAAAATGCCAAACATGTACCAACGACACATGAACGGTGCCTACCATTTTATTTTTTTGGTTGGGAGAAATCCTCTACACTTCCTCCGCCAGGGTAGAGGCGGAGGGGTGTGCCGGACTCTTACCGGCTAAAACCTGTGTGTGTTCTCCTTGCACGTGGGCGCGGGGCCGCGGGAATCCAAATTCTTCCGTAACATTGCCTACCATACTTAACCTCTAATCAACACTACAGAAACTTTTACATAATTAATTAAGTAAATGTTCTTCATTAAACTCAATAAAAGTTGAACCTCCAGCTTCTTCGTAAATATAGCATAGTATTTCAATGGTATCGCACAATTTATTGCATTACAATTTGCGTGGTGATGTCATCGCTGTCAGAATCGAGTTTAGAAGTATGATAGCGTTTCCACGGTCTTGCAACATATTAATCAACCAACAACAGCTGTTATTCGCGCCATACTTTTCAATGAATAGAAATAAAGATAACCAGGTGTGTATTTGTATGTTATCTGCATGTATGTTTGTTTGTTGATGCTCACCTTGTTGCTACTTTTGTTCCTCTACGACCTACGTAGAACTTAACTTACCTATTTGATGGAATTTCATTTATAAGTGCAAATTTATTGCGACATATAAGCAGTTAATCGACTGTATAAAGTTATATTTATGATTAATGCTCAATCCTTCTCATTGTGAGAGGAGGCCTGTGCCCAGCTGTGGGACGATAAAAAAGGCTGTAACAGCAGGTTACTCAATTGCCAGTTGGGTATTATTGAGTACCTAGAAGAGAGTAGAGTTTATTGAGTGCCTAGTTGGGTATTATCGAAACAAACATCCGTTCAATAGAATAGTTGATATAAGCTGGCTTGGAGTTAACTGTCTGTTCTTCCCCTAAACTATTTACTAGTTACAAATTAAAATGGCAGTTTATCTGCTATGATACAGATTAGTCATTGGTAAAACCGATAGACTGTACATCAGATCATGGGGTACTTATTAATGATGAGTCGAGAAACTTAACTAGTGCTCCTTAACAACAATAAAGTTGTTTGTGAACGAGGATGTACCAGTGGCCTCTGATCTGTGACCAGCACAGGAGACAGGGTCACAGCCGTCGACGACAGGACATCAACGAATTATATCAATTAACCGTTTGCCACACCGGATTTGTGAATCACCTTACGAGAAATTATTATATGGCACAAAGGTAATTAGATGTCGAGTATGAACGTACCAGAACCTTAATTGGTCTCGTGGCATGGGAAAATTCCTTCAGTCTCTGAAAACAGTTTTCTTAATTTCTCGATAGACATATAAGCTCAAGGTATTTCTCTATTTCTAGCAAATTCTCGTGTTGGTAGAGGACTATCATCTTACCTACATTGCGTACTATTTTTAGGGTTTTATTTTATTTTTCAAGTTAATATTTATGTAATTACTAAGTATGTAAAAGTAAACTTCTACGTACTTACAACGTACTGATAGAGTGACGGAGAGTGGCCAAAAATGTTATGAATATAATTACGACTTGGTAATTCAATATTTTTTCAGGTAATAGACATTTGAAAGCTATGAGGTATCTTTTCAAAGTTAGCATACCTAACCTTGAATTATGAGACAGAAACTTAATACCTACTCTGATCTACGTTTTTTATTTATTAAGTGCCTTGAATGAATAATAAGGGACAGACCTGCAATTGCGCAAGGTGCAATAAGTCAGTTTCTTATGATTTCAGACCATGACACGTTAGCGGCCTGAAAAGCTACCTAAACTTGGCCAAAATTTAGATTTGAGATTAAAAAGCAAAAAATCTGTTTTTTTTTGCGCTTAATTACCACTATTTACTTAGGTATTACATAGAGCGACGCCCTGGGTAAGATTGGTTGTAAAGATGTTCAACTGACAGCCGGGACGAAATACAGAGGAACGCGAGATGTCTAGATATAGGTGAGACAATCGAAACTTACTTGTAATTTAATAGTTTATGTATTTATATCATATTCAATTTCTTGCCATTAAGCTCGCTAATTACAGTATTTTGTATTCCTATCATCATCACATTAATGCTATACTTATTAAGTAATCAACGCGACATAAGAAGTTTGAAATGCTACTTAGACGTGTTCCCAACTCCGGGACCAGTGGTCGTGAATTAGTCGTAATTAGTTTACTTCCCAGTCCCATCGCGAGCTCGCACCAGTCACACAACCCTACTATCACGCGACGACACACATCGAATACCAAAAAACAATTAGAAATGTACCGAAACGTGGTTGTTTTAATTGTTTTGTGGGCCACAGCTGAGAGTGCGAACTACCAACGGTACGCAGAGCCTGGTGATGCAAGATATGCCACGTATTCCAGCTCTAGTTACACTACTGTGAATCCGTATAACCAAAACCTGTATAAATCCGGCAGCAGCTATGGTAGTGATATAGCCAACTTCCCTGAAGTGACGCGATACCCCAACTACAGCCCTGGAAGCTCGACATACTCGTCGATTTACAACTCCTACACCACTCCGAGATCGAACGTGTTTTATCCTCCTGGTGGAGACATAACTCCACGATATGGAGACACTTCCTACAGGCAGGGCTATGGACAAGGATATGGGCAGACTGGGCAAGGCTATGGGCAAGTGGGACAAGGGTATGGTACTGGATACAGCTCCTACGAGATGCCGTTTATGAAGAATATCAGGGACTACTGTGTGAACCGGTCGCCGCAGCAAGGCATCTGGGTGGACAGCCTGATGGGCATGTGGTATGGCGTGGAGTTCATTCAGCATCTCGCCGGAGACTCCAGGATCGACTACGCCAGGACCTGCATTGTGATACATATCTCAGAGCCTATGGATCAGGTAAGTCTTTTAATACTATTCTGTGACGATTTGCCTATTTTGCTCATATGTTTCTGAAATATTTGAATGAAATAAGATCAATAGTGAAATGAGGAAATTTTTATCCATTAATGAGCTTTTATATCTGTATCTGGAAATCCCGAACTTTCGCACACATATTTCGTTGCGCAATAACGTACTCAGTCCTTTGCTTAACCCTAGAAGCCCAATCATATTTAACTAGCTATAAAGCCCAATCATACGTAAAAATGACGTGTAAAAATAAAACTTCAGTTTTCCATTTTTTTTTCTGTTAATGAAGTATATTTTTGCATGAGTTATCATAATTGAAGTTTTAATTAATAAATAATATACATTTTAAGTTAAAAAATACTCTTTATTAATACTATTATGGCACTTTAATCAAATCTTAGAAAAAAAAAACAAAAAAATCAAGCCTCTAACACTTTTTCTTAAAATTATGTAATTATAAAAAAAATCAACTAGTTTTAAATGTTTTCATAAAATTAAATCAACTTGTAATAATATTTTATAAGTCTCTTAGAAAAAAACAGTCTTTATATACAGTATTGACAAACATCAACATTGTGTTCTCCACATATAGCATTTGCAACACTGCGCTTTGGTCATCCGCCTTTTTTTATATGAACAAAATCCACAATAGCGTCGTTTTTTTGGTTCTGGCTCATAACTAATATTTTCTGATGATGGTGGTACCACTCCATTATCACTCCAGACATCATCTTCAACTACACAATCTTCTTTCTCGGATTCCGAATCCAGCGGAGAATAATCGTCATCATTTTCTAAAATTGTAGCTATTTCGTCCTGGTTTAGCCGTTGACGGGTCGCCATTTTGTATTCAACCTGAAAATATTAATATTATATGTAAAATGTAACGAAACAATACGATTAACTCAAATAAATCACAAATATAAAAAAATTTAAACAATTTCAAAAGTTACACAAAGCCCAATTATACGTCAAAATGACGTGCAACCTCTCTATTACAACAAAATGGCGGCACTTACCGAGATGACGCAACTGTGTCCTGCGAGGTCCCAATGGATACTGAGTTGGTTCAGCAGTTAGCGGCGATCTGACTTTAAACGTGAAAGATACAGAGATTTTTCGCCGCGGCATACGTCAAATTTACGTAGATTGGGCTTCTAGAGTAAATTATTCTCATCAATACTTAAAATATGTCCAAATAAATGAATATTTTTACTGCATACCTTTTAACTAAAACTTTAATGACTTACTACGATTGACAACGCTAGTCGTAATTATTTATAGTTTAAACAAAGGTCTGTAATGGGAGCTTTCTATCGGGAAAGGAATCAATTGACGGTCCGTCAATTAGTTTCGTCCCGCACATAACGATTGTTGTGACAAATATGTACCAGCGCTATTACTTCCAGCCACAGACCTATAAATTGTGTAGACTTGGCTTCTTGTTTACATAATTATACGTAATTATAATATCATAGTATCTGTAAAATTTTAAGAATAATACTTAAATCGAAAGAGTTTATATTAAACTATCTAATATAAAACAAGCTATGATGTACCTGTGTGCTAAATGGAAGAACCTGTCTTTAAATACTATAGTGCCTTAATAAACTCCCAAGGTACTTCTTTATATGCTGAGATATTTTGAATAGGTTAATTCTGAATAATTATGGTAATTACCTACCTACCAATCATAGTAAACACGTGGGTGTGATGTTAATACTTATAGTACAAGACAAGAATGATTACGTTTGTAATGTTTAATTAACACTATTCTTTAGAATTTCAATAACATCTATGTCATAACTTGGATAATCCAGCCCGGGGTTATCAAGAAAGCAATGCACTAAAAGATAATTTTGCAATAATGTAATAACCTAATACGTACGTACAACCGTGTAAACCAAAGAGATCGAATCGATAGGTACTTTATCGGAATCAATGGTAGGGGAGATGTTCCCAAAACGGGTAAGCTAAGGGAAGATGTTAAATAAAATAACCAAGAACATTACATGCGACTTGTATTTGTACTCATAGGGTTGTTTATATAATAAACTTTGGAAAACATAAGATAGTCTTAGTAATCTTCTTCAAAATTCAGAAAAAAATCAAAAAAAGTAAACCCCTTCGAAATACCCGCTTTGCCCTCGGGGGGGTCCTAAAACGGGTAGCGCCTTTGGGCAAAGCAGGTAATGAATGAATATATGTGATAAATGAATTAGAAAACGTATCTTAGCCTCCTGTTATCCAGGAAATCTTTATCGTTAATTAGTCTCCTTAATTATGTTAAACAGTTTTCTTATTTTGATCAGTCTAGATCACTTTTTTACTTTATTAAATGTTACATTTGAAATTATAATCCTACCAGCAGATAATTTTGTAAAAAATCAGAGAAAACATATTTTAATTTCTTTTTCACGCTGTTCCTGTACTTGTTCAGCTCTCTGTGGCTTCTTTTGTCTTCGATTAGCTTTCTGTGGGATCAATTAAGGAAGTGGTCCCTTATTTCAAATCGGGTAGTCACCCGTTATGCCCCTACCCGTTTTGCCCAAAAGCACGTTTTAAATTTCAACTACCTTAACCTTAAAATAGTAAACAATCAGACCACTAAGTATTCACAATTAATAAGCATATAACATGCAAAATGATAATACAAAACTACGAAAACCGTATCTTGCACCATATTTGAGTAGTCAGCACTAGCATAATCCGATTTTTTTTAATAAACTCTGCAAAAAACTTTTTTTACATCTAATCTCGAAAACGCTCGTTCTAGGCGCCCGAGCCAACTGACCGTGATCGGCGGGGTGGTAGTGCACCGCTCTACACTCACAGGTTCACACTAAGACCTATAATATACGAATGGCAAAGCCTACCCGTTTTAGGAAGGGTACCCGTTTTAGGAACATCTCCCCTAGTTGTTGATGATCTACATGCAATAGTTAAAAATTGGATTTTCTTGCACAATCGCCGCAATTTTACATTCTAAACAATGAAGGAGTTTCTCAATTCGAATGTTGTTTAAAATTATGATATTTAGTAAAATGCATTGTAAACCTTCTTAAGTTACACTATTAAAACTCTTCATGATTCCTGTTATCTGATAGTAAGTAATTGCGCAATACCAAAGCAATTACCAAAAGTTGTGAAACTTTCATTCAACTCAAGGAAAATCTTGTTTACCTTTTTGAGTACGCGGGAATACCTATCCGGCCGGCGAGTCTGTTCATATAAAAGCGTTGGGTCAACTTTGATAACATCAAGCCGCGTGAGTCAGGCGCGCGCGCCGCTACTCTCCTCAGTCGGCTACCATCTTTTATAAGCGCTATTTCAGCGCGAGTGCAAACCTCGAATAAAAAATCTCGCAGAGATTATTCGAATTTAAAATTAGTAAATAGGAAGTTTAATGTCAGAAAAGTGTAGTGTAACCCAGACAAAACATTGGAAAATGGAGTCGTTTTACCGAGTCTTGCCTTGGATTTTACTACTGTTTACATTGATATCTGCTGAAGAATTTATAATTTACGACTTCGACGCTGAATCAAACCACACTGCGCAAGGCAACAGTGGAATCTACAACGCTACTAATGTGAACTGTGTTCGTGAACACTTGTATGACAGTTTGGACATTAGCAAAGTGCTAGGCAAGTGGAAGGTGCGCGAGTTGTACATGCACCTGAGCAAAGAAGGCGTCAACGAGTACAACAGCTGTCCCGAAGTCAAAATCTGGGAGGACCCATACTTCCCTACTACCACGTTTGGGGTAGGTTTATTGCTTTTAAATTTTGGCAATGTAAGACGCCCAATACGTGCCTTTATAAATTGACATGTGACTAACAAATGTGCTGACTGAAATTGGTACTTCGCATGATATTTTCTCAATATCCGTTGTCCAGATCTGAAGAATGTATTTCGGTAAACGGGTATAGGTACCCTGTGCTATATTGACCTCATAGTTTAAGTTGTATAGTCATTAGACCCAGTACTTAATTACTGTGAATATCTTATAGTTAGGAGCTATTTAAGTTTGTGTGCATGTTGTTCAGAGAGTACTTGCTGATTGTATTGTGTAACTCCGTCAATTGAGCAAATTTCATTGTAACAACGGCTGACGGTCGCTAAGAATTCCTTAATGATTTTCTAACATGTGTGTTTGTTTATTCTGGTCTTTATGTTCCTACAGCAATAAGACTGAAAATACTAGTAGCCTATTTATATTGTAAGGCTGAATATTTTCTGTTAAGTTAGTGACGTAAATAGAACGAATAACGAAATGTGATTTTAGAAGACAGGATTATTGACTGTTGAAAATAATTTTAATTTATAAGCATGTATACGCCTCAGTATTTTATGTAAGTAGGTAGGTACTTCCGTTATGTTAAAAATGATTTATTTATTATATACTTAGGATATTATCAGGGCGTTTTGGTGAAACGCTATTGTTTCCAAAAGGATATTCTTTTGGACCTTATTGTTTGTACACTTGAATATGTTTACTGTACCTTCAATAAATAAACTTAAAACTTTGTCTTACGAAAAAATTGTAAGTATCTACCTATAAATTGACATCCGATCCTCTGTATAACTGAGTAAGAACAGAGAAGCACCTTGAATCAATATTAGTACGAAACGTCATGATTTGGTAGCCAGTCAAAACTGGAAACAATGACCAGTCTTTTCTAATATTGGCTCCGTGAGTAACTTTTGAGTTTAGAAACAAAATTATATTTATGAAACATGCCTACGTCCTTTATTTCACTTTAAGTCACTATCAACGGTATTTCCGCTAAACCCAAACTGTAGCTCGGATTGATGATAAAAATAAATAAATTAGGGTATAAACATCGAAAAGGACTTGAATATAAAAAATAAATATATTGTTCCAAATCATGCCAAATAAATTGCATATATCCGGCACCTACGCGACTGTATCAAAAATATTGGTATTTATTATTTTTATGCGTGGGCTCAATCTTTATTATTACTGACTGTTTTTGAACAGTTTCAACACAGTTATTTCCTGGATACCGAATAGTCCAATAATATTTATTTTGACTAAAACTACAAACCCGCATCTTACACTTCATTAATTTACGTAGCTGAAGGTAATCAGGCAGGTGCTTTAACGAAACTGAAAAACAATAAATATCTGCTTGAAAATACATACCTAAGTGAGCGCCCTAATACATTCATGTTTTTGTGTATTTCCTACAAAATACTAAACATCCATTGATTTCCCGTGCCAGTGTACAGGCCAGTCCCATTCAAAAGACAGGAGACTTGTCCCAACATGGGTGCCAATTACATATGTCTATTAACCTTTATCACCTACACGGTCGATGACTAAGACCAAGTATGTAGTACCTACGAATCCGCCTAAAGTTTGACTGAATCCCTGAGAATAACTATACAACTATAATAGACCTTAAAAAAAACCAGTAGAGTTCTTGGAAGTGCCGCTCGCATCAGTAGACAAAATATTATAGGCTGATAGGTAATAGGAATTCAATGGACGAAATGAAGCTGGCTCAATGCCTCTGGCCATATGTTCTTGGAATCCAGTCGTGGTATGAGTCAAGCACGTAGACGCGGGTGCGACCTGATAAGTCGAAACAAATACTTCTACTTATTATAATCGTAGACTGATAGACAATACCGATTGTTGTAATATCCCTCATTATTTTATATACCTACTTACCTACTTAGATTAAGTACCTTACTTAATTGAAATATGTATAGACTTCTGGTTAGGAAGGAAACATTAGTACCTACCTATAGTTCCTTAAATAAAACATAGACCAATTTGGAACCATCAGGATTTAATTTAGTTATAAGAAAATAAATTCAAAAAGATTTTCCTCATATATAACGCGGGACAATGCAAACTTAAGTAACACGGTAAGGAAAGGACAAAAAAGTAACTTACTACGTGAAAGTAATTCAGCTAACCGCTGAAATAAAATTTGGCATGGAGATTACACGTGCGGGAGTGGTACCTACAGACTTAAGATAGATGAGTAACTAGGTACAGGAAAACCCAAAATATTTTCATGATCATCATTTCTACGTAAAAATATATTTGTCATTTTTTGTTCCCGTTACACATCTCGACATGATGTGTATTTGGTAATTTGCCATTTTAATACAAATCGTGCAATTTCAGGTCAACGTAATAACCTACAGAAGCATATAAATATGTAAATACGACCTTTATGTAAACATGATTTTACATTTTTGACTTTTAAAACCTCTTTGAAACCAATTCATCTTGATGAAGTATCTACCTACATATTTGCGGAATTTCAGCATATCTAAAGCGTTTATTTTGAACGAGAAACAAATTGCAAGTCCCTTATTCTAGGGTCAGTGACACAGGTGTCATTCCGCATGCTGTAGGGAGACGGTTCCGGGAGCAATCCGACCTCGATGCTCCATCCGGGAGATTGAACCGAACCGCTCCATACCCCACGACAAGCAATCGCTCTTGCAAATTTTATACGCGACGGCTACGCAATATTGATTACAAGTCACTCTATCAATCATTTTACAGTACGTTACAGTTACTATTCTGTCAGTTAGTTTTACAAAATTACTCGTTTTAAGCAACTTAAAATAGAACAAGAGTCCTCGCTAAGGAGCGTCTACTAAAACAGTCCCACGCTAATCAGGCTCCCGTAAATAGGTACCTACTATTTTTAAAACTCTATATTCAAGGAGCAACCTTTTTTATAAAATGGTGAAAATATGCAAGATTAACTTTTACTTTTCCCAAATATTTTCCTCACATTGGTGAAGTTACCTACCTACTTGTATATTTATAAAACCCTTTAACGCTTCTCTAATACTTTCCTCTTTTACTGTACGTATAACTATCGTGTGGCGACCAAAATATTTTCCTTTTTCATCAACTGAGCAGTTATTTTTATTACTATTTGAAAATAGTTTTCACACTTTTACTTATTACCGGCAAATGTTAATAGATTCATAGGAGGTAACTCAATTTTCGCAAAGGTTTTCCTATTTTATTGTACGTATGTACACAACATGAGTCAATTACTGTTTTTGACATTTGGGGTTTTCTTTCCAGGAGCAATACGTATTGTTTATTGAAAGTCCCTTGAGCAATTACCTAGAATAGACTCATTAGTATTTTTCTACAATAATTTCCTGGTCGTGTCAATGATAATATTCTTGGCCTTATGCATGTTGGAAATACATTATATAAGTAATTCTCTAGTTGCATTTGTACACACGCGGTCATGCCAACAATGTTTGTATAAAACATTTGCACCTTCAATTGTTCGAAGGAAACCGTAGAGTCGAATGTTATGCGTTTTCGCTTGAGTGCCTCTAAAAACGAGACTCACATATCATTTGGTCATTCCAAGTGAGCCATACGTACCTACTCACATACGACAATAGGGCAATTAACTGCTCCCACTTTGTATCTTATACTATCTGTAATACCAGAGACTGTAATTTGACGAATTCTAAGATAGTAAGCACAATTAATGTGACCTGTATGCGGTACAACCACGGTGACGCATCTTGACCCGTCACAGAGGTCAATCCGACTGACCCACTTAATTCTCCAAGGATGCTGCAGTCTCTAGAACAGGATGACTAAGTCCAGGTTCAATTGGTCGATCGAGAAAATTGTTTACAGTTTCTGGAATCACACAAAGTGCATGTTTATATTTTTGTATGTACACGTGTGGGACTAGGACATCGTTGCTTAGAGCTTATGTTAATGTTATGAGAGTTTCATCCTTGACTTTATTTTGTGTGCATTGTTATACAACTGTCACGTTGTAGTTTACTGACCTAAATTCGATATTTTGACTATTTAGACCAGACGTACAGTCCTAATAAACCTCTTTGAATCTTTCCAGCCATCCACTGAGAACCAGTTGTTCCACGTCCAGCATATCAACGCGAAGTTCCGCCACGAGTACCGGCACCTGCGCCTGCTGTGGGACGAGGCTGGCCAGACCATCGAGTACTCGCTCTACTTCAAAAACGACTCCGCCGGCTACTGGCAAGTGTTCGACGGACAAAACGGTATGTTCTCTACACCTGGATTTTTCTACAACCTCCATAATGGCCGACGTTTGAGCACCTTTATTTTGGGCCTCGTAAACTTTCTATATAGTTCATCTATAACAATTTTTGGACAAAAGTTGTTCCAATTTTCAACATCTCAATTGATATTGCCACAATTACGCCCAATGATTATAGTCAGACAATAACAGCCAATATGTGATCCCTGTGACCGCGATAACTCTCTGAATTACCACGTAGGTACACGCAAGGACAATCTGTTTATTGAACGCGGTTATTATTCAGACTTATCTTCATTCTTGCTGTGCAGACAAACATATGTGTTTTAATATATGAGAAAATTAAACATCAAATGAAAATATTTCAGGAACGCTGCCGGCTAGACCGAGTTACCATCAGTTCAGTGGTACCGTTCAAGTGCTTAAGGCGGTCAACGATCACCTTCTTCTGAATTTCTGTCAAGATCAAGTGAACGGCAAGTCTGCGCAGCTGTACTCTGTCCTGTTCTCACGCGAGCCTGGCTTCATGGAGCGATGGGAACTGGACTCCGTGCACGCTCTGCTACAGAATAAAAAATTGTCCGTCGCATCAAGAAGAATGGTTTGCGGTAACAGCGCTGACAAACCGATTCTTAGTTTAGCTTCCTCAATAATTCTCATAGTACTAGCTTACGCAATTAGGTCTTATTAACGCAGTCTTATCTAGGGGCAAATCTATTTATAAAATACGAAATGATATTTAATCGGACAAGATGACATCACCGACAGTCTGTTTTAACGCCCACACGGTAACCACACAACTATCGAAGATGACATAACGCTAACTGAACTTGAAAGTATTACTACGCTCTGCGCAAAACGTGTCACGGAAGTTCTAAATGATTAGAGTTTCGTGTTATTGTGGTATAGGTGTTAAAACAACTGTCACGAATAATTTCAAAGTCACCACACACTTAACTGCATTCTGCGAAAACATAAATGCCGTCGTAAAATGTTCAATCTTTAAGACTGAATTTGGAAGACAATGTTTATGCCAAACAAAAGCTGTAGAACGTCTCGGCAACGTAAAATGTTGCAGTAAAGATGAAATGTGCCATTGTGTATGTCTGAGAGCCCCGTGCTTATTGACTCTGCAAATATTAAACCGGTTCCACCTCGCGTCCTTGTCTGCACTTGAAAGATTTGAGACTTCGAGAAGGACAATAGTCCCAGAATTACCTACATATCAACTTTTATAGCGTACATAAATATCCGTCCTTATAGTATGAAAATGATTAATGGTTTAGCTAAAGCAGTATACGTCAAGTTTGATCAAAATTTGAACGACGAGATGATGGCTAGGCGTGAGAATTTCTTAACTATGTACTAGCCACAAAGTCATGATAATGAAGCTGCTAAGAAAATGAGTAGGTAATATAGCAGAATGATGATAAAATTGTTGCTTTTATAACTAGCAATATAAACACAATAAGATGCTTATTACAATAATGCTTCATACTGTAACAAACGACCGTTTAATCTTCAATGTTGAATTTAAATAACTACTGTTTAGATGACGTCATACTAGCACAATGTTATGAAAAATGTATGCAGATAATCTGTTTGGAAGTAAACTCGTAACTGGGGTGCAACTGTTGCCAACATTGCAAGCGCATTAGTCTGCCTCTGATATTTTAGGGTTACACAACCGACGTTATGGTGCTACACTTATATGTTGAACAAACTTCTTGTTTAAGGAGATATCTCCAAAGTATTTATATACTTTTAATGTCCTCTGTTGTGTATGTTGTTACTTTAGATGCATATATATGTATATGGTATATCACAAAGTACAAAAGTAAGAATTTCAAGAAAACTCATTAGTACGTAGAATCGATTTTATAGCTATTGTAACAATTTCTTTTCATCTAGCACTGTCACTTGTTTTCTTATTTATTTTAATACCAAAGATTTATTAATTATTTAAATATGATATTAAGTTTATTTACATATTCTTTGAAAGAATAAAACCTTAAATAGAAAGCCGGCCTTTTATTTAATCCAATCTCTCAAATGGGGCAGAGATAATCTCGGAACTGATGACGCCAGAGCCCATTGAAAATTACGCCAATATTCAGAAATAATAAGGTCAAATTCGACGTAAATCCCTATTAGATTAGAACCAAAATAATACATGCCCCTGGAAGCCTATTTAAGCCTGTAGGTACAAGGCTTCTTTCACGTGAGTTACCAAATATAAATCTAATTTATCGCTTGCGCTAGTTTTTTTGTTTCAGCTTTTTGTCTAGCCTTCCTTGTGCTGCTTTGACTCTTTGATATTTTCCTGTACTACTTAAGATATAAGGTAAGTGGACGACTCTCTAAATATGAAGGATTCAAGCACTACATCTACGATCTACCAGATTACCGATAGGTGTGGGATAAGATCTAGAATTTACTAGTACCTACTTCCTAGAGCATAGGTATATGCTGGCTGTGTTTTATAGAAGGAAAACCAGTGCCACATTGAAAAAGTTCCTAATTTTGAAGAAAAACAAAAAAACGTTAAGGACACCTTTAGCGAAATACGCAAAATTAAAGCAAATATTTATTAGCCCCCAGTTATTCAAAGAAAAATCCTTCACTCCTACTCATGAGTTCAAATGGGTCAATGTAACGCCTACTAAAGTTTACATAATCACGTAACGTAACTAATACCTTCTGCTTTAAAATTCTGAGCCCTACTCCAAGGTCAGCTAACAAATCCAACAAATTGTTTACAGTTGTAAAACGCCGTTGATCCAATTAAACCGGCTGCCTCTCTACAAGCTGAATTTAGCACGGCTAAAAATAACTTCTAACTTTATTTTAAGGTTGATAAAGTTGAGTTTTGTTTGCGGATGGGATTACAATTTTAAGTTCGGTGGTTGAGCAATGACGTCACTGGAGCCGCCCACGATGAAGCGGGCATGCCTGAGGGGTGAACTTCACACAGGCGTTGCGTTTACTTAATAGTCTAGACTTCGTTTGTGGTGTCACAACCCTTTGCGAACATATCTGCTTTGATGTTACTTACGTTTGTTTACGTCCCATTCCGTTGTGACTTCTAAAAATATATTGGGATAATGTATTTAAAAACACAGAGATTTATTGGAGTTCCTAAACGCACGACATATAATGAAAACCTGACATATAATGAGAAGTGATATACCTTAATCATGGGCTGTTTTTGTCAATTCAGAGGGTTATCTACGCAAAAATAGCAGTATTAAATAACTTGTGTCATACATTAATAAATCGTATAGAATTTCACTGATTGCAGTCAGTATTGAATCTACCTAACAACGCAAAGGGCGTATTGTTAATTTTGTGGCAATAATGAAGTTTCTTTTTGTTCTGATTTGTGTGATACTCGGGACTTGGGCTAAAGCAACACATAAACAAGAGCACCATAACTCAACAGTCTGTGAAGGCGTGCATGTACACGGGAAACTGCACAAAAGACATGTCATCATGAACGGAATCAATCGTCCCTACCAGCTGGCCATATACAATCACGAACACAAGATATATTTCAGCTACAATGTCGGAGAAGACACCCAGGACACCTTCGGAATTGCCTACGTGAAGATAAACGATACAATGCCGACCGAAATAAACGGAATAAAAAACGGATTCGCCGTCGCCGTGGACGAGCACAATAAAATTGTGTTTTTCGGAGGAAGCGACGGCATCTACTCCCACAATCTAACACATCCGGGAGGCTTGAAGCACCTCGTTAAGGACCGTGACATTTGGGACATGCAGTTCTTAAACCACCACTTGTACTTCATACAGTACCCGTCGCAGCGACTGCACAAATACGACTTCAAAGAACATAATGTATCACTTCAAGAACATATTAAGGAAAAAATATACCAGTTCGTCATCGATGGAGATGGTGACACTTTTATAACGACTAGAGATGGCTTGTTTGCAATAAAGAAAGGGGCAAATCATCGCGTCCCCTATGAAGGCCCCAAAGTGTTTAGGGCCATAGAAGTAAATCACCAAGGCGTAGCACACTTCTGCGCTAAAAGTGCCATCTACGTAGCGCACAAGGAAAACCACACGCTGATAGAAATAGCTAGCATTAAAAATATTTTTGGGATAACATTTGATAGTGAGGACCATATTATTTATTCGAATCCCCACGAAATTGTGAAACTTGTACCTCATGACTGTAAGTAGACCTTGTAAAAGATACCTACGTATCCTCCCACCTCATAAATACTATGTTGGTAGTTGGTTCGAAATTATTTTTAAATATTTAGTAAGAAAATTGTGTATAACTTTGCTAGGTGTTCAACTTTTCAACACCTAGTTCAGCTATTAACATAATTTTAGTGCATGTATGCGTACAATATTTTTATTAATTAAAAATATCATGAATTTAGTCAATAGTCATAAATCATAATGCTCTTTTCAGAAATTATTGTTACTTCAGCAAAATGCATGAGGCATGAGGTACCAGGGTAATAGCATTTGAGAGATATCTCTTAATAGAAAAGGACATCCCGATCTGTCTCGCTTCCGCGATGGAGGGTCGCACCCTCTTCCGATTTCCCCAACCCTCCACGTTTCTGTCCAATCCTCGCTGGGTCTATTCAAATACAATAAAGCTTTCCAAATCTTTGGAACAAAAACTTTTAAAACTCGTAAAAGAAAAATAACAAAAATCTTAATTAAAAAAAACCGGTGCGAGTCTGGCTCACGCACGAAGGGCTCCTACTAGGTACTATTATTATCCATAAAAAGCACCAAAAAATCACGCTAATAGCATATGAGTCCCTTAATTATTAATTTTATTTTAGTATTTCTATTTTTTTACTACGAAACCCTAAAAAACAAAAAAATATATAGTGTCAAAAATAGGTCAAAACAAGCAAACATTGTTTTAAAGTTTAAAAAAATGTCCAATAACCAAAAGCGATATCTTGTAACAATATGGTGGCCTGGTATTGTTGACGTCGTATCTATTGAACAGTCACCGATAATATCGACGAAGGGTCGCCGCTGTTATCGATGCCTATTCATATCAAATTAAAAAGCCATAGGCCGTACTTACTTTTTCAAAAATCTAAATCATTTTTGTTATACTTAATGAATTAAAACCTTTTCACGAGTTCAATTTTGTTTTCATTATTATTTTAACTTACTATTCCCTTCGTAAGGTAATAAAATGTATTTTATATGAGTTCCAAACACATAATCAAAAACTTAACAATAAGTGTATTTATTTAAAAATAATTTTAAATTACAGAAGAAGAAAAAACAATCTAAGTTAAATACGGTTTGAACGACTAAAACAGGAACCTACTCTGTTGTTTTCCCGAACTTTATCGCGACAGCTGACTTTAATAACGAAGTATCTTCTAAAGTTATGATGTCCCAGTACAAATGTATTCGGGATTGGTCGTGGAAAATCAAAGTTGGCGGTTGGTCACACTACGTCACACTTCGGAGGTTGGATGTTGGATGAAAAGTAATGACTAGCTTTTCACTACCACTCGGAAAATAATTATTTTCAGTATTTCCTGATTTCCGAAGTGGACAGTGGTCAAGCTGACTTGCAAAATGTCCATGACAACGTCGCGAAATCGTCAGTAGAGGTCGTTTGTACTAGGCGAGCATAAACTGGGAAGAACTTAGGTCGCCGTATAATGCGAAGATCGGAATTTGGCGGAAGGACCTTCGGGAACGTTTTGCTCCCCTAGTGAGCGGCGCCATTTGTTCAATATTTTTGCTATTGTCTTTCGTCAGGGGCATATGAAGTAAAAAAATTATATATTTTAAAATGAAGTTGCGTTCTTTATTTGGTTCAATTTGTATGAATTAAAACTAAAAATATCTTATTTGAGTAAAACTAGAACGCAACGAGATCCTAAACTTCACAGGCACCGGTGGAAGAGACCGTCACAGTCCCTCTTACGTAGGTTACACCATCTCTGCATGCACAGCTATCCTGGAAAATAAAGAAATAATAATATGAGTTTTGAATAGAACTATGATAACTTCAGTACAAAATTGTTTGTAACAATACTTACAAATATATCACCATACGACGGGCACTCATCTTGCTCATAAAACTGGACCTTCTCAAGATTATGTCTGATGATTTCGTAAGTAGTTCTCCTCTCTTCCTCGCAACGCTTCTCTGTGGAGACCAGCCCCATGTTGTATCTCTTCACCTTCAAGTGTTCGGCGGTAACATTGTCCATAATGTCAGGGCTTCCAAAGATGGCATCTTCGAGATACGTGCAGTACTTATCGCTTTTCTTGGTCATGTTGATGTACCCGTTTGAGTTCCTGCGTTGCTTTATATTAGACTCATCTCTTTCCTTATCTATATAATTTTGATACAGTTCTTCATTCAACATTGGGGCGTTAACTGGTGCTGCGACGGATTTTCTCCTGGATTTCCTGATTCTGACGTAGAAGCTGGTAACGAATTGAAACTTGAGTATGTAGGCGGCTATTTCGGCGATGCTCGCGTACCCGCTCTTGTTGCCCTTGCTGTGCAGCAGACAGAAGTGTTTGGGTGGCGATGCACCGTATGTGAAACCTGAATGAACACAATATTTTGAATTACACATTGCTCTATCATCCTTCACGAGTCACCAATTTAGGAGATGATGAAACACTAGAAATTTCTGTCGACTGGCTTTATTCAGACCGGCGGCGCCCTATTTATATCTGCACGCCTGCGGCAGCGAAAATCTGCTTTTGAAATTTCAAAATTTTGAATTTGACTTTTAATCCTAATTGCTATTTTCTTCATGAGTATTGAAGGTTGCAAGTCAAAGAAGGTTGTATGCGTTTCATGTCGCTACAAACTAAATAAATGCCGATGGAGACTTGGCTCGATTTGGAGTTGAATGGATAAGACTGAGACAGACTAAAAGTAAAGTAAAACGACTTTGACTTCCACAGACTTCCACTTTAACATTTTCAACGAATGAAGAAACTTTCCTTCAGCTGCAAGCTAATTAAAACATTTTGGTGAAAGACATCTTACATCTACATAGACTTACCATTCAAAAATCCTTTTATATAGTTCGTTGATTAGTTCTCCATCATAGCCACTTGGAACTGCGACTGTTGTACGAGGTGAGTTTGCAAATTCATATATTTAAGAAAAAGATATCAGTATTGTTACGTACTATGGTTATTATAGCAGGAGCACGGCGTGAGCAGCGGCTCGTGTTCCGCGAGCGCGTGCGGCGCGCTGCGCGTGCGGCAGAAGTTGTTGCTGTTCCACGTCGAGTCCGTGTACGGGATGGAGTCGCACGCGCTGCCCACTGACTGGCACTTGCGGGACTCGCGCAGGGAGAAGAATGTTAGCGTTACCACTGCCTAGGAGAGGATAGAATTGTGTATTTAAAAATGGAGTTTTAATGACTTTTTTGTGGAAAATGTGGGAAACCTAAATTCTTTGTGATGTCATTTATTTTCTGTAAAAAGTCGTGGCCTGTAAAATCACCTGTATAAAACCTGCTAAAGGGAAAAGTTAGCTAGAACTATGGAGGTAATTTCATAGAATATTTTTATACACATAAACACATTCAAATCTGAGTAATTTCTTTGCTATCTAGGACACAACAGGCAGGCATCGTGGACGAATGACTCATTCGGTAGAAATCATTCTTTCGCCAAATACGAAAAAAAGGTGGTTCATGGTCAATTCGACTGCAATTATCTGTGCAATTTTGTCTGTGGTTATACAAACTTACCATAGTAAAACAAGCCGCAGCACATAGAGTAGCACACAGCGGGAACCCGTAGCGTTCAGTGAGGGCTCCACCCAGCGCGGGGCCTAGGACTTCGCCCAGCGAGTAGCAACACGACCATACGCCAGCCACCGCGCTGTATGTCGCTAGGGCTTCGGGACAACCACCTTCGTAGCTGATGGATAGTTTTATAAAATAAAAAGCGTGTAAAAAAAAAGAAGTGAACACCAAGACTTGTTGATGGTATACCTATACATTTAGGTACTTAGAATACAGTCTACTATGCTGACCATCATCGAAATTGCGATGACCTGTCAGGGCGATATACATGTGATGAGATCTGACATTATTAGAAATGTTCGCAGGACATTGTTACTGTTTGGCAGAGTGAATCATTTTGGGCGTCAAGGCACTGGGGTACACCGGTGGAATCTCATCCATAATAATTTGTAGGTTTATTTTTTAACTTATGATGGAAGGATAAAAGAGGTTAGTAAATCCTAACTAATATTATAAATGCGAAAGTAACTCTGTCTGTCTGTCTGTCTGTCTTTCTGTCTGTCTGTCTGTCTTTTCTTCACGCCTAAACTACTGAACCGATTTGTGTGAAATTTGGTACAGACATAGTTTGAAACTTGAGAAAGGACATAGGATAGTTTTTATTACAAAAAGAAATAAAAATAAAATTATTCCGGACATATAGCGCCATCTATTGGTCAAATCAAAAATCTGCTGGTAGTCACTATTCCACGCGAACGAAGTTGCGTGCAAAAGCTAGTTGTCTATATTTTACGTAAGTAAACCGAAAGCGGCGAATAAGTTGCTGGCAAATATTCAGGGGCACGTATTCACATCTATCATGTCAGCTGAAATTGACGAGCATTTTAAAACCGTTCCATCAGTGTCGTCAAGTCTTTTTCTATCATTTTATATCTTTGGCGCAATTTAAAACTGAATTTTCATAAAATCGGTAGTTCTTCTGACGTCGTTCAATCAGCTTTTAATAGAGTTGAAATTACAAGCTATAAATGGCAGATAAAAAATTAAAGATACTTTTTGAGATTAGATTCATACAAATATTTGAACAATTTATGAAAAACTTACATAGAACTTGTGAGTACTCCTTGGAAGGTGGGCAAAAGCGTTAAAGCAACAGACATGCCCAAAATTGACAACGCCACGAGATCAAGCCAGAGATCTCTGAAAAAATAACATTAAAGTAGATAACAACTACATAGATACACTCGATATTTACTTAGAAGATATTTAATATCTAAGAATTGTTTTTAATGAAGTTCTTACCTCGGTAGACCAGGGATGAAAGGGCAAGGTCCAAGGAGAAGTAATCCAGCACTAGATAGGAACAGACCCCACACCATCATACACCAGTGGTTGTGGACCCTGTAATGAGTATTTAATGTACATTTTGACACATGACCCAGTAGCAATATGTGGTAGATAAATATGCTATGGTGAAGGATATACCTAGTCATAACCGAAAATCAGAGGTAACAACTAGAATTAGCCGCAAATGGCCGGTTACAACTAGCTTTAGCCGGTTAAACTTAGGTGTAGCCAGTCTTCGGGCTTTAGCTTTATAGCAAATACATAAATAATGTCCGATTTTTTTAACGAAAATATATATATGTACTTACCGATCTGCAACCCATCCCCATATCGGGCTAAATATCCCATAAAGGCTGGAAAACAAGAGGAATATCAGGCCTATCTGTTCAGTAGAGAGGCCGAACTGCCGCAGGTGGGGCTCCAGCGTCGGGTCGAGAAAGGCCCACGTGTTCGACACGATCACTATCACTAAACCCGTTATTATGATCGAAGGAATCTTGAATAATCCGATGATGGACGCCGTCTTTGAACCTGACACGTATTCTGCGAAGGAAATTAAAATTGTTGATATAAAATTAAACTTTATTGAAAAAAAATAAGCAGGTTAGATGATTAGGATTTATGGGACTGTGCATTTGTTCCAAGAGACAGTAGAAATCACGTATCAAAGCTTCATCATATTTTTTTGCAACCAAGTTAAATTGTATTTTTTCTTTTTGTTTTTGGGTTTTTATGGAGATCATTTTCATCACCAAACGTATAAAAATAGATGAGAGTCATTTTATTTGGTGACGGCAAACGCAAATAAAAAAATCACAATCAATTAAATCATTCAAAATTACCTTCGCAATCAGTGAGCAAGAAGAAGTTGATGGGCACAGTCAACACCATGATAACGCCAAGAGTGTAAAAAGGTAGCCCGAAGCCCCCGATCTACCTGGAACATTCAGGTAAGTAGTTATACATTCACGCTAAAAACATTGTACGTACTTATTTATGGCCCCACTGGAACTGAAATGACTTTATTCGTCAATTACAGCGTTTTCACACTGGCGGCTTTTTCGCGGGAAAAACCACAGCAGAATCGAGTGTAAATAGGTACGTAAATGCGCGAAACATTTCGAGCGGCAAAATCTGTCGCGCAGTTTTCAACTGTCATTTGTCAGTACCGCAAAAAGAGTCAAAATTCGCGCCATAGGAACCTAATCATGAAAAGAGGTTCCATTCAGCCAAGCCATATTTTTTGTTGTGATTCGGTCCAGCAGAGGATCTGGAGAGTTGGTTGATAATAAACGGTGTTCATACAATAGGCATGTTTTTTGTCGTAAATTGTTGAAATAATAATATGTACCTAAATATTTTTTTATGACAAAATAACAAACTGCAGTTAATAAGTTTCGACATTACTCATTGTAACTGCTAATTAATTTGACAGATGTACTTACGCAGTGTTAATTAAACACGTTGCGATAACAAAACGATAGTGATTTTATAATCATTACGCCCGTGCTCTCATTTCATAGATTAATTAAAAATGAGATTTGTACCCACAAAACTAGCTCTGGATTATGTTTGTAACAATTTAATGTAGATGATTATTTTTTTCCATGGCCTACAAAATTAATCTGCTAAACAAGCTTTTTTAATCAACTTTACTTAGCGGGTACAATTCTCACATTGCTAGACTTTCATAAACTAAATACAATTACCGTGTACAACAGTCCCCCGATGGCTGGCCCCACAGACATGCCGAGGCCGATGAACGTCTCCAGGATGCCGAGGACTGAGCCTATGCTGTCAGGAAACGTGTTCACCACGAACACATAGCTGGCCGTGGAGTATGCGCTTGCCCCGAGAGCCTCCATTCCTCGCACCACGAAGCATAGTGTAGTAAAAGTCACCGTGTCTTCTATTAACGCTAGTGTACTAAAAATAGTAATAAATAATAGCAATAAGTATGTAAGATATGATAGGTTCAAAAAAGGTAACATTTCACCTAATCATTAGTACTTACTAAAAAGTTTCTAATTACTTTAATTTAAAGATTCTGGCTGAATTATGTGAAAAAAATGAGAAATAGCCATAAATTAATGAAAAGAAAAATATTTAAAAAAAATCTAATGGCTTTTTTAGTCTAACTTTGAAGTAAGTGGCCAGTGAGTGTTGATATTTCCTTAAAGAAGGTTTTAATGAAAGAAAAATGATTACAAAATAATCACCTAATACGTATGTAAAGGCTCAAGTTTTAACGTCCTATGCTTCGTAGGAAAAGTTAATAATTCGAATAACAGGCGTGAAGTAATAAAACGTGCATCAAGCTAGAAAATGCAAAACTTTTTGGAAGAAAAACCAATTTCAGGATCCGCTGTTAATAATGGGATATTATAAATTGCATATCAAATAAATAATCGCCTATCAATAAATACTCATCATTTATATTCTTTTTTACATCAAATAACTTAGTTCACTACAAATAAACTAAATGTTTAACAAAACTCAAACTGCAGATAATTCGAAATTATACATCAATATGACATTACTTTTTTCTTATAATGCAATACAGTTAAATTTATTCTTGTGCAAAAATACTACATACAAGCATTAAATACTGACTGCACAGCAAATTTACCATATTTCATAGCAAAATAACTATCCCAGTCGCATAGTACAACAAAACCTGTTCATCATATTTGTCTTAATTTTCAAGAAGCCATGCTCGGAAAATTTTATGATTATTATAACAAAAAAATCCTGTCACATTGCATTATTTCTAAAAGCAGAACAAATTAACTGAAAAATTGAAGCTAGTAACGAAAACGAGTCGCTGCAAAACCGACTCCACGTAGTCTTGTTTGCCCTACCCCTAGAGTGCAATTCAAAACCGCGTAGGCGCGGAGGGGCGAGGCGGCCTGCGAGCTGAGGCGCAGGTAGTTTTAACGCTCGCCGACGTGGCTGAGGCTGGCCGGCTCTGCCAGCCAGTAAGCCGAAGCTGCGGTGGTGAGCCTGAAAACCATCTGCGACGATAAGCTCGCATGGGACCGCCGGAGCCACGAAGCGCCGGAGCCGTGACAGAAGCCATGCTTGCTGCATGTTGCATGCTTACTTCCATGTTGCATGCCTGCTTACATGCTGCATGCCTGCTTGCATGCTTCAGGCTTGTTTGCATGCTTCTTACAGGAAAATAAAAATTCCAAAACTCTACCAAAAGATGATTCTGACTATAAACATTCTGAAATGTGATAGTTCTGCCTTTTAATGACAACTTATATGAAATGTATGCCAAAAGGAAGTACTGACTAAAAAGTGCCTATTGGGCAAACAAGGAAGCGTGGACGCTTATTAATAATTCAATAAATTACAATTTTGTATTTAATTTTATATTTTTTTGCTGATCTCATTATGTGGTAATTAATAAATAATAAGATGACTGTGACTAATAAAATGCTGTTTTATTCAGAAAAACTGCTGTAAACAATATAAAAATAGAAGCTATATTTAAAACAAAAAGAGTTTACATGTATAATGTGCATTAAGATTGTTAGCTGTGCATTGATGAAAAAGCTTTTGCTTTAGGAAAAATCGCTGTACGCTATGAAAATAAATTGTAGTGTGTTTAGTGATATTTTGAGTTGAATATTTTGCTGTGCAATCAGTAATTTTGATGGGAATTCGGATTCTTATTGCACGGAAAAAGGATATTTTTTGATTTGCGTTTAAATACTACCCGTTAATAATAACGTAATTTAAGAACTCACTATTGTACGTAACAGCCTACTGCTATCGGTTTTCATTATAGTCATGAATTGCAATGAAAGATTCGTGTAGTTTTACGAGAAATATCGTAAAGTCGTTTAGAATGAACATGTGACATAACTGACTGTTATGTTTTATTTGGACTTACCTACTATCTACCTTATTTTGTAAATTCTCGGTAAGTACACCCTTAGTAGGTACCTACTTACCTAATCAGTCTCACAAATAGGTATGTTACGACTATTTATAGATCTTCTATCTCTTCTAAATAAGAATGTACCTAAATTATATTAGATGCTCACGTGTTTATCTACAAACTAAAACATATTTGTATAAGCAACAAATTATTCCATGAGCAGTCTATTAATTAGGTCATCAAACTCATTGTCCTAACAAATAGTAGAGGTCTATGGAAAAGAACAAGAACTCACCCAAATAAAACATTGCAAGCGCCGGCGATGAACATGCCGGCCGTGAAAAGGAATTTTGCGCCAACCATCGGCAACTGCAAAATAAACAACGCATTATACAAATATCTACAATGTATTGTAGTTACGTTTAAAAGATAGTGCTAATTATTATGTACACTATCTAGCGGTTGATCAACAACAGGTTGTCATTTGTTATTAATTTACTTCCAAAGGGATGATAATACGAGTGTCGAGATGCCACATTACATTTTGGTGGCTCGGCGTCACTGTTTTTTTAGATTTTCTTGAAAAAAACCTACGCCTTTCTCGTGCAGTAGAGTAGGGCTGATTATATTTTAATTAAGAAATTATAATCTCAAATCAGTTAGTTAGGTACTGACATTTGTCTTTGAATATATTAAGTTAATTAGCAGGATTTAAATAAATATATTCAACGAAAAAAGTCAGTCCTTTTGCCAAAGAGCCCATAGTAAAATCCCTGGGGGCGACAAAACCTCTTAATAAAATGACGTAAAAGGAAGTTGAAAGGAAATCGTAAACATCCATAATACACGTCTTACGCAGGTTCCTTGAATAGAAACTTCTATTTCAAGATTGTGACCTTTTGATTATTCAGTTGCTGTTGTTTATTATCTAACTGATCTACATTCGAATCTCAGAGTTCTTAATTTCGTCCTACTCGCTGAGAATATTAGGTAAGTACCTAGTATTAATATTACGAGATTGAACAAGAACAGAGATGATAGAGGCGGGGTTAGATAAACAGCCTAGTAGACCTCCGACGAGTCTTGCGAAGAAGTCTTTGTAAAAACTTCAAAGGCGATACTTACAAACTTTCCAAATAAAGGCGATGTGAGGAACATAACGACGGCGTAGAAACTGAACACGATGCCACACATGGTCTCCGACAGGCCCTTGGCCGCTGCCTCCCGGGGAAAGAAGGGCGCCATCACGCTCATGGAGCAGAAACTCATGAAGTCCACCAGCGCCAGGGAGGCCAGTGTCAGACGCTGACGGCTGGACAGGTTGCGCACTGCGCCCGGCTGCAGGCGCGTCTGAGTTCGCACCAACCTACATAGGAATTACAGTATTCAGGGCTCTAACGACATAGAACCTTTTGCGTACCAACATTTGCTGGCCTAGACTTAGGTATCTGTGCTTAGACTTCAATCACTACCATTCAAGTGGGGATGGTTTGATTCACAGGGTTTGAATTGGATAAAGGACCTTTAAGTATAAGATGTCTAATTAGAACTATAATATCAGGTGTTTGTATTGCAAATTGCATCCAAGATCAATCTAGCAGGTATTGGATTACATGATACTTGATATACTAGCTAGACATTGATCATAATATAAGATAATGACAGCGACTGTTCTCTGCGTTAACAATAGCCTGATAGTAGAATAGCTACAAAATGCAACACGTGTGATTATAGTAATTACCCACTTGGATGCACCTTTCCATTGTCGAATGACATACGTGGGTATCAGTGCATTACACATTTGTTTGGAAAGATAATATCTTACCTTTCCCTTAATATAATGATTTCTGAGCTGATGTCATCGGGCGGGCCTCCCGACCAGGAGTGCACGCGCCGCAGTCTCCCCGAGTCCTGCAGGGACCTGCGCCCGCCCCACGTCGCTGCGAGGTCCTCCGTATGCGTGGAGGTCTTCATCATCTTGCTATCAAACACTATCGTCTCGTGAGAACCTGTTCCGCGGGCGGCACTGTTTAAATTCGAGTCACTAGAAGTCCGTTCACGGTTGTGTGAAATTTCACACAGTGGCGTATTGTCGTCAGCCTCGTCGCACTCTCTGTCCATATTGAAGGGCCACACTGGACCTCCGCGTGCTGCTGCAGCCGAACACAGAATATGCTAGATGTCACCCGCCTCCGCCACTAGCGCCGCAGTAATACCCGATCGTAAACAAACCAAGTTATCAGCGTGTCAACACCGAGCGCAGCGACTACTACTGTTCACAATTAAAATCCAACCTCGCACATATCAATTTAGGTATTATCGATATCTTATCGTGTTCAAATAAAAATTTCCTGGATAGAGGACGCTTTCCAGCCAGTGCAGGCAAGTTGACTCGATCGACTCGGTGGGAAGTATGGCGCTGTATTCATTTATTTTTTATATTATGTGGGTACCTGATCGTAAGTTCTCGTACGATATGTTTACTTACGATAATCCATGCCCTCCATGCCAGGATAGTTATCGTGAGAATTCGATAGCAAAAGGAAGTTTTAGAAGTGTTCTTATTTGTTCCATTAGGGACTGAGCAACTGGTGATGGCGTTCAGGTCAATTGTATCACAAATGCACACATTTAAGGTAAACACGTTTTCGCACCTGAAATGAAAGTATTCGATTTAAAACTCTGAGTGAATATAAGTTTTATTCACGTGATTACATTTTATAGCTTTCGATTATTTCAAGCCGTTATCCGTTGAATTTACTGATACTTTATTTGGATAAAAGTGAACCTAGATTACCATGTCGCATATTACCCACTGCTACAATTTTTATTTTTGTGAAGAGGATAAAATAAAACAGATTAGCAGAAAAAAATAATTGTATCTGTGTAAAAGTATAAATGGGACGTCTATGTTTGTGTGAGGTGCATCAAATAAAATTACCTATTGCAATAACCTGTTTAGAATTGGAACGCTCTAATTTTTATCTAAGTAATTGACCGCCAAACAGGACGGCATTTAGCAAGCTTTGTTTGAAAAAAAAAGAGATAAATAATTTATTGTGATTCATAAATACTATTTTAAAATGTAGTCGTGGCGCTAAGCATATTATCTTGTTTGCAATGTCAGTGCCAGTCATAATGAATAACAATTTACATATTTTATTATAGAGACCCACATGTCAGGCAGAACATTTTCGTTACAGAAAGACGATTGAAGCGTGGAAGTTATCTATGACAGAATTATTACTTGGCTACCTAGGTGCAATCGAATGACTAAAATGCATATAATTAAATTCATCTATTTGAAATACTAGATTACACCACATCGTGTCATTTTTTATTTGGAGTGAAATATCCAACTTTTGGCAATCCCATTTTCATTTCCAAAATATGGTAAAAAAGTTATTAAGGGGTTAGCGCAACGCATTTTATATTTCCAATAGCCCGCAATCCTACTAATATTATAAACGCGAAAGTTTGTATGTATGGATGTTTGTTACTCTTTCACGCAAAAACTACTGAATGGATTTTAATGAAACTTTACAATAATATAGCTTATACATCAGAATAACACATAGGCTACAATTTGTAAACATATTGTTCGAAATACTAAACCTGCGCAGACGAAGTCGCGGGCACCAGCTAGTATTCAATAAAAAATGACTTTGTTAACTCTTATTAGGGAGTAATAAAAGCTATGTTAGTTGTCCACTCTTGGAAGGACTAGAAGTATCAAAGAGCTTTCAAGAAACATAAATTAGGTACTTAAAATTTACGTGCCTAGGTCAATTATTGACCATGTGCATCATATGTATTTCAAAATAAGTATTGAAAACTAAATGCGGCACTGAAAGGGACTAGTGGATATAGGACTAGGCCATATGCTGGTGTAGATGGTGGTATGCAAATCATATTTAAAAATAAAAAAGAATACAACATACCGTAAAAATCCAATTCCATGATCCGTGAAACTCATTCATTCAGAAGTAATTCAATATTCCGATCAACGTGCAAGATAAGCTGATAAAAAATATTAGCTTAATTTGAGATCGAGATAAGATAAATAAAACTACCACTTACAAATATAGTAACCAGATTTGTATTGATGTTTTTATTCAAAACGAATGTTCATTATACGTATAACAAATCAACAATCACTTCATGTAATAATTACAAAAGAGAGTCAGCGATTTAGTACACTTACGATAAATTAAATTTATGATATTACAAATAAACAACGTATTTAATCCTTCTCTTAGTAATAACAGATTTATGTGAAAAAATATAGCATTTGTAAGTATGACTGCACTCGCGAACAATCGAACAAGTAATAATTGGCGATCTATTCGCCAGCTCGTTGCAGGCCGGTTTCATACGTAAGTAAATAGACACAATCTCAACCTTATATTATGCGAACGATTTTACGTTAGCGACACACTTCGATACAAAAATATTAAACAAAACACATATTTATAATTATAATCATGAATCGTTACTTTCAATCTTATTAATATTTCACGCTTTCATAAGTTTTAATTCTCTTCATTAAATGAAAAAGAATATGACGCATTCTCACGGGACAGACAGTAGAGGAATAAATAATGATATAAATAATTCGAAGAAAAATATTTGTCAAATATTTTGTCTGTTCCCGTGAGTGCTTGACGAATAAAGCTGTCCTTAATTCTAGGGTGAGCTTATTTGCGTGGCGTGGCCGATCATAACTTAAGTTGAGCTAGTTCCTGCAACAACGCGGCCTCTTGGTCAATCTTAGCGAGCTGGTTGAGTTCCAACTGCTTGCCCGCAGCTTTCTGTTGCTTCAGCTTGTCAATGTCGCTCAGTTTCTGGAAATAAAAAGAGGTTTGTTATGTATGCCTATGTGACTTCATCCAAGGAAAACGAAACGTACAAGTGCGAAGCGAACTCGCCCACCGAGGGTTTCAAACCTATGGTCATTATAAAAAGATAAGGATTTTTTTATGAATATTATTTTCCACCTATGCGTTGCATGTGAAATTTCAGGTTCTCAGAGTCGAAGTGAATGTAATTTGAGAAGAAATGTCTTTTTGTTTGGTTTGGCATTGCATTTGCGTAATAAAGGGCTCAGTTTGTTCCTGTTCAGAGCAACGCAACATTTTAAAGCAACATTATTTTTTAAGTCTGGTAGTCTGGCATGTTAGAATTGAGCATATCCAAATTACAAATTAGTTTGCAATTTCTGTCTATCCATTTTATTATTATTTTCAAAATGCTAATTTGTATTTCTAAAACACCTTTTTAATTTAAATTAAAGAATGACCGTGAAGCAAGACTACCAACTGCTGACACTTGTGCATTGGTTTCAATAGGTAAGTAGTAGGTAGGTAGTAATATGTTAAGATTACTTTTTTATGGTCGACGACCTTAAAGTGGGGGGAAACTCAACATGATAATGACGATTTGCCTTCTACGAATTAACTATAGATTTTCGCAATTTACAAGCCAAGTAATTTTCAATGCACATCCATATTTTTATTACCACAATGAATTCCTAAAGAAAATAATAATCTTTATTTTAGCAATGCAAATATAAAGGTTGATACAACAAATTATTTAGATAGATGCGGGATATTGCATAAATACATAATAATAGTAGACGAGTCTAGCACTCAATGGCACTGTCGAGCGTCATATTTGATAGTTTATCTTTTATGAAGCACCGGAAGAAAAGATAAGATGACGCTTATCTTTTGCATCTATGTGCTTGATTTACCCATTATGATTTATATATATTGCATATAGTCATAAAGTGGTTATAAATAGGTGACCGCCATCGAACAGATTTTTGTGTTGAGTGTAGATCGACAATGTTAAATCCTTGCGACCCTGACAAGAGATCTGTGCTTTTCCTAATGAAGAAGAGGATATTTTGAAGAAGCAGAAAAAGATGCCATAATATTCATTGAATTAGGTATCCAAAGCAAAGTAACTATCAAACGATGCGGTATCGTTTGACAGTAACCTAGGGGCTCTAGTGGTCTCACTATTAAGCTGACAAACTTTCTTTTTCTACACATGCCACAATTTTTTTTAAGAATAAGTTGAAAACAGTACCTTATTGAGGTTTTTGATCTTCTTGTCCTTCTCCGGGTCCCCAGTGGACACGAAGGGTGCGCGGGGCGTGGCGGCGGCGGGCGGCGGGGGCGAGGCGTCGCCACGTGCCTTCTCCTCAGCCTTGCGCGCCTTGCGGGCTTCGCGCTTTTCCTTCTGCTTGATAGCCTGCTTTGAAGGCGCCGCTAAGAAACAGAAAATTATTTGAATGGCTTTCATGTGTTTAAAGATTTTGCGGACGAAGACGAAATGTAAATTAGTCCTCGCTACGCTGCTTGGTATTAGACTCTAAAGTTGTATATACAAAGTTGAGAGGTATTTATTCAGCTGCATAATCTGGCAAAATTGAGAAAATTAACAAACCGCTCTGACTGCAAATAAAGTAATAATAAATGCAGCCAAGAGTGGTAACAATTTTCAACAGCTTTTGTCAATAGAATATCGAAATTAAGTACTCTTAATTGTCATAACTTACCACTAGGAGTTTCTCCAGGCTTATGCGGCTTCTCCTGTTCATGTAACGTGAAGGTTGAAGGCCTGTTCTTGGCCCCGGGAGGCCTGTAAGCCGCCGCCGGCTTCGGCGTGGAGTCCTCAATGCCTTTGGGCACGGTTCGCGACAACTCGCTCTTGAGGAAGTTGCCGGGCTGCCAACTAATTGCTAGAAGGTTCTCCTTCTCCGCACAGACGCGCTTGTGCATCAGAGCGCATGTGTAGTGCCAGATCTTGTACCTAAAACAAAAGGGAAACGTTGTCATGTCATACGTCTACTGTTTTCCGCAAAGAGGCTACCTATGTACTATATAGTGTAAACAGCTCTCGTCAAATAACTTTGCTGCTGTGGACAATTATACAGAATTTTTTTCCGTCCATTTTGAACCACAAAGCGGTAAATTTATTTTTATTGACGACAGCCGTACCTCAATATATCATTCTATACTTCATATCAATCTATAACGTTGTCGAAATTAATATCAATAACCTTAACAGTGAACTGGATAAATCCGAATATTATTTAATAATTCTGTCTGAAAACATTTAATTTGCACAATAATAACAATAACCGCCCAATTTTATATTCAAATGCTAATTATGCACGTATTTAAATATTTATTTAGTAGTGATGCAAACATTAATGATCAATAAATGCATATTAAGTAGGAAGTCTACTGGAACTTGCTAAACTTGCTATTATGATTCCAAATTGTTGCCTGGACATGAATAAGTAACGTGTTTCTATCGAATTAGTAAGTACATGTCCGTAAGTGTAAATTCGTAAGCTGTAACAAAATAATGGCGCCAAGAGACACAAAAACTTGACTAAATCAGTGACAAAAAAGAGGTCATAGAAATTATCATTTTGTTAAATAGCAACATGGCAAGGTAGGATGTGATTGAAATATGCTCCATTTCGCAAGGAATCGCCATTTCCTACACAACTTCTGGTTTGTAGAAAATCAGACATTTTTCACAATAGGTACATACCCATTGCCAACAGTGAGCCTGGGGTACGTAGTGGCAGTGAGGAAAGTCTCAGCTCGCGGGTCCCACATGAGACTGGTCGTGTCTGGGGCGGCACAAGACCCCACTTTCTTGTATCCGCGGAGCTCCCAAACCTCGATGTGCCCCGAAGCTATATTGCCGAAACCACCAAGCAACATACGTGTAGCGGAGTCAAGGAATTTTTTTACTCAAAAAAATAATAAAAGTCAAGACATACAAAAATTCGCGTTTCAGACTACATTTGAAAATATTTTAAAACTAGTTTATAAAATCGCTTTTTGAATAAATAGCACTTATCAACAAAAAACACTGAGTAGGTAATAGTTATGCAAAAAAATCGTCAGCATTTAATTTTGTTGACGTGACATTAATCCAGCGTTTTTTAATATAGCGACGCCTGATATACATACTTTTGCCACAAATATTTTTGCTTAGCTGATCAAAACTTTCGGCCAGTTTAAATCATTGTGCTGACTAAGCGTTCCAATATACGGTAGCCTTATGACGAAAAGTCGATACGGCTGTTAAGATTTCATACGAAGACTATAGAACCTACATACCATACATAGTGTACTGTAGTGCGTCATTGAAACAGCTATCCGACAGAAATCTTTACACAGTCTAAAACTAGTACATGAAATCATATGAAAAGGATATGGTTTCCTTCAGGCGGGAAGTATATGGAGTTCCAGGCGCCAGTTCCGAACTCGAACAGGGGTTCGCACTTGGCGTTGAACAGCGTGGCCTTGGCGGGCGCGTGGCCGTACACCGCCACCCACTCGTTCGAGTTGCCCGGGTTCCACGAGATGGCGTGGATGGGGCCTTCCTTACCTAAATCAGGCAATACATTAAACTAGAGATTTCATGTTGTAACAGCTAATAAACTATATCAAAGCAATAAATCATACTTACTGAAAACAAAATTATGAGAAGTTTTGGCAGATGGCATATCATCAGTCTGGATAAGAAAACATGATATTTGTCTATTAAAAATATTTGACCAGTAAATTAATACTTACTGAATGTCACATTCTCTGAGTTGCCTTTCACATCACCATAAGAGAGTGATTGCTTTCCATAGTAAGAGCCACCAGTTTTGTCCACCTAAAAGCAGATGTTTTGTTAATACTCAATTCGAAGTATCAGCTTAGAAGATGGCATCCAGATCCATTGTGAACAATGAAGAATTGTGTGCAGATTCAATTACGACAAGATTGTAAATAATTTGTCAATGAAATCATTCTTAAAGCGGTAGATAGACAAGGAACAAAATAAATATTTGCCACATGAAACTTTGTACTAACATCAGTTTGCGTCATCGCGAACACATTAGTGCCGCGTCGGTTCCAGTAGAAGGTGGCCTTATCTGCCTGAAAAGACGAGCGGCTGACTACGGCCTGAGACTCATCCTTAAAGTCTGGGTACTTATACACGCGCCAGAATGACGGCTGTCCGGCTTTACCTGTGAAAAATTGTGCATCAACATGTCTTATGACTATCCACTAGCGTCCACATAGCAAATAAGAAGTAGAAAAGTGAGGTCAACCAATTTAGTTGTTTTGAGCATAGTTTTACTATACTCATATCTATAAACAATCGGGACTTCAACGCGCCACTATGTAGGTACCTTTTCTTTTTCACCCTGGTGTACAGTTCACCCACCATGTGTACAAATCACATAAGTTTAAAAACGTTTTACTCATGTTAGAAACTATTCATTTTAGCAAAATATGGACCAGTCCTCTTTTATTTAACCTATTGCAATATTTGATAGCCCACAATTACTAAAATATTCTAATATCATTATTTTTTTTTGTTTTTACAATCATCATACCTAAAGTAAATAAAGCAAAATAATATGTTGGAGCAGGGCTGGGTGACACACTGAATGACTTTAGTTTATCTGCTGTTATTTGTTGCGTATATCTATCGAGCTCTCCGTTTTCATAGATCAGCACCCTGTTGTTCAAATGTAGGGCCAACAGCTTCTCATCTGATGTCCATTTTGGCTCCCTGAGGAGGAAAAAAACATTTACTTATTTTTCATTCATATGTAAATTAGATGAGGTTGTCACAGTAATGTAATAATAACACTGGTACTAAGCTGCATCCGGTTAGACTGGAAGCCAACCTCAACATAGTTGAGAAAAGGCTCGGAAGATGACGATGTTTGTCATTATTTTGAAAATTAATTTTATCTACTGGTGTGCCAGTTTCCATCACCCAATTGTGATTGTTACATGAATCTAGGTCTTCGGTATACCAGAACTATTTTAAACTTACCATCCGGTTTGATTCTTTTGTGTAAAACTTCCTACTAGCTGGCCATCAGCTGATTTATATACATGGAGGTTAGGCTTACCCTGAAACAGAAAGCTTTTAGTCATCATACATTTAGAAAAATCTCTGGTTAAAGTTCTTTTATGCTATATCGTTACCTGAGGGTTTTCTTTTGTCATCAAAAACATTTCCCAGACAGTAAAATAGCTGTCCAGTGGTGAAAAGAACATTTCCTTGATATTTCCATTTATGGTTGCTGTTACAGACCAGTCGGAACATCGCAGTATATCCACTCTGAAAGCATTCGTGTTTTGGTGTAAGTGTACCTAATGTACATAATGAATTTAGTTGCTAACAATAAATGTATAGTTAGCAACTAAAGTCCAACAACACAAAATGCTGAAACATTAAAATCTCAAATGTTTGTCATTGTTTATATCCAGATAATTTAGTTCTATAGTGTGATAGTTAGTTGAATATGGGAGCTTTTAGTGTATAAGAAGCTTTAATTTTGTTCCTAGTTCTGTTGCTAACCATTCAAAAATATAGGTCAGTGGGTCGTCTTAGGGATTGTAATATTGAAAATAAATAGTAAACCAGTAACGTAACCTTATAAGATCCTTGAAAACCATGTTAAAGAAAATTTACTGACAATACTGACTGGTATATCATATTAGTAGAATACTTGCCGAGTATTTACACTTACTTCTTATCTGTCCTGTATGCCAAATAGGTACCTTTTGGACTAAATATAATGCTACGTATATTCGTAGTCGTCTCATCTCTGAGATTTTTCTCATCATATGGCTCTTTGAAGTCTATTAAAAATATGTTTTTGCTGGTTAAACCTGTAATGTTACGGATCAAATAATTATAACCTCTGAAACATGCTTTTATCGTACTACTTCACTTTCTTACAGTGAGACATAAATATTTACCAGCAATATAAGGTGTACTCATTGTATTTAATTATATGTTTTGATCAACACCTTTAAAAACTCTTCATTTTCAGGAAATTATGGGTTTTACAAATAATTTCTTCCGCGCCGCAGCTGGACAGTTATATGTACCATAGAGTATAAATCTTTTACTTTTTATCGTTTTATCTACAGGTGCACAGACAAGTTGTATGAGGACTTTGAATCTTATAATTACTTTCTGTGGTAATATTTTTGTTTCATTAACTTTTAAGTATTAAATAAAAGATGAAAAGAAAATATACATCTGAATAAAATAGAAAAGTTAAAACTTTTAAAGTAATAATCTGTAGCTAATAATCCATGAAATGTCAAAAGAAAAAGAATGGAAAGAAAGAATTCAAGATGGTGGATTTAATTTACTATTTCAGAATGGCGCGCGAGTGATTAATTGGGATTTGAGTCCTTTTAAAAGTAATTTCTCACGTTTGAGCATTGAATATATTGGACTGAAACCCTAACTTTTCAATGTTTAGTAGTAAGGCTCAACTTCAGAAACGTACTCCTGAAAATGGGACAGATCGAGAGAACTTTTTGTCGCTTCTAGTGGATGAATATTTGCATTCTACTTCGTATGGTAAATATCTTCTACTTGAGAGATATTGTTTTTTTATTTATAAACGTTGTTATATTTAGAATATATATAGATCATAAAACATTGCACGTTATCCCATTAAAATTTTATTTGACCCTGACTCACGTAACATTCTTCGTGTTTATTACAGATGCTAAATGCCAAGTTTTAGCGAATTTGGCAAATTTTGCATACGATCCTATCAACTACCAGTACATCAGAGACGTTGGTGTCCTAGACATTTTTCTTCACGTTATAAAAAATGAAAGTAATGAGCAACTGCTTCATTTTGCCTCTGCTGGTATCTGCAATTTATGCTGTGGTAAGAGATGTGATTATTTTATATCACTATTTATTAGAACCTGAAGTAGGCATAGCCTGAGCACCCAAGTTATATAATGGAACAAAACTATAGTAATTTTATTTATATACACACAGGTTGTAGAATACCCAAAGTAAAAAAAAACTAATATCAAATACACATAAATAGTACATTACCTATTTTTATTATTTTGAAATCTATTGTTGAGCTGATTAGTTTTTATACTATGTATATTGTTAGGTTCAGTTCAAAACCCTATCTCTAGGATTTCTCCAGCTGTTTATCCGTCCGTTTGTCTCTCACCAGGCTGTGTCGCTCAAGTACTGTAATAGCTAGAAAGTTGTAATTATGAAGTTGATATATATTAAAACAAATGTGTTTATCAATATTGTAGTGTTTATACATGAATCAACCTACACTTGACCATTTTTTTAACACAATTATTGCTTATTTTATTATACTATGCTATTGAAATTATACTTTTATTTTTCAGATCCATTGAATGCCGAGTACATAGTTACACAATCTGGGCTGAAGCCGATCATTGCATTACTGAAATTAAACCACAATGATATCTTAGCAGACACAATCACTACTTTGTATTATCTTTACAATAATCAAACCAGGGCTGAAATCACCACAACAGAGGTTATTAAGCAAATTCGTGATATTCAGAACTCAAATGATAAGAGATTGGTAAACTTAGCCACTTTATACTTGCAAGATGTCTGTGGTACAAAAGAAGATATTTGAATAAAGCCAGCTTACAAAATGAACAAAATGCTATCAAATAGATTCCCTTACATTGTGGTAAATAACAAAAATTACCAGAAAATATGCAAAATTCACACTACTACCTTCAGTAATACTGCATTCAAAGCAGGAGACAAGATTCGCATACAGAAAACATTGACTCAGAAAGATTTGGATGCATTCTCTAACCTCACAAGTGACCATAACTATTTGCACCAGAACAATGGCAACAAGAGGCCAATAGTGCATGGAGCACTTCTTAATGGCTTGGTGGCTGGACTCATTGGCACACACCTGCCCGGCCCGGGCACTGTACTTGTGTCACAAACTATGAAGTTCCCTAACAAATGCTTTGTTGGTGAGAAACTAACCATAAGTGTAGAACTTGTTGATGTGAGGAAAATCCTCAAAGTGAAATTTTATTGCATTGTGGAGGAAGAAAAAAAGGTTGTGTTTGAGGGTGAGGCTAAACTTATGTTGGCCAAAGACTGTTAGAGATTTAAGTTAATTATAAAGTAACTTATTTCATAGGGTTAAGTTTTAAATGTTAAGGAAATCTTTTAGTAATGCTATGTGGATTTTGAATTCATAATTTATGAAATCCTTAAAATATAAACTAGATAAAATAAAAAGCTATTAGAAACTTGAAAGTTTTATGATAGTCTGTCTTATGTGCCAATAAATCCATGAAATCAAGTAATATAAACTGTCAAGTACAATTACTTAGTTTTAATTAGATAACTCAGTACCTTCAAGGTAGTATTTAGTAATTTAACACCAAGCATGCTGCAGTTGTATCTTGAATCTGTCCATGATTGTCCATTATTATACAATTTTCATAGTCTATAATTAATTAAGACTGATAGCGACTAGATCACCTATCAACAAACATTACCTAAACTATATTCATGAACTTTGGCAGCAGAATGTATGAATTGATGCATTATCACTCATAATGGTATTTCACAAAATAACATAATATAAACAAGCATTTTACCTACTCAATGCATAATATTTTTCAGCAGAAATTTCATACTCCATCATGTGATAACTACTTATCTTGCCAAATCATGTCCCCACATTTACAATTTTGTCAGTCACATCACAATGGCAAATTAGGAAAAATTTTTTGATGTATCATTCTTTTGAGAGCAGTGTTTTTGCTATTGAAAATGTTTTGGGTATTTTGTTCATTGATATGGAGTAAGAAGTTGGCCACACACCTGTAATATAAAGTATTATTAAGTACATAAATGCTCAAACTTTTTTATCAGGCTCAACAAAAAAGTTACAATTTTACCTAATGTACTGAATCTCTATTAATAAGCCTTTTATGTCTCCATTGTGATGATTGTAATGTTGAAACAAATCACTGCCACATTGAACAGTTTTGCACCAGGTTAACATTTCCTAAGATATCAAAATATTGAACTTTAGTTGGTGCCTTTTGCTGATCGCTGTGCTGACTCGTGATACTTGCGTAATATTTTTACATGACACTAAAATTATTTGTCATACTTAAATGAACTGCACTACAATTGCAAAGCAACTTTTTAAATCTGATGAATCATATAAATAAGAAAAAGAAAGGATCCTACAACTTTTTTAGAACTTACTCTGTAAATTAAATCTTTATGGTAATTTCTTAGTGATGTATAACACCATCGTCAGACTAATGTTATCTCGTACTTTAGCATGCTAGATTTTGTTTTAATTTTACCTTTCTGTTAGTTATTCGTAAATATTTGTTGTTTTCTTATCCTTGTTTTTCTTTTGTGCCGCCAAATCACATGAAATGTGATCCTCATGACATTTTATATGCTATGATGTAATGTAAACCCTTTATGTTTTACATAACTTCTTGAGCTGTTACAGAAATGTTTGTTTTTTTTATTAAACTTTGCCCTCTGTTTTTGTGACTTTTTTTTCCTCCATTTTCGCTTTATTTGCTTAATTTAGTTATTGTGTAGTGTCAATGTACTATAAATGTTTATTACTCATAGTATTTACGTAGTGTTAGGTCTTTCAAATTTTATTAAAGGCATTGCTAGTTGCTAGATGAATTTGCTTCAGAATAGAAATTAGAGACTAAAAATTCTATGATTGGGAAGGCTGTGAATTAAACTTGTGTAATGAACACTTGACTTTGGCAAATATAGATTCAGGTAGATTATTGTATGTGTAGATTCATCAATGTTTAATATTTTTTTCGTCGATTCTTAAAGTATTTCTTACATTAGTGTAGAAAATTAAACAGCATCATGGTAAATGGTTTTTTAATTTATTACATCAATACTTTTTCAGTCAAACCTACCCTTAGAAATCAATAGTTATTTATGGGCTAGTTTATAGCAACATTATCCATACAAGTCCTTGAGGCTGTTGCGTCTCAAGTATTATTCCACGCTTCTCAATCATTCTGGATACCTACGGATTGTTCGAAAGAGTTGCTGCGGCCTAAATACACAAGGGACTCCAGAAGAACCAAATAAGTCCGAGACCCTCTCCTTTAAGTGTAGGAACCACAGCGCGAAGGAAAGATTTCCACCGAAACAAATGAGTATCTCTCAACCTCAAAAGACCCTGAATATTATAGTCAGTCACTAAAAACTACCTATGGTTTGAAAGGTATTTGATCAGAAGGTACCTACATAATATGACCTGGAATTCACACATTACTTTGTTAAGGGGAAACTTATCTTTGAACAATTCTCAATCACGTTTATTAGGTACGCGGAAAGATTACCTAGATATATTCACGTAAAACATATCGCCTCTAGTAATTCAAGCACGTTTCGTTGTGCGGCCAAACTGCTGACTTAGCCATGTTTACTTGGATATTTACCCGGACTTGGAGATGGAATGAATAGATAATTTTGATCGGATCTGAATATAAGTTTAGTGTAGTTTTCAAAAGTTTGGTCAGTGATGTGATTGTCTGAAGAGGGGAAGGTGTGGCGGTCACCTGAATATTGGAGAACTTGTAGAAGGTAAGAAACAGTTTTTTGTTATGTGAGCTAGTTATGGCCTATAGTGGATGTTATTGAGGAGGCCTGTTGATTGTCCTATAGGGTTAGGGGTTGAGGGATTTTTGATGTTCCTTCTCAGTTTGACCTGAGATGGTCTCACGTTTGGCTAAAGCGATTTTGATGCGGTTTTCAGCATACTATTTATCACACTAAGGAGAAAGTTTAAGCTTAGGTATTGAAGTCCGTTTTATTTTATAAAAAAAATCCTTGTCCTAGTTGGTAGGCGCAGAAATAGGTGAGGACTTACATAAAGTGCTGATAGGTTTTCTGCTTACCTATTAAAGTGATGACCTCTGCGTTAGTCTCATTGATTGCTCATTACAGGCTCAATCTTCGATATCATCAAAATGCGTGGAGTCCAGTGGCTACTTCTAGCAGTGTGTCTGTTCCTGACAGTTGCATCCGAAGCCAAGAGGAAGGCCAAACGAGAGAACTACGTCAGCGCCCCCTCTGAGGAAGAAAATAACTACGATGACGATTATGAAGAGGTACTGTCAATTCACTGATGTCCAGATTATTTACTTAGTTCAGTACCTAACTCATTTTTAGGTCATTTATTCAGATATTATTGGATTACTCAGGTATTTTGTAACTTGGATAGTGGTGATAGAATTTTGTTGCTGACCGTACATAACTCTTGCGCTATTGTTATGTGTTATATTATTTACTTGCTTACGTGCTGAATTAAGAAACTTAATTACCTTTCTATGACTTAATGAAGTAGGAAAGCCTTTGTTTTTAATATGTAATTTGTAAATGTGGAGTCCGTGGGTACAGGATGTTAAGTATCTTCCAATCTTATTCAGCAGTTACCTATAGGTAATCAATTTCCAGACTTTACTTTAATATAAGAACAAGTATTTCTGCATCTGAAAAAAATATGACAAGGATTTACGAGTCTATGTTGCCAGTAATTTTCAAATGGAACTAGGTGTAGACCTAGCTTGATGTATAAATCAAGAGCAGTACAGTAATAACTGACAATATACCTGCGTAAGTACCACGATACTTAAGTCAGTATATGAATCATTCATCATTGTCATTATTTTACTGGTTTTATGTATTTTTGCTACAATTCAACCTTGCTTTACGGTCAAGGCTACGATGTTATCGTGGCGTCAGGATAACTGCTGTAAAGGTAATTAAGGCTGATGCGCTAACTACCATTAGGAGGCTCACATCTTGTTTGAAAAACAAAGAACTTTACAAGTATGTATATATATACATACACATAGGTATTTGATTGTGCTACGGAAAGACATGTGTGGCTATCACGTTCTTCTGTTGTATCTACTGTAGATTTTCCAGAAAAGCTTAAACATACTTAATGGACTTCCAGTTTCCACCTTTCAACCTTTATTCCGATCTTAATTTATTCATAATATGTTTATAATGATTTCTGACTAGACTTGAGTATCGTCCTAGAATGCGGTCCGCATTATAAGGCTAAGGACATTGTCTACCTACGTATGTTAGTTTACTGATCTCCTTTTGAGCTTGTATTCGGAAAAAGGTACTTCAAACCAGTGGTCTTTTACAAAAAAAAAATACGACGTTAACGAACCTAAGCCGTCCAACCCAGAAAAGTCAGCAAAATTGAAAAAGCTGAATATGGTCAAATTCTTTTTCATGTTCAATTTTATTTTTTTGTGTTTTGGCGTCAAGTTTTGCTCACAGAAATGCACTTTATTCTCTCTAAACAATTTCTGTGTTTCTATTTCAGCTGGAACCATGTCAATGTGGCGTGTTCCTGTCGCAGCAGGTCGGTATCAAGGAGAACAACCGTCGCAGTCGTCCGCGCGGCCCTCCCCAGGGTGAGCCTGTGGTCACCTACGACACCGACTCACCCAGCCTGCCCTGCGGCACGGGAGGATTCAAGAGCTGCGTCAGCCGCTGTCTTGATGTGGTAAGTACCATACCTGATAGAAGTTTGGAATTGGTAGGAGATCGTTTCTCAGATCGTTGGATAGATAGCCGAATATTTTGAACCTATGTTATAAATTGATATGGTTCAAACTAAGTTGAATTTATCGAGTTCAATAATCCTGCTTCAGCAAATATTTGTTTTTTTGTTTAGTGAGCTGATTAATTTCGCACAAGTAAACATGATACGTTTTACGCATAACCTCGCGGCCCTTGATTGTAATTAGCTGCCATAATAGAGGTCACCGCGTTCTGTCGCAAGTAATCATAACAATAGGAATCAAATGGTTACCTGAAGGTTGGCGGTGAACACTAATACATATGTATTGTTATAAGTATTTATCTTTAATCAGTTACTCCTTGTCATACAAGCACACAGAGATGAGATTAGAGGTCTGGATGTTGGTCATCTGTCTGCACCAGGCAGTTCTCTAGCTAGGTTGCACAACCAGTGATACTTGAACCAATTGACTGCAATTTATACTTATGTTAGCGTAACACAAAAGCAAGCCTCTAGTTTTTACTGGCCTGGAGATTTTGGTTGAACTTTGCTGTTTTTCGAATCCTAAATTCGATGGCAAGGAATAGAGAATGGTTTAATTGCCACCAACTTATAAACAATAAGCAATTTATTATTATCTATAATTTAACTTCTATTCATCACACCCCTTCTCACTCTTTTTTAGTACATAACCAGCAGGTTTGATTTATCAGTCATCTTTTTGAATCTATAGATCTTGAAGTATCTCCCTCGAGCCGGCCCTGTGATCTGCGGGGCGGTGGAACGCGACGTGCACAGAGAAAAGGCGTTCCTCTTCATAAAGAACTGCGGCGGTGAATGGACGCCCACCAGCTTCTCAGCAGGCAAGGAGTTCTGTTGCACCGATGGGGAACATCATAAGTGCTGAACAATTCCAAAATACGTACAGGATACCTAGTTTCGATTATTATAAGTTGACATTGATGTTTTTATACCTTATTACCATATTGGATTTTGAGTGGGGTTCGCGTTCACATACACATAATATGGAGTTCCTAATCCATGAATCTCACTAGAGAATAGAGATGCACCTAGTTACTTAGCGTTCATTTTAAAATTGTTACTCTGTACTTTTATTACACTTATCTAGGGAAGTTACGTCTAGCATTTTGAATATTAGCAATTGTTGCTATAATAATGAGACAGCGGAGTCAATCATGAAGTCAATTTGTCAAAACGTACACGAGTACAATTTGTTTGAGGACCAAAGTCGAACGCGCGGACGTTTCCTTGTGATGTCTTATTAAAGTGCTGTGTCTATGTTCAATCTTTAGGTATAAAAATATTTATACCTAGTTGTAATTTTCAAAGCGCTTGAGTTGTGATAATGTTCCTTCGCAAATCTTGATGTTGTAATTTTTTCTGATGTGGATAAAAGGGACATTAGATGAACTAGAATTCATAATATATTTTAGGAGGCGTCTGCATCTAGGATTTAAGTCATATTTGGGTTAATTATTTATTTTTATAATGTGGCAGCAGTGCCAGTAGTATAAGTACCTATGTAAGTAATACATTTTAGTTCGACAAACCTAACATAATTATTCTGATAGCGGTAGGAAAGCGCGCTCATCACATTAGTTAATGTCCAATTAATGATTGTAATTAATTTCAATAAAAAGTGTAAGTACTTAAGTTAATGTAATGGTAGTGCATTTGTAATCTGCTTTCTTTTATTACCTATGTATAGATATGTAGACATGCTATTAGAATGCGCAGTTAATTAGTTTTCTAATAAACGAATTCAATGAAATTGGACTTTAAATGCATTGCTAACTCATGTAATTGTATAATTTATGTAAATTATTTATTAAACCTAGTTTATTGCTTAATAAAGTAAGTGCTAATACCTACTGGCGTCTGGTTTTAACAAACGTGTTACCTAACTGAACTTGACGTAGCAAGTGTTAAGAATTCAATTTGGCCACGTTTTATTTTTACGTAAGGATTGTATTTACGCGACTCTGGCATGTGTTAGCATATATTGTCTATTTTTGCGCACGCACGCGGTCCCGCGTGTCTGTCGGCGTGGTCCTGCGCGGGCGCCGGTGGGCGCGCCGAGGAGTGCCTTATCCGCTGACCCGGTTCTGGATTATGGTGTCAATGAAGTTCCCTTATCAAGGACTAGTACACTCACATCAAGTGAAGTACATAGCTGCAGCTAGACGTACGCTGCGGGCGCGGCGGGGGCGCGCGGCGCGGGGGGCGCGGCGCCTGACCCGGATCGCGTAGGGTGAACAACCCCGACACGTGCCACTTTCTAAAAGAAACGCGCGTCGCCCGCGCATCCTTGCGTGGACAGCTGGGACACTGGCTGCTTCTCTATTACACGACTAAAACGTTTTGGCACCTAACGACCGACTAATAATAGCACACGCGTCTCAATCATAGCTAAATTATTCCTTATTCAAACAACCTGTCCCCACCGACAAGAGATGTAACGATGACAGGCTCCGGGTCTACGCTGCCAGACTACCTAAACGTGTCTGACTTTTCTCTTCGCTCATTGATACTAATTAACAAATTGATGACGCAAGGCGAATGTAGGTACTCCACCGTAACTAATGGAGAGTACTGAATACCTGTACATACATTATATTTAATTGACTTCTCATAAAGTCAAACTGCAGCTACCCTGAGGTAAAGCACGCTCATCCACGTTATAATTTCGGTTGCCAATTCTCTGAAACTCATTATTATGCTGAATGGAGTGTGGACGTACCTTAGCGAATACAATCCTGTTGCCAATATTTTTTAAAAGTCTCGGCACACTGAAATTATTCAGGGTTTAAAATCAGTTTCATGAACACATTTGAAACATTTGTGTTACGACTTTGATATAAGAGCGAATCCAATCCTTTACCGCGTAGATAAAGTAGATAAGCCTAATGTCACGAGTACACATGCCTCCCGGATCCCTGATTCGCGCGTGTGACCGACTGATAAGGACTCTAGCGTCACAGCTCAAGAGATACTCATTACTCTTACTTGACTAATGCTACGTGTACATTAAATAGGGTTGCAATGACGAACAAATTAAGTACAATGTCAGATTGTAATTACAATGTAATTATGGATCGCAGATTTGTTTACCTTGTTGTGTACCTACATACACTGTGCATCTTGGTACCTAAGTAAGTACGTACTTACATAATACAGTCATCATGATGAGGGTGCGAATTATAAAAGATGCGAGGACATCTCCGACATCCTGTAAGGTGCTTTATTATTGGATTAGTTTATTGCTAAGTCACGACTAGTATGTGTACCGATGCTTCGATACACTCCGTATGGTGCTACGTAATAGGTCGTAGGCCGTAGCTAGTTCACCCGTGTAGTTGCGTGATCACATTGATCGCGACCAACAACCCTGGCGAGGTGTAAGTTCGAGCGCGAGTGTTCCCCGAATCGGCGTGTGACCCCGGCGGCGCGGGCGCAGGCGGCACGTAGCGTCGCGTTATTGTAATGCGTTGCGCAACATCCCCCCTCCCGTCTACCCCTTCCCCCTACCTCCAGTGGCCAGCAGTGCTGCGCTGCCCTCCGTCGCTCGGGGTATTAATTCCAATGAACTCTAACTGTGACTTATTGGTTGAAATTGTAAGTATAGGCTTTTAAAGGTATGTGAACTACTGAGCTTTATTGCATTCGCTTCGAAACTACCTACATTGCAGGAATGTTGCCAATCTTTTATGTATTATAGCTCGGTTGAGTAAGTTCCATTACAGGAATATGATTCCATTGCGTACGCAGCATGAGTTCAGTCTGTAGGAGTATTTTATATTTTCTAATAGTTACTCCTGGATAGGGCTGCCATCTCGAATTTCACCAAACCCGGAAAAACATTAAAAAAACCCGGACATTTGGCGTAAATCGCATTTTTTCCCCAAACGATTACGATTTTTTTAAACAAAATAATACCTAATTTGTTCCATTATCCTAATCCATTTAATATTAACATATACTTAAATTCAATGAGGTGCAAAGTGTCCGGGTTTTCCCCGGACACTTCTTGAAACCCCGCCCGGACGGCCCCCGGACGGCCTCCAAACGAGGACAAATCCTCCCCGGATTTGTCCCTGAAATTATTCTGTATGACTTAGTAAACAATTGCAGAGCCACAGACGTATAACTTTATCAACTTTTCAACCAATCAACAAAAAAACTAATCTTTTTTACTTTGTCTCTTTAAGAAGTCGAGGTAAAGCATTACTATTAGTAGGTTCCCATAAAACAGACTTTTACGGGGTAGTCAGTTAACTGGAATCCTATAGGTACTTTTTTCAGCGTTTGTTTCAGTCTGAACTTTTCCTACCTGAAATAGGTAAGGTAAACGCGGGTGAAGTCGTCAAAACTTTTATTATTATTTTCTACTGAACTTAAAATGGGCCGGTTTATATATCAACATATTCTTGATAATATATTGCACAATTGAAATAACAATACGGGGTTTTAACAGTCACGGCTTCTAAGATATGTTATTTCAAACGTGTGTGCCCTAACAAAATCGTTTTTTCGTGAAGTTCAGCTGTCAAAAGTGAAACTCAGCACGTGGTTTTGTGTTTTGATTTAAATAACTCCAGTGGGGTCTGTGGTATGTTTCTTTGTTCAATTAGATAGTAAAGTTTATTTGCTAGCGATGTAATATGCAATTTGGAATACTTTTAACATAGAAGATATATTTTTTTAATGTGACATCTATTGGTACTTCAAAACTCCCATTTGACCCAAAACCCGTCAATTTTACAATTATTATGACGACTACTGGGACATGCTCAAAAGTTGCACCTAAACTCGTCATAATGAGATATTTTGTGTTTTACAGTACAAAATGCGAATAAATAGCTAATATCGGGACTTTTACAAAATTGATAACTGTCTAGAACAAACATATTTAAGGTTAAGATTACATTTGTTCATAAAACTGCGTTTCTTTTAAGCTTTTTCTTAGGGGTAAATTTTACTCTGCTGGTTCTAGATGCACGTACACAGTCATGTTATTCGATTCAATTAATATGTTTCTTAATGGTTAAATCCCCTGTTTTCTATAAGTATGCACTTTCTACAAGTGTTTTTTCAGGTATATATTGGCCGCTGTAGGCCTCCGCCATTTGATTAAGATCTATCGCTTTGGGTACAAGTAGGTCTAGCACTAGCCTTTGTTTCTACTACGCTTGGATTACAATTTGTGGCAAACAAAAATTGACTGTTCTTACACTATGCTTTTTGTTCGAAATAACTGCATTTCGTTATGCGTATTGTACCGCGTCTTCCTAACGTGCCTTAATAGCGCCTGTATACAAATTATGTCATTCAACTAGTTTTGACGCAAAAATATTAAAATCAGTTTTAAAACTAAGATGACATAGCTTCCATCGCTGTCACTTCTTTGCTTGTCGTATTCGATATTGATGAGTAAAGAGTAATCTTAAGTAAGATTTTTTATTTAAAATTGTCTGTATTTAGTGATTGCATGATCGTAATTTTAGTAGCAGATCATGACTGAAAGAAACTACAAGCAAGAGGGCCTTTTAAAAGTCATAAAAGCTGTAAATCAAGGGCCCACACACAACATCAGATGCAGCAAAAAAATTTAAAATGCCCTTTTAAGACAACTTTAATAAAATGGTGACACAAAACCGACGGTTATCCCTGTATATACTATAGAAATGAACCCAAGGACAATCTCCGGTTCTGTGCTAAAGTATTGCTAACTATGGAGGAAAACTACTTGGGCTATTGCGTTGCGAGGGATGTTGATTTGATATAGGAAACTATAGGAACTATGGCACCTGGAAAAAAGTCGTGGTGGCCTGGTGGGCCAAGAATCAACCTCTCAAGTATGAGGGCGCGGGTTCGATTCCAGGTCAGGCAAGTACCAACGCAACTTTTCTAAGTTTGTATGTACTTTCTAAGTATATCCTGCAATGACACCAATGACTGTGTTTCGGATGGCACGTTAAACTGTAAGTCCCGGCTATCCTTGAACATCCTTGGCAGTCGTTACGGGTAGTCAAAAGTCAGTAAGTCTCACACCAGTCTAACCAAGGGGTATTGGGTTGCCCGGGTAACTGGGTTGAGGAGGTCAGATAGGCAGACGTAAAGTACTGGTACTCGGCTGAATCCGGTTAGACTGGAAGCCGACCCCAACATAGTTGGGAAAAAAGGCTCGAAAGATGATGATGATGAGGAACTATGGCACCTGCCGATGACAATGTATAAAATACATGTTACAATGGCAGGTGGAGACTCGCCACCTCACTTACTGGGCCCCCGGGAATCAGTTGCTAAATCGCAACAAGAGGGCAACAGGTACATGAGCGGCTGAAGGGTGAGGATACCTCGGCGGACTTTAAACGCAGATCACGCACTCCCTGTGGGTCCAGCATCACCGGCCCACTCGCCACTTACCACGAGGCACCTACCCTCCGGGCAGGGCTGCTAACCCTGCTCTAGCGACTCCACTCTGGTCGGCCAATGAAGGCAAGCCAAGAGGCGGGAGACCTTCACTCCAGCAGGCCGGAGATGGGGGACAGTATACTCTCCCCGGAGCACTCGGATATATAGCCCCGCGGGGTCGCTACTCCCCGTCATCCACCTCAGATGCCCTATGGGGCTTATTAGATATTATTATTATTGAGTTTGAACGGTTAGTTGTACCTAATCATATTTTATTTTTTGATTGATACCTTTAAGACAGTAGACAGTTTAAACTGTCTATAGAGATTTTTGCAAATGGTACTTAGCATGCGCTGAGCAGTTCAGAAGTTTTGATGAATGACGACCTTACCTACATATCTATGAATGTTAGTAATTATTTCGCGATAAGCTATATAAATGAATGTGGCTTTTATTTTTTGTGAATACTAATTATTTTATTTTACAATTTAAATATTTTAAAAGTAATTATTTTACTCGTGCTACATATGCACATGACTGCATCGTTATTATGATTTAAAAATATAACATACTAGCTTCTGCCAGCGGTTTCACCCGCATCCCGTGGGAACTACTTCCCGTACCGGGATAAAAAGTAGCCTATAGCCTTCCTCGATACATGGGCTATTTAACACTGAAAGAAATATTCAAATCGGACCAGTAGTTCCTGAGATGAGCGCGTTCAAACAAACAAACTCTTCAGCTTTATAATATTAGTATAGTTATCGGCACGAATCTTGAGCTCTGACCTACTCCTGCGCAGAAGTATTTATTGGGTATGAAGTGAGGCGCGAGGACGGGCTAAAGCGGTGATTGGCCCGCAGTGCATCGCGTCATAGCGGTCACTCGGGATTGGTTCTTTGCTAATAAATCACTTCTGCGCAAATGTAGGTCAGAGCTCAAAATTCGTGCCGATAACTATATAGATATTTTATACATAGACTGGTTTTGTGATTCCAAGCGTTTGATAGATAGGAATATAAATATAAAATGCAACCATGTATCTGTTTTATTGAATACCTGCTCTTCTAACAGATTATGACCTGCTATTCTAAATAGGAATTTGGTTTTTTATCTATCTAACTACCTGATGTTTCAAAAGCACAAGTATGCTTAACAAATTCTAGCTCAAAAAAAATGTACATAACTTGAACCTTATGTTCAAGAGCAGAGAGTTTACATTAGCATTAAAAGTTGACGAGTACTGGGATAATTTGACGAGTATCCGTACAAATCAGACGACTATTGGTACAAATCGCCCTTTTTTTACTTTTGCCTTAATAAGTATATAAACCCATCAAAATGATTAAAAAAACATTAGTTAATTAGAATAATGAATAAATACTCTATCACGTCATGCAAAAATTTTCATTTTCTATTGAATATTTAACACACAGTAGCGCTTCAAAGTCAGTGATTTCCGAAATTCGACGACTATTGGTACGTTTACCTTACGCTATACCTACCTAAATCAAGAAAATTCTTAATGCTCTTATTAGTTGGGTTGTGGTTTAAACATCTATCCATACCCATAAATTGGAGTAAAGAGGATCTGAATATACCTAGGTACCGAAAAAAATACATGGAATCTAGAAATATGGTGCAAGGTGCAATAGATACTAAACTAATTGACCTAGTTCCCAGGAACAATCAACATTAGGTAGTCCGGAGACTACAATTCTATATTCTTGTACAAAAGATCTTATGGATACTGCCCGTCTATTAGGAAATTGGTAACCTACGCGAATCCATAGGTAAACACTAGATACATTATGAACACAATGCAGCATTTAGTATCAATCTAGCATACAGTAACATATGACGTTTATTTCTTAGGTGTGTGAGCGTTTACGACGCCTTCCGACGTTGTGGTACCTGCGCAATAATGACGTTCACAGTTCAACGGAAAACTATAAAATGCATACATGGACGTTTTCCAGCGCGCCGCGGGTGATGAGGAGCGAGGCGCGGGGGCGCGGGGGGACCCGCCCCGTCGACACACTTTCTGAAGGGCTCTAAAACTCCGGCTTTTGTGGCCACCTTTATGACCATCTATTCGTAGACCTTTTGATTTATTTAGCTGTTAAGACTAGCGTTTGAAGGCAAAATAGCTTTTATATGGCTTTTAAAAAGCTGTATTAGAAATACCCATTTTTGACAAAGTAAGTAGGTCCCGTTTAGGTTTGATCCTTTTCGAGGTCAGCTCGAATAGGGCGAGGTTGACTGTAATAGAATTAAACTGCACAATGTCGCAGTAACATGCTGTCATAAAACTCTGAACACTGCCAAACCAGGGATTTTCCGTTTGGCCGCAGTCCATCCTAATCGCTTGCGGTACTGAATGCACTAGCATGCCAGCTAGGATGCATTACACCCGGGTATATTAACTCGGCGTACACTTTATAGCTAACCGACCCTGTACTGTTATCGACCACACTCGCCACAAGGATGATAATCTATGCACATTTGGCATTGTGTTAAATTCAGCAGTGTTTTACCGACAAGTGAATTTTTATTACTATGTAAGTATTTAACTTTTCAATGGTTCGTGAAAATATGGGAAAAGCAAAAGAATTGTATCGTTTAATTTCCTTTGAGAAGACGTTGCATGTGTTTGGCACTAAAAGCCCTGTTAGCTCTTCCAACTAGGTCGCGTGCAAAGCTTTGCTAGGAATCGCCGCAGCGTGGGAATACCTACATCAATCCTTCTCAGAGATACTTAGTGGGACAAGGACTTAACTTTAGCCAAGTAGCTAGAAGCTAATCCATAGTTCAAAAGTGCGGAATCTTCGGGCTTTTTTCTAGGAGGTCACCAAGATGCCGTGGATATTTACCACTGTAATGCCAATGGTCTCTATTGCAGAGATGCAATACTCGCATGTATTGCATCCACCACCACGATTACACAGTATGAATACGAGTGAAGTTAGAATGATATCACGATATTATCAGTGCCTATGGAGGTTTGTCTGGAGCGAACGTTTCGAAGATTATCGGCATTTCGGTATTCCGCATGATACCCCAGTTCGTAATCTTTATCTGAAAGCAAAAACCTTATCTTCGTATACTTACTACGTACGTGGGAGTGCCGCCTCGGCGACTAAGCGGTGGAATTACCGAAGTATTCGTTTGATGGTACAGCTACAGATGTTACTCTACATGACCTGCAAACAAACTGCTTGTTTTCATCAAATTGTTCAATGCTAATTCTTAAGTTTCTGAATCATTCTGCTGCTCAAAGTGCTAAAGCTATAATAAGGAAGTTTTTTACCATCAGAAGTAGTCACTGGTGAACATAAGCAGTATAGGTGCTAGTAAGTGTACTTACATAGTTAATTGTTCGTTTTCATTGCTCACAACATAAAATGCGATGCAGTTACGTTTAAACACCGCTTTGACGAACTACCGTAAGCCGTAGCGATGGTTACATACTGCCTATCACAATGCGTTGAACATAAAGGAGGGAGAGGAAATAGGATAACGGTGTGCGCGGGCGCAGTGCGTCGGCATAGTCAGAGCGCAAGAACTTCTCAATATCGCAAACCGTTCCCCTGTCTGCGACCAACAATGTATCATTAAAACCTCGCCGCGGTGGCAGGCCTGCCCACCCCTGCGCGCGCGCGGCGGGCGCGAGCGGCGCGGCGCGGCGCCGGCTCCGGGGACGTGCCAGCGCGCGCTGGCTGCCCGTAATGGCACTCGATGTCGCCCCGCCCGATGACGCTCCACCGTTCACAACTTTTTGCTATTGCAAATGGAAACTACGGAGACAGTGGGGTGAATCGAGGCCGCTACACCGACGTTACACTACCATCTCAGAAATGATGTCGATTGTCAAGCGCTATTAGAGAACACATCATCGACACTGATGAACTACCAAATCTACGGATAATAACTGCTTCAGCGAAAGGTCAAGCAGTGTGGCTTTACGTAATGCCCATGTATAAATAAACACTAACAGAGCCTAATAATATCTCGTCTCAGTTTTAATTATTGCATCCATAACATTTTAAGTTTGAGGCAAACGTACTAATAATGGATTGTAGAGGAAAGTAAAATATTATTATGCTACAAAAGCTTAGATAACTATGCGATTGTTATGTCGACTAGTAAAAAATCTCACAATCTTTTTCCTTAAAGTAGAGTTTATCGATAAACTACAGTTACAAGGAAAAAATAACTAAGTTGGCACGTATAAAACTTCCGGTTGCGCTCTTGAATATTTCTATAAGACGTCTAACAATAAAAGTAGCGCAGAAGTATATTAAAGCAATCGGCACTCTGCACGGCAGAGTAGTAGGTATTGATTAAGGCCGCTATGGACGTGCTCCTCGGCAGAGCCAAAATAATTTAGAGATAGAAAGAACAGGTACAGGTGGTGTTGGAAAGTCCACACAACAACCTGTCTTTGGAGACTCAATTTAAAAAGTAATAAAGAAGCTCCGACTATTATAATGTAGATGATTACGGAACTAATGAAGTTTGTTTCAGGTTAACAAAAAACTTACATTGTGTGTTGAATGGTCCATAATTCGATTTTGTTTGTCCTAGTTATCACATTTTCCCACTCTCCTTCGAAGCAATGAAAGATGAGGAAGGCTCAACGATGTTAAGAGTTTGGTGCAACACGAACGAGACGTATTGCAAGGCGTGGTTTTGAAAGAGCTTCGAAATTGGATACTGCCAGAAAGCAAATAGAAAAGTCATGATTATATCGAAGTAGCCAACTACAGGTATATTGAAATTTAACTAGCGCTGGCAAAAAATCTGGAATATTTTAAGACGTCTTTTAGACTGCTGTGGTCAACTGTTTGATTAGAAGAGAACAAACATGAGGTAGTTATTTATTTCTTGTTATAAACGCAGGTTGCTATGAATATGTACATACGCCCATTTCACTGAGTTTTTATGTAATCGTTCTGCTGTATTTTTTTTTCATTCTTATTACTAACGATGCAAACCCTAAGTGGAGGGAGACATTTTAGGCGTTAATTAATTATTGGCAGAAATGTTATAGAGATAGTATAGTATCTAATAGGTCTATCGATCGTGAGTTTATAACTAGATCTACGTTTATATTTCAGGTAAGTAACCCCTAGGGGTTCTAATAGAACAGCGTGCGTCATAGACAAGGGAGATGAACAAACTCATCGCTATAGAACACGGAGTGTAAAGCTCACAACATTTAATAAGTTAAACATCGCCTTTCTAATTGTTTAGTACAAAGGTACACTCGTAAAGGCTTTGTCAACAAACATTAAAAGGTAGGAGAAAGGAGTCACTTCATACGAACTAAGAAAACTTGCAAGTGTTTATCTTTCCTACTGCTACGTCAGGCATAAATTATGTGTTATCAAATGACAGAACATAAAGACTGGCCTTGAACTAGAGTTCTAGCCGTCTAATACTAGTGTCTATAATATTGTAGTTATAACATTTATATTGACAGGTTTTGGAGCGGTGACCGGCGTGGACAGAGCAGAGCCACGGAAACACGGAATGCACCGCCGCTTGCGCAACCGAGCCTGCCCACTAACGTGTTGTTGCTCGGGGAAGACATAAAAAGAAATATTTTATTAGTGACTACACCGGTACCACTAAAAGTCTTGGGACTTACGTACATTAGAGCGGCGTGGGCGCAAATGAAATCCATCATTTAAATTAAATGCCTCCTCATCGTAAAGCGCAAAACGGGATGTACACAAGTTTATTAATCGATTCTTTAGCATTGTGTTATTAATTAACTTTGTACGGTACCTCGGTCTTTTAGAAAGGGGTAATCTGTGCATAATAATCTTATTCATACGGCAGGGTATTTCACTAACGGAACTCGCGTAAGTGTAGAAAATATTGGCTGCTGTTGGTTTCACCAGGATGAAAGCAGACAGAAGGATTTCATTTAATGTCTATTCAGCTGTAAGTGATATAAAGAACCTATTTAATAGAGGCTTTTCGCTTCTAATATAATGAATTATTTCTAAAACTTGTGATGATTAATCTAGTCAGTGTTTGTGGTAAAGGATTTTCAGATAGGATTGAATTTGAATGTCTTTAACTGCACTTGAGCGTTTGCTGAAAAAGAAATCTGCATTAATTTTATTTATAAGATCTGATAGATAGATATACGTACTTACTGCTATTGGTTTTGCTACTTGTTTGCAAAATCACCCCTCACAGATCAGGAAATAAATGTGCAGCTAAGGATGTAACCTAAAAATATGCGTATTTCTAGAAATTGCAAGTTTCTACAAACGATATCAAATCAGAACTGTGACCGAGGCGTGTAATCCTTGCACGTCACCGTCATGGCCACGGCCCGTTGTCGCCGTGCACTCCTGCGCACCTCTACTTATAACTATACCTAATTGTGATTTTACACTTAGGTAACCAGTAGGTACGTAGTTTGTTATATTCAAAGTGCATTTTTCAGGATTAAGGAAATGACAACGATAATCTAAAAATTATGTAGTTATTGTTCTTCTAATAATGCTCGGCAATTTTCCACAACCGCCATCTAATGAAATCTGTAGTGTGACGGAGGCGTGCCCGCCGTCAGGGCCACGGGCCGCTGCCCGCGCGCACTCCTGCGCAAGCACGCCGCCCGTGTAGCATAGCGTAGCACACTGTGTAAAACCTTCGAGCTGTACTCGCTTACATAAATTCTAGAAAAGTAAATATGTCTCTTTGTATGTAACTTTTACACATTTTTTTATTCGGTTATTTCTTAAATTCTTCAACACACACTTGAGAAATCAGTGTGATCCTTCATCACATTTTCGTCACACGTCTGTGATTTTTTGAGGGTAACGATGATTATGAGAGGGGTCCGTCATTCTCCCACAGTTCACCGATAATGGAGCGAGTCTCATGAACCATGTCACAGGGGTTGATGGAGCTCCACAACATGATAAGATATATCTGTATAAGTCAGGAAAGGCCTACCGCGCGGTATTACGGCTTAATACTCGTAATACAGTGTGGTCGATAACCTCAATGTGAACTTTGTTAAAATTTGATAAATGGCAAGGATAACGTCAATCAATGAAATGTTTATATTTCGCTTTAATTAGCACTTTAACAATTTTTAAACATAACGTTTTGCGTTCATAAATTATTGTCTCATAGCCGTTGTGACGAAGGTCGTGAATGAGCTTCATCGAGGTTACGGGTCCTACCGGCGCGGGCGCGTGTAGATGTGCCAGTAATTATCGTGAGACATCAATCATTACTACTCCACCGACTCACACACATGCACTTGTAGCTATCCGTTCATTGGAAATATGGTTTTTATTCGAGAATCTATGGTTTTGTAACAAAACCAGTTAAAGCTCAGAAACAACACTTTTATTTCTACGTCTTCAATTCTAGCAAGAATAGTATAATAATACAATGAAATTACAAAAGAATTCAAGGCATTGTATAAAAGCATTATAGAATTTATAGAAGACATCAATAAAATACTGTGTCGCAGGCGAGCATAGGCACACACAATAGAATTAAAGCTGTGCAGGTACTTGTAATAGCAGTGTGTTGGAGTTTGGTACGTTTACCGACGTATTAGCGAAGATGTCCAAATTTCCTCGATGACTACATTTAGGAGCACGAATTGTGAAGGCATGTGAAACAGGCACACTAAAGTATCTATTCACCGGTGTTAAATACTGTTGGCAGAACATAGAAATGAAACAAATTCTACATGAAGTAAGATATATACTTAGTTGTTTACTTCAAGAGGATATAATTCTGCCAACAGGTATTTTTCTTTTGACTTAGCAAAATCAACCGCACCTTTAGGTGAGATTTATCTCGATTATTCTCAATCTGTATATTTGTGCTGCCGATGATATTAAACGTTTTCGCAGTAGGTAACATTAGCGTGTTAGAACACAGCTAGCAATTGGAAAACACTAGTGTTCGCAGGATGCGTGAAGGTCGTACCCGCCCACGTTGCCTTTCCGATGACTAGGCGATCGCTACCTGTGTTCGCTAGGCGTCTTTATTATACTAATTACGGCCTAATGAACGTAAGGCTCACTTATTATTTCCTGAACGTAATTGTCCCTTAGCACTCGCGAAGTCATAGCGCAGTTCCGCTGACGAAGGGGAGGAATTGAACACTGATTGCTGAGTTTAATTGTTTCATTTTGTTATGGGAAAATTGCTTATTTAACCTACCTCTCATATGTAGACAGTGTCTAATATATTCTTGAAGATATTTAATCTTCTCCTACCTTCCGAATAATGTAAGACAGAATGAAATTTTTTAGTCAAGTAGTTTGAAATCCTTAGAACAAGTCTTCTTATTTAAAAACAACGAAGTTTTTACGAGTGTCTCATCGATTGAAGGTCATTTTACATATAAAGGAGATAAAGACATTTTTATGTAATAGGCAATCTTGTAACAGTAGCGATAAGTAGGTAGCAAATGTTTTGATAAATTATAAAAATACCCAACAAACAAAAAATCCTCTCATAGTGGCTAATAATGCCAAAAATAAATATCTTATAACAGCCGTATTAACGCTAATAAGGGTGCGTTTGGGCACAAATTACAAGAACAATAACCTCAAACCCCCCTTATATTTGCTTTATTGACAGCTTCTTTTTCTTATATGTACTTTTTTATAGCAAGCGATAAGGGAGTCAAACTAATAAAAGCAAAAGGATTTGCTCTTAAAAAGCCAACCAACCTTATACATGTTTTATAATGGCGAGCAACAAGGGAGTAAAACTTATAGCGGCAGGACAAATTCTATTTTAAAGCTATTCGCCTTAAAATCAGTGTTTGAGTTTCTGCAAGAAGTGTTTTGTTGAGTAATTTTTCACAGTTTGGCAGCGTCAACGAGTATTTCAAAGAAAACAAGAACCATGATTAATTTCATTCTTTTTTAGTGTACCTGAATCCGAGAGTATATTGTGTTTGTTTATTGAGAAAACTGTGTGGGAATTCAAACGTATGATAAAATGTGGTACAAAAAGTGTAATTATATCAACGCGCCCTTGAATTTGGGTAGTTTTCACGTAAAATGTGAATAATTATTAAGGCGTGTTTTTTATAACGCTTTTACAAGGGTAATATCATTCTCACAACGTCTATTAGAAATCTATAAGATTATAAGCTCTGTAATGGCAACATTTATTCCATCTGCTATCGCCATTTTATCTACCGTTAGGGTTCCTTTCATAATTCCGTAGCTGTATTAATATTAGCTATAATACATTTCAGGTATTATCACAATGGTCGTATTTACGGAGAAGATCTCACTGTCCAAAACAAGAGATGGCCATGGAATTTGACACATTTTATCGTACGAAGAAAATGTTTTCATTGCAAATATCAGACTTTGTCAAGCATACCTTCACACTTTGTGATTGGGCGTGAAAAAATAGAAGTTTTGCTACTATTCACTTTCTTGTTTTGTCAAAATTGTAAAGAGTATTTGATTTATGATCTTTATTGAAGATGAATGTGAATATTGTAATCCATAATTTTATTACACATTTCTCAATAGTAATAAAAAATTTCAATACCTAGGCAATGAAAAATAATTATTACTAGGTCAGTGTATGCAGTGGGACAGCATAGGCTAATTAAAAAAAAAAGTGTAAATAAATAGATATTTTAATAAATAGATTGTAATATTTTTAATAGATCACTCAAAGCCATTGTGAAATATTATTTTTTACTGCCCAGTTTTTGACATCACCACCGATATCCATCTTATTCAACTCAAATTTAGTTGAAAATTTATGTCTTCTTCACTACCACCACCGTTATATTCTTCTTGACTGATTTCCTGTACTTCATTGTCATCTTCCATAAAATCATTGACGGAACCCTCAAGTGATTTGTTGGTATCGGGTTTATGACTATAAGTATAAGTATTTAATGACTATGTAAGTGATTATGGATTGCGTTCATTCTTGTAAAGACCATATAAAATGCAGAATATTGTTTGTTGGGCAGACATCTTATGAAATGCTCCTATGAGTTTAAAAGCATCATAGTTAGCTTATGCATTACTATTATAAGAACAGTTAGCCAAATGAAAAGCTTTTATAGGGTTTTGAATATTATAAGGCTTAAAAGCATTGTAAATGCGCTTATGAGAATAACACATTTTCAATCCTTATTATAATCATGTAATTTGGACTTGTTATGGTTAACCCAACCAAATTATAAGAGTAAAGGTAATATTAGGCAAATCTTCTTATATTGTGCCATAATAAGGAACATTGACATAATGAAAGCGATTTTAAAGCAACTATAAGAAATTAGACCTTAAACATATAATTTTATAAGAGTAGCTTGTTTGTTGGGTAGGTACAAAATGCCTAGTGGTGAATTTTTGAGTTCTACTTGATATGAACATGTAAATGGCACCCAAGCAAAATGACTTTTAAATTAGAAACCGATGATCAGTTTGTGTACTTATAATCTCGGTTGAGCCGGCCGCACAGATAATAGCCATGATTGTCCAACGCAGAAAAAAACGACCTATAACCTCATTTTTTCCTAAAAATCTAAAGATCGTTGTAATTTATAAGAAACTGGCAGCTATTGCGAGAATATTACAACTACCTACTTATTGATGACCAGAGGAGAACAGGTTCAAAATAATGTTTAACTTATGCTTAATTTTTAAAGTTCAACTTCTATGCTGTTAGCCAAAATTTAAATTTTGATGTTTTTTAATAAGTAACATACGATAAATAATGCGAGCTATTAAAAAAAATGTATGGTGATTACGAAGATCTAAATTGATGTATTGAAATCATAGTGAAATGTGGTCGACCACCACTAACACAACAAATTGTGTCTGTTGTGAGAGCACCTAATTGTCGCGCATTAACAAGATGGTGTCCTCAATAGCGAGCGAGCGCGCCACCCCTAAGGATGCCCATTTCCTTGTAGCTGATTACGGCTCACGGACTAAAAAAGTACAATCATAGTGCTCTCCGGCGCGGAACGCACTGTCCTCATTTGAATACAAACGCAATGCGCGTGCGCACACACCCTTAACTGTACACAGACCCAACGCGACGGACCAATGACGACTCTAAAGTCAACGACCATCAGTTCCAAATCGCTCAGCGGCTCCACCATCGTGCCCTCTTTTCAAAGTCGAAAGAAGAGGGACTCTCGCGTGCGAGAACGGGAGGGCGCTATGCTTGACGAGGACGGAGGACGTTAAGGGCATTCACCCCGTACCCCGTGGGTTGCGACTAGCGGCTCTACAAATGATGTACAAGCACATAGATGCCTTTCTCTATTTAGGTGCGCACGAGTTTCGAAATAGTGGCCGTGGAACTTTTTGTTGGGAGGTGGATCCTGTTTGGGTTGCGTCAGCGCATGGCGATAAGTTCGGCTATTGCTGCGGCTAGAATGTCCGCGGCACAGGTGTGCGCCCGCGCCGCGCCGCGCCGTCACCCACCGACACCCGACACAACCTTTCAAAATGACCATCTCCGCGACGTTACACACTTATCACTTGTCTTCATAATCACTAGTAGTGGGGCATGAACGCTTAGGTGCTTATGAGTTAGTTATCAAACACACAGCTATTTATAGCCATCAACTTTTAATCAAGCGTAGAGTAAAAAAGCTAAGAAACTAAATTGCTCATTAAGTTTCAGGTGCAACCCCAACTCATTAAAATTCATCGAAAACAATTGAGTTGTTAATAAAACCCCTAAAAAACCTCACTTGTATCGTCTCTCATAGGGGATTATATCAATCTTCAAGTTATTGAAATATTATACGCAGCCAATTGGCTAACCGATTAAAGTTTAAGTAATCAAGCTGCATCTACAGTGAATATCAAAGTTATCTACATTAATGTTATTGCAATATTGATTGGATCCATAACATTGATATTTATCGAGGCTAATGAAGCCTCCGAATGAGGCCCTTACAAACGGGATCGCATCCACAAATCTAGTCATTTATAAACAAGCCATATATGTAGTTATTTATGGCCCCCCTCCATTAATATGTATATTTTGACACCAGAGCTATTGGGAGCTTATTACTTAATTATCTTGGTATATTTTAAACTTAGTTACTTAGGTAATCAATAATTTTTGGTTTTGTCACTAAATAGGAATGCGAGCTAATACGAGCCACTGTGCAATTTTTCTTAAGTATCATTTTTATATATGTAACTATATATTTGAAAATATTTTATTTTGAATTTAAAGATATTCGTCTATCTACAGACCGAACACTTGGCCACTTACCTGAAATACTTAATTTAACTTTAATGACTTAACAACAAACAATTTTCACCACATAATCCCCAAATATTTGTTCTACGTGTAAATAGACAAGGACTTAGTTGTATGTCCTCACTTGAAACAATATGAGCGATGTTAGGTCATTCTTACACAGGTGAATTGTCTAAGACTAACATACATAGTTCAGCGTACCTTGTTGAAAGGATTTGTCACTTATTTTACCAAATAGGTTGCAATGCAAAACCATTCAGACCACCAAACAATATCCGATACAATGGAATTAAGTATATTCAATCTTGGAGAACTATGATCGGCGAAGTGATGAAAACGTATTGCACTCAAAAGCCAACCATTTTCCCAGGCACGTGTTTAACAACTTAAAGTTACCAGTGACTAATTGTGTTATCCCGGTATTGATCGAAACCCCCAAAATGACGCGAAAAATTGCATGCATTTGTAAATTCTGCAACATCCATGTTCTATTCGCAGCTACCGCCTGCCTACGTTAGATGTATCTAGGTATGGATATGGATTTTCATGTAGGTAGTTTTCCATGGCTATTATCGATCGGCGCAGATAACTAGCTGGTGTCCTGGCCGGGGGTGGGCTACATCCACCCACCCCCCTCCCGCCGATGTGTCGATAGAGCCCGCATCATGCACCGCCGCTAATTGTTGGGAGACTACACTGCGCTGTGTATATCATTGTCTGGAGTTAAATCAATAGGGTTCGCGCTCTGCAACTGTTCTGTTGTTGCACTTTGTTATCTGTATTCCGGTTTTTTACAGGTATACTTTTAATTTATGAAAATTGATTAAACTACTAGTTTTTTCTGATATGATCTGTATTACAATATGTGGCCACTTCGTTATATTTCCTGTAATTATGCTAGAAACAAACCACTAAAAGTAAGGTAGTTCAGTTGCAACAAAAAACAAATGAACATAATAAGCTATTGCGCCGTGGACTGACCAGCGTTCCTCCGAAGTCCGAAATAAGAGAAATAAAAGTCGAACAAAAAGTGAGCCGGTCATCCCCCTCTGGACGGCGGCAAAAAGTACAAAAGTGTGCCACCTCCCGCCGTTCCCAGGAATGCTTTACGTCCCCTTCCCTCTGAGGGACGGGCGCGACTCCATCTCGTGGGAGAGTTTTCATGATCAGCCATGCCTTTTAAACTTTTTGTCTTTGCTACTTTGTTTTCTTAAAAATCGAAAGATACATGCTGAGGGTTGCATGTTGAGGAATAGATATTTTGCCAAAGAAAAATTGTTAAACTGATTGAAGGCAAATAGTTACTCTGTTATTTGAAGGAGATTAGATGCGATATATGTACTTTAGTTATTCATCTGCATGCAACAGAGATACTAGGTACCTAATTATTTATTGTAATAGAAAAGTACCAACAACAGGAAATAGTTTAACATAATAACATCCTAAATCCGTGTCGCTTGCCATGTAAAATGTTCATTACTCAAAAACGTAATTTATGTTTCCTGCATAGAGTTCACGATTTGTTTGGCAAGTTCAGAATTCGACCGGCAATGTTTAGAATTAGTTTCATTGTTATGTCGGGTATTGGAGCAACTAAAAGTTATGAATGAACGCACTCCCCTGCCTGTGGATCTGTCGCGTGACATGTCGTGACCGAACTCGCGGGAAACCGCACCATATGCATTAGCTGCGCTGGATGAGACATGAAAGTTCCTTTCATCTTTGGCAAATAGCAATTTGGCAAATGAAAAGGATTGCTGAAAGTTTCCGCAAGCCTTCGTCGATATTTGGAAGAAACAATTGAAACTGTAACTCACGATTGGATCACATTGATTCAGAATTTACGAAAATTCAGAATTATGGAAATATTTCAATATGTTGCCAGATGACCGGGATACCGTACCAAATCCAAATGCATTTAATAAATAGTTTGTTACTCAATCTTATATTGGCGGCCCTGTCATTTCCAGCATACTTTCTCTAGATTAGTGGCAAAGTGTGGAAACCACGAGCACTTGTCGTTTGACACGGAGCCCCGCGATAAGTGGCGAGGGGCTCTAGCCACAGGTTATTAAACCGGCCCGGGGGAGTGTTTGTTTTGTTTTTATATAAATAGCGATAAACATTCAGGCCATATCGCGCTCCGTGTGATTAAGGGAGGCTTACGCGCCTGAAGCGCGAATGGAAAGTCGGAGGGGAAATGTTACAACAATAAAATTAAACATTTACCCTCAATTTATTTATTTATAAACAGATTACGTTATTTTTTATAACTTAATCTGTTTATAACCTAAAATTACCTATCAAAATCTGTGGGATGGTTATTACTAAAAGACAATTATATAAAGTACAATGTAAATTCATTTCAACTGTGTCTTTGATAATATGTTTTCTTTGCATCAAGAGCTTACCTAAAATTATACAAACTTAGAAGTTGACTTTTTTGAATTTACAACATATTTTAACATTATCAAAGTCGAAGTTGGACATTTTCCTTTTCAAGTAAGTAATATCTGTACAAATTATTTTTAAAATATTCTTTTACTTATGTTTATCCTTCTGATGTTAGCAGGCGAACCATATTAGCTACGTGGAAATGGTGTTTTTACAAAGTTTTCAGAGTAAACGTGGCGAAATTACCATTCGTAAAATCGGTTGCCGAAACTGGTACTTAAACCCTTAGAATTAAATTGTGGGATGTACTCATGTCCTGATAAAATATTTTTTCACGGCTTACGGAATTTTAATCTGCAGATGCTTATTTACCGTGACGGCAAAGGAAGCATTTAGCAAACAGTTAGCAGACATGAGCCAATCTACGTTGCGATATTTTCTGTATTTTAACTTGATTAAGCTTTTAAAAACTAAATAAAAAGCGATAGGTCGATAACTTCTTCTTCGTCGCGAAAATTAATTAGATTTTCTTTTTCACCTAATATGTATGGATGTACCAAGTTGGTCTTACAAGTGGCGGAAAAGTTTGTAAGGCAACTCTAGTCTTGCAGTCGTAGCTCTAGGTTTTCAACGTTAGCTGAAGCCTTGACTGAAAACCAAATCAAAGCGCACCTAAACCTAATTATAATTTAATCATGTTGCATTTCCAGAAAAAAAAGCAATTCGGAAATCTTCATCTGCAAGCTCACAAAACGCAGCCGAAAGTAGCAGTGGTGACAGTTTGAACAAAATTTGGTAGGTACTGAAATGAAAAACATATTGGTGGTTGTTCCTTAAATTCCTATACATACATTTATGTAGGAAGCTATGCATGTCAACACAGTAATCACTTAAATAACCAATTTTCCGCTCCGGCGATTGCCTTTTTAGTAATTGTTACGATTGAAATAATAAAACCATTGATAGAAACAAACTACCCTCATGGTTCACCCTCTCAAAACTTTTTTCAAATTTGAATGAATTAATATCGTCTTTATGAAAATACTAATAAGGTTGATATTTGTGTGCCCTGTGTATGTTGTACTGGTAAGTGTTAGGATTGTAATGCAGTAAATTCAGTTGAATTTGACACGATGGAGTGGGTGCAGCGTCCTGGCATGCGGGTGGGGTGAGACTGCGTTTTGTTTTTTATTGTTCATTTACCGGACGATTCGGTCGAAGGGTGCATTTTTATTTTTTGTTCTTCTTTTACTATCTTAGTCCTTTTTTTAAGTCTGTCTGGATTAAGTTATTTCGTTAGGTCGAGGTATTGGATTTCTTGATTTGTATTTAGTGAAAAAGCACTAATAGGTATATTTACCTTTCTGCAGTTTATTCAAGTTTATGTACGTATCTAGCTCGGTATACTTTTGTCTGCGTTAAAAACTGAACAAACTTATGATCGAAGGACGACGAGAAACTATCACACTTTATTACATTTTCTTTACCACCAACCTTCTGCGATTTTTTTTTTCTTTTGTATCAAAATACCCCTGCCAATTAACATAATGATGCACTTGACGTTCCGAAGCACGCGGTTACAACGTTTAACATGTTTAATATCGAAGGGTGCCTCCATGGGAGAGTGACTCGTACCATACGCTCTGGTACCCTCACTGGAATTATTTTAAGGGAAGCGAGGGTTGCTCCATGATTTAATTAAGGAAATGGACGTAATTTGAACAATTGTTGCTGTTACATCGACCAGGACGAAACCACGTGTGATCACGATAAATACTACAAATACCCTGTGGTTTAAGAAAGCAAATACTTCATTAAAACTTCTTCGTAAGCTCCTTACAGTACCTGCTGGAGGATAAGCAACGATATGTAAGGGAATGTACGAATAAAACTTATTCAAAAAGGTCTTTCAATGATTGCGTTGCACTGGTTCGACTAATCTAAAAACGTTTAAATTATTCTACCAATTGACTCTAAGGGTAACAGGGTGCTTGAAACATTCCGTTTAATATTCAAAGTATTCAAACCTCATTTGCTATCACGTACTCTGAGATTGGTATTCACATTTTAACCTAATATAAATGAGCAACAACATATTTCATATTGAAATGTCTTTTCAATGAGTTTCAAGTAGGTTACTCTTAAAGATTGCTTTAATATTTAAAACGAATTGCTATATTACCATGTTACGGGACAAAAATATCAACTTATTGAAATATGGATACTTTACAATATTTTGGGACTAAACCTTTATATCCCACATGATAGGATGCCCATTATCTATGTGCATAATCTTTTGGTACCGTTTACAATTGGGGCAAAAAGTATAAATATTAAGTAAGGATGTCACTTTGTGATAACCCCTTAAATTATACATATCACGCAGGTACCCACACTATACTTAGTTGGAATCTGATAAATTAAGTACCTACTTATATTTTTAACGGAACCAATGACCAAGTTCTATTTTCGGGGTGGTTTATCTAATGTTTCTGTCTGTACTCTCATTATTTCGTTTAAAACGAGTTGGTCCGACTCTGTTGTACCTGCGAGCGAGCCCTCTCAAACTTAGAAGGCATTTCAAAACAAAGAAATGGAGTCCTTGCCCTCTCCGAGTAGCCCTCAGCGTGCCTCACAAAGGGCTGTGATTGCGAGGACAGGGGGGGGGGACACGGGTGAATGACCGCGCGCCGGGGTGGCCGCCCCCTGCGTACGCGCACGGTTGGCCGACGGTCTGTAACGTCCCTCATTCCTACAGTATTTTATTAAAATCTAGAGTTCCGGTCGCATAAATCGTAGCTTAAAAATATCCTTAGGGGGCGCAAAACTCTGACTGTATTATACCTACGCAATAACGCAAGTAGCTACAGAAAAAGACAAATGATTTTCTACAGAGGCACTTACAGTATTATGTATTAATACATTTAATTTAATACCCATTACTATTAGTATTTCGTATTAAAAAAGGATGTAGGAAAAGCATTGCTTGATTTTCCTGAAAAAAATCATTCCGAATTATGCACTAATGGTGTAATAATTTAGTAAAACTAAAATAATTTTTGAACTAAATTCATGTAAAGGCCTAATATGTATACAAATCAATATTTTGCCCGATTAATTACTAACTGAACGCCATAACTTTTTAACAGTCTTCGGAGAAAACACACCGATTTACATTAGGCTCTAAGTATTCGGCGTTAAAGCTTTGGCGAAAGAATTCTTAAATTCTTAAATAAATGTCAGTCAATCACTAGAGGTTTTAAATAAATAACTGTTGCACTCTTATTCTTGATAATAAATTGATTATTATTACGTATTGCCTATAAAATTATGTTGAATTCTACTATATTGGGGTAATATTGCAAACCTGCGCCCGGGAAGTGAATCCCAAGTTATAGTGACAAAGCCACAACCTCAGAAGTATCCACGATATATTAAAACAGCGCACGTTTGTCGTACAGCAAGTAATTACGTAGAACATAGTGAGTGTATTTCCATTATCGAGAGTTACTGCTTGCAATTGTGAGATAAGGAAACCGTAATGCAGTGAGTTTATGTCCAGCACCGAAGGCAACGTCTAACCTTACGTAACGATGTCTTCATTGCTAACGTTGCATACATCTAATATTCGTAAATAATCTAGGATTCTAGGTACCATTTAAAGTATCAGTTACAGTTGCTAAGAATGTCGGTAGAACATTTTAAAAGTTTACATTAGCCTCGTAATTTTACAATTTTCTCCGATTTTTAGGACTGTTTTCCTTCAAGCAACACTTCATATTTCTGACGTTGTTATGACCGTCTTTTCCTTTTTACGAAAATTAACTACTCTCCCCAATTTGCTCTCGTACCTCCCATATTTGTGCTTGATCTCTTTGTATATTACAAGAACGTCAAAAACTGATGAGCAGTGATTGCGTGTTGACAGTCGGTAGATTCGACCCCCACCTGTTGCGTCCCCTCGGCGGAAGCAGGGAATTTGCATCACAATCGAACGTACCCCACGTCGCATCGCAGTAGACTGACCCCAATCGTAATCTCTGTACCGTAAATGTTCATTTCCGGTGGTATTTTCAGGTGTAGGTGGTTTATGAACATTTCGTCAGGTCAACTAAATTGACTCGTCAGCTATTAGGTACTGATTTTAATACGTTTTAATATTTAACAGGGAAAAACGGATTTTCTAATGTATTGAGGTTTTAAGTACCTTTATAATATGTACCTACCTTAACGCGAAAGTTATTTTAATTTCATAACTGCTTCTTGCAAAGCATTAAGCATTTCTAATCGCTGAGGACATTCATGAAAATTCTTTTCCGACAATGAAAATCTTAATATAAGTAATATAAGTTTTGAAATCAATAGGTAGCATGCATTAGAATAACACAGGTACTTACTTAGAGCTAGGTAGGTACCTATCTACATACGAACACTCCATGAGGTTAGTAGAGTGGACGGGCGCTTATCGTGGCGAGCGAAGTGGCGCAGACCCTGCCATGACCTTCTGATTATTGTAGGACACGCTCGCCCCTCGCGTCCTGCGTGATCTTTGTTCTATGATTTCTATGTTCTAATGCCAAATGCTTGGCGCCAATGTTGGCGATTGGACCCAACAATGGCGCCATCTATAATGAATCGCACACTCGCAGTGTCCACGTGAGACGCTACTCGCGGACTCACCTACACGACCAACGTATAAAATGTGTGGTAGGTAGTAGTTTTTTTATTCATATTTTTTTATGTAAAAGTTTGAATATAGATTTTATTTGCCTAAAGCGTGTCTAGCTTTTATTTTCGTAAGCACTGAGTCGGTGCTGCCGTTGCATCTTGTCAGTCATCTAGTATCATACCTATTACCATGTTTTTTCACTTAAGTACTTTTAAAATTTAAATTGATATTTCTTTGTCTTCTAATTTTGAAGTTAGAGACATGATTTATTACTTCAGCTTCATAGGCACACATACCAATCAGTGCTACGTAACTTCAATACAGCCAGTGGCGTAGCGTGGGGGGGGCAGGGGGGGCAAATTCCCCGGGCGGCAGCTTTTAGGGGGCGGCAAAATTTACCCAATTAAAAAAAATTGTTCGCAACTACATAAAACTGTCTAACAATAACAAAACATTAAACAAGAAAGTTGAAACTTTTTAAAATTAAAATTAATTATTGTCAGGTACTTAAAACACACGTGACACTACATTTTACGTAATTTTGGTTTTGAGTCTTAAATAAAAAATAATTAAAATTTCGCGCTCGCTTCGCTCGCGTATTCAGTACCTGTATGCGCTTAATTTTGCATTTATCAACAAACAAAAAGTTAAGTACGTTTGGGCTAAATTTTACGTAATATTTGGTTTAAGTCCGATAAAAAATTTCGCGCTCGCTTCGCTCGCGTATTCAGAAACTATATTGTGGCTCTTATTTTTGCATTTGTCAACAGGCAAAACGTCAAGTACGTTTGGGCTATATTTTACGTAATATTTGGTTTAAGTCCGATAAAAATTTCGCGCTCGCTTCGCTCGCGTATTCAAAAATGATATGCCCTTATTTTTGCATCTATCAACAAACAAAAAGTTAAGTACGTTTGGGCTAAATTTTACGTAATATTTGGTTTAAGTCCGATAAAAATTTCGCGCTCGCTTCGCTCGCGTATTCAAAAATGACATGCCCTTATTTTTGCATCTGTCAACAAACAAGAACTTAAATACGTTTGGGCTAAATTTTACGTAATTTTTGTTTAAAGTCCGATAAAAATTTCGCGCTCGCTTCGCTCGCGCATTTGGAAATTTAACACCTTCAAGAATTTAGGTAACAAAGATATAAAAGAAAAGTCTACTTGAGAACCTCTCTCTTCTGCCGGGGCTGCGGGTTGTTCGAAAGAGTTACCGCGGCTCTGGAACATAAAAGGCCTTCGGCGGAACACGACGGTGTTTAGTCAGTAAGAGACTGACACTCCCTCACCGCGCGTAACCCACAGCGGGAAGGGTCATTTGATGATTTTTAACGTCGATACAATAAAAAATCCCTTTTTTTGAAGTCGGTTAAAAATGACAAACGGCCAGTAACACTTGTTAAAAAAAATACACGGGAAGGGGCGGCAAAATCGACAACTGCCCCGGGCGGCAGATACCGACGCTACGCCACTGAATACAGCACTTTTATCACTTAATACATACATATATTACACCACATAAGTTGTTAAAAGAGTAGTTTTAATTTATCAGACAGGTGTTAAATTCTTGAAAATCTTGATATTAACATAAACAAGCCTTGATTTTTTTAATATCGTGATTGTGTAGACACAATCCTATTGATAGAATAGCAAACACATTTTTTATGACCCTGTTTTTTTGGACAAGACACCAAAGCTTAAGGATATTATTTTTGAATAAATTAATTCAACATAAGGCATCCTTTAATGCCATAGATCATTAAGTTAGGTTTAAAAGCTGTCATTGCCTAGTACCTAAACCACATTACACATCCTTTCTTTTGAAGAAATACCTACCACTTACCTATTGAGAGGGCTAGCAGGTAGGTACTTAGTTTGTCATGTAATACCTATGTACCTACGCTAAGCTTTTAATCACCATAATTTTCTACGTTATGAGTTTATGTAAAAATACAGTTTGATTTTAAATTAAGCTCTTATGAGCAGATCACTAAATTCCTGTTTCACCACAAAACAGATTTCAGATCCTGTCTAGTCTTGGACGTGGTATTTTTTTGCAATAATTGAGTACCTATCTACACAAAAGAATAGTAGTCCTAGCATTTTTACTTATTACCTACAATGACAATAATATGCAATTTTCGATATGACATTGGTAATGTCCACGTCACGTTGTGAGTTGGCGGTGCCATCAGCGGTGCCTAGTAATAAAATTTTCCTGCGTTGTGGTGTGTGAGGGAGGCGACGCGGCGGGGCGGGGGTGCGGGGCGCGCGGCTCAAGGCGCAGAGGGCGCGGCGGGCGGTGCGCACCCGCTGGGGCCTCTCGATCACCGCCCGCGCAGCCGCCGATTCGCCTGCAACGACGTGACGCCGTCGTCGCGAGGGCAACTCTCCGGGGGAATTTTCGTAGATCATCTAACGTCACCCCTATCCAAACCCATTGAGATTTAATAAGGTTAGTTTTAAAGTACGAAATCTTCTATTCCATCGCATCGAACCTTTCATCTCCGGCCTATACTCCCTTCGAATCATCTCGAACAGTCCGAGTACCTACCGTGAAGCCCTTTCTCTAATTAAACATTCCTACTTTTACGATATGCGCATCGCTATAATATACCTGCTGAGAAGTAGGAAAAACTAACGGTGCAAAGAATGATGAGTGCGCCTTTCGGATGCACACGTGTGGGACGCGTTTGCGCAAGGTAACTCCCAAAACCGCGGCCGCAGGCGGCCATCGCTGCATCGGGGCCGTGAGCGGACATCAGAGAAAGGTGGAATTCACGCAACTCATGCGATACAATATGACACGGAAATTTAGGCATTTTATCTTCTCATTTCGTATTACTTAACGTTCAAGAAGTTCATCTCGTCCACTAATGACGGTAATAACATGATCAACATGATTCAGGTACCATTAGGAAAATCAAGGGTTAAAACATTGTATTAGGAAGTATATAGGCATGTAGCTAAATTGAATATAATATGTATAAATTTAAAAAGTACAAGCCCTAGTTACTTTTCCAACTAAAATGTGAAAGATTTGGTCGTATACCAAATCAATCCAAAATATTACACATGTCTTAAACTTAAAACGCTACAAAAGTGGCCAGACCACAAAGTAGTTGGGGATATATCACGGGCAGCTTACACGGCGTGGAGCACTCAAGCCCGACTGTTTACACGTGGAGAAGGCTTGCGCAACGCTCGCCTGCCTCCGCGCAGCGCTACTTTCCTTACGGTCACTACCCTTCTTGGAGGGACATTTAACACTTCTTTCAACATCCAGTATTTCCTGTGTTGAATTTGAATAACATCAATCAGATAGAGATTTACTAATTTAATAGAAATACGTTTAAATTACACTGGCTACGAATGACTACGAGAAATTCTGTTTTGTTTAGAAGTTGTAGTAGCCTATGTATAAATTCGATTCGTAGCACGGCTTATAGGATTTGGATGTAATCTTGTGTGCACATAGGACTTTCTAGCAAATACACCTAGCCTAGTGTCCACCTACACACATATATTGGAATGCCTTTCGAAGGTAAAAACTAATCTTCGAAATTATGGAAGTTCGGAAGTCTGTAGCCCAAGCAAAGACATAAAGAAAAGAAAAAAAAAGAAATACGCGATAGTCAAATATACATTTCTATGAATATTGGGGGTGATAATATACACGCCCATAAAGTGAAGGTCACGATTATCATACAATGGCAACGAACCGATCTGTATGTCGGTGCGACGTCGTACGGTGACAGAATCGTTGTTATGCAACTTATTTAAATATACTAAGCTTCTCTTATGCTTCGCTTTTTATACGACCATACAGTTATTTGAATAACTGGTGTGATAATATAGCTTTTAAACGATACATAAGTTCATCTATTTACTTTAAAACCAATATGACCAGTATCCTTATTGAGCTTAATTAAAGCAAGATAAAAACTCCTCTTATAAATAAATAAGGGAGATAGAAATTAAAGATATCACTTAGAATCAGAATGTGTTGTACACCTCATGAGCTTGTGCGCTCATTAAGATCAGCCCAGGGCCTGCAGTCTCGACATAAGATAGCGATTCGATCGCAAACTGACAGTCGCTAAATATTAACGAAAATATTCGCTTGCCATAACGACAGTAACGATAAACGCAAGTCTCGACAGCCGAGATAGCGGGCAACATCGCTAATTATCATGACATATTCGTGTCGGTACGATAGCGAAAACCGTATTCATAGTGCGGTGAATTTGTATTAAAATGTTGCATGTAAAAAAAATCCTTGTATTATAGGGAGAAATGGTAGACAAGATTTGCACAACCAATTTTGTTTCCTTTGACAATTATAAAGAAAATAGATGAACCTTATCATATTAAAACTTTTTGCATCGAACCGTGTAAGTAAAACATACCGTTTTTTAAGAAAACACATATTAAAGATCTTAATAGTTTGCGTACTTGCAATACAGACATAGAACATAAACAAACTGTCAATGTCAAGTTTGTTTGTGCATGAACATTGGTTTGATTTATAATAATAATAAAGGAGAACGGTGTATTCATTACTATTCATGGACGGTGAAGTCATTGAAACAGGCGCAGGCCTGCCGGGTGCCAGCAGCTTGAGCGTCAGGTAAGTACATCTACAACGAGAATTTTTTATTCCTATTCTTGGTACTTACTAAATTGAATACTTTGTATACATCCGAAGTATTCTGTGTTTACATAATGACTACTTTAATGTTTCAGGCGTAAGCGTCTGCGTAGCCCTCGTGTTACACCCGCTCAAATTGATGCACTACTATCAATATTAGAAGCGCGTCCATATTTGCACACGCGGAAATTTACCGGCTTGCAGGGCCGGGAAAATTTCGAAACGGGCTGGAGGGAGGTTGCCGAGGAGCTCAATAATCTCCCTAACGGGTCTAGAAAGACACCAGAGCAGTGGATGACGGTAAGTCTTTTTCAAAGATTGAATTGGTTTTAATTATAAGCATGTACATGCCACGTCAGTTTTTTTTTATTATTTACTTGAGTTAATTATTCTAATTGTAGGTTTGAGAGACTTAAAAGCCGCGCTTGCAGTAAGGCGGCAAAATTAAAAAGAACAAAACGTACCGGCAACCGGCGTCAGCACTGCTCCCCTGACCGAGGCCGAGAGCCGGATAATTTCAATAGTTGGGGCAGATTATTCCTTTGGGACAGACTGCCCGGACGCTATGCCAGAGGAAGATGTAAGTTGTGATTATTGTATTCAATACAATTTAATATTCTCAATCTTTGAATGTTGATAACACTAAAAATACTTTTATTGTTATTTACAGTTATTACAACATGAGATGGAGGCTGGGGTGGTAATCTCTGAGGTTCTCACCTTACCTCATTCTCAGGGTAAGTTTTTAAATTAATAGGTACTCAATTCAAAATATAATTATTTTAATTTTAATGTTACTATTTATTTTATTACAGCTAGAGATTTTGTGGAATTGTTACCGACTGAAACAAGTAAGTTGGAGTTTTTAGTAACTAGTTGGTTACTGCTATAATATATTTTATTATGTGTATACATCTGTACACTAATGTTACCAAAATATTAATTAACAAAATATTTTAGCAATCAATGACAGCAGAGCAACGGCTGGTTCTTCACCACCACCCATCCAAGAACAAGTGCAAGATGCCCCTCAGTCGCCAGTACTACAAATGAGTAAGTTGCAGTTATTTTGCTCACCTATGTTTATTTTCATTGATTTTTATTTAATGTGTTATAATTGATAATTCCAGCAGTACGTGGCAGAAGGACAGAAACTGTTGCATCATCAACACCACCACTGCGACAGAGACCCAGAAGAAAGAGGAGTAAGCTTAAATTTTATTTATAATAAAACATTAGTTCTGCAGGTGGGTCAGCCAATAATTCCTACAATACCAATAATTTTGGGTATTTTCAGATCTGAATCCTCGCCAAAGTGTTTCTGAGCAATATAGTGCAGCTCGACGAGAATTTCTAGCAGTTGCAGAAGCAAATGCTGCTACAATGAAGGTGTGTTATAGTGTAAATTTCCTCTTAATTATTATACACACTAGCATGCTAGAGAACATTAAGACACATTCAGTAAATCCAACGTTTTTTAGATGCTGGCAACTGCTGCTCAAGCGCAAGCAGATGCTGCCAAGATGCAGGCTGAGGCAGCCAAGGTACAAGCCGAGGCGACGCTGCAATTGGTAAAAGTCGGAAACAAAATAGCTGACGCAATAAATAATTACATAAATAAAAATAATAAATGATATAAAATGTTTTTATTTGAAACAGTACATAAATGAAAAAAGTATAATAATTATGTGAAACTAGTGTTAATTAGCCTTCTTCTTATGCGCTCTGCAACAGCTCGCCCAGAACCTGCATAACAAAAATAAAATGTATTGGTGTTAGGTATACATACATAGTAAAATAAAAAATCAGTTCATAAGTTACCTGTAACTTCTAACATATCATCATGGAATCTACTATTATCCACCAGCTGCATGGATGTGGTGGACTCTGGTTCCGGTAATTTATATGTTATCCGCATATTGTGGAGCACTGCACATGCGTTAATTATTAGGCCAGCCATATAGGGTTCGTACATTAACTGGCGTTGGTGTGATAGACATCTAAACACAGATTTTAGCACACCGAAGCATCTTTCTATGATGTTCCTAGCTGAGCAGTGTGCTTCGGTATATTTATATTCCGGTGTGCCAGGCTGTTGATGTTTTATGGGAGTCATTAACCACGGTTCCAGAGGATATCCATCATCACCTAAAAGATTAAAAATACAAAGTAATTTCAGAAGTCGAATGGGCAACCTCTTCGAGGCAGATTTATAATGTTCATTTATTTACCAAGCAGCCAAGCACGGCGGTCCCCATTTTCAAAATGTCGCTTCATTGTTGAGCGCACCGGTGAATTTGCCCATATGTGAGCATCATGTCTCGCTCCTGGCCATCGAGCATTAATATTTAAAATAATAAGATCAGGGTCACACACCTGTAATATATTAAATATGTAAGTACATATTTTTCAAACAATATTTTTAGATATTATAGAACTGAAGGTCAACTTACAGCTTGCACATTTAATGAATGGCCCTCATGGTGACCACTCACATAAGACTCCTCATTGGTCTTAGGAGCTAAAATTTTTATATGGGTGCAATCAATGGCTCCAATTACCCCTGGGAATGGCTGTGGGGCATTTCTAAATTTCTGTTTTGCCGCATGGCGTTCTCCTTGAGTCATTGGAAATTTAATATATTTTCTTAAAAGTTTTCATTTATTGCCGAAGTTACAGCCCGGATGACTCGGCTAACAGATTTTTGGCTCATGCTACAACCCCACTGCAAGCCAACAGGTTGTTGGTAGCACCCACATGCGTAAAATCGGAGTGCCGTCAGTATCTAATAAGAAGAAAATTTAAAAAGTTCAACCTTAGTTATAAGAAAAATATATTATAGAAATATTATTTATGCACGGTAGGTCGCAAAGACACTTACTTGGGACTCCACAGAAAGTCCGTAAGGCCGTCGTCTTTGGAGAGATGGACGCAGTTCACTTAGTAGCCTGTGAAACATTTCCTTTGAAATTCTATACATTTGAAGAAATTGGCCATCCTCCAAATCCAAGGGATTTTCATCGTTTCGCTTGTTTCGTGCTATTTGTCGACCCATAAGCACATCGCGTCTGTGCTCGAGCACAACTAAGTCCCATGCTAAATATTCAGAAGCCATTATTTATTAAATTACTATTTATTTAATATTTTCTGACGTAAAATAAACAAATATAGGAACGATATCGATAGTAGCTATCACTTAGCGGGCTGTCAAAAACTGTCGCAAGGAAATTCTATGACATAACGATAAATCGTTATCTTACCGAAAATATTCGGTAACTTTGCGATGACACTCGATAGTTTTGGCAGTAGAGACTACCAAAAATCGTTACGATCGGATCGTTAGGACTTATCGACCGAATTTTGTCGTTAAGCGATCGCTATCTTTGTCGAGACTGCAGGCCCAGCATTCGTGTAACTATTAGAAACACGCAGCGTAAGAAAAAGCTATCAAAGTAAGAGAAAAATAGTATCGATCACAGACATGCGACAGAAATCGCTCCACATACACCTGCACTACACATTAAGTTCACTAGATAGATAGAACGTATTGCGATTTATTAGAACTCGGCTCAACTTAACAATTTCCTGCTGATTGAAGTCAAAGTTACAAGAGTTTATATAAATACACCTTATCATGTAGGTAACCTAACTTCATCAATTGAAACAGCTAGCGGTTAATCAATTTAAGTATTCGCAAAACAACATGCAAATTGATTACTTTCAATTATAAATAAGTGGATATTATTACGTCGATATCGACTGAACTTCAGAAAATGTTCTCGATTTCAAAAAGTGTTCACGTTAATTTTTGCATCGTACAGGTTTCGTGTTTTTTTGAAGATTTATGAACTTAGGAGTTGATCTCTTTCTCTCTTGGAAACGAAAATTTTGTCCCAAAATCCAAATTATAAAAATCACCGATACGCGTGTCGCGTGTAGGTCGTTGACCCAACGTGGAACCACCCTGATTTCACATTGTTTGTCTCTTTCTGACTTATGTATGATTACTATTGCTACACCGTTCAGTCCGCTCATTCTCACGTGCGCGCACGCTGCACTATGTCGCACGCGGCGCCTATCAAAAAGTTCTACTCTTGTCTAGGCTAGGTACAAATGTCACATTTTAATAGAATATTTCTTAGATGGAAATCTGGTTTCTGACTGGCTCACCTTATATTATGTACATAATGTATGTGTATTTAGGTTTGTCATCTGTATCTAGTGCAGTACGCACGTTCATATCGTCTCTCAGTTGTCCCTCCTTTATGTCGGTGTTCATTGGGAGTACCTAAATTGTGGTCATTCTCACCATTCTGATTTTCTTATACAAATCCTATTGAAGGAAAAAAAATATCTTATCGCCAGAATGAGCTAAATAGTTGAAAACTTATTTTAAAAGGTTCGTATTATAAAGTATCATCGATAGAACATTTCAACAGTTCTTTCGGACCGTGGCTACGTTGCTACGTTCGCTTTCCAACAATCCTAATTTAAAAGATAATTAAAAGTAGAAGGTGCGAAAATTACTTGTTATCACTAGCTTTGTCTTCCTCGTGTTTTATAATATTTCTTTTACCGCCTGAGGCTTGGTGAACGCATTTTATACCGCTACGTAGTCCCGGTTCAATTCGCTGACGTTAGCTTTGCATTTAACATTAAATGAGAATTTATAATAATGTAAGCTCAGAACAATCAAAATAAAAGTAATTACGTATTAAGATAACATCAATTTTACATTGTTCTGTAGTAAAAATAATCTAACCATTAACTAGGGATGCCACTTGGCCTTGCTACGTTGTAGCATGCTCTGTATTACTCAATACATGTTCTTTATTCTCAAATATGTATTTAGTTTCTACCTTCTGTTTTTTAACCTTATGTCATCAAAATCAATCGATATGGTTCAAAAGTTTCAAGAAATGAACAACTAAATTCTTGGTAATGGACATAAGCAAAAAGGACTCTTGTTTCAAAACTTCATTGAGTACTTCAATCCATGTACTACCTTTTTTTACTCGTCCGTGATATAAGCATACATTATTGTTCATTGCCAATACATTGACGCACAACAATCCCTCATCTATTCTTGAGATACCTGTATTAATTCGGTGTGGCAGACACGTAGTTGGATGAAGTGACCATTTGGGTTTTCTGCTAGATTTTGGTTTGGAACCCAAAAAAGAGGTTTACTTCTTTCATAAACGGGTCTGAGCAAGCGATGCGCAAATTTTGCGCTACATGGGTTGGGTAGAGTAGACTCGTAATAAATGAGGTAGGTAGGCGTCGTCGCCTCTCAAGGTCTCACGTCGTGATGGTGGTGGCGGATATTATCTCTATTTACATGTAGGTACTTAGCTAAGGTACGTGGGTACGTACACCACTACATCTACGAAAGCCTGTATCATTTGAACATCACTAGCTTCGTGCAGCTAAGATTTAGCCCTTTGATCGAAACGCCGAATCGTAAAATAACGATAAAACTGTTACATACTAAAATCAAATTGCGCGCTCGCCTATAGCTATGCGCGGATATTTACAAGAGAAATTAAGGTTTCATACGATTACAGAGCTTTTAAAGACTAAGAAAATTCATATGTACGCGAAAGTCATATAAAATCTTAGAGAAATGAATGCCGTTGTCTAGTTTTACTACATCATGAAACACTGTGAAGAGTAATGGCTAGTAACTCTCTCACATTTAACATATAGGAACTAACAGTTTCCAAACGTCTGTAATTAACTATCTGTGTTCCTGTTGTGTAAAAGTATGCTACATCTTTGTACTGATGTTATAAAGTTGTAGGTAAGTTGTATTTATACTGATCTTATCCAATACCTACAGCTAAGAACTGATCTCAGACGCTAATACCTATTAGGTAAAACTGTCACTCACTGCATTATGCAACATGATATTCAGCAATATTTTATCATAAATATGAATCATAACCACGTTAATTGTTCCAGTATCTAATAAAAAATGTTAAGTTAAAGCAGCAATAGAATTTTGTAGATTGCAAGCCAAGCGCCAGCAAGCCCGTGCTTGTAAGCCAAGGAACAATTTTTAATACAAGGGACTGTGCATAATAATGAGCATTGAAATGTTGGCTCGGTAATATTTTTACATTGATGGCGGCAGCAAGTGGGAGCAATCCTCCGAAGCGCTGACCTTGCCGCGTGGGAGCCGCGCTAGAAATCGGCCCCGTGCGCTTACGCAATCTCAAACACTCGGGCGCGCGCGCCTCCACGTTCACACCACTGCGACAAGCTCACCGCGCGCCCAGGCTTCAAGCGCCCGATTATCCTCCAAACATCATTCTACCTGTCACACTCGAACATTTAGCTTTTGCATTTATTACATCTCATACCTCCCGGAATACAGATTTTTTCCGTTGAGGAATCAGTATCCTGTGAGACGTTCCTTATAAGTTAATTAATTAATAGGACTTTGAGGAAAATATGGAATAATTAAACGCGTTAAGCGATAGAGCAGTATGTGCTAATCCACGGGATTCTAACCGTAATGAGAGTACCAACTTCGATACACAATTTGAATTCGATGCCTAGGGAATTTTCCTGTGAAGGTCCAAAAATAACCTCCCATTTGAAAAAGTACCAAAGAAATGTGGACGGCTGCGTGTACCGGATATCATTTAGGGTTAATTGATTCACCGCCAAAACTTGAGCTTTCGTGAGATGGAATTAGTGATGAGCCGCGTAGTAACGGGACAACGGTAACGGCTGCTGTTGATGCTTTGCACAGCCTGTCTATTCCGACTCATTCGAATAGATCATTCCACCTGATGTCTTGCTCGCACTCGTTGTACGTAGGCAAGGTAAAAGCGTAAAATGTCCAATCGAATGTACTTAGAACAGAATAACAGATTGTGCCCAGAGTCACAGCGCATCGACAGGTGTCCCTGATTGTGCGACTGCGGCTGATAAACTGTGAGAAGACATGACTTATCGTGATAATGTCGGAATTCACGATATTTACTATCGATAAAATTGAGTAATTTATATAGGTGCTTACATTATTTGCCGAATTGTAGTAAAGGTAGTAAACAAATTTTGACAATTGAGCAAATTATGCTTACTAATGCAAGTATAACTTTAATGTTTTCTAGTAAGTAAATTAAATTGTCATTAAAACTGGAAATCGTTAATACATGAATATGGCTATTATAGTAACGATTGCCGATTGTTCCGCTTTCGTAATTAGGTATCCTCAAGCTGCGTAATGAATGATGATGATGATTTTACCATCATTTTAATTGATGTTGATTACCTATTTGTAATCTTTGCATTGATTCCTCGATGTAAAGTTTGAAAAGTGCGGTATTAGCAATAAGAAGGTCAGCAAAGATGGCTGTAGTCTCACCCACTAGCCCTTCTCGGAAATGGGAGGTGGCCGGAGGAATCAGCCGCTCCCCTTGTTTCGTATCGTTGACACATATGCCAGGAATTCGCTGATTTTATTTGTAAGGGTTATGGTTATAGTATATCTACGAATGGTATGGTTATGGAATAAAATCATACTTAAGCATAATTTTCTTTTGTCTCATTAGCATCACCGAAAAACTCTTTTGCAGTTGAAAAATCAAATTCTGACATTCATATGGGTTTAGCTTACTTTTAAAATAATTCCAGCACAGTGCATTCCAAATGAGTTTTTTTGTCATCGAAATTATCATCGTTGAATATTAGAAGACGGCAATATCGAGACAAAGATGATTCTTGATTTCAAAAAATAAGCAGAAGCAGAAAATAAAAATTTGTAAAAGCTTCGTGTGAAATGCCTCAAAAAAGAAAAACAAAGTATCAGTAGTATTCTTAAAACGCCTTCTATTCTATTTCTCAAATTAAATTGCTTATTAATTCAGGTAGGTGGACATCACGCAACATCCACTTTACCGCCTCGGGAGGAATTGATCTGGTAGCTGCAGTGATGTAGCCGTGAGATATCTAACAGTACACGGCGAAAATTGAGCGTCCGAATCGAGTCATTGAACCGAAACCCGACCGTTAGACGCACCGATTCTAGCAGGACGGGCCCTTCTACCTACACCTACTTACTGATACATGATTAGGAAACCGAAAATGCACTTCAGATTACTTCTTATACTAGGAAAGAACGCGAAAGCGTTCAAAGCGAACGAAAGGATTTCTAGATTTGCTTAAACTACAGTCTGTAATAGGGAAGACAAAGACTAATTTACTTATGATTATTATCTAAGTACCTAACTACTTACTTTTTTTTTTTTAATCATTTAAACTAGATTGTCATGTCTGCTCGTATGCATTTGAATAGGCCATGAAAGACGATGCCATCCCATATTCGATGAGTCTCTCCACGATGTACACACACACGTCGTATTTGTTAGAAAGCCGAAGGATTTCTTTTTGTTCGCAGCTTTTACCACTCTCGAAGTTTTAACAGTTAACGTCTACCGTTCTTCGCGGGCCGTTACTGCAAAATCTGCCTATTCATTGGCCACTCGAGGAACCAAACTTAAGAAAATACGACAATTACATTGAAATATAGAACATGTTATGGCAGTGGTGCTTTTGTTGAACGGTCACACTTTACTAAAAAAAGTGCGATCTGTAACAAAGCTATGATCATATAATCATTTCATTGTACCTATTACTTAGGTTTTTAGAAACTTTTACTGAAATATCATGTTCCTCTGTCTGCCTGTCCGTGGTTTAGTTCAGACATCCATATACTTAGCAGGAGAATAGCTATTGAACAACCTGACAACAGTTTAAAATGTTAATTAACGTGGATTCTTAGAACACCGCCCCTGCATGTCAAGAACGGTTGAATTATCTTTTGACTTATTTTAGATACGCAGGAAATATTAAGGTTTGATCAAATTATTTATATGTAGAAGATTCAGGAATCTCACATTGAAATTAAGGGAGAACATTTTATAAATGGGCACCACAATACACTTAGGTACTTTACGTACTCCTTCATGCCCCGCTTTCTGTATCCATTAGATCTAAATAACTATTAATAGATTAATGGTTCCGAAAATGGCAAAATTACTTCTAAAAATAACCCGATATTACTTCCAACTAAGCTCGTTTAAATCGCCATTAACCACGCTAGAGTTATAAAAATCTGAAAGGCAAGCCGCATTATGCAATGCCGGTAGGTATGTAATTTCAGTATTAATATCACAAATCAAACATACTTAGATATTTGTATAAGCTTCTTTCTATTCCTTTTTGTTCAGCAGTATGAAAACATAACGAATTTTTGTGACTCCCTTAGAGCGCTTGACTGGCAAAACGTGCCACCTTTAGATATTCCAGGGCGTGTTTGTTATTAGAGGGAAAGTGTGTTGGCAAGCTTTTATGCATCAGCCGCGCCGTCTGGAAACTGGGTCAGCTGGCTGTAAGGACTTCAGCTAACACGGGCACGATGACCTAGGTCAGGTCACTGCTGAATTATAGCTCTCGCTCTGTCCAATCGATACGACCAAGTTTACAGCGGCAGGTGCGCTAATTCACTAACAATATTCATGTGCGATTCTAAATGTTATTCTGACGCCGCGATGTGATCGATGCCTGTCCCATACGTCGCTCGTTGTTAATTCAATGTAAACATACATAAGATTTGGTAAATATTTTGTTCATCAAAACTGAAAATGACAATTATAACTGTATCTTTACGGGCTCGGTTATGATTTATTTATTAAATTGTAGTTGATCTGACATTCATATTGGCCTATTATAGTTATGTATCCCTGGATCAAACCTTTCGCAAACGATGAGTAATACCTTCATGTATACCTAATAAGTGGCTGTAAGCGGAATTGAAAACAAACATGATATTAAAATACAAGCATCGAAATACACTTAAAAAAAACTTTGTCCATTCATTCATTTTTAAAACTTAATTAAAATCTAAGGCCCATTACATTTGTCTAAGTATTTTTTATTTTACGAGAATGGGTTTTAGTTGTAAATAAATGTTAAATTAAGAATAAAAATAACTGTTTAGTACCTATATTCTTAGTCATTTAAATTTAATTTTCCAGATGTTAGGCATTTAGATTAAACATAAATATCCGATGGTAAGGGTGTACAGGAAACCACTTGCGTTCGTATTTTTATACCAAAGTTTCTGGGTTCGCGCCAAAAATCATAGAATCAAAATGTTCCGCTACGTGGATGCGATGGTGGGACTACGCCGTCGCACTGTGGAGTAAAATATACAGTAGATATCCTGATTCAGGTCAAATTCTTATCACAGTAATAGGATATGAGGTAATTTGATACGTAGGACGTAAGTGTGAAGTGTTCATTCCGTCCACATCAGGGGGGTGGTGTTAGCGATAACGATAAATAATAAAAATAGGAAACAGGACACCAGTTAAATTTATTTTTCTTTCATTGAACCCTTACTCTCATATTTTTTTCTCATTAATTATAGTTAAAGATCATTTATAATTATTAGGGATATAGGCTAACATTATTTTATCTAAGGATCTTTTATGCTAGCATAATAAATGATCTAGATGTTCATGTAAGATCCTTTTGTTCCTGTGGTCCTTAGCTGGCTTGTGTTATATTGCACTCAGGAATCAGTGTTCGTGTTTTCCACGATTCACTTTTGAAACTTTCTAACCCTGTGCCGGAGTGTAGCGGCAGGGAGGGGCGCGCGCGGGTGCCAGAGAGAGGGTACCGACCTCATTGCCCATTGCCACTCCTCCCGCCGAGGCGGCAGGCCATTTTTATTAAAAATACTTCCGAGTAACATCGCGCGCGGTTTTTTTTTTCATGTCCTGAAATTCTTCCTGTTATTGTTAAAAACTACAAAAAAATTAATACAGTGGTAAATTAATTAATACTGACACAAATAATTTTGGACCTATCGTAAATAAATTTAAAAACATTAGTGTATGTTCAAGTGAATTTGAAACTTAAAAAAATACAAGTGCGCCCTGCGATCTATTTTCCGTGCGGACTCGGGTTGCTTCGGTTGCGAAAAGTGGCGGCACTCGGCCATCATCGGCGGCGCTCGCCGCGTAGAGGGCGTCCATCCAACCCCACCCGCGCGGGACAGAGACAGAAAACACTGCTGACATGGCGACAACACGAATGGATTGATGTTTTTCACGTGGAAAACTCATCCCTTGAATGTATCCACGCAAAGGTGGGTTGATAAAGATCATTCATTTTATAACCATTTTGATTGAAATGTAGTTTTCTATATGAAAGAAGTGTAAAATAACCTTTGTTTTCGAAAACTAGCTTAATTAAATATGATATTAGGTCTAGTGATTTTAATCTGTAGCTGTATCATAATAAAGTGCTGGAGTAGGATGCTTGGATAGAGTATATTCCCCACTCGGTAGACAAAACATAATCTTTGCACACATTATTTTTATGTTAATTTTATCATTAAACCAATCACCTACACCTTCGTGATAGTAATAATAACTCTTGTCATTTACTGCCCTGACTTGTCGGGGTACCGGCATCTCCCCTATTTTCGTCCACAGCATTGATACTGCACAGGCTAAGATATAATCGTAAGGAAATACCTATTTAACTAGGAGTTAGTACGGAAAACGATTAAAAAGTGTAGCATCCTGACGGGGATGATGTTCCACGCGAGAGAGGAAATCAATAAATTTCAATAAATCAATATTTTAGCGTGCACCCTGCGCTGAATATATCCGCTGCCGCCATTTCGATGATGACGGCGTATTTTTTGTGAGAGATATTCGAGTCGCGGAGCGAGTCGGTGTTCGTCGCGCGGGGTTGCGGGCTGCGGCCGTCAGTCGTCGGGTGAGCGGGGTGCGACGTAAACGCGGACTCGGACTATGGCGGAAGGGCTGATCCTCATTCCCATAAAAGGGTCGAGTTGATTGTGTGCAGATACGTGTGGTACGTTCCCTTATGTTAGTGCAGTGATATAATTATTCTCAAACGGTGCTTATCTCGACGTATCGGTTGAATTAATGTGGATATCGGAGGTAATAATGCCATTGTGATGACGTAATGTAACGCGCTCGACTGGGTGCGTAGTAATAATTCGAGCGCCCGTTTATACCGCGATAACGTTTGTGGTCAGCACCTGTGGATGTGGAGCAAATGTTCGTGTTTTTGTAGATTTAAAATAAATTCGAGACCGTTCCAATTAGATTCTGATTGGAGTAAACGTTATTGTATTTTTTAAAGCAAATAGATGTCAATCTTTGTAAAAACATGATTAGTTTCCGACACGGCGAATATTTGGTGTTTGGTATGGGTGCAGTGGTAGCTTACAATACAATTTCCTACTGCAGTGCGCTCGTGTCGCCGCGATGCACAGGCTCCCCACGCCGCTAGACTATAGACGCCCTCGATTTTTTTAACCTTGATTGAATTGTGTAGCTACTGGTCTCATTCACAACCCGAAGTACTTTTCTAACGTGCCACACAGTCCTATGTTAACAATTTGTTACCTATGATTTTCTTTGCAATAAAGTGGGATTTTATTTATTCATTCAAAGTAGGATGCCAGTTATTTACAAACAGTTTGAGAGATTCAAATATTTTTCATACACGCTTTAAAACTACAAAATAGCACGTATGCAAGGTCTATTTAATTACTCTTTTGAAATAGGTACAAACAGGTACCTAGGTAATTAAATAAATATAAATCTATTTCTCCCTACAATTTAAGAATAAAACTATTGTGTTAGATTTATTCGCTGTTTTTTGTAAATAAAAATACCTACATTATATTTAAATTTCTATGTTCGCTCGCCGGCTAGAACCGGCATGTACCTAGGTATTACAGTCCTACCTACACCTATCAACTGACAATATGTGCAACGAGCTAGATATTTTATGGATAGGTACCTATCTAACTTACACAATATCATAATATTTATTTGAATTAAAAAATATTACATAGACCCGTCATACAAAATAACACGTATCTATAAAATATGAACAGCTCAGAGTTACCAGTCATTAAAAACTATGCATTTATTTAGGTTATTTTAGGTCCCTACTTGGATGTTGCGTGAATGGAGTAAGAAGATAATAGCGTGACAGATGCAAGCACAAACGTGCATAAATTCTGTAATCAGTAATCACATAAGCAGTGTGCCTAATTATTTCTAGTAGACACGAGAGCATAGAAATCAAAACGCTGCTCGACTTTCTGTTCTAATCAGAACCCATTAATAGCATCTCGATATTGTTACTGCAGTAACATAACGTAAGATCGTGTAGCTGTGTTATTATAAAAGTGATTGTTATACTGTTACAGGTCCCCCTGCGCCCGGCACACAAGCAGCACTAAACACTATGAAACATACAAATTGAAAATGGCTTTTAAAAAGTAAACATTATCTATTGTTGACGTTTTGTTGTATTGTTCATGGAACAAGAGAGAATACTTATGTATACATGATTGAATAGTTGTTGGTAAAATAGATTTTAAGCCTGGACTGGCAAAAATCATATCTTCCAAAGAAGAGAATATACAAAAAACAAATATGGCTACGCAAAGGTTTTGTTTGCGGTGGAATAACCACCAATCTAACATGTTGTCTGTGTTTGACCAACTACTTCATGCGGAGACGTTCACAGACGTCACTCTTGCTGTTGATGGACAGTTGCTGAAAGCACACAAGATGGTCCTATCAGCTTGCAGTCCTTACTTTCAAGCTCTCTTTGTTAACCACCAAGAAAAGCATCCCATTGTTATATTGAAAGATGTTCCGTATTCGGACATGAAGAGTTTACTTGACTTCATGTACAGAGGGGAAGTAAGTGTGGACCAGGAACGTTTAACAGCTTTCTTAAAAGTAGCCGAAAGCTTAAGAATAAAAGGTCTGACAGAAGTGAATGAGGAAAAGTGTGATATTCCAGCCTTAACTAACTCGTTAATACAACAGCAGAGTAATGCGCACACGCCTCCCCCGCAGCTTCACAGAATACACCCATACATGCATCAAAAACGACCGGCATCCGGGATGCCTAGCGGAGGGGCGCCCCCCAATTTATTAATGCCCTTATTGGGTAACGCATTGATGCAACCAAAAAGAAAACGAGGCCGACCGAGAAAACTGAGTGGAAGTTCAAGTGACGCACTGAATACAGCGGCCAGTCCTCCTGGAGAATTCGTTCCTGAGCCTGCCTCTCACGGATCGTCGAACAGACCTGGTGACCAACTGATAAGAGGCTCGCCAGAAATGTTGGAAGTTAAGATGTCCATGGATAGCTTCAACGCTGAGGACGGCGCGACGTCGGGGGGTGAGGAGGCAGGCGAGGCCCTGCTCATCGACGAGGGCGATGACGCTCAATCGACTGAAGCTCCGATGACTGGCAAAGATTCCGAGTCTGCAGGTATGTGCCTCAGCAATTAATCCTTTTTTATATTTCAGCTATATCGGTAGAAATTATTCACTTGTTAATAGAATATTAATTTCAATTGAATGTTGTTGAGTCTCCAAATGCCTTAAAACTGTTTTCATTGATGTATAGAATTTGATTTGTTTTGTACAAATTATAAAGTCGCGCCATCATTTTATAAATTGATAAGATTGTTGTTTATATTCGCTTACTATTTGTAAATACCTGTATTAATCTTCCTTTCCAAACATCTAACATTGTTTACAACAGTAAAATTTTAAATAAAAAGGGAAAAGCTAATGGGATATAAGCTTTGATGATAGGATACGATAAGTGAAAAGTGAAGTGTATAACGAATGCCTACTTTATATTTAATAATATTTAAAGTTTATTGAAAAGGGGTAAGTGATTATCTATGAAATTTTTTGACGTATACGAGTAACAGATGCTTATTTTTCTTCTATAAATCGACAATTTAACTATTGCTTGCTTTTCTGCTTTTGGGGAGAGCTATTAGAGGAATGGCCAGGGGCAAACTCGGTGTGGTACTTAATGGTTTGATCATAATTTCTTTCTTTAAACTACTTCAATTAAAATATGTATTACGAATAAGAAAAGGGAACACAAACAAGGCTTATTCCCAATAGCTTTCCTTGGTAATAAAGCAATTGGAAATATTCTGGTGGCTTGCCACTCACCTAAACTTAACGTAGGTTCGTCATTTGTATAAGCTTAATTTAAGATATAAGTCCTAAGAATAAAGGAGAAGAATATTCTGCGTCTCACTAAAATATTTCCAATGATGTTGTCGAGTGAAATAAATAGAAATATGATTATTTCAATACGTATAAATTGAGACCTGAAACCAACTTTTCAGATCCTGAAAAACCACCAAAAGAAGAAATACAACAAAACTTTTCAACAAACGGGCCCGTACTTTCCATAGAGAATGGATCTATAAAACAAGAACCCGCAGCTGAGCTTAACGACGGTTACAATGAACCAATCGAATATAAATACAATCCTGACCGAAGCCGCGAGAACTCTAATTCACAGGAAGGCCCTATTAAAGACACAGAAGACAAAAACAGACTAGGTCGTAACTTAAAGCCAAAGAATAGTAAAAAATTGCTACCCCAAATGTCAAAAATTAGAGCTCGAAACTTGTTCAATCAACTTTCTGGGCTTTCCAGTTTAAATCCCGCGCTGAGTACGTTCGATAAATTCCCCCCAGACCCGGTTCTGATGCCAGCTCTCGCCACACAGCTTTTCGCCGCTGAATTGGAGCAAAATAACCTCAACATGGCTAATAACGAGGTATCCGATTTAGCGCAGACCAACTGGGAACATCGTATATTCCCTTCGCCTATAAGGAAGGCAAATATGGGTAGTGTCGGTAATTATCACGAGGAGACCAACGAGTCTGTGAGAGATTATTGCATAAAAGAAGGAGAAAATGTATTCAGATGTAAAATATGCGCGAGAGTCTACACGCATATAAGTAATTTCTGTAGGCACTACGTCACTTCTCACAAGAAAGATGTAAAAGTTTTCCCATGTCCCATTTGCTTCAAAGAGTTCACTCGAAAAGATAACATGATCGCTCACTTGAAGATCATTCACAAAAATCAGCCGAATGCTAACGAGCAGATGGCGAAGCAGGAGTCTTAATGTATTCACAAGTTTTAGATTGTCGACAACACTCAGTAGTACTCTTTGTCGCAGATGTATTAAGATCTGATTAGCCAGAGTAGAATTTATTCATGTTATACGTTAACTTAAAATTTGGATTTTCAATAGTTTAATAAAGCGTAGATTGCGTATTGAGTAAGCGTTCGAGCTCTAAGTTTCATACATATGTCAATAAGTTTGTTGATATTAGACGACTCCGGTCGTTTGTTGTTAATATATTTATCTCTTTATTTATATTGTTCCATTTGTTTCTCAGAGTGCTGACTTCAAAGAGATTTATAAAATTTTCTATGATTTACTTGTTATTTTGCACTTAACTTGTTACTTAATTTTATTAGTTACAACATTTTCAGGGTACAAAATAAACTACTCATGGTGATCGTAAATTCAAAAGTAGTGTAATTTTTATGTGCTGAATATTAATGCAATTCTCATTGAACTGAATTAGTTAGTTTAAGTTTAGTTAATATATTTATGAGTTATTGCAATGGCATAGTCTTTTTGTAAATCGAGGGTGGTGTTGCGACGGAGTTAGGCATCAGCGCTGTTGAGTATCACAAGAGGCTAAACTATCTCTTTATAAAAAGACTTGATAACAAAATGCCATTGCGTAAGTAGTAGCGGAAAATGCATTTTCATTTAACTTGCCTTAATAGTGATCTTAGTTGTAGATGACGATTTGACTTCTTCGAAGTAAAACTCAACACAGGCTATGATTTTATTTTGTAGAGTTTGTTAAGAATAATTTATAATAGTTTATCAATGTTGAAATATTTGGTTGTAAATGTTATTATGCTATTCAAATATCTACTTATTTAAATCGCTTAAATTATACAATAGAATCTATAGAATAGTTGGTACACAGTATCAAAGGCGAACACTGTAGAATGCCAACACTTGATGGTTAATGTTCAGTTCCTGAATAATCAACAGAGCCCCAAATCATTTAGATATTTTAATAAAAGTTTTTAATTCGTAACATAAAAATATAATAGGATTATTATTACTTTGTTAAATGATTAAATTATTTACGCATATGAAATATCTATTTGTCAAAGACAATACAACAAATACTGTAGCTAATGTTATAAAGGTTATTAGATCGCGAACTGCATCCGTTGTGGGGCATGCCTTCAATGCAGCCGCGCTCAGGACTAAGTTGAATGTGCACTGCGGCCATTGTCAACTGTGTGTATCGGAGCCAGCGGGCGCAGTCGCGATATTATAACCGCAATCACAAACACATCTACCTTATTCACATTTGAGTTACTATCGAAAACAACTTTAAACAAATGTAACATATTATATATTTTAAAGGTTGACGTTTAAATTGTATATATTGAAATGATACAACAAGGCGTTGTTGTTAAAGTGATCTTAGCAAGGTGCTTTGAATGAAGTTTATATGTAACTGGAATCATGAGATGATTTGTAAATTCTATTTTAGTAGAAAACAAAATGCCTTAAATATAAAGTAAGGAACGGTACTTATAAATTATTTACTTAGTTAAATTTAGAGGCAAAAGTAGTCTTCCATGTAAAGATAGCGACACGTTTTCATATTTCAATTAAAACGAGAAAGTAAAATTGTTTTAAATAAGTAGGTATTGTATAAAATGAGTTTATATGGATGATAGGTATCTACTTCAATAGGTAGGTACGTATATTATGTTGTCGACCCAGAAACCAAATTCTCCAATTATAATAACGTAGGTCCAGGGAACGCTTGCCTATTAGTGTGCCTTTACTTGTATATTAATAAGTTTAATATTTATCGACTACTAGACTACTAAGAAATTTCAAAAATGTTATGTATTATTTATTTTCATTATTCAGAGTTTACAATGTCTACTTTAAGAAGCTTCCTTAGGAGTTTAGAAACCTTTTAGGCCCAAGTAGTTAAATTAAACGATGTAATTAAAATTAAGAATATATCATCTCATGTTTTCCATTTTGTTTGGAAATCGGAACAACTCGTCAATGTTATTTACAAAGTGAATATAAAAATTCGTAATTTTCGAGGCGTCAGGTCTTGATAATCAATATTAAGACTGTTAAAATTCATAAAAACGAATTTATTGTACCTACCTTTCATAAATCTTTATACGAAATTTACCTTGAACACTGATAGGTACTTAAAAAGGAAATTTAGACTTAATAATGGTGAGGCTATTATTGATCGATGAAACAAATCACTTACATTATGATAGTCAATTTAGCCAGTGCCTAAGCTTAACCTGTTCATTTTTAGTGAACCTAAATACTACATGAACATCATATTTATTGTATTATCTACTATGTATAACATATAAATCTAATATTTTGGTTTTAAATCTATTTAATAATTACATAATTGTATCAGTTTTAAGTCTTAAATTCAAGAAAGATTAATTATTTATTTTTCAATTCCGTATATTTATTATATTATGTAATATTATCAACTCACTAATAAATAATTTTATTATTTGTTAATGTTATATCATAATTGGTGCTAAATTATACTTAAGAAAATGTCACATGTGATGTGACATAAAATGGATTGTCCCTAAAATATACATAATATTATATATTGTTTGTTGATATTGTTGTTTTAAAAGCATGTATGTAAGAACATTATAGTCAGTCGTTACATTTATCCGTTGACAAAGTTATGGGACTTAAACATTCGCAATTATGTCATTCAAATGTTATATATTATTATTTCTGATTGAAACAAAATAATAAGAATATACCTATCTATTACATTTGACTATACAACCTTAAAGCAATATTTACTTTGTAATAATTACATGAATTACTTACAAATATTAAATTGAAAGATACTTTACCATTGACGACATAGAATTTTTACTTGGATTCAAATAGATGATAATTTTAATCTCATATAAATTACTTCCGGATAACAAAACAACTATAGTTTTTCTGTATAATAAATTATGTACTTAATACGGGTTTCTTGAGGGATTGGTCAAGTTGTTCAATGTAAAGCACCGGTAATACCGAGATAGATGCTTATGTACCTAGGTGCCTACAACTTGTACCTATGAATTTTCGGCACAACAGCTGCCAATATGTTTTTGTTTATAGTACCTAATCATAATTATATATTTGTAGAAAATAAGGACATTTTATGTTGCCTATAAACCAATTCCTCAAACAAACCACGAACGATAAGTTGTTAACTTTTACTCAAAAGAGTTTTATTAAATCTGCAGATAAATTAAATATATTTAAATTATATATCGACTTATCAAAACTCACACGACAATTATAATAATATTTATAGAATTTAGCCAAATGTTAAGCAAATCCATATTTTTTTGTTATTTGCACTTAGACAATAGAAAATGCAAAGAGTATGTTTAGATAAATTTAGAATTGAAAGTTACACGACATAGAATATTTGTTAATGAAACAAAATACAATGGTATACAATAAGGTGTTAATTACTATTTTTAGAAACTTTAAAGAAAATAATAAAAGTTACAGCAAAAACAGCCAATATTTTAATGTTTCTTACTTATTATTTTGTTTTGATTCTCTATTGTTATTTTAAGTTTTCACCTGTTTGATTTTATTAATTGTGAAGTTAAAAAGGTCTACGATCTTTCACTTGTATATTTAAATTGTATTTATTGTTTAAACGTTATTGTACCTATTGTACTATTGGCGTATAGCATATCGCTAAACGTTGTAATACCTAGTAGACATGGAATGTCTTGTCTTGCCGTTTGATTTCATACTAAACTTGGTGACACGATAATCATACTTATGTGGTCTGTCACCCGTGATTTATACAGCAACGATGACGAATACTAACGATTTCAACAATATTTTATTATTTTTTATATTTAAATATGTAGTAGCAAAGTAACAACACGGGTTATTAGTAAAGAGTAGATTAAAAGTTAAGTTATTTATAATATTATAGACATTAATAGTGTTGTTGACGATGGAGTGACATGAGAACACTGTATAGAGATGTTACTTAGTCACGCAGAGAGGACTGAACAGGTACGTTGTCCTATGACGCTACTCTCACGTTTCGTAGATGGTGTGGTTAGAGCTAGATTACGTTTAATGCTTTCTATGTTGCTCAAATTGATGCTCTGCAATGAACAAAGTATTGATTTGTTGGTCCAGTACAAATTGTTGCTTTTTATTTTTTATTTATACCATATTCTTAGATATTTCTGATGCAATATTATCCAGATATTGATTAATGAGGCTAATAACATGTTCCTGATTTTTTTATCCAAACATGATTGTATCTTTTGGCTTATTTTTCTCTGTATGTCCATATTCATACAATATATTGGCAGCTATTTTTTCGAATTATGTTTCTCGTGTTAAACGAATGAACTACACAACTGCTATAAGTTTAATGTTACTTTTCAACTATAAACCCACCTTATGTGATCTTAAGAGCTTAAGTTAACTGAAGTGTTATTTTTATAATTATGTACCTACTACTGAACTTGCCGAAATAGTTCCAAATGCAAACACTTGAGTCCTATTATGTCATAGTGAAATCTATTCTTTTTTGTTATTATTTTTTAATTTATTAATTTATGGTTACTTTAAAATAGTGTAAGCAGTTTGACTTTGCTACAAGTTCATGTTTTAAATTAAACATCAGATAATTTTATTGAACACACCCTCTGTTATCTTTTGAAATTTATTTGCTTAGTGAGTTTTAATTTATAGGACTGATGATTTAAATTTTGGTTAATATATATACACTTAGTACATATATTCCAAAATTGATATTATTTCACATTTTTCTAGTTTTAAATGTTTTATTTTGGATGCATCTCATGGACAAGCTTACCATTTATAGGATCGTCATAAGTTATTGACTGGTGCTATGTTAAATTGACAAGATTATTTCTGTATATCGAATGGCAGCTATTTTAAATTGAATATAATTATTGTAAACTTGTCCACGGAATGATTTCATGAATCGTGGTTTTTCATTTTAATCATGGTGTAATAAATTTCGTCATTCAATTTGAACAAATAAAGTTAATATATTTTCTGTTCGTTTTTTTCTTAATTTCATCGTTCTTTTGATTTATTCACCTTATTGTTAGCCCATGCATATATACCGATTTATCCTTTTTTTGCAAACACTTTTGTGCCTATAGACGTTGTGCAGTAAGTTGAGAACCGTAGGCAGGTAAATAAAGGACAATCCCAAAGGGCATCACGTAGTTTGATTTAATGTCGGCTTCAAATCAAACATTCAGAATGCAGTAATTATTAAAAATAATATTTTGAAGCAATGTCTTGATTTATCTCTTTTGTTATAGTTCACAATGTATCAATGGAGTTGTCCTTTTAAACTTTTAGTAATGAAATAATAAACGATACAATTGATTAATTATAATGTCATACTAATTAAGAAAACATTTTTTTTCAGGACGTGGAAGCCCTGATTCGGAAAACAAGGACATGAAATATTCTCGATCATCCCCATCAAATGATGGATCAGGAAAAATCCGCGTGAATCCGGCAACACAGGCTTCTACTTCGAATGAGTATCAAAACGACTCCATAAACAACAACACGTTACAGACCGGCAGCAGCCAAATGCAGAGGCCAGCAGTCAGAAGAAGAATAAGAAGAAGAGCTAACTCAGCATCGAATGACCCCGCCGAGCAGTTGACGGAAATGTCTGTTAGAGGCCTCAATCTATTCAGATACGCGTCAGTCAACGAAGGGGTGTACCAGTGCACGGAGTGCGCTAAGGAGAACATCCAAAAAACCTTCAAAAACAAATATTCATTCCAGAGGCACGCCTTCCTCTACCACGAGGGTCATCAAAGGAAAGTATTCCCGTGTCCCGTTTGTTGTAAGGAATTTTCTAGGCCCGACAAAATGAAGAACCACATGAAAACGACGCACGACTGCTACGTGCCAAAAGATTGCGTGTATCCGCCAAACGCCTACTTCCTGATACCGGGCATGGAAGGCCAGCTTCCTCCCGGCATCAAGGTGGAGGCGATGGGCTCGGGCTCTCCCCACGGCTCCACGCCTTCCCACTCCTCGCCTGACCCTGCGCAAGTCTAAGTGAGTGACGGGTTTCCGCTGGATTATTGTTGATTCCACGTAAACATGAAAACTTTTCCTTTGGCTAGTTTGTAGGTCGTCAAGATATAGAATTTTCGATTATAGTATTTGTTCTATTTTTGGAGTAAAATTTTCATGTACATTTTTACATTGTACGTTTACATATTTCCAAGAATACTGTTATGCATTTAATAACGAATGTTTGTTACATAAAATAAAGCTCATTATGTTATCTTGTTTAAAAGTATGGTTGTGCAAATATTAGACAATAATATACAATGTAATATTTGAGGCCAGTTACTGCGTGTTGAATTTAACTTGTTTTTGAAATTTAAGCATTTGTAGGTGCTACAAAAGTCTGAAACGTGCCTTCCATTTACGCAGATTATTAAACTATATAATTCTAAATGAGTTGTCGCCTAAAGTGCCTAAAAATACTTATACATAGTTATTCGAGATACCGCAAGACACCAACCAAAGACTGTATTACAAGTAAAACTTATTTTTATGTTGTCTATGTTCGCAAAATTGCAACATTACAGGTATGTGATCGGAAATCAGGGAGCGGGACGATAAGGCACGCACGACATGTCTCGGCTGAGTCCACGAGCCCGTCACATAGTACGATTATTGCGACAATTATCAGTATCACTCGCAAGCATTAATAAAAATAGATATATTTAATTATATTGAAACCTTTTCTTTCTTATTAAAGACTTATATAAAATAGATTATATTAAAAATATTTGTCTACCTATATTAGTGAGCCTACTGTTATGTACGTTAAGTACGTATTTGATTGAATCTATTTTAACAAGAGAAGTGTAGTGGGGAAATATCAATATGTTAACATTAACTTAATAGTGCCATAGCACAATTTTAATTCATTTTTGTATAATGTTTAATATTACTAAAGTTTCCAACTCTTATTATTTCACTTTTAGATTATATTTAGTGGATAGCGGAGAAGTCCTGGATAATATTCTAGGACCTATAACAAAATCAGCAGTTCTTCCATTGATAAGGGAAATAATATTTGTTAGGTAATGTTAATGTAACGCCTAATGTTCATTTATATTGTTAAGGTCTATTTCGGAGTGATTTATGCCTAATCTACGTTAGTGACCGACTTTAAAACTAGCAGGTCATGTATTTGTCGCGTATTTTTTAAGTTCACGTTTTGAAAAATTAAGAAGATACCTTTATGAGATCGATTAATGTTTTTTTTTTCTGATTGGATACTAAAATAGATTAGATTTTATTATAAATATTATTTCTACTTAAAGCATTAATCGGTAATAAAATTGAGTTTCGGTATTTTAAAATTTAGCGCACAACTTGATTTTAGTTTCATTTTTAGATATCTACGTTAAGTTTAAAGAAATAAGATTTGTTAGATCACGTTCTTGTATATAGTTTAACTGTGTATTACATAAATATTTAGGATATATAGTCGCCGACAAGGTATTAACAATTTGCAGTGTGATTTTTATATAAGTAGGTACGTCAGCGCCAGTCAATCGCACAAATAAACTCAACGTCAAGAGATACGTTGATATTTTTTTGAAAAGGATTAGGTTTTTGTTTATATTTTATTTCCTTTTATTTTTCGCCACTTCTGTTTCGATTAGCTATCTTAAAAATCGCTCTGTTACTCACTATCGAGTTCATAGGCTTTCTCAAGTTGGAGGAGAATTTGATTTGATTCGTCTATTTGTCTCTATTATTTGAAGTGGTGAAGTGTTATGCCTATCTATTATCTTTTTTGTAGTATTTTATTTTGTGATATTAGTGCTAACTAAGTTGGCGATCATGTTCATTGTTGAGTTATTGTAATTCTTACTTTCTCACTTCTAAACACGTGCTGCAAGGCAGCCTTATTTTACGTTTACTGCAAAATGCATCGCTAAAATAGTTTACTTTGTGAATAAAGTATTACGGGATCCAGTATGCGTCATTTGGTAAAATTATCGGCGATTTAAACTTTTGTTATTTTAATTATTCCTTATTACAAAATTATGAAAAAAGTAATATGCACAAAACTTCATAATATCTAACCATTATTTGGTAATTATGTAAAATATTTGCTAATAATTATGTTATCTTTTTATGGCTATCTTAATTTCGTTTAAATTTCTCTTCGTAATTTTTTTTTCTGCAAATATCTAGGTATTGTCAGACCTACCCTTAATAAGCACTTCAGAAAGGTAATTATTACGCCTACTTTGTAATGGCAATAATACGCTACTTGTATACTATGTTATATGTATAAAAATCTTCTAGAGGTTTAAAAAATGTTTATTATTAACTAATATTGCAAGAGAAGTTTTCTATTTAGGTTCGTGTCAAGTGCAATGATTATATGCAAGTGTTGATTTTTTTCTATATTCTATTGATTTTTACTCGATGTCCATAACTAACGATTACCTAATTACATACTTATTACTTGAGTTTATTAGACTGAAGGAGGACATTAGAGCTATTAGATTCCGTCGTACTTCTGACTATATGACCAGTTATCGGTATCGAGTATTAATAGTTTACTATCGTTCACCATTTATATTTCTCAAACAATTTAATTAACATATTAAAGAAATAACTTTATCTATTCATTCAATCAAATTATTTTAAGTCAACATTTTGAGAGATTCTTACCAATTAGTCGTTCAAAAGTAGATTTCATTTTTAACATTGATTTTATTAATGTATGTATGTATCTCTGTACTTTCCAAACCGTCAGTAATAAATACATCTCTGTTTTATAAGATGCGCCATACTAAAATATGTTTTTTTTTTGTATTTCGACTACTCCTACAATATTGTAATGATTATAGTGATTTAAGAACGTTAGATATTCGATAGTTTATATTAACAATTACTATTAACAAAATTACTACCACAGTCTAACTGATAAATTTAATAGTTTACCTATACTATGTAATTATCGTTGCAAACATCAAAGCTTTAACAATAAATTGATGAGAACGAGACAAAAGTTTATTTTTATTGTAACAAAAATATAGTAGTTATATTTTAAAGAAAGGATCTTACCAACACATATTGAGTAATTATTGTGAAAACATTTACCTACACTACGAATAAAACTATAAAAATAATCAAATGTCTTTAATTACCTCCACCAAACATATACCTACATTACATGTAGGTACCTACCTGCCTTTTTGTAATATTTGATTAGTCCCAATTTATAGCCCGGTCAAAATAGACATATGAAATAACAAAAATTCCCACAGAGCTGATTTTTGGTGGAGAGCTAGATTTGATCATTATAAATAAAATACTAAAAGTCCCTATCGATCCCATGTGTGCGTCAAAAGTTATTCGAGGTCAAATGTCAAAATTTTAGGTTTTTTGATTTTTTTTCGAAAACGGTAAGTTTTATCAAAAAAACACATCAGACCAAAATTGTAGATCTTTAAATTTTCTACAAAAATGACATTAACAGTTTTCTCCTAAATCTTACCATTTCTGAGATATAGCGATTCAAAGAGTCACACTATACATGATATGCACATATAAGCCACGTACATGCGAGGGCTGCCTTTAAGTTGTATCGTTTGAAATAAGTACAGACAATCTAATAAGTTAATACCATTTATTGTTTTTCAAAGAATTCTCTGCGATATTTAATGCACTTTAGCACGCATTAAACCCAGTTCTTGAAACATTGATTCCATTCTAAAGTGGGGGTAGTCAAATTGGCCGATTTGTACCTTCCTTCCAACCCCAGTCTTCTGGATAAAAATGGAAATGTCGAAGGAAAATAAGCGTGCGATAATTTTCTACAACTTTAAAAGCGCATTGTCGCGACTTCAGCGCTTTAAAAAAAATTGTTCTGTGTTTAATGATGCAGAACCATGCCTTAGGACTGCAGTACGCTCATATTTAGGATTTAAAAGTGGGCAATCTAGCCTTAGAGACAAGCCACTTGAAGGTAGTTCAAACCCGATATGACCCAAGATAATATCGAGGCTATGCGGCAGTTAATTGTCGCAGACCAACATGTAACATACCGTGACATAGATCCGTGGGCATAACGATTGTTTTACATTCCACAAAATTAAGTAAAGTCTTCGTGGTAAACTTTTCAGCACACCTGAAAAGGCTGTTGACTCATACAAATCGGCCAATTTGACTACCCCCACTTCAGAATGGAATAAATGTTTCAAGAACTGGGTTTAATGCGTGCTAAAGTGCATTAAATATCGCAGAGAATTCTTTGAAAAACAATAAATGGTATTAACTTATTAGATTGTCTGTACTTATTTCAAACGATACAACTTAAAGGCAGCCCTCGCATGTACGTGGCTTATATGTGCATATCATGTATAGTGTGACTCTTTGAATCGCTATATCTCAGAAATGGTAAGATTTAGGAGAAAACTGTTAATGTCATTTTTGTAGAAAATTTAAAGATCTACGATTTTGGTCTGATGTCTTTTTTTGATAAAACTTACCGTTTTCGAAAAATAATCAAAAAACCTAAAATTTTGACATTTGACCTCGAATAACTTTTGACGCACACATGGGATCGATGGGGACTTTTAGTATTTTATTTATAATGATCAAATCTAGCTCTCCACCAAAAATCGGCTCTGTGGGAATTTTTGTTATTTGACCACTACTTTTATGTCTATTTTGACCGGGCTATTAATAAAAATAAATAATTTTGAAATTAGAACTTCCAGAGTACCACTACACATTTGACTATGATGGCGAGAATGGCAGCATCCCTATAATAACCCTCGAAGTAATGTCTGACTCATCTAACCCCGAACCGATCATATCCAACTACGTTGACGCAGCTACGACTAGCGGCCATATCGATGACGCACTGACCAAGGATACTGGAGTTCATTTTCTGACCGAGCAGATGCACGATCATGCTCCTAAACAAGAAGTGAATAAAGAGGAAGGGAAAGAGGGATCGAAAGGGCGGCATGAATTGTTGGAGTACATGCTGCGGACCGACGGGAGTGTCATCTGCAAGTTGTGCGGGGAAGTGCTGCAGAGCCGCACGCACTGGTACAGACACAAGTACAAGCGACACGCTGCACAGCCGACCAACCCCGCCCCACTATTCCAATGCGAACAATGTTTCGTCTATTTTAAAAGCAGAAAAGGTAAGAACCATATTTACTGTCAAACTCAAATCTATAGTCAGCAAATCAAAATATAGATAAGAAATTGAAATCCATATCGATTTCTAAACATACATTACACATTAGGTACACTCAGTGCCCTGGAATCATTTTAATAATAAAATAAACGAATAAATAATTTCAGGATATATCGGACACATAGCAAGTAGACACAGTGAACTATTATCAGATGCCAGTCCAGTTTTAACTAACACGCCAGCGGAACCTCTTGGGACAGACCATCCGCAGCCGGTTGCACAGGAGCCGAAGGAGGAACCTGATCCAGAATTGGTGCTACCGAAGTCAAGCGTGCCTAACTATCAGACATCTGTAGTAAAACACACAACGAAGGCAGAAACTAAAAAGTCGTATCGAACCAAAGGTAATGTGATCTTTGCTATGACAAGTAAACTGTGAGCCAGGGTTTCTAAATGCCACCTTTAGTCTTGGGATTGACAAGCAGACCAAAAAGATGTGTTTTTCACTGGTTTCAGAACACATAGTGAACCAAGCAGACTGGGAAGAAAAACGTTCTCGGGAGGAAAAATTGGTGGCTGACATCATAGACCGGGTACGCCGAGAGTGTGAAGCGCAGCCAACTCAAACTGCACCAGCTCGACGCAGCTACTCGCGGCGTGCAACAGTCATGCACACGTTGCGACAAACAGACGCCCTGACGTAAGCACGACACTCGAAGTTCCTGTAGGATAGCTTTAATATTAAGACAAACAGCGTCTGTTACAAAACGTGTGGATATACTGAATTACTCAAAATACGACTTATTTTGCTATGCAGTACTGCAATATCCAGTAGTCTGGGTACCTACTGAGCGAGAAAATTAATTAGGTGTTAGTGAGGCACACGTTAAAACTGTTATTTTAAAAGCGACTTGCCTTAGTTACCTGTCAACCATTTATTAATTAATGCTGTTCCACGTACCTACGTCTGGCTACACTGTGGGTTCAGCATCATTTTCAGCGAAGCGACTGATTGAATTCAAATGACCCTCATTCTTAATAGCACTTAATAAAAGATGTCTTATCGGCCTAACAAAGTGAAAAATTACATTACACTTGCTCATGTTTTGTGCCAGTCAATAAAGTCTAGAGTCAAGAGTCAGTCAGTTAAGAGTCAGCTCTATTATCTAAGTAGGAACGTATGCGTTACAAAAAGTTGTAAATAAAGTATTCTGTGCCAATTGCTAACAAAATTGATGTGCCAACTAAATTTCAGATCATGTAAATACATTACATATTACAATCTTAACTAATTAATATTACTATCAATGTCTATCCAATATGAATATTAATTTTTGTGAAATATTTGTAGTCAATCTAGGTTAATTCAAACCATGTCTAAAATCGTCATTAATGTGACATGTTCCTATTCGTTCCATTGGAAATTCATATCAACCGTATGTGAAATACTTACCTAATTATAAACTATTTCTGACTAAGGATATGTTTGGTTTCACACTAGGCATAAAGTTAACGTCCGATTCAAATCTGTGATGATCGGAGACGGAAAACTACAGCTGAATTCAGATACTGCTTTTAGCACTACCATATATTCATTGGCTGACGTGATGGACGGATGCAACTGAACCGTACTATCACGGATTAGAATCGAACACTCTGAAATCGCAGAGACACGTCAGAGATCTCCTCTTCCTCTCCAGTAAAATATACAAAAATAATTTGATTGCCATTGTCATTAAACTATCATCTACTTTTACCTTCTATATCAAACCCATAGATTAAATTTTACGTACTTAACTGTAACTAATTCTGTCCTGAATTCGTCTATGTTGAATTTATTATTATAATGGCTATAAATATAGGAACGAAATGTGAGACTGAAAGTAAGAATAGACAGTTAGATTCTCCTGAAATGCCTACGTTACTAGCAAATGTAAGGGAGTAGAATTACTGATCAGCGATAAGTACCGTATTCTACACTTTTATCATAATTTTATTATCTACTACGTCACGTGTTTTAAATGAAGCGGATAGTTTTTATTATGTACATTAATTATTATTATTTAGGTACAAATAGAAGAAAAACAACTTATGTGGAAATGTAAATGTAATCCTGCATCAGGATCGCAATTTCTGTTAATTCAATTGCGTTCGTTCTTTCATAGTTAAGTAATGGGGGAAATCTCATAGATTATTACCATCTCATTGATTGATGTTAATGACTACATACCTATGTAGGTATGTCCTAAGATCCTCTTTTTAAAACTACCTATATATTATTTTATATCGTTTAGTGTAGCATCGCGAATGGACAATAATTAGTTATTTATTTTGTGATGTTCTTTTTTGTATTGCTTGTACACTGTGTTTGCGATCAAAATAATAGAACGCCGGCATCGGGGACAGGGTCAAACTTTCAGCAGTTGGAGGACGTATTATAAGACCAGCACCAGCAGCATCGAAGATACCTACTTATGTACTCCTCTCAGCATTTTAAACAATCCTTGAAGACTCACATCTCAGGATCTTAGTCCTTCGCATCCCTTGGTCTTTTGTGACACCGACAAGCCAATTATCTCACGTGCCAAATTGTTAAGAAAGATTGATAAAGAAATAAGCTTGTTTTAATTGAGAGCGTTATTTTCTTAATAATAATTGATACTCCAAATAAACCGTATTTAGAATTAAAATTACACCTAACTATTATTAACTTAAATGTGTCAAACCTGTAAATATTAAATATCTTATATACAAAAACTGTGATGAATGTGGCTCAGAAATATACGTATTAAGTAACTTACCTGATTGTTTGATTTTAATTAAGGCAATAAGTAGGTATTCCAGCGTGTAGTAGATACGTTACTGTACCGTAACCTTGGGATTTGATTTACTTGAATTCTCTATTACCTACAAGAACGTTTTCCTGGACTTTTTTCAGGTTTATTATTTCTTGAGGATCTATCCTACGATTTGCAGACTTGACAAGTCAAAACAAAAATTCCTTCGTTCCTTTTTGAAAGTTCGCTATTTTTTAAACTTTTGTTCGGTCACCAGTATCATATAGAAACACATTGATATAAAACCTGTACAGTGGGTACCTTCTTCTAGAGTTCTTTTTGTAATTTAGTTCTTTCTCTATTGTTTTTCTTTTCGTGGTTAAGTGCATGCTATCTACCAGGGCCAGGGCTTAAATGAAAATACTGAAATATTGGACAAATATTAAACAGTCTGCTTAGTCCTACTTAGTACTCTATGTTGAAGCCAAAAAAGTAGTCCGTCTAGACTCTAGACGCGTCATAACAAAATCTCAGAATGACGGACGAGTACGAGGCGAGGTGTGACCAGTCCTTAAAACATAGATAATGTAGTAAATAACATTATCTATGTTTTAAGGACTTATCTGTGAACAACATTGAGCATTGTCAATGTCAATGTCAAATAGCATTAGAATTTTGACATGTTATGATTTTTGCAATGCTTATTTCAAAGATTTCAAAACAAATTGAAAATATTCAGTTCAATTAAGAGAATTCGATTTTTGAAGAATATACGTACTTACTAAACTTTAACTATGCCTCAAGTATTTCAAGTCTTACGATGTTATAAATGTTTGGTCTTCCAGGTAAGATGCTTCACCAATGGGTATTGAATTGTTCACGATTCATTTTTCTATTGCGTATTCTAGTTGTACATTTTTACTATCTTAGGTCCACCAAACAAAGAAATCAAATAAATGGGAATGTAAGTTGTGTGGTGAAAAGCAATCGATCAAAAGACATTATGGAATAGGCACAGCCAAAGATTGTAGATTACACGTTCAAAAACTAAACGGCATGAGAGGTGAATTAGACGGCCTTAAAAACGAATCAAATAATAGTGACAGCAGTGAAACTGAAGAAAACATAGAGCCGGTTAAAGCACCTGTAAAGAATGATTACTCACCCTTGAAAAACAGTAAGTGGTCTAACTACGTGGAAGAAACTGAAAACGTTCAGAATAGTGATGAAAAGATGTCCTTAGGGGATGCAGAAGTAGTGTTGGAAATTCCACAAAAGCGGAGAAAAAGATTTCAAAACGTCACTAAGAAATATCCTAAGATTACACCATCCGATCATGTGGGTATTCAGGAAAATTTAAATGATCAAATTGCATTACCTGAAACTAGACCAATTGCTAGCAATTGTACAGTCAGCTTTGATCAAAAAACCTCAGATCTAAGTTCTCATTCCAAACACCAAAATGAAGTAGAACCTTTTAAAAGTAGGAATAGTAATAAGAAGTTTGTTCCACCAATAGTAAATAAAAATTCAAAATGGGCACAGTTTACTGATGATGCAGATCAAAGTCAACAGTCAGTTATAGAACCTTCAGAAAGTATTGAAACATCTCAAAATAATGTGCTGTTTTCATTATGTGATGATACCGATCTTGATAATATTTTAGATTTTTAAATGTCCCTTATGTGTCTTATTTCAATATCTATATCTGAGTGAGTATTTTAAGAGGACAAATTTGTATCAAATCTGCATATGTTATGTTTTTAGTTAAGAAGAATTATTAAAAGGCAATTGTTTTCCAATAATTTTATTATTACAACCAATACACATTATCATCACAATGGCAACAGTTTAATATCACTTTCATTAATGTCTACTACATAAATAGCGAGTGTACTACAGGCATACTTTTACATCATAACATCTACAACAAACTTCAATGAGTAAGTCCCACTATGGGTACTTCATTTCCATACTTACATGTCATACTTTATCTCCCAACTAAGCGGTACTCTCACAAAACGTGTAGCCCTGCTGAAGCTAAGTATAACAATAATATTACTTGGATAATAATTGCAGAATATTTTGTTAAAGCTAAACATACACAGACTCATGGAAAGACAGAATTTTAAAGTTAATTGTACCAACTGACCAACTAATGGTTTATTTCTTTCTTATGGCTACATTTGTTCAATGTATTTACCTATGTAAAAAAACTTGAGTATAGAATTATTTATCAAATCTCTTATTTGTGTTAGGCAGTGAAACTTTATAGACTTTTTGAAATATTCTAGAAAATGTTATTTAGATATATTGATATCCAACAATTCTGAAGACAGAAAATACAGCCACATAGAACAATTACATAGAATGTAGAATATATCTAATATAGGAAGCCCTACTACTTTCGATGTATAGTAAGAGTACATTAGAATAAATATTATAAATGATATAGTCGCTTAGAAATATCAGAAATCAGACTGTTTGGATCATTACATAAGAAGACTTAAGTTGATCTGTTTAATAAGATGTAAACAATCTCCATGAATTCTATTCTAACAACTTCTTCACCATATCAAAACCTGCATCGAGAATACATTTCTCATAACAATCCATTGCTGTAACCCAGCTCTTTACTTGTCTAATTTAAACAAATTATCGTTATTGCTCCCGCCCCGTGCTGCCTGACAAAGTCCTCATTATAAAAAAGCAGTTCTTGTTTAAAAGCTGCTTGTCACTTTAATTTCCAGAGATATTTACATTACGTAGACTAGTACGGCATCATATGCCTGCGTCTGTGCAGCTCTCTCGCTCGTGCGTAGCGTCGGCCGTAGCTCCACCGCCAAGCCCTGAGATGATAAATACATCAAATTATCTATTTTACAATACAATATCTAAAATATAGTAAACATTTTGAAGCTTTGTATGTTACCTCTCATTGTATCCTACAGTATCGCCTCTGTACAAGTGGTCCTCGAAGCGATCGTCAAAACGTCTGTTGGCAGTTTCTTCACTGCTGCCTGAAAATACAAGTATTTTTATGCTAAAACTTCGTCTTTTTCATGTATATGTAATTTTGTGTATTCGAGGAATCATTTCTATAGTTACCATTTGGATTAGAATGCGAGAAGCGTCGACACGAGGGACCTCTGCAGCTGAGTAGTTGTTGCAACTGATTGTGGAAATAATCCTTCTCAGCCGGTGTTAAATATTTTACTCGGTTTTGAGTTTCAAATGGATCTGAAATTAGAAAAAAATATTTTTTATTCATTCGACATTCGGTTTTTTTACTTCTGCTTTTGTTTTTATTTGCTGAACATACCGATTCTCAAGTTGTAGTAAGTGACCAGCCCGGTTATGAACTCGCAGTAGAGCAAGTTGTGTGTGGCGTTGATGGTCCTTACGCAATTGTAGGTGTTGTTGGAGGTACTCATACAGAAGCAGAAAGGACCGGCTGTCCAGAAAGGCGCCGTCCTCCAGTGGTCGTTGTCGTGTCTGTAGCAGTTCATACGCTCGGATTCGCATAGTTTCTCTAATTCCGCCTGGAATATTATTAAAAAATAGATAATGAACAAGTCAGGGCCAGTTGATTGAGGACGTATTATTTTTTGATTGTCTGTCTACTTGTAGATGAATTACCTAGTGTTTATTTATAATCTACAATGTAACTCACCCTCTTTCTAGCTTTCCTTAACTTCTTTTGAAGTAATTGGGCTTTTCGTTTTCTCTGTTCTTCCCTCGCTTTCTGTGCTGCTTCCAAGTAACTGTGCGCCGCTCCTCTCATTTTTCTGCAAAAAAGCAAAAATGTTAGGTTGATGTCAATTCTCATACGAATAACAAGTAGTTATTGTTTTGTTGTATGCGTACCGATTTTCTTCGCAATAACACACGTGCTTGTCCTCATTTTCAATGAAGAGTGGGTGAAGTCTTCTTTGGAATACATCAACGGGTTTCTCGAAGATACCCATGTTCTTTGACGTTGCCTTATTTGGATTCCTTTGTTCGTATTCGGAGGCGTCAAGCCGAGCTGGCCCAAGACTCAATGGACTCAGAGTCGTATGTCTCGACGTCGTGGTCGAAGGTCTACTGGTTGTGGTTGTTTCAGAACTTGTTGGTCTGCTCGTTGTACTTGTTGGTCTCTCAGTAGACAGAATCTTATCTATTGCCGAAGTGAAGTAATTAACATTCTGCGAAAAATACCCTTCAGAAGTCAAGTTTTCCCGGTTCTCGTTTATACGTTTCGTGGTCGCATCGAAATTCAGCGGATAATCGGTTGTGCCTATCGAATCAGTACTCGTTAATATGTTAAGTGTAGTTTTATAATCTTCAACACTGTTTTGTTCGTAGTTGCCATCGACAATGACCGTCGTGACATGCGGTTTCTGTATTTCGATTTTATGATCAGTATTTCCTTCGGATTTATCAACTTCGTGATTAAAGGTTTTTATCGTGGGAGCTACAGTGCTTGTATCATTCTTCAATTGAATGTCAAACACGTCTTCTTTGGTTCTAGCATTTATTGTGGGCACCACGTATTCATTCGAATGTCTGAATTTCTTTTCTTGAGCTGTGCTATTTCTATGTTTTGGTTTAATTCTATGAAGTCGACCTTTTCGCAAATGTTCCTTGGAGGAGTTGTGTTCGTGAGATGAACTTTTATTAAAGAGATGGTTGTTGATGAAGGCAGGATGTAAAGTTTGAGTTTCAATTACAACTGGCTTGGCGGTTTTAAGATGTCTCTTTATCTCTTTTAAATCTTCTAATTTTGTTCTTAATTGTCTTATTTGGTCTTCTAAACTCAATCTATTTGTATGCCAAGCTTTAAGATCATTATAAATTAGTTGAGAACAGTTTACTGTTCCATCTTTCTCTATCTTACATTCTAATGAAGATTCATTGCTGTTAATGATTGCATCATTCTTTTTATGTTTATTATGGTTCCAGTGCTGAGCCCTACGTTTAATTCTTTTATGTTCTATTTTTTCTTTGGTACGTTCATAAGCCTCAAGGAATGCTTCAGTTTCCTTTATAAGTTTATCAATTGTGTCCTTTGTATTTCTACTTTCGATCTCGTCTACTGGTTCGTTCTTGAAGCCTAAATGTCCAATGCTTGGATTTTCTTTAAGAATACTATCGACCGTGTTAGGTTCGTAAACCTCATTGTCTATAGATCTTCGACTCCGAGTGTTATTTTCTTTGGAGACCTCTGCAAGTCGCCGAGCTATTGTGCCGTCAGTTTCAAGCCTTGTGTACACAAGTCCACTGGGAGTAAAGCAGGCACATTTCTTTGTGCTCATCTTTGACTGTGATGGATTAATTTCCGCCTGTAAATTGTAAAACAAAATTATAAAACCATGACTGATGAAACATGAAAATTATTAAACTCGTTTGACAAAGATACTGACCTCATATCTGCACTTGTGCCTTCTCCAACGTCCATTTACTAGAACACATTTCCATTTCCTGCCAGCAGAGCAGGGTGCACGTAGCTCGGCTTTTGAACAGTCGGCTGCAATGCGAGCTGCCTTCCCCTCTAGTCCATTTGCGTCCGCTACTGCAAAGTATTTTGATTTGATTTTGAATTTCAAATTTTTAAATATGCGGCATGAAAATATTTCCATGCTATGATATCCTCCAAATTCAATCAAATAGACTGTGTCAATGCAAAGTGCCGATCCATCACTCAGTTGAGTAAATTCCAGTATTGACTGAAAGTAGGTACACACCTAAGATTTTATGACCACTTCCCAATCCTAATCTATAAAGAAAATGAGCAAGTTGGAAAATAGGGCATGTCAACTTACGTTCGAACAACTTGCTCCCTGGTGTAAGATAGTTCGGTTGTTCTTCAGCATCGAGCACTTTTTCAATACTGGCTTCCAGCAGCGGGTTGTGGCTCTCGTTAGTTATCAGCGTGTCCGATGACTTCTTCAGTGAATCAGATGAATCGCTTTCTGTGCTTTCCTGCATCAAAAATTATGGTGTAAAATAAACACAGTCATTTGTTAAACGAGATTAGTTCTGAAGTATACTGAAATACAAAAGTAACTACCTCACATTATTAGAACTTACATCATCATCGTCGTCATCCGGTTCGAGGAAGTCATCATCATCCGTGTCCTCGTCGAAGTCGCCGCTCTCTGAGGACTGAGGAGGTGATGTGGTGGCTCTGTTTTCATTCATCTCTCGACTGTACTTGTTCTCTCGAGAGCGGTGGCCAAGACCTGGGATATCTCGCCGACCAGAGCTGTGGGTGGGATTAATAGCTTTTTTTAATAAACCTTCCAACATAACTTTATTGTTTGGAGTCATTTTGTGGCTATTTCTCATACCTAAATATCTCAAAATTATTTACCTTTCAACTAAGAACGTGTCTGGCCAGTGCGCGGCGGCATGACGTCGGCGCCTCGGCTGTAAGAGTGGCAGGAGTGATCGTCCATCCATATGTGCAGGCGGTTCTACGCCTCCCATGTCCAAGAATGTAGGTGCCAGATCGATGTTGAGAACTATATCGTCAACGCTACGAAGAAAACATTACAGATAAGACTTTTCCATTAGTTGGTTAGTGAGACATCTTAACTAATTTAGGTTTGTAAGGCTCAGCATTTGTGGCAGATACACAGGCATTCACATTAGTCGAAATAAGTAAACACTAAATGAGCTAATAATGATAAATCAATTTGATCCGGGTCAGTAAAGTTCCTTCATGACGCAGCATACCTGCATGATATTACCTATTATTTAGATGCAAAACATTTAGGCTGGGAATTGAGGTAAGTATTGTAAGTCGGCAAAAAGGAAAGATACTAGTTATAAAAAAAAAAAACATATTTATTTTTCCTTTATTTTAAATGGTGTCATCCCTTTTATTTGAGTGTTTAGACGATTTAAACCAGTTAATCACAGAAAATAAAATGTCAAAGGAAGGAAAGAGGTTTTAGAGTTTTCGCTCATAAAAAATACTGGCTGTTCCAAGCTAAAAAAAAGAATGATCCCATTAAAAATTAAAAACAAATGTTCTATTTTCTTTTTATTTTTAATGGCATCTTGATTTTTTTTTTCACATATTTCAACCAGTTGCATTATATTTAAATTATGAAGTATAGAGGCTAATTGTAAATAGGCTGAATATGAATAATACAGAATAAAACTTACACCGTGCCTGGTTCCACTCCTGGCCCTCGTACAAGGAAAGGCACTCTAATGTCAAACTCGAAGGGAAAGCTTTTTCCTTTTACTAAGCCAAACTGTCCCAAATGATAACCATGGTCGGACGTGTAAACTAAATACGTATTATCTAGTTCGCCTAAAGCTTTTAACTCTTGATAAACTCGTTCTACAGCCTGGAAAATGGAAAGTTATAGATTAATCTTTTTGATTATGATAAATGTCCAAATGTAAATTATATGGTTTATTTTATATGAACAGGGAGAAAAATATTTGCATAATAAAGACCCGGGAAGATAAATATAAGTGGCTAGAAGCTATATCACAATTTAATTTCAACCACATGGTTTTGTGACGCAGTTTATAATAACTTACCATGTCGACGCTCTGCAACGTCTGCAGTCGTTTGGTCATCAGCAGGTCCGTGAACTGGCGATGGATGGGCTTCATCTTGTCTGTCACGCGGAGAATCCACTGCTTGTCTGGATTTGGCGCCATGTCGTAAGTCGGCGTGCTGTGAAATGATTGTAATGATAAATTATGTACACATAGAAAATTGCAAAAGATTTTATAGGTACCCATATAAATACTAACGTTAAAATATAGTAGGTACTTAATCGAAATTAAAACTCCTTTACACCCCAAAAGTGTTGTACCTACTTATGGAAGCACAGACTTCCGACAAAGTCGATCACATAAAATTATTATCTAACTAAAAATCGAGGTTCAAAAGGATTCATTCTACATCATTATTACATATTAAAGGTCCATTTTAGACATTTTTTTAATTCGCGATTGTCGGCGCGGCGAGGACAGGTTCCAGAGATACGCCCGACCACACAATACGCCGATAGCTGAATATTAAAACGAACAGGGTCATCATACAAGAAAAAAAAAATAAGCTAGACTCTTTGATCATGCATTATTGCGAAATACCACGCATCTGCGAGACCTAAATCAAGATTTATGTTTAGCATTTAATTGTTTATGTGTTTGGCTAAGATTTTATTGATAAACATGACGCTAATAGCATTATTGGTTTGCCAATTATATTTTATTACTGCCATCAATTATTAATGTTCGCCAATTGATGCTTAGGTAAATATGTGTGAAGTTAACATTTCCATAAATAAACAATATGGTCTGTCAGATGCTAAGGCCAAACCCTTTGCTTGTATTTAATAAATTTGCAGGTGTTTTAGCATACACTTTATAATAATATAAGAAGCGAATGCCGAACCATTTTAACATTAGGTCAGTTCCAGAAAAAGTAGATGTAGGTAATATTTTGAACAGCCCTGAAGCTCTGCTGAGGGCCGTGTTGCCTGTTGCTGCCGGCGCCAGCGAGTCGCAGGCGATTCACCGCAGAATGCACATGCTCTAATCAAACGTATGCACCAACCAACTAATACGAGCTATGTCCTACGAATGTCTTCCAATTACCATTTTAAGTTAATCCGCAAGAGTGGAACAATTTCACGATGTATTTGCCTGGCTCATGCTAAGTGAAATTTGTATGCAAAAATGCAGAACTAAGATGGCCATTCCGCGATAACTTTGTAGTGTAAACGAGACATGCCTGATTAAAACTGTGCTAATTTAGTATACACAGGTTGCACATCGCGCTTTCTAGACAAACTTTAATAAGGGTTACTTAGTCTAAATTAAGTATTCTTTCTAAAGTATTTTTTTGTAGGTAATCTTAAAGTATACAGAAGCTATTAGGTACCTATACCTAAGTAGTTTAGGAAATATATGCAGTTCATTGAATTTTGGATACGTTTATTCGTTTTAGCTACGAAAGCGATACTTACTACGCACGAAAACGGGAAAAACGGCTGATAAATGGCAATAACACCGTTTTGAACCAATGTTCATACTTATATAAAACTTCAAATAAACATTAGACTTTAGCGGTTTATTGCCTCAAATAGCTCGGAGGTCGTTTACACAAAAACAATGGTCATAACCATTATTATGAAGTGATCGTAATGATTTATTGGTTTTATTACAGGGAAACCATAAAAGTAGAGGAATGTAACTACCTAAGACCTACTTAGTAGTAAAGTCACACAGGTAAAGTTTCACATAGTAGGTAAGTATTTTATATTGCTTAGGAACAATGGGCCATACCCAGCCATGTTTATTAATAAGCAATATTTAGCTAATCAACAATATATCGTTAGGCAAATGGCTACTTTTCTAATTGACCTTTCCCTTGATTGCGATTGCCTGAAGCTTTTACTTACGATAGGAAGTACAATGAAAAGCTTCAAGCAACAGAACAAAAAAAACTCTCGTCTCTTTGTCATTGTTTTATTTGTAATATAATTATTTACTGACGAGTTATAAGAAGTTATTCGAGTTAACTAAAGTTTGCACGTGTCTAAAGTGTGAATATCCCATTCCACAGGCAAAGCGCGTCGCAGCCCTAACCGCCTAACATTTTAACGAAGCACCGACTTCATCCCGCTGTCTTAACACGATTACAAATAAACAGTTTAACATTTATATGTTAAGTAATGATTGGGATAAAGATTGTCTCATTTATTTGCATCGGCGACTTTCAAGCCCAGTCTTCCCCGACCGGTATAATTTATGCGAGGATCCAAGCCGAGACGTTCTACCTACCAGTAACCCGTCGAACGTTTCAACTGCACGATAAATAAAATCATGCAAGGAAGTCGTCCGTATAAAAAATAACGTAAAATATGCACATACATACATTCCTGATGTGTTTTATGTGAAGCAGCGGCTCGGCTTTTATGTTTTTACTGAATGTTACAACTGGTATAATTGACTACATGAAATAGCGCTCAGTTTATTTTCTGTTTGTAAAAGGAAAATATTAAAATTCATTGTATCGGAAAGTTATTCAGACGTTTTTGCGATGTTGGATCGTTGTTGTATTCTCTTACGTTTGGGAACGTAATAATTACAATGAGATCTATATCTTTTATACAAGTCACTACAGATGTTTATACATAAAGTAAAATCGGAAAATCACTTATTAGATTTAGTCAGCTTTCTATTCAATACGTTAACTTATTAGTTAATTTCGTTTTATTTCTGCAACTGTAGACTATGGTATTATTTTTAGAACATAACAATATCAACCCACATTTTCACCTTATTCCCGTACGATGTGTCAGGTATCATTTGAAAACATTATTAAATTAGTTCTTACTTAAGCCTAAGTTTTTAACTGTATTTTCTGTGCATGGCATATAAGGTTAATAAAAACAAAAACTCAATTTATTTAAACCCCAAAAACCGTTATTTACTGGAAAAATATTTTTTGTTTACAAGTAACCTAATTGGGTTGGCGAAGTGAAAATACTTCAAGTCATACAATTTCGGAGTCTGTTTCAGAAAGGTTGGGCAACTGAAATGGAAACTTGATGGACGATTTAATACCTTTTAATCCCGGGCCACGTTACACCTAATTCTTCATAATTTAGTTCCGAAACTTTGTAAAACAATTGTGCTGTTAGGCAGTTTTTAGATTTGCTTTGTGTTAATTTGAAAGGTATTTTAGAGAAAAAGAAATAAGCACAATTTCAGCCGTTTTAGATGAATTTAGACTCAAAAAGTTTTATTAAGTCAAAAGGACCTGACACTGAATTTCTTTAACTTTGAATGATCTCATTTGCTATGTTCACGGAACCGTGAAATCATACACACAATCCTATTTTATATGAAACAGTTCCGGATTCTCGGAACAGGCTGTCAGGTAGATACGACAGGAGTAGCAACTCGATGAAGTCGAAGTGGCTTCATCTAATACATATTCAGAGTGCATATTGTGATCTGTCGGGATGCGAATGCACCGTCGCGTCGTTTCACGTTATGTGCGTTATAACACCATTTGACTGCTGACTGCTGATACTCTATAAAACCTCTGAAGATACGCGAGCTTACTGAATTACTTATGTACCTACATTATAATTCAGATGTTTTCTATGGAATTGTGGGATAAAGTGATGAAAGCTATGGAAAGGTAATTCAGAGTTCAGGAATAATTTTCCATCAGCTAAATAATAAACATTTTCCCCGTTTGAACGCATGAAGTGATAACAAATTTCTCATAAATATTTTATGAAACACAACTAAGTGAAAGGAAAAGCACTGTTATGTTCTTTTACAGAATCTTTGTCTAAACGCAGCTATTAAAAGCGCTAGGAAAGTCTGCTAACGCAATAAAGTAAGGTTCAATGCATCACTATGAAGAAGTTTCCAAGAAACAAGTGTAAAATGAATGAAATGGTCTCAATAAACTTGTTGTTCTCACTATGCGATATCGTTAAACGTGAAAGCGTTAAATATTTTAACACAACGAGTACTTATATAACATGTAGATTTATAGCACGTGTTTTCTCCACTCAGTCGTTATTTCTTGGAGTAGAAATGTTTATTTACGTCCAGACCTGCCTACCAATACGTTAAGCTCCTGTTTTGCCACCACGCCTCAATTCTTGGTAAATTACCTACCTACCTATAGGTCCATATTTATTTGTCAGTCTGAAAAAGCATCTTGACATAGGTGCAGCAGTTAAATTAATAGATACCTACCTACATATATATGTTAAGACGTAGATATATCCTTAACGTTAGCACAATCGATTACCTAAGTAAATAATTGCACTCATGTTTATTTTACGATTCTAGAAACTAAAGCTGGTCAGAATGCGGTACGCCAGGTGTATTGATGGCTCAGTTCAAAGAATAGGTGCGGTACATAACTCAGGCGTGTTATCCTCGTGCAGTGAATTGCGGCACGCTAGCTAATGTGTTACACAAACGCCACGACGTCTGCTAGACAATTGATCTGTGTGCAGCGTTCCACCAGACGGCGCGACACCTGAGCGTGGCATTGAGCGATATCCTCGTATTACTCCGCGCCCACTTCCGCTGAATAAGCGAAAGCCAGTGCCCCCATAGTCGTAAGACACCATAATATAACGTTGGCTGACTCTAAACATTCTTATGAAACATAAATCAGCCTCCCACCACCTCTAGCCTGAGTGTAACTAAAATTATTCAGGGCACCGTCCGACGTAAGTGCACGTAAAATTTTTGGAGAGTTCCCGCGAAAAAAGGCCGCTCGTGATTATGAACCCGAATACATGCACCGCAGCGTAAAGTGGACAGCTTTTTACTACGTCGTATATTGAAGTAGTAATCTGCTGAACATTCTGTGCGCTTTTAATTTGAGCATGAATAATTTATTTGCTAAAATAACCTCAAAAATATTCATGTACTTAGGCAGCAACTTATTTTCAGCTCATAAAAGCTTAAAATGTATTTAGTTACAAGTTAATGTTTGGGTAGCACAGTAATGACCTCTGGAAAGTTAATCGTTCTCGCGGTCCAGCGCTCATTTGCCAAGGACCTCGTAACATCCTTGTGCGTATCTTTGCAGTAAAATGTTTCGGGGTCGACCACAAACATCAGAGTGGCATCCTAAAAGCTATTTGCTTTCGATGGAGCCTCAAAAACTGCGACTCTTTAAATATTTAAAGGGTAGCAAGATGGCCGGTGTTGTTGCGAAAACTCTGCAGCAATTAGTGTTTTTGTTGAGATATTTAGACGACGCGTCTCCGTCCGCTGAGATTTCAAACTGAATAGCGATTTATATTTTTAATTTGAACTGACGACGAACCGAGTGAGTCGAGTACTCTCCGAGGACCAAATTATGAAATTGAATTTTATCGATCAGGGGAACGACCTCTTCAGTTCTTTCAGAGGTGACTCAGTGACGAATTTATACGGCATTATTATAAGAATACATTTATGTCTCTAATAATAATTTTGGAAGGTATCGTTCTGTTCTCGAATATATTTAAAAGGCGACCACTTTGTCACTGAAAGTTTCGAGTTCATTGTTATCTTATTTTAAATACGACTTCATCAAGTTGTTTCTGAACACCGTTCGACCTCAAGTACTAGAACTATGTCAAAGTGACTTACATATCCTGGCGTTTAATATGCTACCAGTGAGAACTTTTAGTTTCCTCTAAAATATTTTCAAGACGAACGAACTCTATCAATTTATTGCATTGCATATTATAATATAAACGCAAGAACAACATCATAATATGTCCATTAAATACAATAAGCGTTGCAACCGCAGCGGCTACAACAAATAAGACGATAGCCCATCACCTCGCGTGATTTATTTCCTACTCTTACAAGTTGTACGATATAAATCATACGTGATAAAGGGCCGACACTGGGTTGTTATTCATCGGAACATAGACCACATTTGCCGTCACGCTATCCTGAAGGGATGTGCAATTGTCTCACGGACGTATTAAAGGAAAACAAAGGAATAATTAAGTTGTGTTTATCGGAACAAGATGATATGGTATATAATGGTCCGGGACATGGTTTATGCAAATAATTATACTACTCATTCTTTGATTACGCAAATTATAACTGGTACTCACTGGTGCGTGGTGACATTGAAGAACAGATGCGAGTACTGTGGAGCCGAGTCCTCAGGGCCGTGTGGGGCAGGGAAGGACATCACCAGCAGCACTGGCTTGCGAGAGAACCGGCGCTTGGACGCGCGCAGGAACGCTATGGAGTCGTTCGCTATCAGGTCCGGGTAGTAGTCCTGCGAAAGATGCCATATTTTAGTAACAATGCAGTATAGAGGGAAAATGTTGAACATTGACATGTGACTATGTATGTTATGATTCAATCTTCAAAATATTAAACCTTTAAATTTCAGAGTTGCTTAAACGTAATTAAAAAAATTGAACTTTTATTTCGTAATTCTGCGCTAAATAATTCTTACAACTGTTGACTTGACTTGCACCTATACTTTGAAAAGACTTTTATTTATGTGAGCTTTATTGAAAAAAAGCTTAGATGGCTATTTGAACTGTCATGAATATTGAGCCCGTACTTTGATTGAGACTTTTGTATGGACCAAATGACAACTTCAAATCTAAGTTTAAGTAGAAGCAAGAAATAAGAAGTAGAAGAATGAGAAGGTAGGTAAATACCTTGTGATAATCATCTCCATGCTTGATCTTCTTGCCGTTCATGTTGATGCTGTAGTTGTAGTACTTGGAGTTCATGATGAGGCCCCCCCACTCGCGCCAGCCGGGCGGGATGTACGACCCGTTGTACTTGTTCAAGTACTTCCCGAAGTAACCTGCGCAAAACATAACATGCCTTTAGTTACATTAATACAAGCTATGTACCTACAAACACACAAAGGATTCATTTTCGTAAACAGAACTGTCATCGCAATCGTCAAGATTTTAATTTAAAGCGATCCAAAATATTGTAACAATACCTATAGCTAATTTTAGAAAGAGTGTTGTTACATTAACACTGATTTGTCCTGAAAATAATAAACTTATATTCCACTCTGTACCTATCTTTTCCTGTTTGCCAACAATTTTCACGTTACAATACCTACAGGCGTTTTAATTGGTTTCCACGAGTTCCAAAAAGAATAATAAATCTTAATTTGAACGGCAAACATTTCAAATAATGAATGGGGACAACGCGCGAACGGAGCGCAGAATGAAAAGTGCTGTAACAAGGGATCATTGTTCGGGGGAGACAATAGTTCTCAAATTTTAATTTCGGCGACATTAAGGGAAACGCGGAGGGTTTTTAATTCAGTGGCGGTGTCGTGGCAGCCGGCAGCCGGGACGCCGTCATCTCCAATGAAGTGGGACATAGACGATGATTACTCGCTCCCTGATGTGCACGCGATGGCGCAAGCGACGAGCAGATTCCAGCGTTGCTCGTTTTCTTCTTATATTAAAGCTGGTGTAATATCAATTTTCATTTTGACAGTGATATTGCCTTTGTAAATTCCCTTATTTTCTTTTCTTGTTTTAAAATAATTGCTTTTGCTAAATCCTGCGAGAAATTGAGTGTGAGAAGGCCATTGCATATGTCAGTCAGCAATGTCAGACATATATCAAGGATATATGACCCGAGTTGCTCCACCTAAAATTTATTCTGACGGTAATGAGGTCCCAGGAATGGTGCCGCTTGATATAGCGCAAGACCTTATCATAGTCATACTGGCACCAGTCCAAGGTAATCACTCACTTCGTCATCATATTATTTTCAACATTATGAATAACCGTACCTTAGTCACCGTTATAATTTCATGCGGAGAAAAGGGGTGAGTCCTTTGCAATTGTCATTATTTTTGATCAAAAAGCTCTCCAGCCCATTGCGAATAATGAGATTTTATTTTCGATTTCCATTCGTTCTTTAATATTCGTACGACAAAATGAATATACGATGTTCTGTCCTTAAAGAAATTCCAATACCTTTATCAAAGCTTTTGCTTCCGTTATTACAATAATTTCTCATTGTGTCCAAAAATTGGATTGGCCGGAGAAAGTCGCCGGAAGGTCATAAATTGAGGTTCTTTGTTAGCTGTAAGACAACAGGGCGCCGTAAGCTTCGCAAACAAATGCTTTAAGATTTTCTTTTCTTTTTTGTCAAGGAGTTTAAGTGCAATGGAAATAAACTAGTATTCTATCTGCGAGTAGCTAGGTTGTTACACCTGAGTGGTGCAAACAAGAGACATCGTCAAAATGGTAATCCCACAAATAAACAATTAAACATTTTTACGGTTCATTTTATGTGGCTGTTTCAGCATGACAATACAACAGCATTAGTACCTGGCTACTAAAGACCGACTTGGTGCCATTAGGTATATAAGGAGCAGACATACAACAGGAGTATCTTTCAATATAATTTCCATAAGAAAAATGAACGTATCTAAAATGCATGTTTCATTCCATAGAATAGACAGAAAACAGTTTCGTTATTTATAAAGTAAAACACTGTTTCTGAAACAAACCGTATCCACTTTGCTTGAAATATGAATAGTCGTTGAAATTTTTGTCGATGTCGACTGAAAATATGAAACGTTATTACAAAAAGCTTTTAAAACTTGAAGTGCTGTAAAACGAAAGAACCGCTTGTCAAATAGCTGTATTACTTAGCTTGCGTCTACCTATTTGTATAGAGGCACTGTGGATAAGTTTATCTTTTAAAGAACTAACTGTGCATCAGAGTGGCGGTCACTCCTGCCTGAAGGACTACAATATTTATCAAAGCAATTATATAGGTAGTTGATAGAATAAGAAAAAACCTTCCGAAAATATTCCTGCCTCGAACAGGTACATACTTAAATTGTTAAGCGTATATTTAGCACTACTGATCTAAATAAAAACAAATCCAAATATACCTATGCACTTTGTAAACAAAGAGTTCACTGACCTCATAGAAATGACACACACATGTTAATTTAGATCAGCAGTCACCGTTCACTTATCTAAATTAATTGATATTAGTTTCACTTAAATAGTAATATGTCGATGATAACACGCACATAATGGACGCGGAGTCAGGAGGCGCGATATGTCACGGCACTGCTGCCAAATGAGAGCAAGTTCTGAGAAACGATGTGCCGACGGCGCAGCTGTTATATCGAAATTAAATTCCTGATGTACTATGTCCTATGTTATGCGATAACTAGCGTAACTTGTGAACATACTTCATGCCTTCGACATAGTTACCTGATTTTCGTAGGTGCCTGCTTTGAAATTCAATGGATGTTTTTGTGTCATTAGATCTATTTATTGATAGAAGTTTTTTAAGCTTAGTACTGTAAGTTGGCCACGAACAGCGACCGATAGAGAAAGATGGTAGGCTACGGGTGAAGACTTTGCCCAGCAATGGGAAAAAACTGTAAGTTGATTGTAATAATATATTTTCGTACAAAAATAGAATGATTATTTGTGTGACCTACATACATTATTCATAAATCTCATTCACCTAACTCATCATCGAAATGGAAACTACGAAAATTTCGACTGAAAATCAAACCCTTTGATCCCAATGGCTTTACATTCGTTATTTCTTTGCTTCAAGTAACATTTCATGATTAACTTTAAATCATTAATTTAGTATTAATGTATTTGGAGAAGGAGGTTCCTTCTCCGTGCGAGAGGAGGCCTGTGCCCAGGAGTGGGACTATAAAAAGGCTGTAACTGTAATCTATTTGGAAAATAAAAGATGCATACTGACTATATATAAAAATAAACACTAAGATATTCTTAGGTACCTACAATTAATTACTTTTTCATCCCACCATCTCGGAAAGAGTAGTTTTACCCTTTGATATCTGAGCGCAAAAGTCGTTTTTATCCTCTAGAGCGGCAAAGTGATTTGAATTTAGAACATCGTGTGCAATACGCCATTTGTGACAATTTTGATAAGACTTTTCAAACAAATACATATTAAACAAATAAAATACTGCTTAAAATAATTATTCAATTAATTAAGTCGTTTTTATTATTGTTTTTACATAGATTTTTAACCTCGTTTCATTTTTAAACTGAGTTTTCAAATAAATGAACTTTAATAGGTACTGCTTATTAATTTGATACTCATATGTGCGCGCCATTTTGGTTTTTTGCATTTAGTAATAACTATTTTTCTCATCTAGTAATAATAATTATCGGTCGTGAATTATCTTCAAGACATTAATTATTTATCTGTAGGTAAATAAAGATTAAGGTCAGTCGGTTTCGCATTTTTTATCCACATTTAAATATTCGCGTAAAGTTTCCTTGAGGAGATAAGCAGAAGTTTAATTATTTAGATTGAAATTCTATAAGATCATTGTAGAGATAAGATCTATCCTTATCAAGATCTTGATTTAAAATGTAAATTTGTTCATAAAATCTGTTAATAAATATCAGGAAATTGATTCCTGTTTTTAACACATAGATAAAGTTATAATGAATTATCCAGCAGATTTCGACAAACAAGATATTTTTCCTTTGGTTTGTAGCTTTATTATTTTCCGATAACTAGCTACGAGTATATTATGATTTTATTTACGTCTAAACTTATCTGCATAGTTACTTGAATAGGTACCTACATACAAATTCAGAGTCATAAAAATAACAATTTGTAAAGGCATTGCAGGAATTTTGTGGTCTCTAAATATAGCCTTAGCGGTCGTTTACATAAGTTAAACTATTGTCTCATGCATGTTGTAAATTTTGAGGTGATTTGACCTGAATATCTGAAATACCTTCAAGCCTAGCGTGGAGTACTCGGTCCTAATATAATATGTCAAAGTGACAAAAGTTACGACTTACGAAGTTAGCTTGTACTTATGTGACTCATTAAGTTGAAGTTCAAATTGCAGTGTTATCAGGGAATACATAAAACCTTGAAAGTATGTTAGCACTTTAAGGCTTTTTACAACAATACTTTCCTTTTATCGTTGTACTTAAGGCCCACCTCTGGAAGTACCCTTGTTAGCTTGTAAATATGAACTTAGTGGTTATAAGTATCAACACCAACATTTTGTCTAGATAATGTTTAAATGAAATTAAAATAGTAACATTCAAGGAAATTAAAGGCAATTGCGCTAAACCTAGAAAGTAAACTTGGACCGAAACGATTTCGAAATAAATTTGCTTAAGCTGAGCTCAAATCAATTTAAAAGGTACGTACATAGTTAGACAGGGCCCGTGTCAACCGCGGGTCACGTTCGTTGCTGGAATTTCATTTAGTGTCGGCCACCTTAATCTGGTTGCTGTGGCCAGCTCCCTTGTAATTACGTTAGTTTATAAGACAAACGAGCTATTTCACCGTGGAGTTTAAACGATTTGACAGCTGATCGATACGCAGTTGAGTTGTTGTGTAATGCTATTCGATTTGTTACGGGTAGCAGTTTAGCCACAGCTTGGAATATTGTTTCACTATTAAAAGCTAAAATCATTAATTAAATGAAATCGCTCCTTAAAGCCCCTAAAGCTTGTACAGTGTAAGAGTAAACTAGTGGTAGGGATTAGACAGTTTTGTGTACGTGCCAATTCTTAGAAAAAGATCGGACACCCCATAGGGTATTTCTACCGGAAAGTTAGTTTATATAATTTCTGTTTTTATTTTATAAGAACAGTGTTATGTAACGACGTTATGTTAGGGATATCAAAATGTCAAGAATTTCCTAACTTTCCTCCATTCTCACACAAATCAATTTCTATTTCAGTAGAACATAATGTAGTACAGGCAGTATTAGTGGACAGTAACACGAGTCCATCGGCAGACCGTGTCGTGTCATGTCTCGGTAAAGTGCGCGCTATCTGGCTAAGTTAGAGCTATTCACGACCGAAGCTCGGCGAGCACTCGATACTGGCCATAGACACGCGATTCTACATAGCTCACGTAGAACTGTGTATTTATACCTTTAAATTTAGTGTTAAATAGATGTTTTTAAGGTAAAAAATATGTTTAGAGACATCTAGATGCTAGATGTTGATAGATATGTCAGATTTTCGGTGGGAATATCATTTCGGTTAGTATCGATCGTTTAGAAGTCGTCAACAGTATTAGAGATAAGAGAAACAACTGGTTTGATATGAGATTGTAATTAAGATGTTACCACGTAGTCTTTAATTGTTAATTAAATCAATTTATAACGTCTCACACACATAAATAAGAACGTATCTATATAAGTTACACGAATATGACTGCTAAAGTGCTAACTTAAGATTCGCATTATATCTCTCCAAGTTCTAAACTCAAGTAAATACTGGAGTCGTAACGATAAGTGTATAATATTGTTTGTCGAGAACGTTAATATGAGATGGAAAGCGGTTCTCTATAAATAGCTGTACCTACGTCTTGACGGAGGAAATTGGGCGTCAGAACTTTAATGTCAGTTATGGATCCGTCAGCTTTGTTTATTTATAACCAATGAAAGTGGATCTAAGTAATATAAGACCGAATTATTTTGGGAAGGATGTTTCTTATTGATGTTTTCGGTTTAGTACTTTTCTTTCAGTAAGGTAATTGGACTTCACCTAGATCTTCGGGACTTATCAGGAGCGGCAATAAAGCGATATATTACAATTATAGAATAAGTTACAGAACCAGCATGAGCTTTTGCAGAAAATTAAATGGCCACCGAAGTTTCCTTAGTACCACATTTTCACACATTTCCAGGCCAAAATCCATTCAAAGATATTGTGTAATTCCAATTCAGTATTAGTCTACATTTTGTTGTAACCAAGAAGATCGTAGGCGTACTATTTGACACTAGGTTGCATAATTACCATCGCTGATTCATTTCATATAGATGCCATTAATCATATCACCACCAAGCGGCTGTAATTTATGGCCAGCCGACTCTGATAATAGAATTTAAGTGGTATTTATTATTATAAGGCCCTTCAAGCTGCTTTGATATCGATATTGAATTGAAAATAGTACAATTATGATCCTTATGAGCCTTGCTTTCTTTTTCTTTTGGCACATTTGATTTTCAAGATCTAGCTCGGCAATCTAGTCAGTTTTGGTTGCTTTGGGCCGTTATTTCTGGTTTTAGTTTTAATTGAGATACAATTCAAATCGAAAATAACCATGAGAGCCATATGAGAGCCCATTAATTGTAATCCTTTTACTCTTCAAAAAGCTGCTCAACTATTTTGTTTAATAACTACGAATGTGTATTATTACCTAAGTTAAGTATTCTATTACGTGATTAATTACAGTTCCTTGTTCCAAATTCGTTCCAACACGAAAATGTTTGAAACTATCCTTAGCAGATCAACGATCGTTCCGAACTACAAAATGGAGTTTGTCTATAAAACGAAGAAGACAAAGTATTGGTTTAATTATGTCTCATCCGACGGTCGGAGGACGAATGGCGGTTAGTATCTTCAAAGCTACTTTCCAAAACATTTCTCTTCGCTTTGATTCTATTTTGACTAATGACTTTCCTGTTAGACCGCTTGTTACACTCTTTTTGTATGTAAATAATGTTGCAGTATTAAAGTTTATTGCGTAGATAGAGCACAAGTATTACAAAGGATATTAAAATTAATATACGTGTATTTATCTGCTTTTAGCTTTTATTTCAAGTTTATTTAAAAGTAAGTTAAAGCTTTTGGATAACCTAAGTTTGATAGAAAACATACTAGACGTGATAAAATAAACTTTAACGCGTTTTAAATAATGAAATAAACTTTGAAAGCTTTTTATGAAACATTTAACAATCCATTAATAAAATTCGTATAAGTAAGAAAGTAGCACTAATCGACTTGCCACTTTAAACTAAAAACAAAATCGTCAGCTGTTTAATTCGACAAAATTGCTCTATAAATACATGAAGTTTATTATCCGGCGCATAAATTAAAAGATAAATAAAGCATACATAAATTGACTTTCTCCTTTATAAGATAACATAAACACGTTTTATAAAGTGAAATAGTATCGTCGTACAAATCACATTACGTTAATACGTGCATTGGTGATGGGGTCCCATTGACAAACTGTATGAATGAGGCGAGGCGGCGAGGCAAGGCGGCTAGGCAACTGGCCACGTGCCTCGCCCACGGATGGCGAGGCGTTTAGTGAGAGGCGGAGCGGAAGTGCCGTCCGATTTGTCCGTCCGTCTCGCTACTGTAGGCGGCTAAACAAGTGGTCGAATTCTTGAGCGATCAGCGATTTTGGATGATTCACAACACTGATGCCGCGTGACCTTAGTTTTTAGTGTGTTTTTTGTTTGAGTTGATGCAATTCCAAGAACTTTAATTACTACATTGTACCAACATAGGTTTACATGTTAATACAATATGCTTGGCAATTACAGCGTAGACAGCGTAGTAGATGGCCTATTGAAGAAATATTTTATAATTTCGATGTCTATTAGAGAAATGAAAATGGTATGTTGTGTGTTTTAAATTTTAAAACTTAGTATCGTACTAGTAGATTCACATGGTTTGAACTGTATGATATTAAAATAGAAGAATGAATTATATTAAATGCAATCCACAAATTGCACCATGAGCATAAAATGAAACTTGCGTTTAGGTAAACAAGCTACTCGCTTGCGCCCGTGAATCAGACCGCTCGCCGCCCAAAGGTGTAAGTTGCATGTGATTGCGCGCCGTGACCTGCGTGGGCGCAGCCGCTATAAATCGTTGAATTATTTACACGCCTTTGACAACACCGACCATTTGAATAATGTTTCGTTAACCAATATAAATTTTATCGTGACAACATGTACTTTGTAGTCGTTATGAAATATTATCACAGTAATGGGGATAATTGTTATTGTATTAATCAATAAACACGTCACGCAATTTGCAACTTAGCGATATGAATAATAGTCTTACCTAATTCTAATGAGTTTCTTGTTTAAGCCCTTTATAATTTCAAATAAAACGCGCTGCGTTTCGTTCTCTAAATTCAAATTATAACGAGACCTCTTTGCTTCAAGAGAAATGATTTATAAAAATAATAAATATAATTGTCTATGGACTACCGGCAGCTGAGCGAGCTACCGTGGAGGATTCATGAAGAGCGCGTCAAGGACGGTCGCCTATTGACAGCTCAATTAGGAATACAATAGTGAGTCGGTGGATGAGAACCAACCAGATATAAAAACTGGATCTTGCCTCAAGTGGCACAAGCAGTTACTGCGCCAGCCGACCCGGTATTAATCGCAGACATTAATTTTTATTACTTGAACCATAAATTATTACATGGCGTCAGCATTTTTTCAGTTTAAAATTGGGTTTTATCTGGCTTCCAAAAATATCGAGTTAGACGTTAACTGAGAATTCTCCAGTCTCAAAAGATCGCCCCAAAAGCTAACAAGTTTAGTGTGAAAATACAAAGGACTTTTCCTAAAAAGCAACCGCAGCCATTACGAAAAGACTAACACAATATAGCTCGGTAATGTCACCTGAAAACATTCACCCTTCAGTGGGCACATTTCTATTTACCACAATCTGTAATATTTCGGCTCCGTTGGCCAGAGCTGCCAATAATAACATTGGGTGTTTTCGCTCCAATAAATTCACTTATAAATGAAATACTGTCTGGTATTCAACTAAGTATTCGATCAAACTACTTTGCATATTGACTGGATTGCAGACGTGTATTTAATGTATCTGTCCCAATAGGTACTTCATTTAAATGAAACGGAATTGGTAATAACCGATTTGCCCTTAATTCGAGGGATATCGTTTCGATTATTATATTCGCTGATATTCGTAATCTTTTAATACTCTTACGAAATATGTCGCTAAACGATTGCCTCATGTTATGTTACGTACTTATACGATATAAAATGCTGCATACACTTAAGTTTTACAACTGTGGTAGGCGTGGGCGGGCCGGTGCTGTTCATTCATACTTTATCACGACCGATGAATGAACTACCAAATAAAACGTTTATTGATCGTCATTTACATTTATTTCCATAATATTATGTGTCTTCTAATGCATTATGCTACTCGAGACGTTAAAGGGCACATAGCGTAATGTCCTACGTTAGATAAATTTGGATTAAAGTGCAAACGTACCTCATAACTGTGCTGGAATTCAAATAAATAAATCTATTTTTAGTATTGTAAATGAAATTCAGTTAATTCAACACGTGCACGTAATTATGGTCTACAATTATGGATTATTTGTCTTAAAAGCACCCATAAATATCAGCGCAAAGCATGTGACCGCATAAGCGACAAACCATTTCAACAACAAGGCCCCATTAAGTTTGTGCACAAGTAAACAATTCTAATGACAAGAGAACGATTATACGTCACGTGTGTAATAGTAATGTGGGCTTCAAACTGACTAATAGCATTAATTCGACGATGGTGTGGACAATGAATTAGTCCCTATCCGGTCGCTGAGCAGGACATCCAGAGGGCTATATTTTTAACAGAACAATTGCTACAATTGGCGTGTCGTAAAATTACGACGTGAAATCTTCAACAGACAGACGCAATTATGAAAAAGTAGAATTATATTCAATTAGTGGCCACTCTATGTGGGATGAAATAGAAGCTTCCTTGATTTTCTTGCTCATTTCGTAATGGGGGACTCAATTGCTACAAATTATTTCTTTAATGAAAGTCGTTATCTATGGGAAGTCAGCATTTGATAATTGAAGGCCCTTCAGTCTGCTTATTAAGGGGAGTTTTACGCAGAAACTTTGTTTTACTTGGAGCCTTCCGGACTTTGAGAAGTGAAGTTTGCTCGTTTGTGTAATCTCAGTACCTACATTGTAAACTTTACGAGTATTTCATACAGCAGCGATTATTTGATTATGTCTAATGTTAATTTCTCACAATAAATTCCTGATGAAAATCGTTTTTGTAATGTTGCTTAATCAACACTTGTCTTAGGGGAATGCTGGTTTTCATTTCTGTTTAACTGGCGTCATTTCCTCACAATACCGAAAAAGCGTGTAAAAATGTTTCATTATGTAAGTACCTATCACTACGACATTCAACTTTTTCTCATCACTTTTGAGCATAGGTCTATTTGAAAAACTATAATTTTATAGAAGAACCCGCTTACATGGTTTGTACTTACACATTTAAGCTGATTGTGTTAAGTAAACGAGAATCGCGTGACGACTGCCCAATTAAGCCAACGATATCTACCCACACAAATATCTAAGCTACACATTTAATACGATTAGCTTTTGAACTTATTTAAATGTTTAATTGTTTAATCGGATTTCATGCCCTAAGTACCTACGTAGGTAATGGTCGTTCATTTAATTGAAAATGTTTAAGTAGTTACCTAATGAAATTAAATTAAGATAGGTATATAGGTGTATAGGTATTAAATACTGACTGCACAGCAAATTTTCCATATTTCATAGCAAAATAACTATCCCAGTCGCATATTAACCAGTAAGTACAACAAAACCTGTTCATCATATTTGTCTTAATTTTCAAGAAGCCATGCTCGGCAAATTTTATGATTATTATAACAAAAAAATCCTGTCACATTGCATTATTTCTAAAAGCAGAACAAATTAACTGAAAAATTGAAGCTAGTAACGAAAACGAATCGCTGCAAAACCGACTCCACGTACTTAGTCTTGTTTGCCCTACCCCTAGAGTGCAATTCAAAACCGCGTGAAAAAGAAAATGAGTTTACAATACATGTATAATGTGCATTAAGATTGTTAGCTGTGCATTTATGAAAAAGCTTTTGCTTTAGGAAAAATCGCTGTACGCCGCGAAAATAAATTGTAGTGTGTTTAGTGATATTTTGAGTTGAATATTTTGCTGTGCAATCAGTAATTTTGATGGGAATTCGGAATCTTATTGCATGGAAAAGGATATTTTTTGATTTGCGTTTAAATACTACCCATTTTTATTTGTAGTATGAAATTCCTAATTTTTATTTGACACTCGCTTAAAGTAGTCTTATTTTACACTTGTACACAAATTACGAACTAACTCTCAAATCAAATAGAAATCTTAATGAATCAATTACCGGACTTTGACGACATCTTAACGAATTCTGTGAGTCGAGAGAGGCACTAACAATCTTTGACTCGTCCCTTCCGCTTCATTAATTACGATTGTAATGTAAATCTCTCGTCAAGTTCACGGACGATGGTCCGACTTGGAATGTCCTAAAAATAAACCACTCACAGTTATAAATAAGACGAACATCTAACACCAATTATATAGGAAACTCGTCAAGTTGGACGTCTACTATATTAATAATTTGATAATGTGACGAAATGAGCAGTTAAACCCGGTTTATGGACCAACTTCTTGACTCCTATATCTGAACTTTGTACGAATGTATGTCGTTTCACTTATTAAGATGCATTCTTAGCTGATTTAACAAATAAGTCTGAAAAAAACCGTTTAAAAAAGAGCTTTCATACATTTATAAGATCTGATGTATAATGATAAATGTTTTTATATAATCTGATGTACCTATTTAAATAATGCCACATTTCTATTAAGTTGATGGCCAAAAACTTCAGATATGTTTTATCATCGCGACGTATTTGACCTATGACTTGGCACCCACGACCTTTGGGAAGGGCCCGCTAAGCCTCGCGCCCCACGCAGACCTAGCCTCTTGCGAAACGCCTCGTGGCAACTAAAAGTTTCTCATGAATACAACATCGTATTTAGAATTTGTTACCGTGTTGATACGAAAGCTGATATCGTAAATAATCGACGGTTTATTCGTGACAGGTCTGTTTATTTATTTATGGGTAGTGGAAGTACTATTCGTATTTATTTAACTTAGGGCTTTGACCCAATGCTATAGTCAAGTACTTAATGTTCGAATGTTAGATCTTGGTATACGTTTCTAGAGGTAATATTAAGCTTTTGAAATTAGAATGTGCATAGGCAGTCAGTATTTTTTTTTAAATGGCCATTTAAAGAACCTATAAATGGCCATATTTGCTACGCAGTATCGAAAATTGCTCGAACCTTTAGAATGTGTAGGTGGGAAAACGTCAAAGAGTAAAAGCTTTGTGATCGGGGAATGAGGACAAAAGTAATTAAGTTTAAAAATAAATTATGATGACTCACGTTCTCTACAGTTTCTATTGGTTAATTTATGTTTTATTGAATCAATACTTAACATTTAAACAAAGCCAAAGGTTTTATTAGAAAGCTTATTGGTTTTACAGCCACAACACTTTAAAATGAAAAGTAATAAGGAAAACGTTCGCTTCAATAAGTTCCTCCATAGAAATATATTACAGTCAAAGCCTGTTTCATTCTACATCCTGAATTATTTGTAATTTATGAGCAATATAGTGTTTACGAGCCTAGCTTTTATAAACGTTAAATATTTGCACTTAAACAGCGTGTTTCTGTGTAAAGATACAAAAGCTGTGCTGGCAAACACTTGACTAAAGCATTGGAGAGGTCGTGCCCTCCCACACTCGCGGTGTCAAGAGATGATAATCACTCTCGGTACGGAGGGCCTGCCCTAAGCTGGGATAATTAGCGGGTGTTCACGCACCTGGTCGCTTTCCCTCCGTGCTGTACGCTGGCGAGAAAGTTACTCAGTTAAATGCAAACAACCTTCAGGTTATAAAGGCCTGCACGCGCGAGCGAGCGACCTTTTAACATCTCAATAAGTGCGCTCAATACGTATTCAGAGGGACTCGCCTCAATACTAATTTGAATGTCCGATGAGACTTCACTTCTAGTTAGCTGCATTATAATTCTGCGGTACCGTATTGCTATTTTTAGACCAGTACAGAAAATATGTCAAACAAAACATTCCAAAAATTCCCATGATGACTGCCGAGCTTAAAGTATTCTTGCTTATTAGGAATAAGTGGAAAAGCAGAAGCTTACTCGAATGGAGTAACTAAACCTCTGTGGCTCATTTTTCCATTTTCAATTCACCCAAATAACTACAAGAACAATTACGGACTTCTCTCATTGATACAAAACGGTGGGGACTCCCTACTCCATTCCCAAAAATACCCATAAAAGTCAAAATCACAGCTAAGTATTGTTAACAAAAACGGTTAGTTATCAAATATCCTACATTCACTGCGAGGTGATCTAGAGGTGTGCCTGAACACTCGGTAACACACACCGGCTGGACGAGACCACATCGGGGTCACCGCCACGCGATAGAGATGCGCGCACGCACCGTTAGGGTTGCCGATGTCTATCATATTCTGCTGAAGTAACGGATAATGGTTACATGTTAGCTTGTGCTGCACATTCCAGGTAAAATTATGTCCTTATCCAAAGATTTGTCTGCATGACCGTACCTGTTCCTTTTGTGTGTGAACTTGGTTTGGAACTGGGTCATTCAATTTTCGTATTCTAAAGATACCATTCTAAAGGATATGAATAAAATGCTTTCACTACTTTATGACTACAAATTTTAAAGTAACGAATGAAGAGCATTTTTACCCTAGAAATATTCAAACGACGATTAATTGTGCGTGCTAAATAAAACAAAACACCATCTCCTTGTTCCTTTCATTTTACAGCTTCAATAATTTATTATCAGTTTCGCATCAACGTTAAGTACCTACGTATTTCTATTTAAGCAGGGAAACGGTAACCGCCGGACTAATAAGTTTAACTACCACTTTTATGACTCTGCTCTTGTAAAACCTTTCGGTATTTATAGCGTCATCATAGCTTAGATTTAATACTTTTAAATTAGCTTTTTACGCCGTTTAAATTACAACACGGCGGAATTGGTAATCAGTTGGAAGTGGAAAATGTATGTAGATACAGGACGTGAAGTATGGCTAACATATTTCATGGTAGTTACTGTAATTAAATACAACATTCTAAGACTGAGTTATGCCATAACGCTTAACATTTAAGTATTTGTTAAATGAATTACCTACGAACTGATATGATCTTTGCGATTAAGTACATAAATGCGTAGACTTTTAAGGACATATACTTACTTATATACGTTTTCAAGTAGACATTCAAGTTGTAAAAACTTATTTACAAAATACTTTTATAAACAAAATGTTGCATTTCAATTACATTTGTAATTTCTAGGTATTGATTTTCACTGTATTGTTAAAATAAACCTTTAACAATAACAAAATACCTAGGCACCCCATACGTTTTATGCTTCGTAGGCTCAATTATTTTGCCTATGCAAATGAATCAAAACTGTTTGTTACGCAACAGCCATCGACGCCACCTACATTACATATATATTTTACTGCATACCTTGTCAGTTACAATATAAATCAGCAAAGAATCACAGCCCTATGTCAGCCCGGTACCCGCCCGGAGCCGGCAGACAGCGTCGCGCCACAAACTAGCCGTTTTATCGCGGCCGCGTCCACCTGCGCCCGCGCACCTCGCCACTCATTTACCTCATTGTTTGCTAATCCTCTCACTTACGTATACGGGTCTGTAGACGGTCAATAAGATTTCCTAAATTGATATTCGTGGAAGACTATTCTAGTGAATTTGAGATAAGAAGAAGTAGTTATAGAATTGAAGATGTTACACCTTCAATTGAAAATCTTTCGGTCCTTCTTGACTTCTATAGTAAGTATGATTCAACAATCCTAAGTATAATTGTTAAAATTTGAATTAATTTATCTAAAGCTGAAAAAAATATTTTATTTTATAGGAAACTACTTATAACACGAATTAAAACAATCAAATACAAAGCTTAAGAGCTTAGAATGTTGTGGCTTTACCGAATACGGTAAACTATGATCACGATTGAAGCTCAATAGAGACGTCAAGATTATAATGAGGTTTATGATAACTTCGGGAACAGACAGTAGGTATAAATAAAATCAGACATCAATTATTAATCATCTAAGTAATGATTGATGTTGAATTGGTTTCAGGGCTTACGGCGGGCCATGAAACAATTGAACACAAATAAAATGGTTATGTTTCTTGTTATTTCAATTTTCATCAATTGGTTTGATTGACTCATTAATTGGTTTGGAATTTAATCATACTAAGTTTATAAACCTGAAGAGTTTGTTTGTTTGAACGCGCTAATCTCAGGAAGTACTGGTCCGATTTGAAAAATGTTTTCGGTGACAGAACACCCCTTTATCGAGGAAGACTATAGGCTACTTTTTATCCGGCTTCGTGTAGCAGAAAGTATTAATAGAACCTTATCCGATCATTCTTAGGAATTTACAAGACCATCACTTTTAATACAAGCACGTTAAACTGAATTCAGTGTGTATTCACATTTGCGTTCACAAACAAAGTTCGTAGTATTATGATATCTAGTTACAACAGTGAATATTCCGTGAAATACGTGTAGTGATGATAATTCAATCAGTGAAACGTAATATGTCTGGCAAACAGCTGAGGCTTCGGTAAACATAATATAACGGCAGTCAAGTATTATGGGCTAGCTGCGGGTTTTATTTTTGTATGTCCACGACTTTGAACTAGACATTGTTTAAATTCAAGACCATGTTTGGAAACTGTAGAAGTAAATATGCCCTTTAAAACTAAACTAAGTACTTTTAAACTTAGTAAGTATAAATACCTACCTAACCTAATAACAATTGCAATAAATAGGTACTAAGAAGATGAATATGCGAGCGTCTGTTTATCTTTTTTCAGTTTTCATGGTCACGTTGCTGAAAGAAGTATAAAAAACTATATTTTGATCTCTGAAGAGAAAAATAGCTTTGTTTTGCGTATGTTAAGAAGTCAGACTCGAACGAGAAGCGGCTTTAGATTATGCATAAAAAAACATTCAGACGAACAATGTCATTTATATTCCCAAATCAATATTCCAAAATAGCTAAGGTCGCCTATAAAACATGATATTTACTATATTTTCCAGTTTGTGTCGGCTGGTTGTTAAACAAGCTATGATGTTCCGCAGGTTGCCTAGACAGTTCGGCGCTGCGCCCACGCAAGCGCGCTCTCTCGCTAATACACTATTTATAACCACTATTTATTGGGTCCATTCCATCAACAAGCTTGTGTGAAAAGAATTAATGATCGCGATGATAGCTATAAAACAAATTCGAGCTTTGATAACGACGGAATCTGTTTTGGGAATGAACTTGACGCCCAGCCACATGAAGGGCACAAATATAATACATAATTATTTCAGAGGCCAGTCCTTCATAAATCCCTCGTCACTGTGAGCACAACAAGTACTGTATTCCATTCATCGTATCCGAAATAAATAAATCGATAACGATCGCCATTTATATAAATTAGGGTGGCGACATTGATAAATAATGTACGTGCTCTTAAAGCTGCCATTACCCTGGCTTTAGACCACTACCGTTGTATCCTGAGCCATAAAACTGTAATACATTGGCAGCTAGCTACATTATCTTCAAGGCACGGTGTTCTATAGGAAGCCTTGAGTTAATGGTCGGTCGGCCACCGCGTACTTTGTTCGAGTGATATTAGGTAGGTACTCGTAACATCTTGTAACGTTGTACTTGTCGCTATTCGAGAACCTTCTTGCAAGTAATACCTATCAGGCTACCAGCTTACAAATTCAAGTTTGCTTAATTTTCAACACTCAAAATGGATTAAGTCCTATAGAAGGTAATGTTGAAATTCTTCGGAAAAGTCAAGAACATCTTCACAAAACAATCCTACAATAAGTATTTTTCACGTGTGAAAAAGTCACGAATCGGTTTGGAACCAAGATGTAATAAAGATAAAAAAGAGTTCACGGTTTCGTGGCCACTGCTACACAATCTCTGATCAGGGCTATAAAAGGGCTTCTAACAATCGCCGGAAAAATATTATTAGGTGTAAATCTGTGAAATGTGTTCACTACATACCTACCTCGTTCTACGAGGGCCTTGCAAAGGAAAAGTGATATAATTTTGTAGATTTTAATATTAAAATTTTACAAACTAAAATAAGAGAACATGTGAGACGAAGTACTCCTCCCTCCGCATCACAGTCCTTTGTAGATTGGATTTGAGAATATTGAAAATAACTTTCACAAAACATGTTACAATTAAATGAGAAAATTGCAACAACAACCAAATAATTCAACAATACAGTCGTGTTTCCTTCTCAAATAAACTAATTTGGCTAAAATAAACAGCTGAATGCTGGTGTTAGCAAATTCTACGAGCAAAGTAACACAATGGAGGATAACGTGGCCGCGGCTGGGTGCACGTTGCCGCCGCAGGCTTTAATAATAAAACCTCTTTATTGTGTTTAACTTTGTAGACTCCCTACTTTGTTGCAACTCCGCGATTTAAAAGCAACTCGTGTACTTAGAGACTTGTGTAATTAAATGAGCAGTTACGCAGAGGAGGCGCTAAGTGTTCCACAAAGGGATTCTCTCAACAGACGTAATGGACACAATAAATGTTTGTACAACATAATGCTGCACTTCATTCTGTACAATGAAGTGTTCGTGGCCGTGGTGTACATTGTCTGTACGGGCGGGCTAATTTGAGTAAACCACATCTTGTTACCGAGTTGTCTGGCTGCCGAGATTGGGCTCATTTCGGAATGACGCCTTAGTTGCCAGCTCTGGATTTAACTACTTCCATTCAGATAAAGTACCTAGTTTTTATTTATATTTGCGTTGACGAGTTTATATGTTACCAAATGAAATATTTCAACAGCTTCTTGGGGATTTCCAATCATACCTACTCATGTTGACTCAGACTGGTTATGAACATAACGCAATATTGCTTGCTCTCCAAGACAAATACTAAGAAAGAAAATTTATGGTTCTTGTCAGGAAAATAAACTATTGCATACCGCTTGTTCATAAACTCTGAACATAGGTATTCTAAATTGGTAGCAATCCGTTTAAATTACCAAGTTACAGCTAAGTTCAATCAAGGCTGCGGCTGAGCTGTGAAGTTTCAACAACGGCCCGTTACTTGCAGCTGCTAATCTCTATATTCATTACAGTATTGTTGGCAGCGAACACAACGCATTCCATTTTACGTAACTATCCTTTGAAGTGTCATTTGCTGAAAATGCGTAGTGTTATTTGCTGCTAGATTTTTTTATTAACTGTACACAAGTATAGGGCTAAGTATCAGACATTTTTTTCATAAACCTGAAAAACTAGAATGTACAAAACGATAACTGTTAAACTACATGAAGACGGAAGCCCTGGATGGCCACTAGGCAAATGAATAGTTGTAGAAAGAGTGTCTCGGGCAATCAGCGACAATTTGCACTCCCACACGTCTCAACTTTCATATCTGGACGGAAGACGCAATATAAGTGATTAGGCTCTATCACCGGCCACACGTAGCGAGCCCGTGGGTAGTACCCATACCTACCAACTAGCCCGGAAGGGAAAGTAAAGGGACGAATTTATGATACCTCGTTTCAAGCATAAATTTACAAGCCAAATGGATTCTTAAGAGAACAGTGATAGAGTGCGGACACGTGCTTTGTGTCCTAAATGGCACTTCTTTGAACATTTCGCTAGGAATGTGCGCATTCTTGAGAACATGTTAAACACTTGGAGTTCACACCTGCCTCAGCACTATTTAAATATTAATGTAGACGGTTTACATACAACATTGTTTAAATTTTATGTCACATGCAATTAACAAATCTTCCCTCAACTGAGATAAATGTTGGTAACAATTTAGCTTGTGATAAATGATACGCCTGATTCGCTTCATTTGCAAATGATGCAATCGCTAAATCTGCTGGGAACCTCGAGCATATACAAATAAACACTCATGTTTTTGCGTCTAACAATGTGGTAGAATTATAAAATTAAACATTTGGAAAAAACGTCCATGTAAAGGAGTTAGTCGTAGGTCAAGACGCGCCGGACTGAGGTACATTAGCCGGATGGAGATAGAGCGGCCGATCGGTCTCCCCAAATACCGACAAGGACACTTCCATCTACATTTATTTGTACGAATCAGTGATGCGATCAAATGGACGACGTCCGGCGGCCCACGTGCACCCACGCCGCAACATATGATATTTAGAACAAATCTTAGAAGATGCATAGTGCATTTTACGAATTGTGGCTGTCCACTGCTGCGTGCTATTGATTTATGGCCGATGTTAAGTACGAGATAAGGACGCTTCCATTCTATTTAGATGTTTTGCAGTGCGCCGCAATAAGCTGCTTCCGCGGTTTTGAGATGCTGAAGTAGCTAGCGGTTGTTTGTCTTCTATTTGAATATTGGAATAAACTGGTCAGTTGTATTCGCAAAGAAACTGGCTATCTACCTACTGGTTGATATACAATATTAAATATAGACTCAAAAATCGTCTTGTAATGAAACTGTAAAATCGAGTTCAAACTAACTGAAAATCAATAAAACCCAGTTTTGGGCTATGTACATACATAGGAATTATAAAACTGTACAAATTTATTGAACTAGAAACACCACTTATGGACTAAAAGAATTCTTAGATTATCAAGAAGAGATCTTGATTACCTACGTCCTATACTTTATTAATACGAAGCATAGAATTGAACTAAATACGATTATTGTAGACAATTGCGTCGCTAGACCTTGTATCTTCAATATTCTTTTTCTATAAACAAAACACATTGATATGTGGTCAAGTTTATTTCCGAAAGAATAAACGTCTTCAGATATTTTCTAAGGTTCAGTGATGGTCATATTGCTCAATATTCCGTATTCTGAATAAAAACCTTTGACAAATTCAGATGTGCTTCCAGTCTCTGGCACAATTTATGTATGTAGCCTCATGTTATTACAGTATCAAATATAAACTCCCTAACCATATATAGGAATAACTAAAACAAAAAACATAGAAACAGCTACAAATTAATTACTACAAATGTTGCATACGACTTACGAGGGTTTATTAATAGCCGTGTAACAACAAACGCATTAATGTGGTAGCAAAACAGGAATATACGTTTGTGCGACCACCCCGCGTACATTAATCTAACACAAATAGAAAGTAGCACATATTTCAACCAGCCAGCTAGCCGCTTATCGCGCTAATCCTTCCTGGCTATACATCAATTATATTGCACCTCATGCGACTGAGACAAGACCCAAATACGATCCGATAATCGTAATTCATGTCGAAGGTGGACCTGCCAAAATGCCAAAACAGATTAACAGCGAAAACATTAAAAATATAATAAAATTGGCAGTCGGAAAATAAAACAGCCTCAATTTTAATGGTTTTCCAGATAAGTTTATCAATAAAATAAAGATCTTTGTGCAACTAGGAACAACAACATTTATTTTGTATTACGACTTACAATTCAAGCGTGGTGATTAATGCTCAATCCTTCTCCGTGTGAGAGGACAATTCAATTTCATGAATGTGTTGAAATTAGGCTAATTTTACGTCAATTTTATTTCTTTTAGCGCTTGCAAAACTGGGAAGGAAGAACGGTAATAGCACATATTGGTAACCTACGTATTGTTTATTATGTCTTAGTTAGGTAGTTACCAACAAACAAAATTTATTTAAACATCTTCCATGCCACGGACAAAACTTTCAACCGTTACCGAAAACGCGGCGTGTCGCTTAACATTTAAGAAATTGTGCAAGTTACAAGTGAAGTGGTGAGTCAGTCGGCATTCCTGACCCTCTTGCATCATGGCGGCGTATCAGCCGGATAAGCGTTCGTCGCTCCTCAGGTATTACCGGGAGTATTGCCTCTACGTCATCATACAAGTCGGAGACTTAGAACCGTGCTATTCAAAACTATGTAGATACCTAACTAAGCTGCATTGAAGAAATGGTCACTGGAATTTATGTAGCTTAATTTGGTTCATGTGTTGCCTGAGGTAAAATGTAATTGTTAACTGAACTTATGTCGTTTATATCTCTAATTTGTATAGAGTTACTGGGCAACTGCTATGTATTATAACGTTTTTTTGCATAGTTTTTTTTTGGTGTATCAATTAAAGAAAGAAGAAGAAGTATGTATAAGATCCGGACGTCCATATAAAAAAAGCCCATCGACATGTGCAACTATGCTACACATGCACAATATTTAACATGACATTCGAATAAAAAATCTTTCAAATAACTCAAGAACAGCAATTAACACCTTTTCACGATAAAAATCACCGACAAATTCATGAAATATTTAATCAAGATTCAAATTAACACCAATAATAATCTTAACATTTACATATGCATAAAAAACATCGTAAATGATTATATGTAGCATTATTTATCAGAATTTATAGTAGAAGTATTTTCCCAGAAATAAACACGTATTAAAACATCCTATTCGATGTATTAAAACATAACATTTAATATCAGTAATAAAATAAAGCCTTCCTTAACGGCACTTCGCTGAATTCATTAATGCATTAGAGAGTTCAGAGTTATCTTGACATAAAACTTTGTTCTTCGAAAGTACGTAATAAGTACGTATCTAGACGAAGTGCATTCCCAGGTGGTCGGGTTTCGAGTTACGATGGCTTGTACTCTACATAATAAAACAACTTGTGCCAGACACACCGTCGATCATCGTGTAAGTCAGCGAAACGCTAACGTTAACACTTTGTATTGCATAGAAAACACTTCTCAGAACTGAAAATGTATGTTGTACGAACATGTGAAAGGAACTTTACAAAAGAGCTTCAGGCTATGAAATTGTTCGAAGGCATTCGAGTGCCAGTTATTGTAGTCAGAAGTTTGTGAAGTTATCTAAGTACAGTCAACTTCAGGTCAGTGGTAACACTTTTATAGGAAAATCGTACTTATTACTATTGAGTTAAGGTGCATGACAGTTGCCACTGATGTGCAGTCTACTGTACCTACTCGTACATTTTGGAATCGGTAAAATTTCAGAAATCATCGTTGTTTTAAGAACTTTTTTACCGCTATTTGTAAGCTTAATATTATCGTCATATCAATTTTGATTTTACAAACAATGTAACTATTTTTCTCATCGGTTTAAATGGAAATGTCATTGAGCAGTAGTTGTTAGTAATCAAGAAACCGATACTATATTGATATCTAGCAGTAGGTACCAGAAGCTGCAACCGTAATTACAATAGTTCTCGATTAGTCGATTCTCAATCTGTCTCGATTTCAAAAGCGCCAGCAAATTGCTTCGCGCATGTGCCAACGCAAACGATAATATATTTCAGTTGGGACGTATCTGAGAGTAATTTCAATCGACTGGCTCTTTCCGCAATCTGTATTATTTCGTTTTGATGGGAAATATTCCTGAATTGATACCTATTCTTTGTGATTTACACATTCATATAGGTTACTATTCTTTGAGAACGACTTGGAGGGTCCATTATCTGAATGTAGACATTAAATAAAATTAACTTACAAATTATAACATTATTTTTAATTTGCTTAGCCAACTTCCCATGTGTCTATATTCTACATTAATTTAATTAGTATAATAAACATTAATAGCCTACATCTGCCCGCCTGATAAGAAATTCGTGCGAGAACTATAGTTGCTAGATGAGCTTAAAAAATATGTTTGACGGAGTCTCACGCCTAGGATAATGTACTGTGGCAGACGTTCAGAGATTGCAGGCGGATGACTAATGACGGTAATTACCATCAATTATGCCTACTTGAGTAGTCCCGTGAGGTGCTTACGAACTAGTAAATTACTATGTAAATCATGGTTTGACTGACGTGACATTTTACTTTTACGCATTATGCACATCGTCATTATCCATATATTGGGAACCTGCCATCCAATATTATGAATCCACTTTTTTGGTCCTGGTGTTCCTAGTATCAGATATTATTGGTACTTTTTGTTAAGCTTTCAAAAGAATGTACTATTCGATTATACAACAACGAAGCAATTAGGGAAAAATAATGGTTTAATTACAGTAAGCCATATAAGACGTGACATCTAAGATTCTGTCGGATTTACAGAAAATTTATGAGAGCTTTAAAGCTAGGGCTCAAGGGGTTCAAAGGTCAAATTAATGAAAACGGTAGGCTGGAGTGTAGAATACTTTATATATTTCAACTTCTTGATGTCTGATGTCTAGCTTTTGTACCACAATAGGTGTATTCCATAAAATTCATGGGTAACGAGAGAACAAAAGAGCAATTCAATCAGTCTAATAATCGCAAACGGCAGAATCGATCATGATGTCATAGCTTCAGCTAACACACCAGAATATGGGCAACTTTTTATCCGGGTGCAGGAAGTGGTTCCTTTGAGTAGCGGGTACAGCTGTCGGAAGCTATAATAATAAAATATGAACTCACCGGTCCGGTAGCCCGCATTGGAGAGGTAGGTCGCGAAGGTGTTGGTCTCGTGGGTAGCCTGCCACATCGGAGATGAGCAGTTGTCATTGTTCGTGTACACGTTGTGGTTGTGCACGTACACTCCCGTCAGTAACGAACTCCTGGGGAAGATGGTGCAGTGTGTAAGGTGAGAGGAACAGTGCAAACATAAATAATGAGCATAATGTTGATTGAGCTGAGAGTATATCGTAGACCGGTTGCGGTTAGAATTCTTGAACTGTAAAGGAAACTGAAATTAATTGAACCAACAATGTCCATTAATTTCGAGTGCGCTATAACTATGCCTCGCAGCACGGGAAGTTACTTTAATTGACATAAACAACATAAGGCCTTTCGTAATGGCCTTTAGAATAAACACGGCCGGTGGCCGGTGTGAAAGCAGTCGCATTAGCCTCCAATTAGTAATGTAGTCGTCGGGACCAGGTGCAATTGTGAACTGTCAGTCAGTCGCTATTGCAGCGAGTAATTTCAGTGCAACCGATAATGGTGCTGGATCTATGTCATTTATATTCTAATGGCACTTAACTGAGTCGTTATTTGCTGAAAGGCGTCAACTGCGCGAGATTGCTTGTAGATTTTATCGCAATTGCCAATAACAAGTAAAACTGATGAGAAATGTTAAGCTGTTTGAAGTTATTCGATTTAAATTGTATCGGAATTTATGATTGCTCTTGTTTGTGAATGGATGGGCAATTTTGTTTTCGCAAGTTCATTGAATGATAATAAAATTATATACCTTGATGGACAGCACATGGGCGTGGTGGTGTAAGCATGACGGAACTCGGCTCCGGCGCTCCTGACTGCCTTCATGGTCCTCGGCATAAAGTTCAAGCTGCCCAGTTCCACATCCTGGTCGTCAGTCAGGATCAAAATGATATTAGGTTTCCTCTCCCTCGGCTGAGGGTATGGGATGTAGCCACCAGTCTGCCACTTATTGGTGGACTTCAATTTAGATCTAGTCGAGTTTTCTCTTACAGGAACATGTGGCCTTTCTTGTGCTTTACTCTGAGGAATAGGCCTCCTTGCGGAGTTCCATGGCTTTTCCACGCTACTTCTGTTCCAGTGTTTCTCCGCCTTCCTGGATTTCTCATCTTTTCTCAAGCTGTATGGCTCAATCGTCCGGTTTACACTATCTTCTAGTGAATGAGCATCCGTTCCTTTCCGTCTATCTCTCCTTATTTCATGTTCTCTGTCCCATCTTCGTCTGTCTCCACGGTACCTTGAACTGTTTTTATGTCTCAGATTCCTTCGCTCGGGAATATCAGTGAGGGTACCATTGAATGTAGTTCTGTTTCGATTGTTTTCCCTATTCCTCAACTCTCGCGATCTCGATGTTTCTTCGTCTTCATACGAATCTCTTCTTGCAGATATCAATAAAAAATTCCATGTTAAGACTAGTGATATAAACTTAAAATTCATATTGGTTAATTGTTTAAAGTTAATTATATAATTTCTAGGAAATTAAGTATTGTATAATGTTTTTGGGAATAGGTTACGTCGTTACACGAATCACCGACTTCAAGGATCGCCTCGGACACCGAATCACCATTTTCGTACACCAACTGCAACAAAAGAGACCAAGAATTAGTCTTATAATTATATAAAACATTCTGATACATAAGTCCCAATACTTTTTAACCGCAATTAGCAAGTCATTGATTCGAAGTCATTTCAATAACTTGGAACATAAACATTAGGTTCGTAAGGACGCCTATTCCATGTTCGATCCGGATTTGAAATATGTTCGTTTCGTCCGTAATCAATATCGAAGCATTTAATGGCATTCGACCAGGGCATCAATCGTGAATTGCTTTTAACAGAATTGGACCGGTACCGGTCGGGGCGACTGAATAAATGCGCGACTCCCTGCATGAGGATTTTTAAAATAGATGTTGGTCAATATACGGGCATTGGCGATGCATGGGATTCCTAGAACGAGCTCTCATTAAATATAGTTTGAATCCCGCAGACACAACTCGTCAAATGTAGGAGAGCATTACTCACGTACATTGAGACTACGCATAAATATTTAAATAGATAGCTAAAGTGCAATGCCGCTATAAACTGCTAAAATACGTTCCAAGTATTTATGGATAACATTAACATTTGATAGAGAAGTTTAGTGCATACACAAAATTATGTTCGCCATTCAAATATTATTTATGTTGCAGTGTCTCGGTTGCGCCCTGAATCTACTGAGTGCTTAGGGCCCTAACAATTCTGTTGATAGGTTAAGAAAGTAAAACGATGTACAGTAACAATATTTCTGTAAATAGGAGTACCTTGGAGAAAATAATAATCGCTTTATAGACAGTATGTTTATATAACCTTACATTATTTTCCACTATCGCTACACGCCGTCCAGCTTCCTATAAACTCTATTTATAGAGCTTCTGAAAACTGTTTTCCTGGGAAAATATTGGGTATTTACCGGCATTATCTGAACAGATTGCAGATTGTTTAAACAGGGTATTTTTCAGTTTGGTTAATGTGTTGTTTGCACAGAGTGTGGGAATACCATTCCATGGGTTTTCCAAAGCTCGTGTCCATTAATTCATAGGGCATTTGCGCGCGTGCGGCTGAGTGGCCGGCATTCGGGCGGGCCGACGCGCACGCCACCCGTTCATCTTAATTTATATCCCCAGCCTAATTGATAGGGGACGAGATGCGATCGATGACGTCACACCACCCCGTGATATTGCCCCTCTACACTATTTATTATTCGATACTTCGTTGTGCTGGCTCGTAAAACAATTCAGTCTAAATGAGAATGCCTGTATTCAGGTCCACGCGTGCATTATATGTAGTCACACTGTCCAGGACTGGTTGAGCTCAGAATACATGCATAATGCTTGAAGGATTGCGCTTTAAGATGTCAACGATGCGAATACTTAGTAAAGTGTGCAATGCGCATTCTTGAACGCTCCGCACTGAAACTGTCATTTTCTGCATTCAGAAAATGTTTCTATTATGTCTATTATTCTGGGCGTAGTGTCTGTGATTAACCTAACAATACGTACACTTGAAATAATAATATGTATTCCAAAGATATCCTGCAATTGCGTAATGTGTGATTTTTACAACTCAGCAAAAACCAGTTTACTGCTTGAAAACAAATGAAAATAGTCTGTTAAATTCTTCAATTGCTGACGTAATTAGAGCACAAATTCATATAATATTTGTATTCAAGTAATCTGTTCTGTCCGCAAAAAGGACGGACAGATAACAAAGTTAATGTCGACAAGAGAGGCAGTGAGTGGGCGGCCACGGCTCAGGATTAAGGTCCTGCATAAATAAATGAGTGTTCATACAAGTTAGAACAAAGCCAACCCCAGCTTAACATCCTATTCAGCAATTTTTATCCAGTTGACCTTTTCACCTGCGTTGTGGACAGCGAATTAATTCCTCCACTGATGAGTGTCTTTCATGTTCCCTTCAGCTTTAATTAACCTTATTCTGAACGTTTCACTATTGTAAACTTCAGCCGACATTTTCGCTCAGCAACTGTTGTTTATGAGAAGAAAGCACGCAGAATACAGCGCATAAAACATTTTTAGACCATTAGCTATGTTTTGTTTTGGCAAACAGTGCAATAACCTATAATATATGAATAAAACAGTGATTGTTATGGCGGTGTCGACTTGATGTTTCGCCTCGCCCACTATTTGGAAACAAACACTTGGTGTGTCGCTATGTGCGTTTTATGTGATCCATGTGCCGAATAATAATATTTATAGAGAGAATTTATGTCGGTAACGTTACCAGTCTAAGTATATAGCTCCAATTTTCGCGCACGCTTGTAAGAGGATTTTCTTCAGACAGCACGCTTCAGGAATACCTCTGCGTCACGTTGGGATTACCTGTTCGTTGCCAGTATCTAACATGCTCCAACAAAGACTATCAGGTCAGGTATTTCTTCGAAGTAATTACAAAATCGATCTTTATTACAGAACGCCATCAAAGACTAAGTATATTTTTTTCATCCTAGATTAGTGTCCAGTGCATCTGAAAACCGGTTGCCATCTCGTGTTTACCGTAATGAAGATAAAGTTTTCATTCGAACCTTTAATGGTTTCATCGGAGCCCAAAGGTAGTTATTAGGTATCAGTTAATGCTATGCTATCTAACTAATGCTGCGATATCGCAATAACATTACAGTTTGAAATAGCATATTCATTTCAAGATGATCGGCTTTTATTACTTCAAGTTTTCGTTACAGAAAAGGAACCTCAAATTAAACGTGTTTAAAGTTCTTAATTACTTCGTATGTTTGGCCTAAAGTCAGGAAGTGGAATGCTACAAACATTGTTAATGAGCCCTTATAAATTAGAAGGGAAGGTAGGCGATCTCCCAATCGTCGAAGTTCGCGCCCTGTGCGAACTTTCCATGTTAATTTCCGTAATGGTGGCGAGACAAAACTTTAATCTTTACTTTACTCTGACTTGATTACATAAACTCCATCGCAAAGTTTAGCTGTTGAAATGTGCGGGTTTTTCGTAAGTATCAATATTGATTATGTTATAGGTAAATAAAGAACAGATTTTCTATATTCGTGGCGCCAATTCTTGATAGGTACTTCCAAAAACTTACAGGATAAACCAGGGCTACTAAGAACTCAGAAAGGTGAAGCCGTGCAGGTGTGCAGATACCTACCATCAAAAACCTAGGTACTTTTATGCATTCCATTTTTAAAACATGACGTATATCTATTTAATGTTATAAATAAACAAAAGAATGATGTCATACGGCTGATGAGATATCGGCACTATTTAGCTGAAGTAAATAAGTATGACATTAACAGTATTGACTTTCAACTGTAATGGCAGTAAAACTTCTTGAAGCTCATTTATATTGAAGAGGGCCTGCATTCTCAATCCCAATTCATTTTACCGTCGTTTAGAGTTTAAGTGCACTCGGTTAAGTGTTCGTTAACGAGTCGCCTTCAATACGCACGCCGTACCTACGTAGCTAGCATTGTTTTCGTAAAGGTGCAGTTAAAATTGAGAATTAGGTAATTCCCTAACACTTTATTAATTTACGTCGATAGATGTCGGCTATGATATAACAGTTAAGTATCTCTAGTATATCACAAACGAATGTGATAAAAAGTCAAAGACATCCCTCAAAAAATAACACAAAACCTTTTGCTTGCTTAGAAGTCTCAATTGGATAGTATTGTTCAAGCCGTTTGCCACTGAACTCAAAGCTTAGACCCGATATTGCAGATACTATTCAGGCCGGTAAACGCATTCCCTTTATTTAGATCGTGTATGACTAACAAGAAACAGAGGAACGGAATGAGACCATACGAATGTACCGCTCGCTACCTCCTTTCCTATCTACAAGTCGACATTAGAACTAGTACTTAGTATATCAGCAAGATTATCCCAGTTTCCAATAGATAAAGACACTGTTATTAGTTTGTAACCAAACGACAAATATCAAGTAATATATTAATAGAGATATTACGAAATGCATGCAGGCGGCAAACCGTTATGTCTGGCTGATATAGAAAATAGCTGAATGCAAATTGCCTGCAGCAAACACATTTATGGAGTATAGCTAGAACTACCTCACGTCGGAACATTGCAACGAGAGCGTGACATATTATTGTGGACTAAAAGCATACTATGCAATTAAGTGCAAATATGTAACAAGATTTACGTAATGAGTACTTCCAGTTTGTGAAACTTATGCCCTCTTATTATAAAACGCGGTATCAAATAAGTATCGGCTTTTGTACTACCTTTAATCCACCTTTAAGTACGACCTTGAAAAAACGTTATTACAAAACGCAGTTTATCGCAAGTCCTATTACTATCTGTAGTACAAAAGATAAACCATCGAGCCCCCTAGTTTAACTGCAGTACTTAGTCGACAAACGTCAAATTCCGACATTATTTACTTTTGAGGTTATTTGTTTTGTGATGAAAAAAACGAAAGTGGATATAAATATGTGTGATTTGGAATACTTGGATGTGTTAGAATACTATTGAGAGTGTCCGGGGACCCAACAGAATGCGTCATCGACAAAATCTCTTCAAATTACCTGACGACAATTTTCGATATAAATATCGATTTACGTTTTTCGAAATAATAGTCAATTGAATGCATGATGATAATCCAGGATGATACTATGATGCTCAACTGGGCTCGCCATAAAGTAAGTAGCCTTGACAGTGCAAGTAGGTTGCCAAAACATCCTAATTAATTGTATAAGAGTCAAAGTTTTTATTATGGATGTTTGTTTATGTTCCACGCATAAACTATCACATAGATTTTGATGAAACTCCGAAAATATATCAGATTATCATACAGTCTACTGTTTATTTTCAGATTCAAGACTATTTTGGCGTTTTGCACGCCGTATCTCTGCCAGTAATATGCAATGTTTGTAAACGACTGGAAGCTTGCTAAAATGTACAAAAATGCCTAGATGAGAAAGGGAACAAGATTGTGTGATGAAGAACAGTGTCCAACATGTATCAGTGCATTTGACTGTTTAAATAGACATCGGAATAAAATATAATTTTCTACTTTTATGTTGTTTCAAATGTTTCATTTTCTTTTGGTAATTTAATGCACACAATATTCTGTGTGTAAGTTATTGTGCACTTAATTTTGAAGAGGTTCTAATTAGATGCACAACGTCTTATTTAATCATTTAAATCGGGATGAAAATAATCCAAATTATTTCTAACCTAAAAACAAAACATAACTCGGATACGCGCGCTGACGTTCCGTTATACGCGCAAACTCGATAGTTGTTTAAAAGAGAATAATTGGATCATGTATATCGTTAAAAGATACTAGAAATATAAAATTACCTTTAAATAATAAAAAGTAATATTTTCAACTGCAGAGATATTTTTTTTATTATCATAGTTATTTATTTTTCATCAAAATAGACTTAACAAAATAATGTAAAAAGGAACGGCGCATAGAATTCGGAACGATTGGACGAATGATTTAAATATTTGTTGCTTATAATCTGTGGATATTATTTGAACCATAGACAAATCGAAGTACTAAACAGTCTTCTCTTAGTCTACGTTTTGTAATAAGGATGTAAAGACTATCGTAAGTACCGTAACAAACCAAGACGTCTTCAGTCGGGTTTAAACCACTACTTGCGGCAGTTTTTATAATAAGAGGGATGGTGGCTTACTTTGCTGAAGCAATTTGTAAGTGTCACTAAGGCATCTTAGAATGGTAGCAGGTGACACAAATATGGAAACCTACCTGGAAATCATTATAGTCTTAAAACTATGGTCTTAATGTTGAGTATGGATGTGTCTACAACCTTCATAGTACCTACTCCGTAAAAATACTAATCATATTTCATGGATGAATCAGTGGGTCATAGATTAACAAATGAATGGGACAATCTCCGTATATAAGTCTGCACCATGCAAATCGTAGTAAATAGTTAAATACTATTGAGCACAGTAATATCATAAACTTGTTACTTACGTATGATATAGTAAAATGACGTCTATTTTAGTTGCCGTCTCATAATATTGGATTACGAACGCCCACGGTATCAAAATATTGAAATCAGTTCGGAAACCAGTCGCCAATCATGTAGTTCAGAATGTTAGCACATTAAAATGTATACGTAGTTTGTTCTCATTAGTACACGACATAAAATGTTTACGATAGATATTAAAGTGATACTTCTCTCTATACATGGTTATTATAAAGCACAGTGCCGCCCGCCGTATCTACACCGGTTCGTGTGAACCTCACAGCACGGATTGAATAATTGGAACGAAATGAAATCGAAAACATTGGAATATTTCATTAAATGCTGGTGTCGGAAATGGGCCGTTTAATCGAGGAAATCGTTTTTTATTAATATTTCACCTTTTACTATTATGACGTAAGTTTTCAGTGGCCGTACGCTTTTATGTGTGCCTATTTATAGATGTAGATATCTTCAGCATAGTTTTTACCACACTTGTATTGATAATAAAGTATAAAGATACTTGATCTAATGTGTTTACAATGCTTACATGATATGACATAATATTAAAAAAAAAATCCCAATTAAATTCAGATTTCGTTTTGTTCTTCGTAAACTTACAGTAGGGGACACAATTGGCTTCATAGAGTTCCAGTCACGGCTGACTTACCTTTGTCCTAACAATATGTCTACCTAGCGCGGCGTCTGAACAAGAGACATCGTTATAATATTGTAATCGTGGCGCATCGTTTATTCTCTGTTTTGAAAGTTCGACTGTAAGATGGAAAATAGAAAGAATTTTAGAGAACAGAAACATAACGATATTTAATCAAACGTAGCCAAATTACTTAATTTTATAATTTATCGAGTTTAAATGTACTATAAGAAATATTGCAATCATAAGTATAATAGAATTCTATAAACATTTATCATTGTTACTGCATATTCAGGAGCTTGGTACTTAATTAAATTCTTTAGTAATTAGTCATCTGATTGCAGATATATTTAAATCCATACAGTTCTATCAGTGTCCACTGTCCAATTATAGTTATCTTATATATTTCTCAATATATTCCGTGCAAGTCAATCTTAATCCGATCTTTAGTGCTATTTAACCCAAACGTTATAATTCAATTTGCCCACATTGAAGTAAGATTGATATCAGTGTGTTAATGTAAGCAATACTTTCAAGCACGCAATAAATAAACTTTAGGGCGTATGTAAACGATATATTTACATAATTCGTAGACTTTTAGGGTGGGTTGAACCATATAAATATTAAGATAACTAAACCATAACTTTCTGTCAAATCGCCGATTTGACAAATTGGCAATTTGACGGCAAGATTTGCTTATCGTTAGAAATAGATAGTTTGCATCCATCATTTTAGTGAATAGGTAACTGAGACTGGCAAAACCTAGATTCATATAGTGAAAACAGCGACGTACATCATTTTAATACAGAAATAAAGATAAGTTAACCGCACCTAATTATCGTCTACATAAGGTGCACGGTTCATTTGTGGGGCTTTGTGTACGCATTTATAACAGAATTCCGGTTCATCTGTTGGAATTAACGGACAGTTCTTTTAAAAACAAAATCAAAGAAATTCTTGTTAAAAGGCATATTATAATGATTATTTCACAGATAAACGCAGATGGCAGCTCTGAAGTGGAACAAAAGTGCTTTCTTTTATTTTGTATGTTTCGGTGTTTTAAATTAATAATTGATGAAATGGAATTGTATAATTGTAAAATAAATTAATAATAATAAAATTGTAATAGACAGCTGTGTTGCTGGGAAGTTTGTTCTTCACCGCTTCTTCTTTCCAGCCATAACACTAGGAAGTGGTGAAAGGTTTTGGGGGTGCTGTCATTCTTGTAAAATTTTGACGTTAAAAAGTGCTAATCGTATTAGCCTATTTTAATTAAATGATTTTGACTTTGACTTTGATATCAGATTTATGAGTAGTCTGATTCAGTACATCTATCTTGTTCTTATCCTAAGGATGTTTACTTAATACAAATACATGTTTGTAATTAAGTAGTAACATAGGATTTGAGTTAAACAAAATGTAGATATAACAATAAATTATTTTTAATCAACTCCTGCTGTGGCAAGTGTTAACATATATTTTACAGAAGAATAAATCATAATAACAGCTGGTAACAGTTACACGATAAAATAAATTCACGCCCTTAGTTACTTCCGGAGATTCTTACACAAATAATTATATATTAATGAGAACTCGCAATTCGGTACAATAATATCTTCATACAAACTCAAACTCAAAATCGTTTATTCAAATTAGGCTGATAAATCAGCACTTTTCGAACGTCAAAAACAAAAGACAGTCCCCAAAACGCCCGCCCTTCACCACTTCCTATGTGTTTTTGCTGGGAAGAAGAAGTGGCGCAACAAACTCCCCAGACACATGTGGCATATTTCCACTTATAATTAAAAACACATTGTTGCTTATTATCCTTTATTATCCGCCATAGCGTCCTTGTGGGCACAAGTAAATATTATGATGTTTAATATAGTTTGTTATTATGGCTAAAATGGCGGCGTCATGGTATCGCCAAGTACATCGTCATTACATACAATTGCTGTTGTGTCATCTTTATAATTAATCTATTTTTTTATGAACGTAGTAGGTGTTTTTAACAACATTACGTAAGTGGACGTGCATATGCGCACTAATGTGCAGGCATTACTTGCTTAGTACCAAAGCTCGTTTTTGATGAAATACTTCATTTAATGCTCATAATTTCAGTGTCAAATTGGCGTGAGCTATAAAAGCATGGTGTCTAAGCATGTGCCCAGAGGTTCACATTATATGTAAATAAAAGAAAAATAAAACATTTAGATACTAGACTTGCGTGATAAAAAAGTTCATCAACGTCCACCACATGCCGTTTTATGGCATTTTTTTGCAAACACTCTTACTAATTAAAACATCTCATCCTTCGTGATAAATCACATAATCTCAGATCAATGACCTCACATAACATTTACTAATTGATAATTGGGCCCACTGGTGGCGCCTAAACGTATTTAGAAGTACAGTCAGCGTCAAAAGTTGCTGAACAAAACGAAATTTTCAAAACTGCTACACACCGTGTCTTCGATAACTTACCAGAGTACTCAAAGGTATCTTTTTTTGAAGTTTAGGATGATAAGTAAATTATATATTCTTTTATATTATATACTAGCTGTTCCTGCGAACTTCGTATCGTTGAAACCTTCCCTGGACCTCTACAAATATTTTAAAACCAAAATCAGCTCAATCGGCCCAGGCGTTCAATCAGACTAACGAACTTTATATAGATTTTTTTAAACTTTATATAGATTATTATATGTATTCGTAAATATTATGACCCTTTAATTTTTTAGACACTTTTGGAAGTTTTGATTTGTTCTGCAACTGTTGATGCTGATTGTACAGTCAAGTGCTAAACAGTCAATGTCTCTCTATTGAATTTACAGCTGCCTTTAATGTTGTGTCAATTCAACTAGTTACATCAATTAGACAGTGGTATACTGGTGTCGGGAACACTAATTTGATTAACGCCCGAAAATAGTACGTTTTTAAAGTACCTGCTGTTATTTTATTATAAAAGACAATAAGGGTGCAAAGCAATAAAAAAATCCAGAAAATTTAGTATTTCGGTTATAGTTCGGACAGAGATCACAGTTTTCGTAAAACGTTGATCCAAATTCTATCCCATTCAAATATTCTTTATATGGGCACCCTAACTCATAAAGATGTCTGCCGATAATGACAGGAGTGCTAACTGTTATTTAAATACAGGCTTGTCAAAGGTCCCGCCATAAATCTGTCAATCCGACCACTTGATTAACTCGTTATGATAAACCTTGTATGTAGTGCAATTTATTTTAAGAAGCAATCTGGCCAGCTTGGTTTAAAAATATTAATTAAATTTATTATAGCCAGTTTAGGCCGAAATTCTTTTGACGGATCAGTTGATGGATAATCTGGTCCCGCATTCTTTTATGACAGTTCTTGTCTATGACGTGATGACGCGTATTATGCGGCCAAATAAATTAAGAAATCTTTAAAGTTCGTTTCGAATAATATGTTATATTAAACGTACCGATGTTTTATAGAGTAAAGTAATACATTGAAGACAAGTAACAAGCTTGTTGCATTATCAGTAACCTTAATTTATCTCTTCATACAAGTCATAAAGTAACGTCGCAACGAAGTATCAATGTCAAGTGCCGAGTGCACACTTCTAACTGATTGGTAATGACGTGAACACTCGTTTAAGGTATATTTACGATCATGTACACCCGCCTTGTTTCTAGCATTATATATCATCGGCCTTATTGGTTTTGTCGTTTACTATTGCTTCAGTAATTGACCAATCGTGGTTTCATAAGTTTTAATAATGTTAATATCGAATTGATGCTTGTGAAACTGTCTGAACCATCTGTTTAATTTAAGGGTCGTTTATTTTTCTTGCATACACTTATGAAGTCTCACTAAGAGAGAAATAATGTGTGATTTCAGAAGCTCATGCTTTTTAGGTCTTCATTAAATTCTATACATAGAGCTACATCGAACGTAGTGCATTGCGCAACACTATATATATAACTCTCACAGAACAAAATCGTAACTGAATAAAACCTTTTCCATTTTATTCTTTTTGTGTGCAATATCTAGTGCAGTATCGCCAGTATCGCTTCACAAAAAAAACTATATCTGCGAGAGGGTTTTGTGAAAACGCTTTTCAGAGTAGAAAACATTGCAAAATATTCCTGTATAAATTGAATATAAAGCGCAATATTTTCGAGAAAGAGCTTTTATTGTATTTTTGAGCTGAAGTTTAGGTAAGGTGTGCCTTATCCGTGGGGCTGCTTACGGCGGGAGTTTCATTAGAGTTAACGTGCTGCCCAAAGCCGTAGTACGCGATAACTGCGCAGTAAATGAGCTAATCCTCGCTGGCCAACAAACGAAGCTGCAGCCGGTAAACCGTAAACAACGGACGGTTACAGCACTAATAACTTAACGCGGTGCAATCCGTCTTATTACACCACCAGGTATAAGCCTCTGCTTGCTTTGTTAATGAAAATTCTAATACAACGAAAAAGAAACCGAGGAAAAATCCTCACGGTGCACGTGTGCAAAGGAATTCGATGTCGCACAAAAATAAGTATCTCTAAATATCTTTGATAATTAAATCAATCTATAAACATCCTTGAAATAATTAATCCATATTACAAGAGCATTTGACCTAATCAAACCTGTTTACATGGTCGCAACACCTGCGATATATATCAGAAGTAATTATTCATCTCATCAAAAACAAAGATAATGAAATCTAGATTATTATGTAAAGTGCTACTAAGAACTTATTGATGAGTGGAAATATTCTATTAATATTACAATAGCCGGTGGTAATGAAAACAAACTGGTTGCGCACCTGACTGCGACCGGCAGCCGGGTGTCACGTTACGTCACGGATAATATAAAGTAAATGGAGTGATTGTGCACCCTGCCTCTGTAAGAAAAAGGAAGCCTACTACTGTAAATGAAAGAAAACAGTGATACTCTCGTTGTGAATAACTTGTTTACAGTTTCATCTCGTCCTCATTCCTGAACGGTGATAACAAAAATACGGAGAGACAGATGGAAAACTCCAGGAACAGCAAGGAATATTTCATGTGTGCAGGTTAAACCTCACCTGCATTGAATGTTTATTCAATTTAACAAGTCTAATACAAGCTGACTAAGCAAGCGAATTCTGTGAACTCTATAATCTAATCTTACTACCAACAAAATTGCGTCTTTGACCAATCCATTTGTTGTTTATTCTGTGTCAAGTGAACTGCGCAGACGCAGCGTCTATGAGTTTCATTTTCATTGAGTCATCTTTAATTATGAAGTCGTATTGAGCGCAATCATGCTCAATAAAAGCTGTTATTCAGCCAATACTTACTTATCATTTTTTTATGATCATTTTATGGAAGATGCATTTGATATATTACAGATGACTTCATATTAACCTAAATAAATACTATGTATTTGTTTGTTTGTACAAAGGTCGCTCACAAATTGATTTGCATTGTTCTATTTATAAGCATTAACTGATGGTTATTTTTGTCCCAGTCTCCTCACTTGAAATATGTTTAAGCATTGCCGCAGCGTCAAAAGGAGGAAAAGACTAAGTTTTATGATGCGCATGCGTTTTATTAAATCTAATTGTAAGAATACCTAAATTGATTAAATTTATCCTAAATTGAATATGCTTGCCTACGTAGAGAAAACTGTATCCGTATTCAAAGCTCTTAATTAACAACGTAAATTTTAATTATATGCTAATAAATGAATACCACGCATTTTTTGATATAACAAAAAAAATATTCCATATTCATTGCTTTTAAATAACCTATTCTAATGGCTGCACCTGTGTACTGAAAATATAAATATGCGCATATTGTCTATGCTTAAATGGGCGAGAGATGTCAACACTATTGGTGTCCTAGTTCCTTTATTCAAATCGACCATAAATATTTATCTGTCAAAGTCCAAAAATAGGGTTATGATTATAAATTAAACATTTGATATTTCACGATCTGATAACGTTAGCGATTATATAGTTGCATAGTTATTAGCACTATGAGATCTTATAAAGATAAAGATCCCACTTGCAACTTAATCTTAGTTGAATTATGTATAAATTGCTGCGTTTACCTTTATTTATATACGCATATAATCGCCAGCTCAATTATGAAGCATCCATCTATGTGATTAATCGTTAAATAGTTATTTTACTTATATAAAATGTTATTATGCTTCATTTATGGGTTTACTACGTTGATGAATTTCTCGTTAGCCTGAAGCGAAATAACTAGGTAACTAAAGAATCAATTACAAGAAATGCCATTAAATTAAAGTTAAGTAGGTACTTGCCTGAAAAGTGAATTGATTTGATTTGAAAATCTACATAGTCTATGATCACGGTGACAATTGACACTACACGTGTATTTTTCAAAAACAAATTAGAATCTAGGATGTAAACAACATGTAATCTTGTTGTCTGATCACTGAGATTGATTACCGAAATAACCTTTACACAGATATCAATATTTAGTAGGTAAATTAAAAGATATAATATGCCACGATAAAGCCTGTATATTAAACAGTTCCCAGGCTGCTATGTGTAAACAAGAAACTTTTGGGAAATCGAGGCCATTTTGCGTCATTAGTGTTTGTTACACGACGATAGGTAAGTACATCGAGGATAGAGTTGCTACTAAAAATCCTAGTGGGTATGATAATTATGGATTGGCGTAGGAACCTACTTGTAGAGCGGGCTGCGGGATGTTCGAACCAAAGGCCAAACACAAACAAGGGCTCCAGAGAAAACAAAGGTGGTTTTCGTCAGTAAAAGTCTGACAATTATTAGATGACCCTGCTGCACTCACAGAAAGAAGGATTCCCCAATTCAAAAAAGTTAAATAGGTACCTACCTGATGCATAGAATTTGTGTATCAAAAGATGCATAGAATTTCAGCCTGTAAACTTTCGTCAATTGTCATTTCAAATCTTTCGTCAATCGTCAAAAACTGGCATGACATAGGTACATGTTGCTATTTCTGTCGTTCTCCAAACTTAGTAAAATAACAGTTTCTCTAGTAAAGCTACGTCTTATTCAAAAGCTAATTATTCTATTTCAGTTCTAATCTACACTAATTCGTCAGAGCGATTGTTTCAAAGCGGTTGTGTCTAAGGATAATATTTTACTTTCAACAGACACTCTACAAAAGGAGCTTTGACATTTAGAGGTATATTAGCTTAGGACTCGCTTTGAACTAAGTTTATGCAATCCTAATATCTAGTTAGGTGTTACGCAATAACACTGATGTGTAACTTCAACTTACTAACTTGAAATTACTATATCGAAAGTACCAATTTTCTGTTTTTTTATAAGGAGAATCTACAAGTGTACCTATATCCTAAAGTGCCCACTTAAACTTATAAGTAGTTATGAAGGTTGTCAGATAATATTCCACACTCAAACTCAACATAACAGAACCGAGAGAAAAAAGCAAGCCAAACAAGTGACTGTGACACTAAAATGTTCCAAAAGATAAATAAACATGAATGTCTGTAATTAGTTACCATATAAATCTAACAGCTAAACCACCCAGTCTTCAGTTGTAATTAAAATCGTTTCAGAAGTCGGAATACCTCAATAATGAGACAAACACGACGGCCGACTGTAATAACGTGCGATTTATGTAGAACTCAATGAAACTTCGCGTAATTAATTTCAGCAGCTGCTCATTACAAGTCTTGACGAAATTATCAAACTTTAAGGAAAATGTCGGCACCTAATGGAAATTGCGCTTCATAATGCACCAGGAGGCGAGTTTTATACTTTAGTATTACATTTTCGAAATTACTTCAGTTATTAAAACAGATACCTAATTTTAAATGAGCTTAGAATAAGATTTAATATGATTTCCTATAAAATCAATTTAGAGTTCAAGTTTTCCTTTTACCTAATGACGTGAAGGATTAAATATGAACATAGGTACTTATCATAATAATGTGCATAAAAACCACGTACTACGCCGTACTTGAATCTTTAATCATCACAGTAAAACAAAAAATGTGAACAAATCTGCAGCTTGTAAACACGGTTTGTTTGTCCATTCCCACGGTTTGTGCGTGCGCGCAGGCCATATGGCGTCTAGCGCCACAACTAGATCTAGAATACTCAAATTTAATCACACTATTATAATCTTTATGTGAGCTGAGAGCTGTTTTGAATCGTTTAATAATAAATCATAGAGATTGAATCTTGCCAATGTAAATAAATACGTCAGTTATATTGACACAGTTGGGTGGCAACTTTGGCAACACTGGAGCCGCAAACGTCATAGCAGCGCCACAGACTAAACAATAATGACTTCCAGGCAAGCTGACTTGTTTGTTTTTACTGGCTTTGTTTTATCTTGTACGACCTATTCCTGAAATACTAGCTGATGTATCTAGCTGGCTAAGCTTCCTACATAAACAACTGTTACCTACCAATTATTACCTATACTTATTTATACATGACATGAACTCATGAAGTGGATATATATTCTCATTGCTGAAAATTTAAAATCGCGCTAGCGATTGAAAGACAAACTTATTTACCGTAGTCAAAAAGGTACTCTATTGCAAAAATGGCATTCTGTTCAAACTATGAGGTCAACGAGTATTTGTCTTATGTCTATGCTTGTAGAATTTATCGTGCAAATACTCAATATCTAGCTAACACAGACTATGCAAATACCGGCAATCGATGCCGCGATGATAACTTCAACCGACATCATATTATCCTAATAGGTATCCTAGAACACAAGAATTTTAATGACTCAGATACATATCATTGTCAATAATACTCGTAGATAATCATCATTCCATAATTATTTAATAAAATAATAAGCTCAGCGGTTGTTTTAGTAATAACTTCATCTAAACATGTAATTAGATACTTACTCTGATCTATTACTTACTTCTACCTATAAGTATTATTACTATACCACCTCCACATTATACCTATTGACTGATTGATATTGATTTATGACATAACCGTTCAGAACTCCATGTGATTATCCTAGTCAGTACCTCCTGAACAAGTACAGGCAAGTAACTGATTCACAGGGAAGTGTAAATCTCATTCGTCCCAAATACAGTTACACACAAAGTTCCTCGTAGCTATCTAAATCCCAACACATCATCTGTTCAAACATTACGGAGACTAATTTTCTCCCCAGACTAGGAGGATCTGGGAATCTAAACTAACAAACTGAACCAATACGCGATTCCAGAAACAGTCTAGATAAGACCGGTTTCGTCCTGAAATCCTAGAGATTACTTATGTTATTTTGTTCGCGTTTCGCTTCCCGTCGGTCTTGCGTCGCCAAAACTCTAAAATACACATTTGAGCGCTCATAGAGCTAATATTAGATGTTCACAAATGTGCATACGACGAATGATGTCAGTGACGAATTCACTTGCTTTCCTCTTATAGAGCTGCGCACACTGCCGTCACCAATTGTTACGTGTGTGAGGCTCGTCCGGACTAAACAGATTGATGTAATTCTGTAACGCGCTGAATGAAATTCAAACTAACGCAACACGCTCCAGATGATATCATTTCACGGAACTGAACATGGAACAAACAAACAAGGAATAATTTTAGCACTGTTTTTAATTTCAGACAAAGCAAGGATACTCGGGAAAACCTCTGGAAAAACCCTCATTCGGTTTATCGACTTCATGGTCTCATTCATATGGATCGATAAGATTTCCATTCGGAAATACAAGCATTTGGTGAATCAGTTTAATAATCTTCCTGTAATGTTAGGCTCATCGTCTGCCGCTCCGCTGTCTCGGCGGGCTGCCAGGATCGGCTTCGATTATAGGAAGCGCTCGGACACTAATTAGTGCGCACGCGCTTCCTTCACTCGTAACGTGCCGAGTGATTGCAGATTGTCAGTCGTATGACATTTCAAGCTTTAAGAGGCTTTTCATAATACTGTTCTGCTGGTTCTCTAGATTTTTGACTTTTTGTCGCCCAGTCCTTTCATGTCTTGAAACACTATCCCATCTGGAGATTGAATCAATAACAGGCCATTAAAATTGTGCTACATTTAAATGTTGACTGGTTAAGCTAACATTATTTTTCATCCAGCTGTCAAGCTTTATTTAAAAGTGAATTATCAGTAGTATGGTCCATGTCATTGTTTTAATTAAAGACTTAGTGTGTGTGTACATAGTTTCGTAGGTCCGTCCGCCGACATTCCATAGTAAAGCTCCTATCCCCTCGGTTTTATTCAGCCATAATAAAATTCTCTATTTCGCTCACATAGCTGCAGCATCAATGAAAACTTTAAACTCGATTTTCCATTTCAAGTGACATAAAACTCATATGTAGGTACAGCCTTTATTTCAAATTGAATTTTGCCATTTTATAAGTGAGTCGTACCTTGAGAAACTTATGTTCGCATGAGAACATTAAATCCACTAAACAATCGGCGTGTCTTTAATATAATGTGACAGGTTCAGTCATAACCGTCGATTATGTCACATAATAAAGTCTGAGAAATACATTTTATTTATGTGTATTCACATCTTTATGTTCGTTTGCTAATATCTACATTATAACAACGTAAATCATTTAAACAGATACAAAGCAAATATAATATGTTTTAAGTGCGCCCACGAACTTGTCATGTTTGATCATCATTGACATGTTTCTCTTTGATGGACATTCAAATCATAAGTATCTGTTATGCATAATAATGTTATCGAAGTGATATCCAACAGGTTCTCAGAAAATGTTTTTTTTAATAATGTTGATGGAGTAAACCAGTTTATGTTTGTGTAAAATTATTAATCGAACTTGATAAACTTTACCTACGTTATGGCACCTGATATTATTATTTACCTTGAAATGGCCGGTCAGGCCTCTAACGGCCTTGCTGTAAGTCAATAAACCCATCGTAGACAGGGTCAATTTATGTGAAAGCATTTCCTAATTTAGGCAGACGTTGGTCGTCCATCGCAAATCCCTCCAAAGACAGGATACAAACAACGCCGCGCGGCGCTCTGAAAAGCTTTCAAGTCTGGTTTGAGCGGTGCCTTTACTTACCGACACCCTGATGTAACAAGCATTCTTAGACCAAAAGAACGTACTTAAGATAGTGCTACATAAATATTTAGTGAATTTTGGCTACGTCCTTAAAACAAACAGATTTCTTCATCGATAGGCCGAAACTCTTTATATTGAAACTCAGATTGGCTTGTAGATAAATGGTCCTATAAAATTATGTGATGTAGCCGATACAACGACTTGTTGCGGTTCTTCACAGGAGGTGATAAATGTCGGCCATACTTAACCTTAATCAGAGTGAGTAAAACTTAAGTACGACCAGAGACAATAGACAATTGCAAGTCCGCAGAGCGTTTATGACACATTGTGCATGGTCGTAGACGTTATTGTACATCTACGTTTAGGGACCACCGACGATGACAATTGTGTAACCAATACTTCCCCTGGAATTATTAACACAAAGGTTTTTCAGCAAATAAAGAATTTATGGATACTCAACTCTTGAAGGTTCTTACACATAGTTAGTTGACCATTTATTCTACGGGTACTCATATATGTAGACTATCCATAGAATCCATTCAACTAATTTGGACATTCCTACTTTAAAGTGCAAAATTTAAAATCACGTGGAGTACCTACAATAAACCACAGTTTGACGTATACCTAAAGTATATTGGCGAACTTAAACCTTGAAGAGTTGCCTCAGATCCGACGCATAGCTCTTAGACTACAATAATAGTAATAAAACACCATTACAAAGTTATCGTACACGGCATCACTGCTTTTTGTACGAAGTTGGAGAATGCGTTGCAGTGTTTATGGTTGATGCCTCTCCTTGGGGATAAGGCAGGGTAGGAACTATTTATTTGGTCCGTATATGGCGAGCTGGCAATATCAGCCAGTCGACAAACACGTCTCGGCGAGACTGAGCGGCAGTTACGCCAAACATGGCCCCGCCTCATACTTCAGACGCAAATTATATTTCTTCTTAGCAGTTCTATACGGTGATGCCAACTTATAGCGGTTAGCTTTTTCACGCTTTTTGTTGCTAATAAGACATAATTTAGACCGCTTTAGTTTAGCTTTATTGCAATTGTGGTTGAAATGTGCGATATCACCTTTTTTATTTGCCTACTCATAGTCTAGTTCGCAAGCTGTGTAAAATGTCTAATTACATTTATTTTCTTTCTGCTGAACTGAGCACTGTACCTACCTAATTAAGAAATGCTCTTTCTCATCTGTTATTTTTGACAGGACCAACTTCCCTAATTTTAAGCTTCTTAGGTCCCATAAACTTTTGGGGACAGGGTCAAGTCAATAAAGCTATTCATAGTACTTAGAGAATCATTTACTTAATCTCCAGTTTAGAGCACGTAATCATGTTCGGACGTTAACTACAGTTTAATCGCACATTATTTATAACCGACCGATTAGCTCCGTCACATGGCGGCGAAACTTAATAAGTATGTCTTTACTTACCAAAGTTATAAATAAATGAGTGACGTTAATGTTATTATTTAAGTGATATGCTTAAGTATCGTATACCGAACTTATGATCAGAATATATGAGAAGTTTTAAAATTAGACCCAACCTGCGACAGTTCTTCTTTCCCAAGAACAATTTTATCTAAAATATCGACATGTAAAATTATTTTATTTTCTACTAGGTAATTATTTGATTTATTAATGAAATTTTAACTCTGTCTTTTCTCTTTTTGTTGTCCCTGAAAAGACAATTCTTTTTGTCCTCACCTGTGCCCGTGATAATACAGTAATGATAACATCGAAGCATCTGGCGGACGTGATTAGTTATGCATTCAACACTGCTTCTACTTGCGGAAGTACTCCACTATATTATGCTAGGATACCAAGTTTTAGTTGTGAGCTGAGCCCCTAGCCTTCCTGTTTTGCACCAACATTCTCATCTACACACTTTAGTAGCCAAGGAGAATATGAACACCCGAAAAATTGTATATGATAATCGTGGGACAATCTTGTAATCGGAGCCATGTCTCCTTGGGGCCCTTAAAAAACTGTCAAACTTGTTGAAATGACGTAAGTGTGTGCGTATGTGAAACGTAATTGAGAAGAATTAACACCTTTCAACTAAGACGAGGTACAGAGAAGTACAGAAAAACCCGCTATAAAAAAGGCGTGTTAAAAATAAAGTGCGAGTAGGTAGATAGTAGGAGTAACGTTCCCTACGTCTTAGCTTCTTCGCTGAAGTTCGACGTAAGTGCCCATTAATTGGACAAATAACTTCATAAATGTCGTCTTGAAGTCCATTTATAAGTTAAGAATCTTTAAAAGCACTTTAACTTCTTTAATGTAAAAAGTCAAATATTGATAGGTTCTTAGAGAAGGGGAAGAGAGTCCATCGTATAATAAATTATGAAGACAGGGTTTGTAGTAAGAATTTTTGGGTCCCGGCTGTGGTTTACAGTCGTTAAGGCTATTTAGAAGACATTACTTAGGTTTGACAACCAGTCCTATCAAGGGTTATCAAGTCGTTCCATACAAAACACTGGTAGGTACTCAGCTGCACCCATTCAGACTGGAAGCTGACCCCAACATAGTTGGGAAAAGGCAGATGATGACATTTGATACATCAAAAGCTCTATTGTATATCTTCAAGGGTAGAATGTTTTTGTTAAAAAGAGACCCCTCAAGGTTTCGGCAAGTTGGAGTGTGCGGGCACCCTCCCGGACCTCGACCGTTTAATATCTGCGCCGTTGACGCCTCACCAAATATTTGCGTTGAGATTTCTGCCGTTGACATATGCCACGTATTTCTAAGATAACGCTAGTTTATCTTACACATAAATTGAGATTAGGCGGTAATGAATGTATTCTATGCTTCTAAGCTTGATAATTATATTCAAGCATTCGAAATACGGTAAACGTTCGTAGCGAGTATTATTACTTCTACTTTGCCAATTTTCATATCGGAGAAAGCCATCGCCTATTTTGTACATAGTAAATGCTACTGTTAAAGAATAATAAATATCTAGGACATGTTTATTTTATTAATCACCAATATAATCTCAATAGTGAAATGACAACAAAAAACAAATCAATCTGTGCAGCACACTGAAATTGATTATCAAAAAACCATCGGGTTCAGTCTTTGCAATTATGCGACCGAGTGCGCAGTAACGTGTAATTAAGAGGACGAATTGGAATTTTTGGCCCCAAGGATTTCAATTTTTCTCAGTAAATACAAAACGGATCAAAATACAACTTGGTTATCTGAAAGTTCACGATATAAACCTTATTTTGTTTGTTGTAGAAACATGATTAGGTAACTTTTATAACAGAGAAAAATATATCAAACATACCTCTTTTTAAAAAGAGATTCACATATTATGGGCATACGGGACCGATTTAAGCCTCTTAACTTTTTTAGTAGTTGAGTATATACATACTCTTTAAAATTGTAGAAGGAATTTTTATCAAATTATCATTTCTAAATAATAAAATTACAAAACCATTTTGTCGCTTACGACTTTTAGTTATAAGCTAGCGCGCGTATTGTTATCCTCGCCCCGCTCAGACGCTCCGACCCCTTTTGGCGCCTTAGATGCGCGTGCCGGTTATGGAATTATTGTTGACCACTTCCTCGCCTTAATTGCAAAAAACAGTTCCTACATTTGAATTTAGTTCTTAAAATTTCCTCGTGAGCCAAAGTAACAGTGAGCGGGCCGTCTTTCAGTGCAGTCATTGTGGCCACCACCTGCTGTTCTCATTAAACCGTGGTTCGTCTGACGATAAATTCGCAAGGCGAGGTTCTCTCCTTACGTAGCTATGGCTGAGGGAATATTACACCGGCCAAAGTTTACGGTTACACCCCGGATTATATTTAGAAGGCTTTTTGTAAGCTTAGCCTATAATTACACGAGTTCGCACGCCACTACACCTTACAAATTGGTGTCGTATGTTCTGGTATTGTTGATTTTGTGTTGTTTGTTGAATATTTTTAGGTACAGCATTTTTTTTAATCATTCACTTAGTCTTGTATTAATTAATAAAAATATTCATGAAGAAAAACTTTATTTGAATTTTAAAACTTTTTTAATTTAAAATTTAAAATTTCATTTGGCCACAAAATATACAGAATATATAGTTTTTCCTTCAACACAGTACTAATCTTCTGGCCTCAAGGCCAAGCAGGTGCAACAAAAAATATTAATTTACTGTCTACGATGCATAATGAAGTGAAATAAATTCATGTCATGACAGCTAGATCCGCATTGCAAAAGGATAAATAATAATCTTTGACTTAATATTATGTTAAAGATCTATATTGGTGAACTTCGTTTCCTATTATTTGAGTGTTTTGCATACCAAACACATGGCAGTTACGGTGTCTCATATACAGTCTGCATTTTAAAATGTAAGGTTCGATTTTTGGGACTGTAACTTAAATACTTACTCAATTACATCACTAACGCATCAAAGTGGAAAAAAATATCGATGGGAAAACCTGAAACGTAATGAGCTAGGAGGCATCCATACCATTACCTATAAAAATCTCGGAAATATGTAGTACTAACTAATAAACATTAATATTCAAAGTCGTACAAAAAGTAGAAATAGCAGCCGTGGCCATATCCGAGTAGTCTATTGGAGATGTGCCTGCACTTTAAATGATTTTCCACGGTTTATTTTATGTGAGCACCTCACGGAAATGGTTACAAATTTTATGTTTCGCGAGTAAAAGCCCGACTTGGCATAAATCCACGCTGTCGTCCTGTCTGACATTTTTCTCCTCTTTGTGCGCCACAAGACTGTTTTTAAAGACTAAAGAAACAGGTAGATTTTATTACCCAAGAACTAAACCCTGTTAGGTTGATGTCTGTATAAAGATAGATGGCAATAATAAAGCGCTAAAAGTTTATTGGCAAGCCTGGCCCTGTTTATAGCACACGGTAGTCGATATACAAACATACAATTTGGAATGTATACGGAATAAACGTGATAGTCACGGTTCGTTTGGAGAATGCGCTGGCTAGCGCCGAGATCCAATTAAACACGGGTTTGAATAAGTTACCGCCTTCAAATAGCCAGTGGATTAAGATAAGACCCACTGCGAAGCGTGGTAATCGTGTAATTGGTTTGTTAGGTTTGATGATTATCTATAATAATAATATCCGTACGTGTTAACGCGCAAAATGGAATGTAATTTTCTCCTCGGCCCTCTTGGCGGCGTGAGATTATTCAGAATAGGAATTTAAATTTTCATCAACGCGTATTCGAAGTTGGAACGAATCATAAATGTTTAACATATTTCGTTTATTATGGGTCGCAAGAATGTTGTTAATCTTTCAGTTCAGTTCGTTAAGCTTATTGAACTTCAGACAAATTTTTCTTAGACGTAGATATGTATCCTTGTCATGTTCCACATAATAGCAGAATAATTGATTTGATGTTAAAACATATTTGTGGCTTAGAAGTAACTTTGACGGAATGGCTGCTTTTGTCTATTTTCCCAACAACACTGCCAGATCTTTTACAGGAATATTATTGGAATTTTTCGCAGAACATATACATGGAACAATGATGGCAGTTCGTCGGAACGGACGGTTCTGAGCTACAACGATTTTCCATTACGCTGGCGGGCGATCCATCGTTGCCCGATAAGTGTCGGCCGCTCCAAGGGATAAGCCCTAGGCCATATAGATTACTACGTACCATGTATGAATGAAGTAGCATTTTGTAGGACCACGATGAACGTAAGGGTACAGAGACTTGATAATCGCCATACTAAGCCGATAAGCTTAACTTCACTGTAAGCCTCTTCTTCGCTTCGGATTTGCTCACGCGATGTATAGCACTATTAATATTTTTATTTATAGCTTTGTTTTAAATTATCTTTTGAGTAAGTATAAAGCCAATAAATTAGCTATTTTTCCAATAGGAAAGTATTTTAAATGAAGTTTTTAAATAAGTAATCTAAATTTTAGATTACCTATAGCAAGTAATATTTAACATTTAAAAACTCATAGGTAGCCAAAAATCTCGTAATGCAAAATTATTCTAATAAGTAAACATCAAAACCACTTTAAGTTCTAAATTAGTGTGAAATGTTGAATCTAAATGTGCCATGATTTTAGCAAAACATGCAAGATTTATCAAATTCCATAGAGGTCTAGATGCTGATTTATTAAATAGCTTTAAAAACGTTTAACTTGTAGAATAATTCAATCCCACCAAAAACATTAAATGTAAAAAAAGCCAAGCCTCTACGCAATTCTTCCACCGTAAAAAGTTTTGAGATCGCATAGAAGCCAAGTCCTGTTCAACTATATTCGTAATAATAAATCAATATTTTGTGACTATATCAATAGTTTTGTTAACATTACAATAATATTGTCTTGGCCATGAGCACAATAAACTATAAATATAATACAGCATATTATCTGGAAGAGGTGAAAGTCAAACATGAATTTTAATATCACAGAATTAAATACTTTTAGTTTATTGTTACTAAATGACCGACAGTCAGTATCATGCAAGATCAATGAACTGCACATGAACTATGGCGCATGTTTAGTCCATGGAGATCTCAAATTCCAATCAGTCCATAATCAGTCCAATCACATAATCATGTCCATATATAAATTTATAAATCCAACGGTATTTACACGGGGACACACAAGGAGCGAGTATTAACTTGTGCTCATGGCCAAGACAATATTATTGTAAAATGAACAAAACTATTTAATTGATATAGTCACAAAATGTTGATTTATTATTACAATTAAAGTTGAACAGGACTTGGCTTCTATGCGATCTCAAAACTTTTTACGGTGGAAGAATTGCGTAGAGGCTTGGCTTTTTTTACATTTAATGTTTTTGGTGGGATCTAATTTATTTTTTGTAGGTCTCTTTCTTCTCTAAGTATATAACAAATTAAATTAGCTTACATGCAACTAACTAAATATATAACAAACTAGCCGTTTTCCCGCGGTTTCACCCGCGTCCCTACTGCTCGCACCGGGATAAAATATAGCCTGTGTTACTCGCAGATAATATAGCCTCCTAATGGTGAAAGAATTTTTAAATCGATCCAGTAGTTTTTGAGTTTATCCATTACAACCAAACAAACAAAGTTTTCCTCTTTATAATATTGGGGTATAGACTAAATATGTACACCTAAAGTAGTACGTAAACAACATTTTTTTTAAAATAAATTATAAACTTCAAAATCGTCGAATTTTCGAATCGAATATCTTTTAGAATCAAAGGGGTTTATTTCAGAGATAGATGGCACTATCACATGAATTTGGAATGGCATCTCGCAGTTCAGCCTAGGAGGCCGTGTACTGCTTAACCGGCACATGAATTTTTTTTTAAAGTACTACTTATACTAAGCTATGTAACGAAACCATAGCGCGATTTAGACCAGGACAACGCCATCTATCGAGCGAGCATGCAGTATTTATCGCACTGCATTCTATGAAAGATTTTATCATTATTCATTTCATTTAACCTAGCTTTTTTTTCATATGTATTTGATTAATATTTAATACATAATAACAATATACCACACTATGTAACAATAAAACTAATAGTAACATTTTGTACATAAATGAATAACAAAGTTATCAATGCAGTCAAAATTCATACACAATGTTCTTGAAAAACCGCAAATATAAATTTGTTTCCTTTTTTTTATTAAGTTTTAAGGTTTTTATAATTTTCCCTTTATATGTAGCTAATAACCTATCTTGGTGCCAAATTTGAAGGTTCTAAGTTTGCTAGAAGTACCTTAGATTTTTGATGATCTGTCAGTGAGTCAGTGAGTGACAAAATTGTGTAACTTTGATCGCTCATTACTCTTAAACTATTTATTCAAATGTCTTGTAATTTTGAGACTGAGCTTGTTCTAATACTTACTCTTGGTCATCGAAAACCTAAACTCCTAGCTTTGTCCACATGGAAGATACAGGGGGCTGAAATAGCCGCGAAACGCTTCGAGAAAAGATGGTACGGCCGTGCCCGCTTTGCTCGAGTCTTGGCGAGGGCACTGCCGTGCCCTCAGATATTTAAATTTTATGAACCAATTTATAATGAAGAAAAAAACTTCTGAAATATCTATTAAATATTTGCATTTTTGTGGGGACGGATGGACTTTTATTCACGGATATAAATTTTCTATGTCGTAGGTACAAGTATGAAATCGAACATCGCGACACTACACAAACACAGACCACCCATTTCAATCCGAATTAACTGCACAATCCCCCGGAGACCATCCCATTCCCAGTCTAAATAAATCCAATCCTAGCGGTTGCGATAGTCGGAATTAATTAATTATTCAAGAGCAGCGATGTGCCCTATTTGGTGCACCGTACCCTACCCAAGCCATATTTGTCACCCTCTCCTATGACAAAAACTATAAGCCACATAAGGATGGTCCCTATTCCAGGGACTACGCGAAAGTCAGCACAAAAAATGTAATAAAAAGTTTTTAATCAACAAATCAAATGTCGACAATAAAATCGATAGAGCGGACTCGTTAGGTAGGTATATCAAATGCTTATCATTAGGATATAGCTAAAACAAAATCGGAACCGCTTTCTATATGGTTAGTAGGTATACGAACTGCATTCCTCGCTTGATATCCGTCATAATATTTGGCGCCACCAATTTGCATAGCAATTAACAGCGAGGTTTATTATGATGCAAATTTCGCCAGAAATGTTCTTGTAGTCTTTAACAAGACGTACGATAGCACCGACCTCAAAAAAACCTGTCGCAGGCTTTGTAGAAAAAAAAGCAAATCCAGTTACTGCACATTCCTAGGAGATAAAACGGGTATGTGATTGTCATTGAAATGCATAGGTGTAGTAAAGATTTATAGCCTTGTTCAGACATTCATCAGAAAGTTATTTAATAAAACTTTCCTGTGATGGTCGACTGATGATTAATATTTTTGAGTACATTTTTATCCCTATATTTTTCCTAGTATTCAAGTATGCCTTAAAAGTCATGACGCACCTAACCGTATCAGGTCCTTGTATCAGAAACACAAAAACATTGAACTATTGCGTTATCGGCGCGGAGTGACGTGGCGCCACCACTTCTAGTCTAAACAGAGAGCGACCCGCTGACCACGGACCATTGTTCGCAAGATACGATGCTGCAACTCGGTAATGCATTTTACAAAGTAAATTGTACCTGAGACCTCTGCAGATCTTAACACTTTTTACCTGATAACGTGGTAACATTCTACTTTAGATATTTGGCGATTTCTAGGAAGTCAGTCAAGTAGTGGTTCTCAACACTCATGAGTGCATCAGTTCTTAAGAATGCGGTTGAGGACATCAGCCTGGAAATATTAGGGGTTAAAGTATGAAATTGCCGTTTTATTCTAGTAGGTTTTTGAATTGCCATAGAGTCTTCATGGTTTGAGGTTTTCGAATGGAACTTTTTTCACGTGGTTTCTGTGATGTTCTTCTTTTAAAAAATGTGAAACATTTGATTATCGATGTTCAATTGTTTTGAACTTAAACAAGAAAGATGGATACTGCGAAAATTTGAGTAATTTTTGAATATGAGTTCCGACGCGGGATTGAACGGCAGAAACAGCCCGCAATATCAATGCTGCATTTGAAGAGGTGTCTGCTAAAGAACGCGCCGTGCGATTTTGGATTAAACGCTTTCGTGGTGGAAACTTCGACTTGAAGAACGAGCCATGAGAAAGACCGCCTGACAGGTGATTAACGAGAAATTAAGAGAGACGGTGAACGCCGATCCTAGTCAAACTACCCAGATACCCAGCCGAACACCGAATAATGTTGAAAAAATTAGCAGTAAAACAGCCACGACTCATGAATCGACCTTCACCGCTATTGCTCCATGACAACGCGAGGCCTCATACAGCAAAATAAACCGTTTTAACTCTTCAGGAACTGCAGTTGGAAACTATTCGTCTTCCTCCATATTCGCCAGACCTTGCTCTAACGGACGACCATTTTTTTTGTGATTTGGACAATTATCTACGTCACAAGAAGTTTCTTCCCAGGAGGCAGAACAAAATTCTTTCACACTGTTTGTGCAGTCTAGATCCTCAGAGTTCTATCGTAAAGGCATAAATGACCTTCTTATTAGATGACCGCAATGTATAGATAATAATGGCAACTATTTTGATTAAATAAGTTTGTTAAAAATTAAAAAAAAATACAATTTAGGTTTTCAGTACAAATCGGCAATTTCATACTTTAACCCCTATTACTTAAGTTATTTAGATAGTAATAGGTATGGTATTTTATATTTCTTGTTTGGAAAGACCTGGAAACTCAAATGATATGTCTGCTTTTCAGTAAACTTATACATAAACAACAACAGATATCTGAAGGACGTACGTACCTACCTCACTAAACGCGATAATTATGTGTATTTCACCTGGAGATAAATAACACGTAAAGACATCTCCATCGGTGCATGTTATTGAAACAAGAAGTCGCAAAACAGTATAATAACAAGTAGTATTTAAACAAGTGGTAGACTAGCCGGTTGGTTTGTGTGAATGAGAGAATGCCAGTCATTCATAACTCGAAGCATTCTTTTGTTATACGCCGCTGGCGCAGTGCGATAAAAAAGGGTTGGCGCGCTGCCCTTACCGACACGGTTGTACGATACCCTTATGTCAAATAGGTCTTACTTGAAACATTGATCTTACAGGATACCTTAATATTGTTATGCTTTTGCAACATCAAGTAAGAGGGTTCAAGACACAAAGTACAAGTATATATTCAAGGTTTAGTTTGTTGCCCACTTATCTACAAGATAGATAGGTAAAGGTAAAACCACGTTGGTATGTTTCCAGGTTTTAAAAAGTACGATGTTAGATCACGAGTAAAACGAATAACCATTTATCATGTGCCATATCTACTCGTCGAATGCAATTTAATAAACATTGCAGGATTTGCATTGTTAACGGCAATAACATGTCTAAAAACTGCGAAACATAAGATGTTATGAAAAAAAATGTAATATCCACCGACAAGCCGTTGAAATATGCCTTTGTCTCAGGCATTCATGAATAGAATCTTCATAACTAAGCAATAAAATGTCGGAAAATATTCCTCTGCGTTACGCCAGCATTCGGGCTATGTGTTAATATTTGTGCCAATGCTAATGGAAGCGATCGACTGTGAACTCCGAACATTATGAATTTTCCTTCCTTTCTTTCATTGATTTGTACATATTGGAAAAAATCTTCAAAATACATACCTAACTAGAAAGATAGAAATACTCGCTAACAAAAATACACTTGATAGATTCTACATCTTTACGATTCTATTCTATTCTTATTCTCAACCACAATTTACCAGTACCTAGCAATAAAGACGCATTATTTAAAATAAGAGAAGACAAAACAGATGCAAAACTACATCAAGATAATATCGCGAATAGTGTCAATCTTAAAGTTTTCCCCAACATGAATATTCATAGATATCAACATGAATGGGTGCCCTGAGAAATTCAAGGAGATAAGACCATCAGATAAGCTAGAGAAATCCCATAAACGGACGCAAGTCGTGCTACTGTTGTCATCCATAGACAAGATAAGGTGTGTGTACATAGATAAGGGACCCTTGCAATAGACAAACACGCTTGCGGCATCGACGGACGGATACATCTGAATTCAGAACACCTTAATAAAATAGCCGTAATGTTTGAAATAGGAATACCGAAATTTCTAAATACCTATTGTAGAAACCAGTATGATTCTGTATTCGTGGCCTAGGTTAGTACTTAAATCTCGAAAATCTTGGTACATGTCCAATTTGCAGAGTTAATCTATTTTACTAGCACCATCACTTAGCTAAAGGTGTATTTTCAAGCCGTTTACAAACAGTTTATTGTCCTAGACGATTTCGGCCATGACCAATAACATCAGTGTTTTTTAAACCATAAATTAAACTTTTTACTTCCTCATACCAAAGTTACGTAGAAACTTAATTAATTGGTTCTTCTTTATTAGTTACGTTGAACGCAGGTAGCTTAGTTGGCAAAAAACTATAAAAAATGTTTAGTGGGCGTACAAACATCGTAGTAGATAATCGTTCAATTCACAAAAACTAACAGCTTAATGGAGGTGCTAAACAATAGTATTTGTGGAATCATAGTAATTAGAGTGATCTTCGTAGCTACCTGTACTTAGTTTACCAACATTGTAGCAGCCATTGCCGTAAGAACGCGCTTCAGCGGGATCAAAATATGACCAATTTCTCGTAGATTTTTTGTTAATTCACAAAATTTCATTTGTTTCATCACTTCTTTAATACATTCAATCCACTACAAGCCTTACGTTTTAAAACTGGGTTACCTAGGTAGGTATACTTTACCAAGGCTTTGGGTATCAACTTCGTCTTCTATTCTAGAGAGAACATTTTCATAAATACAACGCCTAATAAAATACGCGAGGCTTTTTACTTTGCCATTTACGATACACGTCAGCAGTATAATCGAGTTTTAATAAAAACACCCGCTGAGTGTCCGTTAATCTTATAATAAAATGGCTACAGTTTACAAGTAATTATATTTATGGTACAGGCTTCGAATGGCGCCAAACGACCCGACTTGGCCGTTGACTTACCGATTACAAGTGAATTTTTTCCCCTTTTTATAGTCCTTAGCTCTTTCGTTTTTCTAACTGCCTAGTAATATTCTTAGTTTAGATAATAAAGTGGGTGGTCCCTTTAATAGTTACCGACTAATCAAGTTTTTATTTGTCCCCAGTTGTTGGCAAAACTATTAAATGGTATTTTACGTTCAATGGAGCACTTGGACTCTTGTAGTACCTAGTTACACAAGTCTATGAAATGCCGTGACGTGATGCTATTATTTTCTCATCATCTGCTGTAATGTCAAAGTCCTCTCATTATACAGAGAAAGATAAAACGAGCTTTGAACACGCCAAAATAATTTGGCATCTACAAAAAAGATTAGTAATTTTCTTCTAGGTTGCATTGAAAATAATACAAACGATAACAGGTATAGTTATGTTACAATTAGGCCAATGTTTTCTTTAAAATCCATTAATTATTATAATGTGTTTATATTCACTAATTTTAAGTTTGTCAGCACAGTGAGGACCACGTCAGTGGCTCGTCCAGGCATATCAATGGTGAGTAATGAAGATATGATAACAAGGCATCAAGGCAATTAGTGAATGACACACACAGTTTCCTTCGAAATACATTTTTATGCCTCGATAAGTGAGCGAGGCATGTAAATAAATAACTATCGCTCGTTTTATCGCTGCAGACATAAATTACGAAACTGCCATCAAATTGCCGTTATTTCATATTCCGCATAACCCGAGTTTCTGACCACCCTTTCATCAGGAATGTCTCATTTTTAATGCGGATTACGATAACAAGAGAAAGTTAGACCTTTTATTTATACAAGACCTCCCAGGCAGCACACAAGTCAGATAACTGGCCAAGAATTTAACCCTATGCAGGGTTAAGCTTTATTATATATGAATAAAAGCTGAGTGTATTACCAAATTATGTATTAAAGTTATTTCTTGCTATAATAATGCTATCAGCTGAATTAGTTTAGTAATTTGCGGATTTTATTTCTTCAAACTGAATAATCATCTTAAAAAGACCTGCTACTCAAGAGTTCGTGTAATCTTTTGTATAACATTGGTATAAAATTCCATTATCAAGCATGATACTGGATAAGCTGTATTCTGTTTTCTTTTAGTTGTATTACACACTACACCTTGACAGTTATTCAGCTGCTGTATAAAATAGGCGTTGTTTCTGTTATGAAGCATATAGTAACTTAACAGAAATAAAGATGGCTGTTGTAACTACTTTATGACGCTTTGAGTACGAAATTACCGTCATGTGCAGCTAACTGTAGTTAAAGCAATATTAACAGATTCTGATGCAGAAGTTTGCTGCGTATTCATGAGAAGTACTTAGACATTTTTAAGCTAGAAGAGCTGTTCTGGAAAGTTAGTCAGCATTTAACCGGCTGACAGTGCTAATTGTTTTGTAGGGTTACTATGTGAAAATGCATCGCACGTTTGTAGTAGGTATATACTATATAGTACCTACTATGCTTATTTATTTGTATCGTACTATTATGAATTCTGTACTACAATGATAAGTTATAATTAAGTATGTAATTTTTCGTATCGTAATATATTTTAACCGAGTTCTAAAAGAATGAGGTTTTCAATTCATCGGGTTTTTATTATTATATGACTGAATCCTAATTGTTTGATTTACAGTACGCATGTGTGTTATTATAGAACAGTTGTCGAAATTTTTTTAATGCAGTCCACTTTTAACCAGAGCACAACTTACTAAGTGGACACTTATGGTCTGTTATGCATACATTAGACGGTAAGCCGCTGTGCAATCAGATTTTATTCAGAATGTGCGTCGCCATTATCGAACAACATAACCTAGTTATAATGATGTGGAATTTTATACTCAAATACTCAAGTTTAATAACGAAATAAATATAATATTCTTAAAAAAGTTTTACATGGTTATTTTTGAACCCTGACATTGAAATAAACTAAAAAAATATTTTACACGTAAAAAACATAACTAGAAGAAATGTTGTTTATTTCTTCAAAACCCGGCTTATCAGGAAGCGCGTGAAAAATTTACACGAAATATATATATATATACACGGTAAAGTTGCATGCGCACCTACAATTTCTTTCATCAAGCCTAAATAAGGGTAAAAATTACGATAGGTAAAATATTATACTACGAATATGTATAACTCTGTTCGGATTTGTCAATATTTAATTTGATCAACTTCTTGCTAAAATATACCTGAAATAAGCTAAACGCTGTGTATGATCTGAATATCTGAGCTTTGAAGGACTCAGTCAATTAATTATAATATGTTCATTCATCATTCACTCATCATCTGGCTAAAAGAGCTGTAATACTTGTGTTAAAGAACAAAATCTTTTTATGTAGAAGATATTCAGCTTGCCGTACAATTATTCAAAAATTATTCATATTTTACGTTGCTATTACACAGCTAATAGCAGTATATTTTGTGCCCAAATTGCTTGAATAACGTCTGAGTAAGCGCCATATCAGCTATTTACAGTAGTTTTTATCTGCAATTAGCTTCTATGACTGCTGTTAAACAAAAATTATTCAAAAGGTTTGTGCTGGCTGGGCTTGCTTCGGTACCACTATCGAAATGATAATCTCAATACAATAATTCTTATCTTTACACGTAGGAGTTAAAACTTGCGGCCAGTCTGGAAAACCTGCTGAAAATCTTAATTTAAACCAAATTACAATCAATATGAACTCGTATAATGGCTTGATCTACTTTCAAAGCTAGAATGAAAACTGGACGTGGTAATTCGCCGATTGATCACATAAGTGCGAATATAAACGATCTGCGACAATATGTTACGAGCTCTCAAGTGCCATTTGCATTTGCTAATCGTGCGTGAGTTACGACGCATGGTCAAGCGATAAGGTTTACTAATCCGGTTCAAAACTTGATTACATTGCTATCTGATCTTAGAATATAGGTCTACAACGTCTCTGGCGAGCTTTCCTCTTATAAATGTACACAATTATTATTCTTATCTCGTCTGTTCAGTGTATCAGACCAATTTCCAGGTAAATCGTTTAGGATAAACAATGTGCCATGCTGTAAATATGTGAACTGAGTAATTTAAGATATTTAATTTAGCACGTTGTTTTAACCTTTATCTCAGAGGTTAATTGCAGTTTCAAGAAGTTTACTTACAGCTCGGAAATATGAATTGATCGCTATTTATTGTAGACACAAAATTTATATGGATATGTTTTCGTCCCGAACAAGTTTGTGTTTCTTCAATAGCGCCCTATTAACCAAGGTATGGAATGAAGTGGGCCATTCCGATCTCTGATGACGAACGCATCCCGAGTTGACCTACGACCGTGACAATCTAAAATTATTTCTACGTAAAACTGGGTCAGAATGAGCATAAATTTACACGGCTTGATATTATCTAATGGGTCGATGTACCAGGGTCACAGTGGAGCGCGGCGGTGGACCGTGGACGCCTATTGTCATTCAATCGGGCCATTGTGGGCTCTTTGTCGGCCGCGACCGGAGCCCTGCCTCGGTCATTCGACATGGGGGATGCGGGACATAAAATATGTTAAAATTATCGGAATGTAGCCCAACGGCTAATGAATTCCCCAGCCGAGCACAATTTAAATGCATTTGAAATAGAAATACATAGTTTACCAATATGATAATGGTCTTCCGAGCTACCTAAATCATATTCTCGATGGGTACAAATAAAATAAATTGTTTAAATCCTTGTGAATCTGAAACGCCCAAATATGGAATGTCCTAGAAGAATATGAGAAGAACTTATGCAGCAAGTACCTAACAGTGGTTAATCCTGTTACATCAGAAAAGCTTTCGCTATTTCCGAGTAAGAAGCTTAGATCCAATGGAAAGCACTTAAAACATTTTTCTTAGCAACATTGCAGCAGTCGCGTGACTTCCTACATAATATCATCCAGGTAGATATTAAGATGCATGTAACATAACACATTAAACGCACATTATCAGCAATTAGCGGCTGCCGCTTTTAAACTCGTCCAAGCACCGTGAGAACGACGAAAAAAGTTGCGTTTGCGCATCTCAGCACGACACTATGCCTATACAAGATATTTCATTTTTATGTCTTTATTTTTCTAGGTGAATGTCAAGCGGCTAATATTAATTGTTAAAACAAATAAATCAAGTTAATCATTATCCTTGTATTCTTATTGTGTAATTAACAACAACAAAACCACTTCCATGGCTGCTTTTAATTTTCCTTTCCATTTCATAAATAACTGCCCTTGCGGTCTTAATACAGGCTAATGAATCATGTTCATTCATAAATTATTTGTCTTGAGCATTATCCTTTTTTGAACAATGTTAATGTAGCAGGAATAAAAATAAATGAAACGGTACTTCCTTCCAGCTCAAATTCGGAGAAAACTTCGAAACCGTTCGATGACTCAGTTTAAATTGAATTTTGTTGCACGACGTTAATGAGTTTTTGATACTAGACATTTTAGGTCTATCGAGGATCATTTTGAGGAATAAAAATTACAGCTTGAAATCAAAAGGACCGGAAAGAAGATGGATCAAAATTGCCCCACGTTCTATAACAATGGGACGTATCTCAAAAAAAAGATAAAAATATTAAAAAAAATATGGCATTCTCTCTAATTTATTTTTTTTACACCTTCATACGAAAAAAATGCTTTAAAAACTGTACAGGCGCTGTTATGAAAACATCGTTCATGGGACTATTTATGGAATATTTCATTAAATTATTTTTTTGTTTGATAGGGTATACCTCACAGGTGGTCCCATAATCATCAAGTCAGGATCTGATGATGGAAACCCTCAGAAATCCAGGGTAACTTTTGAAAGTTGTAGGCATGTGCAGGAAAAAAACTTGATAATAAGGTGTAAGTCTTTTAACACTATGCAACAGTGAAGGTTCGGAGCTGACCTGATGATGGAGACGAAAGAAGGTCGAGGGAACTCGACAACTTAATATGTAAACTACTTCAGAAGTCGGTGTCTAATGGATGTACCTAAGTTTATTTCCCCACCGACTTCTGCCCCACTTGGCCGATGCTCCTAAGAATAGTTATTTTTTGCATTTCAGTGTTTTTGGGAGTCGGTTTTATTTTATTGTAAAAAAGTTTTTTTATTTTTGGTTTTTCAGTGACAAGCACAGTTGTCATTTTCCGCATAAGTGGAAAGTTCTCATCAATTCGAATAATATAAGCCCAAACACAAGGTAGTTCACATATTCAGTTGTCGAGTTCCCTCGAACTTCTCTGGCCTCCATCATCAGGCCAGCTCCAGACCTTCACTGTTGCAAAGGTCTCGTCAATACGAATAATATAAGCACAAACACGAGGTAGTTTACATATATAGCTGTCGAGTTCCCTCGACCTTCTTTCGTCTCCATCATCAGGTCAGCTCCAAACTTTCACCAATGCATAGTGTTATCAGACGTACATCTTATTATCAAGTTTTTACTCTGTGCATGCCTACAACTTTCAAAAGTTGCCCTAGATTTCTCAGGGTTCCCATTATCAGAACCTGACCTGATGGTTATGGGACCACCTGTGGGGTATACCATATCAAACAAAAAAATAATTTAATAAAATAGTCCATAAATAGTCCCATGAACGATGTTTTCATAACAGCGCCTAAACAATTTTTAAAGCATTTTTTTCATATGAAGGTGTAAAAAAAGTAAATTAGAGAGTATGCCATATTTTTTTATACATTTTTATCTTTTTTTTGAGATACGTCACATTGTTATAGGACGTGGGGTAATTTTGTATGGATTGTGATCCGTCTTCTTTCTGAAGTAAGTGGATCTTGAAAATATGAAGTTGACTGATCGAAAAAGATGAAGACTGAGAGAAAAAAGTCTCTTAGTCAGTAGGTAAATACTAAAGAGAATATAGATATTAACCAACTGTAAGCTCATCAAAAAATTGCCCCAAGATCTAAGAATTCATTACCAACTGTCATCAAACACACCTTTATCAACACGTTTAAAATGGACATCCAAGAGAGAATTACAAGTACCTCTAAATAGGAGAGTTAAAGCAAGACTGAACCTGATCGGTAAAATCCTTTGTTCGGTAATTCAATGGTAGGTATTTCTCCCGGACCCATGGAAACAGTTATCGGTAGTTACCGAATAAAGAGATTTTTTTTAGGGGAAAGGCACTTCTAGTCATGATTCACTATTTAGAAGGTTGTTAGACTCACTGGCGCTCAATTGTTTTCTTTGTTTAGGTTTTTAACTATTATTCTAGCCCCGACGTTAAAAAGGACTGTGGTGACTGATGATATCTATAGGAGGTCAGAATAACATTATGTAAAAAAAATGGGATTCTCGCAGATATTAGTTTTTTGGCTTCTGTTATTCTCTATTGATAAATAAGTATTTTACTGCTGTCTGAAATTTCAGCGCGTCTTACAAAAAACTTTTTTTTAACCGCATGATTTTTGGTTAAATATGGTCCTAGGAATTAATTAAGCAATAGAATCGTTTTATTGATAACACAGGTCAACAGCATTTTTGGTGCAAAGGTGAAATATACAATTTCTTGTAGGATATTAGATACGTAATCGAAGTCCAGAACATAGAGTTGCACTAGCACGTAGGGATTTAGAGATATACCCCTCCTAAAGTACCAAAAACGCGATTTTAACGATATTTGACGATTTTTTTGAAGTACAGCAAAATAGTTTTTTTTGTTTCTATCTATAGCATTATATAGTACCACTCTTCCCGATTGAAATTCATTTTTATTTCCAACGTTAAGAGTTTAAATTTTCATGAAATATGTATACAGCTACGATAGTTCGATCTTCCCTATATTTCATTTGGCCTGTTAGTATGAAAAAACTCCACTTTAGTTATAAAATGGTATATATCGGGAAATAAAACTCGCAAAAATATAAATTAAAATGGGGTTAATGCGGGGAAAGTAGTACTATATGATGCTTTAGTTAGAAATTCCTATAAAATTCTGCTGTCCCCAAAAAATGACATCAAATTTCATAAAAAAACGCGTTTTTGGTACTTTAGGAGGGGTATATCTCTAAATCCCTGCGTGCTAGTGCAACTTTATGTTCTGGACTTCGATTACGTATCTAATATCCTACAAGAAATTGTATATTTCACCTTTGCACCAAAAAAAAAATTATAATTTGTTGACCAGTGTAATCAACTAACGCCGATTCTGATAAAGAAAACCGTGATCACAATATTTTTGAAATCATAAAAAAGGTCAACGTACGATAGTGCGTAAATCTTCGCAAAATGCACGGTTATTTTTTCTGTAAGGATATGAGATCTGAGAAGATACCTTATCAGCATAGTGTAAGAAACTCATATTCGCAGCATCCTACGTGCTTGATCTTTAGGTACCTCATTACAAATGAATGCTGAGATGAATATGATGTTTGTTCTTATCAGTTACTAAATATATATGTAGGTAGATTACATTTTTTTAAAGAATTCTCTATAATTAGGTAGATCAATAAAAATAATTTTGCTTATGGTTGTAAAATATGAATATGCAACTAATAAGGAATATTCAAATATAAACTCGCAAAATTATAAGTACACATAAGTTCTCAATTAAACAGTTACCTAATTGTTTTTTACACAAAGATTCCAACATTATCCGCATCTAGCAGTGACATCTACAAATACGATAACGCTGATAATAAACAGTCTAACTTTGTATATGAATACCTTCATTATTTTACATTTGCAAACATTGAAGTAGGTAGGTAATTAATCACAATAAAACTTCTTTAAAGTTTATCGATGTGAGCTAACTTAATTAATATTTAGTTCAAACGGTAACTTGATAACAAACAAATCACTGCATTATTCAAGTGATAACTGTATGACAACATAACAACGTGACTAGTGCCCGCTAAATAAAGATTTAAAACGTAATAAATTCTGCACTGGCCTGAGGATAAGTAAGACTTTTTGATTTTCAAAAATACTCACCGCTATTAAAGGTGCAACAGGATCTTTCTGACATGCACTCGATACCGATGCTTTCCACAAAACTGAAGACACGATCTTATTCCCGACCACAGTGGCCAGGATAACTAAATTAATTGTAAGCGAACAGCTCGCTACAGAGTCGCTAAACACACTGATATTGTATTTACAGCTTTAGCTAAAAACCACAGGTGGTTTAAATATTTACGTAAAGTTTTTGACGTTACAAGTTGTACGGGCGCGACGTAACGCGAGGCGATCGGCTCCCTGTCGAGCCGACGCAAGACTATCTCGGATACACTCGATCCTCAAGCTTTCGTACGCCGCGCCCGTCCCGCTCTCGCAGCCGGTCACCTGCCGGTTAAAAAAATATGAGAAGCCTCACATTTCGCCGAAATGTGAACCAAACCAAACATTTTACATTCAGGCAGAAAGGTACGAGACTGCTTTAAGTCGTGCGGGACTCCCTTCAACTCTAGATATCTTCACGTTATAGTTGATAGACGTGTACCCTGAGACTAGGAGGCAGATGCGTGTTCGCACGCTCAGGAGTCAATTTTGCTAGATTATCTATTATTGCAGCTACGTAGTTACTGCATCGCCGGCAGAGATTTATCTGGCCAGCCTACAGTAAAGGAAAATCTTCGTGTCGTCGATAATGATCCGAGTACACAAGAGAACATTTTAGCGCCCTGACTGTAATCATCGATACAAACTAACCCATCGTTTCCCAGTGATAAATTCAATTACTTGTTGTTTTCCAGCTTTATCTCTGCTAAGAACATCCTACGTCAATATTTGAAGGTACAATATAAAGCAAGCAGCGAGCTGCGCTGTTGACTCGAGCACCTCACACAAACAAACTTGCTTCCACTGATATGCCACCCTCAGAGATTACCTCCTGCTGTAACGGTAGCTGTGCGAATGAATTCGTACAACTATTTGGGTTTAATTCCGACAATTAAACAATTTAGGTCGACCATTATTCAACAAATACGCAAACTGGTGGCCATTAAATTTTACGATATCCTAATTTGGGATCTGAGCTTACAACTTCAGCAAAGTTACAGAATACGTGAGAATAAATGTGCAATGAAAAACTTTTGAATTACGCACCGGAATCTGTATAGAGTTTCTCGCGCTTTTGTTTGATAGCATCTCCTATTACTTCCGTCTGCCAAAATCACTTTGTTATGTAAGTACAGCGTTAACGTAAATCCTGATTCCTTTTTTGACTTAATGTAAGACAAAACAGAGTTAGTATGACGCGACGTCGACGCGGGCATGACACGGCAAAGCACTCAGAAAGTCAGCACCCCAGGCTTAAAATAGAGTCCGAGCACCCGCAAACCGCTCGCAACTCTTAAATCCTATTAAAGGAGCTCGGGAGCACCTTTATTCATAGACTTCACCAATAATTTAAAAGCGCTGCTTAAAGGCTGGTTCGCACCGGCGGCGAACAACAAAGACTTAAGTTTTCCTCCAATACGACTTGCCATTTACTTATGCCGAATGATGTAAGCGTTCGTAGGAAAACCGTAACTCCAGGTACAAGTTTACGTGATAAGATTACCACACAATATGCTCATGACGCTTGACCAGAGGCTACGTGATGAACTGCAGGCGTCAAATGTCATTCAATGAACGAATATTATTATATTATTGTTCTCGTGAATTATGAGACCAAATGTGTAGTCGGTACTGAGTCTCAAATAGGTCAGAAAGGAAATACTGATTGGTCTATATATTTTTAGCGGTTTTAACAACTAAACATGCCTTTATCTAAGCGTGACACTTAAATTACTTTACACAATTAATTTGGTCAACGTTACCCTACTACAACTCCTTTTGTACATAGAAAATTTATATTAAAACTGGGCTATAAATACTGGTCGCAGTTTCCTCACTGTGTAAAAGCAAAAAGACTTGCACTCCGCAAACTCCGCAAGCCTGCGCACTAGTCCTTGTACTAATATTTTATTTTTGAAATAAAACAGTCTGGGGTATCCTGTTCAAACTAGAATTTAGTTCGAGTAACTTAGAGTCAAATAAAGGAGAAGAATTGGCAGTGTCCCTTCGTTGTGTATGGTGCTTACCTGCGTTTATTTAATGTCTATTTTGTATTAACGTTTTGCCTGCTTAGGTATACTTATCATGCTGATGAAATGCATAGTATTTATTTATGTTATTGCGTATATACGGTATTACAATAGGTATTGCAACAACGATAACTAAGATTTGATTTTAAGGTATTTTAAAATAAAATAAATGTGGATAAATAATAAGTACATACATAGGTACATAAGCTGGGTAGATTTTTTTTATTAATTTTTTTCAGTTTGAACATTTCAAACCTTTAGCTCTCGTTATCTTGCTTCCATGTTTTCGCCGCTGTAATCGGAAAAACAAAAAATACCTAAAAAGTATTAATATAAGTGTCATGCACCAGGCATCATTATAAATTGTAATGAGACACAGAAAAAAAGTTGTCGTTTAATGTCAAAGCATTTTCTTCCAATAAATTTTCTATATTTATTTAAATTTTGTAATCATTCTGATCAAATTTTCGATTTATTTTAGTTTGTATCGTAAAAATAAAGAATTTTCTCTCTAAGTACTAAGTTGTAACGTAAAAGCCGAAACATGGCGAGTAAGTACATTTTGTGATATTCGATAAATCTAGTCTGCCTGCCTCTGGATTGCGTAATTATGTCACTTTACGTCTATAATATATCCACTTTATATTACGTCCACTTACTATCAACCACTAGCATTAACATAATTTAAAATGCATTTTGCGCTGTGTTGTGTCTGTAGAGATGGTTGGTATTCGTTATTCATTATATTAATTAGATTAGTAAATTGCCCAGATACCCCATGTGATGACATTTTCCACGATAGTAAGATTGTATTATCTAATAGCTTACAAAAGATGTAGTAGTGTGTAATGTAATGTAACATCTGCTTACAGACGAGGCTGTACTAACGAATATATCGGAAATGATCGACTTGGCCATCGGTACTCCTGAGGTAAACAAACAACTGTATTATAAAGTTTAATGCTAAATACATACATAAAAGTACCTATGTCAAGAAGTAAAAATCTTAATTATGACAATTAAAGCCATTGTTATAATTTCCACAAAAAATTTGGGTAGGTACTGCATTTTCTTTTGGCTTTTATATTTTGTGATCCTTAGCTGCTAATAGAGCTTGGACCGACGCCCAATGAACGGGGATAGGCGCCACGCCTCCCACATCCGTATCACTCTTATAAATACTTTCATTGACGACGACCTATGAATACTCGTGAATTTTCTAGACGACACTTCCCACAGCATTAATCAACAAACGCCAAAGAAAAAAGTGGGAAAAGATATTCCTTTTATTGCCATCGATTTCATTCCCGTATGAATGACAGTTGGCGCCAAAAAAGCCACAGACAATAGAAATATTTTGCACAAAACCAGCATCACTCGAAGAAACCCACCCATTCTTTAAATGGGAATGTTATTAGATTGAATATTTACTTATTGATGTTTTCACGAATTAGAAAATCTTGTGAGTCTAGCCAAAATATGGCGTTATACACAGATTTTAATTAGCAAAGTTATAATAACATTATTAAGATCTTATAAATATATCTAATAAATTGGTGATTGTAGAGTATTGACCTATATGAATTCTTAGCTCTGCCGAGGCGTAAAAACTATTTAACAGGATCAAGCTTTGTTCATTAAGATTAGCACACAATATTTGCAGGATACATTACCATTACCATTAAGGTAACATTTCTACATATTTTTTGTTCGGTTTAGATCGGAGTTGTGGACTTCAGTATGCTGCAGACTGTCCTGCACTGCCTTGCCCAACAACTGGGAGTGCTGAGCAAGAATGTTGAGTTGCGAGGCAGCGTGGCCGCCCTACCCGTCGGCAGACCCTCCGACACCACCCAGACCATAGCCATCAGCGAGTTCATCGTCGATACAGGGGTAATTTTACTCGCAACATGTATTAATGTATTTCAAAAATACCTGAAAGTTGTCAGATGTACAAAGTATCTGGTTTGTAAATACTACTACTAAAGGTAAGGCTCTTGATCAATTAGGGATTATAATTTCAATTTTTCATATAAATTATCTTTTGTATTTTCAGGCACCCGGAGGCTATGAGCTAGGTAAGTGGGTGATACCGAAACAACAATTTCATCTCTTAAAGTAACACACTTATGAAAATTACCTACACGATAACACATATTGAAACTTCTGAGTGAACTCGAAACTGTAAAATATGTACTTACAGTCTGAAATCAATTCCGTAATAAGCACTCAATTTTATTTATTTACATACTGTGTTCTAATAAATTAAAATGATATTGCTTACATATTTCAGCAACATATCCGATGTCACCTGATCAAGAAAGTATGCTCGTTGGTAAGCTGGTCAAACCTAAACACTTAATTCTAATGCTACAGGTACCCAATAGGTACGCCATTACTCAAAACAATTTTTTTTACAGTTGAGCGCAGGAAAAGGACAGATTACACTCCAGCGCCTTGTAAGTTCTCCATTAACTAGTGAATAAGTCAAATTTAAAAATCTCCTTAATTTTACTGACTGCAGGTACCTAAACATATTATAAAATCTTATGTTTTCTATGATATTAGCTAGAAAAACCACGACACCCGGAATGAGTACTCCAGGTGGTAAGGCTGCTGGTGGCGGTCAGGTTCCTGGGGGTGGTCAGTTCCCTGGTGGCGGTCAGGTTCCTGGGGGCGGTCAGTTCCCCGGTGGCGGTCAGGGTCCCGGTGGAGGTCAGGTTCCTGGTGGCGGTCAGTTCCCTGGTGGCGGTCAGGGTCCCGGTGGAGGTCAGGTTCCTGGTGGAGGTCAGGGTCCCGGTGGAGGTCAGGGTCCTGGTGGCGGTCAGGTTCCTGGTTACGCTCAGGGTCCCGGTGGAGGTCAGGGTCCGGGTGGAGTCGGTGGTGCGGGTGCTGGCCCCGGCGGTGTGCCTGGTGCCCAAGGCGGCGTCGGACCTCCATCCAGTCCTGCACCGCCTTCTGGAGCCGCTAGAGGTGGGCCACAAGCACCAACTGGCTATGAGACAGCCATTCCTGCAGCTGCTCAGACCACGCCATCAATGCCTCCGCCAATGGCACCACCAGGATCTCGTCCACTTCCACCTGTAGCCTCTAGACCGTCCTCAGAGAGGCTTTCCCTCGTCACACTCAGCAAATTCAACGTGTTGGAAGGCACTGTCAATGACCTGAAGCAACGCGTTTACGGCACCACCCCCAAGAACGAGGATATATTGCAAGAAGTCAGGTACTCCTTACAATTTTTATGTTAATTAATTTAACTTTGTATTTCCATCGCTTGGGTCCGTATAGATAGAAATACAATAACTAACGTCGTGGCTGCTGTTCTCATATTAGGAGATTAGCCAGCTGCACAGGGTCTGTTACAGTGCAGAAGCATTTGCGAGGACGCACTCTCCATTCATTGTGGGCAACCTACCTCATAAAGGTCGGCGGAAGACGCTAGATGCAGGACGCCTCCAACAGCTATCTGTGGAGATCTAAGAGGGACTGGGGAGGCCTATGTTCAGCAGTGAACATCCTATGGCTGAGATGATGATGATGACTCTACATTCCTTCCACGCGCACAATAGTCGCGCTATGCGACTAACAGACCAACGATGTAACAGGTCACAAGGGAATTTGAAGGCAATTACAGACATGTGGACCAACATGAATGTCTCATCACGTTTGGATGCTGCAGAAGAAGGCATCGGCAAGCTTAGCTCACTGATAGAAGACCTCATTGGAGAGACGGTCGAACTACAAAAGGCTACTGGAAGCCAACCGTTAGTCTTTTATTTCTATAGACAAATAGGCTAATCATCCATCAAACAAAACCCCGTCTTTTAATCAGAAACACAAATATTTTATTTGCAATTCTTGTAGATTTTTTGGCATTTACTCAGGAAAATTTAAATATTGCAGAACTATATATGAATTTCCTGCGTTGCAAAGCTTAATAAAAGAACCCTCTTTTTACCACAATTTCAACAAGTTTAAGAACCTAACCAGCTGTTTTTTAGTACAAGATTCTCACCCAATATTTATGAGTACTTTATAACTTGTAACTTGAATTAATTTTTAGGAGCCCTGCGACGGCCAGATTGGCAGAAAAAGCTAAGGCTGTGTCGCAAACGCCGAGGGGACCGGGCGGTGGTGGATACGGTCCTGATGGTGGTCAAGGAATGCAGGGTGGTCAAGCAGCTCCAGCGTACGGCCCACCTGGTGGTCAACCTGCTCCTGCTTATGGTCCGCCAGGCGGTCAGCAGGCCCCAGCGTATGGGCCCCCTGGAGGCCAGCAAGCTCCGGGATATGGTCCACCTGGTGGGCAACAGGCCCCAGCGTATGGGCCTCCTGGAGGCCAGCAAGCTCCGGGATATGGTCCACCTGGTGGTCAACAGGCCCCAGCGTATGGGCCCCCTGGAGGCCAGCAAGCTCCGGGTTATGGTCCACCTGGTGGTCAACCTGGAGGCCAGCCAGCTCCGGGATATGGTCCACCTGGTGGTCAACAGGCTCCAGCGTATGGGCCTCCTGGAGGCCAGCCAGCTCCGGGATATGGTCCACCTGGTCAGCAAGGCCAAGGCGCTCCTGGTGGTCAGCAAGGCCAAGGTTATGGCCCGCCTGGTGGTCAGCAAGGCCAAGGACAAGGCCCTCCTGGTGGTCAACAAGGCCAAGGGTTTGGCCCACCCGGTGGTCAGCAAGTACAAGGACAAGGCCCTCCCGGTGGTCAACAGGGCCAAGGATTCGGTCCTGCTGGTGGTCAACAAGGCCAAGGATTTGGCCCACCCGGTGGTCAACAAGGCCAAGGATTTGGCCCACCCGGTGGTCAACAAGGCCAAGGACAAGGTGCTCCTGGTGGACAACAGGGCCAAGGATTCGGTCCTGCTGGTGGTCAGCAGGGCCAAGGATACGGACCTGCTGGTGGCCAACAGGACCAAGGATACGGACCTGCTGGTGGCCAACAGGGCCAAGGATACGGACCTGCTGGTGGCCAACAGGGCCAAGGATACGGTCCTGCTGGTGGCCAACAGGGCCAAGGGTATGGGCCTCCTGGTGCTCAACAAGTACAAGGACAAGGTTCTTTCGGCCCTATGGGTGGAGCACAGGGCATGCCGGGTGTTCAATCTATGTTAGACTTGTCTGCATATGCTACTAAAGATGAGCTTATGCAGCTGCTTGGCCACTTGCAGCGAGTAAGGAACGACCTGGACTCTCTGACAGAATCCTTCTATAACGCGATGAAGGAAGTCAATGATGCTTTTGGTAAGATATTGCTTTGTTTTCAGTAAGTAATATAAAATATTCGAAATACATACAGAAACGACAAATTATCCACCGTAAATAATTATGTGTATTCCTGTAATCACTTGCCATTTGACCCTAAGCTCACATTGATACTATCAGTTAGCATTTCTCAGGTGCTAAAATATCGACTGCGTACCTACAGATTATCTAATAATCGCGATTAGGAAATGCTTATGGCACAAGCAGCTGAAATGTATACTTGTGAGACCGAGAAGAACTAGCCGACGTTTCCTCTTTTTGAAGTTTAGTTCGAAACATTCTAAAAGGAGCTCATGGCTAAACCTCTGAAACAATTTGGCGCGGTCAGTTCCTAAATTGCTGATAGCCATCAGTACCTAAATGAGTGAATAAAAATCACTTGGCTGACGGGACTTTCCAAGAGTCAGCCACAAAGCAACAAACATGAGTTATAGAAAGTTTTAAGATTGCTCGGAAAAGGAAATTAATAATAAATATAAAATGAATGTGGAGTGGAGACCACGCCTCGGCAAACGTAGTGTAGGACGTCCTCAGGCACGGTGGAGTGATGACTTGCGCAAGACGGCTGGCAGGAGCTGGATGCGAGCAGCCGAAAATCGATCTCAGTGGCGTGCACTTGGAGAGGCCTATGTCCAGCAGTGGACTGCGATAGGCTGATGATGATGATGATGATAAAATGAATTAACTTCGAACTTCCTATTTTAGAACCACCAACTCCGCTGCCTCCACCGTCTACATTAGCGCTGGTCACTCCCGCCGGTGAAGTGATGACGCAAGCTTATGGAGGACGCGGACCCGGAGGAGGCGCTTCTGGAGGAGGAGCAGGCGGTGGAAAGGCAGGCGGTGGTAAAGGCGGCGGTGGAAAAGCAGGTGGCGGAGGATATGGTGGGGGAGTAGATGGCCCTGCACCCAACATCACACTCGCCCCGGGTATGGCAGCACCAGGAGCAGGAAGTAAGTTTATTTATCGAACCAGTCTACGAAAATAAAGTACCTATTATTTAATAACCCATTTATTGCGGAAGGCTATAGGCTAGCTTTTATTCGGGGGCGCTAAACAGTTAACTTAGGAACGGACGATATCATGGGAAACTGCTGGTGATGAATGTAAAGACACTCTAATTGAAGAGAAAATAAATATTTTTTATTCCGTTTTTTTTTACATACATATTATTAACATTTTTAAATATTAAATATAAAAATAATAAATTTTTGGGCAGGCACAAGTGGGAAAATACAAGAAAATAGGTGAAAAAATTATTGTTCCTTTAACTTAAAACTTAAATTAATTGGTCCACAGTGACTCAGTATACACCACAGTCGCACCAAATGGGCCAGTCCCCTCAGACGATTCAGATGGCTCAAATGGGAGGAAATGTGATGGAAAGGCTGATTGAGCTAGAGAAGCAGTTGAAGAAGTGCTGCGACAACATCACCAAGTCTGACGGGCTCGTCAACGACCAGGTAATCTTGTTATCTCTTTGGTTTGAGCGACACACGTCAGCTAACGACGTTTTACGACGTACACCATCTTTACATAGAGGTACAAAATGGGATGGCCCAAAGATAAGGATACTATTTAAATGACGGTCCTTTATATGTCAGATCTGATTAGATATAGCTAACTTCTATTTAATCCCACAGTATCAAATTCCACGGTAAAAGTCTTAATACCGAATTTTATTTCAGCTGTCTTCGTTCCAAGATCAACTAGAATATATGGCGAAGCAAATCGCAGGGTTGACTGGTGGCGACATGGGTCTCGCCGGGAAGCTATCGCCAGATCTTGTTAAGGATCTACAAGGTAAACTACAACGCGCCATTGTCTCGCTAGTCAATGCCAATAGACGGTTGCTAGGGAAATCACTGTGTTCGCATATAAAGTTAAAAAGAAATCACAGGATTTTTAAAAAATAAGTATTATAGTGGCATCTGCAATGGCAGAATAAGGATATACCTCTTAACACACACATTCTGTCACAGATCAATGGTAAACAATTTAATTAAAAAACAAATTACGTACTTACATAGGCGGTGTATTCAGGTTCCAACTTCTGCCGACATCGTTCAATGAGAGCCTGATTCTTTGCAGGATTAATGCAATTGTTCCAAACTGTGCAAGATATGCAGACTCAGCTGCAACAAGTCCATGAGACGGCACTGCATCTCGCCGCTGAAAAAGAGGACAGGCAGAATCATATTGACGTAATAAACTACAGCAAACCTTTGCTTCATTATTCTTATGTTATCGGTGTCATCAATGCAGACACATCAACAAATGTCATTGTTTTAAAAAGTATTGGAGACGGCATGATGGACCTTCCAAAACTAGAGTTTAACTGCTATAATTTCGATATGCCTTTTATGGATACCCATTGACTAGGCACTGCAACTTTTTTCTTCTAAATATTTTTATTCTCAGGCTCTTTTGGAACAAATCGAGCTTCTAAAGGCCATCAAATTGGACCGCGAGGACATGGTGGAAGCCTTGGCCGACAAGGCAGACCTTCGCATGCTGGCTAGGAAGGTATCTCATGATCAGTTCGAGACGGCTTGCGATGACCTCTCTAAAGGATTGGAGCATGCGCTTGGAAAGCTCAATGTTCAGGTACGTTGTTGAAAAATAAACTATCTGCACTCTTTCATATAAGTAAGATAAAATATAATCTCCCTTAACCCCTCCCAACAGGGAAAGTACCTAAGCCTCGTTTATCTAAGTATCTACCTATGCCTTATTAAGGAAATTCGCTTTGCTAGATGGTACTATTTACAATAGGTACCCGAATACCTCTAACAGACTACGGGAACCTTATAGATAAGTGAATAGGTAGGTACAGTAAGGAATGTTTTGATTAACGAGGTTCTGTGTTACCCCAACTCGTTCCGGTATTTGAATAGGACAAGCATCTGAATGTTACTTCATGCAAGGTCAACGACGCTCGTTACTGACGAACTCATTCAGCCATAGCAGATAATTGTTCGCTTTAAACGTGTACCTACTGGGCCTCTCCCATTAATATGAAACAAACAACTAGGCATGTCATCAGATCCCCGATGAATGAAAGCTTTGTTTTTTGCCAACGAATGTCTGTAAGAGCCTATTTTTATTCTTTCTTGATTTTGCACCATATCTTCGTATTCGTTTTTCATAGGAAGTTGGTTTCTATTAAATTATGTGATTCGTTTTGCGGCTTTTGATATTCACTTCAAGTTCTCAGTAGTACCTATCTTGAATAGGTACGTCCACAGATTTTTTCCTCAACTTCCTATCTACCTACCTATCTACTCTATATATTCCTATCTACCCTAACCTTTAGGAAGCTCTTTGGCAACAAGCTCTGGATGACATCCAACGTGAGATCGAGACTAAACTGGACAAGATGGAGCTGTCTCCTGTGAAGGAATTCTTCAACAACAAACTGAAACAGCTTCAGGATAATCTGAAGCAGATGGCAGCACTTCGCCGCGAAGCAGAAGCTGCTGGCACCAAGAGAAGACTGTTGAGGTAACAGTTCAACAATAATTATAGCACTCTTCATATTGGTGTCATAAATGTGGCTACACTACCAATAGTAGATACAATTTGATTATTCCAATAACGACCGTTCCCAATATTCTATCTATCTTTTCTTTTGCTTAGGTACTAGAGATAATATTGTGATATTAGCACCATACAAGTACCTACATCTCAAATTCCTATCTCTAGAAAGGAAATCGACAGATACATAGTATATTGAGAGAACAGTCGTAGGTACCTAAGTCTGTATAGTGTACTCAATTTTCTACTACTAATCACCAAAAGGATTTTGCAACAAGAATTTTAAAAGCAATTCACAGCTATACTTTACCTTCCAACTGTGCTTCTCTCTAGGGATGTCAACTGCATATCGTGCGATGCGAAAGCTATAATGTCGATGGACGCACCGTCGCCGCTACCTGCAAAACCACTGCCGGCTACGCTTTCCATGAAGCCGTATCTCAGTTATGAATTAGGTAAAAGAGTATAACTACTATATTTTTGCTAATTTAGTTAGAATTTTTTTTTCCTGTTGTATAAAAATAAGTTTTTGCTGTGCTGCCCCAGGCTTAACACTTAATAGCTTTTGATTTGATAATTGTTTCACGTTTACAGACGCTATTCGCAAGGCCCAAGCGAGCAATTTACCGCATCGCAACATGCACGACTGGGAGCACATAGATAAGCAGATGATGCCCAAACAGCCCTACAAAGTCAGGTATATAATATATAACCACACAGCCATTGTTACAAGTCGAGCTAAGCTATTGAAATATACTATGTATTGTTTCTTACATTCGGTATCCAGATCAGAAACGGACAAGCACCTGTGCAACCGATATTGTGGCGGGTCGCACACGGTAACGACTCCTGCGCAGCGCGTCGCAAGACTCGGCCACTTTATAAAACAGTGGGGGCCAGAGGTGCTTCCGTTGTCTTCAGGATTCGCGGCTGGTGATGATGGCAGGGTAAGCAATGTTGAGCATAATGATTGGACAAAACAATATCGTTCGATTTTGCACAAAAAAATTAAGTATTGAGTGTCTCTAATTCAAACATGCTTTATATTCCAGTTGTATAAAATCAGCACTGGGGAAGGTGCTAGCGTCGGTCCAGGTATTTGTTATTGACTTTTTATGCTACCATACCATATATAGAGACTTGAAGTGAGTCCAATCCTTTAAAAAGTTTTGCGCACATTAATCCGATATAGCTGAAAATTCACATACATTCATTAAATTCAGATATATGAGAGAGTACATAAGGACATACATTAGAGAAAACATAAAAAGGCGAAATTTATCCAAGCAATGTCACATAAGGGTTTTAGGCATGAACACAGTTCCTACGGTGAAGGGCGGCGTTTTGGGGGATGTCTCTTGTAAATTTGACGTTCAAAAAGTGCTGATTTTCGGCCTACTTTGAATAAACGACTTTTGATTTTGACTACGGTAGAACCGCCACTAATAGAGACGTATAATCACATGCCACACCCATGTGCATTGTTCAGGTGGTGCAGTGGAAGGTGCAGCGACGTGCGCGCCGAAGTCTCCAGTCAAGAAGCCAGAGCCTCCTAAAGGGCCCAAGCCTATAGTGATCAGCGCAGTCAGTATCATTTTCTACCTCTCAGACCAGAATATGTTTTAGACCGGTGTTCCTTAGTGCAATTTGCGACAAAAAAAAACAAGTATGAATAGAAAAGGGTCGAATATTACAGTCACTGTATAATTATTGTTTTTCGCTTTTTACAACTAAATCAACAAGACTTGATCAAGGTAATTAATCGATGGTCCGTCTTTCAGGAATGCCGCTGTTTGGATCCCACAGGTACTTAGCTTGATTTTTTTTCTATTAGTACCAACTTTTTGGGGTATCGCTAAGAAATGGTTGTTAGAGCCTGACAAATTAGGATGTAGGTACATTGCACGATACCGCATACAATGGGGCCGGTATGGACCAAGCATGCGATTAAGGGATTAACTTACCAGGCTATAACAAATAAATTGGTTTATAGAAAAAAAAATATTTCAAAATGTAAATCGCTAAAAAAATAATTTCTATTTCAGAGCGACAACCTAAGAGCTGAATGGATTATCGTTTTGTCACATTATTATGTTGACTATTGTTTTTAATTAATTTCTAAAATTGTTTATCAATCGTGTACTTATTTCTTACTTATAATAATGTAATTCGTAAGTATGTAGTTATTTTTTAATTAAATTTTAGTAATGTTTATCATAAACAACACTAACTAAAATAAAAGATATGCTGGATTTTATTATGTTTTAATGGTAAATCAATTACCATACAATGTTAGCTTACATAGATGTAATTCGTATCTAGGTATTCAAAAATTAACAAAATTGTCTTTTCACCGGCTACAAAACATTTTGCAAGAAAATTATAATCATGAGAGAGAAACGACGACAATACAAGACAATCAACAATTTTCCTGAGATATACATATTTTTATATCAAACCTTATTCGTTAAGAAGCGATTATGTTTTACGATTATTATTTACAAAGTTACAATATCACACGTTAAAGGATAGCGTAAGGATAGGCTGACACTGATGTAACAGTAACTTCCCATAGCCCACTCCACTACGCATCGGGCTACTCATTTACACGGCTCTTAACCATCTACCAATCAGTCTTTCTCATCATTAGTCATTAACTCACGATCAATCATTAACTTTACAATTATTACATCCAGTACAGCTATTCAGACCTTCCCATTTTAAAAGCCAATTTCTTTGAAGTTGATTCTGATATAAATTAACATGCATCTGGCCTTCCCACAGATGTGACAATCTATTTTCAAATGATCTTTTAAACATTACATTCTTTTGTTTTCGACTCAGGGAGGCGAAAACTAAGCATCGCCGACAGATTTTTCACAACCAAATCGCTGTATCAATGTATCCACGAAAATAGTCATTATGTTTTAGGATTTGAAGAACCTGTTTGAAGTTTAGGTCTAGATAATGGTATAAACGCTAAGGAGTGTCGTTGTTAGTGTGTGGCAAACGTCGAAAACTATTTAACAGGTTTGTGCGATGATATGGCTCTTATTAATTACTGTAGCTATCACACAAGAAAATGCACGTATTTTGGCAGTTTTCCTGCTCGAATTAAGGGCTTTCACACAAAACTCCGATGCGATGCCGCATCGCAAATCGCAGATACACCTGCGATACTATTTTGCGCGGCAAACCATTTCGTAGAAAGTAGTACTTTTAAAGGGGCGTCATATCGCATGAATGCGCGATGCGAATGAGATCGGGAGTTCTTGCGGTGCATTCGTGCGAGTTCGCAGATATTAGCGATTCTGAGTTCGCAGTTTTGTGTGGGAGTCCTATATCTTAATCTTGTCTTCTGTTTTCTGTCTTCGACAGTCGCCACTACGACTATTATTTTTATGTCAAACCTTCTTACTGATTTTATAATGGACATTTGTGGCCTAGCTCCTCGTTTCCTCTTCAACGCATCTGAAGACATCGCCAGGACTCACGTAACTCTCTTTATAGCTACATTTATTATTAAATATTGTCCAGAACGGCATCCCTATTAAGGCCGCTATCCCACTGGCGTTTTACGAGCATTGGCGCTTTTCCAACCTCTGCGCAGCGCCAACGTCGCGCAGGCAGACGAGACGCTAACGTCGCGAGTTTCTATTGGCAAGCGATACATCCGCTGAACGCAAAGTTAACGTCGCACACCACACTTGCTGTGCAATGCAAGAAACTCGCAAAGTTAACGTCGCGTCGTCGTGCGCAGACGTCAGAGAAGCGCCAAAGCTCGTAAAACGCCAGTGGGATAGTGGCCTAAGAACCCTACATTTTAAATAGAGTCTAGTCGCATCGTGGAGAATACTTCCACACTGATGGACTATAGTTGCAAAAACATCCCCATTGGATCCCATCTCTCCAGGGAACAAAGTCAAATGTTTTTATTTCAAATGTGAGTGACGTGAGAAACGAGCATAGCGTCATGGAATCGTCGCGTACTTTCGTATCTGGAAAGTACGTTTATTGTCTCAAAATATTTGAATAGTCAATTTTGAATATATTTGACACTAATGATGTTAAGGTGATTTTTAGGTGTAGTAACATAATTGATTTTGTTTTTGAATCCGAAACTCTTACTTCGCAAAACACATTAAAATAATGTACTGTGACTATCTTGAGATCTCTTTCTATCAAGCGCGCTACGTATGATTAATGTTATTCTTTGAATTTCTAATAAGCAATTATCACAAACAGTAAACACATAAAATGTTTGACATTTACCAATTTAATCATTTGGACTCGCGAGTAACAATAACGTACATCTTAACTTTAAAAATGTGTGGATTAAGCCACAACATTGTACTATATACAATAATTATTTTACGAACCTACAAATTAGTAATAAATTCCAATTAGTCCCTAAATTAGACACTTTCGACAAGATTCAGTTGCATCATTTGCATAGGAGAGAACAGTTTAAAAAGTTTATTTTTTATGAAACAGACCTATTTAGACAGCTATAAAACCTTATATGCAATCAGTTTGACAAGAGCTGCATACACATGAGTTAAGACTATTTTGTATAACTATGTTTGTTGTATGTGGCGGCAATCGCCTCGAACGCGTGCGCTTACTGGAGAGTAAGACGGGAGACGGCCTCGGCGTACAGGTCGCAGCAGGAGCAGCGCCGTGCCTAGCGATGTCGGCCGCGCGAGTTGTAGTGGTTGCCGCCGTCGCGGCTGTAGCGCCGCTCCTTGCGCTCGCGACTGCCGCGCGACCTGTCGCGTCGCTCGCGGTCGCGGGAGTACTCCTTGTCGCGCGATGACTCGTGGCTCCTGCTGACCAATTTCAGCTCATTACTATTTGATTTAACAATCTAATACTTAAGTGGTATATGCAATTTTGTTAACTGTACATTTAAAGAAGTGGAATAGATACAAACCTGGTTTCTCCAGCGGAGCGGCTGTCGCGGGACTTGCGGCGGGAGGGGGCCCGCGAGCGCGGCGACCGCGAGCGAGACCGCGACTTGCGACCCTTCGGGGGCGACTCGCGCTCACTGTTCAAGTTGAAATCGTCGAATCTGCCAAACACGTAGTATGCAGAATAATCTCTCAACTAATGCCCAGTACCTATACAAAGCCTATTTGATTTTATTATTTATTTCCCTTTTGATATGTTTAGATCGATTTTAGATTAAAGAAGAAAGAAACTGATTTTAGATCTTTAGTAAATAAATTGTGAAATGAACTCACCATTCCATATGGCAGCGTTCATAACACATCATAGATAGATTTGAGCAATTTTTTATATCAATCTTATTACATTGAATGAAATCAGAATAGAACATTATATAGAACGGAAGAGGCAACTCACTTGTTTTTAGGAGCTGTGGAACTGTGACTAGAACTGGAACTAGAAGACGAGCTTGATGAGGAAGAGGAACTCCTAGACCTGCGCAAACGATATACTTGTACTTACTTGTGACACTACAACACAAGAATACTTTACAGAGCCACCGAATATGCTGTTCAGTATGACAAAATATGTAAGGAAGCCAGGACATCGAGCTACTCCAATCTGTCAATGATAGATTTTCAACTTTATGCCTGAATAATAAGGTTTATACCTTATATTGTTGACTGAAAAAAATCTACAGATACAGGAGTGACTGTGGCTTGACAGCCCCATAGGTTTTTACTGAAGCTCAATATAAAATGGTAACACTAAATCAAAACCAACAGCGGTGTTATGAACAGCCGAGTCGGTGGCTTAAAATTACTAATTACTCACAGCTAAGTATTAAAAACTTGTGAGCAACAAAACTTATTCGTATTATACATGTATGTTGTGAAATAAGTAATTACCCACATCTAAGACCAACCTTCTCTTACTCTTGTGTGGCGAAGTGTTGTCGTTTTTGTCGTCCTGACTGTCGGACCCGCCCTCTTTGGAACCCTCGCCGTCTTTCGCTTTATCCGCATTATCTGGAAACCGGATACAAGAATAAACAATTTACAGAATATCATTTTGTGCTAGGTGCGAGTACTGCTATTAAAATCCGTGTAATTCAGAAAACCTCGCATGTCTGTCTGGACCACACACAACTAAGCAGTTGTTACTTGTGTAATATTCTCGTCGGATATCTTCGACCTTCGGTCTTTTAGTTAGAACAAACGAACAAAATGGCGTCGAGCATCTGACATCAGGGGTGCGGGCCAGTTTTTTACGTAAAGTAAAACTGTATAGTCTTGTATTTGTTTTTTAACTTTATGGCATTACGCTACTAATTGGACTTACAACAACCTATACTGACCAGCTTTGGATGAGTTGCCCTGCTCAGCGTCGCTGCCCCATAAGTCATACTTGGAGAGGTCAGCTTCGTCGCCCGACTCCTCATCCTCGTCCTCCTCCCCTTCGGGCTGGCCCGGAGCCGGAGAAGACTTGCTCTGCAACAAGCGTAGGCACCGTCATACACCCGATCAAGTTACAAAGCAACACTTAGCGCCTGACATGATAAGCCCTGCCATAGTAGCATATCGCATATCGCATAAAATATATACGAATAATAGGCCTTATTTACTTCTGTTAGTTCTAATATTTTTTTATAATTCATGAATACAAACCTTATTCTTTCGCTTCGCCCTTTTGCCTGAGCTTTTCGTAGTCTTATCGGCAGTTTTCACAGTCAGTTTTAACCTATTCAGTAGAATAGGTTTTGGTAAAGCAAAACTTTTAAAGTTCCCTATAACCGGTGCATTTTCATTTGTTTGCGAAGTATTGTTAGTTTTATCTTCTTCTGGGTGTTGTATATTCAGGTTTAACTTTCTCACGATGTTAGGAGGTATAACAACTGGGCCCGGGTCAAAAATATCACTTAAAAAAGGAGTGTCAGTGTTGCCGTCCAGTTTCTCCAACTGCCTCTCAATGCTCCCGTCTCTGTTAGACTCCTTCTCCCAGTCTTCGTCATTAGTCAAGTTGATGGTTTCCGTGACTTGCACAGGTTGTTCAGTGTCTTGTTGCTCAGCATTGGTTGGTTCACTATGTTTAGGTGAAGAATTTTGGTTTATTTGTTGAAGATTTTGCAATGCTAATAGTAATGTGTTAGTGTTTATGCCAGCTAATAAATTTGACAAGTCCACTTGGGCCACAGGCTGTTGTTGTTCTGCAATTTTTGCAGGAGTATCTTTACTTGCGTCAACATTAGGGCTTGAAGTCATGAAATTTGTGTTACTTGACTGTGGTGCGTTGGGACTTGCATGTTGTGATGTGTTATTTTGGTTTGTTGGGACAATCTTCTGTGGCAATGAACCAGGCTGAATAGTGACGTATTCAAGGATATGTACTCGCTTTGAAGGACTAATCGTTTTAGGAATGTCTTCAGTAACTTGACTACCAACTCTTTCTGATAAACGTAAAATTTCAAGTGACGCTTCTTTCGGAATTGGCTCAGGTATAGGAATATTAAAATTAGGGTTTAACTCAGATCTAGTCATGGAATAGTTTGGTACTTGTTCAGGTCGTGCCATGTGGTACTTTGTCATTTGTTCTGGTCTGTTAAGGGTTGTTTTATATGCTAAATCAGATCCAGGAATTACATAATTCAGACCCTGACTTGCTCTGGGAATATTATGATTTGGCATCAAATCACTCCTTTCCATATTGTGATTTGAAATCCTGTCAGATCTTGATATGTTAAGATTTGGAATAGGGGAAATTCCAGGGACAAAAACGTTTTGAACTGGATCAGGTCTTCTTATGCTTTGATTCATAAACAAGTCTGATGTATTTACTGGCAGATCTGAAGTTCTAGGATGTGGGTCAGAAGGATGACTGATGATTCTATCAGTTCTGTTGAAAGTATTACTTGGGGTGCATTCAGATCTGTCCATGAGCATATTCACAGCCCGCTCAGGCTTGCTCACTATAGGGTTAGGAATACAATCACTTCTGGTGATAAGAAGACTTGGAATTGTGTCATGTTTATGTGCGACAGGGTTTGGGATTGATTCCAGATCAACCATAGAATTATTAAAGTTAGTATCAATTATATTGTGGTGCAAATTCTCCTCTTGACGCTGAGGGGTCCCATGTTTCAGTGGAGATACCATCTGACTTATTTCCTTGTTCTGAAAATCCTTTAACATGTCCAAAAGCATTTCATGTTTATCTTTGATGAATTCTGGTATCAAATTCTTATCACCAGGTTGTTCTCGCTGGGGCTTTTTGTCAGTTGTGTACAACATGTCAGAAGTGGGACTCTCAGGCCTGTTGGAGATAGCTGGAGATTGATGCCCACCTAATGTTGCTTGATCATCACATTCTGAATTTTTATAGAGTGCTTCATCCTCTTCATCCCATTCATTCTCATACATTTTTCTCACATTATCATACTTTTCCAAATCATTTTCAGCATCTGGAGTTCTTTGTGCTGGCTCACTAATATCAAAAATGTCTAAAATACTTCTGTTTTTAGCAGTGTTATTAGATTGCACTACAGCAAAAATGCGATCAGTGTTCTCAGTAGTATCACTTATAACACAATTTTTATCTGTTTTGACTGGTTTATCAAAAGGCATATAATGTTCAGTGCTGACGAAATTCTCAATGTCATCTTTAGTGAAATCATCTGCTTGATTATTTACAGCTTTAGACTGTGCAGTAACATACTGGTGAATTTCTACAGCTTTGACTGGTTCATCTATTGGTTTATTTGGGGTTCTATTTGTTTTATGAATGACATCCATTGACATATTATGCCTGTTTATCACCAGAGAAGTTCCATTACCCTTAGCCCAGTAACCTTTCTTTCGCACATTGTCTTTAAACTCTTGATAATTCTTTTTAGCAGTAGAACCCAGTTTGGTAGGAACATACTCACTGGAACAGCCATCAATATCAATATTTTCACGAGACTTTACATTCATATTACGGAGATTAGCTGTGTAGATGTTACCAGTCACTAAAGGCGACTGTTCTGCCTTTTTAACTGTACTGTATCCTTCAAAAGTGTTGACGTCGGTAGACACATAACTACTAAGTTTAGGTGTAGGTGCCACAGGGATGGGTCTTCTCTTCACTTTACGTCTCTTCCTGCCTTCTCCAAATACTCTTGACAAGAAGTTATCTTCTTCACTGTTATACGACACTGAATCAGAGTCAGATCCATGGGTGGACTGTCTAGTTGATGTATTTGATGATTTCAGAACGTTTCTTGGGTTCACAGACTTGGAGCCCTTTTCTGAATCAGTATCTGGATAGTTAGAGTCTTGGCTGTCGCGGGAATTCGAACGAGTTTGTCGGTGTGTGGATTGAGAACTTCTACCTCCTGATCCTCTTCCATCCACAGTGCTGGCTGAGCTACCAGCTGCTGGCAATTCTCTACTCCCTCCAATGAACAAAGTTTCAGCACTCATACTTCTACCAGATTTTTCTAGATTTTGATTAGGTTCCTCCTCATCACTGTCAGAGTCAATAATAATTTCATCAGGATTAGGCAATTTACAAACTGGTTTTCTGTCTTGAGATTTGATTTTGTCAGTAGTCATTCCAGATTTTTCTAATTCTGTATGTGAATCTACTAAACAACCTGTGCTCAAAAGCCGCTGTCTCCAGGCAAAGATTGTTTTAAAATCTGGTGCTGGTTTGTCATATAATGCTTCAAATTTATCTGTGGTAATTTTACAGTTGTTGTACACAATGGCAAAAGCTGCACTTCTTATTCGTTCTTCTAAGGTGTAGGTTACTTGAAAATCTTCAGCTGGATTTTGTCTTGTAAATTTGTAAACGAGATCATTCTTTGTGGATGAAACCCTATTTTCCATTACTGGGTTATACATTTTAGGTATAAGAGAGTCTGTGCTATCATGTTTACTCTTTTTTGAGCCAGTTTCATAGCCTGATGAAGCTGCTTGCTCCCTATCACCGGCACTTAAGAATCTCTTTCTTGTTTGAGTACCATTTGGTTTGTAAGAGGGTAACATATAATCTTGTCTCGGATTGTTCATTTGTTGATATCTGCTAACTCCTGCATTTGTTAGTGAGGGAATTTCACACATGGAGCTATCGCTAAGGTTGCCATTTCTTTTATCTTTTGGATTATTTGTAATTAGTGATATGTTTGGCCCAAGGACTGGCATTTTACGTTCTTTATTTGATTCCATCTGCAGCACTGTTGGTGGCAAGCTTTTGAATACTGCTCCTTCAGTGATGCCAACCTGAAGGCAGGAAAAATTATCTCCACTTTAATAATGATGTGCTTCAAAAGTTATTGCACTTATAATATAACATCAAGTCTTCTTTAGCTTCAAAATCCATTACTCCCTGAATATTGGTTAAAAAAAGAAAATTTTTACACAAAAAAGCTGCCATTACAGAACTTAAATGCAAGGACAGATATTGTATATCAAGATGGTGTTAATGATTTTTCGAAAATAAGTATTTATTAACTTAGCATATGTGATTTATAAAAATTGAATTAGAAGAGATGTTATTTTAACTAATGCAAGCCTTTAGTGCCAACATACTTAGTACGAGTTATGATTAAACATACCTTTTCGGATTTCTCTTGGGAGTCTGCCTTACGTTTGCGCTTTTTTCTACCAAATTCATCATATTCATCATCAGAGGATGGTTCACGTCTCCGGTACTCCACAACGCCGCGCTCATTGTAACCTCCACCGTAACCGGTGCGCGCTTCCACCTGAAATCATTAACAACGTATAGCTCATCTGCCTACCACACATGTTTAGAGGGCTTCAAAAATTAACGTCATACTTACTTCGCCGTACTTTGGTGCATTACAAACATTGCAAGTCTGACGCCGGGCCCAGTTAACATTAGCACATTTGTTGCACTGCCAATCATCGGCATTGAATAAGCCACGAGACTTTTCAGCTGCAGTCTTTCCTATTTCTGTGCCTAATTTCTTTTTGAAGGCTTTGGAACTGTCGGGTCTTTCTTTATTACATCTATAACATGAAGCCCTGCGTGCAAAATTAATATTTCCGCAATTCGCATCACTGCATATCCAATCCCCGTCGTTCATTTTGTTATGGATTTACACCTTTCTCTAGAGCAAACAACGCATATCCTCACACGAACACTTCGTTTTATTTCATCTAACCAAACATATCGAACTCTAGTCGAAACGTAAATAAAAGTCAAAACATTGGCAGAAACCACCGCTTTCAAAGAAAACCAAGCTCACTTTTGCAAGAAAAGTAATCAAGCTTCATGCCAGCCATGACGTGACGCAAGTAAAAAAAGAATTTCCTACCATAAACAATTGCATCGATACTTCCGTTTCTTGACTAAAACTACATTATTGATTGGTATTATCCCAAAGAATATAAAATAAACATTGTTTCATCATAAAAAAGGCCTAATGTATTGTTTGAAATATAAAAAAGTTCTGTAAGAATAAAAAAAAAAACTGTCTTAAGCTCTATGTAATTGGCAAAGTAATTAAAAAATTCATCGAAACTGTTGTACAAGGATACTATATAATGCTTAATCAAATTTTATTCAGGAAAGTGAATTATTATTAAATATCATTAAAAAAAAACATTTATTCTTTATTCAATGTAATTCAAAAAAAATTGTGACCAATAACTAAACGTTTTTATGCGCCTTTTCGAGTTTCGTAGAAGTTCGAGCCTCGCGCGCAATTTGCTACTGTCAAAATTGTTTACCGTGAGCCGTGAGGTTAATTTGTAGATTTTAATTTCATATTTCAATGATTTACTGTATTTTTATACACAGACCGAACTTGTAGCATGTTTTTTTGTGACATTATTCTGTTATAATTGAAGTTTTTGTGCAAACCAAACCAACGCGATTTGTGTGTGGTTGTCAAAAAGTACGCGAATATTTTGTAAAATAGGATTTTTACATAATGTTAACGCACAATGTATGAAGATGACAACATAACTTGTACCCCAAAGCGCTGTGTGCTTACTGAGGTCACAAACTCAGCCAACTATGTATCGCCGACTGCTAACCTCAAGTTACTGACTAATGTCGCGTTGCAATATCCCACACCGCCGCCCAGTGCTATACATCGAAAAGAAAAATCCCTTCAGATATTATGTGACAGGTGAGCAAACGCACTTCAAAATACTATCATTTTAGATTGAGAAGAAAAAATCTGATAAACTTACATTGTTACAGATTCCTCAATCTGTATCCACTCCATGGTGATGGTCCAGTGGAAATACAACTGGATAGCACTGCAGCCCGGCTAGGCGTAGAGAAACGTCGAATGTATGATATAATAAACATACTTGAAGCTATGCAGTGTGCAGTTCATAAGAGAAAGAACACATATCTTTGGCATGGAGGATCTCGACTAAATTCATTTCTTAAAATGTTGAAAAAGCAGGGGGAGCACCTTAAGTTATCAGAAGCTCTGCGTGGGAAAGCCCCCAAGCCTCCCACACCCAAACATAAAACTTTGGGAGTTTTGGCTCAGAGATTCCTGATGCTGTTCTTAGTAGAACCTCCTGTGAGTAGCTTATAATTGATACATTAAACCATATTTTTATTAATCAAAACTAAATTCATTGCCAGCTTGATAATAACATAATATTTCTCCTTTGCAGAATACTCTAATAAACTTGGAGATGGCTGTGAGAGTGTTGATAGACACTTCTAATAAGAGTAAGACAGTCCTCACTCCTGAGCAGCAGGACCGCCAACACAAGTCCAAAGTAAGGAGACTCTATGACATTGCCAATGTATTTATCTCAATTGGTCTCATTGAAAAAGTATCAGGTAATTTAATATTAAAGAAGCCAGTTTTTAAGTATGTGGGGCCACACAAGATTAAGAAGTGTGATAAGACTTTAATGACAACACCATCCCCCATCACACCACTGTCGCTGTTGGACAGTGAGCAGAGGGGCACCGCTTGCCATGTGTTTGCTGGAAGGTCCAAACGGAAACTGGAGTTCACAACTCCAACTTCCACCAAAGAACTGAAGCTTGGTATCACAACCCCACCTCACACGCCGTCACACAAGTGGGATGAAATCCTGCTCGTGGCTGACATGGAACTGACTAGAATTAACAAAGGAGTAGTCTTGTGATTAATTTAAAATTTGATTGTATTGATAATAATGCAGATTTTTATATAGTTCTCTTTTTCTATTTGTCTTCCAGGATAGCATGTCATAGTGACTTATTATATAGACAAAATTATAATGTACTTTGTTCCTATTTTTAAATTTTATTCAGTTGTTGCTAAGAGCAGATTATTTTTATTTGTCGCAATAATATTTAATTGCCAAGGCTAATAAATACATAAAGGGAGTACTGAATATATTATTATAGTACAGAAAGTTTTTTCATGAGTGAGAGATTAGACTGGACTCCTTTTTAATATTATTCTATTTATGAATTTCTGATCCTAGTGTCTAGGATTTGTACAACTACAAAATCTATTTTTTGACAAATTATGATATCGGTTTTTAACTGTAGAAGGCCTAGTGGCTCTTTAACTGTAGACATGGATTTATATAGAATATGCTTTTATTTTATATTGTTTATTCTTTATTCCTAATAAATGAAATGACCTTTTTTCTAATTTTATCATTCAATGTTTAACCATAGTCATTCTTGTTAATCCTTTATTTTTATTGATTTTTATAGGAAAACTAGCTTCTGCCAGGTGTTTCAACTGAATTCCTTGGGAACTACTTCTTGCACACGAATATATAGTAGCTAGCCTTCCTGGATTAATGGCCCACCTAAGACTGAAATAATTTTTCAATATTTTTTAAAGTTGTTTAGTTTGCTAGGCAAAAACAAAATCTTTTATCAGTTTCATTGGTAAAGCATCTTAAAATAATATCACTTTCATTTATAGTTATGGACAATGTGCAGACAGATCCTATACCAAGTCTGTTGGAACTTTTCATTATTTGTAAGTGTAAAGAAAACAATAAGTGAAACTTAGATTTTATTTACATTCATGTTAGATAAATGAATATATTTACAGACACACAAATTACATGATTATTGAGGAACATTAATTACATGAACTACATATTACTATGAATGATTTGAAATGAATGAATAAATTAGACGGAAATCATAACACTATTTTTACATCAATTATCTAAACAACTAATCAAATTAATGAAACAACTAAACTCTCGTAAGATAGAAAGATGTGCACCTCGAAGCCAAGGATGCACAAAATAGAACAATATATATTTAGGTACTACATAAAACTGGCCCTCTTTAGATAGACTATTAACAAAGCGTCTTGAGAGACTACAGTCCCACGATTTAATTTCGTGTTTGAAGCGATAAATAACCCTTATATAGTAATGGCAATCATACACTAGAAATTTCAAAATGCCCTTTGAGAGAATCTTGTGTCGACAAATTACACAACAGACATTAACATTATGGCTTCTCGAGTCAGTTAGGTTCGTTGAGGTGTTGTGTGATGCGGCCAGGAGGCGGCAGGAATAGCGGCAGATGTCCGTGTCACACCTGCTCTATCATTGGGAACTGCTCCGGGTCCTCGGATTGTGGGAGGGCTTCTGCGTCGAAGAAGCTGGCGTGCAGGGCTACTACCGTCACTGTGGCTCCTGAAATACCGCATATTTTAGTGTTGTTTTAAAATCGTTTCAATATGCTGATGTGCAATTTAAGAATACTGGTGTATACTATGTATGTAGCATACAATCTAAAAATGGTATCTAGGCAGTACCAGATGAAGCAAGTTTGGGTCCTGTAACAAATTTTTGAGAGTTTGTTTGGTGATTCAGTAATGGTGATACATTAAAATTGTAAAAAGAAAGCATTGGGCTTCATGATCCAGGTATAAAGCAGCTTACCAAGTATCCATGTGTATTAAGTATTTTATTGAGGGTGAAATAATGGGACAGATCTTAATAGCACTTATTTTTGAAAACTTCATATTTTTAAGCAGATAGGTGACATGTAAAGTAATTAAAAATGGTACTTAAATATAATTTACCTAAAACCCAGAAGAGTACAGCTCCAGCCCCGGCGAGCCAACACAATGCCATTGAGCATGCTGCACCTACTGCATACTGTTGAGTTTTACTCAACTCCCAGCCACCAATCTAATAAAGTCATTGTAGAGGAATTAACGTAAGAAATAAAATTTTGGCACACTGAAAGTCCTATGTTATATAAGACAGATTATAGTAATTAATTCCAATATGAGACAAAAGTTTAATAGTATATGAGGGTAAATTAGATATTTATCATGAAAAAAAAGAAGGAATATGGGCTATGTAACTTACTTTTGGCTGAAACAAAAATTAAACCATTACATTTAGCAGTTCATTTGCACAATACATAGTATAATAAAATATTCTCACCTTCCATGTGTTTGGACCTGATGTAAGTTTTCGATATCCAAAAAAACTGGCCACCATAGCAATCAGCAGTAGAGGTGAAGTTATCCTGAAGTCAGTAGTAGAACACCTTTTAATACAGAGTTTGTCCTTGAGTTTAGTAAGAAATTGTTTTTTACTACTTACAGGCAGTATGCAAACAATCCAAGGAATACCATCAGGTAATTCGCTTGAAAGTACTCCACATTTCTGTAAAACCGGCGAGATAACCGAGGTATTGATGGTGGTGCCTACAAAAGTATAATTTTTAAGTATCTCAAAGTGTTGTTCAGAACAGAATTCACATAGACGACGCATTAAATCCAATTCTTCCAAAAAATATACTAAGCATAGCAATCAAATTTGTCAATTAACCTTAAAGTTGTCAGTAGCCACAAATTGCGTCCAGGGTCTGCGTGTAGCCAGTACTCCCATGACCAGGGCCGGGCCAGCCCCACTGCGGACATGCTGTAGCAACCTGTTGCAAACAAGCTCAGTAGTCATATGTCTGTATATGTTATATTTCTCATTTAACTTATAACAACACACTATTTTACGATCCCGATGACAAGTACAAAGCAATTAATTTATATAATGAAGCAATTTAAATGAAGTCTTGTTAGTATGATTTTAAAGATGCACTATGTGGTGTGTGAGAATGATAATGTCTGAAGTAATCTGCATCAAAAGATTAACAAACTTAAGTTATATTCTTACTTGGAGAGAATCACAATCAATATACATACTAATCAGTAATTGTTCTATCTCTAATACAAATACTATTCATTTTTGTGCTTTAACTTTTCTACGCGAATGTTGAAAACCAATCATAATTATGCGTTAAGCGGGTAAAATTGGTTTATGCTGAAGCACAAACAACTCTCAAAGCATGAAAAACACCACGTAGCGTATTTTTGTTGTTGTTGTTAGACTTACAATTCCATATCATTGACATACTTTTGTAACCCTTTCTTTTCTACAGTAGCGTTAATTTCTCCTGAGAGATCAATGTTCACATTTTCAGACATTATGAAGGTCGTTTAATTTGTAATTTACAGTAATTATCCACAAAATAAGTCGGTAATTTGGAGCGATTTTGTATTATTGACTTGAATGAATGAATTGCTGAGTGAGTTGCTGACACTGACACTGACTGATGTTGGATGTTGAAGGAAAGGATCGGAAACACTGACCTCTATATTTACACACTGGACCGGCTGTTCCGTACGTTTGACAGCAATTTTTTTGTGCCCATTTGAAGCGCCAATATCGTCTAAGCGAGTGTCAACAGAACTAATTTTGACGTATAATTTCAAATGGCTGTGAGAGACGTGTTTGTTCATTGGTTCACTGTAAAATAATTTTAGTACCACGAACACTCGCTACGTCTAACAGCGCCAAAATGGTCATTATCAAACGGGCACAAAAGCACGTTGACAACAGCCTGTCCAGTGGTAATTATAGAGGTCAGTGATCGGAAAGGATAGAAGAGAAGTGACTGAGTTTTAAAAATAGTATAAAAAATATTAAATGCAGTATGAGGCGTGATTTTGTTTTTGATACTTTGAGGAAAATATATTTATAAGTACATTTTTTGTTCTACTAGATAACTAGACCTAGTTTAGCCTAGGCCAAACTAGTTTGTTCTGAAATCGGGCTTGACCGGTAACGTATCATTATCCTTGCCTAGCATTTTCTTTTTAGGGTTGGCTTCCAATCTAACCAGACGCAGCAGTGTACCAATGTTTTACAGAGAGTGACTGCCTGACTATCCTCCACAACCCAGTTACCCGGGCATTCCAATGTAATAAAGGGTATTATACCCCCGAAATATTCGATTTACTGAAAATAAAAAAGGTATTTACAAACACTCCTTTCGTTGAGAAAAAGGACTGGCTTCTTCACTATGGCCAGGTTTGACAAATGTCAGATCAGATGGCATTGACAGAACAGAACAAACGGATTTGTCACGTTTGGTCTGCTTTTTTCACCTTTTTGATGTTTTAATTTTTATAATTGAATATTGTCTTTATTAAACTACTTTCAGGGTCTATTTTAAAGTTACTTTGAAAATAAGGTATATCACCTTATTTTTGTACATTAAAATGCGTTCCTGTGCTGTGTACCTATTTTTTATTATTGCTTCAGTGTTAGCTCTTCAAGACGTTAGCCGGATAAAAAGTATGGGTAGATAAACCACAATTCAGTCAGTGTCTTACTTTTAAATTTGTCAAGATTTTTAGATTATTATCTGCTATTTCAGGAGATATTCTATGTCGCAATTGTGGAGCTGATATTGCCTCCAATCGCTCAATAATTTCAAAGTCGAGCCCTAAATGTAGATATTCGTTCAGCGATACTTTATTTTTCAAAGAAGAAGTCTTGGTGCAGGTGTTTACTACCGAAGTATTTTTCAGTTATCCTGTGATATCATTCACATATTCATCCTGTATTCCCAAAGGGGAGGTAGTATACATTTTACCTCAAACCATGGTGTTCATATGTAAATGACATCATGTAGATAATAATTTTTTGAAACAAATTACAGTGGGAAGAAAGTACGTCTTGGTTTCCTGGTTATGTTTGGAAGCCATGCGTATGCCCAGATTGTGGGGCATATATTGGATTTATCTTTCAACCCATCAATCCTGATTTGGTAGAGCCACCCAAAACATTTTATGGTCTTATCCTGACACATCTTATAAGTGAAGACTGTAAATATAATATTCAGTATTATTGGTTTTGGGAGTCAGTTGGTCAGTCAGGTAGTTGGGGGATGGGTGGTGTGTCATGTTTATGTCAGTGGAGTTGTGGGGCTGCTATTTATTGTTTTCTGTTATTTGGCTGAATTATTCTACATAGTATTGTAGTCAATCATCAAGTGATGTATTCAGTACTATGTTTCTTTTTCCTTTCGTCCTGCGGTTTCAGCCGTGTCAAGCACCCAGATAAAATATGTGCATACTGTACTTTTTAACAATCAAAGAATTTTTTAATAGAAGTACCAAAGAGTATCCCTTCATAGTAAATTATTATGAATTTTGAAAGAATGATTTCTTGGCCTTTTTGTGTATGGTGAAAATTTTATGATTATCATCTCTGTCTGTCCTTGTTGTTTGCTAAGCTTTAGTTTAGGATCAGGCTGGGTGTGACATTAAATAACCATATTTGTTTTAGCTACATTGGCCTTTCATACTATTAAAAATATTGGTGTGTGTTATGAGATGTCACATCTAGACCTATATTAACCAAAGTTAACAGACTTCTCAAGAAGGTTTTCAATTCCAATCACTTCATATAATTTATTTTTCATATGGTGAAAACTTAATTGCAGTGTGGCATTGTGTTGGTTACAAAAGTGTTAGTTATTAAAAATGTGTTGCTAAATAAGAAGTAAAAAACTATTTATTTGTATATTATTTTCAGTTCTTAATTCCTTGACCGAATACCCAGGAAGCATATCAAACTAAAGATGGCTGATACATTATCAGCTGAAGATAAGGAGTTTTTAGCTAAATGCGAGGAAGAACTGAAGGATAGATTTACTGAGAAAGATGAAGATTTTATGAAAGTTTTTAATGAAGTGGTCTCTAAGCCTCCAGTGGTGGACTCCTGGTGGGTTCCCAATTCTGGTCGTCGTAATGATCGCCGCAATAACCGGAGGAACCACCCGTACCAACGCGACAACAGAGACAGGAACTACGACCGCCGGGACAATAGAGGCTACAACGACTACAACAGAGGATACAACGACTACAATAGAGGATACGACGACGGCGGATCAGGATACCGCGCACGGCAACGCTATCCATACTGAAAGTGCATTTTAAATTAAATGTTTATTCTTGTTTTGATAAAAAATAAAACAATATCTTTCTCAAAAGAATATATTCTCAATTATTATGGCTTGATTTACATTTTAACAACTTAGAATTACATAATAAATCATCACCGATAAAGTAATGTAGCTACAGCAACCGTAAGATTGGAAACCATAACAGAATAAATAAATATTTTAATTCTCACTGCTACTCAACAAGTCTAATGATTATAAATTTATAACAATAATTATGCCGATATAATTTTAAAACCTAAGTTCATCTATTACATTCCTGATGTACACAAACAATAACAACGTCAAAATATTCTGCATGAATAGACGCACGCGCTATATTCTATATTTCATTTAACAGCTGGGATACTTTTTGGTACTTGTACTTTCTACCATAGATATACACAAAAGTTATTTCGCGTGGCCTTTCACAAAAATATATATCTCTTCTAATCTCACATAGGAATATGTCGTATATACAGTACATATGAAACAAAAAAGACGATGCCATTATACTGGCCATAGCGGTATAGTATAGTTAGCGCAGCGATGCGCCTGCGCAGCGCAGCGGCTCTAGCGCGCGTGCTTACATAGGACAAATAAATAATGTTATACGACCAGATAGATCTGAGTAACATCATGCTAACGATTACTAAGCACAATGACGATTACATTCATCAAGCATTCTAAGATAACTATTTAAGATTTTTTTTACTATTTAATTAATAATATTCATATATTGGCTACTCATCTCTGTACTGAAGCGTCACATCACGAACATAATCTATGGTTTATTGTAAACTATGTTGATTGCGTGTTCGTACTCCGTGGACTATCTTAGACACTCTTATAAATGTGTGACATGAATGAAGATATGTTAGATATTCACTAAACTGCCGATCAGCATATTATTATGATGTTAATATTATTAAATCAGTGATAAGTGACAACGCTCCAATAAGTGAAAAAATGCAACCATAATAATCAAATCACAGTACAAGTGTAACATAATTATGCTCACTAACTTAATATTATGACTCAATACAATCAGACACACGACAACATAACATACAAAATCTACTACACAAATTATAAATAAATAGAATATTTATAGTGACAGTGTCGGGGACCCTTGCGCGGGCTTCACACGAGCGGCTCGAAGCTCCGTCACTGGCAAGAATCGGTGCAGCTTGCGCCGCTGCCAACTGAGAGCGAGCTGTCTCCAAGCGTATGTCATCAAGGAACCGGAATCACTTTCATAAAATTAATGCGTGTTACATTGCTCGGTACTGGACACGCCAATAAGTCGGCCTCTAAACACATAGGTAATGATTGATTTGTTAATATATAAACTTCTACATAACATACAGATTTTATAGTTACAAATATGCTTTAATTTCCTTAACAACAATGCACAATATTAATTGTATGAATTGACACATAATAATTATCGGACTGTTCGGGCTTACGAGCGGTGGCGCCAGGCGGCCGACCGCAGCGCCGAGGTGCCGCAACACCAGGAATGTCGTCTGTATGCGCGGCTCGGTCCGTCTCCGTAACTCTCAACTTACATACAAATGACAATTGACTAGGATTAATGCACTTGCTCAGCAGAGCGAGCGGCGGCACTCGTATCCGAACACGCCTCTAAATTCGGAGAGGATGAAAACATTGGTCAGGTTTCAGTACATTTGACTAGAAATGCGCGTAGACGTTTATAATATTGTCTTCATGTCGGCCGATCGATGTTGATCCGCGCCGCTACGTTTCGAGTCACAATGCGAGTACAAAATCGTTTTCAGACTCATCGGTACTAAAGTCGAAAAGACTGACTTGTAAAAGTGTCAAATCTTCGTAGCAAATTTCATAAGATAATCTAAAGCTTATTTTTGATTTGAAAGTAGAGTAGTGGAGCGCTGTGTGCGGCGCGTGCGGCGAGTCCGGCGGGCGGCGGCGGCGCTCAGATGAAGGTCCAGCACTCCATGATCTTGACGATGAAGTCCTCGCGCGTGGTCAGCGGCTCGTTGCCGTACGTCTTGCAGCGCTGCGTGCGGCCCAGGTACAGGTCGCCGTCCAGCCACAGCCCGAACTTGCCGCTGCAACACCACGGAACAGTTAGTATGCGCATGACACTCGTCGCCTGAAAGGTACTCGCAGTTAGTCATCTAGTTTTGATTGATACTCACTCTCCGGCGCCGATGGATATGTTATCGTTGCTGCCGCGAATGAAATACATGTTGTCTCCGGTCCAGCCCCAGTACTTGAATTTGGTTTTCACCGGTGCTGGTGGTTCTGCAATTGAAATCAAATTTTAGCTGACAATCATAAATTATGCTAATGTGAAGCGATTTGGTACTAAAACCATTAACATAAATAGTAAATTGGGACTGACCATCTTTTTGTTCCTTGTTGTCGTCCTTGTCGTGATCCTTGGGCGCGTCGATGTTGGCCTGCGACTGGCGGCGCGCCTCCTCGCCGCTGCACTGGAACGAGAACAGCAGCGACTCGCCCGTGCCGTAGAAGTGCTCCGACGGGTGCAGCGCGCACGATGTCAGAGCGCCGAATACCTACACATTACAAAAACAATTTGTTTATTTATTTTACACTAGCTTTCCGCCCGCGGCTTCGCCCGCGTGGAATTCGGTTATATTGCGGTATAAATCACAACTATAAGAAAACTTCTCATTCCCACAGAAAAATCTAAGAAGCGCGATGTAACGCTGGATACGATTAGTTGTTAAACCAAAACTGAATGGTACACTATATTATACGTTTTCCCTTGTGGAGCAAAAACATGCAGATTTTGGGCCGGGAACACGCTACATAGAGCTGACCATGCGAAAAACAATGTTTTTCTAAGTGTACTCCAGCAACCCTTAGAGTTTGGCCATGTGCTTTATTAATGGTCATTGCAAATGAAACCCTTATAGGAAATTGTAGTCTTTTAAATTCAAATGGGAGGTCTGTTGCAATAATCGGAATCCGAGGAATGAGTACACTTTCACCCTTTGCTGCGCCAGTTAAAATAGTGGCTGTAATAATGTTCCGCCCAAGCTGAGTGACACGCAGCCTGGTACCATGACACAGTCTAGGGGCATCGAGATTACGCATGAGCATCACCGGAACACCTACTTTTAGTTTTAATTTATGAGAAGGCACCCCATTATCGTATCATTTAGCTTCTAAATGTACATGTTTATATTCGTTTGCAATATATTACCTTGTTTTAAACGACACACAGCGCCATCTACAATCCATCCATCAAGTAAACAATATTTTTGTTTTCCCTCGGGAATATCTATTTTTTTCGGGATAAAAAGTACCCTATTATTTAATCCGGACTTCTAACTTTACGTCTGCAAAATTTCAAAGCAATCAGTTCAGTAGTTACGGCGTGAAAGCGGAACAAACAAACAAACAAACAAACTCACTTTCCGATTTATAATATTAGTAAGGAAGTAAGGATGTATACAGCGCTCAATGTGCGCATGATCTTTCAAGGATTACAATTAAACACGTATCTACAAGGTGCGCAAATCGACCACCCACCAGAACTCGCTTTAAATTGATATAAAGTTCACAAGTTTTTTCATATTATTCTGCATGATAGTGATGTGATAGCCAGTCCTCTTTATCGCTCTTATCGATAAAATTGAGAGGAAAACATTCGAAAAGTAACAATCACAATGAATCAAGGTTTTCTTGTGTTTATTTATAAAAACGCAAGGATAAATATTATCGGCATGAGCAAACGCGACCTCTTGAACTTGTGTTAATATATTCTCGTCACGATAATAACAAAGTAAGCAATTGTAATTTGTATCAACTGTGTCTGTAAACACTTAAAATAGTTTACTACAAACATTTCGTAATAATAAATCTATTTTAAGCTGCATTAATCGGTCTAGATTTGGTAACTAACCCGAGGGGCGTTGGCAAACAGCTTATCAATTCTAAAATATTAATATCTTGCATTAGTGAAACTGCATAATCAGATCCAATCCTATCGAAATCGTGACAAAATGCTTATACATTGTAAATTCAAATCTATCCGGTTCTTAACTAGGCTACTACGGAGCTATTTTGTTATGTGACATAAGGCAGGAACTTTTGGAAACTGAAAGTATATTATCCGAAAGTGGCATAGGCAAGCATCGTTTTTGCGTGGAACACAACATCACAATAGACGAAGTTAGCCCTTTAAAGGCCATTATGGCCCAAGTATATCAACAACATAAACGTCAGTTTTTTTTTTATGTGGGATGATATACTTACAATGTTTTTTATGAGCTTGTAGCTAATTCAAAGTCGCGCAGATCGACCATAAGGTTAAGCAAAGCATGGCGTGGTCGGTCCGTGAATATTTAAACATCTTTGGTAGTCGTTACGTTTAGTCAGAAGCCAAAAATTGTGACAATCACCCTCACCGAGGGATATAGGGTTGCCCTTGTAACTGGGTTGATCAGATAGGCTGTCGCTCCATGTGAAACTCTGGTACTGAGTTGCATCCAGTTCGACTGGAAGCCGACCCCCAACATAGGTGGGAAAAGACTAGGCATATGTGTATCTCTATTAGGCAATTTGTTTCCTGTTTCTGTATAACTTACATTGTTGTCAGTGTCCTGTATGACGAGCAGCACGGGGCTGTCGACGCGCTGCATCTTGCGGTACATGGAGGCCAGCGAAAAGCCGTGCTGGCTCGTGCTGAACGCCAGCGACCACATGTAGCCCTGCGCGCGCGCCGGCAGCACCGAGCACAGCTTCTCTCTGAAATATACAGGTTATGCTTCATAACTAGTTCCTTAATGAAGTTAGAGACCTACTAGATATCGTTAGGGTTGCCAAATATACTTTTCAAATCTGTATTACACTAGATTATATTGTAGAACAAAAAATAAAGTACACAGACATAACCAGACATACATGACTGTAGATATTTGGACTTTGTAATGTACACCTGAAGGTTGATAAAGGCTGTCTTTTTCTTGTAAAAAGGTAGTTGGCAACCCTAATTCTGTTATCGTGGTCAACTTTTTTAATTATGGTGAAACTATTGTTATTGCATAACAAAAAAAGTTAACGTCGTCACTTTTACGTGAACCTATTAACCGATATCGATGAAATGAAACAATGATTGTTCTGTAGGCGGACAATATTTCAGTTCTTACGACAGAATTGTTACGGTTCGTACCGCGCCGTGCCTGTAGCGAGCGCGGCTGGAGAAATACTTCTTACGCTGCCCATATCCGATAATCGGTGACCGATTTTTTTATAGGAGAAAATAGAACACACTGATAGCAATAGTGTAAGTCTGCCTCGGGCAGGCAGCCTTATTGGACTAGCAGGTCCTGCGATTAGCAAATTCAAGCAAAGTAACAAACTCCAGCTTTATAATATCAGTATATTTGAAGTAAATAATACGTTGAGGCTTACCTGTGCTCCATGGTGAATACCTCGGAGGTGCCGATGAGGTCGGGCGGCGAGAACTCCATGTCGATGGAGGCGCCCGACGAGTACAGAGCCCGGCGCAGCTCATCGCTCATCGACAGCACCTACACAACGCACTGTTCGTTATATGCAGTACTCACGGCACGCGCTAATCAGATCTCAAATCGAACAAACATGAAACAAATGGTAGCCCCCACAGATGGCTTCAGCAGTACTAATCATTTATGGGAAATGTGGTACTTAAAAGTCGCATAAGCACATAATTCAAAAAGTGCAAGATATGACATTTTGTTATGCAATAGTGAAATAAGAAATTGATTACCTCATTACTGCTTTAATTAAAAGTTATCTGTGAGGGCTCATGACTGCTGAATCAAATGATTGATAATTTATGATCCTACTATATTATCAGGCATGACTTTGACAAGTATTTTGGAAATTGTAACGACTCATGCTTGAATTGAATTGAAAAAAGATTCTAGTTAAAAAATATTGCAATGATAATTGAAGTGAATTAGGTACAGTGTTGCCACTTTTGACGTGCAATATTAATTGTCTAACAGAAAATTATAAATGTAAATGTGCACGTTTTTTATTTGTGTTAATATATTCGTGATTTTATTCCACAAAATAGCTAAAATAATGGTTAGTAAAATGGCAGCACTGATAATGTCTATGACAGAGTCGACAAGATGCACTAGGGGGTGATGCATTCCCGATCTACAGTTCACATTCAACATTCACAGTGAACAGTGCGAGTCGTGCGCACTACTTAGCTAATTACAAATACACAACAACACTAAAGTGTTCAAAAGTTTCTTAATAACATTTACATACTTAGGTACACATATTTTTTGCTGACATATTCATATTTCAATAAGTGTAAATCCTGCTAATGCTACTTTTGTGATAGAGATCTAGCTAGAAGGCGTGTATAGGATAGTATTCGAATAAGAATAATCATATGCAAAATAGAGGTCTTCTAATATGTATCAGACTTGAATCAATAAATAATTTATTGAACAGGGATTTCAATTCATAAAAGACAAATACCTACCGGGTCCCGACATAAATTAAACTTGGAAATGCTAAAGATCACAATTAGCTAATAGTTAAACTTAAATACCAAATTAACAGGCATTCTGAATATAAAATGATTTTGCTTATATTAATTAGCTAGCTCTAGTGTTTCGCGCGTCTGACAACCAGTGCAAGTGTTTAGTAAGCTCAACATATTGCTTAAAACGAGTTCAACAATGTTAATTGGCCAACACAAGTCAAATCATTATACTGTATGTCATAATTAGACTGTTCTCGAGTGTGCGCTATACCTACTTAATTATTTAATGCAAATTTAAAATACCGTGAACAACAAAATTGCCAGTGAACTTGGAATAATGTATAAGTTTTTTTGTTATTTTTTGTTTGTATTGCTATGTTCACCTCACCTCGCATATGGAGTGTATGGTCCCCCGCCTCCGAGCGGCGTGTCCTAGAGTGCCCCGATCGCATACTGAGTGTATGGTCCCCCTTCTTTTAACGCTTGCATTAAACACAATCATTTCGATCTTCCGCACCTTGTCTGCGATTACGGCCGCGAGTCGTCGTAAGAGCCGAAACATTTTGATCTTTTAATTGTCGATTAGTTGCAACACTGGTGGCCTTCACGTGTCGGAATGAATGTTGACCAGGCAATGGGTAAGGAGTTCAGAAGCTTCTTGAGAATGCTTTTTTAAAGCAAGAAGAAACCAGCCTAAGGCTGTATACCTACGGGAGACATGGTGACGGTTTTTTTCACTATGATTATTATTTATTCACCACTACTCCAAAAAATGTCATGTTCCGGGACGTGCACCTACTGCGAGCGATTGCATTCGCGGCGTTGATTACACTGTTTTCCGTCGGCACCTTGTTCAAAAAGAAATGTCGCGTTAATCTCATTTTATCGCCTTTATCTTAATACATTAACCATCAATGTGGTACACAACTATCTCTGGATTATACCTAGGATTACGAATTATTTACTATAGCAGCTAATCGGTAATAAATTGCCACTGATAATACGATTACCTCAGTCAGGGTGTCACCACCATTACCATACATTTTTCACAGACGGATCTGGCTAAGAGATTCCAACCTGTATGACCAGTGTTAGAATATGACAAACCTACGTAGATATGTACGTAATGAATTACAACTGCGAACAGGAAAGTATATGGGAAATTGTGGGAAATCGGAGTAGGTACATGAGCGTGCACGCACGTGTAAGTGTCTATTTACCGTTTTTATTTTGAGAAAGTAGTAGGCAAGAGTAATTCACAATATGCTTGCCAATGAGTTCCCCCTGAAATTATTTTCAAACACTACTATTACGAGTTTTGAAAAAATTGTAAGTCTTGCAAGAAAAATAACATAGGAACCTATATTTAATGTTAACTCATGCACTGCGATAGGTAATAAAAAGGATTAATGATAGCGCGTTAAAAAAAGGAGATCAGCTAGACCTTCCCTTTCATCCCCCAATTATGAGTTATCCTAATTTGCCACTGAGAGTGTAAAAAAAGTACAACAAATGTCAGGATTTCCTAAGCAATTTAAGTTTTTTTTATATATCCTTCCGTATTGGATTTCTACAGAAAAACATTGCCACAAACAAATTGAAAACATCCTCCTTTTTTGGATGGTTTACAAACCATTTTCAGTAACTGGTCCAATGCGGAGTAATGTCAAGATTTGGATAAAAATGCACTATGTAAATCACATGTTATTTGTATTGTGTACCTAAGTTATAGAATTGTAATTGACTTGGAATGAGTAATATTATTACGTAGGCAGACATGTCAACAGGTAATAATTTTCCTGTTATAAAGAACTACATCAAGTAGGTTAAAATTATGTATTTTAGATTTTACTGTATGCGTATCACTTAGGTAATGTGAGTGGAAAGCCCTGTCTGCCTATTTATAACTCACCTCGATAAAAAATACAATTTCGATTAAAATGTGTTATCACTGATGTATAAGTATAATACCTATTAACGTGCAGTTAATTTTAGACATACTAAAATTCTTATAGTTGATTCAAATGGAAATTGCATAACATTAGAAATAAAACGCTGTGTATGAAATTATTAAAACAATAGAAAAAAACATTTTCTTTCAGAAAGTAATTATTTTATATCTTTACTAGATGAGAGATGAATTCAAAGGAAAGGCGTGTTTTACAAGCTTATAAATCCTAATAAGTGAGCGCAGTATCTTACATTTTGGACCGCAACCTAGTACATACAATATAGCTATTAAGATAAGATAATCATTTCCGACATTTTCGCTATAAATTATTTATTACTTAATAGGTTCATTCCTTCGTCAATTAGTAACTGCGAGTATTTTTTTTAAATTAATTTGTTTTCTTGTTTACACTGGAATTTTTTCGTGGGTATGTTTCCATATAAGTAGTTCTAAATTGGTCGAGAACTATTCTATAAATTATGTAAATGATATTCATTAATGTTCTATGAATGTCGCAAGTTAACGGAAAATTTTAATTCAAGATTGATTCCACGTTGCGCTTCGCGCCTACTTATAAACGCACCAACGATTTCGGACAAGGCGTCGACATTGCGATGACTTTACCGACTAACAATAAGTAAGCCTCATGGATATACAATATTATGAAAAACAATGCGCCATCGGCTTCTATACATGGTGTTTCATGATCTGCCTGACCCTTAGGCACATACATTACAGTAAGAATAAATAAATAGTTCTTAGACCTTGCGATTGGACACACGGTAGCTGCTCGCCTCTCTCTCTCTATTTATAGAAGAATTGGTTGCTAATTGCTGTCAACCTGGTGCATCTAGGAGTGTTCTCTATAATCTATGTGCAAAAAAACTGATGCTGTATATCAAGACGTTGGCAAACTTCAGCTAATTCTCCCTACATGCAATAGATATGATAAAGCCAATGTATTTAAGTTATAATACGTCACCGCAACAATAGGCTGGATTATCGTCTATCGCCGGCTAGCAAACTATTAAAAACTAATCGAACCATTTTCTTAACAATCTTATCGGAACATAAACATTGGCGAGAAAAACACGTGGCTAACTCTGCCTACGCTCAATAATTTCGTAATTTTGTGTCACGACCGGAATCACAAGTATATTACATACCCAGAAAGGTTTTGAACAAATATTATACTTTTTGTACAATAAACTAGTAAGTATCTATTTAGCTCGGTCAGACCTCACAGCCAATCAGCCATGAGTAGATTTTTTACTTAAGAATATGTACCTAAATAAAAAACTGAACAAACGTGTTTTCATCCAAGCCCATTTTAAGACCTTGCTTAAATATTAGAACATATATTCAATTCGGTAAACTTTTAATAAATTTTTGAGATGCTTTCTTGACATGAAATAGTAAGGAACGAGTTTATAGAAGCTTTTTTCTCTTGAACCAAATAATGTTATGATAATTTTAATCAATAACTTGTTTTACCACAAATGGAAAGGTCACCAAGGAGTGAATAGAGAGTGGAATCTTAAGAACGCCTGATGATGATAATGAATCACTTATCTTAGTTTCTGTAGTATACGATCCATTTGAACTTTACAGATAAGACTATTATGTCATAATAATTATCAATATTGAATTACTAATAATATAGCATATATTTGTCCACATATTGAACATATATCAAAAAGTTTTAGAGCCGGAAAAGCCAATATCTTCATATTGTTGTGCATACACAGTGGTGTGAAATAATTGTACCTCTTTTAAAACTTGTTCTTTCATTAGTATTTGTTGTTGACGTAATCCCGCCTCAAAGTGAATGAGTCGGCATACAATCGTGTTGACAATTTAACCATCAGCTAGGATCGGTCGTGCATGCGCAGGTAAAGCTAACGGTATACTGCTCACCTTTTCGCCGTCGAAAGTGGAAGGCCTTTCGGTGGCAGTTGGGCCGAGCCGCACCATCTCTATCCATTTAACTGTCTGCATCGAGTACACACGTTTTTACCGACTAAACAAAGGCGAGAGCGCAGGAACGCTCAAGTATGTACGCTCACAAACGATGCACCACAAAAAACACGTCGTCCACATCACAATTGCCAGCGCTTAATTTAGAAATCACCCACGCGATTACAAGGTTTCATAACTAAACAGTGAACACCAGCGTCGCGAGCGTCTGCTTATAAACAAAAGTGGTTTGTGTTCGTTTGTACGTGCCAGCCGGACACAATGAGCGTGTACAAGTCGCGGAAACTACGAACGTGCAGTGGACGGCCGGCCGAGCTCACGCCGTAATTAATGCTTGGATTAAAATATATATCCGAGTGCGGAGCGCGAGGCGAGCACGACGAAGCGACGTCGCTTGGAAACTAGCGGCTAAAAGAAAGGAGCACAACACGCGGCCGCTGCCGACCCCGCTGCCGAGCCCGCGACGTGTATGCGCCGCTGTGAGCCCGCCACCAACACCATACGTGCGGAAACAATTATATCCAGCCCATTAACTGTTTACTGAAAACCACACCACTGACATTTGTTTACGACGCTAACGAGCCTACTCGGGGATTGGAATCTGGGCAAAACGCGACGCGTTATAACACTATTACTCCTTTACCTTACTCTATTGAACAATGATGTAATTAATAGTGTTTGTTAGTTACTCGATAACCATTAAATTGGGATATAACTCATAATTATATGTATAACACTCTGACTATAATTAACGCCAATAGTAAGTCGCAATGAATCAACTCTTTCAGGAGAGTTAACCTTGTGGGAGTAATGTCAATGCTTCATGTCTGCTCGAACCACGCTTGAAGGTTACTCTACCGTAGCCCGAGTAACTATTCAACAACTTCCAACAAACTTATTAGTGGAGTTAGTATCTTTATATTCAAATACAAATTGTGCACTGAAGCTGAATACGATACTTCGGAATCTGAACAACGTTTAAATTAGACAAAAATAGCAATTACAAAGAGAGATATATTCAAAAATATACAGTAATGCTATATTCAATAATTCATTAATTATATTCATTACCTACCTGTTACTTTGGAAGGTCTTATGTGCAAAAGTTGACAGTGATCTTGGTCGCAGGACACACGTTAAAACAAACAAAAATATTAACTGAATTGTCAGTGGTAAAGCATTCACAATGTATTTAATTTTAAACCAGTTAATGGATGCAAGGTTCGCTCACATTGTGGCCTGGCTTGGCACCGCGTATATTGTGTCGAGTGTGCAGATGTATGCAGCCAGCCTTGCACTGCAAGTTATTATTGTCTTAGCACGCGAAAGAAGTGCAGTGTGCTGTGTGGACAAGCAGCCGCTCGCTGTGCTCTATCGTTATAGAATATCTCAAGAGCTTAATAAATCTCCAGACATTTATGCACGCCGAGCTAACAACGATGTTACAATTAGTCGCGATTAACATCTCGGCTAAACGCGGCGATTACGACGGCGACGCTCGGCGATGGCTTTAATTGAAATGTCTCACACAACGCACACAACGTAACATGCAAATTAATAAACGCACCATAAAACATATTGTGTGATATAACTGGGGGTGACACTTCTATTAACTTTATGACTTTTCATATTTAGTGAAATCGATACCACCCAGCTATATTAAGAGTAATCTCATGGCATGTGACATCGCTTCGTTTACATTATGCATTTGCTTGCTGCGTTTATTCATTATTAAGTAGATAAACATTTTGAAAAAAAACATTATTTGCTGTTTAAAATGAAACTTGTTTTTAGTTGGCCAGGCTTTAATTTAATCCGACACCAGTCTAGACCAGATTTGGGAATATTTTTCCGGTTCCAATTGAGTCAAATATTTGCAATATACACCAGCCAATTAACTTTTGTCTTCGAGCTAAAATAGTGCCCCAAAAACTTGATTGGAGACGAAGATAAAGTAAGATCATGAACCGAATTAAATAATATTTTGGTAGCACAGAGCCGATACGCACTAACCCTGAGCTGATCAAAATATTGACACACTTCACAATACAAATACGCGTATTCATTACGTATTACACGCGAAACTATTAACTGCAATTCTATAGAAAGCCTGTCATTTAATCCACCGTTGCACTTTTTCTTTTGTATAACACACCTGACAAAATAATAAGAAGTCTAACAAAGCCTCTGTCTGCAACATTCATTCGTAGAAGAAAAGATTTTTGAAAATAAATCAAATTGCTTGAATATTCAGCAAAGTGAAAGTGACTAACTTATCTCGGGTCATTTCATAAGTTTCTTCCAATATGAAAGTTAAGGCTATGCTTCTATGCTGTGACGTGCATCATCAAATGTATTGATGATAGCGCGAAATTTTGAGATGGTGCAGCGATTACGCGCCTGCTTACTCTTATGAACTTTTTCAAAACCAGTATGATTGATTTAGACATTAAACCATGTCGATATTAAGCAATTTACGCTTAATATTAAGGACAGAAGACATAGAAATAAAATAGGACATTAGAAAGAGGAGGATAGCTAAGTTTCTATGTAGTGCAGTTCTTTGGCAAGATTGGAAGGCTGAATTGAACTTAATACGTGAGGAAACGTCTGTCAAAACAGATCTGATGTGTTACAATTTCAGTACAATACGGAACGGCTAACGTCGAATTAAATTGTCTGTTTAGTGCCATTACACACGCGATCAAAATAAGCGCACATGCTCTTCGTTAATATTTTTGTGTACAATGTGATGTATCGTAACAATCTGCAAATTGTTGAGGATTCCTAACAAAATGGGTTAATAACGTTCCGGTTGTTCAGCATTAAGTAATTGGTTAGTTTCAATTGAGTCTTTATGTGCGTTTGTGGAATATCCCTGCAGTTATCCATCACGAGGACAGCGCTGAACACAATTGGATAATCTCGTTCGTACTGTGTTACGCAGCTACTATCAACCTCAAAAGGTTAAATTTTAATTCGATTATTTTACACGATTTTGAAGGCAACTGTAAATAGTTAATGAATGTAGAATATTATAAAGGTCCTGCGTAACCTTGCATTTGTTATCATTTACGCCCTTCTTGTTGTTCTCGTAAACTTGGCTCGGACCTCACAACACCCGGACCAGACTCATTATTTACTCATTAAGAGTGATAGCGTAACTGCCTATTTTTAACCGACTTCCCAAAAAGGAGGAGGTTATCAATTCGGCCGGTATGTTTTTTTTTTTTTTCTATGTATGTACATCGATTACTCCGAGGTTTATGGACCGATTTACGTGATTCTTTTTTTGTTCGACTCGGAATAGCTGCCAGTTGGTCCCATAGTCATCAGGTCAGGATCTGATGATGGAAACCCTGAGAAATCGAGGGTAACCTTCGAAAGTTGTAGGCATAAATAGGGTAAAAACTTGATACTCAGGTGTACGCCTAAAAGCACTATTCAACAGTGAAGATTTGGAGCTGATCTGATGATGGAAACCAGAGAGGGTCGAGGGAACTCGACAACTGAATATGTAAACTACCTCGTGTTTGGGCTTAAATTATTTGTATTGACAAGACCTTTGCAACATTGAAGGTTTGAAGCTGACCTGATGATGGAGACCAGAGAAAGTCGAGGGAACTCGACAACTGAATATGTAAAATACCTCGTATTTGGACTTATATTCTTTGTATTGATGAGAACTTCCCACTTGTATGGATAGTGACAACTATACGTATCACTGAAAAGCTTTAAATAAAAAACTTTTTTACAAAAAAATTAAACCGACTTCCCAAAACACTAAAAAGCAAAAAAACTATTTTTAGGTGCATCGGCCTAGAAGTCGGTGGCAAAATTAACTTAGTAACATCCATTAGACACCGAATTCTAGGCCGATGCACCTAAAAATAGTTTTTTTTTTGCTTTTTAGTGTTTTGGGAAGTCGGTTTAATTTTTTTGTAAAAAAGTTTTTTACATTGATTTCAAAATATTCCATTTAGCATTTATGACACATTTGCAATTCCAATATTTAATACAATAATTATTTTTTAATTATATTCACAGAAATCTCAAAAAATTCCATCACATCGTCAAGTTTTTATAACTGTGCAGATCGTAAGCGGGACATTATGATAATTTGTAGATATTTAGAAGCAAGCTACATTTTTGGGGTTTATTTAATGTAAAGTTTTGCAAGAATTATATCTCAGCAAGCTTACATTTAGCTCCATTGTGTTTTGTAATTCTTCTTGAAAATTCACTGATATTTTGAAAATAATTGTCAAAAATGTAATGACTGCTACCTGACAATTACACCATGGAGTATTTTAATTTTTGGACGATTGCAAAGCCTGTTGTCTAAACTTTTTTTCCCTGCACTTCTTGCTTTTTTATTAGCTGAAAATATTTTTAATTCATCCTCATAGTGCAAAAAATTGTTTTGCCCGTTTGATCAAGTCAAATCTATCGTGGCCAACCATAGTGAATAACAATCGTCAGATGTATTGTAAATTCATTGGAAATAGTGTCAGTAGGTATCATCTCGACACAATATCTAATTATATATGTATGAAGCTGTATGCCGGTTATGAATAATGTAAGAGGGCCAGGCGCTGCTTAGCACGCAGTTTGTAGTGCGGCGGACATTCGCGTCGACGATATGCCACGCCGGCCGACCGGCGACCGCCGCTTGACGCACTACAATGCTAATGAGCCGTTCTACTAGATCGGTTCTAGTACGCATTTTTTCTATAAGACAAGAAAATTGCAAGTAAACACATTCCATACATTCTGTTGTTTACTAAGCATTATTTTTCAATACCTGAATACAATGACAACTGACGTAGATAAATATGATGTTATCCGTTGAGATATTATTGTTCATAATTTCAAAGAACAGCAAGAACGCCTAAAACAATGGCTTGATTTAATTAAATACTAGGAAAATAGAATAGTGTAATTTGATGGGCAGGTCGGACACAACTAATGAGCTACAATTTTTCGAAATGCTACATGAATAGTGAATGGACTAGTGAAGGAAGATTACACAGCGTCCAGTTGGACGGCCATTGTTCAGCGTCCATTGTAACGTAACCATAACCTGCATGTTCTGCTAACACCATTACACATGTTATGTAACAGCTAATCTTACATATTCATAGAGTCTGAACATATGTACATTCTAAATCCTTTTCAGTTTTAGTAACATGCCAATTTTCATGCGCTTGCCATTTCATGTTCAATGTTAATAAATCGTAGGTCTACTCTAGACAGATCCAGCAATTCTATTAATCTTTACTAGCAGATTTTTTCTTGCATAAACCTTAGTAATAATGAGTCGAAAGTTATTGTAGAATAAAACAGTTAAGCCTTAAACATAAAGTGCATTACCCTAAACAGTAGACAAATGAGAACGTACACAGCTACGAGCTAATGTGCATACTAACATATATCTAGCCTAGGACAGATCGCATAGTAAAATCATTCTGGACATTGGTTGCTAAGAGTATTGGATGCAATCTAAGGGCAGTGCTTAACATTTCACTAACAAGTGCTTGACAATCGCACTACGAGGTATTTACATAGGCTGAACATGACTTCGTACGTATGTATGCGGACTTTAAAATAAATGTCACTTGCCTAAAATACCGAGAGACGTGGATGATGTAACGAATGCATAGTTCTCGAACAAGCTAATCATGGCGGGTCAAGGCTCACGCTCTTACGCGCACAATGGAGGTAAATTAGGATATTTACTCTAGCAGTTTCCTAAATATAGAACTTATATGGTATACCGTTATCGATACCAATTATTTACTATTGACTTACGTGTATGAATGGATTCTTTTATCCAATACTGGGACAATAAACAAGGTTGACGATGACTCACAAATATTCTACGGATTTATGGATGTACTTTTTGTACATTTTACTCGGAACTTCTCGGATTTTTGATATGGCAGGTGACAATAAATTGAAGTGAAGGTATGACGTGGTCATGTTCAGCCCTGGCGGAGGTACCTCCTGGCGCGGCTCCTCGCCGAGCGAGTCGCCCAGCGCCTCGGCCTGGCTCTTCATTATCGAATATATTTTCACGTACGGCGCCTTCAGCAGCTACGCGCATTGTCAATATTAGTGCTTATATGTATGTTGTAACCTTGTAACGTATGCCAGTGTCATCTTGTCTTAAGTGTCTAATACCCACAACTACATAATATTAATTGATGTTAATTAAACATGTAAGAATGTCTGTGTCAATTTCATGTTATTGATAAGTTAATCTAAATGCAGTCTTTATCTAAAATTGTGCAGACTTGAGTAAATAACGATGCCAACATAAATATATTACCGCCAGCTCAACGGCCATATAAAGAATTAGATAAAACAATAAAAACAAAAACATTTTTTCACATTATCTGCCATGTGGGGCTGTGACTGATAGGTAGATGTGAGTTAGCTAGTTCGCACTGCGCACCCAGTCTTATCGCGAGAGTGACGGGCAAACATAGCTCAAGTAAATACCTGTTGCATAACGAACCTTGAGCAAGGATACTACTTCACTGGAACTAATTAGCATTCATGATAACTCACTGAGGGTAATTTGGCAATCGCACTTCAGGTCTAATCGATCTTTATAGGCACACACATTTTGGCCTGTCTACGTGATCAGCTGCAGAAGTTATTATTAGTAACAGTTAACACGTTCCTGCAGCGTCATCAGAACGTTTCACAAACAACGTATTTTACGTCTACCTATAAGGAGCATCATAAATGTTCTGTTTGTCTCGTGCTACTGCCGTTATGGCTTCTCGTATGTAAATAACATCTTTACATATAATTTGTGCCAAAAAAGGATTCGAATAAAGGTACATTGTAATATAAAAACATCCATGTTCAATGTGTACTGTAATGTGGGATGTGAGATGCATTGTCGTTGATAAACGGTGTATAAAAAGCGTTAGTTAGTAATAAAACGGTGTTCAAATAATGTAATGTAGTAAGAAATGTGTTGGAATGAGTTAAGACGACTTACCTCCCAGGACTCGCGGGTCAGGTCGGACACATCGCCCGTGCTGCCGGTCCGCTCGTCCTACAAGTAATTAGTCATTAACACATAGGAAATTAACACAAAACCATCATAAATATGCTCGGAAAATTCTTATCTTAATGAGTGATGACAGGAGACGAGATAAATGTTTGTATGAAAAGAGTGATATATAGAATGCCTATTAATTATTAAATGGGAGGCGTTTTAGTGCAAACAAAAAGGTGCGCAACCTTTGTTCTGACTGGAGTTGACGATGAGTCTCATTTTCCTCATATTTAACACGTAACGTGTGAATTTTTGGACAATATTTGTCTGTTTATTGTACACTAGATTAACATGAGATTTCCTGTGATTAGCCATGACTGATTATAGAGTTATAGCCACGAAGCGTACCTTCTGTCCAGGCTTAGCATCGTCGTCATCCCACTCGGTGTCGCTGTCGATGAGCTCGTAGCCGTGCGCGCTCACGTCGCCCAGCGGCCCGTACCGGTCCGGCACCCAGTGCGTCAGGAACTTAAACAGGTCGTCCACCCTACGAATATTATTACCAATTAATATTAATACAACTAATCACGTTTGGTAAAAACAGTTAAACAGGCTTTCGACACGTGAATAAGGGAAATTCTCCATAATTATTTTTCTTAAACACGTGACAAGCGCCTATTTAACATTTTTGCATAGTTATTTTTAAGTGATTTAGCACATTGTCAAGCGATAAAATAAATTAAGAGCAATAAAATATTTTAACCTTTTATGGCAATTTACATACCTACATATATTTCGCGATGTGAATAGGACATCGGTTACCAAGTCAGGTATTCCAAAATTAGACTTTCACCTTATGCTGAAGCGTTGTTAATTCAAAAAGTTTCCATCTTATATATTTAAATATTCTTATACCATACGTCACTAACTAGGTATTATCCATATTTAATTTTGGAGAGGCGACAGAATTTCAAGGCTACGGGATAGACGCAATAACAATTTAAAATGGAGATTGTAAAATTCTATAGATGTATTACACACTTGCCTATTCCTAGACACTCCCAACCTATACTCGGGCTACATGCGCTTGCGACGGACAGCAACAATTTTATTTAGAATGGAGATTGAGAGAGATGCGGGACTGTTCGAAAGCCTTACCGCGGCCCTGGTACATAAAAGGTCTACGAAGGAACACGATGAATTTTTGTCAGTAAAAGTCTGACACTTCCTCACTGCTGCTAACCCACAGCGGGAGAGGGGTCATTGGATGATTTTTGCCATCGCTAAAAAAAATATTGAGTTAGATGTACTAAACACTTGCCTGTTCCTAGGTACTCCGAACCAATACTCGGGCTTCATGCGCTTGCGGCCGTAAGACATGAGCGGCGTGGTGCGTGGTAGCGGTCGGCCGATCGGCTTGCCCATGCGTAGGCGCAGGTACAGCGGCGGGTCGTCGCTGGGTCGCGCCGGTCGGGGAATTAGCTCTGATGGGGGAAAAAGGGTATTTTCAATTGAAGGATTTTAAAAACAAAGAAGTTAAACGATAACTTGCCCTAAGTTGCACGTAACATCTTCAATGAATATCGTCTTCAGAGTAAACGGTACACATATGCTACTTCCTGGGTAGTCTTCCTGTATTTTGAAATTAGTGGATTTTTTTGTATTCATTTATTACATGAATGTACCAGGTTTTGCCAATAGGGCAGGAAGTGGATCTGTTTCACAGACAATGTTCTAAAGTCCAATATCCGCCCTTTTTCAAGCATTAGTAGGACACGTAATTTCTTTGTGTTATTATCGTTATTCAGGGCACAAGGTTAATCAGGTTTTATATTGTTGACACGAGATTAACTCTTTTATTGCACGTTAGATAAGGCATCAATTTATATGGAACTAATGATTACTTCAGTGCGTTATAAATGTTACCAAAGATCTGTGTAGATTATAATGTAAGGTAATGAACTCCTTTTGAACTTAAAATTGATTAGATTCAGAGATATTGTATTTACGTCATTTTTATAAATTATTTGACGGCTGATTTCGAAGAACAATCTAGAGGTTTTATAAAAACTTATTTTTACAAAAATATGTAGTTTAGCATACTTGTTAACTTGTTAACCAGACCAAACCTGTATCTACTAATAATATAATGAGGAAAAACTGATATTTTTTTGCGGACCAAAGGCTAAAGGCTACAAAAAAATAACACTTCTATAAACCGATTTAAAAAAATATTTATTTCACTGTTGGGAAGCTACAGTATCCTCGAGCACGGAGTTAGGCTGTACTTTATCCGGGCCCGGAAAGTAGTTCAAAGTCAAAGTCAGAAACGTTTATTGAAACTAGGCTAGTTTTTAGCACTTTTTCACGTCAACAATTACAAAAGGACCAAAACCTTTCACCACATCCTAGTGTTATGGCTGGGAAGAAGAAACTTCCCAGCAATACAGCTGTCTATTACAATTTAATTATAATTAAGTTACAGCTATACAATACCCTATAATTCCTTATTTAAAAATAAACAAAAGTGTGTACATACTATCAAAAGAGGCGAAGAGATCAGGCATGTCATCGACGGACACCATGCTGCGGTAGTCGAGGCGCGGGGGCGGGGCGCTGCCGCTGCTGGACGTGGACTTGGTGTGCGAGCGCCCGAACCCGCCCAAGGAGCTGCGTCTATATATACAACCTTATTAAAAAAGTGACTCCAGATTTTTGTTACTGGCATGTAGTTTTGATTAATTTGGCAGAATAAGCACTGCCTGCTGACGTCAAACGCACAATTACGTAGGGTATTTTGAGAGTTGCTACCTCACTGTATCAAATATAGCTGTCAGATGGTTTTACACCTATTCACCACTTATGTTAAATATACAGATACGGTAATTATACAAAAGAACTTGTAGGTACTTATTTATGGTCCTCATTCTTTAATTAAGGTGAGAGATAGAAAAAAAGAAAAGTTAAAATATCCTGCACCTGCAAAAATCAAAACTCAAGATTATTCCAGAGACTTCAGGGTAATCCAATAGCAAATTGGAGACACGCAAGGCACGTCTTATATGGAAGACGTCTTAAGCTAATCATGCCAAAACAGTACATAATACATATGAAAGGGTGCCGGTAATAGAAAGTGATGCGAGTGTTGGTGAACCTAGAACATCATATTCCTAGAAATGAGGTGACATGACACAGAGTATAACGCTATAGGTTCTATCTGGGAAATGAAGGCTAGTACCTAACACATATACATCATGCTCTTTAGCTTTAATAGAGAACAACAGATTGTGACATTATAGAATGAAACAGCCAATCGATTAATAATAATATTTTCATAAAAGTTAGCAATGTGCTAATTTATCGAATTTATAGTCTAAAAAGTAATCTGTTGGCTGTTTTACACTAAATACACTTGAAAAGTACCGCCTGACAAGACAGAATACAAATAAAAAACAAATACATTTATGCCGGTGGATATGCCTAGAAGAGTGATAGATAACGAATAAAAGGCCAGACAGAGACCACGGCGTCATAACAAACGCCTTAATACTTTGACTCATAGCTAAATCCCATATAGCTAGTACGTGCCTACTGCGGGAAGTTTCACACATTTGTCAAACGCGTTATCTATGAGACGATAAATTGACATTTATGTACAGTAAGCTATTTGGAAGTCAATGAGAATAACAAATGATAAGTTATCGCAACACAAATATACATATTTATGTGTTACGGTTACAATAGATTCGCAGCGATCAATAGAGTCAATTTATTTATTTTTATTATGTTTTTAACATAAAGCTAGAACTTATTAATCACGGATAAAACGACGCGACGCAAGAACAAAAACAAAGTCAAAATATTAAGGTTAGCATAGCATGTGGCTAGAACATATGGCGCTGTGGTCTATAGTTCGTCAAAGGCAACACATTACAATCGGGCACATCGAGACTTGCAGCGGAACGTGACGTCACGTACCCCGAAGTAGAAAACACGTCCTGGGGCGCCTCTTCAGACGGGGTCTTACTCAGGAACAAACCGGTACCGAACTCCACTAGGTTCATTGGCGAGCTAGCGGTCAATGAATATAGCGGAGTCGAGTCATTCGGTACGTCCCGGTAAGCATCCACGGTAGCAAAACAAAAATTGACGATTGCTATATTAATTGATTTAGTTCCAGCATGTGTATATGTGTGTCGCATGTTCGTGGCGTCGTTTATTGTTGTCGGTAGCGATTACAACTGCCGTGCAAACATCGTAAACACGGCACAAAACAAACAGTTGTTTGATCACGCTCGTAAAATAATCATATAAGTACAAAAGGGTTAATTGCCATGTTTGCAACATGCTATTCATGACTAATATCAAATTAGTCTTATATGTATTTTTAGTCACAAATTAAAATAATAATGACTGCCACCGACAAACTGTGCCACGATCTGTTTAATGTAAACCAACATTTTGAGTACATTGTGAGCGGCACGTGGATATATTCTTTGCTAAATACTGTGAAGATGTGACACTTATCCCAACTCATATTAACTACTGTAGTGAGTTTTTGAGCCTTTGATTGGCTGTTATTGCCACCAATCAAATAAAAACAAAGCCTGAAACCTTAAAATACAATGTCCAACTCAACTCCAGCATGTGACGAAAGCCAGATATAAGCACTATAGAAGTTATTCTCAAAGATTAAGAGTGAAGTACATAGTAGGTTACATTTTGATTTTGTTACTATGTGCAACAGGATTTTACGTTGACTTTTTATAAGATAAGTTAGGAAATATCATAATAAATGAACAAACAACTTGGATGGAAGTGCTTGATCCATCCTAAGATGATAATAAGAGGCCGGTGGTTATGGCTGAGCGCATCGAACAGTATTTTCCACTGTCAAACAATTATCGACATTGTATTCATTGTAATATAGTCTAAAATCAATTAACACAACAGTCACACGAAGAGCGTCATCGTAAAAAAAGTCAATTGATTTTAGATTTTATTCTCATGACGACAATGTTGATATTAGAATGGCTTTGCTCATCGCCACATTTTCAGCGACCGTAAACATAATCATCATGTTTGTTGTGTCAGATCTGGCCTTAATAAGTGATGTAGACTTAATGTTCTGGGGTTGTTATACGGGCAGTTGAGTGGGTGTGGAAGGGTCGTACCTGTTGAAGACCTTGGAGAAGACGCTGGTGTTGTGGCTGTCGGCAGAGGCTGGGAGGGATTCGCTGTGAGAGCCCTGTGCAGCCTCGCCGGTCAGGCCTTCCACCCAAGATAGTGGGTATGAAAGACGCTTCAGCATCTGTTGGTAGAGTAGTTGCAGGTTACACATTGAGTTAAATACAGACAACGTTAGGAAACTTGCGAGGGAAGTATGTTCTTTGTTATGTAGATGGGAAATCTTCAATTTGCCCCGCTCCTACTGAGGTTGGAGTGGAAGTCAGTCTTATTTACTTACAACATGCACATGTTGCGGATGATTAAAGATACACAGTATTTTATCATTACGAGGGATGATCTCATTTGATCCTTCCTCAATGGAAACCCGCGTCTAGTTAAGTAATCATATATTTCATATTTTTAACACGCATTAATATGTATTAGCTTCACCTGTAACTATGGATCTAAGAAAATCTTGGAATCTTAATTTGAACCACTTCCCGGTCTTCGATTAAGATGAAATTTTGCATACGCTCTGAGTTCTGATGACAATACATAATAAGCGTGTTTGTAAGTTTTTTAGACTATATTTTTTTATTTAGAAGATTACCTTATTCTTCTTATCAGGTTTAGCATCATCCTTGGCGGCGGGCGCGGCGTCGCGGGAGAAGGACACGGCGGCGGGCTTGCGGGCGCGCTCGGCGTCGCTGTGCGGCGGCGCCGACAGCGGCGGCTCGCCGCGCGCCAGGCACACGGGCGGCACCCACTCCGCTGAGAGCACTATGTCTGCGTCGCTGTATACCTAGGAGCAGCGGGTTTTTGTTAAATGCTGAGAGGGTATATTTGCCTGAGAGTTGGGAGCAGATTTGATCCCCTCTGACCCCACTATCTTAGTTTTTTCTATACCATTTCATAGGTTTAAAGATTTGTTCAGGCTCGTCCTGAACAAGTCATTCGTTCTCAGCGACGGAACCACAGCTTTAATTTTTGTTTAAATGTTGACAGATCAAACAACATTTATATTTTAAATTTCAAAGTGGAACTTTCTATTTTTGATCTGACTGGTTTTCCTCTACCTACACTAACTTAGTTGACATTTATTTTACATATAAGATCCATTACACACACAAACAAATTAAGATTTACACAGAAGAAATAGTCGAAATATTCTCAACCATAGACCCAAAGAAATGAAAGAATCAGCTTCAGTGTTAGCTTCAGTGCAAAGTGCTTTAACAAAAGAAGGTGCAGAAAAAGAAGACCAACGACCACGACGAGGAACGACCGAAAGATTCCGAAAGTAAAGTTTCGACGACACGAAGTCCAGTGTAGTACAGGAACATGACTTATGACGTCACAGTCTCACCTCATCGCACGACGAGTACACAGAATCGGATCGCGCATCTGCGTTCCTATGCAGAACTACGAAACATTGCAGTGCATGCGCCGCCTCCTGGTGCCAATTACTACTGTACTTGGGTATCTCCAGCTCGGTAGACTCGTATATCGTGTCTATCTCATGATAATACTCATCGCAATCTACGAGGGAGCCCTAGAAATTTGTTAGTGTTAATTATGTAAAAAAAGACAAAATAAATGTTAGTATGTGTTAGTTAAAGTTGAACTGCGAGCCTCCACTGTGATTCTGAAAGCAGCACAGGTCATGCGTTCTCCTCCATCCAAGTATTGATTTGGGGGGTGCAATATATTGAAGCACAAAAGATACCAAAAATATTTAGTTTTTAGGCTTACTTTCTTGGAGTTATTAGGAGTGACATGCAGCAGTGGGTCGCGGATATCGATGCCGGAGTCATGGTAGGACAGCTTGACGAGATGCTGTGCGTCGTCGTCAGCCGCGTCACCGCCCTCCGACCCGTCGGCGGCGGCCGCGGCGTCCGGCTCGCCGCCAACGCTCTCGTCCTTGCAAGCGTCCGCGCTTGATGATACCTGGGACAATTGAGTATAATGTGAATACTGTTTAATGTACACTTATAATAATACTAAAATATGAAAAGAAATGTACAGTCATAGATAGGATTTTTGTGAAGAACATTCAATGCATTACAAGTATGTATCTGTGTACGAATGGAAAAGGTGTAAACAGTGATCCGTGCACTTGGTGAATAATGTGAAATATTCGATACGATATGAATACGATTTGATAAAAACATACATAGATTTGAACATGAGGTATGTAGGTGCTGAGTAAAAAAAAACCGGCCAAGTGCGAGTCGGACTCGTGCACGAAGGGTTCCGTAAATTACAGTTAAATCAACCTATCTCAAAAACTATAAGAGATACTTTGATCAAACCAAAAATCGTTGAAAGAGTTAATTAGCATGCATCACCTCTATTTTTTTTAGAATTTTATACCCCGTAGTTATAAAAATAGACGGGGGGGGACATACTTTTTACGACTTTGAGAGCTGATATCTCAAAAACCGTTCACTTTAAGAAAAATGTTTTTTAGAAAACTTTATATCATTTTAAAAGACCTTTCCATTGATACCCCACACGGGTATGTACATCGAAAAAAAAAATTTCATCCCTCAGTTACATGTATGGGGGGCCCCACCCCCAATTCTTTTTTTTACTATTTAGTGTCATATTTTTGTAGCGGTTCATACAACACATATTCCCATCAAATTTCATCACTGTAGTACTTATAGTTTCCGAGTAAATCGGCTGTGACAGACGGACAGACGGACAGACGGACAGACGGACATGACGAAACTATAAGGGTTCCGTTTTTGCCATTTTGGCTACGGAACCCTAAAAAAGCAAGAACTTCCAGTGATATAAAAAGACAAGATAATTCAAGACTTAGATAGACTTTACTCTTTGATTCGAAGCTCACCTCGCTTCCTTGATCGATGGACATTCTGTCCTTACTCGGTATAGCCCAATGTTGGTCCAGTAGCGACTTTCGTCTGTCTTCGGTAGATTGCTGCTAAAATGAAAATGAAAACAAAATCTCTTGTGAAACATAAGCGAAACAAAAATAAAATGAAACTAGGTGTTTTGTTCTGCAGTGATCCCTGCTGTGATAAGCAATAAATAAATATAAAAAGTGTCGCGTGTGTATTCAGCTTTTCTTCATTGAGATTACCTGCAAATAGCGTCCCAAAGCGTTTGGATAAAGCAGGACACATTCTAGCTTAATGTGTGTTCCCGGTTTTTTATGAGGCCTTTTGGCCATTTAATGATATTTATCATGAGTCGGTTTCTGTTCCACCCATAGCACCCCCTATACCAGCGACAAGAATACACTGAAGAAGACCTAACCGTTTATGTATTACAATATCAGTGTAAATAGCGTGTAGGTAAGCTGGCTAATGAGTCGTACCTGCAAAGCAGTGGGAGTGACGAGCTCGCGGTCGAAGGCCTTGGGGAAGGCGGCGCCGCCGCGGTCCTCAGCTTCGTCAGGACGCGGCTCGGCGGCCGACTCGCCCTCCGCGCCCTCGCCCGTAGCCGCCTGCAGCTCGGGGAATGTTTCATCCTGAAGTACACATACATTATTGTCACTTTCTACCACAAAATTCCGTCGGTGAACATCTTCGGCAGTCGTTACGGGTAGTCAGAAGCCAGTAAGTCTGACAAGCAGTCTTACCAACGGGTATTGGGTTGCGCGAGTACCTGGGTTGAGGAGGTCAGATAGGGCAGTCTCTCCTTGTAAACACTGGTTCTCAGCTGCATCCGGTTAGACTGGAAGCCTACCCCAAAATAGTTGGGAAAAGGCTCGGAAGATAATATGTACCACAAAAAGTTTGTAAATTAATAGAATTTTGCAATTATTATGGCCAGTTTCACCGGTTTCCGATAGTCTCTGAAAGCCTGTTAGGAGCTTATCTGACAGATAAACCATAGCTTCTGGTTTCACAGATCTAGGATGGCAATATCTGGCAGAAATTATAAGCAACCTTTATCTGGCAGACTGCATTAACTAAGTATCACAGCTAACTAGCACTTTATCGGAAGTTGGGCCATAGTGTTTTATTATAATAACTGTTGGTTTAGTTTTATTGACACGATAAGAAGAACAATTGGCGTTTAAAATGTTTTATCAAGTGTGTTTTATTTTCAAGGACATAATCTTGCAACATGATTTACAATATATTACTTATATCTCTTACTTTGACTAGAAGCGAGTCCTTTCCGGGAGAGAGTTCCGACTTATTCATGTAGTAGATCTCAGCCTGCTCGGCTCTGGAAAGAAACATTCATTGGCTTAAACTAATTTATTTTCATACAATCATTATAGCGATAATACTAGAAAATATAAAACAATGAAACTATTACGCAACCGTGAAAATTACTTCAGATCCAGTTACAGTCTACAGTCAAACATCAAGGTGTTAGAAATCTGCTAACCTTTTGTTTAATTTGTGATAGTTATAGCGAAAATCAGTCAATTAAAACTATAAACTATACCTCAAATATTTAATTAACAACATCACTGTGTATGTTTGGTTCACACACAGATTATAATGAATGAGAACCTGCGATCGTACAATATTATTGTTGTTGAAAATGTTCAAATAAACTGTTTGTTTGAATTAATGACTGCATCATTATTTATTCACAGCTCGATTTAAAAATAAAATAAACTGAGCTGATTATAAATGAAGTGCTCATTATAAATGAGAATTTAAGCAAAACATTGCCTGTTAGCTCTCTAATGGTTTGTTTATTTATAGTACGAAGCCCACGTGATATTTATTTAACAACTGCAAATGTTACGCGCATTACCATACATTGACTAAATAACTCCGATAACTGGAAAGTACATAATATCTACTTTATATTGAGTAAGGTAAAGTATAAAATATTGAGCAAGGGACACATATCAAGAAAACTTCTAAGTATAATAGAGTGTATTTCAACTTTTTAGGTATAGGTAAATCTTGCATCCTCCCACTCCCACTGTAGGTTTCGATCACGATATTGATTCATAATATACCAGACCAGAACAATAATGAGTCGAATACTATAACAAAATATTCCCAAGCGCATATTTTTAAATACATGTTTGTATTTTTTAACTATATTTTAAACAAAATAGTTGTATGTACATACTTGTGCGTGTTATGGTCGGGTCCGTGTGTGCGCATGTGCGCGATGTCGTAGAAAATGGCGGCGTTGACGACGTACTCCATGGGCGCGATGACGCCGTACGACTCCGGCCCGTGCTCCATCACCAGCGTGTCCGACACGTTCGGGTCGAACATCACCGCGTTCGGCGTCACCAAAAGCACCCCGGAGACCACGCCCTGGAGAAAGAGGAATAATATATTAGGCTGGGTTTCACCAAGCAACAATAACGATAACAAAACCATAACCAGCAGTCAATTACCAGCAGCATAATTTTATGGCTGGTTATGGTTACATGGGACAACCAACCCTAATAATAATACATATCTGGTAGTATGTCCTTAAGGAAACAAGTTAATAACCTGAGCACCATTTATTTCGTCCTTACCCATAAGAATTAGAGAAGGAATGCCGAATCGTAGAGACCTCTAGGAATAACCCAATTCGATTTATTCGGAAATAAAAGCAGAAACACCTTTAAAGTAGCAGCTTTTATTTAAATTAAGTCCTTCGAAACTAATGTGCTTCGAAGGACCTAGTATTATAGCACAAAATAGGTAAGTTGCTTTAGACAACGTTGTTGCATTATCGACTTGCAGCTGAGACTGCACAAATATACTTGACCGACATACCCAGTCTCCATTACAAATAAAAGAAGACAGACAATATTTGTTGTGAACTTATATGTCCAAACAAACAAACATTGTAATAGTAAGCTTACCAATACACAAACAATAATTTAAAACCTAAATAATGCATTCAATGATTGCTTTGGTTAACAACAATAACTTGACTTTTAACAAATATGTGGCATTCACTTCATTAATTACATTTCCTCCAATCAATTACTAACTAGTAAACATGCCGTTTGTAACACTGCATGTTATGTTATCAACACAATAAATGATAACGTAAAAATAGCTATGAAAATAAACTGCGAACAATGTGAAAACAAATAAATGAAACGTAGATTCCTTTCATTTCCGTTTGTAGTCTTGTATGTACTTGTTTGCAATTTTCAGGCTTACACACAACTATATTCTAATATATAAAGATAAGTAGCACAATAAACTCGTTTCGATAGACACAGATTTGTTGGGTAACATCTTTAAAATCTTAATTTTCTTACTTCAGAACTCCTTGACTAGCACCACTGTTTATAGCATCATTGTTAACGTTAATTTTCATGCCTTAATCTTGATCGGCACTAAAAACAAAGCGTTATCGATACATACCTGTCCATCAGTGATGTGCCTGACGTTGATCTTGAGGAATCGCTGTGGCGCGCAGCTGCTGGCGGGCGCCTCGGGGGAGCCCGGCCGCAGGCTATCCAAGATCTCTGCAATATAACACCAAGCTACATTAATATACGATATATCACCTCGTTTTTTAAATAAATACGAAATAACTGGCTTGGAGTGCATTGTGCTCTCTTTGTGTGAGATCATTTCGTGATTGCTCTAGCATCTTCCATCGCGTGACCGTCGATCTACTAATCTACAGCTGTTCCACTCGAGTGACGTCACGACGCTCATTTGCAGTTTCCACGTTGTACAAAATACTGAACAGCTGTTAAACTATCGTGACCACTGCCCTTCCTTTGTCTGCTTTTAAGGACAGATATTCATATAGGTGTACATTATAAGGTCTTTGAACTCATTTGATAATGTACGTGTCATGTTTTTCTATTTTATTACACTTAACCATGAGAATGTTATATAAAGAGTTGATGTAGCCTTTGTAAGTACCAGTATAATTTGCTGTATTATTTGATGAGAAACATAATTAGGGCACGAGTATAGTTCGCGAGGCAAATCATCTGTCATGGCCGTGACTCCGGCGCATTTATCTTTCCATCATCACTCATTGAGACTGACAGTGACAGACCGCCTACATTGAAAACATAACCTATAGAACACCTATTTGTATGAACCTCAATATCTTTTTGTATTGCAATGCAGATTTGTTTGTGTCCTTCTCAAAGGAAGTGAAATAATAGCAGTAGATACCACGTGACAATAATGGGATATTTTTTAATTGTGGCTATTATAACATCATTGAAGACAGAAGTACCTAATTTCTTTTCCGGGTTGTAAATAGGTACGCTATAAACGAGATTGGTTATCAGAATGATTACTGTGTCAATTGCCAGAGCACCACCCATTATTTCCTATAGGAGGAATATATCACCATAGTTTAATGTTAATTTGATTTGTCTGGAGTTGAAATGATTTCATTGATTAATTCATCAAATATAATAATAGCGAAGGAAACGTAACATGGTCCAAAATCCACCATACTTTCATGTGAAAATGCTGTTAGGTAGGTGTTATGCAGTGTGCGTCGTTAAAAATATTGCAAACACTTGTTAGTGCTCGATAACAAGTTGAGTTTAGCGTGATCTGATAACGGATCGCTACATGCCGGTTGTTCACAATTCATCCAGTTACACCTATTGTACCTAAGAACAATCTATTGCTAATTTTGTTTACTGTGTGCTTCGTTAATTGTGCTGTTTCATACCTTTTTCTTGTGCGGGCTCGCTCGGTGGGCCCTGTGTTGACTCAGATGTGTTATCGCCGCTCTCTGACGGGCCATCCGAGTCTTTATCGCCATCTGGAATTCGACACACCACTTGTTATTTACACCTGTTATTGTTTACTTACGTGTCATACTAGCCGGTCGTGAGCTAAAGCCGCCTTTTACCATAAAATGATACGGAAAATAGCACGAAAACACACCGTGATACCACCGCTTCAGGAATTCAAAACTGAACATTATCGAGCTGAACCGACACTGGGTCCATATCGGCACATTTATCGGTTGTGATAAACCGAATCCATTATTATCTTGGCGTCCACAGCTGACGAAGTGAGCCCCAGTGGCTGTACAATTGATTCCACTGTGGCGTAATTACAAATGTAGGACGAAATGTAATTTAGTGACAAATTAAAATAGAATGAGTAGAGCGCAAAGCGTTCGCTCAGCGTGGCGGCCGCGTCTGTACTCCGGCGCGGCCAATGTTGTAACTTGTGTTTGCCGTGCAAATAGGAGAAAAATTTGTTCCATGCCTACGTCATGCATGAATGAATAACATCAAGGCTGAATGTTATTGTTTTGTTTCATGCCTTGACAATGTAGCATCTTGTGCAATGTGTGCGCTTTGGGTGCAAGTAATGCTGATTCTCATCTCTACATTTACTGACGATCGTCTAGCTTTGATTACCATCTTCTAAATATAAACTATCTATTGAAAACACAGGATGCACATACTTCAATTTAAATGTAATTGATAAACGTACGAGATCGTCTGTGTGTTGTCGGACTAACAATATGAAATCGTGACGAGAGTGGAAAAATCAATGAGATTAATTCAATTTAATTCAGAGTGGAATCGACGTCAAGAGATTATTGAAAATAAATAGCTTTATTAGATATACAGATTAGCATCTAAATAACCTAGTAGAAAGGACCATGCCCATCTGTGCCCCAGTAACGCCCAGAGAAAGTATATTACAAGATAGCCTTATTAAATAAAAACTAGAATTATAATGATAATTTGAAGTCTTAAAAAGCACCGGTTAAAAAATTAAAAAAATAAGACATTCTTGTTGATATTGCAGTACATGACATCGTTTCAATCATGCTTTATTTATTACGGTCTGGAATCTCGTCCTTTGGCCCATGTATATATTCATTTAATGTATACAATATATTCAAATAACTGACATGTTTATCTAATAACATACAATTAAGTCATTAATTCATGATGATCATGAAGTACCTAGTGAAAAACTAATAGCAATGCTGTCTATAAACGATAAAATGTATAAAATGTTTAATGTCCAATATCTTTTGAATCGGTGCTTTATATAATATTAAATCTAGATATCTTACAAATATGGCTATAAAGCTATCGTATGACATAGAACTGGAATTTGGGCATTTCATGGCGTTTCTGACTTTTGACTCCATACTAATATGGGCATGATCCTTTCCTATACGCAAGAGGCGATGTCGTCAGCACCAGTGTTTATGTACCTACACGCGGTTGAAACACATAAACTGAGCATATCTCCTGAATATTCGCTTTTGATGTAAACTTCACAAACTAATATAAATTATTATGATTATTTGACCGCCAACTGTATTTACGTCTAACTTTCAAAGAAATTTGCGCTGCTTCAATCATAGATATCAATTCAAAGATAAAAATTCCCGCAAAAACTATTCGGTGGTGGATTACGATAACAACAGAAGATTCCAATCGCATATCAATGTTAATTTATTGATAAAGTCCTAATAATTAATAATATTATATTGATAAATTATAGCTATCATTACGAACGATAATATGATAAAAATGGAAACCCCAAATACTTAAATATGCTACAGCAGTGTAACCGAGAACCAGTGCCATGCTAGATAAGCAACCGGCAAGAAGCAATACTTTCAGCTGTTCTTGCCAAATTATTGTCAAATAACGAAGGTTGCGTTTCGCAAGGAGTATTTTCTCATATAAATTATCCGACAGAGTTGCAATCGTTTTGGGCCACACCAAAACATGTTTTTACTACTTCTGTTGTAAATTGGAAATGGAACGAATAGCATAACCTAAGCCTCCTCATTTCGCAATTAAATATTTTGGAAAGCCTATAGGTAGGTATAAAAGTAGTTTATTGCTAGCAGTTTTGTATACGAGGCCGCTTTTAATAATATAGCCTTCGTTAAAACCGGCTGAAGCGATCGACACGAGGTATTATGACGAGTGTGAAGACGCTTCAGACTACTTTTCATTCAGTTCACGTAAAGGTCCTCAGAACCGGCGTCAACTAAGGTGGTATTTTTCATTCTAATGAAATCTATAATATTTATAAGTCATATTTAAGTTGGAGAACCATTTATTGAAAACTGTATGTCATCCAGGGGTATATTTTTAAGAATTTTGCCTCACTTTAAATCTGGGTCTTGTTTAAATTAAAAATCTTGCGTTGGCGAAGTATCAAATATTTATAAGTGCATTATTGTGGTGACAGTTAACGAGTGAGCCGTGCGCTACCCTGCGTCGTCATTGCTTTTGTAATCGAAAATGTTTCTCACCGCAGTCGGGACATAATTATTGTCGTGGTCGGTGGCAATAATATGTATTGTATAAACAAACGCCGGTAACCTTCGCGGCGTCCTTTTCCTGTCTGTAGCCGAGAAACTTAACGGTGCTTTCATGATATGCATAACGTGAAATTATATTTACAAACACGGAATACTTAAAAGGTGAGCACGCAAGCTAATGTTGAAACAGTGAACTGTTTCCTTGCCGTATCTAGGGTAATAGAAAAGCTAGATAACAGTAAGTACTCAAGCATGTTCGTTCTCATTCGTCAAAATCGCCTATAAAATCCTTGTATTTATTGCACATAATCTGCATCGTTAAACGTGATAAAGTGTTCTTACACCCATAAAGACCACTTTACTTTGGCTACCACTACTTATAGTAATAATGATACCACTTACTTTAATTCTATTTGGATGTAAAAATCTAAAATTGCTGAGTAAAATATAAGACAGCTTTAATTAAAGAACTTAAAAATCCTTTGAAGTGGAAATGTCTAAAATAGAAGACGAGTAGACGACGCTTTATTTACGTGGACACAGCGTATAAATAAATAGCACGCAGTTCTATTTTGGTTTGATGGCGTCTCGTGCGTGTGGACCTTTTCATATTTTATAAATATTTAATTAAAATCATTATCAAATCGTCCCATGAGATTCTGGCAATGGCTATAAAGGGGTTCCGAGAAGTCTGATGTGTAGTATATTATTACATGAATATTAATAAAAATAAAATACTTATAGTAATTCCAAACCGTCTCTCTGGAATCGTTATGCAGATAGTCTCCCTAACAGGGCTTTGTACCTACAACTCTGTGTACATTATGTACGTTCAATTCTTCTAACCATGGGAACTATACAGCGAATAGGGAAAGCTATACAGCAAAAAGCGGCAACTATACGATTCTGACTGCAAAACTGTGTCTGACGTTGTTGCAATGTAAAGTATAGTGTCTGATGAAGGTTTTCATGAAACAAGTCTCACCTTTCCGTTTGTCGGGCACCAGCAGCGTCTGTCCCGGGAAGATGAACTGGGTGGCGAGCCTGTTCAGCTTGGTCAGCTCCGAGGGGGTCGTGTCGAACCTCGCCGCTAGCGACGTCAGGGTATCACGGTCTCGAACCTGTGGAAGAAATTCATTTGTTAAGATACCATCAGGCAAATAATTAGCATTGCTAGTATAAATTCAAACGTCCTCGTCAGCGTCTGTTGCCTTGCCATTAATTGTTCGTTTCGTGACACGAGCTGGCCTATTCAGATGACTTTTGGGGTCATCAAATATTAATGGCATCGATCCTGATCGACCTATGTATCACTGCTTTCTTAACATAAGGATTAGGCTTTATGAAAGCTGTAATGGCAAATTCTCATCTTTTTATACAGTTAAAGGTAGAACTAGACTGTATATTGAAACAAAAAAGCTATTCCCTTGAAAAAAACTTATTGGTTTTTATCCAAGAATGCATGACACTTTATTACCCCGCATTTTCTCTAGAGAGCACACGAGAATATGGCTGCATTTTATGAAAATAAGACAGCATAATACCTAATTTTCATTTTCAATATGAGATTGCACATTGTCATGGTGTTCGGGTTAACGAACAGTGGTGACCTACTGTCCATTCAACCGTGGGAAGTGGATTAACATTAAAGTGCCCGAAAGTGAATGTATACCGAGCCTGTCATTACTTAGTCTATTGTGTATCGAGTAAGCTCTTGTCTAGTAATCCACTTTAGATTGGCCAGCCCATTATGCCACAAAATCAATACTTGCTACCGTTAATGCTAGCAGCATTCAATCAATTACCGTATAAGTCATTGTTTTTATCGGTGGAGGGGGCGGTAATCTCTTAGCTTGCTCGTCTTCATCTGCAACAAAATAAAATTTAACTTTATAATCGTTGATCCTTTCACAATATAAATGTAACATGGATGGACATTGAACGTGTTGTAAAAACGCCTTGCAAAATAGCAATACGAGTTCACAATGCGCAAATTGCTCTGCGCGGTGTGGTCGGCGTTGCATTGCCAAAGTGTAATGTAAGCAAAATGATTTATGATATTATCGTAAAGGTTTCGATAACGGCAGTGATTTTGTTATTGCGTAAGTTATAGCATTGATCGATTCTCCGGACTTTGGATACTTTTGTTGTAAAATCAATTTCATTAACTTTCGTTAGTCTTCTCGAAGTCTTAAAATATTGACCGTTATTTCGTAGACACATATTAAGTAAGTTTCATAAATCATTAGCAAACAAAAATCCGTTCAAGGTTAAAAACAAGCAACCAATAAATTACAGAATGTAATTAGATACTCAAAAAACTTGATATGCCATTTGTACTTAAAAAGCGATTACTACAGTGATCAAAGTTATTTTGAATAACAGCCCTTACATCAATCATCAGTTCAGAAAAGTAAAATAAACAAATACCAGATGATTGAAATCTTGGACATAATCATAAATCAACTGTCAAAACTCGATAATACGTGCTAATATTCTCGACCATTGATCAAAATTTTAATAAGTTTATTTAGGCCAAACCAAACGTTATAGTACAGTCGTCAGCATATAAAAAGTTTGTACATGAAGATTTATCTCTAGTTACGAAATCATAAATCAACATGATGATAGAATAAAAACGTAGCAATAGAAACAAATAGACAGTGCGGTGTTTTCACAGAATTTACTGGATTAATTAATGTTTTGAAAGCCGGATGTTAGTATATAATCAGTCTGTTTATTTTGAAAATATATCTCGATCCAAGGCATGATTTGCGACAGGCAGAGATGACGTGACTCCGAGAAATCGTTCTTTGTCACGTATTACGCACCTCTGTACTACGTATGCAGGTATGTGCCCGTCATACCACTTTTCTACTTACATCCTATACCTATTTAGATTACGATCCGATATACATACGTCACAAGGTAAGAAACAAATTGATTAAATGTCACGGCATTTCTAAAACATCAATAAAAAAAGTTCATTATAATATTGCCTGCAGAGATGTTTGTTTATAATGCAAATTAAGGCTATTCAGAAATTCTATTTAATACTGAGTCAGCGTGCGAATACGTAGCGTTGGTATCAGCCCAACCCACATTTATTTATATGTTATATAAAATATGAAATGAGACAGATATTTACTGTCGTCTCTCCAGTCTCCGGCTGTCTAGTACATAGTACCTACGTGATTAAAATTCTTGGAGGTCACAGCCTCAGTCTCACAGCTTAGGGCAAGTTTTGTTCATGAGTCGATTGACCAGTACGATAACCGAGGCAAGTTGGTTGGAGCACGAATACTTCAAATTCCTTAAAAATAAATATGTAATTGAATGCCGTGACAAGACTATAAACGTGTAGAACTGTAGACTGTAAGCATTGTTTTGATATTAAAGTAGATGCTCCTATTCTTATCGCGTATTCATATTTTGTAATATTGGCCCAAATTAAACTCTGAAATAGTTCCACAACATGTTCTATTTACATAATTGAAGATTATGACGACAACATTTCATAAGTACGCTTAGTGTTGGGCCCGCAACCCGCCACTAAACATAATCGCCAGCTTTGTAATGTGTTTTAATGAAAGGGTTTAAGTTTTAACATTGTTTTAATGTCCTCACAACGCGGCAATTAAATGTTGTAAGTTTAGTTTGCGCAATAGGGGTAATAATAAAACAGTTTAGTATTCCCATACGACATAACAAACTGGACGAAGCTTCAATGTTACTCTCGTTTTGTTTTACAACGCGTGGGAGAATACTTACATGGAATTTAATTGTAAGAAATAACTGCATCTATTCTTATTATTCAATTAATCCATAATTAAATGATTGTTGATTAATTAATTCTTAACGCGATAACTTGTAATGCAAAGTTTTAAATTGATGTCTTCTGGTTGACTTGACTACGTCTTCCCAATTTGATAGACTTATATGAATTAATTTATACTAGGACGAGTTTAATTTTGGATCTTAAGCAGATTAAGAATTGATTACTCATTAAATTAATCTTGTGACGTGTGCAGTAATAAAATCTTTCCGTTATGCGCATGTATGAATTGCTCACAATTTATTTCTGGATATAAGGACATGTGAGTTATTTCAGAAGAATTTCACACAACAAAATATGAGTTTTATTCACCTCTGTGTACAGCATCAAATCTGCCTTCGACCTTCGAGCGCAGAGCCTCCAAGTCAAATGGCGGCGAGAAGCCATGGTCAACCGAGCGACTTTTCGACCTGTAACATAACAATGGAAAATTAGTTTGTCTGTAATTTGGGTTCAATGAAGTCCAAGTGTTCTGTTTATCATCTAGGCACGCGGTGTAAACACACTGGGTCAACGCACGTGTAATTGTCCACTCTCCCAAAAGCTGTCGTCCCAAATAACTGTCGTAAGACTGACACAAATAGAATGAGCCGACGCCTGTCGACTCACCTAAATAATATGGCGGAGAGGAATTCGCTATATGCACCATATACGCACTACAGAATTATTGCCCGACATATTGTCGATAAAATCAAAACATATACTCATCAGATAAAAGAAGAAATAGACAAACATCTACTTTTCATGTAAATAAAACAATTCAGAGCAAAAACGCCCAGTTGATGTAACTTGGATGTAACTTCGGTTGAACACCAATTTTAGTAATAGATACCTGAACCGAAGCATACTTGATAGGAAGGAAGTGCTTAGTTACTTATAGCCCGGAGGTTCATGACTAAACGAATTTCTTTGGCACTGGCTTAAGCCAGTTCACATTTCTGCATTAATATTTGAATGACATTACTTAAGGTCAATCTCGTGTCTCCATTGAAGGCCAGTTGCTCGATATTAATTTACTGCATGTTATGAGTCATAAATCATAACAAGATAGTGTTTGCTGTACACTGCTTCAATGAATATCGATGGGATTACATTGGTTTAACATAATTAGGTCAATGTTTATCTGCCGCATCGAATATTTCAGTTTCGAAATATCGCATATTCGTGAAGATAGTCAATTTACAGATTTCGTGATAGCCAAACAGCAAGATGTATTTTATTTCATCCTCATTTTATTATTGTTGTAATTCTATGCACTGATCGATTTAAGCAAAATACACAAAACAGCACACATGTATAAAAAAAAAACATATGAAATATTAATAAGATAAATAAGGTAAGAAACGAAGCAAATTAATAATTTAATTAATCAATATCTGTTTTTCGCAATCTTTTGGCAATCTCATAAGATAACGTTATTGTTTTGTTTGTTGTAATCGTACCTATTTATGATGATGACAGAGATAAGACTTTCTGCAGTGCGATTTCTCTTATGGGCTTGCCAATAGATTAAAGCGCGTGATTTTGTAATAAATGTGCAAAAACGTGAGTACCTCTTGAAAGACTGGTCGATGCTTTCTGCGCTCCTGGACAGCTGCTGCGAAGCTCGCCTAGACCTGCATGCAACAGAGACCACTCTAGACACAGGCATACGCATGCATAATACAACAAACAATCCAGGCAACTCTAAATCAATAATAATCAATATTACCCAAGAATCGATCAAAACAACTGGCTGTATGTATGGCTCAAACAATGGCTGAGTCCTTTCCTAAGCTAGAATTGTCTGGATATTTAGTTGTAAGTTTCCAATCTGTTACATCAAACTTAAAATATAACGTTAACATAGAAAATACATAAATTATACCATTCCTTTGAAAAATAAAAGCATATATCAGAGTGGAAACTTACATATAATTAACAGTGCGGTTGGCAAACAAAAATATTAACGAATTATTTTATAAACCAGCAAATAAAAACTAAACCATAAAAATGCCACATCGATCCATGCGATGGGTCGTTTTGAGAATCATGCAATGTGTAAATAATGACACGTAGTGAATAATGTATGTGACATTACATTTTTGTGCGAACAGTTTTTTGAAATAATTGTGACTTTAATTACAACTGGAAATTACTTGACCTCATAACTTTGAAGATATATCGAGGGGTGACAACATCTTTCAGCGAGGCTGGTATTAACATACAGCGTAATGAGTTCGTGGCGAAAACAGTTTTCATTTGCATTAATAGCTACGTTTTCAAAATAAATCTGTGCTTCACGAGTCACAAATAATTTTAGGAGCCTTTCATTGAAAGCTGAACCCTGCAATGTATTCTTGAGTAATAAAACGTGTTTCACGCTACATTGGAAAAGGCTTTCATGAATGAAATTAATATAAAGAGGCAGAAATAGGCTCTGTGTGGGCTTCGGCATTAAATTAACGTCAAATTTAATAAACTAAACCTAATCGCTCTCAAACCTTGATTGTTAAATAGTCATCTGACATTTCGGAAACATTATGTTTTTTGGCTTAGGCAATTTCACTAAAAGCGAAAAGAACAAATTACTTTAATTAAAAAACCTTTTGCGTTTCGTTTTACATATTTAATTATGGAATATTATACCCTGGGTATTCAACGAGTAAGCTCCCCGAATCAAAGTAAGCCATACTTAATGAAAGATTTAAAAATTAAACAGACTCTATTAATAAATTAAAAGGCCTAAAGTAATCCGCAGTCTGTAAGAAGCTAATTACGTAAATAATTAGTGTTAATTTAAAGAAGACGTCTAAGTTTAAGCTTATAAACGCAATGCAAGTGGAGCGTTATCTGTGCGGCCCCGCCCGGGCCTGTTGGGTTGCTCCTATACTAGGTACAGTAACTTATAAACGAGCTCCTACGATTCGTTTTCCCTTGCTCGTGTTTGTGGCTATCGAACAATGTAGTGGTTCTTCTTACATTGGTTTCTCCGGCCGTGACGAAGATACGAATGCGGGGAGCGAGCGCCGCCCTTGACACTCGGTGGGCGCCAAGACTTTTGCGTTTATTTACTAACATTAGGTCTGCCTATGTAAGTAAATAAATGGGAGTCTTCATGCGTCACATTTTTACAAACAGCCGTCATTTTGGAAACGGATGAGAATAAAATAATTAAGAGGACGAATTGGAATTTTTGGCGCCAAGGATGTCAATTTTTCTCAGTAAATACAAAACGGATCAAAATACAACTTGGTTACCTGAAAGTTCATGATATAAGCCTTATTTTGTTAGTTGTAGAAACATGATTAGGTAACTTTTATAACAGAGAAAAATATATCAAACATACCTCTTTTTAAAAAGAGATTCACATATTATGGGCAAACGGGACCGATTTAAGCCTCTTAACTTTTTTAGTAGTTGAGTATATACATACTCTTTAAAATGGTAGTAGGAATTTTTATTAAATTATCATTTCTAAATATTAAAATTACAAAACCATTTTGTCGCTTACGACTTTTAGTTATAAGCTAGCGCGCGTATTGTTATCCTCGCCCCGCTCAGACGCTCCGACCCCTTTTGGCGCCTTAGATGCGCGTGCCGGTTATGGAATTATTGTTGACCAATTCCTCGCCTTAAGCTCTATTACGCAAATAATTTTGGTTAAACGTTGTTACAGCAATAGCATTATTCTGAAAATGAATTTTCACAAGCGTGAGCCAAATGTTTGTGAAAAATAAACGTCACATTTGTACGTAAGTGCGTAGTAGAATTTTTGTCGGTCTACAAGAGTATCATGGCAGGTAGTGCAGAGTAACAAGATCTACATCATCGGATACTGTGACAACCTTTTATGTGGAAGCCTTCGATGTGTGTAGCAATGTGTTGATTATATTACAGAAATCCTTGTTATTTACTGCACATGCTAAGAATATTTTTCTCTATTTAACGGTTATAGCTTTTCCTTATAAGTTTAAGATGTAAATTATGGATTATTTCCATAATCTACAGAGATTACTTATGTGTATAACAACTGAGGCATAACCAACACGGTGATGATTTCATTGGTTGTTTTGGTTGAGAATTATTAAAACTTTTCATTGAGCTAAAAAGAGAAAATTGAGGCCTCTCCAAGTGCACGCCACTGAGATCGTTTTTCGGCTTCTCGCATCCAGCTCCTGCCTGAGGACGTCCTACACTACGTAATTGAGGTACTCCCCGAAAATAGTTTCTTCTTCTTATTAGAAGGCCAAATAATATTTAGCGGAAATAGAAACAACATGGCGTTTCATAGTACTTATGCTTGCGGCTTGTGACATCATTTGCCAATGGATCTGGACAGTTAAACAATATTTTTCAAGATACTATTATTGGATGCCAACTTTGTAAACGCAGTCGGATTTCAAGAGATGAAGATCGGGAAAGTCTGTTTTCTATTTTTTTATTGAAAATGTCTACGTGTAAAATATATTTATCCCATAAAGCAACATAGCAAAATTATTGTTTTTATATGTATATTTATGTAAGAATGTGGAGCATGTTGTCCACCTATATTGGTACTGCATAAATGTAGATGATAAGTATGTATTAAATTTTAATGGAATATGTATATTCAGATTTCAATCATGTTATACAGTAGCGAAATCTGAAATCTCATTGTTTAAGGGTAAGTAAATACTCTACCAAATTAGATGACAATGCTATAAAAATCTGTTTCCACGTTGTTTTCATGACCCTACATAAAAAGAAGGAGGTTCTATTTGTTCCTATTGCATTGCAGCATTACTATGTAGTAAATCTTGTGTATGATAATGTTCATACTTTAGCCAATTAAAGCCAAGGCGGAACGTTACTTGGACCGGAAATAATTTTGGTACAAATAGCAGCGTAATTACAGAGCAAGAGTTAAATATAACAAACGTACCCGGGGCAATCTTATTACCTTCAAGTCTGCATTTTTAATAACAACCAGCTAATTATTCGCATTATCTATTGGACCAAAATGCAATTAATATGCAATGACAACCAGTTTCTTATACGCTTTAGAAATAGCAGTCAGCTTAGCGTATCAACATCAAGAGTAAGAGTTAAGACGGTAAAGCTTTAGCTAATTAAGCTTACTATTAGAATCTTATGCTGTTGCTAATGGGAGTAGGCTTTTGTTATCATAGACTTTCCATAATAAAGACGGAAAGGATACTAAAGACTAAACTGTCGGACCATTAAACATAATAGCAATTATCTTTATCTGCTGTCATAAAAATCTACAGTCGACCAGTGAGGAAGTAGGAGTAGTCTACTAACCTATTCCGAGGCGAGGTCATTGTACTGTTACTGTGGTTTTGAAATTATATGAACGAATATACGCGCGCCGGCGCACGTACCACGCAACGCACGCACTAACTTATTGCAACACAAGTATGACCATTTCAATATTATCAGAAATACTAGCAAGTAATGCAATGGCATTACTCAGTCCTGCGTTAAAAAGATTCAATGTTTGTTATTCTAAAGTGAATGTTTTATTAGCATCTGAATTTAAAGTTAAGGATTTATAATATTTCTGTTGTACAAACAATTTAAGTGCCTGTTGCATCGTTAAAAGATTAATGTTGAAATTTATCGATTGTTTGACTGGCTGTATGAAATAAAGTGCACTGATACATTTGCGAATTTAACTTCTGAATAATTCGCCGGGTGCAGGATTTCAGGAAAACGATATTAGTAGGTTCAGGTACACGTAATCTAAAACTTTCACCTTGCACCCACTCACATAGACAGAACCATCTCTAGTATGGTACGTCAAAAATAGTTGGATTTGGTAGACAAGCCGGCGCCAACCCATGTCCATGATGGAGACCAAATATTTCTTCTCATGGTCTGGCCCGTTTTATACTAAGGCAAAATGCTGCGGTTTGCGCTTGAGCATATGTTGCACTAAAAATTATTACCGATTATGAAATGATTACACGCTTTATAATATATTTTTTTTTGTATTTTATGTCGTATAGGTAGTATTGATAATCATTAATTAAGTATGTTTAGCTATTAACAAAGACGTCTCTTACTCACTACACATACCTAATGTATTTATTATTCATTAGTTTCCTACCTATTCAAGTATTTTAATTGTAAACAAATATAATATGGTGATTAAGCTCGGCAATGTATCTAAATCGTCTTAACATTATTCATTAACACGGTATTTATCATACATTATTAAAACTTTAATAATCTTTTTTACATAAAAGATATCCTAGAAATATTATTGTTTGTATCCATATTGTTTACAGAGTAGGTAGGTAGTGGTTTAAATCTTAACAAGTAAACAATACAGCGTCACGGTCGGGTATCTTGAGATGCCAAAATGCATGACACAATTTGTTCTAAATCAGTGAAGCGGCTATCGGCTGCGCGTGCAAGTGGAGTATGTTTAGCCAGCAGAGTATAACGAATTATCCACAATTATAAAACACTTCAAATGTGTTTGCGATGCAGATTTGCAATATTAAATTACATGCATTATGAAACAACATTACTGATTATGATACTGAAAATAATATTTATAAAAAAACAGGTTTAAGGTTACTCTGGCAACACAGCTGCACACACCGCGAATTGTGCTAGGCCAGACAAGGTCAAAGCAAAATACCAAATAAGCACTTGAACTGACTGCTTATGTTTGAGGAGAATCGTTGTTTATAGAATTAGTTGTTTATAATTTCTTGAAATATTATGGCAAGTAATCACATGAATGGAAATTAAATGGCAAAACACCACGGTATGACTGACCACATCAGTATTGACCATCACTTTAACGGTACTTTTAATTTTCTATTAAGAAAAGTAGAAAATAATATTTTGCATAATTGAACCCAGAAACTGAATTAATATATTTCTAATGCGATAACATAAGACATGTATGACGTGTAGCTTAACGTTTCCCACGTAGAAGGTAACGCCATATCGCTGGCGGTCGGTGTTAAATGTTAGATGCTAGTTGACCCTAATGACTACAATGGCCTTCTGACGCTACACTTAGATCAACAAGAATCGCCACAACACCTTATTGAAAGATGCTCACTCAAAAGCGAGCATGTGTCATTTTTTACCCAAGTACTTAGAGCACAATGCAATTTAAATGACTCTTTCTGTCTTCTTCATTGAAACAAACTGAAATTAATGACAGCACCATCATGAATTCATTTTACAATTCGTTACGAATTAATTATGCTTGCTATTCATAAATGTCGCTCTTAGAATTCTGGATGACTTCATCAGATAACATGAGGTTTCAGAACAATGTGCAATTAGTCAATTACTATCTGCAATTAATATAAAAATGACATTCAGACAATAAGTGTATGCGATGCTAATGGGCCTTGCCCACTCTTAGGAAAAGCCTAAGAACAGTTTATATGTTTCATGCTGTAGTACCTAGGTACGTATTTCTTTTGTGTTTTATTTTGTAGAAATGTGTTCTAATAGCGTCATTAGTTTCGCCAGATAGTGCGGTCGAGAAAACGTCAAACCGTCATCAAAGAAATGACGTAGCCCACCTGGTCAGAGAGCTCGTCACAGTGTGCCTGACAACGCACAGGCTCTAAAAGCCCTGTTTATTTTTATTGTGTTTATGCCAGTGGATCATTAGCGGAGCTGTCTGCTACTAAGGCGAGTAGGCGAGTAAAATACATAATTAGCAGAACAAATGAAAAGTGATATTTTCTGCTTTCACTTAGGTATTAGTCATACTCATTCATGGATGCTAGCATCTGTAAGTTTAGTAGTAAAGTATCTTGTATCTAGAATCAAGTTTAGTTTTTTCTCGAATGAAATATTCGTATGGTATGTACATTTACGTCGTGAGGTGCGCACTCGCCCATCAGACTCGTTCGTTAATTGCGGAGCTTACAATTAGTTGAGTGCCATCCGCAAACGAGCGCAATTGGCGCAATGGGGAGGAAATGGACATCCATCCTCGAACACCTATATTATACGCACGTAAACACTCATATGAAGTGGCATTGCACAAACAAGTACAATTTTAAGGCCCTATTGCTATATTCTACTTTATTCACATCATAACACTTTAAACACTTCAAAGTGAAGGTTAATTTTAACATAGGCATGATATACCTGTGTATGTAGCTGCTATGTATTAATGAATTTCATCGTACCCAGTTTTGTTACAGGGCTGAGGACGCCACAAATGTGCATATAATCTTGGCAACATCGTTTTGCAAATCATTGTTCAAACTGAAATCATCAATAAAGATTTATTATTTAGGATAAAATCGAAATAGATTACAAATGTAATTATCTCATATTTTTATTAGTACAGAAATGGTTTTGTTATATTATATTTAAAGTAAGTAAGTACAATTTCTATTTTCCCCGCAGTTTCAAACTATCTATGGAGCAGCAGAAAGCTCGTTTGAATATCGATTAATAGATAAGCTATCAAGGTGTATTGAAATAAAACGATTACTCGTCGTGCATGAATCATTAAAATTAATTGCATCACTTGTCGCTTGGGCAGTCTTAAAATGGTATGTTGCAGTCCGTGCACTAAACGGTCGGCGATATAATGAAAACGTGACCGACGACGATGATGGCCACAGGGGTCGTTGCGAATTGATCTGCGCATCTACTGATATATCAAATTGTCAACAAGGTTGTTGGTAGATATTATTTTAAAAAATCCAAATACTTATTAAACATGTAAATCATCCGAAACCACTTAGAACTAAATTCGTATTCGTGTAAGGTAAAGCCGAAGAACGAGCAAACGTTACTAACACAAGTGAAAGTGTTAAAAGGCAACCAACATTCGGTAACAGAAGTGTAAATGAATCGTAACGAGACCATCGCCAGTGGAACCATGAACGAGTATTAATGTGCAATAAAATAAACGAGTGCCACACATCTCGGTAGCCGGTGCATGAATGTGACCGTCCTTGTACAAGACAACATTGTCACCGCACGGCGACCGGCGACCGCACTGCGCATACATCTGGGTCAGGTCGCTTTCCGCAGTTCATTCGGAAGTCAGCATTTATGGAAAACTAGAAACATTGAAACTGACACTCATCTGATAGTATTTACAGACAGGTATGAAGAAAACAAGGTAAACGTGCAGACAGAATTAACGATTGCTGGCGTCGTTACTCTGGTTTGATCTGATCAGGTAAACAACGAAGTTGTTGAGAGAATAAGACTAATACTTCTTACAAACAAAGTTTTGTGTACTCATCCTATTTCTAAACTGCCGGACGCCGCGGTAGCCACGGACAATTGACTAGATGTGTATTTTCAGTGGCGTTCATTGTATTGTAGCCACACAATGTTATATTGAGCTTTATGTGGGGACCTAATCCTGCCGCCATTTGTGATACAACTTTGTGTGGTGACCCTGTAACACAGCGGATTTATAGGGAGCGGGTTCACTGCGTATCTGCTAACACAATGGCAGAATTGATGTGAAGGATTCTTTCACCAGATTTATTGTAACGATTATCGCATACTTAATCTCTTTTAATATTAAACCTTTCGTAGTATGCGCTTGGAGTGATACGATGTAAACAATATCTCGACATCCCATTACATAATCTGCAGGCAATGACTTTTTAGTTATTCTAGAATCAAAGAACTATCACGAGTCACGACATATTGAAGATGTATTTCAAACGGAATGGCGAGTGCAGCGTTGCCAAAATATTAGGTTCGTGATTATTCGAATAACTATTGTAAACAATTTCACGGAATTGATCATTAAAAGCTTAGATCAGTGCCAAGGGAATCTGTGCACCATATTCTCAATAATAGCGCTAATATGTGCAGTAAATATGTTGACATACTCATCTCCATCCGTAGGGATTCAGGGTTACATATTAAGATTAGATATTTCACATACCTACATTCCTCAGTTTGGACATGCTTGAGGACTAGCACTAGTTTCAAGTGGAAGTACATAACATTTTCAACAGTGGAATGTGAACCTTCAGCAAACTAATTGCTATTCCATATTAAGTGGCATAATGTTATGACTTACAATCAACAACAATTCAGCAATACTATTTGCTCTAAAATTTATACGACACTCCTAATATTACAGTAGGTATCAGACTTCTATTAGAAACAGGAACGATATAAAAGCATATGAAACCAAAAGAGGCATCATTTGCATATCTATTTTATTGTGGTCTGAAGAAAGTTGTTATAATTTTTAATATCTTCCATTCCTAAGGGCCTTACGATAATTTATTTTCTAGACATAGAGAATAACTTAGTTTTTTTCATGTACTTAATACACAACGAAAAAATAGGACAAGAAATCTATTCTAATTTTAATAATAATAGTATGTGCACAGATATTCCTTATTGGATATTTTTTGATTTTGCGATATGGATCAAAAGATCTAATCAGATATTTTTATAACAATAAGACTACGAGTGATGTCTATGCATGGATCCCCAGATGATCTGGGTTGAATTTTCTAGACTTGTTTAGTGTTACCACGTTAGCCTCCAAATTGTAGTGGGCGTGGTACCTACGTCAGACACGTCACCGCGTCGTTACTGATTGCTCCTACTATGGCTTTAAACAAATACTCTCATAATAAATACATAATAGGTTTTATTTGTAGAATTAGTGTTACTTTAATTATGAAAACACAAAAGTATATTTTGCTTCACTTAAAATATTCAGTCATCTTTACGTTAACTAGGACGTGACTTTTGTGTTAAATATATTATTGTATTCATTCCGTGATCATATGTATTCATGTTCCTCATTGTCCAATACATGTAAGTTTTACGTGTTTACTGACGGGTAATAAAAATTTAACGGAACTCGTTAAAATTTTCTTATTTATTTATTCAGCTGCATTAACATAGACTATAAAGTGTATTATGCACAATAGTATTGTATTGTGGATGATGATTCACGGTTCACCATGTGTACACTTTGCCAAAATTATTTTTAATTTATGTGAGCATGTTAAAAACAAACATGTCTTCAAGTTTAAATTGAGAACACTCTCATTAAACTCACTGCACTCGAATATTTTGTAAGTTGTGGCATAACATAAAAAGTATATAACATATAAAACCAACGTACATAGCATCTAGTGCCTACCTAAGAATTGAATTAAACACAAATCGGCCTTGTTCACGCGACAGCACGCGTATGGTTCAGAGGTTATTTTTATAAACATCCTTTGAAACATAGAATCTCATGTCTATTTGTAATGTTAACAATAATCACGAAGTAAAATTGTGCGCAGTGATATCACAACAAATTGTGCAACAATGGATGGGGGGGGTATGTGGGGACGCTGAGGACAACGGTGTGCGCCCGAGACAGATACGAGACGCTTTTGTGTTGTCTCCGCATAGTTTTTAATAACAACATCATGTGGCAGGGAGGCGACGGAGACCGCGTGGACGTCTGGCGGCTGGCCAGCCTTGGGATGTATAATCACAATGTTTTTCAAGGTTCACAATGTAAAAAAAAAGCAAATATGCAGTCTAGGTCCAGCGCACTAGCTACTGCGCACACAGATAAATGCTATAAAGCCCGTTTTTGGCCGATTGTTATCGATAGACGTTATTTGAAAATTGTAAATATACACCAATTGAGGTGTATTTCAGAAAGACTAGAAGAAAATGTTTGTCCAGCTGATATCTACCTCAATACTTCCTATTGTAGGAAAAAAAACTGGAAAAGTGCGAGTCGGACTCGCCCATCAATGGTTTAACGATGTACTTTGATGTTGTTTTTATTACCAGGTCTAGAGCCTAAAACTATCTAAAATGCAAAAAATACCATCTACTGACGTCCATGAACTAATACAATATGATATTTTGATGAGGATATTAATCATTGTCTTTATTATCCATAAACACTGTTGTGAATTATATCTAATCTTATTATAATTTTGCATTTGCATTCGCAAATCCATTAAATGTTTATGGCCACGTGTTTGGAATATCAAGTGGGCACAAGACACATTTAATGAGAGCTCGTTTCCGCTTAAATGTGAAATGTCTACGTAGTTTATGTGTTACTAAGGTCATCATACGTATAACTGTTTAACCAATTTTCTGTTTGCTCGTGAGAAAACAATTTGCTACGATCAATTTTTGCATTTAAATGTTAAAGGTTTCAATAAAATGTAGGAAAACAAAGGGTTTCGTCTTTTGACAGACAAAGGTGAACGCACGATCGCGGAAGCTGCGCAGGCGCTGCACGACGAGCATGTTGAAACCACCTCATTCTATGACGTAGAGCAGTGCCTACAGCAACTACGAAGCGCATAAAACTGTATAATACTTATAAAGTATAATAATATTATACGAATTTCCGCATGACTAAGACTAAAAGAGTAATAAGACGCCCACACTGTTACCTTTTACATCTGTTTATCATCAAACTGTCCACAATCATTTGGTGTATGGGTGTTTACGGAACATATTTGAGTTTGGCGTTTAAAGGTCAAAATGCAAAGTAGCGATTATGAATTAAATGGTATCTTTCGTTATAATATTTATGCTCATAAGAAAAGCTTCGTAATATCCATTGAATACTTCCTTTTTATTTATTTAAAAGAAAATATGGTATTAAGTATCCAATTGTCACCGAAGTACCGAATCAATGTTTGGCTATTTAGCTTGCATTGACACTTCATTAAATGTTAAATAAGAATATTTTTTCCCTTATCCTAAGGGGTTGACCAAATAATAATTCATATAAATGTGTTATAAGACTAGAGGGCACATGACTCATTCCGTACAATAAATTCTAGTAGGTGTCTGTACATAAACAATCGGTAGCACTAAGAAAATATTCTTCAAAATCTGACATCTGAAATTATCAGGTTAGAGATCTCAAGGTCTCTCCCTGATGGATTACACAAAAACGCAAAGGCTCTTAGTGTGTTCGGGCAAATTCGGCAAGTCTATATGAAATTATAGTGATCATCCAAAAAGATCGTGAGTAAATATTGGTGCTAATGGAATAATTCAATTATCGACAATGTGTAATGTAATATCAATTTGATTGGTCAGACCCGACTGAAGCGAACCTAATGGACCACCATTGAGTTTGCGTGAAAAATATTACACTTCACCTACTTATTTTTTATTCTCTACAACATTAATAATGCACCAGTCATTTAGACAGAGTGTTGGTCATTGTTTGATTGGATAAATCGTAATAATACCGATATCCGTTCTCCATGTCTTCGAATTTATGAGATGTGGAAAAACTTAATGTTGGAATTTCTTTAGGTCAACCGATTCGATAAAAGCTAACTTGTTCCATTTGTAAGCTGCCTAATCAATTGATATTTCCAAAAGTTACGGAATTTCCTGTTTCGACCTTTTCAAATATTAGGATAAAATGTTCCGATTCTTTATATTCTAAACTATTTTGGTTAAAAATAATAGAGGAGAGAAAAACTCAAAAATGTTTTTGATCAGCTAAATAAAAAGCTGTAAGTATAATATACTACATCAGGTAAGTAGTCTGCATTTGAATACGCACGAAAAACGATACCTAATAATATCTAAACCGATTTGACCATATCGAGAATTCGCTTTTACACGATAACAGGTAGGCGTCAGTATTATGACATTTGAATGCAAATGTCAGCAAATTGATTAATGTAATGTTACGTCCACCTGTAAGTAAATGTGTTGCGGTGACGTAGTGTGTTATTTACTACCCAAAGTTTCATGACGATCATGTAACTTGCTTATGGTGGTATCCAATTTTTGATACTTTGATATCAGGTGATACAAAACAAACTGAATGGGCTCTAGTGGTTTTAACGTTGATGATACTACGAATTATAAATTACACAAATATTTGTGTTATATTGTAGACAAAATGTTCCTTTAGATAAAAGTAATATATACGTAAATTAAGGTAGTGTTTGTTACTGATTTATCAAACCAGAATACGTCTTGTAAATTTGTCACCGTACTGTGTACATAAACTCTCGTGTATTATGGAAAATTTTGGTGATAAATAACCTATTATTTACGGTTCTAATATCAGATACCTAGTAATATCAGAAAAAGATTGTCTTAGAAACTTGAAAAATAAAGTTACAACATTATGTAAAAAAAATACCCAATATGTATGATAGAATTCAGAAAACATTTAGTTATTAAGAGAGATAAACTAACCTAACTCGTACATACGATGATTGAATGATGAATAGCATTAACACACATGAATATGGAAGGATTCGCAGTTCCAATTGCAATGCCCAGTAACCATGAAAGTTGCACACTTAGTTCACAAACAAACAATCGGAGTACGAGCATTAGGTCAAGGAAATCATGTGCCCTAGCCCCGCATACACATTCTAATCCCGTTAAAGGAATACGAACATTATATCACATTGCATAGTTAAGTTCCTTTGGGGTAAGTGTTGAACCAAGAATAAAATGAATGACTTCTAGATGGTTAAAAAAAATGTATGTTAACGGTACCTGTTCTTCAGCATATTATCAGGCACGAACACATTCCACCACGAGGGTCTTTTCTGACGGACATATATTGGGGTATCACTCTCTTCGTCTGTATCGTTTCCTCCTGACTTCCTCCGTTTTTTGCGTTCTAACTGTAATCTCGCTGCCCAAGAGCGTCTTCGACCCTTATCATTGGGACCAAAACCTTCGGCACCCACAGGCACCGCTAAGGAGGCACGCCGTGGTGCTTCAGGCGGGGGACCATCAAAATCCGTCAACTGTCTGTAACGTTCGGCAAAGGTAGCTTCGGAAGCTCGGCGTCCGTTGGAGGTTGACAAAGACGGTACTTCTGGAACTACGTCGTCAGTGAACGCCTCATCATCGTCCGTATCGGCAGCAAATGGTTCTCCACTGTAACGCCTAGGAGTCTCATCAGCGGACTCTTGTAAGCTGGCTAGCTGCAGACTGGGCCGGTGCGTGCGCAAACCTCGTGGCACTCGGCCGGGCCGCGTCTGCAGCCTCGACAGAGCCAGCGGCACCGGGGACTCGGTCAATGTCGGTTCCACACTCATTTTATTCAACACTTTAGCTCGTTAAATGTCACTTCGACTAGTTTTATGGAGCCAACATGACAATTACGGCTCCTTCATTTTCGAACACATTGCAACAAAAGAAATCATTTGTTGTCGCTTATGAATCACTTACACTGTAATTTTTAAAGATTCAAGGTTTTAAATTTATCCCATATCACGTGGAACGCTTTAGCAATTGACTACAATTATGGTTGATCCAATACTTAAATAATATCTATATTGTCTTGGAACTACTGAAAATGTATAGACTCTTGGGAACGATGTAACTACATAATATCAATAATAGCTTAATAGCTTTAGAGGGCTTAGTTTAGAAAATTGATTTTACGAAGTTTTGTATACAAGTGTAATGCTGTACACGATAATGGCAAAATAATAAGCTACGTCCGTGTAATAATATATAAGCATAAACAAATAAATATGGTCCTTGTAATCGGGTAACATTTTCCTTATTTTCAGAACAAATAATATTTCATTAATAGATCATGCAACGAAAACAAACTGTTGTATAAATAGGCACAGTGTAATTCTAAGCAAGCTTAGCGACAAGTGTCGGCGCTATGCCATATAAGCAGGTGATTGCAGCTTTCGTAACAGCGGCGCGGTCCGTCATCAGATCGCGCGCACACGCAGCGCGGGCTCGGGGAAAGTTTCCACCGCCTTGCCATACGTATTCACTATCTTTCACATATACACCATCGATTTCATAATCATTTTTAGACATCATACAATTTATGCGTAAAACAACTTGGAATTCGACCAAGATCTTGAATCTAATTTTGAGTTTACGATTCAACAGTGCCATCACATTTTATTAGTAAGGGATATGGTAATTGAAATATAGATCCCTCATGTGTCATTAAAATGACAAATGTGCAATACAATTTAGAGTCCAATTTATTTTTTGTGTTAAGATCAAGCTAGCAAGAAAAAAATATCAAAGCAAAATGTTGAAATGCACTGGAGTGTCCATGCGACATAGCAGACTTGAGTAAACAGTGCACAGGAAATCATGTACATTTCGCAACATGGTATCTAGCTTAAGTGAGTGCGTATTAATGAGACTCGGAATATTAGTCTAGGACGCGTGTTTTTATTATGAAGAAAACTATTTCATATCATATTTTTATATATTTCAATCAAGGAGTGTTTAAAGCATGGCCTTGTGTGAATCAAAGTTAACCTACAACCGTCAATCAGGTGGCAGAATGCACGCTCAACGTTGACTAGGAAATTAACCTCTCACGAGAGCTCGACATCCGACCCTCCTGTGTTACAATTTCTAATCAAACTGTTCCATCCGCAATAATGCAAGAACAGACGATAGTTATAAACTTAACGGAATCATTACGATTTAACTTATTAACCCTTGATGTCTTAAGCCATACAAATTACGGTCATTTTTTATAACACATGGCTACTTGTTGACATATACAAATCATAGTTGTTTACAAGAGAAAGATAAAACGAAAACAAGTTGTAAACCGATGTCGTTTCCACCAGTCGTAATTCATCTAAAGCTTTGATGTTTGATGATCGCTCGCACTTCCTTTGAAGTACTTCGGTAGTTAACAGTTTGTACGAAAATTATTTAATTTAACCAATCAGAACCAAACCTTTTTGGCAAATTTTGCAGGCTGAAAATTATCAATTCTCAAATTATAACCTTTAACTTTGGCTAAGGATTATTTTTACTAAAATTTTTGAGTGCAAAAACGAGGAACTATTTCCTGAACTGAAGATATATTCAATAATCATATACAAATAATGTTATCTTTCACAATTATAACTTCTAACAACAATAAACACGTGACTTCATCTATTACGTATGACAATAAGTGCACATTAAATATAATATTTCATAGATAGGGTGAGACTGATAGAAAAGCCTTGAGAACAGCACATAGTCTCACTCGCAGTGGAAAATGTCTGGCTAGATCATTACGCGGTTTATGTTAATAACGTAAAGGGTGATAAAGCACGCACAAACGGTCATAAATGTGTTAGCTGGCACCGTTAGTGTTCTAGCAACTTCGTAGTTATCTCACGTCGTGTACCACAGACCTTCTTCTATATCGGCGTTAAGAAAATAATATTCATAACAGGTCCTAACCTTAGCACAATAAATGTAATTACAACCACTAGTAAAACTTTTTAAACAGATGTACTGGTGTCGCACAAGTGCTTCGGACATTAATGTAAGACATTGACTACAATGTTAACAAATACACAGACGCATGTAGACTTTGCATTGCTTGGTGAGTAAATCGCAAGTAACAAAGGAATCAATGCAGATAGAATCGAACACGTCGATGGGTCACGACGACGACGCGAAAGTATGCACGATCTCAAAGTCAAAACGGCGGGTAAACAAAGGGGTCAGCGCACGCTGCGCCATCGCCAGATTTTATATCAGTCACATCGCCATTCCAAGTAATGCTGCAAAATACGTTAACATGGAACTCGATGTAAAACTTACAAAGATACATTCAGCAGACAACACGACCGAACAACATAAAATATAAGATTTATTTAAAATACAGGATGTAAATGTACGTTGTCCTTTTATTGCTATCCATTCGTGTAAATTTCTATAGCACGATTACCGTGACAAACAAACAATTCGTTTAGATATGCTTACGATTTCTTCACGGAAATTATCATGATGTCTCTTTAAACTTAGAATAAATGTGAATTTAAGTGCACATTTTTGAGATAAGAGAATAGTTCCTGTATAATAGCAGTTTAAATAGATTGCTCTGAAAGATTTATGTAATCGCACGTGATTTACTGTGTTTAGATAAACATTCTAATCGACCAGAATTTATGGAATACAACAATATTTGACTAAGAAGAATGAGAATGCTAGAAAAATTGTGCGTCGTAACATTAAAGAATGATCCCTTCCATTCCATCGCCAGCCATCAGATTTATCTTTACAGAAACATTCAAGGAGAGTAGATAAGTCCGTGTCATGGGTCATTAGTTTCAATGTAACAAGAATGCACTTACGAGGGCTAGACACAACAACATACACACAAACAATGATAATTGAAACGTAGAACAAACGTCGCATGTATAATAAGATGGTAGCAAGGAGCAAACGCACTGAATACAGATTAATTGGTAACAATAAATAAACCTACAGACAAAGAAATACAGAGTTCATTAATACATCAGCGGTGTAAATGATTCCTGTACACTTAACTGTCTGTTTAAGATTCTTTAGTATAGTTTTGGGGCCTTATGCGCATAATATGCATCAAGATTTATGATAAACAAAATAAAGGAAACGACATAATGCAGGACCCAACTATGATGACAAACCCAAACAATCGACAGATAGCGTTATTTACGTACTAGTAATTGATTGTTTTAGTAATTGTAAAAGTCGTGGTGGCCTAGTGGGCAAAGAACCAACCTCTCGAGTATGAGGGCGCGGGTTCGATTCCAGGTCAGGCAAGTACCAATGCAACTTTTCTAAGTTTGTATGTACTTTCTAAGTATATCTTAGACGCCAATGACTGTGTTTCGGATGGCACGTTAAACTGTAGGTCCCGGCTGTCATTGAACATCCTTGGCAGTCGTTACGGGTAGTCAGAAGCCAGTAAGTCTGACACCAGTCTAACCAAGGGGTATTGGGTTGCCCAGGTAACTGGGTTGAGGAGGTCAGGCAGGGCAGTCGCTCCTTGTAAAGCACTGGTACTCAGCTACATCCGGTTAGACTGGAAGCCGACCCCAACATAGTTGGGAAAAAAAAAGGCTCGGAGGATGATAATTGTTTTAGCTCGTCCTGCCAAAGTTCGGTACTGCGACGATATCGATACTGTGTACGTGACCAGGCAGGTACATTTGCTAAATTATCAGATATTCTACAATGATATGATTCAAACTATTCCATGAATTAATAATGAGCTAAAACCAGCAAATACATTTAAACATAAATAACGCATTTTGATGGACATGAATAAAATAACATATGGAACCTTTCAGGAGAGGTGAGGCACATGTGCTACTGACAGCAGAAATCTTACTCATAAATCAGGGATAATTAATTTCGATCGAGAAAAAATTAATTAGATTGATTAAGATTTAGGTGTATTCTATATTGAGAAATATACTCGTACCTATTACTTAAGCTTTCTTATCCATAGGAATCTGTACTTCTAATAAATAAGCATTTTTTCAGGGGAGGAGAACGGTTGGTAGGATGATATTTAAGAAAAATATTAAAATTAGTAAGTAAATTATCCTTCTTCGGCAGTCGAGTAAAGACCATAGCTGACCAACTATGTCACCAGTTAATTGATGTTAATAATACGCTGTTGTTTTCAATTTTAATAACATTTTATGAGCCGTGTGTTGATATAGTTAACGAGGTATTATTGAAATGGTTCCGCAACATTAACAAAGATAATGTACACGGTACACTAGGATTAATTCTCATTTATACAACACAGTCTTTAAATCTTTACTATTATTTAATTCTATTTCCACAAGTTAACTAAATTAGTTCTAGCAAAAACTTATTATTGAAATTAGAAGACAAGCAAACAATCCCAGATAGACTACTCCTCGGTTTGAACTGGACACACCCATTTTTATTATGAAACGCATTTTAAAACTAAATTTTAATTAACATTTAGTTCTTATTTTAATAACCGGCAAGTTCATTTTTGCCTCTAATTACTTTAAAAGCAAACTTCTAGCACTACGTTTAGTCTCTTTTAAAAAATGCTAAAATTACTTCACAAATACTTTTTTTATAAGGTGGATTTCATGAAACTCAGTAAGACACCAAAATTGTAAAAATTCAGCATGTATGTGGATATTTTGGCAATAAAACAGGACAGAAGTAAATTACTTCCTCAAATCTATTAATATAATCTACCAACTACTCTAAACTTGCTATTAAAAGTACCAAACATGTTTTGGGAGTTAAGGAAAACGAGACTTGAGATTAGATCAATCGCCATAAGAGATCACATTCTTTTCTCGCTGTTTATAAATAAAAGCTATTTAAATGCAATATCGAAACATTAAAATAGCTTGGCTTATTAATTTATCGGGAGCACTACTAGCACCCTACAACTAGAACGGTGCTCAAGTTACGTCTATTGCTGAGAAAAATGTAGGTCGTGTCCGATTTCAAAGCGCAGCGGGACTTGCACAACTTACTTGTAACTGCCAATGGCAAATCAACAACAGACTTTCGATATTTCTAGTGTTTAGTTATATTTCACACTTCGTCGATTTATTTTATATCAGCGATAAGATAAACCAACGCAACTGATTTTTTCGTTTGAATCACTGCATGACTTATCGGCTTTAAATCGACATCAAATTTCATGGTCAAGAAGGAATTAATTTACTTACTAACATCCGGATCATGGACAAATATGGAAACTTGTAATAATTTATGCACGGAAGTCACGTTACCTAAGCCAAAAATAATATTGTTACGTTCAATGTTATTAGACCACTTCTTATTGGGAATTCGGGAGATTCGCTAAGTATTTCATATTTTGTGGTAAAGAAATCCCCAGCGGGAGTTGGGGAACTTTTGAACACTAGAAGGCAGTATGGTTTTACCCAGAATTATACCTGTTATTCTTCTGCTGTCAACAAATCAAGTATCTAATTTGAAGAGAAATATACAGCAAACTATATTTGGGAAAAAATAATAGTCCAAATTGAGTCTTACAGAATTGCAAAACGTAATGATAAGGTGTGTAATGTGGGAAAGGCGTAGAGGGTCACGGACATACACTCGATTCTTGTTTTCACTAAGCAGCTGTCTGTGGGAGCAACTTGGAGGCAATACTCCAGCTTCTAACTGACGCCTACCGACAACTGCAAACTTCTCGCCACTTGTTGTTGCTACACAACTAACAACATCGTCGTCCTAGCTAGACAATCGTTCAAGTTTCCACGAGACAAGCCACAAGTTTTACAGCTATCTACGTACTACGACATTATGTCTACGAACCCGTAGTACTTAGTTTTTCTAATGCCTTTGAATATTGAACTTTTTGTTCTCTTTGATTTTCTTAAGTTACGTACAATTGAGAAAGTCGAGAATGTAATTCGAAAATAGCATTTGTTTACCACATCCTACAGAGTTCTAGAGATCAAAACAATAAAGATATTATTTAGCTATTGCCATCAAAACATAAAATATCAATTGGTAAATAAATAGAACACAAAAGTATTTTTAACATATTTTAAAGTGTCACACGAACATGGGATCGATTTAAAACTTCAGCATCACAAATCACGGCAGTGTTACGGGCTTTGGACAAGCACCGACCTCCTTTCGCCGTTGCACTGGCGCAACGAACAAACAGAATAACTAGACGAAGATGTCGGCGTACGAAATCGTAGCGGAACCTGCGCGCGCGACTTTCACTACCGTACTTATACGCGTGGTCGTGCGCAGCGTGCGAATCGCGCACCGCTGTGAATGCTACTGATGATGACAAACGCCGGCCGCCACTTGCGCCGATGGTGGGGCAGCTGGGTGTCTATCGTCAACATCTGATAATAAACATACTGAAACCTACCCCCTGACTACTGGCAGCGTTATCTGTTTTCGAAGCCTAGATATTCGTTTCTCTCATCTGGGCCAATTTTTTATCGCTAATGTCACTCGTGCCCCACATTTGACTCATCAGTACGAAACTGTCGCAAGTAAATATATGAATATGTAAACATTTCTTTGAAATTAAACTTATATGTAAAATATCTCAACAGGATAATAGTCTTGAGTAACTACAAACACAGACCCTACAGGGATAAATTATATAATAATTAATGTTTAATAATTGTATACGAAGTTCGATAATTTAAATCCATAACATTAGGTTGTATAAATAAGACAAACCCACACATAGTAAGCATATTGCGGTTATTGTATTCAAATTACATGTGCTCCTATTTCTGTGGATTGCGCGAGTGGGTAGACTGGGCTAGGTGGTTAGGGTGCCCTACCTACCTTGCCGATGTGCACTACATTCAACCGTAAGACGTTATGGATTTCCCAACGACTAAACATGGCTGATTTATAACATGCCTATGTTAAAAATATTTTTAGCGGCGATATATATCAACATGATGTTGTCAAATTAATCAAGCAAGTAAGTCCCCCATCAAATAAGACCGACGATGAGCTATTGTGTGACTGACAATAGTTCAGCTGCCTGTTGATCATGTTAGGCACCATGTTTTTTCCTGATTTACATTTCTCATTACTGCCTGTTCCTTTCACTGATTCGATATGATAAATTGAATGCTACAAAGACAGGACAAAACCGAAATGTACGCAGATATAATAGATAACACTAAAACGCGGTCATTTATGATATCCGCATCTTCTGCTGAATAATAAACTGGCACGAATAAAGTAGGGAAAGATAAGGAAAGTTCTGTGACGTTTTGATTTCTGACACTTACGCGAATATTAGACATTTAAATAAAACTACTTTTACGGATTTTATCGCGGTTATATTATATTATTTAATCCCGGTTATATTATATTCTGTGACGTTATTTTGTTCATCATTTTTGCCTCTGCAAGCTACAGTAAAGATAACATGTATCTGAACATTCAACCTCTGTCAAGATCCTCGCGTATCCGATGATCAAGATCAGGCTCATTTAAAGTCTTGTAAAATTCATATTGCATTTTCTAATAATTTGGAAACTGTTAATTAATACTGCTATATAAATGAAAGATGCTGGAAAAGCTTCATAATTATTTGTTACTGAAACTTGCAGTATTTCTGATCAATCTTGTTCTTGTGGTTTCCTCCTGTTACCAGAACTATTCCATAAATGTCATTTCATTGATCATTGGAAAAATATTTTGCCTTTAAAACTTGATAAGGGACCTTGAAACCGGAATTTTGTAATTTAGGGTATAAAGCAATTTTAAATGCTAATTTATGGCCATATTAATAAAATGTATATCTTAAATAAATCATTCAATCAGATACGATATTTTTCTTTTCTTCAATACCTGCGGCAAGTAAAATAGACGAGGATGTATGCTGGTCATAGTACCTAATATCACATAAGTGCTCCTAGGTATAAAATGCTGTGTGTTTGTAATGTGCTAATGAAATCCGCTTATAATTTGATACCAAACAGTGTTTGATTTATTCCAAGTCGCTAGATTTGTCTCCTAGACTTCAAATTGACACCATTTTTAATGATATGTGACATTAGATTTTATCCGCATCTTTTCAACAGCGGATAATTTGTCATAAGTATTTATTTTTTTAAGTATAAAGGAACTGACATCCATTCTGGCCAAATCATAACAATTCTTTTTATGCCTATTAAAAGGGGCATAAAACGCAATGACGATAAAAACACGTACTTCGCGCATCATATTTTTAAGTAGACCCTGGTTAAACTGGCATATTGCGCAATCCTTGCCCTTTCATCTGACTTTGACATATTACAGTGATGCAAGAGCCTTCCATATGTTTCATTTACGTGTTCGGTACTCGTAAATTACTTTAATTTCAAAGTTTCAAAATTCATGAATTTATTCAAGTAAGCAATTAAAACTAGTGCATAAAAACTAGGTACAATGTTCTACGCTGAACAAAAGTATCGCGTAAATAATGGCACAAAGACTAATTTGCCTAATCGAGACTAGTGCCACGTCACGGATGAATAACGGTTCACTTGTGGTCTGCGCTGCCTTCAATTGAAAGTGTTCGCAACGGTACTTCCGATTGTAACAAAACTTTTCAAACTAATGGGGCCGTCATGGATCATAGAACTTTAACATTAGTAACACTAAAGCCAAATGATAGAATACATCAAATAATATCGCCAATTTACGGAAGACATAGGATGACAGCGAAACGACACACAAATCTGCAGGTGACTTTGAAAATGCAATAGAGTGAGCCACTGTAAAATTACGGTAGTAATGTTATGTAATGAGAACGTCAGGCGGATTTGAGAAAACTTTAAGACTAGGGCTTGTCAGGTGATTAAACCTGCAGCTCACCCGACAAGAAGAATAAAATATATATTAAGATAGGATGGGTTTTAAAGTGGCGACACAAGATATCGGAATCCTAATAAGGCTTTGGCGTTTGTTCGTGATCAGATAGAAACTTAAATAATGACGATATGCATAGTGGCGTGCAAACTATAACATTAAACACGTCAAGCAGGAAACTATATTTTTATGAGCAGTAAATGTACTGAAGTAATTAGAAAATGTACTATTACGTTTCTTGTATGTAAGTTGTTACGTATGTATATGCATATCCGCCTTATGTACATTATTGCATGGGCACAGCTTCAACCTTCCACTTAAGTATGGCTTCCGACAAGGGCTTCAAGTCTTGAATGAGAGATAAATCAAATTCCCACGCGGTGTAAAGCTTCACTGCATTTTCATTATCCAGCCCAATGTTGTTAGATACAGAAAAATGTGTAAGTAGAGAATAAAACTGTAATATTGTAAATGAGAAAGTTTGTTTGCTTATTTGCATTTCAGATGAAAGGCATGAGGATAGGCGATAACCTGATATCGGAGATACACTTTTTATTCGGGAACTGATGCAGTTCCTTCGGGAAACGGGGGAAGTCGCAGGCGAAATATAGTTGGAAATATTTTTCTAGTTTCAGAACGCCAAATATAATTATTTAATACTTGAATCACCCAAAACAAAAATGTGAAAGGCTGCCAAGTTGGATAATATGGGAATGCTTCGCCTATAAAAGAAGTGAGATCTGAATAAGTACCAAGTTCCATACACATACCTCAGTTAAAAATAGTTTCTTTTTGATGATGTTACTTGGCAAGTTTTCACACACCTTGTTATAAACCTACTAAACGCAATGAATCAAGTATTTAATTTTCTATTAAAACTTGCCAAGTAACATTATCAAAAAGTAACAATTTTTAACTGAGGTATGTGTATGGAACTTGGTACTTATTCAGATCTCACTTCTTTTATAGGCGAAGCATTCCCATATTATCGAACTTGGCAGCCTTTCACATTTTTGTTTTGGGTGAGATTTCATTTATTTTTGTAAGGTTGTTTATTTTATTTTTTTCTTATGATTAAGTTAAGTAAAGAAATGTCTCATTTATACTATCTTTCAGATTTTTTAATATGCACTATGCTGTTACAAAGAAATTAACTAGATTAACTAAATGGACTAGATTTACCAACTAAATGACATGACATGGTTATCATATATTATGTTCGTGGATCAAAGTTACACATTCTTTATTTTCGAAAGTGACTCACACTTGGCCGTTTTCAGATTTTTACTTTAATTTGACTAAATACAAACCTTTGTAACGAATTTTAGATCGGTACGACCATTCGAAGATATATTATATAAATATAGATTTTAGTTCGTTTTAGTTCCTTAGGGGTATAATCTGAATAATTTTGAAACCGACTCACACTTGGCCATTTTCAGATTTTTCCCTTTACCTTGACATAAAGACCTACCTCCATGCCAAATTTCAAGTCAATACGACCATTGGAAGTGGTCTAGGTTTTTGATGAGTGAGTCAGTCAGTGAGTGTATAGTAAAAATAGCGATTTTCTGACGTCAATATCTCAAGACCTACAATAGGTATATTAATGAAATTTTGTATTTTAGATAAGTGAGGGGGTCTCAACAGATACTAGAAATTTGATATGCGTAAATAAAATAGATTTTGAGTTATAGGGGGGTCGAATTTGGCCCGAAATGGTTCGTGTAATATAACCCACGGCCGGTGTGTCGCTTTTTTCTGCTCGAACTTGGCGGACACACTGCCGTGTGTCTAGACATTGTGTTATGTGTGTGCTCATCCCATCTTAGCCTACAAGTTACATCCTAGTTCCGCGACAAAGCTGTAAAACGCAATTTCTAAAATGAATAAATAACAACATAACTTTTACTCTCGGAACACAATAGTTCTCGTTGATTACACTTTATTATAATAGACTGAGCGTTGCTTGGAAACTGGCGTCAGAAACAGGAAACATGAGAGGAAACACTCGTTCGAGATACGGATATTTTATAGGGGGATGATAGTTTATGCATCCGAGGCGTGGAAACGAGAATAATGGGAGTCACATCGTGATAATTACAAATAATTGAAAACAGGGAGGAAATTATGTAGCACAATTACTAGGAGTATGTTAATCAATTCTATGAATTAAAAAATCTCAATTATAGCTGAAAATTTTTTGGCATGCGAATATACGAGTTCAGATAGGATTTTAAGTTCACTAATTGCGAGTTGGAATTAAACGACAGTGCTCATCAAAACTTGTCGTGTGTTTGGCTTGGCCCCAAAATGTTTTAACAACGACCGATGTATTATAAAATACTTAAGTTATATTTTTGTAAAGAAAGTAAAAATAGTTAATGCACTGATAATATTTTTAAAACGATTATTCGTGTCAACCGCGATTTTGATCTTGTCAAAAAAAAAGCAAAAATGTATCTAGGTCTTTCATTTTAATTCCTATATTTAGGTACATATACCACACCGTGTACATCTCTTTTATTCTTATTTTCCTTTCGCTTGTATGTTGTAAGACTAAGAGACTTCTTTTGAAATAAGCATTATAAATTGAATATAATAGAAAATTCTGTAGTAATTATGTTATAGTCAGTACCTAAGAATACATAAAAGAATGGGTACCTAAGCAATCACATCTTCACTTTCAGATTACAAATTTTCCCAGAACAGTTTTGTTCATCACATCAAATGTTATCATCACACTTTCTACGGTAGTAGACGCATATTGACTTATTGTCATACTTTTACCAGGTACTTGAATGTTTTCCTTATTGTGCTACTGCGCATTATTTCTAGATAATGCGACATGTTGACAGGCTTAATCATTCATATCACTGCTCTCATCACAGACATGTCGTAAAGGGTGCGTAAATAACTGATCGCAATTGTAACTGATCAGGAAGAACGGCGGAGATGTTTATTAAACAGACACCAACTGCGAGTCATCTGTGCAACTGCAACACATTTGTTTACTTTTGTCTACTGTAAACGAACCTTAAACATCGACTCGATAGTTACGACTTTCGCAACACTTAACTGCCGACTCGAATACACAGACAAACATATTATGTACCTATCATAACGTCACATTTTCCAGAAATCAACGCGAAAAATTCTTTGAAATTAAGCTGATGTGAAAATTGAAACGTCGACGGTAGAGTACAACCAAACCTCATTTTATCGGTGAAAAATCATTTGTATGGGAGATTTATAGTCTACTCGTGACTTTTATGTTTTATTCGCTCGTCTCCGTGAATAATATTTGTCGCTTACCTATTTGCTCGGCTAGCTCGAGTTGATGATATGAATATTCATGACAATGCGGTATTAAAGCAAACGTACGCTATGCTAGATGAGCGACGCAGCCACGCTGGTGACGGCTGGGGCGTGGGCGGCGGTGACAGAGCTACGTAGCTGAAATTTCAATAAATTTGGATTTCATTGCGATTCCATATAAGGAGAAGACCACTCGCTAGCTCCCAGAACAAGTAAGATAAAAGGATACTTGGAAAGTTCGAATAGAACGCAAAATACAAACAAACGCAAAAGAGAAAAGATACATAGGAAGGTATCTGTGTTTATTGAAAAGTGTCTTGTAAACAATGCCACATGATATCAGACATGTGAGCGATGAGCTCCATAAGAGTTCGTTGATTTTGATAACGATTCCGGTCAGAGGCCCGAGGAAGGGCTCCGCTGGTCTACTACAATATATTGTATATATAGGTTCGTCCACAAAAAGAAATATAAATATAAAAAATAAAAATACTGTTTAACTAAAACAAAATATCTAGTACTCGCAGTTATTAGGAACCCTAAAATATGATACCTAGTCGTGTTTTTCTTGAAGATCTTTATGACAAGACTAAAATAAAGATGCTGTAGCCACCAGCTGAACAATGGCACCGCGGCGCGGTATGTACAAACATTCAACTTTATCTTGACAGGTTTACTTACTTCAGTGTGATACATAAGTTTCTGAGAAACAGCTACTGTAATATCAAAACTGATAAATTGTTAATTATAATTATCTGAAGATCTGAACAAGGTCAATCGTTGTTAGTGACAATGAGTGCAATTCGGGATGCCAACGAGTGGTTGAGTGGTTAACGTATGACAATTTACGATCGAGTACTCACTCGATCTCGGCACTCCATAGTTCTTCGTCTTCCTCTTCATTCGTTAGCATAATTGTAATAATTAATATTGTATATTTGCACTGGAATAAACAATACACCTGAAAATGGACGGCGATGGAAGTCATTTAATTATAGGTTTAGTTAGATCGTCAGCACAAATATTTGCGCGAATAATTCAATACCTAAAGAAGATTGCGCCTCACGCTTCTTCCCGACAACAGGTCCATACACCCGTAAATTTAAATCCAAGTAAATGATAGTCTCTTTATATTGTTTTACTTTCAAGTCAATAGTTAAAATCACCAGAGATCAAGTATGCGCCGAAGAAATACATATACGCCGTCTAAAGAACTAAGGAACAAGAAACCTTCAATGGTATTAAACTGCAACCGTCATGATGATGTCATCAATATATTCATTTACTACATGCGTACTTCTTAAATATTCTTGCAAAAAAGACGACTTTTTCAGATTACTGGCGTACAGGATTATAATGCATTATTTATTTCGCGAAGAAAATTGGTGTTCTTGAAAGTTACATATCGCGCATCTTTAACAATGGAGCATTTAATTGACTCAATAACTCATGTTTTCAATGATCGTAACGCAAAAATGTTCTCCAATGTTAAGAGCCGACAACGCAATTTGTTTAAACTCTTTTGTGAACATGCAAGAATAAATCGTATGACAGCCACTATAGCTGCACATTGGATTCTGATTAATATTAATGTTTTAATTTTATCTGATAAACCGCCAGAATATATTTCAATCGTGTTACCAAATAATCTTAGTTCATTGAATGGATACGCAATTAATATTTATAGAAATGTACATACCCAGTGAAAAACGCAAAAAAGCTCATTGAGAAACACTATCCAGCGTTAACTGGCACAATAACTAACACCACTTTGACGGCGGATATCACCGCAAAAACTCAAAATTAATAGTTATCAGCAAAGCATAGCAATCAATTGTCGAAATTATATAAAAGGAACAGACACTTATCTTGGACGCATTACCAATACTTTTGTTATGATAACAAAATGTTGATTAATTATACCGATATCGGTTTTTTTGTACAATAGGTATCGGAGCGTTGAATCATACCTATTGAGATACCGAACTCAAAAAGTTTTTAGTGGAAGTCAAAATAATTAAACGGGCGGAAATTCAGGTCTTGTGGTTATCTGTTGATAAAACTTCGTAAAATAAAATCAAACATCCAGTCAATTTATTCTTTGGCCGCCTTTTATTGGCTTAATATGTATTTTATTCAATTCAATTGCTTCTGGCAGTTATAATATTTGTGTAACGTTAGACTCGGTGTGATGATAAAACAGGATGAGGATAGTGAAACTTGTTACAGTGTCATTATGTATTTTTAACAACCCAAAAAGAGGTGTTCAGTTTTGATGTTGCCTTGTAATGTTGTAATACTTGTAATGATACAACTGACCAAGAATAACATTGGTTTTCATGAATCCTGCGGATGTTTTTAAAGTATAATGCCAAAGACACCTAAGTTTTCTGCACTGTAGGTCAAACACATACACGAACATGGTTTAGTTGATCCCTTAAATGCTACAATATAAGCCAGGTTAAACGGGATGTACTCGAGTCGGCTAACAATGTGATGCATTACTGTCGGATGCAGCTCTGGCCAACATCAGACCGTCAGCGTCAAGTGTCCAGTTGGCGCCGCCGCCAATCATACAATTACATGCAGAGCATAAACGATTCAATTGCAGAATTCGCCTCTAAAACTGTACTAATAAACGCCCGTGCGTTCTTTTACATGGCCACGTCACTTTATTAAGTGCATCCGTCAAGGTAATTTTGCCAAAGATGTTGTTATGCAAAGTGCGATGCAGAGGATAGGACACTATATAAATTTTTAAATATAGGACTTTTAATTAGTCAGTCAGCATCTAAAACCATCTAAGTTTACTCGCTTCTGTCGGAAACCGCCCTGCGAAGAACAAGCCCGAGGAGACCTACTAATACTACGCATGACAAATTATTTCATATGATGGAAATTATCATCAGTTTTGATAGCTTCTCGTAAATATTTATATTAATGGTCACAAGAGCGACAGATGTCTCTTGAGAATTTAGGAAGGCGCTAGTTGGCAGAAAAACAAACTTATCTCGTCTTTTCACTTGAAATTGCCAAACAAAAACTTGATGATGGGGCAAACATAAAGCGGGGGCTCGTCTATTATCTAACTGTACAACAATTTGAGTGTTATCTGTAATGCGCAAATAGGCACTCAAGATACCTTTTTTGTTTTCCGTTACTAAAATAGGACAGAAGGAAAATTGAGATTATTTTGAATATCGAATCATCCTGTTATCAAGAATTCTCTTTTAACGATATTCTGAGAACATTTGGAATATCTCAAGAGATAAGCTTGCCAAAATTACCCGAGTGGAGGATATGATGGAACGATAAAAGAGCTATCATTAATCTAAAGACGATTTTACAACACCGCTGCATCCCTAAAGACTCGTTTACTCCAAACCAAAATCGTGCGACATCGTTTTACGCTGCAAACTTATCGAACAAAACTGTCGTGATTTATTTGTAAAAGAAAATTGCTGATACTCTGAGGCGCAGTGTCATTTTTACCTTTTGAGTGTTTTACCTTAATCATTATTTTAGAATTTTTACATTTTGAACTCTGCATTAGGAAGTGAGCTGCTGGTGTTTACGTACAAGCTCTCACAACTGAATTTTGCGTTGTACGTCTTGTACACGGTTGGAAACTCTTGAGGTGGTCGTACAAGTAAGATCTAATTTCATGACTATTTTCCAACATCAGATTGCGATAAGAATAACAAACTAGTAAAAGGAATACACGAACGCTGGTTCATCAGTAAGCTGCGAGAACAAGGAGTAGTTGATCAACATGATGAAACAATAGCTGCCATCCGATAAACCCATATTGAGATGCTAATAAGAAAAGGGAAAATAGATACGTTTGTAGCCAGTAAACGTACGGCTGTGAAATTGATTTGTACGCGCTAATGCGGCGACAAAGCGATGCGTTGTGTGTGTCGCGGGCGACGCGTGACAACACGGTTACGCGTACAATATCACATGGCCTCGTGCACCCATCGCCGTCACGATCCTCGCCTGCAAAACACTGTATTGCCTCGCCATGTACACAATGCTTTACCTACCTAGTCTATGCTCTACATTAATGGTTCATAATGTTAAGAACAAAAGTCAGTGGCGATTATGGAGATGTGGCAAGCTTTCAAAAATGAAGGCTCAAAAATATTGCGCGCCAATTGAAAATACAGATCAAGATTTCTCAAACCAGTACTAAAAGGTATCTGCCAGAAAAGCTGAGAAAAGTAAACAAGACATAAAGGCCCTGATCAATACCGTTATGCAATCACAAACTCTCGACACAAGTGTAAAGGGTCTTTCGCAGCCGCAACTCGTAAGTAACAAGAACCAGACATCCTATACTTATAAGCTATAGCTAACCGCAAACATGCTCCGCCGGCGGTTTAGAATAGATAGCACAAAAGGAAACAATGACGGGGTGATCCGCCCTCACCCGGTCCACCCTCACCCACACTTCGCCGATGGTGTTGTCGCCTAAACGTTTTATATCGGCCAAGGACGGCCTGCGACATGCACAGCGGAACTGAGCACTGCAACGCTACCGATTCTACAGCTCCATCAAATATGCGACACTGACGAGAATGAATTAGCTCGCCGAAACTAGGTTGACGGAGCCTAGGCACTCCCACTGTGATTCGCGATAAATGTCTGTGTAACATTTTAAAATAAACCAAATAGAGCCACTAGCGTATTGTACCAAATTTTATGTTTGTTACATAAAAGAATTGTGAAAAATTATATAATAAAAAGATGATTATGATACTTTCAATAATCGAATTTCAAGTAACACATTATTTAATAAATCCTGTGCGATCGCCGGTAAAAACTAGTATGTCATAAAGGACAGTCTATATAGATATTTATCTAACAACTGTTTACATAAGCATTAATTGTGAGTGTTTACTGACTGATATAATCATTCTAAGACTACGTAGTCCATTACGTCAAACAAGAAATGGTAAAAGTTATATTATATGATATGATATCAAAGTACAGTTCGTAAAATAGCGATGAAACCTTGTAATCTCTGACTCTAAGGCGGCAAGCTTTTTAATTAAATTACGTTATAAAGGGGCGCGGTAAACAAGCGAGATTTAGTTCGGAAGGCCAGCGCTACCGACTGAGGCTGCTTGAGTGAAGATAAGGAGCCAGTAGGTGGAGGTAATGTACACACCCGAGATAGGGAATGTTGCACAAGGCAAATATTTGCGCCCCAACCGACGCGGCCCCTCAACGTGCTCACTGACATGTCATTAAAGAAAGAAATGCGGATTTTTTACATACTGACTTCTTTTTACCACCATTACAAGAAAACATTCCTCAGAATGATCTACAGGAAGAACTTCGTCCCCAAAAATAAACTTTTGAAGTAAAACAGACCGCGACCTCGTGTAAGAGCTAAGGCAGAACTGAAATATAGGATGACACATTAACACTATATAACAATGTTCCGCTCGTGCACAATCTCGTAATTACGTACTTCTCCTAAAACTATTAAAATAAAACAATTCCAAGTAAAGCTAGAAAGAGAGCTTTGTAGTAAGTCACGTGCGCGAAGTAAAAAGTTAGTACGTAGCCATCGTGAAAGAATTTCATTTTTCAGATTGGCACTTTTCTTGACTAACATTAGTTTATTAACCTTCTGCTAACACGATTAATTAGCTACCAATGACACGAGATTATCGGTGACAGATGATAACAATAACTGAAAATATTATGGTGTTTACCATTTTCTATTACAAGATTAATTAACAAGAAGGCCGTAATATATCACATTTCTATATCAATGTTAGTATTAATTAGGTAAATAATTACCGAGTAAAAGCGCCGCGACCTTTAGATAAATATGCCTAGTGGAATGTTTCCACTGGGGAAGGAGGAAAAATAACATGAATGTAAGGCAACAAGCGGCTAATCCGTGATGCATTCGTACAAATTGCGCGTCCCAGCTGGGAACAAATTGGATTCCCGGTGACGAGACGCCAGAGCTGCTCTAGTGCAGAGCGAAAGCGGCGGCGCGGCGGCAGCGGACCACCGTCTAGCAAATTGAATACCGTACGACCACAGTTTTTTATTGCCTTTCAGAATTCGTTTGTGGAATGGTGTACAAAAACCTTCATAAAATATCACATTCATCTACTTCGTTAAATACATGCATGCACCTAAAAAAGAGAAAATAAACCCATTAAAAATTTTCAGGTTACCTAAATAAGACACAGTCACGTGTTACGCCAAGTGTTACAAGAAAATCCAAGAAGATTTTGTTTAGCCTGTACAAGAACAGATAAAGATAAAATCTTTTATTTTGTTAATTTTTCATGTTTAGCATCTTTCCATAAAAAAGTCATCATCACGTGTTCCTTTTGCAACTTCCATTGTTTGCAGAGACAAAAGCTAGTAGTTTTCTTCAATTAATATTTACATTTTCATAGCATAATAAGAACTTGTTTATTGTATCATGTATGTTGAAAGAATATTTAATTATTATTATTGAACAAGTTCATGCACTCTGGTGCCTCGCCGGAGCTGCGATCAATGTCCACATCCTGTCATGGTTATGAGTTTGCGCTAACTTTTGTGTATCTAATATAATTAATCATGCTATTTTTTACAAACTCAACTTGCTTTCTTGTATTAGTGTTGTGTTTTTCCTCATTGTGGGTACGTAAAGTCAGACTCGCCTACACAAGACTGTTCCGGAATTTGAATTAAGGAGTGGTTTTACTTTATTCATTAATTTGCATTATTCATGTTGATGGCGACTCCTTGAAACTGTTTCTTGCAAGCGGCGATTGACAATAAAAATATCGGAAATCATCAAGGTCATAGTTCGACAGACAGAAGGGCCATTGAGATTAAATATATTCGTAATCAAATTAGCCTCAAATTATAGCTATGTTACTTATAAAAAATAAACATAATATAGTTTTACAATTCAGAGATGCAAGTCGTAGATGAAGTGAACGCAGTTGCAGCATCATTGGGCACAAAAATTCTAAACGATAGCCAGTCATTCAGTGCCGCATCTTTCATTCAAGAAGTAATTTAATAACAATAATGATATACTTTATGGCTGCGCGATGCCGTATCAGTATTTGTTATTTAAGATCAAAAATTACCCTCAGCGTAAATTACACGGATTCCATTTAAGGACATCATTTATATTTTTTAAACGGTTTTATTTTTTCATCTGATGTGGTCCCCTGGGGTTCCATTCTGATCTTAGCCACTGAACATATTTTTGCCTAGATCTGTATCAGATTTACCGGTAGTTGGTATACGTTGCAAGTACTGGTTGATCAGAATTATTGGACGGAATGACGAAAGTAGTTTACCTATCCTAATAAAAGTATGTACAATAATGACAAATATGCTGACGCTATGCAAGTCGCACGCACGCATGTTATTTCTAGATATAAACAAAAATGGACAACAAATGCCTCCATGTAAATCCATATATTAGAGTTTGGAGATCCTGATCGAGGCATAACGTTAACCTGCGTCCAAGCCAATTGCACAGTAATAAGCGATGCTGTGTTACCCAAAAATAAAAAGGCATGCAATACCTATTTTCGTAATAAGCTAACTATCATTTCCTATTAGCTACAGCCGATCGAAGACGCGTACCACCTGTAAAGTTATTGGGAAAAATTACAAAAAGGAAGCACTCACTGCCAATGGAAGGGTCCGGTAATGCCTTCTCTTAGTCGATCCTTTAAGGAGCGTTGCCGTGAGGGGCCAGGGCCCGGGGGCAGCATGCCCGCGCCGGCCGGCACCGGCACAGGCGGCGGGGGCGCGCGAGCCGGCGACGACATCACTACGTACCGCGGCGCACGCGCACTAACACCGCACCGACAACATCACACCACTCCACTATTAACGCGAGCTGCAACATAGCAAAAACAACCAAAGCCACATAAATAAAGCAAAGCGATATCATAAACGCAAAATATAATTGGCAAAATTAAATATTCACGTAAATAAAAGAGTACATTGCAGAGTTGGAAAAATTCAAATTGACTAGGCATATCAACAAAATATACCATGTTAAATAAAATATACAAGGAAAAGATAAATATAATAATATAAAGATAAAGATAAGTTAAGCTATGTCTCAGTTAAAATTATTCCCAAAAGCCCCAATATCCCAAGTTGATCCTTGAGAACGCGAAAAATTTTGATTTATCTATTTCTCTTTTGGAACTACATATAATTATGACTATCATAAACTATAGGAATAGGATATGATGGGCTTGAAACAAAACTACTAATTACTAGCATACAGAATATAGCAAAGCGTGCGCAGTTTTCTTTGTGCGCCTGCAAGTTTTATAACAGCAAAGGCTTGATGGAAGTTTACCCTAATAATAATGTCAGGCGTCTCTATCAGTCATGGATGTAAAAACTGATCTGCGTAGGTATCATATGACCCTTTTTTGCATGTTTACTACCTTCGAATAATATTCATTGATTTCGGCAGTACGTTTTTATTAGACTTTTTCTATCAAGCAGCGTATCAATTATAATCGTTTCAGAAGTTTGTTTAATCGTAGTAGTTTTTTTGTTAACTCATTGTCAAAACTAAGCCAATCAGAACACACTTTACATATCATATCATTGCTAAAATAATCAAAGTACCTACACATAGCTGTTAGGTACCTTTTATATTCCCCTTCACATCAGGATATTTCTGTACCTAGATAATTTTATAATATATTTATTTTTCACACTCTTAGTGGAAACCTGAGGATCAGCTAAGTATTTTATACTTACTTTTCCAATACAATATGTAGGGTTAACAGGGCCGTTGCAATAACATAATACGCTCAATTTTAGTTTGGTGGCTATAATGGTCAACCTTTTTTTTAATATGTGCTCGAGCTACATGATATGCTGTGCGAAAAACGGTCCTGTGACTTCAATATTTTTTCATGTTGATTTCTAGCGTTTGGAATTACTAGGCAACGATGATAGAATTTAGATTTCCAGCAGTTCAACTACTTTCAACGTCTGCCAGCTCAGCAGACAGCAGTCGCGTCAGTAACCACTAGGCTTAAAGACACGGCTTAAATATTAAATGCATCTAACGGACGCTATTTTAGGCTACTTCATTAATACAAGACATTAGGTACAAACAACTCCTCGTGAGCGTGACGACAATGCAAATAAACTAATACGAACGTCACATCTATCTGGTAATAACATTTGATGACTAACCTTGGAATTCTGTAACTAACAGCTAAGAAATCGTTTTGATTTGATTGTATTACTGATTGCAGCAGTTGAATCAAATACGTTAAGTTTTATTCTTGAGTGAAAATAATGTTCGATGTTTTTCCTCAATTTCGGATGTACGGGAGTAGATCAGTCCAAAAATTTTCCACACAAGATGACTTTAACATCTGAGTTCTTATCCTCGCATGTAGGCAAAAATAGGATTTCATTGGAATTTAGACCTATAAGGTACTAATACTTACTTCGTTATAAATGCATTCCAAAATTACTTCAATTTTGGTGTGCGAAAGCCCAAAAATCATATGTGGGTCCTTCATCAAGATTATTTAGCAAAACCCCCTAATTATAACTAAGCATTCTAAAGGTTTATTTATTGGTTAGCGGCATAGCTGGTTTAGAAAAAAAATAGCGAAGTAATGTTACGGGATACCATGACCTTGGTCTAATTTATCCGAATTCCTATGATTCGCGTAGCAAAGGGTTGCAATCCAAAATGAATAGAAAATGCTTATTTGTTGAGTTGAAAAAGTTTTGGGTAACTAGTTAAGATCCTTCTGAACAGTAAAAGTTTTGTTGAGAATACACTGAAACGGACAGGGCGATAGCAAGGGGCGAAAGCGGGTATCGATCGGCCCTACCCTCTCCCCGCGCGTACTCCGCGCCACCCCGTCGTCCCAGCTCACCTTACGTAAGTCCAGCTGATCGCACCCACCCTGTAACCTTGGCAACGAGCCTTATGCACGCATTTCTTCCCCACCACTTACTGTTTGTTACCCATTTTCAATGCATAATTTGATTACCTACTCAGGTGGCTTATTGAAATGCTATTTATTACAATTTCGACATTCTGAAATCTGTGCAATGATAAAATTCCTGCTGAGCACCATCTTAAAGCTTAACATCATCTATGTTAAGGAAGTGAGGCACTTCTATCCATTTGTCTGTCAATTTTATAAGCACTAAGCGCCCCCAGCAACAGTGACAACAGTGTCCCAGATACCTGGCCGACACAGAGACATGTTAATTTCCTGATACGTACCGGCCTTTTATCCAATTTCAATACCTCACGCTGCATGTGTATTCTACCTATCTATGAAATACGAACTACCAACATCTCATTCGGTTTTACCTAAGCTTATAATCTATTAAATAAACAAAATAGAGTATCTCTAAAGTGTATGTATATCTATTCTAATGTATATTATATATTTATATTATATATTTTTATATAATGTATATTATTATATATTTTAACTAAAACTTTATTTCATAAACACACCCGAGTTACGATATTTTTATACAACTGATGAAACCACATACAATATATCTAAGACCTAAAAATGGATACAGGCACGTAGTATTTCTATTCTGTTGAAGTACAATCGTTTACTTGGGTTTGTTTTCTTAGTACGGTTAGAAATTAAATTAAAAGATTTAGATTTTGGATAACCGCCTAATATTGTTTATGCTTAGTGGTAAGGAGATAATAAAAACACTATATGTATATATAATAAGACTGATACAAGTCGAACGAGGATAGAGAAGCCTATACAAACAAGGACATTTCTAAGGGTTCCCTTAATTTGGCTTAAAGGAAGTGATGGGTGGAATGCGTACGGTTCGTTAAATATTTGACCGATGCCGCTCAATACGTACGACCTTGTGACCGGAAATCGTCGCGCTTGCTCGCTACCAAATAGCAACCGAAGTGTTTCCAGCGATCAGCTGTTTTGCATTATAGACAACAATTGTTAACCCATGTCATAAATCTTCATTTATAACAGTAATATTGAAGCTAGGAAGTAACTTCGCTGTTCTACAATCCCCAATCAGAATACTTCCTAATAAACATCACCGAATAAAACGTAAACACTTACAATACCTATCACATTTTAAAGTAGCAGTTTACACTCACAATTTTATAAAGATATCTAATTAATAAATAATCTAGTTTTTATACGAGATACTAATTACACCTACACGGCAATAGCATAACAGTGATCCAATTAATTTCTCGCAACAAATGATACGAACGACATATAATAAACAATCCTATCACTGATGTGATAGCAAATTAAGGATCTAGAAACCTCAATTAAAAATAATGACGAAACAATGATAAAATAGTGAAGTTTGATGATTATTAATTTCGGCTAATGAATGAATAGTGCACGTAAGCATCTAAGTGTGGTCCATGCATATATGCAACGAACCGAGGAAGAAGAACGAAATTCATGTGACGAAGCGCTGACGGGAGGTTGGATGACATAACGCGCACGCGGTTTACTCCGAAGGCTGAAAGCGTGCAACTGAAACAGCGGCGGGCGGCGGGAAGCGGGGTCGAGAGTGGGGCGTACCGAGCTGGCGCCCAACGCGGGCCCGACATACCCCTACGACACAACACCTCCTTCATATAATCACAGGACAATTCCGTACACCTCGGTAACGATTATATCGAAAAGTTCGTGTATTGTACATTCGTGCACTATGACAAATTACTACAGTGAATTGATAACCATTTTCCTTTATCGTAGAAGCCGTAAATCGTTTTAACCACAATCCAAACATGACATGCCTATTTGATTAAATCATTATTTTAGAAGCACTTGTGCAAAACCTCATTTATACGTATCATATATCTATGTTCGACATTTACAACCAAGCTTTACAAAATCAGTGCATGTGATCAATAAATCGCGAATATAGTACAGAACATCGAAAATCCGGCATTAAATGGGTTCTAGGAATTGCGTGATTAGCGGGAACTGGGAAATTTAAACTTGGCGTGTCGACGAAGTGAGCTTGCCTGGGAATCAGAACTAAAAAAAATGGTCGTATTATTTGCGGTCAAAGTTTTGCTTATAATATGATTTATTTTTTATGTTTTAGTGGTTTTAGCGTTAATAAAATCAAAGTTTATTGCCATTTTCTTTTTGATAACAACATTGCTTTTGTTTTTTTTATTCTTTTACAAAACGATAGCTCGACTCAAAAATGAGTAATTACATGTAACCTAAACTAAACGGAGAAACTACGACAAAGGAAAAAATCTTACCTACGTTACGTGAACCAACATCGGTTATGCGCAAGTTATTGTATGAAAATATAATCGTTTCATACGAGAAACAATTCCTCAAATCGTTATCGATTAGCAAATGGCAGTAAATTGCGCCGACTGATTCACCACGGTTGTCCAACTAACTTCAATATAATTTTTATTCTTTCGTGGTGCATTCAATTCAATATAGGTCAGCATAGTAAGAAAACCAATTGAAACGTATGCATTTGAGGACACATTAATATAAATAATAACCATTTTGTACATTTTATATTTAGAATCATATCAAACTGATTGTAACATACTCCGCTGCGAAAATGCATCTTTTGTGCCAGTAATAACATTTTAATTGACCTTTTTTTATAAAATAAAAGGTGTTTAACATCGTTAGTCATCTCATTCATATTGTGTAATTTCACAGTGTTTGGAAAAGTTAGTAGTTTAGCTAGTTTTCTTTGAATATCCACTCAATACGTAACCAACGAGTGATATTGCTACGAGTTTTGCATGAAATTAATTATACGACTGTATTAAAATGCAGTGCAAGTAAATTATATTTTATACTACAGAAGGTTTACATTAACAAAACTGGTTTTGAAAGTGGAACATCGTATTCCGTCGGTTGTCCTTGACCCGGGTTCTCTTCGTTCGGTCCTCCAAATACATACTTGCAAGTAGCACAATATCCCCGGGGAACTGAGAATTACACTCATGAAGTTCCCATAGAGTACATCTTTTTAAAACGAACAAGAGCCTGAATTGTGGTTCAGTAAACATCACTCAAGATCATCACTGGCCGCAATAAATTACCTATTTCTCTGCTCTTCTCTACCTCTCTGCTCTCGTTACGTCGCTTATTGGAAAAAGTCAGAAATGCTTAAATATTCAACAGTTATTGAAGTAAAATAAATAAATGCACGCTATTCCGAAAATGGGCCGAACATGAAGCCATTTTCCTGAACATTTGTAATAAAAAGTACATGAAGTACTTTTACACAAGAATTGAGTCAAACAGCAGTGTTTGTCAGGGTTCAATGGCCAGCGAAGGTTGGTTTTATTTTCAAAACAGGATTTTGAACTGAGCGTGAGTCAACGTCCAGGCGATGGTGCACGCTACTCACCAACAGCCCCTTATTTCATTTCTATATATTGCTTTAAGAATTCTATATATTATTTTATTTACTCTGCAATCTTTACCTAGCAATATTTATATAGAAAGATTACCTATTTATGACTAATAATGAATCATCCTAAGGCTTTCTTATTGTGCGTATCGTTAAATCGGAAAATGAACAGTTTAAATAAGAGGTATCTTAATAAATTCATTTTTTAGGGACCACTGAGGGGCCCTGTAGTTTTGCTGTCCAGCAAGAACGTTAAGGCCTTGAACAATATAAAACAAAGGCACTAACTAAAATAAAAACGATACAACATAACGTGTGAGTATCTGCTGCGCTATCACGCCATACTCTTTCAATATGATTTATCCAAATATGACACAATCAATAACATGTTTATCAACGCATATGTTGGCTCGGACCGGGTCTGCAGTTTGGCGCTCGCTTATACCCAGTATAATATTATGTTTATCTATGTGCAACGTCTGGCAACAGTCTGTCTAGGTTTCCGGTCATTTTCAGAGTCAATACATTTCAAATCCTACTAAACGTTGTACCTCTAAGTTGTATGAAGACACCCGACACGTATCTTCATTATAGTTTGCCGTTTGATAGTCTGCATCTAAGACATTGTAGGTACGCGAATTATCAAAAGATGACTTACACGATATATGCACCAGAGCTCCTATCCCAACTGGTTCAGCAAATAATAGACGATAACTGGATACACTTGAATAACTTTCCTTATATGCTTTGAAAACTTGATCACTTGCAGCCTAAACCACACAGGTGTATTTTTGAAATAACACTACATTCATTTCTATGTTCTGTCAGTCTGTCAGTAGCGAAGTGAAAACAAGCACTGATAAGTTGTGTTAGTAGATAACCCTTTATTTATGCCGAGATAAGACGAAAATCTGTCCTCGATGTCAATAAGTTTGTTTTGAATAAGATCAACTGTCATAAAAGAATGAATGTTGAATTTAAAAATAACTACACAGTGTACACTGTAATCTTTACACTGACCTTTACAATACTTGACAAAGACCACTTTATTTACGAAAATTGTTATTTCTTGCACTTCTCTCTGGTAGCCACAAACAAAGAAAACTTAGTTTTTATAAGAAAGACAGTTTGTGTTTACGAAGATTCAAAAGGAACTCAATTCAACTTTTGAATGAGGACTTGAATTAAGATTTTAGACAACAGCAGTCCATGTATTTTCTTTACAATGCAGTGTAGTTGTTTTATTCTTTTTTTCATACACCACACAAGTTCTTATTGGATGTAATTTTTTATCGTAACTTCTAACTAAAACCAGGATAATTGCTGATTTCAAACAGAAATCTTTTTATTGTTTTTTTCCGCAAGGAAGCTTGCCCTAACCAGATGGAGAAGTATCTAAAGCATTATATTAAATACAGATTATCGTATCTTACCTACATCTAAAACTTGTCTAAATGTCTTTATACCTATCCTGAAGTTGTAGACTACCCTTTAAAGAGACATTTTAAAGACCACCATATTTTTCATATTTGTAAATTTTATGCTGCTAATAGGCACATGTAAAGAACATGATACTATGTTTACAACAGAAAGGATAATGCTTTATTTAAATGTCATGTTTAAAATTCTTAGCACACAGCCCGTTGACGATGATGGTTTGAATAAAATGTTCAGCTATGATGCAAACATGCCACACCCATACGTCATTTTTAGCAAATACATAGTAGGAAACTATTCAGTTTCTTTCCCACTGTACCTAACAAAGGCTAAGTGCAGTCACCCCAAACAGTAAACATGATGAGGTAGGTAAATAGGATACTGATCAACATGCTGATGAATGTTTGATGATTTCCAATATTGAAAATGTCTAAAGTAGCCTGTGTATGTGCTTGAATGCTTATGCATGTAAACAAATGTGGCATTGCATTGCATGACAGCTCTATAATAAATAAAGAATATGTAAATCGCTAAAGTATGGTCTCATCGTTTGATTTATACAATAGTACTTGAAGGCAATAAACCACCTAACTATAAGATTTTAGAGTTAGAACACTTTAATGGCCTGTTTATGGCATGTTGACAATATGAACCTGAATAATTTCCAATAAACACTCATAGACAAAGGTTAAAGGTCTCTTAAAACAACCATTGTTAATCTTCAAAGGAAACTCATAAATGAGCCAGACAATATCTAATAACATTAGAAATGGCATCACCTGCACATATAACAATATCTATTATTGTATGGTCAGGCATGCAAGTCTATAAGAACTCTTCAAATATTAAATTAAAAATTCAGTGCAGTCCTAATTTTTAATTTATTTCTTAAATGTAATTCAGTAGTTCAATGTAGTTGAGATCTTTCAATTATTTCATAATTTCCTTATTTAAACCTGTCTCTTATTTTTATTTTACCCGTATACATATTATGATGAGGCAATTGATATTAATAGGAGAAACCTCTAGATTAAATGCACCAATTATAAGAAAACAGTGTTAACACCATTACCATTTTATTTTACTGTCATATGAGAAGTGCTTTCCCCAGGATAGGTACTAATACCACCTTACCTTGTGAAACCACACTGAACAGTTGATACCAGATAGTAATAAAGTATTTCATTAGAATAATTTAATTGGCAAAGAACAAAAGTATTCAGATGAGATTTTTGTTTTGTAAAACATGACATCATAATACCTCAGTAAACCTAGTGTTTACAAATTAGGCTAATATGCAATCAACATAATATTTGGAATCTGAATCATGATGTAGTTCTGATGATCAAAGCATACCCATTGACCATCATTTGAATCCAAGTAAAAAGAAAGAAAAGAAAACGAAAAATTGGTACCTACTCCTAAAGTATGAGTTAAACATTATCATTGTAATTATTTTAACAAATTTAAACATGGGTAGACATACCATTGTTCATTTTGAAACTCAGCTGTTCAGGAGGGACACCTCTCACAGGAATACTTACTGTGCCAGTTATTGCTTACTTTAAGGATATAAATAAAAAATATATATACTCACATGATGATGGATCTTCGTCTTTTTCAAGGCGCAGAAAGCCGGACACTTGTAATACAGTTAATTCATTTATTTATTTATTATGACGCCGCAGGCCGCAAATCACAATAACAATTCAAGTCTTGTACAGTGCAATATCATGTGATAGTGCATCAAATCCTTTAAAAGTTTTTAAGTAAACCAGAACAATAAATCTAAGCAGAATTTTCAATCAATAATAATGTTAACTTAAAAAAACTAAACCGATACAATCGAGCCAAGTCAGTTCTAGGTGCAGCGTTTTTTATACCAACAAAATATCCGCACTTTAATTCTCACGATAGCAGTAGGACACAAAGTTTTAAAACAACAATAAACATTGTTATTTATTAGTATTTTTTTAGAAAAAAATAATAAAATCTAAAGAACTGAGGCGTTTCACTGGTGCGCGCATCTGTCAACTTTTTTCTGCGCTTCAAATCAAACTCGACTCTCGGTCTGAATCAGTCTGAATCAAAACAATGCCTTGAGAGCCATCTAGTGAATAATGTTCGGAAATGAAACCCATTTAGTTCCGCTTCCACTCCTTTTTACTTGAATTATGGAGTGTAGAACTTAGAGGAAAAATATAGGATTGGATCCTAGCCTAGAAAAACTTAACAGGATAAAAACTTTACAAGTAGTACTAGTAAACAACTTTACACACCCAGATAAATAGTACCAAGAAATATTTTTTCAAAATAAACCTGAGTTTGGCACGTTTTGTCAAAGTAGCTAATAACATAAATGGGAGTACTTTGCTATTAATGATATCATGACAATGCCAATTTAAAAATATCAATATGAACTGTGGTGTCTAATAGCACATTAGATAGATCCTGCACTCGTTCTATCACAATTATCACTCACTAATGTTATAAAGGCAAAAGTGAGTTCATCTGTCTCTTTAAACTTAACGCGCAAATGGCTGAATAGATTGTGATGGAACTTGGCAATAATTAGGTTACATATCAGATAAAATATTATGGGCTGTTTATCCGGATGGAGGAAATATTCAGTTTCCTTAGGAAGAGAGTGCGACCCCGCAGATGTTAGCGTTTAAGCGTGTCTGAGTGTCATACCTACAATTTAAAATTTCGCAATGTTGTTACAATTACACGTGTTGCTCTTAGTACATACATAGTTGTATTGGTTTCAAACGTGCTCCTAACATAGTTAATGTGACTGATAAGACTTTTGAAATAACTAGGTACAACTGTTTAGGAAACTTAAAAGCTTTTGCGTAACGACACTACAAGTACAATATAAAATAGCTGCGTATTCAAATGAAGGACTGTAGTAATTTATTAGTTGTGGCTAAAAAGTTTAGTTACCACGATGGCGGCAAAATTATTAGTTCTGCTATCCATTATATTGGCTCTTTATGTAAGTACATTTATTTGTAATTTAGTATGTTTTTTTAGTATTTAATTTGTATACTTATGAAAACCGCATGAAAATCTGGGGCCCGATTCTCCTAATTTTACTTAAGCAACATACGATTCACGTTCGACTGTGATCCAATCCCGACTCGATTACGATTGAAACGTATGTGGCATTCCGCTATTTTTTCTTTGAAATAAACGTTTTTATCCTTTTCTGTCATTCAATTATGAATCATTTTGTCTGCAAATGATTTACGATTGCAAAATGATTGTACATCAAACTACCGTATAGACCAAAATCACCGAAATAGCAGACCAATCGCACACCAATCAAATCTCAAACGAATACGATTGGCCTTTTATTAGTAGCAGAATGCCCGATATGGTTAAAACTGCTATTGCGATCATATTGCGATTCGATTTCTATTCGATTTTTACATTATTAACTTAGGAGAATCGGGCCCCAGTGCTGTAGTTTTTGAGCTAAGACAGAACACCTGTGTCAGAACTTTTTTGTGATGATGCAAGTTGCAATATCATCAATCCTTACACATTCCTCTGTTAGGATAATTAATTATTAGGAATATTATAAAAAATAATATTAAATGTTTCATATTTTTTTCAGGTCACTTCGATCACATGCTATCCGACCTGTGATAATGGTATGGCATCCCCGTTTTATCCCGGGCCTCCTATAATAGTAAAAGATCGCGACAATGACCGAAACAGAGATTTTTTATACCCACTAGTTCTCTTATTGCTGTTAGGAGACGGCTTTTATTAAAATAGTATTCATATTTTTGGATCTCGTTGAAACCTATTTCCATTTTTAAACATTTCTGTGTATTGTTTCATGGAACCATAAAGAAATACCGTTACTGTTACAACTCTTGTGTTTTGGCTTAGTTGTTACATTGCATAATATATTGCATTAAATAAAAGTAGCGGCAGAGAAACACGTAATTAAAAACATTAATTTCCATTCGATTATCTAAGAATCGACTACTTCACTCGTATACTCATACTAATAATCGCTACTACGAAATTAAAAATAATAAATCTGAATATTCCATCCCTTGAATTTTATAGAATGTATAGCATAATTGTTTCTGACAGCAGAATGGCAAGAATTAAAATTTGCTAAGAGTAAAAGTGATAGAAATAATTGGATGTCATAGAAGAGAAATAATATTTTGTCCTGAATAATGGAACAGAACCACCAAAACCGATGATGGACACATTACTTTTCGTAAAAGAAAGAAAATAATCATTTTGTTTAGTGTACAAATGAGTAAATATTATGTTTTCAAAAATAAGTTTGTTAATACAGAACTAAATAGAGAATTAATATATAAATTAGAGAATAGTCCAAATATGAAGCCGTTTTCTTATCTCCTTGATTAGATTTTAATCAAAATTACTTGAAGTTCCTGTTTAGTTATCAATGAAAGTAATGATTTAGAAACAACCGTGTGTGCGAAATGTCTATTTCTACCTGTAGTGAAGAAGACGATGTGTATCCACTCCACGAGAGTATATTTATTGGTGATGTTCGAAAGCTCTCGTCGTTACTAAGAAACCATGATGTGGCTCGTAAGGACAAACATGGCAATACGGCTCTGCACCTGGCCGTCATGCTGGGCCGCAAGGAGTGCGTACAGCTCCTGCTCGCACACAGCGCGCCGGTCAAGGTTAAGAACCTCGCAGGCTGGTCTCCCCTGGCAGAGGCGATCAGTTACGGTGACCGTCAAACCATATCATCTCTGGTGCGCAAATTGAAGCAGCAAGCGCGAGAACAGATGGAACGCCGACGACCTGATCTTATTAGAGCTCTAGCTCAAATACAAGATTTCTATATGGAACTCAAATGGGATTTCCACTCATGGGTACCTCTAGTCTCCAGAATATTACCCTCAGACGTTTGCAAAATTTACAAATCAGGTTCTGGAATCAGATTGGATACAACTTTAGTAGATTTTACTGACATGAAATGGGAAAGGGGAGACATATCTTTTATTTTTCAAGGAGAGAAGCCACCTAGTGAGTCACTCACAGTTTTAGATAACAAAGCTAAAGTGTACCAACGAGTACGTTACGAAGAAACAGAAACTGAAATAGAAGATGAAGTAGACATACTTATGTCTAGTGATATACTAGCCGCACAGATGTCCACCAAAGGAATTTCTTTTACAAGGGCTCAATCTGGCTGGATATTCAGAGAAGATCGCAAAGAAACTGTTGCAGGATTGTACAGAAGTGATATTTACACCATCACGGGTCTTGTATTAGAGTCACGTAAAAGAAGAGAACATTTATCAACAGATGATTTACAAAAAAATAAGGCAATAATTGAAAGCTTAACTAAAGGAAATACACAGAATTTGGATACAAACGGGGAACCTACTAGGCGTGCTTCATTAAATCCTCCTCCTGAAAGTAATATTGATTGGAGTACATACATATCATCACCTCCAGGGCTTTACCCCAGTCTAGGAAGGGAGCTTGTATACAAGGAGTCATCACGAAACTTCCGAGCCACTATAGCCATGAGTGATGACTTTCCTCTTAGTGTGGACATGTTACTGAATGTGCTTGAAGTGATAGCACCATTTAAACATTTTGCTAAGCTACGACAATTTGTAGCCATGAAATTGCCTAGAGGTTTCCCAGTTAAAATTGATATTCCAATATTGCCAACAGTGACAGCTAAAATAACATTTCAAAAGTTTGATTTCCGAGAGGATATAGCTCCTGATCTATTTATCATACCTGATGACTTCATAGAAGACCCGTTGCGATTCCCTGACTTATGACGCTTTGAAATTCTAACACTGTTTGCAGTTGATGAAAGGCCTAATTGGCGGCGTGAGGTTAGGCGGCGCCGAGTCAAGCGGAAGGCACGACACAGGCCTATAAGGAATAGCCTACTCTCAATTGAATTTCCAATACCAATTGGTCTGGGCAGCTACTATTCCAGCCATTGTGTCCTTTTTGTTGAATAGCTAAATTTCTATGTAGGAATGTTAAATTTGTGGTGAATTGTCCTGTGTATGTAATATTTTTGGTCAACAGTGTTAGAATGAGAATGTATTCTACCTTTGTTGTCTAGTTACTGAAAGATATGGCTCATGTTTTGCTTATAAATTTTAAATTGTTTTTAATTTATTTTTTACTTTTGTATATTTTTAAACAACTTATTTCATTTCAGACAGGAAATATGGTATCTAATGTAACCTTTATGTATTTTTTTAACTTTTTTAAATATGTTGAGGTTTTAGTAATTGCAAACTTGAAATGTTATTTATTCTCACAATAAATTATTTATTTAAATAATGTTAAAGCACTCAGAAACTGGCCTTTAGAAAAACCTTTATTATTAGCACCTATTAACTATGTAGTTCGAGGCCTACAGCCAATGTGAGGCCTTGAGTAGATGTCATGAGTGCACAGATCATTCAGGTACTAATTTAGATGTATTACATTTTTCGGACTGGAGCTTTTAAACTAAGTCCCATATGTTTTCAAAACAAGACAATGCTCATTAATTTGTAGATTGGAGCTTGTGTGGTGATTTAGTAAATAAGTAATTACATAAGGTCCATCCAGCCACTTTCCATGTAGAATACCATACCTATTTGTATACACATTAGTTATTGAGGATTTAAGGCTAGGAACTGCCACTTCATTTTGTCCTTGTGCCTTCAGCATGCTGTAACTTGAAAACTTAAATATGCTTGACCTTTATTTTTTGTTTCGTTGTTTCTTTGTATTCAATTTAGTTTCATAAATCACGTTAATTAAAATAACTTAGTCAATTGCCACATAAATAACAAATTATTTATGTGTAATTATTACCACAGGTGTTCCTTTGTAAATATCAAAATTCATGTATCTGAATTTGAACTTTAGACCAACTAAAGTTTGGAAGCACAGAATGTACTTATTTTTACTGAATTAAGCACATAGTATAAAGTAGGAGCCAGATGCTTTTGTAGTGAATTGCGCAATAGTTTCCTAATCGTATTTAGTATTTTGACAATAACTCTGAAATGACAATCCCACCAAAAATTAATTTTGATTTACTTAAGAGATATAATTATTTCTTGCCAATAGTTAAGCCAATATATAAAGACAAGAATATGTGACGATAAACCTGTAAAACTGAAATAGTGAAAAAAGAAATGTTGTAATAAAATTTAAAGTAATACTTATGTTTCTTAACTTAGGTACCTAAATCATCCGCCCCGTAATTCCTTGTACCCGGCAAAACACTGAAAGTTAGCATATTCTCCACGACTTTCGGGTTTTTTACTTCAATTTATAGTAGGTAGGTACTCCTCTGGTGCGCAAAATGATGCTAACCTTAGCATTGCGATAGAAATACCAGCTGACATCCGACATGCTTGGTGGACCGTTAAGCCCGTTGAACACGACTAGCTACGTCTACCTTACATAGAACAGGGAACTCCACGATTCTAATGTACACTACTCTTATATGTATGATTTCTGGAGTTATTAATAAACTTCTATTCGGGAACAAAAAACTACAAGGACAGAGTCTCCAGGGTACTATCTATCTCCATTCTACATCTCATCTCTGACGGAAGCTATCGCATTTGTTGAGAAGTATTTAGTAATTAATATAACATCACGTTCTAATAAATATAATATTCTTCAAGCTTCAATCAAATCTTAATCTCTTTATTTTGGTGGGTATCTACTGATATACAACAATAAATTAGGGGCATTGTACTGAAAACTGGTTATATCAGTAAATGAAACGAGGTGATTGCTTTCTAGATAATACGTTTATTTTCTGACTATTGTTTTTAAATATTATTGTGTACTAATGCGCAAAATTGCTCACTAGATACCTAAAACTCACGTAGCGATAACCACTTTTTGTCAGAACGCGCTTGCGTTTGAATCTTAATAATTATCGTTTCTGAAAATTAGGTTTAAACTTTCACGTGTTATTTATTGTGTAGGGATATATAAAATAATAAAGTACAATGTTGAAAACAAATGAAGATCCCATGAACGCATGACTCAGAAGAATAAAAGATCTGCGTAAAAATCAAGTTAGTTGTTTAAGCAACGTTAATTCAATGAGAAGCCAGCTATAGTTTTCAAGCAAGAAAACAATATAATTAATTATAAAGCACCATTGGATCGACCCGCGCACGTGGAAACCTCGTTAGGTATTACCACAAATAGGCAGCAATCAGTCTAGGTTCGAGTTCAGCATTCGTCTATTGGTTTTAATTCATCATGCGGCGGGTAAAAAAACAATTGTCACCAAAGTAAAAGGAAATAATGAAAAAATAATAGCAATTAGTAAGATTTTATTAAACGCACCTAAATTCATTCCAGAACAAGTTTAACCCAAGTTGTTTATAAAGCGTAAGCGTTAATGCTTGTGTTTTACCGAATTACTTCAAGAGTGACTTTCGGAGCGGACCCGGGCATGTCGGGTCCAACACCATGGAAGTCGACTCCAGCGCCAACGTGATCACCCGCAGCGACACAGTAGAACGACGAGCTGGAGCAAAACATTCAGTAAAGAAACGCTCCCCAAAATGTCGAACACTCACGGGTTCAGTAACTTATCTTGGTACCCTAGCTAGAGGATGCAAAGATATAGAGATAGAACGATAAGGTGAGATAACACCTAAGAAATCCAAGATTTAGTTGTAAAGTTATTAAACCATAGATATGTAAATAAATACCTTCATCAGGAATGTCGTTGATCAACTGGAACAATGAAATATATTGTTATTATTTTCACGTCATGTATGTTTAAATAATAACATCTTTAGTTAAGACTCATTTTCCGATGTTCGCTAGGTCTCGCTAAAGAAGCTAGTCTTTAATACATGTTCCAATAATTTATGATAGAAACACGAGTTCTATTTAGCCAGTAGTCGAGTAGTAATATAGGCTCTCCAATTTTTTTGGCTTCTTTTCGTCTGGCTTAACAATTAATTAACTTAAATACCGTTGACGGCCATCTGTTTGACATATTTTTACCAGAGTAGAAAGCCTCGTTACCTGTTCGCAGGGGATGATTATAAACACTATGGTCAAACGTGAGGTTAGCATAATACACAGCGATTCTTCATAGGGTTATAAATAGACAAGGCAGTGTGGCATTGACAATAAGTAGCAGGTATAATAAGTGATTTCTGCAGGCCCCGTAATAAACCGACCTTACCTAAACCCAAGTTACCCTCTAGAGTAGACTGAGCGAGAATTTTATCAATTACCACCACGATAACATTTGCTACATAAAGAAGATTTCGTCCCTGAAATATAGTAACCTTTTCTCAACTAAAATGAAATCAAGATAGTTAGAAGTGAGTTGTCATGTTATGCTCACCGCTTCCTCCTGTACTTTGGGCGCGAGTTGCCTGCGGAAGCCGGCGAGCCGCTTGGTGTAGCCGCTGGCCAGGCTCACGCCGCTCTTCGTGCTCGATGACGACGATGAGAATAGTGACTCTGTACACAGAGATACAAACACTCGATGACTGTATTATTATGTAGCGGAATGAAAAACGCTAAATGGTGTAAATAAAATAATCATCGAAATACTACTTAGGCAGCATGAGTAGGTATTTTGTTACGTAGGTATACCTCGTAATGGGGGTCCCCCCACAGCGTTGACTTCCACGTAGTGACCCCTGGGCAACGCCGCGCCTGACCACCGTAACGGAGTGGCAGGCCGGCGGCTAACGAACGCTGTGCGTCGAAACGGTAAAGTCCTGTCCTGTGTTTCGATATTGTCGGTGGCAATGCCACGCCATTCGAGGGCCGCCTCCGGGCGCTGTCTCCCCAAAGGCCCTTCTCAGGGCCAACCCAAAGGCCCTTTTCAGGGCCAAACCATGGCTCGAGATGTTTCGGCATCAGAGACCAGCCGCGCAACATCCGCGGCCAGTCTCTTGAGGGATAGTGACATCGTGTCGACCGATTTGTCCGACACGGAGTCACATATAAGTGAAACGAGCGGCGTTGTCCAGTCGAGACTCATTGTCCAGTCGAGTGAACGCCGCTGCCATCCGCAGGCCACAAAGGGCCATTGCACAGCGGGTGGCGAGAGCGTATCGCACGGTGAGCTTCGCGGCGGCGTGGCGGGAACCCTCCCTGGGAGCTCGAGGCATGGGTGCTCGCCAGAGTGTACGACTGGACGGTGGCGCAGAAGGCGCTAAACCGGCGCCCAGACCCGATAGAAAAGGAAGAGGTGCGTGAGGAGGCAAGGGAGGCAATAACTCTGCACTGGGCCGAAGACCTTGCCTCGGCAACGTACGGGCGCTGGACGCTGGATGCCGTTGGGCCTGTCCTGAACGGATGGCTCGATCGGCGGCATGGGTGCCTTTCGATGCGTCTGGTGCAGGTACTGTCCGGGCATGGCTGCTTCGGATCGTACCTGCACCGGATTGGGACGGAGGAGACTCCACAGTGTCACCACTGCGAAGCCACGGTGGATACAGCAGAGCACACACTTCAGGTGTGCTCATCGTGGGCTGAACCCCGCCGCGCCATGATGACAGTGGTCGGGAACGACCTCTCGCTTCCCAGCGTGATTGCCGCCATGCTGGGAAGTGAGGAGGCATGGGAAGCGGTAGCCTCCTTCTGTGAGGACATTATGTCACAGAAGGAAGCGGCGGAGCGCATGCGGGAGAACGACCCTCTCGCGGTGCCGCTTCGCAGACGAAGAAGGGGCAGAAGACGACAAACACGATGTCCGTCCCCATCCGCCCCGGGGGGTGATCAGCGGGCGACAGGCACGGGGGCGCCACCGCCTGCATCACAAGGATCAACCCCTGCGCTCCGGCCATTATAAGGACCCTTCCCTACTAGAGGGAGGTATGAGGGGCCTGCCGTAAGGCGGGCAATCGCCGGTGGGGGACTGGACGCCATAGATTCCCAGACCCCCTCCACTCAGGCGAGGTCGGAGTGCCGCTGGGCCTTTTTAGTGGGTATACCGGAAACGATTTAACCGGGGAGTCCCACATACCCCTCTCCCGTCCCCCGACGGGAAGGGGATGCGTAATAGCATTTTTAGCCCAGCGACAACAAAAAAAAAAAGGTATACCTCGTAATGCTTATTAGATACAAATAGTTTCCACGATAAAGCTATTGAAAAAAGAGCTGATATTTGGTAGACAATACACAATATTTGGTTAGACCTTGTGTGACCAGCATCCCCTTTCAGGAGAAGGTTACGATCTTATTTGGCTTCATGTGGTCATTACTCTAGGTCACGGGTAAAACTGTATTATAAGTATGTATACGTAGATGCATGTCATAAAAACGTTACCTTCAATATCGATGCAGGGCTCCTTCTTGTCTTTTTCTGCTTTCTCAGCCACAAGCCTGCACAGAGTTAGCTGACTGCATCAAATTGTTGCATCATATTGTATCAAATGCGTTTTATAATTAACCAACAAAAATAAAATCGTTAATTAGACGAGATGTTGTGCAATTATAGTGATACTAGCTGGTGCCCGCGACTTCGTCTGCGCAGGTTTAGTATTTCGAACAATATGTTTACAAATTGTAGCCTATGTGTTATTCTGATGTATAAGCTATATTATTGTAAAGTTTCATTAAAATCCATTCAGTAGTTTTTGCGTGAAAGAGTAACAAACATCCATACATACAAACTTTCGCGTTTATAATATTAGTAGGATAACTGATTTAGTGGGAAAAATCGAGTAGGTAAACTAGAATGGCAAAAATGACGTCAATGGCTGAGAATTGCCTGAATGAATATAAGTATGTAATGGCAACTGAATAAACACAATATCTTTTCATGCACAGAAAGAAATATTTGCGTACATTGAAAAAAAAGGAAACATTTAAATCTTTCGATAAGTTCATTAATTGTTTCAGGCCAAAATGTAGTATTTTTAGCCATAAAAGAATGTTCAATAAACCGATGCACTTCGTACTACAGTTGCAAGCAAGCAAGACTATGAAGAAATCAATGTTTCGTGGCGGCAGCCACTTGCGCTGTTCACATTCCTTCACATAAATGTTGTAATCATTGGTACACAATGTAATATTGAAGTATTATTATCAGCTAAACAATTGAACAACGGCCGGGTTCCGCCCCCCTGCTCATAACCCCAAGATAACGCGATTTGAGTTGGCCTTCAGGCTTCGATTTACTTAGATTAGTCATCGAACGAAACATGCCTGATAAACGTATTTTCGTGTTACTGTAGTGGCCCACTCGACACACTTAGCATATATTAATGTCATGCATCATCAGTCACTCAAGATCATAGTAGGGAGTACAAAAGGCTTCTGCGAGCTCAGAAAATCGTTCAGCTCAGTTATTTATGCTAACATGAAATATAATTTCAAATTAAAAGTGTGTCTACATGCGTCGATATATTGTTGTGTAATTTTCACATCTAACGTCACGGCATCGACTCAGCACTTTTTAGGGTTCCGTAGCCAAAATGGCAAAAACGGAACCCTTATAGTTTCGTCATGTCCGTCTGTCCGTCTGTCCGTCTGTCACAGCCGATTTACTCGGAAACTATAAGTACTACAGTGATGAAATTTGATGGGAATATGTGTTGTATGAACCGCTACAAAAATATGACACTAAATAGTAAAAAAAAGAATTGGGGGTGGGGCCCCCCATACATGTAACTGAGGGATGAAATTTTTTTTTTCGATGTACATACCCGTGTGGGGTATCAATGGAAAGGTCTTTTAAAATGATATAAAGTTTTCTAAAAAACATTTTTCTTAAAGTGAACGGTTTTTGAGATATCAGCTCTCAAAGTCGTAAAAAGTATGTCCCCCCCCTCTATTTTTATAACTACGGGGTATAAAATTCTAAAAAAAATAGAGGTGATGCATGCTAATTAACTCTTTCAACGATTTTTGGTTTGATCAAAGTATCTCTTATAGTTTTTGAGATAGGTTGATTTAACTGTAATTTACGGAACCCTTCGTGCACGAGTCCGACTCGCACTTGGCCGGTTTTTTAAGAGTAGGTATCGTCATACATTGAGGTCATCGATCTCAAATCCGAGTATCACAAAAACCATGCGTCTCTTGGCCTCTCATTCGTTCATCATAATATGTTAGTGGAAATTAAATTGTCTTAGATTTTCATGGTTCCTTGAATTACCACCATGAAATTGGGTATTTAGAATTGGCGGAGTGCAAGGGTGGTAGGCACATTAAATGCTATGGAGACACCTTCTCGAGTGCGCGATTGCTCTTCACATAACATAATTAATATTATCCACTCGAGTGATAGAGTATGAACAAATAAGTAGCAGCATCAGAAATTACAGGTGTTACTACCTACAAGACAATATTTTTTTATGTTTGTAAATTATTTAAAAATATAATTGAAGTATAAAATATGTTGGCAAATAAACACTATTGTGGTGTATAGAGTAGGATGCTAGATGTGAATCGTGAGCTCCAATGGATTTAACAAGAATCTTAACAAGAGCTGACTGAACTTGAACAACTGAACTGCAATCTCAGTCAGTCGGCTCTTGTTAAGTTCAGTATAGACTGACTTGTGCAGCACGCGTCGCAGCCGGCGCATGTGTGCGGGCACGAGGCGCAGCAGGTCGGTCTGCGCCACGAGCGCGGCGAGGCGCGGCGCCACCTCGGGCGCGGCGGCCGCCAGGTCGTTCAGCGCCACCACCGCTGTATGCGCAGCTTCTGACATGTCGCGGTTCCATTGCGATACCTGCACCGTACGACGTCTTATGCTGTGTAAGCACTCTGCCAATGTACACCCTAATGCGCAACCCATGATAAGTACACACGAGAAGCTCGTTGTTTGCTCACAAGCAACGCATCAAACGCATATAGGTTTAAGCGGCGGCTATTTGCTAAAATATGAAGAGAAAGCGAGAGAAGGTATATTAATATACAAAGACACATAACGCTGTCTACTATAGGTTAGCCCGCGTAGCTTGTGGCTGTCGTGGTGTCCCCTCATTATACAATTATTATTTTTTATTTTCCTTAGGAATTGAACGATTTCTAAAAAAAATAATTTATAAATTTAAAAAAACCCAAAAAAAAAGTAAAAAGCAAAAAATAACTTTTACAGTACGTAAGTACCGACTAAAGCATGTCAGACTAAACTAAATTTTGTCGTGTCGGGGGATCGTTCTCAGTAGGATTGAAAGATGTGTGCGTTGCACTATCACTATCATCAGTGTATTCTATTTTTTAAAAGCCTTTCCAAAAAGGAGGAGGTTCTCAATTTGACAGCTTTTTGTAGGTTTGCTATCTCGTACAAAAAGTCGGTCGTCGATTTATCGGATGTGATATGTAGTGTACCTACCTGGAACATGCGCCACTCGTCCATGCCCTCGACGAGCTTCTGCGCGCGCTTGGCGTTGACGCGCACCAGCTCGCGCGCGTGCTGCAGGTGCGTCTGCTGCCGCTCCATGCGCTCGCGGGCCACGTCCAGCTCCTGCTCAGACTCCGCCCTACGTACCGTAACAATACAACATACTGTTTCAAACTGCGGCTAATGTAAGGTCTAGAAATCGCTGAGACCAAGTTAGAATTGTTTTAGGAGAAATCCATCGAAAAAGCTGTTTAGAAATGGCTGTACGTAGCTTAAATTACCATGTAAACTTAAATAACTAAATAGCGGATTGTCTTGTACAAACAGCCAAATGATAGTATTTTTTATAGTACCTAGGTATTATGGAATAACTGGAAAGTAAACTAAGTTAACCATTTCGCAATCCTTAGTCATAAGCAGAACATGTATGATCTTTTACCTGTGTACGTACATAGACGTATGACATGTTTGGATACAGTTCCCTTCAAATAAACTTCAGACTTCAGTGCAGTGTTGTATTACAAACAAAACTAATTGAACATGTCAGGTTACGTGGTCATGGCACTGGTAATAAACGAATAAACGATAAATTCGTTTCGGTCGGCTACGAAACCAACGCTGCGTAACTAGGGGAATGTATACATTGTATACTAACTGCCTGGCAGCGAGCTGCTTGTTCTTGTCTAGCAGCATGGCGAGGCGCGGCTCGGCGTCGGCCACGTGCTGGCGCAGGCGCGCGATGTTGCTCTGCAGCGCCTGCGTGCTGTCCCGCGCCGCGTGGAACTGAGACCGCAGGTTGTTCAGCTCCTCCATCTCAGGGGCTACGGGGAACGATCAACTTGAGGCCCGAGTCACACCGGAATAGCAGCGGCAGGCAGCGACGCGACAAGCTGGCGTCGCCTGCGGCCGCTGCCGGTCATTTCGGTGTGACTCGACCCTAAGGTGCATTTCATATATGATAAGACCTACAGACGTCATGTTGCTAGAACATTTTGTTTATTATTTGTAAAGTCTGTCAATAACATTACACAGGCTAAAACTACATTTCAGTGAATAATGTTCAGTATAACAAAAATTTTGGCGAATGAAATATGAGATAGAGTGTTGTGTGGTCGTACTGTCGTCCTTGAGCGGCGAGATGTGGTGCATGAAGTGGTGGTGCGCGTGGTGCACGACGCGCAGCGTGGCCTCCAGCGCCGACACGTCGCGCTCGCGCCGCGCCAGCTCCGCGTCCAGCGCCGCGCCGCGCTCGCGCAGCTCCGCGCGCTCCGCCGCCCACTACGCACAAAGCAAATTCTATAAAAAAATTGCAAACAAATGGACCGTTTACTTAATACTAGCGGTCACCCGCGACTTCGTCCGCGTAATTTTTTTTTACCGTAAGCGTGCTAACAACAAATTTAAAGACCCACTTCTAAAACAGGACTTCCTTCCTACCTCCTCCCTTCAAGTTTTCTCCTCAATGCTATTCTACTTCATCAGATCATCCCTGCTGCTGTAGCTGCAGCTATAATACAATCTATAAAGATCTTCTTAAGCCCTTTGTGTACCAGGGCCACGGTAAATCTTTCGAACAACCCCGCAGCCTCGTCAGAACGAGAAATTGCCACTTGACTCTTGAATAGGTAAAAAAATAATTTCTATCGGTTTGAAGATGACACACATTCCTCCAAGGAATTCATAAGATTATACCGTCAAAATGAATGCTATCTTTGACATTTAAATGTTTCATGAAAAAATTTCTCTAATTGTTAATATACGATACTGTAATATTTTACCTTGATTTTAAAATAAGTCACAGATAGCTGCTGTCCAGAATCGTCTTTCCCCAGTGAATCAACAAATATGCTATATCTGAAAACATATTTTCTTCATCAAAATAGGAAATAGGGAATACATAATATAAAATATACATAAATGACTTTCTTCGAGATAAAACTGCCAAACTGACAAAAACAAAATTAAGTAAATAAAAAATTTGAATATGATTGTATTAAAAATTATAATGAAATAGTTTTAGGCACACAAGTACAGTAATACCGCGGAGTAGGAAAAGGAAATGGAAAGAGCGGAGATGCCATAATGCAGACAGGTCAGGTGTCTCCTTCTAAGTCACCTTTGTATGATGGGTATGACCAAAACGATCAGTTACGAGTAAACTAACGCGGCGTTCGGGTTCGTTGAGACCTCGACCTGAGAGAAAGTAGGCGCATAAGGGCGAAAAAAGTAATGTTTCTCGTCCCTCGTTCATTCGCATTTTGGGTCGCTACTTTCTTATCGCTCTACACTCGGCCCGCGGACCACGGGCGGCCAAGAGTGGAGCAGTTTCGAATATTCTTCGAAACGCCTGCCGAGGCCATCGAGCGCGGTCCGCGGGCTAAGTGTACAGCGGGCTTTAGACAATTTACCTTTATGGCACCTCCGCTAATCAATTTGTTTTCAACACACTCATGGAGAACGGGAACAAAATGAAGTATATTTTCAAATAAGTAAAGTATGATGACCGTTTAATGAGCTGGTCGATGCGCTGCTGTCGCTCGCGGATCTCTCCGCGCAGCTTGCCGCAGTCCTCCAGCAGCGCGCGCTTCTGCACGCTGAACATCTCGCGACGAGCCTTGATCTCCACCAGACGCTCGTTCATCGCCTGACAACAAACAATATACCATTTGCTTTCTAAACAATATGACAATGTTTGCTTATTTATGTCGGCCTATCCGGTTATCGATCATGGCAGCTGTTCTCATATAGCCAACTACGCAGGACATAATATTATAGCGCACACGCATTTGCGCAGACATATTTAGGTATAAGTGCACAGGGTGCACTCACTATTCCCGCACTCTCATAGCCCAATGGGATGAATTGAGGCTCTTCTCCTTTTTGGTAAGTCGTTTAAAAATAAAACAGAAATAAATATTATCGTTATGCAAAACGAGTTGTTTCTTGTTTATAGGGAAATTAGTTATAATATTGTAAGAAAAGTGTACATACAGCATCAATATGCAGCCTCTGCTCGTCTAGATTGAAGGCGGTGTCGTCCAGCCCCGCCAGCGCGCGGGCGGCATGCGCCACGCGCAGGCGCAGCAGCGCGTCCGTCACGCCACACGACTAATGTTACTACAAGTGTACATACAGCATCAATATGCAGCCTCTGCTCGTCTAGATTGAAGGCGGTGTCGTCCAGCCCCGCCAGCGCGCGGGCGGCGCGCCACGCGCGCGCAGCAGCGCGTCCGTCACGCCACACGACTAATGTTACTACAAGTGTACATACAGCATCAATATGCAGCCTCTGCTCGTCTAGATTGAAGGCGGTGTCGTCCAGCCCCGCCAGCGCGCGGGCGGCATGCGCCACGCGCAGGCGCAGCAGCGCGTCCGTCACGCCACACGACTAATGTTACTACAAGTGTACATACAGCATCAATATGCAGCCTCTGCTCGTCTAGATTGAAGGCGGTGTCGTCCAGCCCGCCAGCGCGCGGGCGGCATGCGCCACGCGCAGGCGCAGCAGCGCGTCCGTCACGCCACACGACTAATGTTACTACAAGTGTACATACAGCATCAATATGCAGCCTCTGCTCGTCTAGATTGAAGGCGGTGTCGTCCAGCCCCGCCAGCGCGCGGGCGGCATGCGCCACGCGCGCAGCAGCGCGTCCGTCACGCCACACGACTAATGTTACTACAAGTGTACATACAGCATCAATATGCAGCCTCTGCTCGTCTAGATTGAAGGCGGTGTCGTCCAGCCCCGCCAGCGCGCGGGCGGCATGCGCCACGCGCAGGCGCAGCAGCGCGTCCGTCACGCCACACGACTAATGTTACTACAAGTGTACATACAGCATCAATATGCAGCCTCTGCTCGTCTAGATTGAAGGCGGTGTCGTCCAGCCCCGCCAGCGCGCGGGCGGCATGCGCCACGCGCAGGCGCAGCAGCGCGTCCGTCACGCCACACGACTAATGTTACTACAAGTGTACATACAGCATCAATATGCAGCCTCTGCTCGTCTAGATTGAAGGCGGTGTCGTCCAGCCCGCCAGCGCGCGGGCGGCATGCGCCACGCGCAGGCGCAGCAGCGCGTCCGTCACGCCACACGACTAATGTTACTACAAGTGTACATACAGCATCAATATGCAGCCTCTGCTCGTCTAGATTGAAGGCGGTGTCGTCCAGCCCCGCCAGCGCGCGGGCGGCATGCGCCACGCGCAGGCGCAGCAGCGCGTCCGTCACGCGCGCACGTCGCCACTCCTCGCGAGCTTGTCGCAGCTCCTTCTCGCCTCCTTCCACGTTCAGCATCGATGTTTTAAGCCGGCTTTGCTGGAAGGTAACACATTCAAAGTCAAATCATTTATTTCACTTTTTGAACGTCAGGACAGTAATAATAGACAGCCCCAAAAACGCCCACCCGTCACCACTTCCTATGTGTTTTTGCTGGGAAGAAGTGGCGCAACATAATATTCGCTTCGAATTGCTGTGTCGTTCACGTTCGCACAGGGCGCACTTTTAACAGCCTTTCGCGAAATCAAATAATTGTCAACCGCCGGTACAAAAATTACGTTTAAACTCGAACGGAAAATCCGCGAGTGTGAGAAAGCTGTAAGTTAATTTTCATTCGGTTTATAATAAAATCAAGGCTTATCATAGATTTTTATTTATTTTGCAATAATATATGTCTTATAAGGTATGTGTAGTGTTATGCGAACGGATACAGTAAGGAATTCGTATATACACAAGCTATATGGAAACCGGCTATCATGGTATGGGCATGTAATACGGAGGAATAAAACTCACATTGTGAGAAACGTGATGAGTATGAATATGGTAGAAGAGGACGACCAAAGAAACGATGGATGGATTGTGTGAAAGTAGATGTGGTAAGAAAGAATGATAATTGTGAGATGACAGCAGATAGAAGACTAAGGACGAAGAAAACATGCTGCGTTATATCAACCCAAATAAAATTGGGATAAGGGCAGGAGGATGATGATAACGCTTTTTTAAGGTAGAACATGATATACCTACCAGCTTGGTATGCTCAGCGCTGCGATGCTCGACCTCCCTGGCGAGGCGGCGCATGTCGTCGTGCAGCTTGGCCGAGTGCCGCTCCAGCAGCGACACGCGGGCCGCGTGACGAGCGTACACGTTCTTCATTCTAACAACAACATGTATTACTACAGTTTATTACATACTAGTGGCCCGCCCCGGCTCCGCACGGGTGCAAAGCTTGATACTAAATACATACATACCCTCCTCTTTAATCACTATCTATTAAAAAACAAACCGCATCAAAATCCGTTTAAGTATACATAGGGACCGAGAAAGCGACTTTGTTTTATACTATTTTGTGATAATTTGTTTTAGTATTTTAGCTCACCTGAGGCAAAATTTCATAGTAATAGAACCCAAGGCAAGTGGGAAAAGAACGGGGTCTCAAGACAGCTTACAACTACTCCATATCATACCAAGGGAATGATGCATTCCCAGAATGCAGTCGCCAGCAGGTCAATCTACCCGAATCTGTTAATTTCAACCTTCCACTATTGTGATAAGGTTGAAAATATATGGAAGATTTGACAGGTTTGCGTGCTGTGTGTACAAAAGGCAAATTAAAACGACAAGTAATGATTATAGGCGAATAGTGTATATCTGTTTGTTATGCTCCGGTGGTGTACCTGTTCTCCCGCTCGACGAGCACGGCGGAGCACTCGCGCTCGGCCTGCGCCCCCTCCATGTGCGACACGCGGGCGCCGATCGTCTCCACTTGGTAGCACTGCAATGTTACGAGTACAACATAACACCTGACACCACGACTATCCGTTACGAGGGTTTACGATCAGTTACGAGTGAACTAACGAGGCGTTCGACTTCTTTGGGACATCTGTCAACGATTTTTATTTTACATTAAAATATCGGGTTCAAAGGTGTGTAAGGGCAAAGACGGCACCGTACCTCGTCCCCCGCACACCGCATATTGGTGCGCTACTTTCTTAGGAGATGTTCCGTTATGGCACCTCTGCTAGTTTTTTTTTCTCCTTGTATAAGGTTAGACCCTTAGAATGTCGATAGTTCGTGTAACCAAATCCGATAGAATTCTTCAAGTCAGTTTCTAATACAAAGCAGATAAATAAGTAATAAACGTGATATAAAACCTCGTACTTACAATGTTATAGAGAGATTCTTTCTGAGTTTGTAGTAGTCGTTGTATACCGCGCTGCTTGCATTGCAGCTTGCTGCACACCGCCTTTGAAGCTGTGTCATATTTATATAGGTTTACACTATAGTACAGAATTTCATAAACAATATAGCCATTTTTTCTTGACACATTTGATTAACAAGATAGGTGATTGAAATTAATTATTTATGGTATTCACACCAGCGGATTTTCCTCTCAGTTTTTTTACGAGCTACTCATTCTAAGCGACAAAAAACCTATCGTGTGGTTTCGCATGTCATCATATACTGTTGCGTGAACGCGAGACCGCCAATACCATAAAATCCGCTGGTGTGAAAGCGCTTCTACCTCAATACATATTTTTTATAGATATTAAGTGAACAGTGTCATTGAAATGAAAGTGTACCTTTAAGTTGCATAAAGAACAGTTTCTCCTCATTCTGTAGAGCCAGGAGCTTCTGTTGTTCTATGAAAGAGCAGTGCATTGCGCGCTGTTGGTTCGTCGTTATTTGGCTCGCGTACCGCTCTTCATCCTTATTGAAATACATTGAGATACTTTAGTAAATAGGTGTTTAATTACAAAATATTTTTTATATACAATAGGTACAAATATGGGCATATTTCAGACAACAAAAGGGTGAGACAATGTATACTTCAATTATACGGATGTTATTCATCAGCATAGCATCCATGTCTTCTATACAAGAAGTCAGACTCAAATATGCAAAGTATAAATAATTTAAATGATGATAACTTACGTTCAATATTTCTTCAAGCTCCTTAGCCCTCTTTTCTGAGGATTTAGATTTGTCCATGGATTCCGTCAACTTTGCTTTCAGCTCTTGGATCTGAAAAGAAGAACATATAAAACTATAACACATATCTATCATTTTATTTTAGAACTGCCTACTGGTAGTAACCATACGCGTGAACAAGTTACTGATAGTTCAATAGGTTTATTTTAAAATGTAGTTTTAAGAAGTATCATCTATCTTTAGTTCTATTTTTAGACCATTAACATAAAGATGGACTTTTAAACCTAGCTCAGTACTTTTTAAGAACATTTTTAAAAATATGTAATGTGGGAATCAGTTTTTTCTCCTACCTTGTTCTTTTATTTTGTGTCCTATATGCGTCATTATAATCGCGAATAAATGCTTGGATTTTAAATATTAAACAATACATAGTAATAGTTACCTTGTTATCAGTGGTTTTGAGAGCGTTGTCTATGCGGAGCTGTTCGTCTATATACCGCCTGTTCTCCATGTGAAGCTTCTCTAGCGTGTTGCGCATGTTGCTCAGCTCACGCTGCAGACTTTGAGCCTGGAATATGCACACATTTTAATCAATTAGGTACTTAGCCAACTAACGTTTAGAGTAGTCAGTTTCTTAAACAAAATTGCAGACAAGCTTTAAAAAGTTAGCTTAAATCTGTGCCATGGCTGATCTAGGCTACTAGTAAGATACAAGTAGATAAATATAAGGAATATAAAATAATGCAAATGAGTGAAAGGGTTCATAAAAATGTTGGCCATGAAAATGTACTTAGTTCAATAAGTAGTCAAACCCATGGAGTGAATAACTATGAGCGGCGATGCCATTAGGTCAAGCGCCGTCTTCTAGGTCAAAAACATAAGGAGGGCATGCCCTAAACGATCAGTTACGGGTAAACGAACGCGGCGTTTGGGTTCTTTGAGACATGTATCAATGACTTTTATATAACAAAAAATGGGCGAGTTTCAGAGTTTTGTTTTCCATGGTCTGACCTCACTATCAAGCGTAGCATTATCTTCTGCCAGCTTCTGATAAGAGATGCGTATCTGACTGAGCTGCGAGGCGAGCGCCATGTTCTCGAGGCGAGCGTCGTTGTTATTCCCGCGCTGCTGGTCGCAGAACGCTTGCTGTTCGCGACACTGTTCCGCCAACTTGTTCGCCTCCTTCTCCAGGACTTCGTAATCCTGGAATGTAGATTGTATGACTTCAGAGATGGTCCTCAATAATAAGTACCTACTGCAATAAGCATTTACTTACACCTGTAATGCTGTCTGGTCATAAATCGTCATCCAATACATCCACAAAATTAAAAATAAACTGTGATATAATGTTATTGTAACAATGGCAAAATCAAATTACTTTTAAGAATATCATTAGTAAGTTTGTACCTCTCGAATGTGCCTTATATCCTTGTCACGTTGCCTCAAGTTCTCAACAGCAGCTGTCCACATCGCCATCATTTGTTTTCTCTCCTCCATGCCTTGCGTTACCTGTGGGTAAACATCACAACCTTCTGACGTATTAAAAGATTAGATGACCAACAGGACATTTTATATCTTTAATGAATTTAAAAGAAAATTGAATGTACCTGAATGGAGATTCGGTCACATGCCCGCTCTTCTGCACTAAGGTTGGACACAAGCTGCACCAGGCGCTCATGCATGCGATCATGTTCCAGCTTCAGTTTCTGCCTTTTTGTCTCCAATTCCTAGAACCAATGTACACAACACTTAAATTGGTTATAAAAATTATTTACTACCTATTTATAATTATAAAAAATCTAGCTTATATAGCCATATGCATAAAGAGGATAAAAAAGCGTATAATTACTTTAGCTTTAGATGTGTCTTGTTTAGTAAACTGTTCCATAGCCGTGATGTCACAAGAATATCTATCGAGGGCTGCTCGCCATTCTTCAAGAGCCCCACGCTCACCGCAGACTACACTCTTCATAGAATCAGCCTTTCTCAGGAGATTACTGATCATAGCTGCAATATTCATACAGATTAGCAATCACAAAACAGGAGAGTGAAAGCATAATACGAAATAATTACATTATTTCTTACTACATGTAGAATTGAATATGGTATTGTATTGGTATTTTTAATTACATCTAGTACTTATAATAAAAACAGTTTTGGAACATTTTGTGGGTTGATTTTTCAATTGTTGTATAACTTTTATCTATAAAATATGTTTGGCATTTTGACTGCTTTTATATGGTGAATATGTCAAATCGCTATATTTATTCCTCAGATAAAAGTTAGCTTATGTTTTAAAAATAAACCCTTGAAGGTTCAATTAATGGCTGAGACAACATAACATCAAAGTAATACTTTACTTTGTAGCCTGTCAATTCTATTTTCAATTTCCTTGCTTTGCTTCTGAGAATCAACCACGTCTCGGTCAAGCCTGTCTGCCTCGTTGGCACTCAACTGCCGCAGCTTAACTTCCTGCTCCATCTGCTGCTTGTGCGCGAATAGCAAGCGCTGAAAATAAACACATTATTAATCTAATAGTTTATAGTCTATAAAGAATTAAATTAAGTGAAATAGTTGTATATCTTACTGTATTCTCCTGATATTCAGTGTAAACATGTTTCTTGTAATTGTTGAGGTCATCTTTTTTCTGTTTTTGCGATGTGAGAGCCTCTTTCAGTCGCTGTAACTCAGTTTGTCTGAAATTTTAATCGTTAGAATGAAAGTAAACCAGGTACTTCAAGTTTAACTCACTGTAATATATTTACATTGGAATGATATGGTTTTAAGTAGGATTATATAGTTACCTGTCAATAAGCTGCGTTTCAAGTTCCTTATTCGCTGCATCTGCAAGAGGTATTCTGGTTCCTTGGTTCCAGCCGAGAGCTTCTAACAGCTGAGCCATATAGCCCGGAGGCTTCGCTCCCTCAGACATTTTTAGTAATAAAATTAATTAAACAAATGTATAAAATGAAGCTGCTATCTAAAACCAGTTTAACAAAGGAATAAGATATTGTTAAATCAATATCATAAAAGGTTCATCACTAGGCTTCACCAATAATAAACAAATTCGCCGCCATTTTTCAAAATAACAAATGAAATGACATTCTATTCCTCCTGTCATGTTTTGTTATTTTTTTTCAGAAGAGTTATAAACCGTATTATTCCGGAAAATCGTAAAATCACGGTCCTTATTTGCATTTTCAAATATTAATAGACTGGCAAATCTGAATCGGAACCTCAGATAAAGATTAGGTAAGTTAAAGCACGCCAGGCTAGATTGAGTTTGTTGAGTGACACATTTTTGTAAGAAATACACCTCAGTTTAGAAATTATAAGGCTAGCAGATCTAGACACACGGCAGTGTGTCCGCCAAGTTCGAGCAAAAAAGGCGACACACCGGCCGTGGGTTATATTACACGAACCATTTCGGGCCAAATTCGACCCCCCTGTAACTCAAAATCTATTTTATTTACGCATATCAAATTTCTAGTATCTGTTGAGACCCCCTCACTTATCTAAAATACAAAATTTCATTAATATACCTATTGTAGGTCTTGAGATATTGACGTCAGAAAATCGCTATTTTTACTATACACTGATTCACTGATTCACTTATTCACTGACTCACTCATCAAAAACCTAGACCACTTCCAATGGTCGTATTGACTTGAAATTTGGCATGGAGGTAGGTCTTTATGTCAAGGTAAAGGGAAAAATCTGAAAATGGCCAAGTGTGAGTCGGTTTCAAAATAATGAAGGTGTTTTATACCCGGTGTAAATTTATACCCCTAAGGAACTAAAACGAACTAAATTTATCTATATTTATATAATATATCTTCGAATGGTACAAAGGTTTGTATTTAGTCAAAGTAAAGTAAAAATCTGAAAACGGCCAAGTGTGAATCACTTTCGAAAATAACGAATGTGTAACTTTGATCCACGAACATAATATATGATAACATGTCATGTCAGTCAGTTGGTAAATCTAGTCATAGTTAATCTAGTTCATTTCTTTGTAAGAAACATAGTGCATATTAAAAATCTAAAAGATAGTATAAATGAGACATTTTTTTAACTAACTTCATCATAAGAAAAAAATAAAATAAACAACCTTACAAAAATAAATGAAATCCCACCCAAAACAAAAATGTGAAAGACTGCCAAGTTCGATAATATGGGAATGCTTCGCCTATAAAAGAAGTGAGATCTGAATAAGTACCAAGTTCCATACACATACCTCAGTTAAAAATAGTTACTTTTTAATGATGATTACTTGGCAAGTTTTAATAGAAAATTAAATACCTACTTGATTCATTGCGTTTAGTAGGTTTATAACAAGGTGTATGAAAACTTGCCAAGTAACATCATTAAAAAGTAACTATTTTTAACTGAGGTATGTGTATGGAACTTGGTACTTATTCAGATCTCACTTCTTTTATAGGCGAAGCATTCCCATATTATCGAACTTGGCAGTCTTTCACATTTTTGTTTTGGGTGGGATAACTATATACTGGATCGTAATGAAATTAATCCGTTACGTTATGATGTATTAGGTACTCTAGGATAGGAAAAAGGCTCTACACATAATTTAATTATGATCTATTCAGAGCACGAAAGAGTAACTAACATCCACGCCACACAATGATTGTATGTTGAAAAATTCTAAAACCCACAAAGCGATTTCGGTCTGACCCGGGAATTGAACCCCAGACCTCGTGTTACGAATATGCAGTTTCATATGCATTTCATGCAAATATGTTTAATCTAATTATATTGTTAATCTTTTATCTAACTATTGCACTGGTCCAATATTTGTAACTCATCTTCACTAAACATACATACATTTCATAATCACCTTTGTCATGTCATCGTTATTTAGGAAAACATTAACAGTGCCTGCAATTTTAAACCAAGTTTCTGAAGTATTTCGTAACCATAATATTAGTATAACAAAATATCTTGAAATCCCGCCAAATGATTTATACGTAGCATCCATGGTAGTATCCAAAAATAACACACCAGAGCTTTAGTTGCGCGCTATCGTGCTCGCATGTGGCGTGCTAACAGTTGCTTATTATTAAAGCTAAACATAGCAAAGTAATTATTTTTCTCTCCAGAATGAGTGCTAATGCAGCTTGTCTGCCCTGTCCAGTTTGTGCGCATATTGGTGTTTTTGAATCAGTGCAGTCATTAAGAGACAGATTAATACATGTATCAACAAATAAATTGCTGTGCCCAGTTTGTCAGGAAGAAGTATTTGGCTTGGACAAACTAACAATACATTTGTTTAGCCACGTGAAACTATTGACCACTAAAAGCAAAGAAAAGGAAATGCCTATGGTTATCAACGAAATAGTGAACTCCGAAAATCAAGCTAAGCCGCAGCAAAAGAAACCTAAATCGTGTGTGGTTAAAAATAAATCTCCGTCATCTGCGACAAATGCTCCTGTTAAATTCGTGAAAATTTATCCGAAACTACCAGTTATAGCAGTAAACACGGTACCAGTTGTAGATATAAGAAATACGGAAGGCAGTGAAGGTAGCAAATCAATTATTGTTAAAACAGAAGCAGCCTTAGTGCAAGCAAATACCACTTGTAATATCTGCAATTTGCAGTTTATAGATGCCAATATTTTGAGGATGCACAGATGCTTAATTCACAACATTGATGAAAATTCAAATCAAAGTTTTACCAGATACCACTGCCATTTATGTCCAAAAAATTTCAAGATGAGAGGGTCTCTTATGGTACATTTGAGGGTAGCGCACTTCGGATTTTTGTCTGGGAATTCCAATTCTGAGACCAGTGTCGATAAAACGGATGGTGGAAACCCAGAACACCAAGAAGAAAAGCTATCTAACATTGAAAGAAGCGATAACAAACAATGGCAATGTGATGTGTGCCGTAAATGCTTTACAACCAAATATTTCCTGAAGAAACATAAACGTCTTCATACAGGTTAAAATAATACTTGGTGTTAGTTGTTGAGGTAATTCGTACTAACAGAATAATTTTAATTACGAAGCAGATGCAAAAATACCTTGACGGAAATCGCAACTAAGTCATTATCGCTAAAAAATAAACATATTTTTTGCAAAAAAAATAACTCGAGTATTGCCATTGGCTTTCTTATAACGTCTAAAAGAACACGTATCGTTTCTTAATATTATTAGCTGTTTGGCTTTTTTCAAAATTGGTCATCATTATAGCATCGAGATAATCTCAATTTTTAATCATATTTTTTGTTGCAGGTGAAACTCCGTACGCATGTACGCAATGCAACAAAACGTTTACATTTCAGCAATCATATCACAAACATCTTCTGTATCATAATGATGAAAAGCCTCACACATGTAGTTATTGTGGGCGCGCTTTCAAAGAACTGTCAACACTCCACAATCATCAACGTATCCACACTGGGGAAAAGCCTTTCTCGTGCGAAACATGCGGTACGATCACCTTTATATATCTTTTTTATTAAATACTATATATATACTATATACTTTCCTAGCACCTACTTCAGACATATAGATAAAACAAGCCTTAACATAGAGCTATATTACAGCCAAATTTTATCAAAATCCATTCAGTACTTTTTGTGTGAAAGCGCCATCAACATGCATTTCCCCATTCTTGCGAATTTGCGCGTTACTAAGTATTATTAGTAGGATAGTGAAAAAAAATGGAATTTGAAATGATTTGTCTTATTTTTGCAGGTAAATGTTTTCGTCAGCGTGTCTCGTATTTGGTACATAGACGTATACACACCGGTGTCATGCCGTACAAGTGCACAGCTTGCCAAAAGAGTTTTAGATACAAAGTAAGTTAGTAAAGTACCTATTCCAATGTTTACCTTCTTAATATTAGGTACGATCCTGCGCCGCAGACTGAAAGGAATAATAGGTAATAGTCATCTATGATGTCACTTTAAACTCAAAAAATACTGAAGGAATTTACATGTGAGTTTCACTATATTGGGGAGAAATATTCAGGAATAATTCGAGCGCAATCTGGGTAGCTCGCATATTATCTTAATTCAATTTTACAAGCACTAATTTATCGTTTCAGGTATCACAGAGAACTCATAAATGTCAAGCGCAACCACCAGGGACAGTTGTGCGACAGTCTGGGGAACTAGTTGAAAAACTTAAACAGAAACATAATGAACCCGACATCACATCGTCAGAAAAACAGCTTACTTCAATAGAAAACCTGAATTACACGGATGTTTCTGAGGCAAATGCAGAGTTGGTACGCACGGGAGCCAAGTTGTCACTAGAAGATATGGAGTCTGAACACTTTTCCTTGATTGCTGAAACTTACAACGAGAACGCAGTCGATGGTAAAACTTCTTCGCAACAATTGTGTGCTGAGGAAGTATTGGATAAGTGTGACAGTAGTATGTTCAATCAAAATATAGATGATTTAATTGACTCTATACCTATACAGGATAAGAACATACCCTCCCCATCTGAAATCCTTAAGAATTTATGTCTTTCCAAAGAAGAAGATTATATAGGAATTCTTCAACAAGACGAAGATAAAAGCTACAGCGGTTGCAAAGATTTCAACGTTTTTCTCTGAATTATGCGGAATAAAGATTTTTTTTATGGATCTATGTTGTGGTTGGCTTTTATTACCTACACAATATACTTTTGGTATTTCGGATATCGGATCAAAACTGTGTAATCTGAGTTCGCAACTGATGGCAGTGCACATGTGGTTTATAATGTTTTCACAAAATTTATACTTCCCGCTTTTTTGTTTCTTATTTTTCCTTCCTGAACTGTCCCACTGTTGGGCAAAGACTTCCACCATACCTTCCATCTCTCAATAATTCTCGATGCTTGTAGCCGTCGGCAGCCGTCTTCCAATATAAGTAGTTGTAGTATTCCAATACTTACTGTAATTTACTTCTATAATTAATATACTTACCTTATAACATGTAGTAATAATAGGGTGACCACAATTGGTGGCTTTGCGTTAAACAAAACTTCAATAGAGTTTATTTGTATATGTACATAAAGTTTATTTGCACATATTTTCAATAATATTTATCAAATTATCTCACAAAATGATTCGCCATTTTTAATTAAATTCATCATCAAGCAATTTCAAATATACGAGAAAATTTAAAAGAAGGCGATCTTAATGGCGAGTTTAATGGTGACAAAGTTACAAAGTTAGTTATTTATTATCAAAATCAAAAATATAATAAAAACAATTAAAAATCTGAGATGTGTTTATTCGTTTTGACGTGAATAATTTACCGTATAATTTCGGTAAGTATCGGTTTTTAACGCAAAAAGGCATCATAAGCCCTATGCTCTATGCTTTTGCTTACTTTCTGTATGTGGCAGAAAAAAACATAAATGAGTAACCAGCTGTTTTTGTTCTCCAAGCGCTTGAAAATTGGTGAAAATCATTATGAATCAAAATTAAATAGTGTTATTTCATCCCAAGTCAGTGACATTTTGTGAACTGAATGTGAAATTAATAACATTCTTGAAATTTCATGTAAAGTAGAAAATTTAATCGATTTGAAGTTTTGTCAAACATCACTCTCGATAAATGGACTGCGTTAGTGATTTTATTTGCGTCTTACTTGAGGTACCTACAATGTGTTGATTTATGCCATCAGGCTAAGTTTTTGTGTATTTCACTGCTGCGGAGGAATCTCGTACAAAAGTAAGTAAATTTTATTGTGTGATTGTTAACTTTACATAAGTATCGATTTCAGTCCAATAAAATTTGGACGAAGTTTTGTTGATTAGAGTTGCTATTTAGTTGGAAGGTCACGATGAAACTCCTGGATTGAAATGACTTCCTAGTTTGTCCGTAGCAACAACGTAATGCATTAAGTATACTTATATATCATGGATGATACATGTAGGTTTACATTGTTCTTCCTATTTTTTACTGTTTGGACGAAAAAAGAGATTGTTTATATAGTTGGAATCCTGTTATGTTTGTAAAATCAAATAAATACTCCAATGTGTGTTCACAAATTGCTGAAGAATGAAAATCAATTATCAAAGAGAGACAATGAAAAGAAAAATGAAGTAGGTAGGTACATCTTTGGTGTCAATCTTTTGTTGTGTTGTGGATTCACCATCATGCATTAAATCCATTAGATTTTTCTTGAATGCTTTTTGATCTTAAAATAATGGCAACTAATACTATGATAATTGACACGGTTGCTTTTTTGTAAATTATTTGTTTTTATTTTTTATAAAATGTATACTTATACATGGTCCAAATAAAGATCAAAATAAACCACAGTTATTCAGGAAGATCGTAACTGCTGAGTCATCTATGCATTATTCTTACATTATTTGTCAAGGCTAGTCTTGTTCTTTTCCTCATATAAGAGCAAAATTACAACTTGTGTTTACTAAGCCTTTAAATTGATACAATATTTTAAAAAAAAAACTTTTAATTATGATGCAACTTTATAGTTCCTCTAATGTTGATTTACTTTCGAACAACATTCTGCAGAACTGTATTACGATCGACATCAGCAATTAAAAACAACATAGGTATTGGTCAAAGAATAATTTAAACGAATTATGTGCTAATTTGTAAATAAATGTGGAATGTATAACTTGTGACCAACTCATAAATGTGTGTAAAAGAATGTACTAATTACCTACTTTAAAAAAACACTGCATCTAGGTACACTATAGCATGTTTTTTTGGAGTTTCCATGTAGCAACAACTATGCAGACTGTTGTCAACAGAAGAAATATGGCATAATGCCATATGAGAAATAATTGTTGCCAACATTATCTACACCTTGTAGAACACTAGCTGTTTCCCTGCTGTCTCACCCAGATTCCATCGGAACCTTCTCCCGTACCCTGATGAAATATAGCCTGTTTCTTCTGAAAATATTGTAGTTTTCTGTAAGAGGAAACCAAAAAATTAAATGGACATCATTTGTATGATTTTCTAGCATGCCACATTTTATGATGTATTGTGATGCCAAGCGGCCATACATATTAAGCAAACATTTTTGCTTGAAGCTGCTAAGATTTTCATTTCTTTCCGTCTTGGAAGCCCTGGGAATGAAAAAGGGTTCCCTTTTTTACTTGGCCCAGAAAAAGAGCAATGATGATGGGCTCCTGGGCAATTCAGTAAGAGGTCCCTGGACAGTGGACAGGATGGCTGCAAAAAATATCACACTTGAGAGTTCCTTGAAGTGGCAGGCAAGAATATAATAATCCAAAGTTTTGAGGAACTACCCTCAAAGATGATGATTATTAAATTTTTTACTCCAACTCCAAAGTCAAAATGGTGTATTCAGATTATTCTGCTAAATCAGCACTATCCAACATCAAAAAAATAAACAGCCTGAAAATGCCCACTCTCCAATTAAAGACGCCCATTCAAAAAAGGAGTAAGATAAAAAATTCATATTGGTATCTTTTGTGTACACACATTCTGTACTGTTAACAGCACATTTGAATTGTTGTGGTATTTTCAGACATATAAGGGTGAAGGGATAAATGTTACAAAATACACAAAAGTATTGTGAAACAAGAGTGTATTAACTCTATTGCGAATGAGACCTAACCAGTTTTATTACCTACTTACCTATTGTAATTATAATGGTGTCATTAAGTCAATTGACTAGTTAAGGGGTCACTTAACCATCTTTCAGCTTTGTGTATTTTTGTAACACCTATCTATTAAATGTCCTATGAAAGAGGCATTTAAACTATTTTCTAGTAACTTAGAAAAAATCAATGTTATTCGGTATACCTATTTGCAATAATTTTATTGTCATCGCAACCTTCAACCGTGGTCCTTATTTTATCTTTCCACCCGCCACCTATGTCCGTAAGGCCTATTTAAGGCCCGACGCGTCACAAAGACATTATTTATTTTTGCGTAACTTGTGGGGTACTTTGGAGTTTACCGTAAAGCAAAATTATTAAACATTGGTTGGTACTGGCAATGGCAAGACGTATTTCGCCAGTCGCCCACTTCCCATTTACGTTACGCCTGCCGACGTATCTCGACACATTAAACGAAGCGATAACTTATCGTCAGCGGTGCAGCCATTTTGTTTACATCGGCTGAGTGTGGACCGAATTTACAAAGGTATATAAATAGCCAACGCCATGTTGCAACTGCTTGTGTGTCCACGTGAACCACAGTTTTTCTTAAGCTTCACTTTGGTTTAATTTTATGCCAGCATTTAGTATATCCGGAAAGAGGTTTACCTACATGCCAAACTGGTGCACTGACCGTGCCAGGCTCTAAATGTTTTTTTTTTATCGTGGTAGCATTCATTTCGACGACCTGACCGCAAAAATTATTGTCCTATCAAAGTAGGCAAATGATAAGTTAATAAACTTAACAAAAAAATCCAACTTCCAAAACACAAGATAAAAGTGCAAGTTATTCGTAGGTGACTACTTACTTAACTACCTTAGTTTCTGCAGAAACATTACTCTGGAATTTCGTGTGATTATTATTATACGGCGATATTTTGTCAGAATTTAAGGATATTCTCTCTCGTCATAATTTAAGGTATAACTCTTTTTTAATATTTTGGAAGTTGATTTCATGTAATTTTTTAGAAAGGCAATATTTTATCCCATTCGAATGATGTAGGATTAATATTGTCAGATTGTTGTATTCATGTTGTGTGTAAACCGGTAGCTAGTTAATATCCGTATTGTATGATATATTCCGGTGTCTGGGTCTGGTGAATTGGCAAGGGTACGAGGTGGCAGGGCAGTGGCGGTGGCAGCCGCGTCTGTATCGATCCGGCGGCGGCGGCGGGGCGGTCCGGACGTGGCTCGCCCGACACCTCTCATTACCTACATACAATGCTCACTGCAATGCCAACCGCTTATGCATAATATTCTTTCTTTAAAATTAACCTCTGATATGATGAACGCCTAACCCACTGACATTGGTATCGAATATACACCTACTCAAGATTTGAGGCTGCTTATCGTTCATGCACATTCCGTATCTTTAGTGTGCATGAATATCTTTTTTTATTCGTTTACTACCTATTTCACCAACATAATTAGATTGCCTACTCAATAGTGCATTTCTGTCAATCATTTAGTCAATATCTGTCATTTCAAAACAAAATCACCGATTGGGCAAAAAAATAGGAAAAAGGTAGGCTTTTAAGTAAGTACATAATATCAAAACTGAATCATACCAGCAATAAATAATACAAATAAAATATCTAAAAGGTGTGTCACGTTATTTTTTGCAGGTAAGCTAAGGCACCCACAGGAGCACCCAACATAATACGGACCTAGTTTATCGATGTCTAAACGAACGTATACTAATAGCAACAACAACAACTTTTAAATTGATTTCGGAATTAGTATTCTGTTAAACAATCGATAACGTGTAAATGAGGGCAAGGTTATAACGCATAACACTTGTTTGACTTAGGGCTGATTTTTCAATCATCAGTTAACTGACTATCTGAGGAGTAAATATGGCGGTTAGACATATTTTCTATACAAAAGCTGTCAAAACGTCAAACATATTCATCAGATAGAAGTTAACTGATGATTGAAAAACCGGCCCTTAGTGGTTAATACATAATGGACTATTGATGATCGTGCTGCAGAAGCGCCTCGGTGCCTTGGACAAACAACATTAGCACTAACCGCAAGCACTGTGTGCTGTGTCATATCTTGAACACTTGCGACATTTCAAACTATTTCTGTAGCTACGTGAGTTTGCTCTGTTAATCGTGTCACTAATGTTTCTTCACTGCCGGTCTGTCCGTATATTTGATAAGAGTCTGTGTGCTGATTTCGAACGAGCGTTGGACATCCCTCCCGCGTCGCTTGCTAGCAAGAACAAAGCTAACATTCTTATATCTGACGTAGTTTTTACCATAGTTGTTCAACTGCATGTGAATTACAAAACCTATTTTGAGATTATTGACACGCCTACAACGGCTGTGTCCTTCCTAAAATACAATATTACTCAGAATATTTATAATAATAGTTGTTACATCAAAATGTAATCTATAAAATACTCAGCATTTACGTTATTGCCACAGTTCATTGGTTTGTTGTGTGTGCGCAGCACGTGGCGATGCTTGCGTAACATCACACCGCTACAGAAATAGGCACACTGGCACACAGCACTTGTCCGACACTGACATGACATCCGACATGCAGGAATACGTCCGCATTCTACACCAGCATGTAACAAAACACCCTCTTTGTATGTAATGACGTACTACCTCAAGGAAAAACCTTAACTCCAGTAGTTCCAACAATTATTATAAACCCACCTGTTGCCCTGAGCGTCAGGTTTCTGAGACCATAATTATAACATTACTGAAGAATTTTCAGCAAACTTTTAAATATTTGCACGCCACAGGATTTTCGGATTCCTAAATAAATGACCTTAATCCGTTTGATTTTGTGGCTATCTAGAAAATAAAAATGATTTAAGAGTTTTCGTACACAGTATCGCGACCGTGTGATGTGAAAGCTGGATAAAAACCAAGAAAGCTGAAACAAACTTAGCAGCAAAAAATAAACTTCTTGGCGTCCCATTTCCAATGGACAAAACAAGCAACAGTAAAATCCCGTCGCCCATGCTTCGTTACGTTACATCGTTTCGCAAGTAGTAAGGTATTAAGCCTGCAGAAACAGATACAATATTGGCCTACTTGCGCGCGTTGCGTAAACGACCGTACACTTGAACTTATTCTTTTCGCTGACACACTTTATTCATATGTCCTCATTAACTTTTTTTAAATATGTGTTCAAAAACATGCCTGGGTACGTGAGATTGTACGTAAACAAACGAATTCTTTGAAATCTGTCGTCCTCGCAGCTTTTCCTGAAACAACGACGTCATTTTATTTTAGAAAGAACACGGAGAGCAGATGTTCACTTTTCCGAATGCAGGAGAAATCTTTTACAATCGATGTTAAGAGGACGAATTGGAATTTTTGGCGCCAAGGATGTCAATTTTTCTCAGTAAATACAAAACGGATCAAAATACAACTTGGTTACCTGAAAGTTCATGATATAAGCCTTATTTTGTTAGTTGTAGAAACATGATTAGGTAACTTTTATAACAGAGAAAAATATATCAAACATACCTCTTTTTAAAAAGAGATTCACATATTATGGGCAAACGGGACCGATTTAAGCCTCTTAACTTTTTTAGTAGTTGAGTATATACATACTCTTTAAAATGGTAGTAGGAATTTTTATTAAATTATCATTTCTAAATATTAAAATTACAAAACCATTTTGTCGCTTACGACTTTTAGTTATAAGCTAGCGCGCGTATTGTTATCCTCGCCCCGCTCAGACGCTCCGACCCCTTTTGGCGCCTTAGATGCGCGTGCCGGTTATGGAATTATTGTTGACCACTTCCTCGCCTTAAGCTGCGCAGCGGTTGATCGTGATCGTGGTGAACGCGGAAAAATTATGCAAGAGGCACAGATTGTCGTCACGAAACCTTTTGGCTACACGTCGGCCGACACGGTTGCAACACCATAGCTTTCTCCTCTCGTATCGAACCGAAAGCGATATTTATAGCTTTTCAGAAGAACTCTTGTGGAACGAAATCAAAATGCACAATGTGGAAGATTTATTTAATTATATGTATTCTTATGTTTTCTTATCTAGCTTTTAATCTTTATCCACAGCTGATGGTTATTATAAAGAGCCTCAATATTTGGGAAAAGCTGACAATCACAATCATTCACAGTAACTCATAATATGAACTGAATTAGCTCAATCATATTCGTTGTGAGTTGCAAATACCCTATCTCCCCACGGACCAACAGATACCAGCATCATGCATTAAACTGGTTTAGTTTATGTTAGAACCCAACTTTTCTGTTTTATTTCAAATCCGCACTGCATTCTTTCTGCTGCGGTTGCATTTCATAAGTACGAGGTAATTAGGTCAAATAGGTAGTGTATTTCGTGATTCGTGACAAGTTGAGCTTGTTCCTCTTCTCTTGTTTATGCGGTGCCCATTACAATGAAAAAATAATGTATCTGCTGTAATAGCTAAAAGAACGGCTTGTAAAAGAAGTTTATTATGCACAAATCGATTTCATTGAGCGCAGTTTATTTCAGTCGCGCGTGGTATGGCAGTCACCGCTTACCGCGTACGTATCGTCTCGGTTCTAACTCGCGTGTTTCTTTATTAATACCTCTACGCTTCATGTGCTTTACATCGTTGTTTTAAAACGTGTCATCAAGTGTTGAGAGCAATACATGTGGACCTGGATGGTAACTAACACTTGCGACACACATTCACACAAACTTGTTGTGAACGCTTGGCGACGCGACATGGCGAACGGTGCCGTTTTATTTCTTTCTTGTCTGTGCCAGTGCACCGGTGGTGGGTACCTACCTACTGTCTGCACAAAAATAGTTCAACTATTCGTATTAAGCCCACTTACGGTATCGTTACAGGCTATTTCTAATATGTATTTTTATAATTCTTCATTCATTTTGCTATTCTGTATACGCATAAATGAAAAATATTTAGACATAGGCGGACTTCTAACCATATAAATTGCAGTCTCCTCATTTGGACATGAACTTTTTTCCATATCCGTAGAAAAATATCTCATGACTTTTTATCGGGGTATCGGATACTTACCACATATTGCCTAGTCAGTGTATCATGTTAATAGCTTGGTGAGTACATACCTGTGTGTCTGTACCGACTATCGATTGTTTATGAACGGGAGTTGATCTGTCTGGCTCGCTATAGGTTTTACAGGGGGTTTGTTGAAGGGTCGTTGAACCGCCAGGGCCCCAGAGAAGTCACATATGATTGGGCGCGGGGGCGCGGGAGACACTGGGCCGGTCGTTGACTCCCTAGGGGTGCAACTGCAGTCTGTGCACCCTAATTCAAAAGTACATTGATAGTGCACAGTTGCTCACTATTGAGATGCATAAATTCAGTTATCAAAATATGTTGGCACGCAAAAGCAAAAAATAATTAAGTAATTATCTATTTCTGTGAAGTTTTTAGTGTTACAGGATGGATAAGCATGTGAAATAGTGTTACTATTAAGCTTCTAATTCGTAGAAAATTTTTGAATTGTATGAAATCAGTGTTTACCTAAATGCAACAATGAATTTGTGCGAATTGAGCTTCGAAATATAGTATGCAGTTCCAAATTATCTTACTCCTGATTTGCGAAATCGTTTTCTGAGCAATACAAAGCATGGGTGCACTTGCACTTATACAAAAAAATAAACCGGATGCTCTACCTGAGCTCAAGGGTCTAATTCATTTTAGAACAGCTGATTTCTGTTTGTATTCCATTTGAAAGCCAAGCATCTGTCTTTTATTTATCCCCTGGTGACTATACCAGTCATCAAAACATTTTGGGTTTTGCTTAGAAGATAAGAAATAGAGGTAACTATTAATCGACCCTATATTTTAATTAAGGCATGCTTAAGTTTTTTGTTCTCATTGACACGGTCTTACATAGTCTTATTGTCTATGTGTCTACGTCTAATCTTTATTCGATGTAAAAGTTTTCCAAAATCAAATATTCCGTTGTTTCAAAATCGAAATTGACCACTAGCAACTTCAAGCGTTAAAATCGACATAAGAAAACAAAAACACATCAAATTGTTCAAGATATCAAAATGTGGGCAGTCGTCAGTTCCCCAGTCCTTAGTCTTTAGCGTTGTTGTCGAGGTGAGCTGGTTTCGCACGTGGCCGCTGCAGCCCAGCCGGGTTGTCGACCCGCGGCCTTGTAGCCAGCCCCTCGCTACACAGACGCCCAAATACACTCCAAAATACGCCTTACCATTCTGCTACCAAAGCACATATTAGGATCAAACACCATTCAATCAATCAAAATCTCTGCCGTGTGTTTCGTGCCGAAAAGTCCATCTCCCGAGTGATATCTGATCCTGACAAAGGTGCTTGGACCAATTAAAAATATCAAGTATCTAACAACGCATTTATACAACCAAAATGTAACAATCAAACAGTGGCATAACAGTAGGTGTGCGGACGCGATGTTACGTTTTGAGACAATGAGACGGTAACGTTTTTGTTAGCGAGGAGAGGATAAACGTTCAGAGTCAAGGAAGGTCATGTTGGAATAACAAATTAGTTGCTGCGCCGAGTGGCGACGACGGCGATTTGCAGTTTTTTATTTTATTATTATACGGTCAACTCGAGCGCAATTCAATAATAAGGCCTCACGTGACCAAGATCTCGAGTTAAGTGCATCCTCGGAGTTCGTATACCTGTGCGAAGAAAAAGCTTACAAGTTCAAAAGGAATTAATTGTTATTTAGCTACCTGGCGGTTGCACCTGGTTGGCCCTAGGGTTTTATTTCTTCCCACAGCAAGTTCCTTGAGATGCGATTGAATTATAACTACTGTTCAAGACAGGTTTATTTTGAACAAGTGGCATTTGTCACTCGCTCGGTTAGAGTTACATACTAGTTGTAGTTATTGTACTGAAATTAATTACTTAGTATTTTCTATATTTACAAACGTTCAATTTTTGCCTGCAATTCTCTTCCATAAACATGTTACCATAGTATAATGATGGGGCTCATAACAAATAAAATAATAGGTAAGACAATATTCGGGACTGATTTGAGTCATTATTTACAAACAAAGTGTAAAGCGGGTCAACGGTGTATGTGTTTAATCACCAAAATCCCGTCGACTCTAATCACCTACCGTTACAACAAAGAGCGAACCTGTTTACTATGTGTGACACGTCGATATAGTTGCATCCATGGGCGTAGCCAGCTTTGGGCTCAGGGTGGGGCAGCAGTCAACCTATCCCCCGGGGGAGGGCGGGGGCCCTCCGATTTTTTGCATCTTGAGCCGTTAATTTCAAAATTGTTAATCTCTTAATTTGAGAGGTTTATATTTTCAGGTAGGTACAGAAAATAAACAATCACACACAGGACAAAAGCCAAAAGTAAGGGCATATACCTAGTTTGAATACGCGAGCAAAGCGAGCGCGAAATTTTTATCGGACTTGCACCAAATATTACGTAAAATTTTGCCCAAACGTACTTAACTTTTTGTTTGTTGACAAATGCAAAAATAAGGGCATATAGTTTCTGAATACGAGAGCGAAGCGAGCGCGAAATTTTTATCGGACTCAAACCAAATATTACGTAAAATTTAGCCCAAACGTACTTAACTTTTTGTTTGTTGACAAATGCAAAAATAAGGGCATATAGTTTCTGAATACGCGAGCGAAGCGAGCGTGAAATTTTTTACGGACTTAAACTATATATTACGTAAAATTTTGCCCAAATGTACTTAACCTTGTGTTTCCTGACCAATACAAACATAGTATAGTTACTGAATACGCGAGCGAAGCGAGCGCGAAATTTTAATTATTTTTTAAGACTCAAAACAAAAAACTACGTTAAATGTCGCCCAAATATACATTTTCATGAATGGGGGGACTAGGTATGACACGCCCGATTCACGTCTATACGAAAATCCCCTCGCTCGCATAGATAAGTCGATAAAAATAAAGTTAGATAACGTATAGCAACGTCGCGCAGCTAATCTTCGCGGACCACTCGGAATGCCTCCAGGGACCACCAGTGGTCCGCGGACCAGCGGTTATAACCACTGTGCTAAACGATCGTTCTATTGTACAGGTCATACATGGCTGGGCAAGCAAAATAGCGAGCGCGGTTTTTACACTAGGATAAAATTGCATTTCCGAAATTTTGATCACATCTACCAGTTCCATCTCCTTCAATGCATTATTTTTTGGATTAGATGGACGGCTCGGCTCGCTACGCCACATAGCAACTATTCTTTCGGCTCGCTTTCAAATGACGCGCGAACCGCGCACGTTCGGGAACTCGAGCGTGCATTTTGGTTTTTTTGTGCAATAACTTACGGATATTACATATGTTGTTGATGTTGTTAGTTAGAGTTAGTAAAACATTGTTTAATCAGACACCTTATAGGTCAGAGCCAGGGCCCAGGGTGGGGCAAATGCCCCAGCTTGCCCCAGTGTGGCTACGCCCATGGTTGCATCGGGTTTCCACATACATAATCATTTTCAAGCTTATTCCATATTAGCGAGGAGCGGCCGCGCCAGTCGGACCGGACGGCGGACACCGCGAGCGCGGTCGTTCACCACTGCCCTGGCCCTTTGCCCCGTCTACGGAACACCGATAGCTTATATTCATCCTTACCCACTCACCTATAAAGCAATCAAAACACGATGGAAATCACCATAAAGCTATGCAAATTATGGGCATTGTTTATATAAAATAAATATTACACAACAATTTATGTAGATTTGGACTAACAAGGCAACGACAGACCATGACGCTTTGGTCGTTTTGCATATCGCTTTATTGAATAGCATCTAAAGTTATGTGGCAAGATTATATTAGCAAATAATGAAACTTTTATTATGATTGATATTTTTAAGTAAGCACTTACCCTTAAATTAATAGATCTTTATGATTATCAAGAAGGTTCATGATTCGTAGTCATCCAGCTTCGACAAACATGGCTACGTATCGTACTAATAAATCGGTACCTTTTTTTTTTTGTCAGGGGGGAAAATCCTCATGGACTGTACTCCACCTGGGGCAGGTGGAGGGGTGTGCCGGACTCTTACCGGCTAAAAACCCTACCTGGTGTTGTCTCCAATTACCTGTTGTCGAGGGCACGGGTATCGCCAAAGCATTCTTCCGCACCCCCGACAGGTATTTGGCCCGCCAGATGTTCGAAGGCGGGCCCCGTCACCCTCTGTGGCCGTCACCCAGCGGCCACAGTAACTCCACTGAGAGAGGCGCGCGCAACACAACGCCACCGTCTCGAGGCCTGTTTCTGATCGGACGACAGACGCCCCTAGTCTGTCGTCCGCAGGCCGCGCCCTATGGTGGCCGGAGATCAGCCACCCTGCGACGCCCCCTACGTCTGCTGCGGGTGGGGAGAGAGGTAGCAGATTCTCTCACCCTTTCCGCCGCCTCCTTTAAAACCATCACCTCCTCGCAAAAGGAGGCGACGGCATTCCACTCTTCTTCGCTGCTGACCATGGAAGACACGACGGCCGGCAGCGAAAGATTTCCCGCGGCATCCAGTACCGCAGTTAATTCACGGCGCTGCGTTGCCCATGTTGGGCACTCCGCCAACGTATGCAACGCCGAATCTTCGTTGCCGGTGCCACAATGGTGGCATTCGGGCGTGGGCTCCCGGCCTATGCGACACAGGAACTTTCCGAAACAACCATGTCCGGTGAGAACCTGTGTCAGCCGGAAGCTGAGGGCGCCGTGGCTTCTCTCCAGCCACTCCTTCATTACGGGCCTTATCGCCGCGATAACGGCGTGCCCTGCCGTGGGTCGTGCAAGCCTCTGCTCCCACTCCGCCATTAACACTTGGCGGAGCTCAGCCCTATGCGCCTCGACTTGTCGAGGTGCGAGACGCTCGCCCCGCCCCACCGCTTCCTCGCGCCATGTATAGAGTGACGCGAGGACTCTTCCGTCCATGTCCCACGGCGGAGATCCGGCTAGGAGACATGCCGCTTCGAACGAGATCGTTCGGTAACCCCTTATGACCCTGATGGCCATCGCTCGCTGTGGTCTTCGTAGCGCTGCGCGGTTGCGGGCCGCCAGGGTGTTCGCCCACACTGGCGCGGCGTACAGCGCCATCGCCCTCACGACCCCCATATAGAGCCTCCGGCAGGAGTTGTTGGGGCCCCTGAGATTGGGTAGCAAGCGCGAGAGCGCTGAAGCCGCGGCCATCAAACGAGGGGTTAGCCGCTGAAAGTGCGGCCCGAAGTCCCATCGACTGTCGAGAACGAGTCCGAGGTATTTCATTGTCGACTCGACAGCGATGGTGACCCCTCCTACCACTATGCTGGACCCCGGAGGTGGCTTCTTCCTCGGCCCATGGAAACAAAGGGCCTCAGACTTGTGCAGGGCCACCTCGAGGCCAAGACGTCGGATTCTGCCCACAACCTGTGAGACACTGGCTGTCGCCCGAATGGCCGCCTGCCGGTACGTCTTCCCACGTGCTGTTACTAGCGTGTCGTCAGCGTAGCATATCACGCTGACGCCGTGGAGAAGCGCACCGCGCAGGACCCAGTCGTATCCAATGTTCCACAGGAGAGGGCCAAGAACCGACCCTGAGGAACACCGCACGTCATCTCTCGACGACCCCATCCTTCTCGACCCGGGTATACGACAGCTCTTTCCGACAAGTAATCCCCGACTATGCGGCGGAGGTACGCTGGCACTCCATGGTAACGGAGCGCCTCCTTGATGGTATTCCAGGGCAAGGTGTTGAATGCATTGGCGATGTCGAGCGACACCGCCAAGACCACCTCGCCCGGGCGACAGCTTCCTCCGCCAGGACCCTTACGCGCATGATCGCGTCCACTGTTGAACGCCCTTTCGGAAACCATATTGGTTGTCCGCCAGATCTGGCCCTTCGCTAGACATGTACTGAACAAGGCGGTCGGCGATGATTCTCTCGAAGATCTTGCCCACTTCGTTCAGCAACACAATTGGCCTATAGGCAGATGGTGAATCTGCGGGGCGTCCGTCCTTCCTGAGCAGGATCAGCTTTCCGGTCTTCCACCGGTACGGAAATTGACTCTGCTCCAGACATGCGCTCAGGAGTCCTGCTAGTCGGGGCCCGAGAGCCTCAAAGGCCAGAGCCCATGCTCGGCCTGGAATGCCATCGGGTCCTGGAGCAGTGTTTTTCATGCGAGCGACCGCCGCTTTTAGCTCTGCTCGGGTCACATGAGGCACATCGTCGTCGTCGACCTCGGCGTTGGGCACGCTCGAAGGCGGAACCATGGCAGGTGGATTATGCTCCGACCTCAGGGGGAAAAGCGCGCTGACTACATCTGCAAGAAGTTGGGGCTGCATACTCTGGGACAGTGGGGGAGCCCACTGGCGCAGCTTGCCCCTTACCATCCGGTAGGGCCGACCCCACGGGTCGCGGTCAAGAGTCGCCAGCAGTTCCCTTTGAGCCTCTGCTTTAGCCTTCGCGATGGCCAGCTGAAGAGCACTCTTTGCCTCCCTGTACGCCTCATAAAGTTCCGCCTCTTCGGCGGACGCTGTAAAGGGCCGACGGCGTCTTCTTCGGCACCTGGCATACTGGCGTCGCACTTCCACGCATGAGATGCGCAGCTGCGCGATCTCCTGCGACCACCAGTATACCTGGCGCCTGGGTGGTATTGGCTGGACTCGGGGCATGGCACTGTCGCAGATTTGCGACATGCTCTCCTGAAGCCATTCCGCTTCCTCTTCGATGTTGGCAGGTCTGTTCGGATGATCCAACCAGGACTGCACGATAGCAGCTTCCACGAAAGCCTCCCTGTCCAGCCGTTTAAGTGCCCAGCGCGGGCCCTCTCCGATGGTCCCCGGAGACGCTTGGACCGGCCCAATTGAGGTAGCACTGGCGACACTGAAGCGAATGTATCTGTGGTCAGATAGCGTCTCCACCTCCTCCAACACGTGCCAGCCCTGGACGCGACTTGCGAGCCCAGGGCTTGCAAAAGTGAGGTCCACTATTGACCCTCCCAACTGTCGCACGCACGTCTGCACGCAGCCCCGGTTCAGGAGAAGTAGGCCTTGCTCGATCGCCCACTCCTCCACTAACTCGCCCCGCACATTTGTTCTCGGGGAGCCCCAGGCGATAGACTTTGCGTTGAAGTCCCCCAAGACGAGAACGGGGCGAGGATGGCTACGACTCACCACCGCGCCCAGCTCTAATAAAATCACCTCGAGGTCAGCAAGTGAAAGGCTGGGGGCGAAGTACACTCCCGCGACTAATAATTCACCCCACACTGCCGTAACATAGCCGCGCCCCCGGGTGACGTCTTCAAAGGGTGGGGTGTCTGCGGCAACTCTTGTTATGAGTGTCACCGAACCGATGCTGTCACACACCCAGTCATCCCTGGGTGGCACATAATACGGTTCGGAGACGACTGCAACGTCTATCCTCCACTCCGCCATGCTCTGGAGCAATAGATCCTGAGCCCTGGCGCAGTGGTTGATGTTTGCTTGGAGGAAATTACGACTTAGGTCCATTATTGGGTGTCCATAATAACCTCCTCAGTCCTCGGTGGATCTAGTACCGCAGCCGGTGGTTGAGCTGGCTGTGAGAGACTGCTTGTTTCCATCCTTGTTTCCACTGGGCTATTACTAGCCGGCGGATGAACCGGCTGTGTGGTAGTAGCCCTCCTGGGAGTTCCTCCATTCCTGAGTTTGGGCCTCGCGCAGCGTTTGGCCCCAGTCTGATGGTCGGCTGGTTTACCAAGAGCCGCACAGAGGACGCAGTGCGGATTGGCAGTGCAGGAGTCAGCTTTGTGTTCGGGCTGACCACAGCGGAAGCACAGTTGGCTGCGATCGACCTCCGAGGTGCACTGTATGCCCACGTGTCCTTCTTCTAGACAGCGGTAGCACCGGTAAGGCTTAGGCGCCTGGAGCGAAACCTGCGCCGATACCCACCCAACAAGTAGTCGCCTTCCATTGTTAACTCTGTTAGCCGCAGCTACAGGACAGCTGACTAGGACTTTTCCAAGTCCGGATGAGTCTCTTCGTATCATGCCCACCTTGATCTGATCTGGTGGGCAGTTTCCAGCCTTTGCTATCGCAGCAGAGACTTCTTCCTGGGTAACTGAGTCATCCAGGCCCGAGATACGCAGGTCTGCGCTTTTGGTGGGCCTGGACACTTTGACGTCTTCCGTACCTAGTGACGCCCTAATTTTTTCAGCTAGGGCGTCAGCTCTTGGGCCACTAGTGGCCCCCGAAATCTTCAGTAGTCGAGCACCGGTAACAGTTGTTTTGCACCGAATGCCCGAGATGCCAAGGTCACTAAGCGAGATGTTTTCCTTCGCTTTTGTGAGGACTTCGGCATAAGTTAGACCCCGCTCCACCGCTCCAGGCTGGAGAGTAATTACTACAGCCGTAGAACGGGGGGCACGGAGCCTCGTAACCTGCTTTTTGGCTTCAGTACCTTTTTCTTTTTGTTTGGCACTGCGGCGCTCCTTCTTTTTTCGGCTTTTGGTTCCCACCACTGTCCATTCCGTGTCCTGTTGCGAGCTATTCTTTGGAGTCGGTTGGATGGCTAGCTTTGGCGGTACTTTTGCAGCAACCGCATCACCCGGCTGTTTGGTCTTGTTTGACTTACCCTTCGGTTTTGTGGAAGACACACCAGAGTTTGCAGCAGCTGCTTGTGCCTGATGATCGGCACGCGGTGTTGCGGCTTTTGCCGCGTGCGAAGCGACTGGTGTGTTTTGTTGGTTAGCAGCAAGAGGAGGACGCAATATCCTGCCCTCCAACACCGAAAACCTTGCGTTGAGACTGGCCATCTCCCGCTGCACTATACGAGTCAATGTCGACTCATCTGCCATTGATTGGGTTTGGGACTGCAGATCTGGTAAGCCTACCTCCCGTCTGAGGTGCTCGCGGCGGAAGGACACCATCTCCGCTTTGAGCTCCTCATGTTCCTTGCGCAGCTGGTCCATCTGCGCTGCCAATTTCGCATTCTGCATGCGCAGCAATGCTGTTTCTTCTGTGGTAGTGCGAGACAAAAGGACCTCGGCGCTTTCCAGTATCGAGGCCGCAGCCTCTTTGAGTGCCTTCTTACACACACCGTTGAGGCCCTTTGAGATTGAGCCAACCCGTTTTATGGCTGCAACTGCGTCAACCATTTTCTGATTTAAATTGGAGGCAGGTAGATCCTCGACTCCTGTAATCAGTTCAGAAGCGGTAGACGCTGACTCCATGAGTCGTGTGACTCTTGCTTCTGACACTTTCTTTGTCAGAGCTGCTATCTGCCGCTCATCCTCCATCTGTTTTTCGGCGGCTACTGCGGCCTTCTCGGCAGCCGCAGCCTCTCGCCGAGCTTGACCAATACCGACATACTTGCCGGTTGTCACTGGCCTGCCTCTCCTTTTAACTGGTTTGGCACCGGACCTATTGGCCGGCACCGTTACTTCACTCGGGGCCGAATCCGACCCTGAATCATCGCCTGTTCTCGGGCGCTTGCGCAGACGACTCGAGCTGACGCTAGCTACGCTCGCCATGCTGCATAGGCTGTCACTGTCGGAGTCCGACAACACGCCCACGCTCTCCACATGTACCAGTGGTACCTTTTCACCCACACTATCATCGTTTTTTGGTTTTGGTTTTAAAAATTTGTCCATTTAGATCCCACGAACATGAGAGCAAAGGATGTCCACCCCGGCAGTGGCCTCATACCGGGGCAAGCCTACATACTGTTAGGGGCGGCTGGCCCCAACAGGTGGGAGCGCTAACGACCGTGTCCCCCACGGCCATTCATCCCCTCGCCGCGCTCCCGAAACTTGGGATTAGGTGGTTTTTTATCTTAGAGGTGTCCTTCCTCTGGGCCGGGCGGTTAAGCCAAGTCCTCGGCGGCGGCATTCTACATGCCTCCATCTGCTGTCCGGCCACCCCGGCTCAGCAGACCCGCCGAACGGTTTGCTCTTCGTTGAACGAGGAGACAAACGAGCGCCGCTTCGGTGCGCCTGCACCTCTGCGGGTATGGCCGCATCCTTGCTAGGTCCACGAGCGTCGACTAGGCAGGAGCGGCCCCTCCCTGGGTCCCTCTTCGTCTGGCCTCTCCCCTGAACCTTTCCGGCATGAGTGACTCTACCGGCAGAGCTCCAGGATCATAGAGGCACGCAAGCCCCACCACGACGACAACGTGGAGACACCCTCGGTGGGGAATAAATCGGTACCTCTGGCCTTGCTTGTTGTTAGGGTTTCTACGATCCTAACAACTTAATAGCAATAAAACTGTACTATTGAGTGCAATAAATCTTGCGTGTGGAATTAACTAACGGGGTTGTGTTCAAGATTTCGTGTAACACCTTCAAAGTTACTTGGCAAAATGTAATCAATATTTTTATTTCGCAAAGGGTGGTCTTGATTGAAGTCCTTCCACGATTTTTTCTTTGTCTCATAATACTTCAAGTAACCTTATGTGCCTACATATTTGTTAAGTAGATTTATGTAGGTATGTGCCCGATTATTTTTTAAGACGCTAACTAAATTATAAAAAATCAGGGAAAAGAATAATAATAACTGCATTTCTATTTAATTTGAAATACTTGAATTAAGGCTTTTATCGTATTGCTTATAAACAGAAAGACGATAACTTTATATAATTATCTGAATGTACATGGCCACTTTTGTACTTATTTTATACCCGAAATAAATTAAATAAACGTCGGTCTCCTTCGTTCGCTTTGTTGTTGTTATCTCTCGCACTCGCTCGCACTTCATCTTTCCAGTTATTGGTCAATGTTGCAAGCATTTTATTATACTATTGTGGTAATTCTTGAAGTGCCACCTATCAATCTTTGTGTTATCAGCTTATTATTAATTTATAAGCTACACGCTCTAAATATAATAAACAGACATTTTTAGTATTCACCTATGTTCGTAATTTAAAAAAAAAACATTGATTCTTCACGGGTAACTTGTAATTTAGTTTCTTTTCCTAAGAACAACTGTCTGTCTAAGAGTCTAGGATATTTCGTAAATTATTCACTAGCTTGCACGTTTTAGTACAAAAACAAAGTAAAATTAACACGTGAAAAAATGGTTTAATTGTTATGTAAGTGAATTAGTGTATAGTAGAATATTAAGAATTCTACTACCCAAGAAAAAATAGTAGAAGTATGATTTTTTGCATGGCAATACTGTACATGACAGCCAGCCAGCTGTGTGGAATGGATTGAAAAATAACTCGAAAATCGTAGCCTGTCCTTGATGTGTCATCCATTACAATAATTTCTACAAAACGTGTTGCTGAAAAGTCTTGAAATTCTTAGTAATCATCGCGTTTATTTATCAGTGTAATAGTGTCGGGTTTTTCATTTGATCAATTTGCCTGCATCGGTGACAGGTAGTGCTAATTGTTAAAATGTTTATGTAACGCAGCATTGTTCGATCGCTGAGTGTGTACCTATTTCATCTTTTGTTCCAGATAGCTTGACGGTGTGTCATTTGTCGTTCGGTGATACGTGTTGAGAAGTGTTCGATCAGCAAGTGCGAAGCGGACGCTGTGACTCGAGTGTGGACTGGTGTGATGTGGTAGTGTGTCAGTGTGGCGTAGCGCAGTGGATGCGGAGACAGCGTCGTAGCGCTCGCCCTGGCATGGTGCCGGGCAGGTAGCGCGCGCGGGCGGCCTGCGCAGGCCCCACAGAAGCAGCCGCGTGTGTCCCTCAGCGTCGTCTATGGCCGAGCAACACATCACACCGTCGTCGCACTCTGCACTCACGAGAGAGTCCAGCGGGTGAGAACTGCTCACTTTATAATACTCCTTATGACCGCACCTCTTTGCTGTTCTCTACTTATGAGAACTTTTGTCCTACAGATTTAGCTTGAGTTATATATTTTTTCAAATAGATTAAAAAGGAATTTACTTGAACAATTCATTCCATGTAAAATGCTGTGGACTTCATCAGCTGATTGTTTATAAGCACACAACCTTGTTACCTATTTGTGCTATCAAAACTCAGAGTTTATCTTATCAACATGTTATGTTCACACGCTATCATCAACACTGTCCTAATTTTATGTTGTGGTTTCCTGTGTTTAATTAATGTTTTTATTCAGAGACGCTGCTGGATTATCTTGTAAATGGTGTTTTGAGTGGGTTTCCCTTTGTAGACTTTTTATATAAATTGTCATGTGGGATGATGATGATTATTGGGTATATACTACATACCAGTCCCCACCCAACATGAGCTGTAATTTTAGATTACAGCTCATGTTGGGTGGTTTAAGAAGAACAACTGGAAAATGACAGTTGTAAATTGTCTGAGCTGACAAATGTTTGTAAAGTACAAATATTAATTGAATGCATCAACATGAACATGATCATTAAGATATCATCATCCTCCTGCCCTTATCCCAATTTTATTTGGGGTCGGCGCAGCATGTTTTCTTCTTCCATACGCTTCTATCTGCCGTCATCTCACAAGTAACATTCTTTCTTACCATATCTACTTCATGATCATTAAAATATGACAATGTCTTTAACAAACAAGTATTTACAAAGTAGATACCTACTAAACCTTATATTTCCTCTTGATTCACACTATACATACGTTAAAAATTAGTTATTTGGTAGGTTTAGGGTGATGTCACTGTCTTACAGCGAATGCAGAGAAGTTTGTGCTGTACTTCATATTATATTATGTACTAGCAGATTTCCTGCAGTTTCACACTCCCCTCATGATAACAACCCCCATACTAGGATAAAATATAGCCTACCTATGTTACTCAGGACGAGTGTGCAGAAAGACCTTTTCAAATCTGTTCAGTAGCTTTGCAGCCTTTAGGGTACAAAACTAAAAATGTTTCCTCTTTATTATATTAGTATAGATGTAATAGTAGTTCATATAAAAATAATTGAATCTATCAGTTATACATTATTGATATCATAAACCTGTCAAACTGACAGGTTTTCCTTCATCTTAACTGAGTTATGATAGCTTGATCAAGTGTGGTTGATTAATGCTCGTTTCTTCTCTGTGTAAGAAGAGACCTTATCATCTTCTTCTTTCTGCCCTGTTCCCAATTTTATCGCTTCCATTCCTCCCTGTCACTCTTCAACATGAAGAGACCTAACAGTGCAGTAGGAAAATAATAAGGGCTGCTGATGATGATAGTGTTTATAATTTACTTTTTGTAATTTTTTTAATAAGCTTGGTTTACTGGATAAAAGAAAGGATGATAGCAGGGGTTATCCCCCTATATTATTAGGTACTAGCTGACCCAATAAACTTTGTATGGTTTAAACCTTCCCTGGACCTCTACAAACATTTTAAAACCTAAAAAAGCCAAATGAGACCAGCCATTCTCGAGTTTTAGTCAGACTAACTAAGGAACAGCAATTCATCTTGATATAAGAAGATAAACAAATCTATAATTTGGAACTGCATAAAAGTATTATAGATAAACACCACTGAATGTGTTTTAAATTCCAAGTAATTCTTATTCATCAAATTCTCATAATAATAAATGCCCTATCTTAAAAATGTAAAATTCTCATAATTACAGGTGTATTGAGAGTACACATAAGAAATTTCTTATCTTTAAAATCATTTAAAAGTTCAAGTAGCTTCCTTCAATATGACTCAGTTGCGCTAACATGGTATTATCAATAGAAACATTACTGTGTTTCCTTATTATGTTACCAAACAGGCTTCAGCCAATTGGGTTCATTCTTTGATTGCCTCCCTAAAATCCATGACTCTGTGTTCCTTGTCCTGGTGGTGCCTCCACCAGGCGTAAAAAGATAAAGATATAAAAAGATAGTAAAATATTGCTACAGTGAGTTTGTAAGGCGGCAATGTGTAATTTGTGGCAGGTCTTCTCCTAGCAGGGTGGTGGGCGGTCGGTGGTTGCGTCAGGTGCGTCGAGCGAGCCACAGCCGTCGGAGCAGACGCAACGTGACGTCGCCCCTGCCGCGCTCCACCAGCCGACACTCGTCTAGCCGCGTGTCCGACGCCGAGCCGTACGCGCACGTCGAGCTGCGCAGGAGCTCACGCCTCATCAACACACTGCCCAGGTCCGACTACTCCATCACAGAACGCTGGTCCTACGGCACAGACGTCTACGAGACACGCTGTGACACTACCGAATTCAAGGGCGGGGACGCCCACAAATCCAGCGTTCATCCGAAACGCGGACGTACTTCCTCGCATGACAGGAAAAAACGCAAGACCACATCGACCAATAGTGCAGAGGAGTGCGTCGCATATTGCACACGCTCACGGACTGCTCTTAAATCCAGCGAGAGTGCTTGTGAGCAAATTCCGAATAATTTAAAACCACACACTTTAACACAACCGCCACTGAACCAGAACGCCACAGCCACTTCCACTCAAGCTAATCCCCCGGAGGGAGGATTGCTGCCCCTGGACGAGAGAGATTTTGCTTATTCGCCGTACAGCTCGTCCACCGTCACAGAGCTACTGGACTCTGACTATTCTGTGTACAGTCCGACAGCTAGTCGGCGAAAAGGCAAGAAGAGGAAGCGCTCAGCACATCGCTCTCTGTCGAGCAGAAAGAGCAGCTGTCTGCTCAGTGTAGACGAGTGCCGAAAGAAATTTAAAATAGATTCGCACAGCAAAGACGAGACAGACACTAGCAGTACCGGAAGGTCATCCAAACACGAGCTTGACAAAGCTGATCTTAACTCGGCTTCTCAAACCTCGTGCACATACCTGCTGCGGAACAGGAACAGTCAGTTTGGACCTCCCACTTCAACTGTCATCAGTGACCATTCAGGTAATTATATATGTCTTCTAAAGTTTGTTAGATAGAGTTATTGATGTTACATATCTGTAGTGTTTATAGTAATATCGAGCTTGTGTATCTATGCAGTGCGGTGTTAAAATAAGAACACGATTGAATAACGTGCTAGTCTATTTAAACATATTAGAGCAGAATGTAGGTCTCGAGTCGTAGCTTATCAGGTGGTGTTATCACGTGTATCAAGCGCAGTCATTCATCGCAGATAATGCATATTGATATTGCAGTGAACCCGCCGGGCGACGCGGTACTCGCTCCGGTCGCGGGACGCATCAGTAGTGCTTCCGAGAGCATCGCCAGTATCCCCAGCACTCCCCCGCCGCCAGACAAAGATATCCAAGGTGATTAGCGTTATCACTCATTACTTATCACTACTACTTACAATTTCTAATAATCATTTCATGTAATTCCTTTATGATTTTGTTTACAGAGGCAAGTTCGTCCAAAGCACACAGCTCTGCGAGCAAATTATTAATAGTACCCCGTGATCTTCCTTATTTGCGTCAAACTAACGCGCGAAGGGTAAATTTTCTTTATACTTACTCCGTTATTTGCGTTTTGGTTTGTAATGAACTACTAAATAGCTCGTTAAGTTCCTAATTAAGTCGTCCTTAGTATATGTATTGAAATAAATGACCGAAAATATCGCTATTATTCCAACCGGAAACATTGCAATGTCGTTCAACCAATCTCAATAGCAATAAGTAATTGTATCGAATATCATTATCAGTGTTAGTCGTGCGATCGCTCGTTCTTGAAGCAGACGTCAGAGCTGATATCTTCGCGAGCATAAAATATAGCTATTCGTTATAGATTACATTATGAATAATTCATAATAGTGGTAGAAGTGCATTGCTTTGTAAATATGTGTGATGTGTGAGCGCGCGGCGAGTGAGAGTTGTGTTGTGCGCAGAGCATCGCAGCTGCGACGGGGGCGACCCTGGGTGCGTGCCTGACGAGGGGAGCCAGCACTTCGCAGCGTCAGCGACAAGACACACACGCGAAAAGACAGGTACTCATACAGGCACCAGCATTACACAGTTTCCACACTTTTACTTCACAAGTCTCATAACCAAATAGTGATACGTCATGCGTCGTTTATATTTACGTCTGACTTTAATCTGATGCTATCATTGTCTGTTTTACGCGTAAAATTGCGACAGAAACACTTTTACATGTACGAATTGTTAGTTAAATGGAATTTCAGTGCATTAATTATTTCCTCGATCGTAAAATTAAACAAAAACAATTCAGTTTTGTTTTGTCATTGCAATACATTTTCCTGTAGTAATAGCCTTCGTTATATTCGTTAACTAACTTCATTACAGACTGGTCAATATCGTGATAAGTTCAAAATATAAATGCTAAGGTTACGCGTCTCAGATAAGAAAGTACTTCAAGTAACTAGCTTTGCAGTTTTGTTGGAGTGACATTTAGTGGCGTAATAATTGATTGGTACTTATGATTGTAGTTGATAGGTAGGTAATACATGGTGATGGTGTTGATGTATGGTGATGTTGTGGTCAGGTATCGGGCAGCGAGGGCGCGGGCAGCAGCGCGGCAGGCGGGCGGCGGGCGAGAGCTCGCGACATGCCGCAGCCGCAGCCAGCGTCCACGCGTCGAGACAAACGAGGTACCATATCCGACATCTATACTCCTCCAAAGAAATTATATTCCTACTCTGTTTCCTCACATGATGGTAGGGTCCATCTCTTCTTTGTTCTTTACACATAGTGTTCGTATACTGACACCATATCGTCCAACTTGTTCTAGGATGGCCTCTTCCTATTATCCACTACCATTAAACTTAAAATAAGTTCTGTATAAAAGTATGAATGTGTTGGAAACAGGTAAAAGCAGCCTGGGTTCGTGTGCCAGCACTGGTGGTGCGTCCAGCCGGTCTCACCCCCAGCCATTAACAACGGTGAATATAAACTTCTATTACAACTAGCATATTTATTTAATGTATACTATATGTTTTACAAATTGTACGGTTTATTGTCGCAGGGTGCTGTGGCATCCACATCTTCCACACCGCCGGCTTCAGCGTCCGCTTCAATGCCTGACAACGCGGCCAGCGATGCTAAGCCTAAGGGCAAAGGTAATTATTACTACTGTTTTAACACTGCCTACAGAAGCTATAGTATAAAAACAGTTTTTTTTCTCCTATTTGTGAAGTTCATGCTGAGGGTATATAAAAGTGATTCTAGCGGTTCTTTGCTATTCGCAATAGGTTCGGAAATCAAGAAAAAAACATTTAAGTAAAAGCAATTTTTCACTTGAGTGTCATTTTCAACATTTTATCCATATATTAAACCCCCGACGCAAAAAGGAGGTGGTGTTATATACATCCAGACAACGTTTGTTTGGAGCACACTCGTAATAAAACGTTGTGTTTCCCCAGCATCGTCTTCGTCCGAGGAGTGCGCGGGCGGCGGCAGCGGTGTGGGGGGCTCGGGGTCGGGCGCGGGCGCGGAGGAGTCGTCGTCGGAGGAGGGCGAGGTGGGGCGGCTGCAGGCGCTGCTGGAGGCGCGCGGCCTGCCGCCGCACCTGCTGGGCGCGCTCGGCCCGCGCATGCAGCATCTGCTGCACAGGACCGTCACTGCCAACTCCGGTAACACAAGCATTCTTAATAGTATTCTTGTGTGAAAAAGACATAGGTAGGGTGAAGGGCGTTTTGGGGGCTGTCTTTTGTAAATTTGACCTTCAAAAAGTGCTGTTTTCAGCCTACTTTGAATAAAGAGACTTTATCTTTTATGTCATTCGACCTTGATCCGCTTCATCAGAGGGTGTAGTTAACCTTAACTTTTCTAGACTACACTATCATAACTATAAACAATTGTAACATAAAATGAAGCCAAGTTAAACCCTCAGGTGAATTGTATAGCTGTAGATTAAAGATTTTTGTTATTATATTTTCGAGAGAAAATTAACAAAAAATGTTTCCATTCTTTTAGGGTTATTTGAAAGACGGACTAATTAGAGTTAGCCATGGTGTTATCTTATCAGCTTTTAATTCAACAAATGAATTTGTAATTTTTCACGGAAAATAATGTATTTCTGCCTTCCACAGCTGCATCAAAAGCCGCTCAACTCCTGGCTGGGCTGCAAGCGACTGGCGACGAAGGACAGCAGCTTCAGGCTGTTATTGAAATGTGCCAACTGCTGGTGATGGGCAACGAGGACACGCTGGCCGGCTTCCCTGTGAGACAAGTCGTGCCTGCTCTCGTCAACCTGCTCGCCGCAGAACATAACTTTGATATGGTCAGTATACATAAGAAAAACATGACAAACCCGTGGTGGATCTACCAGTGTGCAATGAGGGCATGATCACTTATTTCTCCTTTTTATGTACTATCCCTATGTACTACTCTATGTACTGTCCTCATAAACTTCCTTATCTACTTCCCTATGTAGTCCCCTGAGTACTTTCTGATATACTCCTCTATGTCCAGTACATAATCTCTTTAATGCTCTTCAAATGTACTCTTCTCAAACACTCCCTTTTGTACTTGCCTGAGTACTTTCTAACGAACTCTCTCAATATACTTCGTTATTTATTTTATTTATTTCAGGCTACAAGGGCCCATAAAAACACAAATACACATAACATATACACAATATTTATAAACTAATACATAAAATTATGCATTATCTACCCCCTCATGTACCTGAATTCTCAATAAAAACATATAAGTAAGTAACGTGTTCCGCAGATGAACCACGCATGCCGTGCTCTGACGTACATGTTGGAGGCGCTACCTCGCAGCAGCGGCGCCGTGGCGCTGGCCGTGCCCGCCTTCCTGGACAAGCTGCAGGCCATCACGTGCATGGACGTCGCCGAGCAGAGCCTTACCGCGCTCGACATGCTCTCCAGGCGTCACTCCAAGGCTATTTTGCAAGCGGTAAAGACCTATTTATAGTTGTTTTCACTGGGCGTTGTTTAAAATCAGAACAAAATTATTTATTATAAACATCGACAAATAACTTGATCATTATCACTGAAATAATGAGAGAAAGACCGTAAACTTTCAGATGAATCGTTGTAGGGTGTTCTTGAAATGTAACTATTTCCGATGAAGGCATTAGAAAAAAAAATACGACGGGTTAACTGACCTCTTATAATTGTTTAAGTAATATACCGATTATTACTTAAAATGATGTTTCCTACATATATACAGAATTGTAACACTTACTCATTATTCCAGCGCGGAGTGTCAGCCTGCCTGATGTACCTGGACTTCTTCTCGATAAACGCTCAGCGCGCCGCCCTCTCCATCACGGCCAACTGCTGTCAGAACCTCACTCCGGACGAGTTCCATCTAGTTAGGGACTCCCTACAACTACTGGCTAATAGGTAAGCAACGATACTTAATACCAAACCAATTATAAATTATACTTATTTAAGCAGGTCTGAAGTCATCTTTTTGTCCTTGCAGCATTTTACTTGACCATTGTACCCGTTGTTTCAGACTTACCCAACAAGACAAGAAATCGGTGGAGTGTGTATGCTTGGCGTTCTCGCGTCTTGTGGACAGTTTCCAACATGACCCGGCTCGCCTTCAAGAGATTGCCACTCCAGAATTACTGACAAATCTGCAACAACTGGTGAGTGGCCGGTTTATAATTCTATCATAGGACACATGTGTTATCTATGAGAATTTGTTGTATCTTAATCATTATGCTTTGTCATTCTACTGTTGTTTTCACCTAAATGTCGATACATTAGTGTATTGACATGTACATAAATGGTATCGTCCTACAAACAAACATTTACGTTCACACATAATCGTGAACGAGCGTAGGCTGAACCGCTTTCGTTAGCAGAGAGGCCAATGCAGCAGATTTAACTGAACAGAACATTGGTAAAAAAGCAAAAGGGGACTGTAGAATGTAGCAATCAAGAGTTAAGCTTTATGAACTCGCTGTTTCTACGCAGTTTTACGCGTAGGTTGGATAGATTTTTGGGGTGCTGTACTTTGTAAATATTGACGTGAAAAAGGGCTAATCTAATTAGCGTAATTTCATGAAATGATTATGACTTTGATATGTTTGCAACAGCTGGTGGTGCAGCCGCCGCTGATCTCGGGTGCCACGTTCATCACCGTCCTGCGCTTGCTGTGGGTGATGTGCTGCGCCTGCCCGCAGCTAGCCCTGGCACTGCACCAGCGCTCCATCGCAGACACCCTGCTGTGTCTGCTCACAGGATCCACTCTGCATCAGGAGGTACACATAACGCACTGTTTTATATCTTAACAAGAGAGTTCCTGTATTAATTTTGTATAGAGCCGGTTCTCTAAACCATATAGACAGAACTGTGTTTCCGGGGATTGGGGACTGGTTGCTGTTCCACTATTTCGTCCTAGCTAAAATTCCACTAGGGTGTGATCGCTAAAGTATGAAGTTGATATCACGGAGGCTATCATAATAGTGGTCTTATTGAATTATGTTTTCGAATATGGCTTTCTTACAAAAAGTATTTTCTTAATTTTATTTACTTTAAAAAGGTACTTTTGCGACAATCAGTCCTCCAAAAGCTATATCTAATCATATCTAAATCAAACAAAAAAGAGACCTAAAACACCCGTTCTAATCTTTAAAGAACAAAAACAATACTGTTATTTTTGCAACAGCAAGTGGAGCTGATTCCCCGTCTCCCGCAAGAGTTATACGAGATCACGTGCCTGATCGGCGAGCTGATGCCGCGCCTGCCCACTGACGGCATCTTCGCGGTGGACTCGCATCTCGACAGACCCTGGTCGGCCTCCACCGAACGCACTGCGCACTGGCAGTGGAGAGATGATAGAGGTACCTTAGTATTCACTAAACATTGTTCAATTATTCTCACTTAGTCCTGAATTGTGTCTAGAAATGTTTTACTTTATTTTCTGTATAACTTGTTCTGCCGCCATGCAGCTCGCAGATGGATGTGTTTCTCTTAATAGTAGAAGAGTTATCATTTCGAACGAGTGTAGATATTACTATGTTATTGTAATATTAAATCTTAAAACAAAAAGTGAAAGAAAAAAACCATGAAACTGAAATCACCACATAAGCTTTTGTGGCTCGTAATGTCCTTAGAACTGTTTACCACGTCTGTGTTATTTGCGCAGGAGTGTGGCGCTCATACTCATGGGCCGAGTCTCGCGCTCTAGAAGCGGGCGCGGCGGCGGGCGAGGAGGAGGTGTGCCTGACGACGCTGGGCCGCTCGTACACCGTGGACCTGACGGCCATGCAGCAGCTCAACGACCACACGGGCACGGCGCGGCCCGTGCAGCGCGTGGCGCCCGCGCCCGCCGAGCCCGCCGCCGCGCCGCCCGCGCCCGACCCGCGCATCGCCCTGGTGCGCGCCAACCCCGGCCTGGCGCGGGCGCTGCTGGCCGTGCTGCACGAGGTCTACTGGTCCTCCGCTGGACCGGCTGTCCGCTCGCAGGCGCTCAAGGCCATACTGCGCTGCGTGTATTATGCTGATGCCCCACTGCTGCGACAGGTCAGTATAATTATCATTTGTACAGCCCGATGCTGAGCCATTTGAACTTTTCAAATGCACCACGATTCGCCTCGAACTAACCATACAACTTAAAGTCCATTTGTCCCGCTGAAAATTGGGGTACTATATATTTTTGTACATATTTACTGCGCTTATAGCATAGACACTAGCGCTGCATCTGCGATACTTCTTTCGTGTAATGGACTTTAAAGCAACTGACACACAACAGACAAACTGTTTATTACAGTTTGATAGGCCTGCAGTAATATAATATTTGTTTTGTGATATAGGTGTTGAAAATGCAAGTGATATCGTCTCACATCGCGGGCATGATGGCGTCCAGCGACCTGCGCATCGTGGTGGGCTCGCTGCAGCTGGCAGAGATCCTGATGCAGCGGCTGCCGGACGAGATGGCGGTGCAGTTCCGCCGCGAGGGAGTGCTGCACCAGGTCGCGCAGCTGGCCGAGAGAGCGCCGCCTGCGCAGCCCACCAGGCACCATCCTGCCAAGGTAACATAGCTCTTTACTCAACTGTAGCTATAAACATCTTTATTTCTTACTTGATGATATAGTGGTGAACCATAGAAAATTTTCAGTTAAAAATATATTTTTTTAAATTTAGTTCATAATAACTAAAAGTTACGTTTTCAGGCTGATAGCCAAAACTGTTTAACTTGCATATATTAAAACGGTTTGATGCGATGAGATTTGATGCCATTGTGATAATTTTTTTGATAATGTATGCATATAGTAAAAATTGTGTGTTCAACGCAGTCCCCTGGTGGCGGCAGCGTCCGTTCAAGTGGCGGATCGTCCCCGCCCGCTTCGACATCGGCTACTTCACTGGAACATCAGAATAACTTGTCTTTGGCGTTCTCAGCCTCCGGGTCATTTGTCGCCAGTACTATGCGTAAGTATTTATATTCGAAGCTTGTTCCTCGAAATACTCGAACGTTTCTTAACTTTAAGTTATGCTTGAATGTATATTCGTCGCAGAAATGTTGTTGTTCTTTTTTTTTACCAATATTTGATGCATAAATGATATTATAAATAAATGTTGGATGTTGTTATAGCAGCCGCTGCAAGCGATGGCAGTGGTTCGGAGCCCGGCCAGGCGTCAGCGTCCACACACGCGCAGATGTCCACTACTTCCGTGCACAGGTCAGTTGTACAAGATATGAAGTTGATATTCATGTTATTGTTACTCGGTTGTTAGGGTCACGTCTACAGAGCAAGCGTCTTGTTAAATCTAAATTGACATACCCTTAGGTAAATTGATTCCAAAGTTCGAATTAGAAAAATGACATTGGATTTTGATGTTTCTTCTTCTATGATAGCGAAAAATAGAAGAGTATAGAAATAGAAGAAAAAATGTTGCACTAACTCTTGATTTAATTAATAAATAATAATAAGTTTATTTCCCACAAAAATAGCAGCATTCACATCATAAAACTGAACTCTGACTAATAAACTAGGTGTGGCCCGGAACTTATTAGTACGGATTAGGATAAGGGCAGGAGAATGATTGGTTATGTAATGAATGTTCGTTGTACCAGGTCTGGCAGCCCGCTACAGCTAGCAGAGATGTTAAAACGCAAGCGTGCAGTGAAGCGTTCCGGCGGTGCGGGCACGCGACACGCGCGGCGCCGCGACGAGCCCGCGCCCGCGCACGCGCCGCCGCACGCGCACCTCGCGCATCCGGCCCATGCCGCGCACGCGCCGCACGCGCCACATGCTGCACACGCGGCGCAGCCACACGGTAACACACCTTAATGCTATTAACATACTACTACTATCTTACATTAACGCCTTCCTCTCTTCTAAATATTTTGCTGTGGCCCATCAGAGTCCATAATTGTGACTATCATTAAATATTTTCCACATAGTGTACATTATGGAATGCGATAAACGATATGATATGATAAAAACAAAACCATAAGGTTTATTTCCGTTACGCTCCCTTAGAGAAATTAACCTTAAAGATTCCGACTATAAAACGCAAGTTATTCTTCTCTTTTGATCCTAGTGACTCTAACGATAGGCAAATGTATATAACTGACTAGAAACTTTTATTACTAAATAAAATATATCTAGGTCCTCTGAAAGTTCAAGGTAATATTGTCTTTTGTCGTTCCCAGGTTCGGGCGTGTCTATGGGCGCCCGGTCGGCGACGCGCGTGGGCGGCGCGTCCAAGACGTCGTCGTTCCTGTCGTCGCTGAACCCGTCGCGCTGGGGCCGCTCGCCGCACGCGCACAAGGACTCCGCGCTGCTCGCCTCGCCACACGCCTCCGCCAACCTCACTGTGCAGAACAAGTTAGTTATACAGCCTCATTTAACTATACTGTTAGATGCTATGTAGCCTATACTGTATATTGTCAATAAATGACAATATATAATGCAGCCCTCAAAAACTGCCGTTCGCGACTTCTCAATGGTAGAATGTAAATGGGCCACATCAGACAAAGAATCTGTACACTTACAGTCTGGCAAATAAAAGACTTTGACTTTCTCATTGATCTAAAAGATGACAAGACAATAATTTAATGTTTTCTACATATAGAAATCATCAATTATCACCTCAAAACATCCATTGCTAGACAGAGACTAACATGTGGTATTTGCTCGTACTTGGTTATGCATTTTGCTTGTATCGTTTTTTCCTAAAATAATGTAAACTGTTGGCATCCCAATAAAATAAAAAAATAAGACCTCACCCAGTCCATCGCTGGATTACTTATGCTCACTGCAGTGAACAAGCTTGTTGGTGATAAGAATGAGTGTAATGAAGTATTATGTCCCCCAGGGAGAAGGTCCGCGAGTGGATCCAGTGGACGGCGGGGCGCGTGTCGCGCGAGTGGGGCGCGCTGGGCGGCGGCGGCGGCGCGCTGGAGGCGCTGGCGGCGCTGGCGGCCGCGCTGCCGCACCCGCACCACCGCCGCGCCGCGCTCGCGCAGCTGCGCGACACCATGCTGCACCACGACGTCTCGCCCTTCGAGGTAACACGTCATACACTATACATATACAATCATCTGTTTTTGACCATCTTCTGTGGTTAATGTAATGGCTAACTAAACAATTTAGTTTTCTCAAAAAAATCGATGACATTCCGTGCCAGTATCGAAACCCAGGCCGGGGCTGCGGGATTGTTCGAAAGAGTTACAAAGACAAAGAGTACATTATAAGGCCTACGGAGAAACATGATGGTTTTTAGACAGTAAGAGTCTGACACTCCCTCACTGCTGCAAACTCATGCTACTCACGCAACGTTCAGTGACGAATCATTGGGGAGTTTTTTGGTCCAAGCCATTATCCGGAACGCGGAGCAGTGGTTGTAATCAACGGACTAAGAATCGCCGACCATATACCTTTCCGCGTCCAAGAAAACAATTCTGCGTTACTTTTGAAAACTTTCAAAGAAGTTTAACTTCTATTACAATAACCTATATGTATTAGAAAATATCACTTAATAAAATATGTACTATTATCCAGGTGAACCACTCGGGCGTACTAGGTGCCCTACTACAGTTCCTGACGGGCTCAGAGTCTGAGGGCGAGGCGGGCGAGGCTCGTGACGGCGACGGTGAAGGCCGCGATGACGCCGTGGCCGCCGCAGAAGACCGTCTACGCCTCTTCCTGCACGTCTTCGCTGATATGCCGCTCACTATCGAGTTAGTATACTGTGCATACACTGTTTCAACTTAACAAAGGGAATTCTGAACTGTAGAAATGGTCTTTGAATTTTTGGAATGTTTTAAGGTTTATTTGATTATGCTTAAAATGGGATGCTGATAAACTTGAAGTGTATTTTAAAATTATCTGATAGTAAAAATAATAATTTTGATTTATAACAGTTAACTGCACTGGATTGTAAGGTTTGCTGGGATTAGCGAGTTATAACAGTCCAAAGAACCGAAAAGAAAAATTAAGTTTTAATTCTGTCACTACCTTTCATCCCATCAAAGACGATATCATTTGATAACTATCCATTAAAAAAAAAAACATCTAAATATTGTGTGGTAGTACTGTCAGTTGAAAACGCAATATTTATGTTCGTTAGTATTGATAGCATCTACTTTGTTGTTAGGTCTGAGTGGAGCGGCGCGGGCGGCTGGAGCTGCGCGGCGCTGGCGGCGCTGGTGGGCAAGGTGAACGCGTGCGTGTCGCACCTGGAGCAGTTCCCCGTGCGCGTGCACGACCTGCCCGCGCGCCCCGCCACCTCCGCGCTCAAGTTCTTCAACACCCACCAGCTCATGGTACACCACACACTCATTACCGTTTGATAGATTGGCAATGCGTGACAGATAGAGAACTATGTTATATATGAGTCCGAATAATGAACATACTAGAGGCCTGTAGTGGCAGCTAACACATTTTCCAAACTATGTTAGGGTTGGCTTCCGGTCTCTCTGGATGCAGATGAGTACCAGTGCTTTACATGGAACTACTGCCTATCAATCCCCTTAACCCAGTTACATGGATGAACCAATACTCCTTGGTAGGACTGGTTGTCAGACTTCGTGGCTTCTGAATACCCATAACGACTGCCGTGTCCAAATGAAACAGGCTCATGGTGACAACTCGAACGCAAAAACGATTATTTTTATATACTTAACTTTTTTTATTATGTTTTCATAACAATATTCAATAGTTTCCGTGTTTTCAGTGTGATCTCAAACGTCACCCGACTTGCACTAATCTGAAGCAATGGAAGGGCGGCGTAGTGCGGATTGATCCGCTAGCTTTAGTTCAAGCCATTGAAAGGTATGTTATACTATTATAATACCTAACACTGAAAACGACATAATGATTGTTATATTGATGGGTATTATTCATAATTATAAGTAGTGAGAAGACACTTAAAAATTCAAACTGATTCAAATGCTTTAATAAACTTGTTACATACGTTTTGTGCAGTTGACAGCTGTCAGTTTTCAGGGGAAAATATCTAAAACGGCAATAAATAAGACAATTCATCAAGCTTCAAGAGTAATGAAAGAAGAAGTAAAATCTTCAAGTCGTCACTAAACAGCAAATCGACCTTGTCAGTGAGATATTAAAGTATATTGTTATGTGTCAGGTACCTGGCGCAGCGCGGGTACGCGAGCGGGCGGTCTCGCTCGGAGTCTGGCGGCGCGCCGCACTCGGACGACGACGCCGCCTCCGACGACGACGTCGACGACTCGCTCGCCACGCCGCCGCACCATCCCACCGAGTACGTATATAAACCTTGCTCCCTTATTGCTATAATAAGCACGGAATAAAGTTAATGTGGTTATTTCTTTTTTATTCCTTGGTGTAACTTTAATTAACATTCCGACAAATTCGATCCGTTCTGCTTCAGGGTCTTAACCCTGAAATAATTCTTTGTCATCGGTCGCACAGTTGTCTACCAGTTTCTAGTATCTGTAATCTTGTACATGGCAAACGACAAGCGTACCTACTGAGATAGTCCAGAAACCCTTAATTTCAATAAACTCTGCGATGGGATGCTAAACAAAATAAAATGTTTCAGTTCTGACCATAAACTGGAGTTCCTGATCGGCGACACAGTGCTGCCCTACAACATGACGGTGTACCAGGCAGTGCGACAGTTCGGCGAGCAGACAGATGCCGACACCGACACTGAGACACCGCTCGGTAACTATTAACTATTGTTAAAAAATTATCGTGTTTAAAAGTATTATTCTTGCTCACATTTGGAGACACATATGATATTTTGTATGTGTTTTTCAGAGGCATTTTATCAGTAGAAATCCCGAATCCGGCTCGAAGGACCACTTTTTATGTATGGCTCAGAGCTAGTATGTTGATTGTAGTTAAATTGAGTTGACGGTAAAACACGGCAGATCACTTGAAATATTTTATTTCTTAAAGTCACAAATAGTTATAAGTTGGCTGCCCACCGTGCCAATCGCGATGAGTGTAAAATGTCAACTAAGTTTAAATTGAAGAATTATATTAAAGGAAATTGAAGTCGCATAGTCAGCAACCGAGTCATTGTATGGAAACCGTACAATTATTTTCGTACAAAGTTTCGATTTAGCCATTAGTAAACAAGAACTGTAAAAATAAAATACCTTGTTATCATTTTTTCATTCATTTTTCATCAGGTAAGAAGGAGTTCTTAAGCTTCCGACAAAATATACCATAATTCATAACAAGCAAAAAATGTAATAAGTTGTATGTTCTGCAGCTAACGCGGGTATTTGGGTGCAAACCCACACGATCTACTACCGCGCGGTGGAGGCGGGTGAGCAGCCCCGCGCGGACACCACCGCCTCGCGGAAAGGCAAGGGACAGCCCACCAAGCTGTCCTCGCGACGCAAACCTGATCTCTTGTGGAATGGTATGTCAATTGTGCACTCACTACATACAATAGTGAAAAATATATATTTGTGTAACATTGTTTTAGTATACATTTTATTTCGATAATATATAAAATCTAGTGCATGTTTTATACTAAGTAGGTTATTGTTTTATTTTCCGGGTGACGAGTGTTTTTTATCTATTCTGTCGTTTTGTATCTTTATTGTTGCATATTTTTAACATTGCCATGCAGAGTTTACATGTGAATTCTTTATGTGACAAATGTTCTATTAGCAACGGATAATGTATATGTTTGTGTATGCAGAGGGCGTGGTGCCCCTGCGCGCGTCGCCGCTGGTGGGCATGGTGCGCGCGGCGCGGCTGGGCGGCGCGGCCGACGTGCGCGACGCGTCGCTGCCGGCGCTCGGCCTGCTGCGCGCGCTGCACGCGCTGTGCCGCCACTGGCACACGCTGTACCGCGCCGCCTGCCTGCCCGACCAGCGCCCGCTCGTGCCCAACAACGACTTCATCAACGCTAAGGTATAACTCTATTCTAATAAGACACATTATTGCAGTCAAGCAATCAGCACTGCTGTAATATTATACTTAAAATAGTGCATAGTAACACCAATTCATCGTCTCTTTTCCAGCTCGCGGCTAAAGCCAATCGCCAGTTACAAGATCCTCTCGTCATCATGACCGGTAATCTCCCACCGTGGTTGAAAAAGATAGCATACGCATGGTAAGTTTATATCGCCATCGACTATGTGCAGAATATGCCCCGTTGAAACATTAGCATTGACGAATAAATGTGTTACAGTCCGTTCGTGCTGCCGTTCGAGTGCCGGCACCTGCTGTTCTACGTGGTGTCGTTCGACCGCGACCGCGCGCTGCAGCGGCTGCTGGAGGCGGGCGGCGAGCGCGGCGGCGGCGGCGCGGCGGGCGGCGCGGACGAGCGCGTGGCGCCGCGCCTCGACCGCCGCAAGCGCACCGTGCAGCGCCACAACGTGCTGCGCCAGGCCGAGCACGTCATGCACGAGTTCGCGCACTCCAAGGCGCTGCTCGAGATCCAGTACGAGAACGAGGTCGGCACCGGCCTCGGGCCCACGCTCGAGTTCTACGCGCTCGTCTCGCAGGAGCTGCAGCGCGCGGACCTCGACCTCTGGCACGGCAGTGAGAACTTCAAGCAGAAACCGACCTCGTTTGGAGGAGAGATCGTAAAGAGTCAACCGCCTGTTGTGACCGATCGGTCGGCCGATGCCGCTGCCAGGCTGGCGTCGTCGGTGCGGGACGCTCTCAACTTAGACGAGGAACGGTCACCGGAGCCGTCAGACTTGGAGAAAGAGACATCGATCCCGTCGCCGGCGCCCGACGCCACCTACGTGACGTGGCCGTGCGGCCTGTTCCCGCAGGCGGTGGGCCGCAACGCCCGCGCCTCACACGTCTCCAGGGTTAAAGCCAAGTTCCGCTTCCTCGGCAAGTTCATGGCTAAAGCTGTTATGGACTCCAGAATGGTAAGCATTCAGATTGCTATTTGTAAAACATTTTTTAGTTCTTTATGTAATAATGTCATGATTAGTGTGAAACTAGTTGAAACAAGATGCATAAAATATACTCGTGTGACAGGTGGACATCCCGCTGTCGGTGTCGATGTACCGCTGGCTGGTGAGCGAGGAGCAGTGGCTGTCGCTGAGCGACGTGCGGCACGTGGCGCCGGAGCTGTGGCGCTCGCTGTGCCGCCTGCGCAGCGTGGCCGAGCGCGCCCGCCAGCTCGCCGCCGACCCGCGCCACTCGCCCGACCAGAGGACGCAGCTGGTAACATCCGCACTAATTCTATATTTCAATCAACTGCTATTTTCTTACATATATATTATATCTGTATTTTTTAAAAGCTTTATTTCAAGTAAGCGGGAAGTTATGCTATATAATCTCAGTAAAACTTCAACAAGTGTATTCAAGTCAACTTATCATCATACGGATGATTTTTGTTTCATGTTTTTCAACCTTGTCATAAGAGTTTTGTATTAAAACAGATAAGCGCATTGGAACTGGACGGCTGCCCCATCGAGGAGCTGGGGCTGGACTTCATTCTGCCGGGCGACGGCTGCACGGAGCTGCGACGAGGCGGCCGCGACCTGCCCGTCACCGCCCACAACCTGCACAACTACATTGATCTCGTTACACACTGGCTACTATATGAAGGTCGCATATCCTCACCATTGTCTATAACCACCGTTACCTAACATACCACTGAATATTAAACGAAATTCTATTTTAACAGGTGTTACCAAACAAATGGAAGCATTCCGAGAAGGCTTCGAATCAGTATTCCCACTAGCCAACCTCAAAATATTTTATCCTGAAGAATTGGAGCAAGTATTCTGTGGCAGTCCATCCGGTATTTATTTTTTATCTTTTCTAATTTGCTATCTTATATGCTTATTGAGGACACAATTAGTAATGACAGATTTTGCACATTTAGGCGGGCGTGACCAGCGCTGGGAGCCACGCATGCTCACGGAGTGCATCCGTCCCGACCACGGCTACAACGCGGAGTCGCGCGCCATACGTATGCTCATCGATATATTGGCCTCGTACAACCGCGAGGAGCAGCGTCTCTTCCTGCAGTTCGTCACTGGAAGCCCACGGCTACCCACAGGAGGTAAATACACCGTGACATTTTAGTCGTCTTACAACGGCAGCCCACTTCATGTATCCAATGACTAGAACACGTTCATTAAAAAATATATATATTTATGACATTTGAATAATTCAAAAATAAAAATAAATTCATTATTATGACGCATGACATAGATTATAAAAACACCCTGTAGTGAGCGCGGCCCGAGTCTTTATCAATGGAGCGGCGCGGCGCGGCGCGGCGCGGCGTCTTTATCAAAGTTCATTCACCCTAGCGCAAAATAAGTTTCTTTGATAAAGACTTACTATTGCAATCTTAATGTTCTCATTATGTAGCAGTTTGTAAACTTGCACTCTTACTTAACTTGTAACACTTAATTCCAATTCTTCCTTCATACTTTTACGGGCTTAGGACCGTCAGAAACATTTTTCGTAATAAAACCAAAACAAAGTGATGTAAGTTGACAATGACGTACCTATTATCAGGCCTCAGTCACTCTCTGTACTCGCGCGCGATAAATGCCTACCGCTCGCTGGGTTACCGGTAGCCCCACGCGGCTCAGGGCGCACAACAGTCACACGCGCCGCGCGCGCTCCAATATTATTATTTTTATTTCGTGCGGGTTGATCACTCCTCGGTTCCGTAACATTATTAGATTGTTAGGCGCAGCGTACAATCTTCTTGCTTCCCTTAAATTGTCACCAGCTATTGCGTGCACGCGTACCATTTGTAGGTACTCGATATTCGAGTAGCGACGGTTCCTATCACTCATCATGCAAGACGTATACCCTATTCACTCGTAGCGATCGCGAACAACACTTGATTACCGGTAGTGCGCGCACACTTCCACTTGCGGTGTTCGGACGGCAACTGAGCCACAGAATGACCTTTAAAACCAATTTTTAAGTAAAAGGCGGCATTTATCAAAGTCCACGTGGACTCTTTGAAAAGTGCCGTCGTCGTCTTTGGCGGTGCCGTCGTGCCGCTCGTGGAATGAATCTCATTGGATGACAGTCCACGTGGACTGTGCTAGATTGGCTTACGATATTTTGTCTCGTAAAAAATGGAGATGGAACGATCACTCGACTCGAGCGCTGGGAAGGTACTACTTTCTACCGTTTGATACGTAAACATTATTAACAGGATGTTTCTTATTTCTAATGTATTATTTATTTTTCTTTGCACCTATTATCTTAATTAATGCTATAAAATTAATAATCATGTCTAGTGGTATTTTATGTCGGATACATTCAGTGGACCACCTTTGTAAGACGACTAAAAAGTCACGGTGTATACTACAACGATTTTATGCAATATGCCAATGTTTTATTCGTGCGTCTTCCAAGGCTTCGCTTTACCTGTGCTAGGAAGTTATTGATTCTGGAACTATACTAATATCTGATGATTTCTGTAAGGCTTCAAGGCCCTGAACCCGCCGCTGACGGTGGTGCGCAAGTCGCTGGAGTCGTCGCTGGACCCGGACGAGTACCTGCCGTCGGTGATGACGTGCGTGAACTACCTGAAGCTGCCCGACTACACGAGCGCGGAGGTGATGCGCGCCAAGCTGCGGCTGGCGGCGTCCGAGGGCCAGCACTCGTTCCACTTGTCGTGAACGCGCCGCGCCGCCTCCCCCACCGCTGTGATTACTTGTCGAGCCCCCACAGTTGTAGTATACACGTGTGACCGCGGTCAGTGAACCCTATCATACTTGTGTTATATTGACGGTGCGCACGCCCCGGACGACTGCTGTTTATGTGCAATCAAAGTGATTTTATTAACCTTAATGTGACAGACACTTAAAGTGCTGTGCGTTCTATAGTTTTGTTTTTCTTTGGATTCTTTTTAGATTACAGAAATATGTTTATATTATATTTTGTGTTAATTTAATGTGATAACTTTGTATATTTACTTGCTCTGTACATCAGAGATCTGCTGACTCTCAATAAATATGCTTATGGTGTATGCAACATGGATGGATTTTGTTGGCTTCACTATATGGAAACAAGACTGCACGAGTCAGTATTGCGCCACAGGCCACGGGACTGACCATCCATGCTGCCAAGTTTGCTGAACCTACATAATAATAATAGAGTGCCCTTTCACTTCACTTCGCGAGTTTTTCCTCGAATACCACCAGCAGTTGATTATTTCTGATTAGATTGGCACATTTATCTTTAAGCTATTTGAAGGACCACTAAAACTTGTTTGAGAGTCCTATGAATTATAATAGCATTTATTACCAAACGGTGTATGTTTTAAGTATCATAAATGAGTAAAGAAAAAGTGCAAAATTTAATATGTAACAATTTCAATAAAACCATGTAAACAATATTGATCAACATTGGGTTTCATTTTTTTTTTCACCATTTCATCACTATCATAGTGGAAATAGAGATAGGAATGAGACAACCGTTGCATCCAGCCAACATTCATAGTCCACCTGTCAAAGATAGTAAAAAAAGCCTTAGAAATAAAAATATACAGCTGTTTATAACTAAAAAAAAAAAGTTTTTAACAGGAGGCAACCGGGAAGCGATATGAAAACAGCTGGCAGCAAAGAATCCAGCTTTTCTAAGGCACACGTCAAATAAAACACATCATCAGCTTTTGAACAATTAACTTTTATATTATTTTTCACTGTCACCAATCTATCCACAAAAATACTATTAATCCATATTATATAATAAAAATGATTATGTTACTTTCCTTTGAACCCATATGTTTATTTATCAAAGATCTAATTCCTCATGACTAAATACAATATGGAATTATAGTTCGGCCGTTCAGAGAATGCGTTCCTGACACCTATCAGTTAGTCACGACTAGTGATGGGCACAACATAACACTGAGTTCGTTACCGTTCCCCCAAAATAAACCGCCGCATTATTTTAAGATTATTTTCGTTTTAAATTGGCGGAATCATTTAAAATTTATATTTTAGTTATTTAAGTGGAAACCTAAAAAAGGTAATATTCATATAATAAAATCGTTTTATTTATTCTTTGTTACAAAGTTACAATCTGTATTTCTATGCAATAAAGTAAGTACATTGAATTGAATGTGCGTACAGAATGTTAATCAGACTCCGATTCGCTTGAGGAGGTGGTGTCTTCATCATCATCTTCGCCTACGTGTATATTACGTGTAGGATATTAGGTATTATCAATAACAGAATCAATCCTGATATCTCGGTCAAAATCTTCCAAAATCAGGTTTAGTCTTAGCGCACGAAACGACAACAAATGACTATTTAGCGTCACAAAATGACGGCCCATGATGCCATTTGGGGTTACCATTTTCAACCTAAATATAAAAATGCTACTTTCTTTCGCGCGTTCAGTTTGATCATAGTTTTATTTTTTATATTTCATAAAAGTTATCCTATAGTCCATTATTTTCAAATTCTTAAAAAGAAAAACAAAACGTATTATTTTATATTATAAGTATAACTGTATAAGAACCATCAACCAGAACAGATTACGATACTTGCCTGTTATTTTTAGCACAGCACTACAAATATAAAGCGCTGACATAACCTTGTAATAGCGCAGTATAGATTTAGAAAAATATTGTTTACCAAGTTATTTGACACTCAATTTGGCACAAAATTACAACATTCATTGATTATTATTGATATAATAATGTTGTTTTAATGCTTAACAATTGTTAAAACGATAAACAACCAGCAAAAATATTTTTATCGTACTGCAACGCCATTACAAAGTTACGTCGTCAGTTCAATCGCGATGTTTCAGGAACGCATTCTCTGAGCGGCCGAACTATAATGAAGGATAATATAATGAAAATAGCTGGAACCATCAGTAACACCTACAGTATAATCTATCTATAAAGTTGAAAATATTTTAGATTATAATGTTGTGCATACAATGTAAAAGTATCAACACTAGAATTATACATCATAAAATATTCTAAATACTGACTAAAAAGTAACTGTGCAATAAACTAATACATAACCCTACTCTAGAATATACACTTGAACATCTATCAACACACATGAGCATCTAGGAAAAAGTTCACAAGGGTTTACAAGACCATTGCAACCCAACCGAGGATGAGGCAGGAGCCCCCAATGGGAGTGAGCCTGCGGAAGCAGCGGTCACCAGTGAAGGCATGGTAGTAACATGTGCCACAGAACAGTGTCATCCCAGCTAGGAAGAATGCACCAGCCTGGAAAATTATTCAATTACTTTTAAACCCTTACCACAAAAGCATGCATATTAATTATATTGGAACAGACAAGAGTGTGAGTTGTATGCAAAAATATTTTTTAATCATCCTTAAAACCTAAAACAAAATGTTAGACAGTACTGTTCAAGAATCTCCTATATTGAATAGAACCTGGATGTGACGATTAACTGGTTGGTGAAAACAAGTCCTTTTCATTAATCTGTAACTAGCTTTCGCCCGCGGTTTCACCCGCATCCTGGATGGTGACAAAAACTATCCTAAAACCTTCTCCCGGGTCTAAGTTAATTCCCCTCTAATTTTCAGACAAATCGGTCAAGCCGTTTTCATGTTATGTTGTGACAACGAAAACCGGATTTAACTTTTAACCTGTACTAACATAAAGAGAAAATATTTCTTTGTTTGTACCCTAAAGGCTCTGAACCTACTGGACAGATTTGACAGATTATTTCACTGCTGCAAAGCTACTCTCTTCAAAAGTAACATAGGCTATATTTTATCCCGGCCAAGCAGTAGTTCCCACAGGACATGGATGAAAGAGTGGGAAAACAGCTAGTAAATTATATACTACATATAGAGTTTCTTTTTTAACCAATTTCATATAATTGGATTTTTGTGTGGGTATGTAGGAATTGTTTAAAATTGCAGATGATAACATTATCAGTGTATAATTTTATCTACATTATAAAAATCGTGACTTGTCATTAACACTCTCACTAGATCATTATTACAAAGTTCAATGTCGTGATTTATGAATTATTTATATGTAAAAATTGAAATAATCAACTTACAACATATGGTCTCCGGCAAAGAGGTACAGTTACGAGAGCGAGAGTGTGTAGGAAATGGAAGCGGTTGGCTGTATCAAAAATTTTCCTTAGGTCTTCCTTTGTTTCAACCTCGGGAAATGTGCGATGCGCGCCCATTGCTCCGAGTACTACAGCGGCGGCTCCGCTCAACCCTGCCAGGCGCACAAATGGCCCTGCTTCCTGTGCTAGTTGCCACAGCGGCATTTTCATAATTATTTGAGGAGGTGGTGGAGCAGGTTGCTGAGATTTGAAAACACCCTGGAATAAAGAAAATGTATTAAAATACGCCTATAGATACTTCTACTTCATAGCGACCTGTCAATTTTGTAAAGCAAAGTCGTAACTTACAATATGTCGCAACAAATTCATAGCTCCGTCCGTCACCGTATTTATCATAAGCGTGTCGGCTAAATTTACCATACCTTTAAATTATTTTCTACTGAACAAAAAATATTTTCTGACGGAGAAATCCAGAAGACTATCTTTTCCGACCCAATATTGATAAAAAACCAAAAACTGTCACTCGGTCAGACAGACGCGAAACTTGTCAGTCTGTTGGTCTGTTGAAATTTGTTGTCATTTGTCAAAGCAGTAATGTCAACGTCAGAATATTCGAGCGTGAATTGGAGCGTGATCAGAGAACATAGACGTAGTACACAAACAGCTGGCTTATTCGCTAACTTTCGAATTCTCAGATGTCAACTGGCCTCAGTTGCAGGGGTGACAATCTTAATAGTGGCAAACGAGAAAACGTATCATTATAGGTCTGCAAAATGAAGTGAGACAGTAAATACATTGAGGTCCTTACATGGAAGTGTCATTTTAATTTGGTAGTATTATAATGTAAGATATTAAAGAAACTGAAATATAGATGGCGTTATTTGTAATGACGATGATGCGCGATTGCGTAGTAGTTATGCTTAGGTGTGTAAGAGGGCGCTATCACATCTTTTATTGGTTCTACTCTTACCCTATCTTTTTTTTCAGCTAAAATAAAAAAATAAATAATAAAAATTTTGAGTTGCATATTGAAGCAATTACTAAAATTTAATGTTTATTATCAATTAGCCAGAAATAAAATAAAATTCAAGAATTTATTTTCTACTGGCAACATTAAATCCATTTTCTACATGCAACATTATGCAAAATTGTCAATCAAACAAATTTGGCTGCCGGTTTGCGCTGAAGTGCTTTTCGGTGTCTTGTTTGTTTTTCCAGATTTTTATCCCTATTAGTGCTTTATCCACCTAAGTCCGTTAAGTTGAGCCTCTGCTCCTTCGGCCGTGTCGATTTTGTGCTTGAGGTGATCGAAATCTTGTGAATTTTGTGCTTGAGATAGGACTCGTTGACCCGTTTTGTGATAATTAATATTTATCATGTCTAATAGAAAGTGTTGTGTTCCCGGATGTACAAATGGCTTAGGTAAGCATTTATCAACATCCTTAAAACAAATAGTCGTCATTTTGTCACGACTCCACTGAATTCTAACTTGTTACCCTTTTTTCAGACACTACGGGTATTTACATAAATTCCCTAATCCAGATAAGGATAGGCAGCTATTTAATACATGGGTCTTTCATATTGGTGGTGACATTTTGCAACTTGAAAATAACCATATTTTCAAATACCGCCGCGTCTGTAATGATCATTTCGAACCAAAATATTGGTGCCGGAATAACCGACTTGCCAAAGGAGCTGTACCTACAAAAAACATGCCAGGTTAGTTTTAGTAAAATACCCAAATTAAGGTACCTGTTTACCTTAAAGAGTACCTAAGTCTCAAATTTCTAGAGTTGATGTTAGAAAGAAATAAACAGTCATGTTATTTGAGTTTAAAGTAAACTTTCCAAATCACAAAATGAAAAGCTGCAGTAAGTCTAAAACATCTGAATAGAGATTTCTTTGGAGCCACAATTTCTGTATGTACGCAGTATGTCATACAAGAGTTTCTATATTACATTTCAAAATTTACTATATTTATAATTCATATTATTTTATCGTTGTTTACAGGATTATCTTGCTCGAAATTCAGCATTGAAAAAGAGCACTAAGACCTCTTCAGATTTCAGGACCGTCTACATCAAAAGGTATATTTTATCATATACATATAAACAAGCAATTCATTTTATACATACATACATACATTTACATTACGTATGTACTAGCTTCCACTTGCGGCTTCGTCCGCATGGTGTATTGATAAAAGTGGCCTATGTCTTAATCCAGGGTATCACCTATCTACATACCAAATTTCAACCAAATCGGTCCAGCCATTTTGAGTGAAGTTATTTCAAAGATCATTTATTCCTACAAATTAGGCTGAAATTGAGTAACTTGAATGTCACATTTACCAAAAATCCTTTGCTATTTTAATTTGTTGTAATACTTAAATAGCACTGCATTACACAATTTTGGTACCCTCTTGACTGAATGAATAGGTAATGAATCATAGATCAAATGTTCCAAACATAATATGTGGTATCCATAACGTCTAGTTTTCAAGGTACATGTCAATTATGATTTCTACTACTCTCACTTAGGCATACAAAAAACCATTACCATGTCTGAAATAATTTACTTTTGTATTACTTTGTTTTGTTTAATACTTGTTTCTTTTCAATAATGTCAACATATTTGTGCATAATATGCGGCACCCATGCGGACAGCATATAGTGTAATTGATAGATAGACACTAGCAATAAATGATGTAATAATAACATATACTAATCACTGAATATTATTATTTACAGAACCTGCGCATCTACATATACACTCACAAGGTTCAATTGAAGATGTACAAATGAAAGAGAATCTTGGTGAGTGATCCTACATACAAGCATTTAATCAGCAATTATTTTACACATATTCTGTCCTGGAACTCCTTCATGCGCCCGGATAAAATGTAGCCTCTCTCGATAAATGTGCTAATTTACCTTAAAATCATCTTAAATTGAATTATTTTTGTTGTTCCTGAGTTATAATTTTGCAAACAATTAAAGTAAACTAGCCTCTCTATAAACCTATCCCTTAAGACAAGAGTGATTGATGAAATACAGTTTGTTAAATTACATTTATATGTCATATGCATAAGTCCTAAAATGTTAACATCCTTATCACTACATAGTATAAAACAAAGTCGCTTTTTCTGTCATGTGTCATGTTGTATGTCCCTATGAACGCTCAAATCTTTAAAACTACGCAACGGATTTTGATGCGGTTTTGTAATAGGTAGAGTGATTCAAGAGGAAGGTTTTATGTATAATAACATACATTAAATACTGGGAAATACTGTTATCCCGTGCGAAGCCGGGCGGGTCGCTAGTTGATATTATAAACTATATAAAAGAAAAAGTAACTTTGTCTAGTAGTGGGCTGGCTTTAATTAATTCAATATGATTCAAATAATGGTTACTCAATATGAACTGCTACATTCATGATGATGGTAATGATCATCAGCTTAATTGGTTTGTATATAATAGGCACACATTTCTTACCAAATATGTTAATGACCTTTCAGATCCTGTCACTTCAGAATCTCAGTCTGTACACAGTGATAGACAGCCTCATAGTGAAGAAGAAAATGTTGAGGTGGTGAAAGATCTTGGTAAGCAACACAATTGTAATCAAACTTAATAACTTCAAAGCTGAGTTTGCTTGTTACACTCACTATCATGGTTTATTAACTAGGTACTGATTTATAGATTTAATACATATTTCAATCATGGGATACTTTCACACACAACTAGCTTTGATGCTATCTCACTCATATGTACTCTTAAATTCTGCAATTTTTATTCATATGATTCTTATTATTTTTTCAGTGCATCGCAAAGTTAAATGTGTTAGTAAGAAGGCGGTAAAACAGGTTGCTGTTACGAAAACTGAGCGTGCTCTGTATCAGAAAATGCTGCAAGTTGGTGTGAAACTCAGCAAATGCCGTAGCAAGGTTAAAAAGCAGGCAATCAAGATCAAGGCCCTGCAAAATATTACTACAAACCCTCAATTTTTAGAAACTCTAGACAAAATGTCTAGCACATCAAAAATTTTAACTTTGCTGCAGTTCAGGGAGCACAAAAAGGAAAAAAAAGGCGGGGGATGCGGTAGAACCGCGGGCGGAAGATTGTATAGTAAAAGTTTTCACAAATTAAAAACTGCTCCCAGTTCAGATTTAATAATAACAAGTTTCTTATTGATGACTAGATGCCATAGTAGCCAGTGTATCTGCCTGCCACAGGAGGTCGCGGGTTCGATTCCCGCATAAGTCAAACATTTATGTGTGTGGGTGTTTCTACATATGTACACTATGTTATGTTATTTATAAAATATTTATATTTATATAAGTTCATTTATTGGTTGTCTGCTGTACCCAAATTACAAGCAAGCAATGCTTTGTTTGGGACTAGATTGCGTTGTAAGAACGTGTGAGGAATATTTATTAATATTTTTTTTCTTATTTTTTTGCAGAAAAAGGAATAATCTCTCAAGATGCGCAAAATACAGCGGACGTCATCTTGTTTTTTGACAAACTTTTTGACTCCATTAACGGAAGCTTCGGGAAAAGGAAGCACAGTAAACCACTGCTGGGACCTGCGACGCCGAACTCAATACATCACAAAACATGGATGGAGGCAAAAATATTTTTAAAAAATATGAAATTTGTGAATGTAAAAACCTCGAATGTGGAGTATGTTCCCACCTTAAGTAACTGGGTATGGACACTAGAAGGAATAGAACTGCTTTTAAAAAATTGCTGCGAAGTACGGAGTGACATCGGTTTGGTTGCGGCATCTGAATCAGGATCCAATAGAAAATTTTTTTGGATCGATAAGGAGTCAAGGATGCCGCAACGTAAACCCTACTCCAGATGGATTTGAAGCAGCATTTAGCAGCCTTTTAATAAACAGCCTATCTAGTGTCCATGCCCCAGGGACAAATTGTGAGGCAGATAATTGCCACGCTTTGCATGAAGTTCTCATCACAAGCGGGGCCTGCAAAGAACAAATAAATTGTGAGCTCTCTGAGATTCCGGACATTGAATTTACAGCCCTTGAAGACAAAAGCGACCCCGTATAATTGGGGCTACAATATGTTAGCGGTTATTTTATTAAAACCGCTAAGAAGAAAGTCTTCAAGGGTTGTAGTGAATGTAAAAAAAATTTAATGTCCGATCAGGAACACGATTATTTAAAATATAGAGAGTATGCTAATAAAAAATGGCTTTGCAGTCCCAGCGACTCTCTTAAATTGTGTTTCGAATCTGCAGGATATAAATTACACAATAATTAAAAATGTTTGGAAAAAAATATTTAAAAGATTTCATCAAAACATTAATATTTATACATTTGAAATTCGATTTCATAAAATGTGAAATTCATAAAGAAAAATTAATAGACTTTTTAATCAATATATCCTGCAGATTCTTTATTTACAATTACTGTAAAGATATTAATAAAATATTAATAAATAGGAGAGAGTGTGATGATGATACGGATTCCTATAAGCTAAAAGCGAAAAAATTATACATGAAATGTTTTAAAAGAAAAAAATAAATTATATTAAAGGTTATCAGTGTTTTATTTATTGAAAAACATCTTATAAATATTAAACAAAAAGAAACAAAAATCTACCTAGACCCAGTAACCACTGCTTTATGTAGCTATATGTATATATATTGACAAATAGTTTCTTAAACCTGCGTTCAGAAGGCGCCACTTGTCTTACTTAGTTTGGTAGTCGAGTTGGACCTCTATTTCATAATATAAAAAGTACTCTGTGCTCAGTTGTCATCGGAACTTTGATGTCAACCTGTAAGTTCAAAACATTGGTATTCTGTATCGCATGAAGTGCATGTCGGTGGATATCGTTACACGGTTGCTGACGCCAAAACTACGATGACAACTTGACAACTCTATTTTTTTATCGACTATTATACTGCTAAGTAGGAAATACCCTATTAGCATTACATTACTACGTTTGAGAGAACGCTTTATTTTCAGCGTGTTATATATTTAAAAACAATCTGTGGCGGTAAAATTCAGTATTTGCTTTCTATTGTGTGTGAACTTGGTGTCTAAAATTCCGTGTGGTTGAACAATATTTTAACTGAGAATATTGTGAGTATTGTAGTTATTTTAATTTAACAACGTAAACAATATTTTGATACGTAGATTCCTATGTTTTGCATGCAAAATAAAAATTGGTACACTACAGGAAGGTAACTTTACGTACTTGAGTAGGTCGTCCCATACATTGAGAGCATCGGTTACCTCACTTACTAAATGAAGGTTGAGACATGCTGAAAATTAGTAACATCAAATTATGTAATATTGGTATTTATTTAACTTTTTACGTTATAAATTCTTACTTTTAGCTCAATTGCAACAGCAGTGTTTTGTTGAGCACGTTGCAGAAACGGACGAAACTCTGCCGAAACTCGCTGAAACCTTGATTTGTTGATACGGAAATTTGCCATGAATTCCTTCTCCCGTAAATCCAGAGAATTATTGCAATCTCGCATACGACGTTTCTGGATTCTGGATAAACTTCGTTTTGTCTCTTATTCCACAAATGCCAGCAAAAATACACGCGAAATTTTTATTCCACACAAAGAATGATAAAACAAATAAAAATAATACAATTAAAAATAACACTATCAAAAAATAAAGGGTTTAAACTCAGGGTTTGTATTTCTATTGGAATCGCAAAATTAGAGAAATCTAATGTCTGATGCAACAATATAGTATAGACATCCCAGTGATGAGGCATAAAACACTGCTATTTGTAGTGTATTTCAAAAAATGACACTGGCTATCAATTTGATGTCCACTGGGCTTACGGAATCGCAATATAACGTTTATCGATACAAAAACCGCTGTCAAAATGAGTCATGGTGGATATCAGCCTGTGTCGATGCTGATGACGTCATCTCATTTGGTAACTGGCGTTAGCGAATAAGAAAATAGCTGTTTGACAATTTACTAATGTACACTTTACCAATTGATGATATCTGCGAGCTGTCAGTGGAGTTAGCGAATAAGGCTACAGGACTTCTGTCTATCATTTTCTAATAGGGTGACAACAAGATTTAGCTATGTGGGACAAAACTTGAATTTGCTTATTAATCAAATTTATTAATTTGTATGTCTCTTCCAGACCACTTTTTAATGGAGTGGTGACACAAAACCGACGATTATCCATGAATACACTATACAAATGTACCCAAAGACAATCCCCGGTTCTGTGCTAAACCATTGCTAAGTACCTAGGGATGAAAACTACTTGTGCTATTGTGATGGGATGTTAGTTGATTAAAAATGCGCTCCGACGCGCTTACAGCGGTGTGCGCTTCTGGGCCATAAGACGTCAGTTTTTTTAAACAACGTTCTTTCAATTTTAACGTTAATATTATAAATGCGCAAGTAACTCTGTCTGTCTTTTCTTCACGCCTAAACTACTGAACCAATTTGTGTGAAATTTGGTACAGACATAGTTTGGAACTTGAGAAAGGATAGTTTTTATTACAAAAAAAATTGGGACATACAGCGCCATCTATCCCGTGAGATTGGGAACTCTGTGGGTAAAACCAAAAATCTGCCAGGAAGTCACTATTCCACGCCGTTTTATGAATCTTAAATACGGTATATGGTAGGGTAAAATTAAATAATGTTTGGGTGGCACTGGACGACTGGACGATGGATTGCTCTAAAGCTCGGAAATTATAATGCGAGTAGCCTTAAATTATATATATCGTGTCAGGAAATAAAACTTCAAATTAAAAATAATCTTATTTTTATTTAAGATTCAATTGTATAAAAAGAGAACTAGTTATAGTAGGTACATCTCACAACAGTAGGTCATGTTTTAATTATAATAAATGGCACTATTGCATTATCTAGCACCATAAGTTTTCGGCATTTTTACTGATTTCTACTTATCATTTTATAATTACACAATACCTATGCTTTTTTCTAACTGTAGGGCACAAGTTTATGTTGCATCGATCGGTTTCATAAAAGTATTTATTTTCGTTTCAACCGTGATAGTTTTATAGCTTTGTACGCCCCGTACATCTTGTTAGATTTTTACAGCAATAATAATTTTAAGTATTAAATTATGTATCTACAAGTAATCACAAAATTTCAGAACAACAATACATATTTTGCCGCGGTATTTCCGTAATCAATGTACTATGTCAACTTTTTTCTGCTGGCAGCACACCCCCGCATATCTGAAAATCAAATATACATTTTGACGTTATTCTATGATACTGGATTTATTAAAAATGATTAAGTTTTCGTCTGTTTGAGATTGTAACATGACTTAAGTTCAGACTAGTATTTCGGGTAGTTATTCGCTATAAGAATCCGAGTGCTCACCCTTGGCTGACGGAGCAGTATGTAGTTTTATACACGTCCACAGTAATGTCCCGCGCGGAGTCACACCGCGACAGGTACACGCACACACCGGCGCCACCGCCTACTGCGCTTGCGCACTCTGCGTCTCCACTTGATTCTTTGGGTATCTGAAAGAATTGAAAGAAGCGGATAAGTACATGTCGGGGGAAGTAATCATGGCAGGTTTACATCAAGTATTTTGTTTATGTCTTTGGGTCTTAGGGAGTCTTTCCTTGTTAATTGTTGTTATTGGTGTGGTGTGGATACTCACAACAGAGTCTTTGACTATTTTCAAAGTGATCGTGGTGTCATTGGTAGGCAGCAGGATGGTGCTCGCACTAGCATCCAGCAAGGACTCTAGCCAAGTGTAGCCGTCCAGGTGCAGGTCGGCTAGACTGGGCCGCAAGATCGGCGGTATCGTCGTCGTCCGTGGAACTACCATTAGCATGTCACCTCCTATAGGAATCAAAGTACCAATATTCACAATTTCATCGACTGCTTCAATCACATTCCGGTTAAAGCGGTTAGCGGAAACATTGTTTAGGGCAATGTGTTCTACCTAGGATCTACTCATAAATCCTTCAGTTTAGACCATAATATTGTAATGTGGTCATAAATTACCTAATAACACTAACAATCAATAAAGAAAACAATAAATGTAGCTGGGATATATTCGTCTCATAGCTAGTCGGGTCAATAAATACTGTGCAATTCCGTCAACTAAGCGTAAAGGGGCTCGATTCTGCTAATTTTACTTAATCGAGATACGATTAAGATCCGACTGAAATACAATGACGACTCAGTTACGATTGAAGCGTATGTGGCTTTCCGCTATTTTTTTTAAATAGAAGTTTTTATCCTTTTCATATTGTCTGCAAATGATTTACGATTGCAATATGATTGTAGAGCAAACTACCGTATAGACCAAATGACAGGCCAATGGCAAACCAATGCATGAAACGTCATTGGAATATGGTTGTTCTTGAATTAGTATCAGAATGTCCGCTAAGGTTAAAACTGCCATTGCGATTCAATTGTTATCCAATCGTCACACTATTACATTTGCAGAATTGAGCCCCCGTGTGTACCTAACTCAAAAATCAAAATCAAAAGTAAATTCAAAGTAGGCTGAAAATCAGCACAGCACAGACAGGGTGATGGCGGAGGGTCAATTCGCTCTCGCATATGTCAGAATTGCCGCATCGTAGATACCGTTTTGGACAGCAAGGCACGGGGAGTTAGCCCTGAATATGCGTTAAGACCCGAGGTTTCAGGCCAAAGAATAATTTGTGCATAGCGTTTCGCACGCCTTGTCGCCAAAAACTTTGGCGTGAACTATACCTGGCACCATAGTCATCTAAAATCATAATGTAATTATATTAAAACGAGACACGACATACATCTGAAAAACTTACTGTTTGGAACACTCATGGTGTTGGCGGTAAACGTATTAGTTCTCCAACCTTGTTGTGATGAGAACGAGAACGCAGGCCTGGAGGATGCGTATAGTAATGGAGTGGTTCTGGAGAAAGCCGAAAAAGTTGCCGGTCCTAACAGATATTTGTAAAACGTGTTAGTTAACATATTAGCCAAGACTCAAGTAAAATCGTAATCAGAAATACAATCATGCTACACAAATTGTCTAATAATGTTTATCGAAATCAAGAGCAAACCAGACGAGGTAAATAGTAGGATTGGCATGTCAAACAAGCATTTGTTTTCTCTCAAACAATGAATATGATCCGCAAGCAAGCTTATGAAATATGTAATAGCTCAGCAGGTTTAAGTTTATTCTTCAACTAGCTGTTGCCCGCGACTTCGTCTGCGTGGGCAATATAGAATTTCCAATTTCGTTTATTTAATCGTTCATTGCTCAACCCCTGTGGGTGATAGCGTGATAATATATAGTCTATGTGTTGAACCGGCCTCCAGGTAATAGTCATGCAAAATTTGATTTAAATCCATGCAGTACTTTTTGAGATTATCCGGGACAAACATACAGACAAACAGATAAACAGACATACAGACAAAAATTCTAAAAACTACATATTTGGGTTCAGAATCGATCATGGATCACCCCCCAAGTATTCTTTTAAAAAAATATTCAATGTACAGTTTTGACTTTCCTATCATTTTATTATATGTATAGATAGTCATGACAAACCCCGGATTATACAAATGGTCAGATAGGGGTAAAAAAGGTTGTGGGCATATATCCGATATGGTTGAAAATTCAAGATACATGAGGGAGTGTATAGAGATGCACATGGAAGCACATAAGGGAGTTTATGATGATGATGATGTCCTCCTAGCCGATTATCGCCTAACCTAACCTAACCAATTGCCCAACACATTTATAGGAGTTTAAGGATTTATAGTATGGATATATTTATTTATTCACCAACTTCATGATCACTTACATCACAAATAGCAATATATATGTATATGCGAGATAACAGGAGGAGTACATAGGAATAGTTGATAATGAATTATGTAAAAGGTATTGAGGAATGTCCGCCACTGGTTATACATGGATACAATTAATTATATAATTGTAATGTATAGTGGGATAAGCGCCGGCTGTGGGCTTTGGCTGTCCCCGTCCTGGGGTTCAATTTTACTTAGCGACATACGATTGATATCCAACTGAGATTCAATCACGACTCAAATACGACTGAAGCATGTGGGCATTCCGCAATTTTTTGTTTTAATAAACGTACATGTGTACATATTTTATGTGATTCAAGATGAATCATATTGTCTGAAATTGATTTACGATTGCAATACGATTGTAGAGCAGACTACCGACAAACCAATGGAATGACACTGGAAAACGATTGGTCTTATATTAGTAGCAGAATTCGTATACGATATATTCCTTTCTGTCCTGGCGATTTTTTTTTTTTGGGTATTGATAAAAAATCGTATCAAGGCCGTTTTAAAGGTCGCGTGCCCAGAGGGAAAACGGTTCAACAGCGGCGGCCCTAGCCATCGCGAGGCTACGTGCGGCAGGTCTATGCGAGGCCCTTTGTCCTACGTGAAAAGTCTGTGTTGCGAGCTAGGAGTTATTTTCTTGTTAATAAAAGGACTTACAAGCGGCGCTACCTTCTAGGTTTGGCTAAAAAAGGATGAAAAAAATAAAAGAAGTGGAAAATAAAGCACCCGCGAGCGAAGTGAGTGCAAAAATTTTTGAGCATTGGGTCACTAAAGCACCTAAAATTGTATAGTATACAACAGTGCAAGGTGAAGTCGCGAGCGCAGCAAGCGCGAAAATTTTTGAGTTTTGGGACATAAAAGTACTCTAATCATGTTAGAATGACCGGTACTGACAAATGAACAGCCGCGAGCGTAGCGAGCGCGAATTTTTTTAGATTCTTTGTTTAAGGAATCTCAAATTAAACTCGGAATTAAGCACAAATAAAAAGAATTCGTGACTGGATCGAGAGCCAGTTGTTTTTGTTACTTTGGTGTTCCAACTTTTTGTTAAATTGAGAACTCAAAAAGTAAACGCAGAATGAATTAGAAATAAAGAAAAAATGCATATTTTTTTTCTTGGACCAGATATACCATTATAATTTTTTTATATTAGTGTGAGTTGTAGCGCGAGGCCCCCCCAAGCGCGAGGCCCTGTGCGAAGGCACAGTGCGCACACCCCTAGGGCCGCCACTGCGGTTCAATATTACAAAAATTTTCATGTGTTATCCGTCCGCCAGGCTGCCGTGTTGATCACCAGGCTGTATAAATTTTATAACTATAACAACAAAATATGATACTGAAATCTGCTTATTAGAGGCACATATACTTATTTATTGACCCGAGAAACTGCAAAACTTGCGACTATGCGCTATGTATTTATAATGAGACGAATATTACTCATTCAGAAGTCACTCGCAAAAATATTCTTTGGGACCTCTGTTGTCTCACCTTCAAACGCATATTCTTCTAATTCCGCTGCATCCTCGACGTCAGCGGCCAGCGAATAACTTTCGGGGCCTATCGCATAACAAATAATAACAATAAAATACTTAATTATCTACATTTGTTAGCAATTTGTTAGACTTTAAAAATAATAAGTACATACATAAATATAGGTCCATAGAAGTTTCTTTAAGAACATCTTATAAACTCGCGATCCATAATTAGGCCAAATTACAGCTTTGGTTATAGACTCACTGAGTTGGCTGTGCAGTTGATTCCACAATCTGGATTTCTTTCTTTCTTGATTTCTGAATTCCTTTTAAATTCTATACAATCGTACACCACCAATGCCAGATGTGATGCTAGTATTTATAATAAAGTTATAGCATTTAATATTATTCGGAATTGGTTAGCTAAAGAACTATAAGGAGTTCGAGCAAAAGTAGTAATCAAGGTATTATTTATCAAAATTAGGCAAGAAGGTACCAATTCATATTTTAACACCTTTTCCCCAGAATTAAATGATAAAATACAGATAGATATACTATAAAATATGTTTCGAAAGGTTAACAATGTAACTATGTAACGCACATCTTTCATTATAGAATTATCTATAAAATAATGAAAGCACCTAGACACCTCACACACGCGAATCGGTAGAATCGTCCGCATTTCAAAGAACTCCAGGGGCTCGATTCTGTTAATTTTACTTAGGCGATATACGATTGACATCCAACTACGATTCAATCACGATTGAAACGTAGTGCATTCCGCTATATTTTCTTTTAAATAAACATTTTTAGCATTTTCTGTGATTCAATAATGAATTATATTGTCTGCAAATGAATTACGATTGCAATATGATTGTAGAGCAGACAGGGTACCCTGCAGACCAAAAGGCAGGCCAATGAAAAACCAATGGAGTGCCATTGGAATACGATTGGTGTTATATTAGTAGCAGAATACCCTCTAAGGTTAAAACTGCAATTGAGATTCAGTTGTTATCCAATTGTCACATTATTAACTTAGCAGAATTGAGCCCCAGAAATGCTAAACGAATTCCAATATTTCCAATGACTTCTAGTCATCAGGTTTGATGCTGTTGACAGTTTTTCGGCTCGAGTAGGAGTATCCAATTCATTGGGGTTTGATAGATGTGCGTTCACCATTTAACGCGGATAATATAACATAAGTATGTTGGTAAATACTGGAGGAAGAATTAGACTTAGTTAGTCACTCCTTTAATTTACTACAGCCAAGAGACCCGAAAGGCCAGGAAGGTGAAATAGGAGTAGATAAGTATGCTTTGTCAATTAAAACGCTTGAAATCTGGATGGTTCCACAGAAGTAGTGCTGCATGCATACCTTTAAATTGCCAACGAACACTGGTCGATCCAGGAGAAAGCTTTCAGATGACACCAGAAGCCATGCAACCATATGGCCATTATTTTAGAGCCAGTGGAAAAGTGATGCACATGCTAGAACTTACTGGCAAAGACAGAGGAAGCCGGCCCAGCCAGGCCGGTGTACACAGCGGCGGGTGCGGCGAACCCGCCCGCGCCCACACTGCCGAACGCACTCGCGCTCACGCCGCCGCCGAACCCGCCGTAACTCGCCATCGGCCGAGCTAGAGCTTCGTACACCAAACATGTTAGTCAAGTGAAAGATCAACAAAGCAGCATTTTAACGTGTCCGTCCCCAGAGTTCAAGTACAGGTAATAATATTATTTTCTCTCAGCCGGTGCACCCGTTTTAAGTGAAAGAGTTTCAGACATGCAAAATACAACTTTAAGAACAAGAATAGAAAAAAGAACAACACTGTATGCACGCAAACAAATAGCAATGGTTCCCTTGTTGTTAGATAAGAGTTACTATTGCCTAGACATAAAGACATAGAGGAAGTTAAGATAGAAGCCACTTACCACCACTGGAAAGGCTGAGAGGTCCAGCTGCAAATATAAAATCGGTGTTTTAGTGGACAGTTTTTTTAAAATAAAAAGTCGATCTGATTCTTTCAATGTAAAACAGAATAATAAACTACCTGCTTTGTCTACGGACTCCGCGTCGACTGCGTTTGTAGCGTTGGGCTTCACTACCACCAGCGATGTCAGAGGTGTTACGAATTCGTACTGGAAAACATCACAAATAACTCATTAATAATAGTAGCACCCAATATGTGGAAAGGATCTAAAAGGACATTATATCTTCTTCTTAAGCACGAGTCAATAAAGATTATCAATAGAGATCATTCCTCGGGTAGGTACCTTACCTTTAATGCAAGTGCTAGAGCCTTTTTCTCCGGGGAGTTTTCTTTGTCGTCATTGTCGCTGTCGTCAGAAGCGTCTCGTTTGTCCAGCAGCTGTTTAATAGTGAGGTAAGACCACAGCCGCTCCAACGGTAAGTAGCCTTGCTTCTTCTTTTCTATTGGCACCTTCGGTACAATCTCGATGCGTCTCTAAAAATGTGTTTAAATTGTGTAAGTTAAGAAATAAGGAGAGCTGTAAGTGAACGTGGTACTGATCGATCGATCATAAAGTCGGTCCGTGGATGGGTGACCATGTCATAACGAGTTCTTCCGGGTTTCGGAAGGCAGGATAAATTGGTGGTTTCCACGGCTGTCATTTGAACATCTTTGGCAGTCTGCATTCTGAAGCCAAGTCTGACAACCAGTCTTACAATAGGGTCACGGGTTGCACGGGTTGAAGAGGTCAGGCAGTCACTCCATGTAAAACACTATGGTATTAACATTCATCCGGTTAAAACGGGAATCTGACATAGCTGCACATAGTACTATAGCGACATAGTTCTTTGGGAAAAGGTTAATGTGTAAACTGCTTCCATTTTTTGAAATCGTCTAAAGAGTATTAGCGTGTGTCTCACCCTGCCGTATCCGTCTTGTACGCCGCAGAAGGCGTGCACAGTCGGCTGCAGCTCAGGCACGTCCAGCACCTGTCCTGCCACCACCAGCTCCGAGCCCGCGTAGTACGTGGGGAACGAGTGCTGCGTCAGCGACTCCGACCGCACCTGACACGTGATATACGTTCTCAAAACAATTGCCATTAACACGCTTATATTTTTACTTTGTAAGGCTGCCAACGTGCCAACGAAGAAGAAAACTAGAACACACTCCAAAAAGTCGATCCGATTATCTGTTAATGTTAGCAGGCAGTTTAATGTTGTGTTTTTTTTTTGTTAACAGTTGGCATATTTAAATTTCAAGATCATAATAATTTAACGTGGCGAGTCTTAAGCTAGACGATTCTCAGTGCAATATCTAGATAAAGTTAATAAGAAGTCAAATGTAATGCTACCAGCCTCTTGGGCACGCTCCCAGTTGACAGCGATGGGGACGAATTTTTTGACGCTTTTTAGTTGTTTGTTTTACTAGGATAGTTTTTGATTTTTATTGTAAATATGTATTGTAAATATCTATGTAAATAAAATTATCAGAAGTCAAATAGGTTCATATCGCCCTCAGTTTGTTACGAATATTCCAAGTTAGAGGCCATCGGGGTGATTTGAGAAAACTCTTAGGGTTTTTTGGGTGATTAAACGTGCAGCTCACTCGATAAGAAGAAGATGAACATGTTGGAGTTACCTGTCCAGAGGGGTATGTGAACTTGAGGTCGGCCAGCAGCGGTGACGAGATCTGTCGGTAGAAGTCGCGTAACTGCAGCGCCGCGTCCGCCGCCTCGTAGATGTGTCGCATGAAGCCGCCGTTACGCAGGGACACCTTGCGCAGGAACTTGCGGTCCGCGTCCTCGCCTGCAATTTACACAATGTCTTTAACACGCTTAACTTTTAACTATGTTATGTAAGAAAATCTTGGAATCTTAATGTGACCCACTTCCCGGTCTTCGATTAGGATGAAATTTTGCACAAACTCTTAGTTCTGATGACAATACATGACTAGCTAAGAAACGTTACAAAAAGCGTGTTTTTTAGTTTTTTTTTTAACTATTTCTGTTTCCCGAACCACAGGTACAGTGTAGCTGTGTAGCTTCCCAACGGTAGGTATGCATGGATTTTTTCGAATCAGGGGCACGATTCTCCTAATTTTACGTAAGCGACATACGATTCACATTCGACTGCGATCCAATCACGACTCGATTACGATTGAAGCGTATGTGGCATTCCGCTATCTTTTCTTTGAAATAAACGTTTTTATCCTTCTGTCATTCAATAATGAATCATTTTGTCTGCAAATGATTTACGATTGCAATATGATTGTAGCGCCAACTACCAAAATCACCAAATTAGCAGACCAATCGCAAACCAATCGAATGTCGTTGGAATACGATTGGACTTATATTAGTAGCAGAATGCCCAATATGGTTAAAACTGCTATTGCGATTCGATTTCTATTAAATTTTGACATTAATAACTTAGGAGAATCGGGCCCCAGGTCTGCGGGTTCGATAAATACCAAATTCAGTGCCAACAAACAATTAATCAAATCTTTCTTGTTAAAAAAAATTTTCGTGTCATTGTGTCGAACTTACCAAAAGCCAGTGAGAAAATGGTAGCCTTGTTTGGTCCGGAGTTCTTCTCCTGCACGCGGGTGATTATGCGTTTAGGATCAGTCTCACCGACAGTCGGGTCGCCGTCAGTTAAGAAGATTATGATTGGCTCCAAAGATTTCGCTTCTGTAAGAAGAAAATGCGTTTTATGTGTGCAATTAAAAGGAGCATGTCGTCTCTGGCATATAGCACATAACATTCGTTTTTTTAATTCAATTGTGTGTATAATAGAACCACATCATAAAAAATACCTACTAAACATACCTACCTTCATTCATCATTTATCCCAATTCTTTGGTCGTTCCCTTCCTCTATATCCATCCACATTCATACTCATTTCGAAACATCAGGCAGGAGTCAGGACTACATAATAAAAATTTGTTTAGTAGTTGGACGGCTTACCTTTCTTAGCGGCAACTTCAGTAGTACTTGTGACAGCAGCCTCTGAGGGGCCTGCTGACGTGGTTGTCTCGGTGGTGCCGGAGACTGTTACCTCAGTCTGCCAGTCTACCCCTTTGTTGATGAGGTCCACCGCCACATCTAATGCTTTTCCGATGTTCGTACCTGCAATGAGATAAATGGACATCAGTGTTTGAGTATTGAGTTAGATATCCACTTTAAATAGTCAGCATTATACAGGACCTACATACAGAGAGGTTAAAAGTTCAAGATACTTTTTCCCCGATGACTCAATGTATTTGCGTACATGCTTTTTAATTGTGCATTATCACATAATGTTATAACAGGTCAAGCCGATAATGTCGACTCATATCGACACATTGTACATGTGTAAGTACTTAATCAAATTTTCTTCAGATAAGAAAGAAGGTCGAAGGTCGAAGGTTATTTTTTTACCTAACGATTTGTCTTAAGTTTCGCTACGTTTTTACCTAAGTATATTATATCAGTTACTACATAGGTGTACGTAATATTGTAAGATTTCTCACCTCCAGACGCTTGAAGCCAGCTGACGATTCGTTTAGCACGGTCGATATTTTCTTTAGTAGCTTGAGATGGCGGCACCAGTGTCGCCTTCTTATCTTGTTCGTCGAAATACGAGTACCAGTAGTGGTGTTTGGGGGGCTCGCCTTCCGCTTCTTTGAGATCATGGACCTGTAAACATACAATGAGTCGGATCTAAGCAGGTCCGGAATTTTGCGGCAATAATTAATAGCTTTGAATAGATTGTACATACCGTTACAGTGGAATCAAACTCAACGATGCTGAAGTAGTCGCCCTCGTTCAGTTCTCCGAGGATGGTCTGCATGGCTTCCCGCAGCTGAATGATCTTGCGGTCCATCATGGAGCCGGACGTGTCGAGCACGAACACCACGAACTTGCTCAGCGGCGGCAGCTCACTTGGCGCGAAGAAATGGACGAAGTAGCCATCGTTTACCTACAAAATAATACAAGTCAATGAGCAAATGGGTCAGATTTTACCAATACAACACTTTTTGAGATTACTCTTTAACTTCACAACCCAAATTAAAATAAATAGTTTACCAATATTTCACCATCCTTAGGCCTGGCTACGTCGTACTGCACCACGAACTGCCCCAGCACGCCCTCCGGGGCTGCTTCCTCGGGCTCCGAGTAAGATGACCACGACGAGTACGAGTGAGTGGCGGCAGCCGACTCCTTTGACTTTTGCTGCAAAAATCATGTATTATAAAATGTCAGTAGCCAGAAAGTCTGACGACCAGTTTTACCAAAGGGTGGATTGTACACAACGGTCATTGGCATGAGAGGAGGTCAGATAGGCGGTCTGCCTTTGAAAACACTGATAGTCAGTTGCATGCGATTAGACTGGAAGCCGAGCCTTATATAGTTAGGAAAAGACTAGGCAGATGGTGGTGATGGTTCCATGAAAGGATCTAGACTTGAGATGGTAGCTTTAGGTGCTCTCTTTTCTATGGCAATGCTTACCGTGTATATCTGAATGAGCCTTTCTTGCTCCTGAAGATCTGGAGTGAAAGTGATGGTCGCTTCGCGGTCGTCGTGAGCTCTCACGATTGTCGCCTTTGAATTCTCTGTAAGTTATATTTTACTTATGAAGTATTCTATTAAACGTGTTTTTTTTTATTATAATTTATTAAAAGAACGGACAGATAGTTCACTTACGAGCATCATCCTTAGTAGCGTCGATTTCGTTTCCAGTTCTAATTTCAGGTACTCTGAGCTCTATAAGCTTTTCAGTCTCCTTGATATGGACGGTGACGGTCAGCTTGGGCACCAGCGCGCCAGGGTGCAAGTTGATGGCATGGTTGTACACGCCGTTACGGCGCACCAGCAACTCTTCATACGTCAAGTTGAAGATAGCATTTGAAGAAGGTTCTACGTTCACGGACACCGTGAAGTGGTTTGAGTCACGAGCTCTGTAGGTCAATAGAAACCCCAATTTTAATTTAATAAATAGTCCACTTTTTTTTAATTAAGTATAAAAATGCACTTGTTCAAATACAGTTCCATTGTTTGTGCTCGATTTCGACAAAAACATGGTAGCTTCTAAATAATGTGAGCATATTATTATTAGAACTAACAGCTGTGTCACATTTACATGTTAGACACATACGCATATCACTTTCAAATTGTAACTTGTAAGGCCGTTTGAGTCACGCGGCCATTTTTGGCAAACTTTTTCGTGGTTATCGGTACTTACTTGGCAGAAATGTGAGCAGCACCAATTCCCTGGCTGACAGCGTTTTGGTAAATCTGCTTCGCCTCTTCTTTTTCTTTTACGTAGGCTTTGTAAGATTTTCCATCGAGCGTCCTGTAAATCAGTCCAGAGGTCTAATGATTATTGGGAATGGGTATGGTCTTGTGCCTGCTTTTTTGTATAGGACATAGGGCCAGTTTGGGAAATCAATGTTAGAAAATTTAATATGCATCAAATATATGAATCTAGTCAAATAATTAAAAAGCTTACATAACAAATCCGCTGATGAAGGCAGTCTCAGGCAGCAGCACCCTGAAGTTGGCCTCCTGCGCGCGCTTGGCGGGGTTGCGCACGCGCGCCAACACCGTCGTGTGCGCATACCGCAGAGATACCTCCGACACTACTTCCATTTCCGTCAGCTTTATCGGCGGACTTGATTCTTCTGTGGTGACCTCCTCTACTGACGGAGTGCTGGTAGCGATCTACACAAAATAGTTTGATTACATTTTTACTTGCCCTAGTCGTAAATTATGGTTGCGGGCATGCCTCTCTGGGCATATAATTGTTGTGGGTACTTCCTTTCGCATTACCCTTTGTATTCCTTTATGCAGTAATCCTATTTACTTTCTTAAGTTCTCCCACTATATGTTCATAGATGTACTTCTTAATATACCTTCATACTTGCATCCCCTATGTATTCCCCCTCTGTACACATGCGAATTTTCAGTCATATCTGAGGGATATGCCCGTGAATGACAATCCTTAGCCTGTGTGATATACAATCCAAGCGTATTAAAGGTAAACTTACGGTATCATCAGACTTGGCGACGACCATAGTGTCCTGAGTTGGCACCGCAGCAGAGTGCGCCAGCGCCGCTATAGCGCACACGCACCCAAACACCGCTAGATAGCGGTTCATGATGATTTCCTGCAGAATTATTAGTATTAGTTGAAAATAATACATTTTGATAGAGGCGTAAAATAAGTTGGTCATTATAGTGGAGGAGACAAGGTGAGGGTGACAATTAGCCGACGATGTTCAAAACAAGCACGTAATGTCTTGGACTAGTGCGGAAAATGGCACATAAAGTACAGACCTGTACCTAGACAATGTGGTAATCGTCTGTTTTTTAATAAAAATATTTTCAATACACTTCCTTGAATACCGTTCTATACAATTAAAAATCTTGTTACACACGTGCCCAAATAAAAAGTTTCTATAAGGATACCAGAAAATTCCCCTATCCCACTAGGCACTGTTGGAGTTCCCAAGGTTTGTTGTCAGCCCCTTATAGTTTAGAGCAATATAAGTATGTATGTGCTTAATATGGGAAATACAACCATTTGAAAACCCCTTACAAGTCTTGTGATAACCTCTGAACTTGAGCTAATCAGGAAAAACCCGAATGGAAAATCGAAATAATAGTTAGTTCTTCGTTATTTAAAACTCCTACAAGCGAATGCATAACCTATTGATTTTATTCCACTTACAAAAAATATAAAACTCTTCTCTAGATGGAACGGCTGAACTGATTTTGAAGGCTTGTACACAGGTCTTGTGATACCTGCCTGGTACCTAACGGGCTGGTCGTTTCTTCGATACGGGAGCGTACTAGCTACTAGGTAAGTATGTCTATTAATTACCAAAAAAATTACGAGTATATCAGTAGACAAGCCTATCTAATAATGTGTTTATGTTTAATTCCAGCAAGTAACTTATTTTTATTTATCTGCGAGCGCAAAGTAAACAACACTTCTAAGAAAAACAATCAGAGTAAAACCGATTACAGTTATTGTCATTCAAATTCCCTGTTGATAAAACCCAGCCGCATGTGAAGGTCGAACAAATATGGAACTCTTACAAAAATATGTAAACAATGTTACTCATTATCATTGTTACAGCAGATGTTACTAATAAAGAACAAATACCTAATCAATAAAAAGTAAAGCAATACAAACGATGATGCTTCCTCTTCCTCTTCGGGTTTTCCCATAGCAAAATAAATAATTTCAAATCGTGCGCATTAATATTTACGGTTTAAGTTTAACAAGATGTAAACAGGTTCTAAGAATTGAACTGAATAGTTTTCCTGCTATCATAAAAACTTAAGTCTGAAACGATACTTATTAGAAGATAACTTGAGTATTGTGTAAGCTTTATTTTTTATTTGAATATTTTTTTGCTGACTTACGTCAATCTCTGAATTTAAACGGCGGTTTTACGAGATGGTGGACGGCACAAGAGAAAAACGAGAAAGCAATAGTTTGACAAACAGTGGAAGACCGGAGACAAGTGGTTTTAAATAAGAACCTATTGGCCTATTTTATTGCTTGGTCGAAATAGAAGTGCGGTTAGCGGCGATTTGATAAAAATAAGGCATCCATATAGTATTTATTATTGTTATACCTATTTGGGTAAAATTATGCCAATATGTGTGTTGTTTGAGCAGTTTTAATAGAACCAAGCCGAACAGTCAGTCTATTTAAAATGCATAGTCAAGTCACATAATACTATGGCTGACCATAACGGGACTTGCCTACACCGGTTTATAACTCTATGTAAAGAAAGAAATAAATAATAATACGATTAACGACCAAACCAATTCAATGTTGAAACCGATGAAGTATACGAGATACAGATAAGTAACGGTCTATGAAAATTCTGTGCCCGGTCTCCCACTGACTGGTTTAGTTAGCTGGAATTGAAGCAACTGCCTTGCGTGTGGTTACAAAACAACACTTGCAATACAAAAATCGCTAAACGCCTCTGTTCATAAATAACTTGCGAGGTGCTCAACCAAACAGGTTCTAGGCGATCCAACAGGCATAAATAGTGTATGTGCCGAGTTCCTTTGTACGTAATCTCAACTAATAGAACACAATACGTTGATACGTCAGCACGGTTTGTGCTTCGTTATTCTCCAATACGTTTACTTATAAAAATAAAACTAAGTAAAGATATTTCTCTCGAACAGATTTGAAATGAAAAATACTTCTGGAAAAAGGTAGGTTCGAGTATGAATCGTGCAAATACAGCTCTCACTTGTAGCTACATATTTACATAAACCGCAGGTCATACAAGTTACCTACAAATTCAACGGACGATTTAAATGATTACATCACTTGAAAAAAAGCAGACAGCCCGACCTTGCAACCATCTCATCAAGTTATTATCACCGTTTAAATATATTATCACAGAGAATGTAAGTATATTTAAATTAAGTTATAGATTACATTACAAATTAACTTAACTCAATGCTTTTAACACGAATTAAGAAATAATTATTGCATCTTTCAGTTAGAATCTACAAAAATATTGCGTCTTGAAATTTGAATTTTGAGTTTCCAAGGTACAAAACGAAGGTATTAATTAAGTGATCATCGGCATCAATGCAAATGGTAGTATATAATGGCTTTGTTGTGTTTACACCGGCACATCGTATAATGTTATCTAACGTTTTAGCAAAACGTCCGTTGTTAAAGCACAACAACTTGTATACAATAGTCCCACTATGGTTGATACTACAATCAATTTTGCTAGCAAAGGAATCTTCCCCTAATACAATAATAATGGCTCCATCAACTGTTAGTACTGTTACCATATTCATAGCTAGAAAGTCTTGATCCCGAATTTAGCAACTTCACCTTATCATTCTTAATTGGCAATCATACTCGCAAAAATACCATGAGGCTGATTTCAAGTCACGCATCATACAGTACCACCCTATTTGTGGTTACCCTGGGCAATACTTATCAGAGAATGGTGCGGCAGTCGAGACTAAGATAAAAAAACTCAATCATTAACTACCCGAGGTAGATAGGTACTTAAGGTGTTATCCGAAAACTATTAATTCAGGAACAAAGGGAACACTTTTCCCAAACCCACCGTATAATTCAAATATCGGTAATAATTCCAAATAATTACAGAAAAAAAAAAACAATAATTTTAGACATCAACAATTCTTCATCTATTTACTAAGTAAGTCATCTATACCGCACTGAAACTGCATTAGTATCGATTTCAAAAATTTAATTTTTACCTACATAAAGCTTTATCTTGCCAATCTGTAAACCCCAAGACAATGTTTACATCGCGCTGGGAAGTTTTTGAAACGAAATAAAATGAACCCCGTAAACATAGGGCATTGGGATAGCTAGAATACCCATGTAAAAGAAAATACTACAAAGTGGTTACTTATCATAATGACAATGTTTGACATACACTGGTTTCATCAAAAACGGGTTTCAAACTATGAATAAGTAGTATAGGTAATAGGCACATGTACGAGTATTTACAAAGTAAGTACCAACATCGAGACTATAGGGACACCGACATAGGGGCCCAAGGACAACGCGGTAAGGATAACAGGAGAAACCGTGGTTTATCCTGTGTTTAGTCTAGTTCAAAGAAAATAGTTTATATCTTCGCTCGGAGTTGGCAATTAGGCAATGGCAGACCTCCCTGCTCAAGCTAAGAAAAAACAACAACAGTCGAAGATGCACCCGTCGCCGGTATTCAATTAGGACGACTGATTTAAGAAATCATTTTTGACTAGGTACATTTGTTTCACACATGAATGGCATGTAAAAGTAGCGCAGATTGAAATCAATTATTTACAGGTGTTTTAATAATAAGAATGGATCCACCGTTCACTCTCCACAAATATCAATCTAATAACTGGGTCTGAAACACAGCCGGAAAATAGTTTTTTAGAAGAGTCCATGTCTGGAACCGGTCTTTATTTGATGGACAGTTATAAAACAGTTAGTTATTGGTGGAATCAATCGCGTATCCACCCAAATACACAAACAACACCAAAACAATGAATATTTTCAAGTACCGGCAGCTAGTTAGCCGATACGTTGTTATATAAAGGCAGAATATACTTACTCGTTTGTTTACGCTCAACGAGATGATTGCACCAATTGTCCCTCAAGCTCTGGCACGTTCCACGTCCACCCTCAGCAATGTAGAGCGTCACTATCGCGCGCCGTCGGGGAGCGTGCGTGCTCGTCGTTGTCCGCCGCGGAACTCGTTAGGACTCCGCTCGCGGACGGCTTAAGTACACATATGTGCACATATCTGTGTTGACCGCCGCCTCGCGGGCTTCCCGCAAAATGTTCGTGGATCTTCGGGTCAAACGGACAACTATTCTCAAACTATTTCGCTAAACATCAATCGCGGTAGCGGATAAGTACCTATCGTGTAATCTTATTCTTAGAATTAACTAGTTAATAACAATATCAAACGGAAAATACGAATTGTTGTTTATGAAACTTACAAAATTCCGGTAGCGATACATAATAAAATATATAGATAGATTATAACTGCAATGGAAAATATAGAGTTGGATCATTTATCACTACGCCTTACCTTGACTGGGAATTGACCACCGCATCACTTCCTGCGAACTGTGGATGTCATTTTATAAGCGATTAAGGCAATCTTACGAAGAGCATTAGCAGCAGTAGCTAAAGTAACTTCTTTACAATATATCAAACAAAACCGCGAAATATCTTCATGGGAGACGCGGGAAGTAATGCGTCCTTAGCTGTTACCATGGTAGCAGTGGTTGATGAAATTCTATGTCGGAGATGGTCCCGTTGGGTCTAATTTGAAAAACCTGCTACACAAACTGGTATTTTTAGGTCAGCAAACCATACGATAACAAAAATTTATTCTTTAGGTAGGTACTAAGTTCTTTCACAACATCGCAATCACAAATTACCTCTTCCTACATTTACCTAAAGCACTTATTTCATTCCAACATCTCCAGAAGGAAACAACTATCAGTTAAATTTTTTTTAATAGTTAAACGTGGAAATCTAAGCCTAACGCTGAAGTGAAATAAAGCGGTCGGTTAGCTCCACGGTAAGCTATACTTATTAGTTTGCGTTAAGGGTGCTAACACCATCGATAAAGTACATCATATTTTTCCTTCTGCCCTTATTCTCATTTTATTTGGGGTATGTTTTCTTCTTATGTGTATCTCACAAGCAATCTTTCATTCAATCATCCATTATTTCTTTGGTCGCCTCCTTCCGTTATATCCATCCTCATTAATGCTCTTCACCTTCCTTAGGTACTACCTACATGATGCACATTCCTGCGCATCACTTGCCCATACCATGACGGCCTCTTTCCACATAGTTTTTTGGTTACCGGTGCCACTTTAAAACTTCCCTTTATATAGGTAGATAGGTACTCAATACTCATGCTCACTATCCATTCGCGCGCAACACTACAAATTCCTCGTAACATTCTCATCTCTGTCACCTGCAATTGTCTTTCCTTTATCCGTTTTGTGTGACTCTGATTCAAACAGGACAGCAGGTTTGATTATGCTCTATTTATTAGATCTTCTTTTAATGAGTTTCTCCAAGTTTCAGAAGGCACGTTAATTGAGTCCTGGTTGTCATTTGAACATCTTCGGCAGTAGTTATTTATTTATCGATCTTATTTATAACCAAGTGATAATCAAAAAATTGAAGCATGGTACCCATGTATGCATCATGGTACCTACAAAACTACACCAAGCAATATAATTACCAAGGAATATATGAAACTACTTGCTCAAGATATTGCTCTAACAATTTTGGATAAACCTAATACAGTGTCTAACTTGTCTAAGTACTTTCCCTCTTACCAGAATAAGTAAGTTAAAACAAAAAAGCGAGTGTAACTAATTTTACTACACCATAGAAACTGTGAAATACAATATTCATAATAGAAAAATACGAATAGGAAAACCATGAAAATGGGAATTCCACCCATAGGTGCGAACGAGAATGAATGTAAGAAAGAACGCGGAATGAAAATACCAGAGGTATGCATCGTGATAACTGCGTAGGCGCCAATATCGTTGGCGGGGTTAGAAGTTAGAAAATATAACAAATCGATAAATAAAAATTGAAAAACAAATTTATTTTTGGTTTTCTGAGAAGGCAGATATCCGTGGAAGGCAGTGCTTGGCTGTGACTGATACGCGGGATGGATTATGTTTTTGTAATTACGAACAGGATTTCGTTTTTTGCTTGCCATTTGGTTTTCCTTATGAATGGCGTTGTTTATTTAAAGCTGTTTGATTGAATAGCCGTTTTAATCAGTTTGCGTAGACGTTTGACGTAGGCACTTTTGTGCCTAAAACAAGACTTTTTGGTAAATAGCTCCATAATGACTGGATGATGTTTGGTGAGTGTGCGACGTCCAATCCGGGGCAGATCCAAAAAGGGCAGATCCTTCGCAAACCACTTTTTTGGAGTTGAATGTCCTCTAGAAAAATATTTAATTGTTCCCAAAATCCTCTTCTGTCAGAAAAAGGCGAGCAACGACCTTACAACTCCTTTGGTGTTGCGTTCACTCACCCACCACGCTTGCTGAATGAGGGTGGGTGATGTCACTTTATAGTCCGGCTTTCCTCGAGATGTTTTCCTTCACCTTTAATCAGTCATTGGTCTCCAAGATATAATTATGTATAGGTACGTAAATAGTACGGTCAGCATCAAAAGTAGCAAAACAAATCAAAATTTTCAAAGTGGCTAACGTTTAGGGTCATTTCTTAAAAACACAAACGTCAGAATTTACTTCAAAGAAGTAGTTGAATACTCTGTTAAGTTATCGACGACAAGATGTTTAGCAGTTTCGAATCGTTCAGCTGCTATTGAAACTGACAGTAATAACTTAGAAAAGTTGCCTTGATATGATGCCAGACAGTAGCGTTTTAAGGCGCGTACGCACGTACGAACACGAACATAGCGAACACAAACACCAGACCCAAACATTTGGTTCGTACGTATGGACGGCATATTCGAACACGAACGCCGAACGAGTTCGAGTCGAGTTCGCGAACAACAGTCGTGAACTCTATCTTAGTAGCCATGACGGCGCCGTTGGAAGTGGTCGATTGTGAAGTTATTAAAGCGCTTCGAACACCGTCCATACAGAACACACTACAAGGATCGCCGCGAACATGTTTGACGAACAGAGTGTTCGATGTTCGATAGTGGTACGCACGTGCGAACCAAGTTGTTGCATATCATGTAACGCAACAAATTTGTTCGTACGTGCGTACGCGGCTTTAGGGTAGGGCGCGGAACTTAACAAGATACTTTTCTACTAAGTTTTTAATTTAGCCGTAGGTAGGTAGGTTATCGATTTTGATTTCATGTCTTCATCACGAATAAGTTGTCTCAATAACCCTGAATGTCTGTTACATTTGTGGGTGGAAAAATGAGCACTCTTTACAAAATCTGTTATAGGTTTCCTGAACTTTTTTATTGTGTATTCCCCATAACGTCTTCGTGATGAAGACATATCAAAGTCGATTTATTTAGATAATAAAAGAGGAAAGAAAGGTACTAACAAGGAAGACTTGACACTGTGTTCTCGAAAGTACTAATTAAAGCAAATTAAAAAAACAGGGTAGACACAAAACTAGACGTAGGAAAAAAAGGTAAAAAATATTTATAGTGTTGCCAATGTATACCCAATACAAAACTGCTAAGGAGATCGCGGCATTTTTTTTTAATTTGTTGACCTGTATTATTAGGTATGGGCTATACCTACTCGGGAAACTACGGAACCCTATACTGAGCGTGGCCCGACACGCTTTTGGTCGGTTTTTTTTCTTATAGGTTTAAATTGCACTTAGAGAAAAATAGAAATTTCACCCAGGGCGCTGGTAGAGTTAAAACCGGCACTGATGCCTGACCTGAAGTCGAGCCCATACTTGAGATTGAGACTGGTGCTTTCGGTCACCCGCCTCGAAGAATCATAACCCATCTTGGCAGTCGGGTAAAACGAACGAGTACTTTTCCTTACACGGGAATCGAACCACAGGTCTTTGTTCAGGTATGTTATAAAAAGCTTGCTTTGTTGTGCTGATTTGAGGACATGCTACCTTTTTTTTTTAACGACGTCAAAAATCATCAAATGACCCCTTCCGCGGTGGATTAGCAGCGGAGAAGGAGTGTCAGACTCTTACTGACTAAAAACCGTCGTGTTCCGTCATAGGCCTTTTATGTACCAGGGCCGCGGTATCGCTTTCGAACAACCCGCAGCAAGGACATGCTACCTGAGAAAAAATACTGAAAATAATACTGTGACTGTTATTTATTCTTATATGTACAAAGATTTATAAAAGATACTTAATTTATATTTCATACATCAGTAGGCTTATATTTTAACAAAAAAAAAAGATATTTAGTAAATTACTTGCTTTTTTATTGTTTTGGTTTATAAATAATTACCTATATTTTTGTTACATTTTTATCAGCTTCTGTATAGTTACATAAGGTTTTTTTTATAAATAATTCCTTTTCTGTTTCCAGTCCTCCTTTTCTTCATACACACTTAATAAATGTGAAAAGGCATAAAACCACAACAATTCTTACTTCTACACAAACAAGGAATGCGATCACTCATTACTGCAGGATTATTATCATCATTCAAGCCATAGTGGAATGTTATTTCTTCATTTGGTGAAATATCTGCAAAGGCAAATATTGATAGCTTCGGAATAGGACTACCACACCTAACCGGGACAATGTGACAGTTGGGCTCACAACTGTGATTGATATATCTTCCAATATTACCAAATGTACTTGGATCAATAATAGTCACTATAGGATGATGCCCAGAGAGCTCTCTAAGATAAAATATGTAATTCATTTTGCCTTGCAACTTATTGTTATGGTGTCTTACAGATGCCTGGCTTGGAGTAATTACTTCTCCTGCATATTCACATATGAATGTTCCAGAGGGAATAAAAGATGTTGCAAAAAGACCAAATCCTTTCTCACATCTCCTGATATCAAGGCCTTCAAAAGGTCCTTTTTGTACAACCCTGTTACCACAATCTGTTGAACAAGAACAGCTGTCACTGCACTCAAAGATTGGATATGATTTAACTTTGTTCTTCAACTGACCATCAGTCTCACAAATAAGATAGTTGTCACCACAGGATCTCTGAAGACACAAGCAAGTTGCTTGGACACAGATCTCCTTACAATGGCAATGCTCCTCATACACTGAGTTAAATTCATTATCCAATAGCTTGTAATCAGCACTCTGGTCACATGGACCTATAATATTTTCAGAAACATAGAATACATTGTTATCAACATGTACATAATTATCGTTCATGTTGATGATTCTATGTCTAATGTTCAAACTACTATAACGCCAGTCAACTTGATATCATTTACCATCATTAATTTGACATCTCTCACTTTTTACATAGGACTACTTATACTGATTAATAATTAACAGTGTTAACTGAATTTATGAGTAAATCTTATCATAACTTTCACAGATGATCAAGTTGACAATAAAAACAAACCAATTCATTCGGCTAGAAAACTTTTCATTTCGGACTTGATTTTAAACCTTTGATTGAGATTTCTAATAAATAGGTACCTAACAAAATACAGGTAGGTACGGTTGAATAAGACTTTTGTTTTTTTTTAAAGTAAAATCTCAATATAATTTCAATCATCGAAGGAGTGAGAACGAGGAACTGTCGCTATCCACCATCTTGAAAAGTTGGAATTTCATTCATGACATCCTTCTGTTTTGTCTTTGGTTTGGTGTAACCATAAGAAAAAACGAGAATAAAATAATTCACTCCGAACTCAAATTATGTTTATTATGAGCACAGAGATTGTGTATATTGAAATTTCATATGTAAACGGCCATATAGAAAGAAAAGCAACTGTGTAGCAGACTTAGTTTCATATCAAACATTGAAATTTCTCTTGTAAAATAGTTTAAAAAATCTTATGTTACACTTTAACAGAAGAAGAGGCGCGCAATCGAGTGAGCCTTTCAAAAGGTATGGCTAAATAGAATTTGTAAATTGTAAAAAGTTGCAACTCAGAGTTCTAAACGAACTGAATACAGTTTGGTCACCGGTTTCTACTCCACTCGATGGCAAATATTTAGAATAATAAAAAAACTAGTCTCAAACTTAGAAGTTGTTCATTTATTTAACAAGATTAGGTACAGTTTATATTTGTTCAGAAAAACAAAGACCTCAATATTATACTTTTACCTTGTTTGTCATGAAAAGTTCCTAACATAGTCGATCGTAGCGCTATCTACATTCGCTTTTGAATGTTTCTCCGTTATAATTAACTGTCCTTAAGTGCTTAGAGGTATCACATCCACTGTACCTAAGACTTATTATTTATCACTTGCCTATACGCTATTATTTACATTTTCGTGGAGCAATTTTAATATCAAAAAGAAAAATAGTATTGCCAGTTAATAGTAGATGGAGTATAGACTATACTCCGTTTATATTTTTATTTTATCTGTGCAGTTTTCTAAGGAAACACGAAGAGGCATATATTTCTATCTCTTTCTTGAAATTAGGGACAAGCTACGAACGAGCGAAAGAAGCAAACTTGGAAGTTGGAACTGGTTGGAACGAATTCATCCGTGGCCGCGCAGGCGCAACGTTGAACGTCTTGATGTGACGTAATTGCCCATTCATAGTTTTTATTCATTGAGAAATGAAGTTTTCAAAACATTTTCATGATCAAGTTGTGTTGAATAGAAACAATGGTTCGAAATGTGAGCTAAGTGTTTTTGTTAATTAAAACCAAATCAAGAAAGGGATTATTATGTTGAACTGAGTGCGTTCATTCATTGATAGAAAAGTGTTCACTGTGTTCAGTGCATGTATTGAGCACATGCGCAATGCAATCGTAATTTTATTTGGTTTATTGTGTGTTACAAATTTATATACAAAACATCGTCGAAAATGTGGATTCTTAGAGTGAACTTTGTGTACGGATTTCAATTACCCAGCTAATTCGAGAACAGGCTCAAGTAGACCATTACGACACTCCGGAAGTGGCGGGACAAGCCGGCCGAACGGGCTCGTTCCGAAAGAGATAACAGCGGATGAAAGAGATAAACAGTTATGGATTTAACATGGCGGACGATATGCGTAAAGTGCGAGTTGAAGAAAGATTGAAAATAAAGATCGGTACGTATTGTTTTGATTTCATTTTTACTGCTTACTCATTGTAATTGTTTCATCGTTACTTTATAAAATAATATCTCACTTTAACACCTGCCAAGCTTCAAGAAAATTATTGTTGTCATTATGGTGAACAGGTGGTACCCAAGAAATCTTTAATATTCTGAGCCAGATGTGAATGAATTTAACAGTATGAGTAAAATACGCGATAGTTACAAGTGTACATCATTCTACGGATGTGATCTATTTCACTATTATTAATGAATGTATCTCTTTGTTTTCCTCCTGTGCTGTTTTGACAGTTCACACAAACTTTATGAATGAATTTGATGAATCGCTGTGAATACAATGAATATCGTGCCTAGATCATATTAGATTAAATATGATTACGTTCTCTCATTATTAATTCATCATAAATGAACTTGATGCTACATATAGCCGTCTGTTCTTTCTATTCCGCAAATACTTGCACTTTTTTATAAATGTAGGTTGATTGCTTGTTTCACTACTTTGCTTGTTCAATGAAAGTTTGTAGCACAGAAACACATGCAGGTGAATTAATTTTATTTCTTTAATATTTTATCCTAATACCAATTATTATGAACTAAGTTTCAAAAAGTTTACTTATAATATCAACTGCAATTTTTTACTGAGAAAATATGTAAATTACAACATCACAGGGTGAAATTGTTACATTAGGTAGCTAAATTAAGTATCAGCACTCAATAAAACTACTCATAATAGTTACAGAATTGGTTTGTACAATTCTATAAAATAAATTAAAACCATCTGATATTTTATACATTTATGTTAATATTCAATGTAGCATTTCATAACCATTGTAAACTTTAGAAAAGATTGTTGAAGTTCTACAAACCTTCATACAGATAATAAGTGTTGCTGGAAAGTTAGTTTCATTGTCCATATCTTGTTTCCTTGCTGGCTTGGGGACTAGCCTTTGCAAATTTTGATGTTTGTAAAGTGCTGTTTTGCAAGCAGGTTTGAGACGAGTTGACCACATTACTCAGTCAAGAAAAAAAGTATTATTGTTAAAAAAAGTAGTTTCCTTTTTGTTTATTTGTGGTTAGTTATATATACAAAATAATGAATTAAATTGTTCAATCAGTAACTTTTCTTAATCAAGGTAAGCCAAAATTAAACTGTGAAATAACTGATATTGGCTATTCCTTTTTATCAGCAGCTCTTTTCTTAATATTTGTGATGTGTACTAATATTTTAAATACAACAGTAGGTTTGTATTTTATGCTTTTATTTAAAACTGCTTTTAAATTTGTCATGAAAATAGATAATACCGTGTACAAAGAGACAGGCTTTCAGCCTTTTCATCCGAGTGCAGGGGATACCTCAATATGCGAACAAAGCTGTTGGCGGAATCTTGTTACTATATGATTGCGACTTTGAATAGAAACTTCATAGATGCATTTATACTGCACAGTTGGATTACGTGTGTTATAATAATGCATTTCCATATGTAGGCACAGAATGTACGATATGATTGATTTGTGCCGGCGCGCGGTGGCGGCGCGGGCGCATAAATCTACGATAACACGAAGTGTGTCTGTCACGATAAGGGTGCAGTATGCCTTCCGGGGCGCGACCCGCCGACGCTTTCGCTTCTGTGTTGCTTTGTCATATAATTATAATATTCCTAAGTATATCTTAGACACCATTGGCTGTGTTTCGGATGGCACGTTAAACTGTAGGTCCCGGCTGTCATTGAACATCCTTGGCAGTCGTTACGGGTAGTCAGAAGCCAGTAAGTCTCACACCAGTCTAACCAAGGGGTATCGGGTTGCCCGGGTTACTGGGTTGAGGAGGTCAGATAGGCAGTCGCTTCTTGTAAAGCACTGGTACTCAGCTGAATCCGGTTAGACTGGAAGCCGACCCCAACATGATTGGGAAAAGGCTCGGAGGATGGATTCCTTGGTTAACTTTCATTAAAGTATATTTAAATGTGCTTTCCAATTTAGTATTTCAAAACTTTTCTTCATTACTATCTGCATAGTAATTAAAGCTACAATTTCTCTTTGTTAATCCTCCAATAGCAGTTCTGGTAAAGAGCTTTCTTAAGTAATAAGCCTTTGTACTTTTGTTCTCCTTTTACTATTTTCTTATTGATTGTGTTAATAAATTAAATATATACTGTGAATGCTTTTAAAACTTACTACATACATACAAATGTTATGTAAGTAAACTTGCCATCTTGCATAATACACATTAATCATAAACTACTGTGGAGGTTCTCTGCACCTGTAACTATGTCTGCTAGCTAAGGGTTGATACTGGAAATATAGTCTTTTGTCCACCTTATTTAAGTATTTCAGTTTAGGTGCCATAAAAGCCAGATCCTCTGAAGTGTGCAAGTAAGAGAAAGTAAAACATACATAAAACATAGTGTGTGTAATAGAAATCTGATCTGAAACCCTCCTTGTTGCGAGTAAAAAGAAAGACAATAAAAAAATAAATTATTAACAAATATCAACATTATGCAAATCTATTAAATAAAAATGGGGAAATTCTTTTGGTATTGGTTCAACCGTTCCATAGACAGACAAATATACTGTTCAAACTTATATAAGAATAGAAAGAAATCTGTCTTATCCTTTTGATGCAGGTGAGCACTCGAAACCTTTTGCATACAAGAATACACTCCAGAAATAATCTGTATTGCAATACATAGTATTAATTAAAAACATAGAGACACTAAAATCATACCTATCTTATTTCGATATGATTTTGTTTGTGACTATACACTAGGGCAAGCGTGTCTGCTTCATAATAGGCTTTGCTTATGGCAACTTCCGCCATGCGTGCGGCTGGGCCTTCACCAATGAGCCATCATACACCTTTGTTCATACCAACACTTACAGAACTCAAAAGGGCAAGAGTGCTAATTAAATCCTATCATATGTTATGCGTGATTTGATTCACTTATGGGCTACCTGCGCCTTTAAGGCCTGTCGTTATTTTCACTTTTAGTGTTTGTTGCAGCTCTTGAACTCCTATATAATACACTTCTGGACACATCTATAGGCCCACCTTGTGTTTTCAATTTCGTTTGGTCCTAGCAAAATTTTTATATTAGGTCCAGCAAAAGGTTTTTATGCAGTTTTGAACCTTGCACATTCACAATTTCATTCAATAGTCTTTTTTTGAATTTCGAATACAGAATTTAAAGAAACAAGAGACAATTTAGAGCCTGCTTGTTGATATCAAACAATCGATTACTAAGAAAACTTGGTTTTATTGGTTTACTTGGATTTAATTCTTGAAAAAATGATTGATATCGTTGGTTTTGCAACAAACATTACTTATTCTTAACACTAAGGTGAGGTTCTCTCAATAATCTATGGATATTTCACCTGAAATCGCCGCCCAAGCTGTGGCACTTATTCAGGCCGGACACAGCCAAAGAAACGTGAGTGCTCAACTTAATTTAAGTCGATCTGCGGTCCGAAATGTTTATTGGAGGTACCTAGAGACTGGCGGCTTTGTTCGTCGCCAAGGAAGGCCATGATCTCGGGTCACAACTGAAAGGCAGGATCGATTCATCGTGACGACCAGTTTGAGAAATCGTCACCTTACCTCCATTGAGATACAAAAACAACTTCGCGACTTCCACAGAGTATCTGTGAGTGCTCGAACTGTTCGGAGAAGGTTAAAAGAACACGATGGTACCACACAAGCCAGCTAATGGGCCCAAACTAACGCGAGCCCACCGAACAGCGCGCCTTCATTTCGCACGCAGTCATTTAAATTCGAGACACCAAGATTGGAGCCGTGTACTCTTTTCTGATGAGTCTAAAATTGTGTTACATGGCAATGATGGAAGGAAGAAGGTCTACCGACGTAAGGGAGAGCGTTTTGCACAATGCTGCTTTGAAGAGAGGGTTGCTTATGGCGGTGGCTCATGGACTGTCTGGGGCGGTATATCCGCGAGCGGCAAAACTCAACTTGAAGTTGTTACAGGACCACGGCTGCCAACATTAAATGCTGAAAGGTACATTAGTGAGTGCTTAGAACCCCACGTGACCCATACGTACCATACGCGGACTATGTGGGCCCAAATTTCCTTTTTATGCATGATAATGCAAGAGCCCATGCGGCCGGCATCGTCAGGGAATATGTTCGGGATGTGAATATCACAGTTATGGACTGGCCAGCCAGAAGCCCAGACATGAACCCATGTGGGACGAGCTAAAAAGACGTGTTAGGGCTCGTCAGCCAGTTGCCCAGACGATGCAGGAGTTGAAAACTGCCATAGAAGAGGAATTGGAGATGATCCCTCAAAACTTCATAGAGTGGTTGATAAACTCTATGTCTAATCGTATGAGAGCTGTGGTGGATGCCCATGGAGGCAACATACGTTATTAAATTAAACCTTTATTTGATAAAACATGTTTTTTATTCAAAAATCAATTGCCTTTAACGAGGCACATATCCGACTTGTTAGGCGTAGCTCCATGTCGTATGGTATTCTGAATTCAAATTTAAAACAATACGATCGAAAAAGAAGGTAAAATGTATCAGGTTTAAAACTGCATCAACAGTTTTTGTTCAATCTAGCAATAATATTTCGGTAGGGGCCATCGAAACCTAAACTCTAAGGTGGGCCAATAGATGTGTCCAGAAGTGTATAAACTTAGTTTTAGTACAATGCTGCATTAAGAGGGCTATCACAAATTTTCTAGTTTTATACGAGTTTTGATGCGTCATTATGCTTTGGATATAGTCACAAAAAAAAAAACAAAAATAAGATCAAGAAAGTTTGATCATTTATCTTGGGGCTGTTTTCAATAAATATTTTAATTTGTCCACGTACATCAGTAAAATCTTTGTCTCTGCAAAGGATGTTTCATAAAATGTTGCTTTTGGGAATCTTTTGATGCTTCAGTACTACGAGGATATAGCAATTTAACCATTTATAAAAATGTTCAAGATACAACTATATCTTGTACTTGTGCTTGCTTACACCAATTTATTACAATTCATACAGTAATACACCAAAAATAATTCTATAAAACTGAGAGTTACTGACAATTTTCCGTACAAAACTATATTTTTTATCTATGAAAGTATAATCCAAATTCAAATAAAATATATTTAATAATTAAGGTGGTATTGTTATAAAGCTTGAAAAAAAAAATTGGTCTATTTAAAAGTAAAACAATATTTTAAAATAATTTTTGTTTGCAATGCAAAAATCAATATAAATCTTGTGACGCGCGGTGTTCAACTTTAGTCAGCGCCAAGCGCTTATCGAGGGAGGACGTATCGCTCGCTGTTGCGCCGCGCAAACTCGCCGGAGCTCGAAAAATATAGCGCAACCTGCGCAACGAACTCGTTTTGATACTAGTGAGTTTTTATTTTATTTATTAGTTATAATGATCTGATTGAAATGTAATATACACAAGTATTAACCCATGATATTCTAATGCGAAAATGTTAGAGATTGGGTTCTCTTTTTTTGATGTTGGTTATATAGAAATATGTACGTAAATGTCATCGTCGTTAGTTTCGCTGTTGCATAATAATATTATTGGATATCTTTGATTCTTGCAGGATAATGAAAGCATATTTAATTCAGATTATCAGACTCAATCGGATACCAGTACAAATAATATGGTAAGTATTTTTTGTCACTCGCAACAGACATATTTGTTTTAATAAACTATTTACATTCCTAGTTTTTATTGTTGCAGGAAAATGAAGATACAATACATGGAAGACGAATTATAGATTTTAGTTTTTTTATAAATCAATTACTTATACCTAATTGATAAACATGGTGAAAAGTTTGGTTGTCGATTAAATAATTTAAAAATTGTAAACGATTATTTGTTTATTGTAACTCAATCGAGCTATTCTAGGTTATAAAATTCATCGGTACAAATAATATTTCATAAACTATAAAACCAATAAACTATTTCGAAAATAAAAGTGGCAAAGTCTCAAGTTTGTTTGTGCCGCGTGGCGGTCCGCAGGTGTGCGTTGCGTATTTCACTAGACGCACACGCGCGCAAGTGCTGCCGGCTACGTCTAATTTACCTAAACCTGAGCGATTCGATTTTGTAATAGCGCTCTTAACATGCGAATGTGAGTCATACATATACCTCAGTACATAATACATATTGTGTCTTATTTCTTGGGTACACAGAGATTTCTGATTAGCAGTACATACTGCACTGTGCTGTTAGTAGCTTGTCTGACAGAAGAGAGTAGCAATTCTTCGGAGTTATGTGTATTGTATATTTACCGTTGGTGATATTATTTGACACCAATTTTTGAAAATTGTATAGTGTTTGTATATTGCTTGTGTTTAGGTTCATAAATTAAACCTTATATAGGGAAATATGTAGCAGCAACCATTTTCTGCAAAAGACCTAGCGTGCCCACATTAGAACGGTAATCAATTAACTATATCAAATGTGAAAATTTCCATCAAGAAGTAATCTCTCAAAACTTACTAGGCACATACTTTCCAAAAATGGATTTTAATATTAATTAAAAGAAACACGTATGCGATATGAGTCTTACAAGTTATAATGACTACTAATGGTAATGAGGTACTTAGAGCTAAAAGATAAGATTAAAACACATTGATTAAGTATGTAGTGTAGGAAATAATTACCCTGATTTGAGTTTGTATATTTAAGTACTAAAGTTCTTAAAGCGGATAACACTGTAGGTTAATGAATGGATTTCAGAGTCAGCGTCACGGTAAATATCGTAACGTACCTAGTCAAATCATACAGTGCAATAATTATAAGGATTCTTAATACAAACAAATCAGAGACGCCTCGAGTCGCGACGCGATAGCGGCACTTGCGTCGAGTATCGCTCATACCTTGTACAATGTACGTCCTATACATTACCTAGTTATTTGGAATTTAAGAAACGCTCTAGTGAGGGGCGAGAGGCGCGGCGCGGCGGCGGCAGTAACGGCGAGAAGACGTCTCGCAGTGAATGGGGCAAACCAAGCGTTTTCCATTCAATGTAGCCATTCATGGAAACTCGTCGATCCGTTAATGAAAAACGCGCCCGTTTATCGTCATTGTTATCGCCGTCACTAGCTCTGCGGAGCATCGCATGTGACTGCCGCTACACTGGCTAATATCATAACTTTCATTCAGTCATCAGCACATGTTGTACCTAACTATCAAGGATTATGAATAATGATAAGATTATTTTTTAATGATAGTGAATTGTTGTAACACATTCTACACTGTTTTGAATTTGTATGTAAATCGTACGCGAAATAAAATCTGTAACACACATACTCCCCATGCCTAGATATTTTATACACACACACATACACATGTATGGATAAACATCCATACATACAAACTTTCGCGTTTATAATATTAGTAGGATTATGTTCATGTATTGTCTATCTCCGTGCTATTGTATGATTATATCTCTCTTCTGTAAAAAAAGCAAAGTTAAAAGTTGAGAAAATGCGACAGTCCCTTTTGATAGATTTGCAGAACTCTAGTCTGCAATAGACAAAATATTATTATAATACCCACCTACATAGAAGTGGGCTTTATCTAAGGTCATTGCTCCTTAATATATTTAGTACCATATTATTATATTAGTAGTATGCTTACTCACTAGTGAATTCTCAAGTAGTGCAGTCTAGTCGCCAGAATCTCGATTTACGCACTTAGAAGCTCTTACGTGGAGGAGTTCTCTTCAATTTGAGAACTGATTCTGTGCTGATCGCAATTTTTTTACATAAGCCTTCAAGAAGTATATTATCTGTTTTCACCAGAATCTTTGTTTGGTTGATGGCCAGTTCGTATTATACCTCGCGTCCCAAGGAAACTTCGTCCAGCACCCGCGTAAAAAAGTAGCCGATGTGTAATTCAGACACTATATTACTGTAGGAGTATATACGTGCACGTGCTTGTATACAAGGACTATAAAAAATATTTTACTGATAGAAATAACGTTAAAATGGTTTCTCGAATAGGTAGGCGTTTTTGCAAAAACTGCGTTCTAATTCGCATCCCACCTGTAGCGATTGTATCCTAGGCGACGTGGGTGAACCTCTTGGGTAGCTGGATATTACACTGACAACGTAGGTTTCGTCCCACGTGCTCAAGTAGATATTTGAGTTGATTAAAAGGTACGAATCCAATACGCCTAAGTACTTGTAGGTTCTAAATAGGTTTGGTGTTAAGAGAGTGTCGAACTGGCACATTTGATCTCTAGCTGTAGCCACCTGATAAATCGTGTTCCATTATCAACTGCATCTTTACATAGGGCATGGTCTTATAGGGGCGACATATCAATGTCATCATCATCATCATCAGCCTATAGCAGTCCACTGCTGGACATAGGCCTCTCCAAGTGCACGCCACATATCAATATGTCTTTTACTAATTTTGATATAGTGTAGGTCCGGACATTAAGGCATTCTTTTATCTGTAGAAACGCAAGGCGTATCCACGCTGTGACCTTGTTATTTTCCGGTAATACTTAAAACGATATCGAAATCGATTACTTTGTTAGTGCAACGGTTCCCATGCGCTCTGGCAACAAGCTGAAGTAAAATACTCTCGATTTCGAAACAATTGCACTACGCGTACGAGCGTGTGGAAACATCTTAATGATCGCCATTGTGGCTGTGGCTAAATAGCTGGTGCGTATTCGTTTCCTCAGTGGCTGATGGCGCTATTCAAAGGATCCCGTTTCTCTCCCACGATCCAGTTTAGTGGCGTGTGTTACTGTCATGTTGATGATGATGACGGTCGTTTTTGCATCAGCAATTATGTACAGTTTGTTGTGAGTTTCTCTGGCACTACAATTACGAATTTGTGAGAGTTGCAGGAAGGTCTTTCCTTTGTTTAACGGTCCTCACTATCGCAGCGTGCCTCAATTTACAACAATTACGTGCAATGGTTTAATTGACCAATTTGTTTAAGAAAAAACAACATGAAAGTACTCTCTATGAAACTTTGTGACGGGTGATGTAGGTGTACTTATGTCCCAAATACAATGATTATTATCGGTTTCCTTATCGTTATAACGTTAAATAATAAGTGCAGTGCCTATCACTGCCGCACAATATCAGTATCGGTCACGGCCATTACACGTATTTGTTATTTCCACAGATCAGGAAATTGCTTTCAAAAACATTATTCGCCAATATTATCTACGATTGACAAACATTTGTAAGTGGCAAGGCCCATCGAATTTGTTTACGTTTACTATTTATTTATTAGTAAATTAGATTTGAGTCATAAATATAATATAATTCATTTATTAAGGCTTAGTAAATGAAGCAATATGGGCGGCAGGGGAATAAGTTCCTCGTCACGACTATTACGCCAATAGATCATTAATCATTTCAATCCTCTTAGCTGTATGATCTCCATGAAAATATTATTTTACTGTATAAAATGTTAAGATTTATGAAACTATTCTGTCTCGTAGTCAATTTTCTTTACACTCAACTGCCAAGAATGGTCCTTCCTTTTCAAATATTTGATCCATTTACAGCTACGACATTATAGCTAGCATCAGGCCCGCCGTAAGCGGGCGTGCAGCGCGTGCACCGCACGCGGGCGGCACGTCCTAGGGGGCGGCAAATCGAGCGACTTATCACGTTATATTAAAAAAAAAACAATATCTTTTTACCAATTATTTGATTTCAATATTTCCGAACACAGCAATAGCGCTAAGAATATTACTTACACTGCCGGTTTCAGTTACATCTGTTGATCATTTTCAAAATTAAAAATTATTACATACGATTTAAGATCAACAATTGGCGTAGCGTGGGGGGAGAGAGCAGGGGGGGCAAATGCCCTGGGCGGCACTATTTAGGGGGCGGCAAAATTAACCCATACGGCAAAATTAAACCATAATTACGTAATAAAAATATTTTTACTAAAAATAGATGAGTAGATTAGCAATAAATAAACTATCTGTTCTATTTTTTCTTCTTCTCTGTATTCTGTGTGTGTACATAAACTGTTAAATAAATAAATAAAATTTCAGAAAAACCGCCCTCGCTTTGGTCGTCCCCTATCAATTTTGACGGGTTCATCCTTTGCATCCCCAAAAAAATTCGCGCTAGCTGCGCTCGCGCCTCCATGTCAGATATCGCAGTCAGTAGCGGTTTTGTAGGGCGCGGTTGGGCGACGGCCCAGTGCGCCGGATATAAGGGGCGCCGCAGGCGCCCCCAACCAATCCTTGATCAGAATGTTACTCCTATTTTTGTTTTAAATTTCATCAAAGATTGCAACTTACAAGAACTGTATCCAAATGAATGGATAGCATCAGGGCCATCTTAACCTAAGGCGCAGCGTGTGCGAATAACCCGGGCGCCGCGGGCTCAGGGCGCCCAAGGCGAATTTGTGTTTAATTCGGCGTTAAATTTGAGAAATTCTCGAAGAAACACTACTTTCATGTCCCAAAGCTCAAAAATTTTCGGTTTCCTTACTTTACGCTTCAATTTTTATCACATATACCTACTTTCACTTTACAGTTGTTTTTATTTTTCAAGATTTTTTTAGTATACCCTAGCAAAAAGGGAGCGTCGTTTTTAAGTTCTTTTATTAATAAGAAAGTAACTTCTAGTTTCCATATGAACTTTCTTATTTACGGTACTACTTTAAGTCCCAAAATTTTCATACATAGGCGCCATCATCAACAAAGAGTTATGTACGTTTGGGCAAAATTTTAAGTAATTTTTGTTTTGAGTTCTAAAATATTACAAAAAATTTCGCGCTCGCTTCGCTCGCGGAATCAGATGACACATTCACGTGTTTTTGCATTCACCAACCAGCAACCGCTAGTTGAGTTAAAACCGGCACTGATCGCAATTTATCTTTGTTTCATTGTTGAGGCCTTCAATTCCGAAAAATCATTTTTCGCGCACGTCCGTTATAGCTTTTTGTTCACTTTGGCTTTTTATGGTATGTTTACTTCATGAAAACTCTAAGGAAAAAATCGCGCTCGCTTCGCTCGCGGCTTCATGTACATTTGCACTTCATTTCTGTGCATATCTTACTTTTTGACTTTGCTTTGTTAATTTACAGTGGTTTTTATTTGTTTAGACTAAATAAATTTCGCTTGGGTCCGGACCCCCTGGACCCCCCTCCCTTATATATTTTTTGACAAAACCCAGTATAATATGTAGTCGTAGGGCGGCATAATCGGTTTTGCACGCGGGCGAACAAACAGCTAGCGGCGGGCCTGGCTAGCATCATATCTTTAAGTCTATATTTTTTACTGGTTTTTATTGGCTACTAACCTAGACTAAAGTTTCGTCATGGTGCTCTCATACAAACGCTCCATTCATGTTAGGTACTCTACTTGTATTGTCTACGCGGCTAAGGAAAACGGTGAGAATATATCTAGTTCTTACCATCTGGTATGCAACCGTGGCATCGCATTATAAAACAAATTGATAGAGTATAGACAACGTTGATTTTATCTCCAATCAATGCAAACAAATGCCCTAAAAATCAATGAAATGGGGAAATCGACAATTACGGACTGTTGATAAGAAGTTTTTGTATTCGAAAGCTTAGTAGAACATGAAAATGTCAAACAGGTTTGGTTTGCAGGTACGCGTCAGGGCAGTAGTTACTTATGGGCCGATGGTCGCCTCACCTTGTCTTTCCGTATTTAGCGATAACCGACGAGGTCGCAATCGCAATAAGTTGCGCAACCGTAATGGTCTTTCCATCTTTAGGATGTCATTATTTCAGACATTAATCCTCAAGAACAACTTTTTCTTAAAGAAAAGCATTCAAAGATCTGAATTGAGAGCCTCCTTTTTGGGAAGACAAAAGAGTTCTTAAAATATTTTAGTTTCGGCTACAAACATTAGGATCAACATTACTGTGTTAGTGTCTGACAGTAGATTACTGTTGTGTGATAACCGTCTGTTATTCAAAAGAATAAACGATGAGAGATTTCATATAAAAAAAAAAACTTAATATAAAGACAATATTAATTTTCACGCAAAATAACTAGAACAACGTCTTGCTGGTTACAAAGTTACATTATGCAATCAATGCGCCCTGATTGCAGAACATCTTTAAAAAAAACTAGAAAGCCGCATTACTATAATCGTGAAATGGAAACCACCCAAGGTCTTACTTCGTAAGCCCAAAAAATAAGTAGGTAATTAGATGCAAACTATGGGAACATCATATTATTTGGCGTATCTGCGTTGGTTCACCAGATTTCCCATGAATGTGTGGCCAGAGCAATCTGTTCTTACGTATTTAGAATATTAGTTAGAATTCTCGTAATGTGGTTGTCATGGTAATTTGTAATTGTTTCAGGTGAAGCTAAAAACTTGCCAGGTCGCAGCCATGGGGCAGCATGCCACCGTGACATATACTGCGTGCTGTCGCTGGACCAAGAGGAGATATTTCGCACGTCCACCATGGAGAGAACTCTCAAGTAAGTAATTTTTTTACATTGATGATATCATAGCATGACATTTAGGAATTACAATTTTTTTCTTTCTATGTGCTCAATTCGGGAAAGGTTCCCAAGTGGCTCCTTGGCTGTTTTATGCATTTCATTTTTTTTTTCAAATAAAATGACTAGTAATATCTATATCCATTTTCGAGGTGTTTATTAGGTATACATATATTTTTATGAACGACATACTTATCTAGTTCCGGATTTAGTAGATACCGTGTGCCCTTGATAACCGTTACGATTTTGAATGTGTCCCTTCACAGTTGTACAAAACTCAAGCGCTCCAGAATTGACATAAATAACGGATCCTTTGTCCGGTGTCCGGTCTCGCTTCCGGCGTTATCGTGTGGGAACCGTTTACCAACATTTAGGGAGAGCAAACAATTAATGGGTCAAGGTTTCTACTCTATACATAAAGCGTTTTAAGTGGCAGATACGTTTTATTGAAGTAATTAATGCACGTTGTACTACGCCCGTACAAATATGTTTTTCTACACACGTACCTGAAATTCCAGGATGTAAAGTTCCTGTTACTTTATTTTTCAACCTGTATTTGAAAGAAGACAATGTCTATGTTAATAGTCAGTCATTAAACATAATAGAAGGTACGAATGTACAATGTAACTTTCTTTCAAACATTAATGTACCGTCACGTATGTGTGCAAGCGCACACTTCTAATCTCTTCCATAAGATGTATTACTTCCGGCGCTTACACTGACATGTGTCACTGGAGAATAATACAATATACCTAAGGCTGCACTAGTTTTTGGAAATCGAATTCATTTCCTTAAAGGGAAAAAGCTCTGTGGATACTGCACTTGCTTCTACATTTATGTATGTGACAAAACGAAAATCCTCTAAACAAGCCGTCATACCTATTGAAACGTAAAGTCATCAATTAAACATAAGCAGCAATTAATTCATCGTTGCGGTGTGCTTATGACGGCGCGTATAATTCGGGGGAGGCGCTATTGTGCCGTAAGGGAGGGCGGCACTGCGGCGCGCCACGTCCCGGATGCGCTTCCGGTGCGCGTGCGCCGACGCGAAACGTCCCTTCCGCTTCACCCCCTTGCCATTCGGTTTTTAGAATTAATAAAAGACAACCGCACCGGCAGCAACGATTTTAATTGCTGCTGGTTATGCTACTCTCGATTAGTTATGGGAACGGCTTATTCACGGACAAAATACGACAACTAACCATAATATGCAAACAGGTTAGATAAGTGCGCTATGAATATTGCTCTATTTACCACTTTGGTATCATGCTGTCGTTTATTTATTACTACTTATGTATAGATTAAAACGAATATAGAACGGAAATGGATCATAAGATTAATTCAATTCCAATGAACAATTAAAGAAGCCAAATCTGAAGTGTGCGATATGATTTAATGATTACACCTCGTCCGGTGAAGTAGAAAATGTCTACATGTTTCATTGTTTATCTGTAACGATAGTCTGTTTTGCTTGTTAATGAACGGAAGCGATAATGATTTTGTGACCCTAGAGGTGAGGCCACAGTGGACTGGCGGATATCGAAGGAAATGTCACGTCACTCGTCGAGTTAATTTAATGGGTTCTTTGTCTCGCGATACCTTATCACTGCACTTACTATGTGCCTCTGTCCAAACTATCTGTGCCTCACTAACTATGTACTGATAAAATGGCTGCCTACAATATTAGTTAGTTGTACATGTTTTATGTCCTGCCTCTACTCCGTGAATAATTTTCTGATGCTTACTAAATTAAGAAAGTATTTGTTAATTACATCGCTGGAATTCCGTGCTACAAAAATACACCTTTAAATACTCCATATTTCAATATACGAAGCAATCATAAAAAAAACCTATGAATAATGTTTCCGAATTTGTAAATCATACTAGCATTATTAAGACTTAGAAGTGCTTTAGGCGTGAGACAGTCGTAAAAATTGACGCAAAACGGAAGCTTTTAAGTGATAAATTGTTCCCGGAACATCGCGGCACGTAAAATGATCATCGCCTGCGCCTGAGCAGTTCCCGGCGAGTGGCGGCAGTCTTAAGTGCATTGCTCTGGTTTCTCACATGTGCTATTTTGTGCCGCCAGATAGCACACACTTATAGTCTCGTAGTTTATTGAAAAATTTGGACTAGTGCAAGTACATTTACTGACCGCTTTTGTAACTTTCTAGTGCGCCAGTGTGCAGACAGTAGACACTGATTGACGGCTAAGATTAACAATAGCGATTTGACTAAAATTAAACTTCGTCATGATACATTGAGTATGTGTTCATACTTAATTCAGTGTATTAAAATTAGAGGCGTTAAGTATGTGTAATAGTAATAGTGAGCTTGGGTCGGCCCCGCTCTGCTGGTGCGGTTCCGCCTCCGGTTTATAAATACTGCGCCGGCGCCGGATGCGCCTGCGAGCCTGCCACTGACTCGTTACTGCGAGCTTCTTATACCTACGTACACTCCAAACGAGTCAATAAACCCCTTTATTTAGTTATTATCGTGTTTTACAAATAGCTACACGTAATGTTCGCTTGGTAAATAAAGCTATTGTTTTTAAATTAGGGATACAGGGACTATTTACACACGTCACGTTTCCTTTTTTAGGGATTAGGGATAATTGGGTCGTTTAAGGGATAATTGGGTGACGGTTTATTCTTAGAATGCAGCTTAAAATAAAACCTTACCGATAAACATTAGTTGCATTTTCTTCTTGTCTTTTCAATAACTCTTAAGTTTATAAATAACTGAGGCACACTTTCCAGCGTGTTTACTGTTTATTATTAGGCTGTGAGATACAGATTTCATGGGGAATGTCAAACTTTCTCCTTTGAACAAGACAATCCCACGCATGCGTCACTGCAGCGTAGGTACCCGACATTATGTCATGAATCCATCGGTGTACAATGAGCATGAACACGCTAGCGAATTGTATAACTTATACTATGCCCGCTACTTTATCTTATTACCTACATTACTGACTGCTTTTCCGGGATTGCATATTCAAATCCAGCTATGCTAAGGCCTTTTTGATATAATACAGTGAGACTTTCAAAGTCATAGAAGTGGAACTGATGAGATTCTCAAAAGAAATAGGTACTAACTTACACTTCATGAATTCAGACTGACCGTAATATCATCGATACACTGCCAGTATTAAGTTTTATTTGCATCTGTGCAGTTGTTCTGTTCCTTGCTGTTTCCGTCAAATATTATAGGCTCAATTCTAAATAACCTAATTGGAATAACAAACTATACATAAGTTCAAAAACTCATTCACTTACCTGTGGGTGGTAAAGCCGATACTCATGCAAGGCGGGCACCCCACGCGTCTACAAGTAGGCTGCAACCCGGCTCCTAATAATCGCACAGTCGAATACTTGATAACGATTGTTCGGTGTAATATTTAGCCCACCTATAAGAAATTCCTATACTCCTCCAGTAATACCTATGTTTATTTGAAACCGGTTTGTTTGTTTCAGTCCATTCTTCGGCGAAGAGTTCCAATTCGAGGTGCCTCGACGATTTCGATACCTTTCCATATACGTGTTCGATCGTGACAAGCATCTCAAACAAGACAAAGTGCTCGGTAAAGTGGCAATCAAGCGAGAAGACTTGCACAGGTACAACAATAAAGACCATTGGTTCGCGTTGCGACCGGTGGACGCAGACTCAGAGGTGCAAGGGAAGGCGTATATCGAGCTCACACTCGAAGACTCCAGAAAAAGGTTACGAATGGAACCGAAGCCGCCCGACCCTGACCCCGCAGCTGACAACTGTTCCACTAAGTCGAAAGGGAATAACCTTGTAAGATTATCTGAATATTGTAAGGAAAGTATGAGGTTTGGCTCTTGCTCGAGTTCCACTAGCAAGAAGCTATTAAGTGCGGTTGCGACGGAGCCATCTCTGTCATTATCGCGTTCGGAGAGTTTAAAGGATCGGGCACAGTGGGCGGCTAGGACGAAGCCCCCCATGCACGCTATGCCTGAGTCAGACGCCTCCCCCACACCCACCGCCGCTGACTACTGGTCAGACCCCGAGAGGCACTGCGCAGCGCGAGTAGGCCACGACACCCTGCGCCTCCGAGTGCTGGAGTGCTCGGAGCTCACCACCAAGAACGGACAGTGTGACCCGTTTGCTCTCGTCACGTTATTGTATTCCAACGGGCGAAGAGTTGAAAAACGTACGAAACCCAAAAAGAAGACTGTAAATCCACAATTTGACGAAATATTTTGTTTTGATCTCGTAATGGACGCTGACCCGAAAGACAAAGATGGATCACAAACGGTAAGACTAGTGGATTTTTCTTTCAAAATTAATTTAATAACAAAAAAAAACTGCTAGTTACTCAAAGTGATATTATTATTATTTCAGGCGGGTGTGGCTTGTGAAGCCAGAGTGTCGGTGTGGCATGACGCTGCGACGCCAATCTTTCTCGGCGAGGTTCGTCTACAACTGCGACAACCCTCGCCGACACCTTTACGTGCATGGTAAGAAATAAAATCGAAAACATCGTGAACACTTCTTGCCTGCCTTGACAACGACACTTATCTACCTACTAGCTTCTGCCAGCGGTTTCACCCGCATCCCGTGGGAACTACTTCCCGTACCGGGATAAAAAGTAGCCTATAGTCTTCGTTGATAAATGGGCTATCTAACACTGAAAGAAATTTTCAAATCGGAACAGTAGTTCCTGAGATTAGCGCGTTCAAACAAACAAACAAACTCTTCAGCTTTATAATATTAGTATAGATCTACCATTAATATTCCATATTATATTCTTATTGTATGGTTATTGTCAGGTTCTTCCTAACGTCCCGCGCGGGTGGAGCCCTATCCCGCGGTGCAACGCCGCCAGGCACGCGGCTGTCGGCCGCAGGCAGCGCCACACTGGGCTCCCTACGGCTACTACTACAGTACACAGTCGACCACGTCTTCCCTCTGCAGCACTATCGAGCACTCGAGGAGTTATTTCTACGGAGTGTCCATCAAAAGGTTCGTGCATCGACCAAAACAGCAGGGCCGTCTTTAGTCTTGGTGGCCTATGCACCGATGAAATGGGGGCCCTTACTGTTACGACTTAGAAAAGTAAAAAGAAAATAATCGTGCCTAAAAATTTGAGTTGGGGTCCTCTATCGAGCTCGGGGTCCTAAGAATTTTCCCAATTTTGTGAGGCAATAAATAACGTAATTCTATTGTCATTTCAGCCCATTACAGCATCGGCGGTGTACATATTGGGAGAGATAGTGTCGAGCAAGACAGACGCGGCGCAACCCTTAGTAAGGCTATTCACTCATCATGATCTCATTGTGCCCATTGTCAAGGAGCTCGCCGACGCCGAGATTTCTGCTCTCACGTGAGTATCTTTTCTAAGAATGTTTTTGTTTTATAACAGGAGAAAGAAAGACAGGCAAAAATGCAAGAATGGTCACTTTATTTGCTGTTTAGATTTCATGGGAACCTCGAGAATAATTTGTATTTTCTGTGGCTATTGTATTGCAGTATTTTAGATAGCGAGGTAAAACTTGTAGAAACCAAATAATTGTGTCGAAATGTATACTTACATAATGTAGGGCGCACGTATTATGTTAAATTACTATCAGTTCGCAGTCCTCATCATAATAATTGATTGTAAACAGCGTCCGGTGTATGAGTAAGCATCTACGTCATGGTTACACATAATTATCTGTTATCATCTTAGCGCTGATTGTATTTATAAGGTCTTGGGATGAAAGTTGGAAAACAAACAAAACCAAACCATTTCACATTAGGAGTTTAAGCTTGATATAAAAAATGTAGACTATGAAAAAAGTTCATAATTATAGATGATGTTTATGTATCAAATAAACAAAAAAAAGTTAATAGCCACAATATTAATAAGACCTACTTTCTTCCAGCGACGCGACAACAATATTCCGAGGTAACACTCTAGTATCCAAGATGATGGACGAAGCGATGCGGTTGAGCGGGGCCTCGTACTTGCGCGCGGTACTGCGGCCCACGCTAGCGGCCGTGCTTGCCGAGCGCCGGCCCTGTGAGATCGACCCCGCGAGGGTCAAACCCTCCGCCGCTGTCACTGCCAACCTCGCTAACTTGAAGGACTATGTGGAACGGGTAAGTTATATTCCTTACTAGCTTTTTTTAGCATTCTAAGTGTCAGGGACTTATGTCGTCCGTCTAGATAAATAGTAGCCTAAGATAGAAGAGAGAAGAGAAGAGTTAAGAATAATTAAATTCTACTTGGGACTAGGAGGACGCAAGATTAGCTTGAGACGCTACATACAGTTGCAAACTATTTTTATTATTTATACTCGAGCACTTCAAAGCCGTGGGAAACCACTAGTGACACATAGATTATTGAGTCACTATTACTCATATTTTTAATAGGGAATTCAGGCCTATTAAAATACACCAAGAATACGAGACGTCATTATAACATCACTAGCTTCCGCCACCGGTTTTACCCGCTACTCCCGGTCGCCATTTCTCGGGGGACTTTTTCCGACACTCGGATAACAAATTGCCAAAAGACACCTTGATAATAAATGGGCTATGTTTAATGGAAAAGATTTTTTTAAACTGGTCCAGGATCCCGAGATTAGCGCGTTCAAACTAACTTTTCACCTTTGTTATATTAGTACCTATAAATAACATGTTAAATTCCCACCAGGTATTCGCGGCCATAACATCATCGTACGCAATGTGTCCGGCGGCGATGTGTCGCCTGTTCGACGCGCTGCGGCAGTGCGCGGCGCGACATTTCCCGCGTAACGCTGAAGTGCGGTACTCTGTGGTATCGGGCTTCATCTTCCTGCGGTTCTTCGCGCCCGCTATACTTGGACCCAGGCTCTTTGATCTCACTACTGAGCAAATTGTGAGTAACAATTGTTTAGATGTGTTTTAGTCCTTATAGTACGCGAAATAGGAGTCACACAGAGCTGAATTGTCATCATGCCTGCGGGATTGTTTTAAAGAGTTACCACGGCCCTGGTACATTAAATTCCTACGAAGGAACATGATGGGTTTTAGTCAGTAAGAGTCTGACACTCCCTCACCGCTGTTAACACAGAGCGGGAGGAGTCGTTTGATGATTTCCCATCAGAAAAAAGGGTTCAGACTGATGTTTTCTTCCTTGACGTTATCTCTCAAAACCACATTTAGGTACTCGGTGCCTCTTTCTTTTCGCAATTCATATCTAAAATTCAACATTCTGATTCACCCAAAACCAATAGATAATTGACCCATGTAACACATTCCAGGACCCACAAACAAACCGTACATTGACGCTGATCTCGAAGACGATCCAGTCTCTGGGCAACCTGGTGAGCAGCCGGTCGGCGCAGCAGGTCTGCAAGGAGGAGTACATGGCGGAGCTGTACCGCAGCTTCTGCACGCCAAGACATGTACGTTGTACTTTATTCCAATTTTCCCAGTTTTCTTTTTTTGAATTTCGTTAGTGTTTTTTTAATTCATGGTTGTTGTATGAATCGTGACATTTCCAGTGTGAAGGCTGTAGCACACATGAATGGCACGGTGGGGCGCAGCTCCTAATGCAGCGATGAACTTGTCATTTGAATTTGATATAGATATTGTATTTCATACTAGCCGTTTTCCCGCGGTTTCACCCGCGTCCCGTGGTAACTACTGCCCGTACCGGGATAAAATATAGCCTATGTTATTCGTGGATAATGTAGCTTTCGAATGGTGAAAGAATTTTAAAAAACGGTCCAGTAGTTTTTGAGCCTATTCATTACAACCAAACAAATAAACAAAGTTTTCCTCTTTATAATATTAGTATAGATAAAACTTCACATCTAAATAAAAAGCCAACGTCAGGGTGACAGCGACACCAACTACACCGTACTGCTGCCGCTGCGCCGTACCGTGCTATGCCGTGCCGATTATGTGTGCTACGACTTTTATAGTCACAAAACCAGTCATGTGTCCTTTATTTTATAGTTAGTTTTGCAACAATTTGTTGAAAAACTTTCTTCAATCGCTGCGATCATTAGCTAATATTTAATTTACTTGAATTTCCAGGTGCAAGCAATAAAGCAGTTTCTGGAAATAATCTCCACAAGCACGGATACACAGAACAACAATGTACAAGAAACGCCCGTACTGCTGAAAGAAGGGTGAGTTTTCAGTACTATTATAGTCTCACAAATAACCGTCTTCTTTCTACCTATCTCGTTTCTTTGCCTTCTGATTCTTGTTAATGAAATTCCTGTAAAAATTGATTCAACCAATTAAACAATATTTTTTTATTTATGCATTCTTGGATTAGATTGGGGTAAGTAAAATGAATTTTACTTTTGGTTTTGATGACAGAAAATAGAAGAGAAAAGATGTTTGTGCTCAGTGAAAGCTGTCTTTGGAATAAGGAACATTATATATATTTTTTTTTTCTTTGCAGAACTATGATCAAGCGGTCAGAGGGAGTGCGAGCGGGCGCGGGGTCGCCGCGTCGACGCTGGACTCGTGCCGCGCATGCGTACGCCAAGCGAAGACACTTCAGGCTTACAAGGTAAGACAGATCACCCATTATCATGTAATAAACAGTATATTAAATGATTTTAAAAATTTTTAGACGGGTATGAAGGGATGTTTGATTGCTGTGTGTGTCTGTCTATATATGTGTGTCTGTCTGTTTATGTGCTTGTGTATCAGTCTGTGATAGTTCAGATGCGATTTTATTAACACTTAGAACGTTCATCATGATTGTGATATGTCAACTTCAACTACAACCAATCTTATTTATATTTTTCGACATTTATAAGCGTATGTAAATTGAAATGCTCACATGAAAAAAATGGTTTAAGTATGTATAACTAACTTGCTTGATCATTCCAGTGGCGAGTTGTCGTGGTCGCGGTGCGGCGGCCGGGCGGCGGCGCAGCGGCTGGCGCTGTCGGGCGTGCTGGCCGTGGCCGCCGTCGACTGCCCGCCCGCCGGAGCCCCGCTCGGGGCCAACAATATCTTCCAAATAGGTATGTAATGCTTATATCGGGTGTGTCGTTCACAATCACATTAAATCATATCGCATATACTTCATGATATTCTATGGCGAATTGTAAAAAAAATAACCTAATCCATTCAGTGGTTTAACCACAGGAGTCATTTTTCGTTTTTATTATACAACATCATGTGTAAAGCAGAGATAAAGTTAGGAGTATCATATGTTTTGATCAGTTGACAGCTGTCAGTTTTCAAGGGAGAATTTCAGTTGTTTGTAATGACTGACTTTTAAATGGTGTTCTAATTTTTGCACATTTTTATTCCATTTACTTTGTTTGAAAAAATTTTTTTTTTATTTTTGCGTATTTTTCTTTTATTTTGTGTTAATCGACATATATTAACTAGTATATTAACGCATTTAATTTAATGTGATTATGAACGACACACCCGATATATTCGTTATACCACTGCGCGGTAAAAGCCCAGTTTTAGATAGGAGTCCACTTAAGTTTCGAAGACTTTGAATTAATCCACCATTAAAACTGTGTAAAGTAAAACTGATCGTCTTTCGATGTGATATTTATGAAGCAAAGGAGATGGCCAAATTTTCATAGAAAAAAAACCCAGAATCGACAGCAATGAAATGGTTACCAATAGGTTCCTTATGATAGACCTTTGATGGTGCCAAAAAATCCAGCCTGAAATCCATGGGGTATAGGAGCTATTTCATATTATCGCAAAAATAGGTTATGTTGAATTTATGTTTATTTTAAAGATTATAACATCAAGGCACATAAAAAAGCAAAGTAAACTAACATTATACAAGCCAATAGTAATAACCCCATAGTTTCAGAGTTGGTCTGGTGATTAAAAGGTCTTGTATTTCCCCTCTCCAGATACGATTAACACCGACCTTACCTACTTGAAGAGGTTTCGCAGTTATATGCAACCTTCACAACTGGCTATGAAACGTTTTTTCAGAAATTGTCTTTGAAAATCGCGCCATGTGACGTTGTCAAATATAACAAATAACTTAGCAATGCAAAACGGTCCAATCACGAGTCTGCATTCAATTTCTTATGAACATCAAACAGTAAAAGTAAACTTTTTTGTGAACTAAAATCTTGGTCGAAAAAACGTTGTAAAAAGAGAACCCCATGGTTTTTAGATGATTTGAAATACTTTTTAAAATCCACAAATTATACTGAATCCAATCGTACAAATGAAGTTCCTGTCGACTCTGGGTGTTTTTTTGGCCATCTCCTTTTCATCAAGTTATTGATACGTCGCTCGTAATCAGGTACTCGTGGCCTATGCAGGCGCTAGACATATTTTTCGTTCCTAATTGTTTTACATCTGAAGACACTTCCAGATGCCGATATTTACCGAATCAGATTACAGTACTTCTAATGCGCCTGATATATTTATTACAAACATATTTAGACTGGTATTACTGTCTCGACATCATCCGTGCTGGTTATCTACCCGTGTCCTGGTAATTCCTACCAGCCTCATTATATCACGGTACATGTAATAACTTTTTTCTTAACATTCCAGTGCACCGCGACCGCGTGCTGTTCGTGCAGGCGTCGAACTGCGTGGAGCGCGCGGAGTGGGTGCGGCTGCTGTCCGCGCTGTGCCGCCACGAGCCCGCCACGCCGCCGCATCGCGGATACTACGCCGACTCCGAGTGGACATGGTCAGTCTTATATGTATACTTGTAATATTGCATTATGTGCATGCGTTCTGTTTTTATGCCATTAATATTGTTAAAGGTATAGTAAGTTCACTTAACGAGCTATTTAGGTTTACCATTTCATGTTATTACATTGGGCGGCTGACACATTCAGTTAAAACTGGGCTATAAATTGTACGTAAGAGTATGTCCATAGTTTTAAAAAGTGCACAGTTATTGAGTGTCACAGTTATACTGACTTGTCAGATTTTGGTCCAGAGATTGGTAAAGATTGTATGTTGTGTGCAGCTGCGGTCGCACGGAGGCGGCGGCGGAGGGCTGCGGCGGGCCGGACGGCGCGTACGAGCTGACGGAGCCGGCGGCGCGCGAGGTGCGGCGCGGCGGCGCGGCGCTGGCGCTGCGCCTCGACCCCGCGCGCGACCTGCAGCGCCTGCACGCGCTGCTCGTGGCGCACGCGCCCTGCCTCGACGACCGCCTGCACCGCCCGCAAGGTACACACATCCACGTCTACAATAATCAAACATTACATAAACAATTATGTTGTTTCTTGCTTAACCTCGATTTTCTCTGTATTCATTTACCTCAATTATATTTTTTGTTTCTTTAGAGGGTACGAGTGTAGAAGAACGCGAAGCGGAGGCTGCAACTTTACGCGAATTGCAAGAGACTATGTTCCACCTCGAACATCGACACCGCATATACAGGCGATCACTCGCTCGAGAGACCAAGTATGGCAGCAAGCAGGCACCCATCGGAGACGACAACTACCTGCACCTGGCCGGCGCCGCCAGCGGCGTGGACGGAGGCCCCTTCCTGTGGCGGCCGTGGCGCAGCGACACCTCGCCCACCGTCGACCTGGACGGGAAGACGTTGCCCCTGCAGAACTCGCTCGACATCGGCTCAAGCACAGAATCTCTCAAGCTCGCCCGCCACGCCGACGAACGATCCTCCGGCAAGTCTAACAAGTCAACCGGCAGCGGCTACCTTACTATGTCTTGTATAAAGCACGAGCCTTCCGAAGACAGCGACGCCTCAGCCGAAAGACCGGCGCGTCCACCGAAACCAGCTCGACTGTCACCCGCCCGAGCACAGGGCGGCCAGCCCGCGGCCGCCACGTGCGAGTATGTGCACGTGGAGCCGCGCCCGCCCGAGCGTCGCGCGCGGCCCGAGCCCGACGCGCCCTACCGCTGCAAGGAGTACGAGCTCATGGCCGACTTCATGAGCCACGCGCGCGCCGACAGCCCGCCCGCCGTGCCTCCGCGCGGACACGCGGCCCGCGCGCGGCCCCCGCCGCGCCCCGACCCCGAGCCGCCCGCGCTCGCCGACGACGCCGCCCGCACCGACAATGTCTCCACCGACGACAGCTTGCTCGACGAGCTGCAACGCGACACCTATTGCGTGCTCAAGGTATGCGAGGATGAGCCGACTGAAGCTCTCATCGCCCCTTCCCCGCCGGAGGAACATCCGGACACCGAACCGTTCTCTCGTGCGTGCGCCCAGCGTAAATCCAATCCCATCAAAAGTCAGACCACCTCGACACGACCGCTCAAGACATCTAGCTCGACGTCCAATGTCCACGACGCGGGTTCGACGTCGTCGCGTCCGCTAGCCGAGCGGCTGACGCCCTTCTTTTTAAAGAGAAAATCTAAACCGCCAGAAGAAACTCAGACGGCTCCGCGATCTACACGCAAGGAGGAAAATCTCATCGGACGGCTGACGCCCCGCTTCGGCCAGTCCAGACTGTATGGGCGGGGACAGTCTCTGGAACTAGCGCCGCCGGAAGGCCGCACGAAACGCATCGAACGCTCGGCCACGACCGTGAACATCCCGACGAGGCCGATCAACTCGTCGATCGTGGCCAACCTTAAGTTCCTGAGCCTGCACCGGTACGGCGCGCAGGAGCCGGCGCCGGAGGCGGGCGCGGGCGGCGCGGACGCCGACGCGTGGCGTCGCTCGTCGCTGCTGGCCGCCGCCTCCAGCGACATCCGTCTGTAGCCGCCGAGCCGACGCGCCACGGGACTGTAAATTTTTAGAATTAGGTTGTATTTATTTCTATATTTTTCGAGATCCTTTTCGTCGACCTGAAGTGTGTGCCTCCTCTAGATATTAGTATATTTCTGGAAGAATGCCGGTACTTTTAAGTATAGAATGATATGGTAGCGTTAATGCGTAAATACTCAAAAGGTGCCAAGTGTTGTGCGACTCTTTATGTCCACGTCGAACGAACTCTCATTCCTGTAGCACAATAATATTGTAAAACTCTAAACATTGACATGATTTTTTAATCTTTATTTGATCGGTATCCTATCTAAACTTGAATCTAGCCATACGTCATAGCGTATTTTTATATATATTTTTAAATTGATAAGTGTGGTACTAGTTGTGAAGTGCATGTATTTTCGCAATTTTACATAATATGCGTATTATGCAGTACATTTAAAAAAATGGTGTGTTTCGTTTGATATTTCACGTAATAAACACTGACAATTGCATATCATTTGTCAGATTATGTAAATTACTTCTAAGATAAACTTAGCTAGATCAACATCTTACATAATGCAAACATTCAATATGTTCTTCTGTAAAACGAAACACACTGTTATGATATCAGGTACAAGCAATTTTTTGAATATTGTTACAAAGTAACTTTGTAAATAGTTTTTCAATCTGCACACTGTCTCTCCACAAATTGTTACCTATCCAATTAGAGCACTTTGAATGTGTACTTAAGTTGATATTACTGATATCAAAGCCTTGTCATATAATTTACTCATAAAATCTGTTATTGTATTAACATGTCTAAATATTACCTATGTCAAAGTATGGCCTTAATGTTATTTATTCAAGTTATGGCCTTCAGGTTAAACACCATTTACTTAAACTGTGATTCACTTTACAAACTCAGCTCATAAATATGTTAAAATATCGTAATAATATTTTAGTCTGTACATACTATAATATAATTAGTCAATTATAAAACATAAATCAAAAAGCTGTATCGAATATTCGCACAGGAAGTTACAATTAGTTTTATGATTATGTATGTAATAAATTTGGTGAAACAATTAATTTGCCGTTGTACTGCCATGCGTGTTGCTATTGTGATCGTTCTCGTGGCCGACTATTGCTGGGGTCGAGTGCCCTCTACAGTCTCTAAGGGCCACAGCATGCCTTACACAGTTTAGCTTAAGTGACTGTATATGTGAATTATTTTCTTTATTCACATCAATATAGTATGTAACATAATGGGTTTGGGGACAATTACATTCTTTCAATTCCAATTGTTGGCTATTTTGTATTATCTGAAACTTACCGAATTCATATTTTCTTAACTCACTCATAATAGTAACAAAATTATGTCTAGTTAACATTAGTAACTTATGAATTAAACTATGCTCTCCTGTTGGTGCTAAATACTTGTTATTTAAATAAAACTATTTTACTTGTACTAAAATGGTAAGTATATTTTAAAGTAGAATAATATGTCAAGGGAAACAGTATTTCTTGGCAGTATAACGGCATTGCTACTCGTTTATAACTCAATTGGTATTTTAAGTGCGTTATTGCCTTTTAGAAAATTAATTTACATTTAAGAAGAAATACATAATGTACAAATTAATACGACGTGAAAATATATAATGTTATTTATTTCCACCTATTTTCATTTTGTTAATAAACCACATAAGTTCAAATTTTTGAAGTATTTCTGTCTTTGATTGTACAAGTGTTGCCATCATACCTATTCACAATGATAAATATATCATGTCAAGAATTTTTGAGACAAAGCCTCTGCTGCGAATACAAACAATTTACATTAACGTGACGCGACTCTTGTTGTATTTGCGCACGTTACGCTCCGAACTGCGCAAAGTTAACCCAAACTAGCAAATATATGGAAAGGCGTACACCTATGGGCGTCCTAAACCGCAAACCCAGTCGGCTACTACGCCTTGCCTTAGATTTTCTAGGCTAGACAAGGCAACACGAATCCCCGACATAGCTTCTCCGATATTTTTGTATATGTAATAAATGGCTAGGTAAGAACAGAAGTAATCCAAGTAGCATTTTTTAAAAGTTGAGATATTCATAGAAATGCGTTTTTATGAATATCATAAAATTATGTTGAGCACATGATTTAAAATATGTTTGTTATTTGATAGATATAAACATAACTCAAACTTTCATAGCTGTTTTTCTTTAGTTAATGCAATTTTGATAAAAATATTGATATAATTGTAGAAAATAGCAATATTTGTTGAAATACAGAAACGTAACATAAAAGAGTTTGTTTGAAAAAGTACTGAATAGCACTTGATTACTTTTGCACAACCTCACTTCATACTCAAATGTCCCAAAAATCGACTTAGCTCCATTTTGTCAAAAATGTTACTTGGATCACTTCTGTTCTTAACTAGCCAAATATGAAATTGTATTATGGTAGTCCCCTTGAGACAAAATAATGTCGCTGTGCATCTATCAGTATGTTGACTTATTTGCGAGAGGCCTATGATAAACAGAGTGTAGTACCTATGACATTTTGCTAAAAAGCTTTGCTATATAGCTTGCCTAGTGCCTCTTCGAGATACTCTAGAAAGTTCATCGGAGCCATTGATGAATCAATATAGCGATGCTAAGTTTGCAGAACTCAAAGTAACTCTCCATACACGCACTCCTCGTAATCTGTTTATCCTCGGCCAATATATACGAAGACAAAGCGGAGCTCTTTTGCGTTTTTAGGTTTTACTGGAAAAGGACAATGGGCGATTCCGGTCCAAATGTCCACCATGAACGAGACCTATATGGCTAGATAGCCCGTTAAATATAGATCATTTTTTGTTATGGAAGTAAAAAAAAATATAATGCCAGAAAAAAGTTATAGCAAAATCAAATAAAACATTTCATAGATTTTTTCAATTTCAATTTTTCAATTACTTTTCGTGATATTCGATTTTCGTACTTTCTGTAACTTCTGACAAAATAGAATTGTTCATTATTAGAGAGGAGACACCACCAGTTACATCGAACTTTCTTAGATCCAGGCACCGCTGAGTATATTCAAGTACTTCTCAATTGGTTAGTGATTCGTACATCCATCGGGCAAAAAGTATGGGTTGTTTATATGCAAATGTGTCTTACTCATCTTAGTTTTAAATAAAGTGCGGAAATGGTAGTGGAATAAAATAAAAAATAATTATGATAACATACAAAAACTACCGAAAATAAAGAATACATTTTTGGCTATAACTTTTTTTTGGCATTGTTTTTTTTTTACTTTCTTAGTAAAAGTTACTCTAAATTAAGAGGACTATTTAATTATATAGGTCTCGTTCGTGGTGGACATTTGGACCAAACTTCATACATTCTTGCCCAATCTCCTTTGATTTACCGTAGTTCAAGTTTTTACAGTAAAATATATACGCTGACAAATTGAGAACCTTTTTTTGAGTAGGTTATTAATCTGTGATTAATAGACTGAAAAAGATTATCTATATTTTCTGCTTACCAGTGTTGCCTGTTTTGGGTAAAATTTCCGATTTATGTGGAATTGAGGATAAACAGCGGGGCGAGCGCTGAACTGACAAAAATAAGGAACTCAAAACCAAACTGAAAATGTGGAAAAGAAAAGAAATATACACTACCCCAAATAATAAAGAGTCACTAAAGCTATTGATGGTACCTTTACATAAAATGTTGGGTATACAGTGCATCAGAGCAATCAATGTCAAATAATTGATTACCATTAAAAATTTACATTCATGTATTCATAATATAGGTGAATTGAAAGTAAAATTTAATATTTATTTAGCCCCCAAAAAACGTTGAGAATTTCGGGGAGAGGAAAAAGAATTTTATTTATTGGCAACACTGAATTTAATATATTTTTGTAGATGTCTATAAAGCTGTTGGTAGGTAACCTATTTGTAGAATTTCGCAAGTCTTAATACAAATATTAAAATAAACACAGAACTTGTACATTAGAATAAGTGAAGTGCAATATAAAAGTGTAAACGATGGCAGACTCTGTTAATATGTCTCTAGGTAAGTAAGTTGTTTGTTAATCGTGAAGCGAACGATGAGTTTATTTTTGGATATTACTAAGGTTTTTGACAATTTTGAAGTTGATTATAGCGTTAAATAACAATATTTTGCTGAATTTGTTGAATAAATGGAATGGATTGGCATATTTTTTTCACAATATTCTCAATATGCTATAGATGCGACCCGCCAACTCCATTTGTCAAATATTTGTCAACACGAATATATTTAAATTCGTCATTCTAAATAGTGTAATTTACATTACAGATGAGATAATAAAGCAGAATAGATCAAGTAGATCTCGTGGGAGAGGAGGCGGGAATGTTCGCGGTCGTGGTGGTGGCAGAGGCAGAGGCGGCAGAGGCCGTGGGCGCGGAGCTGGAGGCGTCGCTCGCACTCGTTCTCAGACAAGAGCGAACACGCCGGCGGGTTCGAGACGTGGCCGGTCACGCTCCCGTGGGCCTGGCGGTAGACCTCAGTCACGATCTCGCTCCCAGTCACGCAACCGTTCTCGCTCCAGACAGAACCGTTCGAATTCTCGCGCCAGATCTGCTTCAAGGTCTCGTTCTCAACTGAGAGGCTTGACACCTAAAGGTAGAGCAGGATTGGAAGAGCAGCTGGTGATGCCTCACTTAATAAGGGGTGGCAGAATGAACAGAGGTAATTATCATTATTTGTACAAGAATGTCAAAATGGGTAAAGTTTACTCTCTCATCTATTAGCTATAATTTTCATAGATTATTATGTTAATTCACACAATCTTTCTTCCTATTCTTTGATTTAAATCTTTACTAGCAAATACAGACTTCATTTCTCTTTAAAAGAAAATTTGAAGTATAATAGGGTTATTTTTAAACTATTTGCAAAATAAGTATCATTTTTATGTCATAATCATTTAAAGATGTATCATGAATGTGTAACAAACTATTTCAACCTTATTCTGGTTTCAGGAAATATGCGTGGGCGACTCAGCCGATCCAACGTAAACTCACAAGGCAGTGTTCATAGCAGACTTGGAGTGACTACTCGAAGAGGCATGAATAACATTCGCCGTCCTTTGGCGGTTGCCAAGAGAGGGATATCTAAAAGGGGAAGAGGTTTGAGTACTGCAAATAGATATAGTGCAGTAGGATTAAGGTCTGATCAGATCCTTAAAGAGCAGAGACAAAACATGCTACTTCGGAACAATATAATAAAATCGCAAACCTTCACACGCTCCAGAAATAACTCTTTCAGTTCACCTTCTCAATTGACTGTAAGTGTTGCTAATGATTTTGCTAAGAGGCGTCGTAATAGTGTTGGTAATGCAGGCTACTTGAATAAACACAGTTTAGCACAGTTGAACAACCAATTTGGAGGCTACAACACCAGAAGAGGTCCTGGCAGTGTCAAATCGATGGGTTCCAACAGATCTAACAGGTCTAACCGGTCCAATGCTAGTAGAGGGTCTAATAGGTCCAGAGGCCGGGGTCGCGGTGGAAATCGCGGTGTTGGTCGGAAGTTTGTAAATAAACAAGTTCTTAATGCTAAACTTCAAAAGGAAATAGCTGTTATCCAAGGTAAAACTTATGGTAATAGTACAAATAGTGAGGCACCAACAGGTATCAATTTTTCTCCAACTCCAGCAGCAACTACACAGTCATTACATCAAAGATTTGCTACTTCTTAAATTAAGGATTTAGACTTAAATTGTGATTTTTTTATTTTAAGTACAGATAGAACTTAGCTGATTACTGATACCTACTAATAAAGATTATAATATGCAACAGAAAGCTATCAAGTGATCTTTAAATGTAAGCTTATTTTAGAAATTTTTTGCTACCAAAATACTATTGTTTTCTTACAACAAAATTACCCATTTTTTGTTTTGACATTTTATTCATTTTGCTCTTGGTATATATGACTGAGCCCCATATATTCAATTCATTAATTTAGCTTGCAGTATTTTGTAAATTCTAACAAAAAAGATCTACTGGATAAGAATAAAATATGTTTATTAGAAAATACCAGAGATCTTTAAATTATGTATTGTGCTGAAATCTTATTATGGAAAAGGTTCAGATAACAGTTTTTTACTGAACTACATAAATTCTGTATAAATCTATATTCTCCTGTTTTAGTTAGCTATTGGAATTTCAAATCCCTTCTCATTGCACATCTATGTCACCTATGTATGTGTTTTGTAAATTGTATGATACTGGACACAGCAATTCCAGCTGTGTTCAACAGAAAATAATAGTTAAGTTTCTTTTTTTTACACTTTTCTAAATTATATTTGTAAGATGTTCAGTAAGCTCAAGGTCTATAACAAACATCAAAAGTGTCTGATAAAGTATTGTTACTAGACGACTTATAAGAGTGAACTTTGTCAAGTGGCTGAACATATTAGCTGGTACAATAAGATCTTTGACATTGTTTAGCTAGGTATATCATTGTTTAAGTACCCTCAGGTACTTCAGATTATTTTATGACATGTAAGTAAACTTATTTCAGTTTCTTTTTCTACTTTGACCAAATTGTTTCTTTGTATGGTTACTAACACAGGTCGTATGTGTATGGCGGTATTTTTGTTACATAGAGAAGTAAGAGATATTAAAATAAAATAATGATTCATAAATAATTCTTTTATATTTAGCCTTACAATGCTTTTCAACTTTTAATACATTGAAAAACCTTAAAAATATAAAGATAACACTCATTTACATTACTTACAAGGTAACACACATTCTCTTCAGTATAAATGTGACTTTCAATAAGTATAAATTACATTTTATACATTTTCGGCATCATGATAAGAGAGTCAGTAACTGAAAAAGAAATAAAAAATTTTAGTCATACATAAAATTCTCATACAAAAAGTTATAAATTGATGATGATTTTTACTTACAATTTTCACCAAGTATGTTTCTCAAAATCAGTCCATGAAAAGATTTTATATTCTCGCTTGAATGCTTGTCTGCAGCGTCTGTCTTCTCAAATGTCCAACCTAGATGTTGACCACAGTGGGGACAAGCACAGATCCGCCAGCTGTACCCAGGAAACCATGAGTCTGCACCTTGATTCTAAATGAATTATTGGAATGTCAGATTTAGTACATATTTATTGCTGGAATGTAAGTTAGTGTGCTTAACGCCATGTTTGTACTTACTGGTCCTATGTTGTCACATCTTGCTTTTTCTGCAGTGACCACTTCAAATTTGATGCCAAATGGGTTCACTAAAGTTTGTACTGTTACATTTTGTTGTCCAAATAAATTCTGTTTTTCAGTTTTCCGAGCTCCTGGACTTGGTTTACTGAACAAGTAATAGGAGTCTGCCACGTCAGCGCCACATTTACGACAGAGAAGTAATTCTAGAAACCGACCAATACATGAATAACAAATCTTTTCATAAGTAAAGAATAATTGATGAGTTAACTTCCAAAAAAGCAATGATTACCTTGGCCATTTTTTTCTGATCTTGGGTAATGTTCTGCGAGGGTATAAATATTACGTGAGAAATATGAAAGGAATATTAAATGTAAGAGATAAAACATGCCTTTTTTTGGAACAAATGTAGTAAAAGTATTTTTTTATTTTCATACAATGTAAGTTATTTATTTAGTTCTAGACTAATGTAAACTAAAACATAAAGAAGAACAAAACAAAATAAAAATAATATGTTCCAATGTTAGTTCTAGGCACAATTATTTATAATTTCTACAAGTTTTAATGAATGTTAGGACAAAATAAAATGAAAATTACTGACTGACATAACAAACACTGACATGTGATTGACATATTGACAAGCAACAGATTTTGGCACTGACAAAATGACGCGACGTTCAATCATGAGCGTGATTGAAAAACTCGTAGACAGAGAAAAACTAGAATTTTGGATAATTTGAATACATGGTTTTGAGTTTGAGTTTTATCACGAACGGCTAAAACCTTGCCTAAAGTGGTTTCACTGCAGCTAGAGTAAAAGTGCCGTTTATATAATTATGTTTACCCTGACGCTTCGAGTAAGAATGCTTCAAATTTTCCCGAGAAATTCAAATATAAAATGATGATTTTTTATAGAGGCGTGATCTTATCTCATCCAGTACAAATATACTTCCCTCAAGGTTTGGTGATTTATAACTCCGAAAGTTTTTTCAATACGGGTGTCCTCTTCATCCAGAATATAGATATAGATGTTCTGTGGGCATTGTTGTATTTAGTCTATGATTAAATAAAAATAAAAGTTTTTTTTGTCTATGGACTACAATTGAGTTTGACGATTTGTGATTGTGATGATTTTTCTCGTTTTTGTGCGAAAAAGTGATATGCAATCAGATGTTGACAAACATTAGTGATTGAAATATTTAACTGTAAACAATGACAGTCACATATTGGATGAGTATTGATTTACTTGTGGAATAGTTCTTTTGAAAAGCAGATAATGTAGGTAGTTTTGTTTCTATATCAAGATAACACAGGGGTACGTCGTAATAACAACAATGTCTTTCTTCAAGAACGTCGCGTCAGGATTTACAGTCCGAAGTCGCGATGCTATGCTAAAGGAAGCTCTTATTAACAATCTGTCTGAGAGTGTTAAAGACATCCAATACAGTAATCAGTTTGAAGAAAACTTTCACAGCGTGTTGGGTTCCACTGACTCTACGAACACCTTGTGTATGGCCTTAGAGGCAATATTCCTTCATGGTTTAAAAGACACATTTTTAAGAAAGGCTAAAAATGCACTTACTGGTGACTCTGACCAGCAGCCGCAGCCCAACTTTTGGCTCCTTATTCTTGTGCTATCACATAGACAAAACATTGATCAAATATCGTCACTGCCACAAATCAATACAGAAATAGGGCAATGTCGGGCATGGCTGCGAATTGCATTAAATGAGTGCCTGTTGTCCTCATACATGTCTACTCTACTCAAGAACATATCTGCTGTGAAACCATTCTACAACAGAACAGCATTTGTATGTGATTCTGAAATATTAGAGGTGGCTCAAAAACTTGTTGAGGGCATAGAAACATGTATACAATTCAACCTACCAATAAATTCAAGTTTGTTAAACTATTGGCCAGAGCAGGTTCTGATGCTAGCTGGAATATGGGTGCCTAAGATCAGGCAAGCTCCTATTAGTGCTGCTTTGGATGTAGCCAGCACTATTGCGGATGAGGAAGTCAAACCTAAGCTAGCATCTACACCCACACATACCTCCAACATCACTGGACTGGGCAGGATGCTTGCTCTCAATGAAGACGAGGCTTTGAATTTTATTCTTTCAAAGGATATAAAAGATATCACAAGCCGTAGCTTAGAACCTGAGCCAGAAGATCCATCCAAAGATGATGCAGAAACTAAAATCACTTCTTCAAGCCCCAAGACTAAATTGAGTCCTTCAGAAATAGACAAGCCATGTACCAGCCAGGAGTCACAAAATGTGACTTGTGAATCTCCTTCATCCGTCACTTCTGAAGACTTTGTAGCTCCCACTGATGTTATTGTCACTGGCAACTCTCTATGTGGGAAGGGATGGTCAACTGATAACAATGATGATATGAATGCCTCCATCAATTCCAATTCATCTCATGGCAGCAGTATGATAAAAACACCTGAGATCAAAAGTCTGTCATCTTTGGTTGACAATACCACTAACTTTGGAGAAACATACACCACCACTCCCAATCTGCGAGACGTCATGAAGGACATTCATAAAGAATTAAAGTTGAGCTCAGATGATACAGACATATGTGATTTGAAGGTGGAAACAGAAACCCCTGAAGATCCCATGTTACAAGGTTTAGATTTTGAGGTAGTTCCCAATACTATGACAACATCTTTTACAATCCAAGAGTTACAGAAGATGAAATTACAGTTGGGGACTTTGTCAAGAGAACAAGGTTTGGATCATCAAAATTATCAATGTAAAGGATGCCAAGACTTACTGGGAAGCACCATCTCTAAAGCCAAAGTGTGTGCATTTACAGGGGAGTACTACTGTTGTAACTGCATGGACCCCAATGTATTTATTATTCCAGCACGGGTCATACACAACTGGGACTTTAAAAGATACCCAGTCTCGAAGAAATCAGCTCTCTTTTTATTGGAATTTCAACATCATCCTTGGATAGACATGAAAAAACTTAATCCCAAGATTTATAGTGGTGTTTCAGATATGGCAAATTTACGAGACCTAAGGATGCAACTCAATTTTCTTAGAGCATACATATTTTCATGCAGGGAACCAGTCATTGAGGAGTTACAGAAGCGTGTATGGCCAAGGGAGTATCTTTATGAACATCTTCACTCTTATACAATATCAGACCTTGCTCTCATACCCAATGGTTCCCTGGCACTACAGCTAGAGAAAGTTGTAACCTTTGCCAAGACTCATGTTCTAGAATGTTGGCTATGTAGTCAGAAAGGCTTTATTTGCGAAGTATGTCGCGACCCTAAAATATTGTATCCCTTTGAGACAAGTTCGACATATCGCTGTGAAGAGTGTTCAAGTGTGTTTCATGCCAAATGTCTCAACGCCAATTTACCTTGTCCTAAGTGCAAAAGGCGGCAAAACCGTACAAATGAAGCATCTTTGGTACAAGCTGTACACTCTCATTTCATTAAATAGATGAGGTCTGTGCATTGTACAACATACAAAACTTGCATTTAGTCTTACTTAAGTTACTTGCATCATGTTTTCATTTCACTGGGTTCATGGGATGAATTACATTGCATTGTAATTACCTATGATTTGATTAGCATTGTACAAAAAAGTATATGAAATAGGAACTTCTTATTTGGAAATTGTAATTAAATGAATTTATATTAGTACTGCACAAGTACATACCTATGTAACCAAATATAATGTTAAGATTTATGAACCTAATATATTTGGGTAGCTTTATAAATGAAATATAGTAGTATATATTTATACAGAAAATAGGAATACTCTTTTAACAATTTTTTTAGGTAGTAAAGGGTTTGGCTTCTAACGTAAAGAAATGTGATATGGTTAACATAGGTAGATGGACATTATTATGTACTTATAAGCATCATCGTTTATGGACATATTTTTATAAATTTAATGTGCATTGATTAAGGAGAGTATGTAAATAAAATGATATGATCATGCAGATAATCAAGTCTAAACTGTTGATATAAATAGGATTTTTGTGTTCAGTTCTACTCAGACAATGTAAAAAAGTTTGATTGCAATTTGCTTATTTACAAAGCCTTTTGGCTAGCGTTCATTAGATTACATACAATATCTGTCTTAGTAACCATAATTTTGATAAATGCCAGAGGTATAAAGTACGCAAGTAATGACTCCAGGTTTTTGGTTTTTAGGAAGCCAATAAATCAATTAATAAAATATCAGTAGAATTTGCTTGCCTGACTAACCGAATCTAACTTGATTAACAGTTAATATTTTTGATATTGTGAAATTAAAAGATGAGCTGCCAAGTTTATAATATAATACAAAAACTATTTTTAATGTCACTTACTCATTATTTCTTGATGGTGGCAGTAGGTACTTGTGCAATAAGTTTTTATCTCTTTGACTGGACCATGGAGCGGAGTAAGAAAAAATGAGCGGACATGCCATAAGGCAGGTCTAGGTTGAGCAAGTGGGCAGGACCAAAACGATGACTTATGAGTGAACGAACTAGGCGTTCGGGTTCTTTTAGACATCTGGTCAAAAAATTTTGGTACCTATTACAAAAAGTGGCTGGATTCCTAAGGATTTTAAGGACTTAGACAGTAAGGTGTCTTGTCCCCCGAACCACCCGCATTTTGGCGCGTCCCGCTACTTAGATTTTCCGTTATTGCATCTCCGCTCGTTATTTTGTTCTCCATGGGCTGGGCCTATAGTTTCTTATGAATAAATAGGAAAGGCAGCTGATTTATTTCATAAAACATACAAGTTTGAAAAATAAATGTCAAATATAAATTTCATTTCACTGGTAATTAATTTAACTAATCAAATTCCTTTTTTTTTCTATTAGGCTAGGTATTTTCATATGTGCAGTTAAGTACATACATAAGTCTATATGATCGGCTTAGTTTCTGCCGTCCTATAACAGAGATCTTTATTTTCCTTGTAATTGTCATAATATATACCTAATTTTATTGTTATCATATCATTAGTTTACCAACTTATGATAGATAGTAGCGCACAGCTGACATCAATAAAATAAATAAAGAAACATGTTAATTATTGTGTTTTTATCAGTCTTAAAAGAAGTCCCCTACCCTTTTTTTTTTTTTTAATCAGGGGGAAAATCCTCATGGACTACCCTCCACCTGGGGTCGGTGGAGGGGGTGTGCCGGACTCTTACCGGCTAAAAACCCACCCAGTGTTGCCACCAAAAACCTTGTGTCGAGGGCACGGGTATCGCCGAAGCATTCTTCCGCACCAAGTCCCCTACCCTAGGTTCTGGAGTATGTTGTTAGTTAACTAGGTATCTATTTGTATTTATTTACTGATTACAGCCATTAAATCACAGTCAATTTAGTCAAAAATTTTGCTAATAACATACTCAGTTAAAGTTGCACATATATGAAATTACATTTAATGGCCAACCCAAGGTCTCCACCAAATTTAGCTCTGTGAGAATTATTGTCATGACATGGGACATAGACATGACATAGGATTTAGTATATTAGTCTATGGATGGATGCACCTATAAAAGGACCATGGGCAACAATGTATGAAGCCTGGGCACCCACCAACAGAGATGAGACCACTTTGAATATACTTGTAAAGCACTAAATATAAAGATATAAACTAATTTTTGCGAAGAATCCAGGGGTTATTTTGCTATAAATATTTTTCTCCGACCATAAATAAACTAATATTCTGCAAAAAGTAGTGCTGTTAGACCATAAATAAACTAATATTCTGCAAAAAGTAGTGCTGTTATGGCATTGTAGGTTTTGTTATTGAACACCTTTAACTAGTTTTAAGTCCAGGTTTAATGTATACATAAAAAATAAAACAGCTGCTAACAGTTAAAATTATTTTTTTGCAAAAAGTTTTTTATTTTTGGCTTTTCAGTGACAAGCATAGTTTTCGCTATCCGCATTTGTGGAAAGTTCTCATCAATACAAATAATATAAGCCCAAACACGAGGTAGTTTACATATTCAGTTGTCGAGTTCCCTCGACCTTCTCCGGTCTCCATCATCAGGTCAGCTCCAAACCTTCACTGTTGCATAGTGTTATCAGACGTACACCTCAATGTCAAGTTTTTAACCTAGGCATGCCTACAATTTTCGAAAGTTGCCCTCGATTTCTCAGGGTTTCCATCATCAGATCCTGGCCTGGTGATGAAGGTGGTCCCATAATCCTAGCATAATCAAATCCTGCGAATAAGGTTTTATGTCATGTATAACCAAGCGCACTACGACTTTTAACAATTGTCTTTTTCTACAAAACCTATTTAGGTGCATATCTTTTTTTTGCCATGGAATTGAAGGTAGTGCCCATAGTAACAATTTTAGTACAAACAAAAACCTTTACAATGGCATATGCTATAACTCTGTTGGACAATGAGCCCAATTTGGCTCATGGTCCTTTCTCAGCATTTCTATGATTAAGCAGGGCCGATACAAATACGCTACAGCGCTGTAGCTGTAGCGCCGACAGGGCTACGTGTTGCGGGTTCGATTTCCGCATGTTCCTTCCTGGGTCTGGGTGGTTTGTACCCGCAAAGCACTAATGAAATGCGCGGTTTTGCAAGTTTCAAAACAAACAACATTGCAGGTAAAATTAAAAGATTCAAAAGAAATAAAATTTCGATACATTTACTTATTTAAATATTTTATTTACAATTTGTAATCGATTTACAGTTAAGCTTAAATACTATCTGTTTAAATTCAACACATCACTTAAATAACTACTTGACTGGCCTTTGTGTCGAGTATTTGGCGATTTTCTGGAAAAATCACCGTTTGGCCTTTTGTCTTCGAAATCGTGAATATAGTTGGGATCGTCTACTGTATATTCTTTGAAACATTGATTCAACAGTTTATCTGGTTCATCTTGCTTTTTACTTTTCTTCTTGGCTTGGTAGCTGAGTGCATCTTTGTCAAAGTCAAGTGGAACAATGCCAAGTTCTCCGCTGTATCGATTTTTAGCAACTTGTAGATACTTTTTACCGCGCACTGCTGTGAGTCGTTTGTCCTGTAAAACAAAAAAGATCATTGCAACATTTTTTCTAAATAAACATCATAAAATACGAGTTTCAAAGAATTCATATTCTACCTGAATTATAAGAACATTATCTGCTTCTTGTGAAGCTTTCGCACTTCCAAATATGGAACTCGTGGATAAGTCCTCAGATTCACGTTCCTGCAAGTAAACGTAACTATATTAAATTAAATAATTGTAATTCATGCTGTGATTTTGCTATAGGCACCATCCAATCTGATTGAGCTACTAAAACCCAAGTTCATCGACAGCATAAACATCATTTTCTCAACAATAGGGCAGGGCCCCGATTCTCCTAATTTTACTTAAGCGTCATACGATTCACGTTCGACTCGATTCGACTGAGATCCGATCCCGACTCGATTACGATTGAAGCGTATGTGGCATTCCGCTATTTTTTCTTTGAAATAAACGTTTTTATCCTTTTCTGTCATTCAATAATGAATCGTAAATCATTTTGCCTGCAAATGATTTACGATTGCAAAATGATTGTACAGCAAACTACCGTATGGACCAAAATCACCAAAATAGCAGACCAATGGCACACCAATCAAATGACAATCGAATACGATTGGTCTTCTATTAGTAGCAGAATGCCCGATATGGTTAAAACGGCTATTGCGATTCGATTTCTACTCGATTTTGACATTATTAACTTAGGAGAATCGGGCCCCAGATTATTGACATCTAAAAGCTAATAAAATGTTGTCCTACCTTCCTGGGATGCATGACGAGCGTGACGTGGCAATGCCTCGCGGTGGCGAAGGCTCGGAAGGCGGCGATGACGGCGTCCTGGCGCAGGTAGCGGTCGCCGTCGCGCTCCTCGCCCAGGCCCAGCATGAACTGCACGTTGTCCACTATCACGTGCGCGATGTCGTGCATGTAGCGGGCGTGTTCCACTGCCTGTTTGTATGACAAGATATAAGTTAGATACGAATATATCAGAGTTTGTCTAAATAGGTTCAATTAAAAAAATATATAAAATTGGATGTACTCAGCAACATTAGGAGTGAACTGTACATACAATACGGAAAAACCTGCATGTAGGTAGACGATAAATTGTCGAAAAATAAAAGAAACTACCCACATCAATTAAATAATAATTAAAACGTTTGCGTCTCATACCAACGAAGGAGCCATAAACAAAAAGAAGAAGAAGAAGTTTGCGTCTCACCTCCATGACAACTTTGATGGGCTGTTGTCCATGAAAGGCGAGGTAATAGATGGGGAGCTTCTCGAAGTCGTCAGCGAACTTGTTGAAGTCCTGCAAGTTCTGCTCCAGAGGCACTCCAGCGAACTGCTGCAGCATGGTGCGAGCCAGCCGGGAGTTACGGATCTCGAAGCTACCCCATAACGTGTTCACCTGTTTTGTGTCAAAGGACAACGTTCGGTAAGTTTTTACGTGATATTCTTATGTTGCTTGGGTTGTTGGCACTGAATAAGAAGGAAGGACATTCTTTTTCGTCATTCTTATTGTCCCAGGTACTGCTACATAAGCATCGTCAGTTTAAGCATTTTAAAAACAAAGCGAGTTTGCATTGTAATTAAATTAGAAAAATATATTAGATAAAAAACTTCCGCTCGTAACTACAATATAAACAAATAACCGAAACAGACATGCTGTTGGGCAGTGATAATATCACCGATAAGTAATGTGAAATGTAATTAGGGACGCGGTATGAATCAGTCTATCAATATCTATTAATAGATATGTAGGGCACTCATTGGTTTTGTGTTCGCAAGCGGGCAGATCTCTTCTAATTTCCCGGAAAGCAAAACAGCGGTAGTTGTCATAATTACAAAATCATCGGGCTCATTTTGAGATGATGATGATGTCCTCCTAGCCGATTTATCGGCCCCGGTAGCTGATCTCATATAAGGAGATTAGCCATCTGCTCAGGACATATTTTAGTACTCAAGCACACACAGGAACACAGCAGACACGAGGTGCAATCAATATTACATATTCCTTCATTTTGAGATAACGGTCAGACATACCTAGGTAGAAAAATAAAAAGCATTCAGAGCATTCAATCAATTTAAAAAATGTCGGTTGTTACCCCTTGCTGCGCCAAGTCGAGGGATATTTCAGCGCAGAGCGTGGTCTTCCCGCAGCCAGTGGGGCCGGTCAGCACTGTGAGCTCTCCGCGTCGGTGTCCGCCCAGCAGACGCGTGAGGGCGGGAAAACGTTTCCATTTTATTCCACGAACCTTTGTAACGTTAAAGTAAAGTTTTATTATATACTTCTATTAATATGTTTTTATTTACCACTCTAAATTATAACATTGTTAGCAGCACTCAGTTACTGCGCCATATAATTAAGGTGGTGTATTTAACTTACCCTGTCCACATTAGTGACTTCAAAGTAGACATCATCTCTAAGGGCTGCGAATGTGGTGATGGATCGATGTGCCGCAGGCTTCGCTTCTGATACCATTGTCTTTAGAGGGAGGTTCGCTGCCGCTGCCTCTGACGCGCTTACTAGGCCATCTGTAGGTCTGCAAGCATGCATTTACATATCGATTAGCATACAGTTACCATACAGTTTTCCAAAAAATATTTACGAAAACAACACAGGATGAGGATGTTTTATGGAACAAATAATTTTCTGGCTGTTGACTGATTCGAAAATGAGGAAGAGCTTAAACATGATTTTGCTCCTTTTAAAAATATAACTACCTTACAAAACGACATCTCTCTTCGCCCAATTTCTCAGCCACGGCACGCATATTGTCCCATTCTCCCCACAAACAGAGCTTCTGGTAAGCTTCAAGAGTTGGCAACACAATGGGCGGCAAGCTGCAGTTGCTCAGCCAAACGAGAGTTCCTTAAATCAGGTTACCATCAAAACCTCTAACTTATTCTATTTTTTCTTAAATAGTTATTTTCTTTCCTCAATTCTTCTGCTTTAGATTTTTTTACAAGAAAAAAAAAAAGAAGTACATTGTGTGACATGATGTTAGCTAAACAAGAATTATATTAAAAGATTAAGCAGATTTTGTATAGCAGATTAGAAAGCTATTTAGGTTCTAAGCAATGACGATAAAAAACATTAGATCTCCCTAAAATTTTGATAGTTCCCAAAAATATTTACCAGGAATTTTTTGTGCTGCTAAATGTAATACATCTTGTATGGTTGGTACAATAATTGCTTGATCACTACGGCTAACCTTCGGCACTCTACAAGAGAACAGTCCTGCTATATGTAGCCCATGGGTTTCTACTTCATCCTCTCTACCGGCTTGCACTTTTCTGTACCCTACGACTTTATCTAAAGAGTTTTTTAATGGAAAATATAATACTGTGCGGTCATTTGATACTCTTACATCTAATAATATCTTGTTGGCATCGGGGTGAAACTGAAAAAAGAACATTGTAAATATCACAATGATTGCACAACATTACAAAAAGCATTAGTGGCTACTTTATTTGTATTAGGCCGCTGCCTCGAATTTTGCGGGCAGCGGGGCGGCAGCGGCGGCGGCGCGGGCGGTCACCGTTTTGAATGGAGCTCACCGCTCGTTGCCCGCTCCCGCGCCGCTGTATTCGAGGGCCGGTCCATTTGATTATACGCGTAAGATCCTGCCGCTCCCGCGCCGCCGCCGCTGCCGCCCCGCTGCCCGCAAAATTCGAGGCAGCGGCCTTAAGGCTTATTTTTTTCAAGCTTTAGGGCTGACATTTTTTTCAACACTTACAGGAAATTCAAACAGTCTAAATAGGTCTAATAATTCTGTCTCATCTAATTGTTTCAAAGACTTTGTATCATTGACTAGTTTCTGCCAATCAGTCTGAAACTCTTCTGATTCTTTTTGGCATTTCTCAATGAAATCTTTAACAGTTGCTTCAATTTTCGTTTTCTTTACTATTCTTTCTAAAATATTCCAGTCGCCGTGTACATTGCATTTGGGACAAAGAAAGTATCCTGAAAAAATAATGTAAAGTAGAAATATCACATCTTTATATTCCTTTCAAAATGTTGTATATTACAATCATGCTTAGGTAACTCTAAATAACATTAGTACGCTTTAGAAGACACAGTAAAGTTTATCAAGTGTGTCATCACATATTGAAGTCTTGAGTCACCATTTAAGCCGTTTATGATTCCTGTCGCTTCATGTTTCTAGGTTATGTTTACAATCATACTAACCAGTCGTCTTGTTCACATACACTTTACTCTCCGAACATTTCTGGTCTCCTGAACATAGGGAACACTTTGTGGTGAATGCTGTGAATCCGTCTTGCACAGCTAGGCCTTTTTGGCGCAGTAACTTTCTGATATCGGTCGCCGTTATCTTCGGAATATCATTCAGTCCTACATTGTGTATTTCTCTGTTAGGGCACTTGCAGCTGTGTCCATTTATAAGGGATTTTAATACAGGATTTCGAAAAGTCTTTATATAATTTTGCATTTTATCAAAACAGTTTTTACGACGATAGACAATTACCAAAACATAACCTCAAAATGAATACAACAAATCTGTTGACATTGACAGTTGATAAACAAAACAATGTCAACGTTTTTCGTTTCAAGCAAAATCACTTATCATGCTAAAAAGGCTAATTTGTAATACTAATAATGTACCATAGTGTGTGCTAATTATTGGGACCACTACGCACCCGAATGTGAGATTTCCAGCTTGGAGTTTTCATATTGTACTGTTTGGGATCATTATCGGATGCATTAGCAGCTATGAAATAAATAAAACAACATCAATCATCTAAATTGTCCTTATAATAAACATAAACGACAACTATTTACAATTAACATTTATGGTGATTGTGAGTTTACAAATTGTACTAGAAAAAAACGCCAACCTGCTTGAACATTTACGGTCAATGAGGCAAAGCATTCAAGTATGACAGCAGATTCAAAACAAACTCACAACATAAGATCATTCTACGAATAAAAAAATAAATACAATCGTAATTTCTCTACATTTTGATTATAGGTAATAATGCAATTGTCCAATGCCAAAAATATTGCAATATTTGCAACAAAAGTTTTGTCTAAAATATTACCAAAAACTTTTTTCATCGCACATTCGTGCTCGTCTCTGAAAATAACTTTCATATAAACTAGGACTACATTATAGATTTTCTAAAAAAAAAAGAAACGAAAAATGGATTTCAATTTTACCTCATGTAAAAATATAATTTCTAATTTGACTTCCTTTTCCAACAATCGTATTTTTCAAGATTTGTATATTTATTTAATTATGATTTTTTCATTTGTGTCAAATAAGGTATATATTTCAAATATACAATCATAGTATTGTCACAGAATAAAGATGTACAGTTGTGAAGATACCTAATAACGTTCGTAAAAATGTCACTCACACACACATGTGCATTGTGCATGAACGAGTATTTATCGGCGCTACCGGTGCTGTCAGTATCGAGTGTCGTGCATCGAGCACATGCGTGTGTGAGTGATATTGTTACGACCACCGTTAGTACGTTTTTGTTTCACAATTGTTAACAAGAGAATTTATTTAAACTGTGGTATTGTCGAGGCTACTATAATGTAGCTCTAGTATTTAGTATATTCTGATTACTGTCATTGTTTTGATTTGTGGACGGCGTATGACATTCACAAAGGTATAACAGCAATACTTGTAAACCAGATGGGTTTAGTATTGACTCATTATTTCAAACTTTAGACAAAATGAACACTTGTGGGACTTTGGTCAATGTGTATCGGCAAGTATCTCTGCATTTGGTCCATTATTTAGGTGGATAATATATGTTTTGGCATTTACCAGCAAATGCTGCAGTAGTTAGACATCATAGTCAATGTATATTCAAATAACTTTGATGTCATATTTGTACAAAGGATGCTGGGAACGGTCCATTAATCACGTGAGGCACACGGACAAAAAAATCATTCAAATCGGTTCAGTAGTTTTGAGGTAAAAGCGCGACAGACAGACAGGGGAAAAAAACCATAGTATTCTAAAACTTTAACACCAGAAGGGAAAATGTAAAAAAATGTTTAATACATCACGTGATTAACGGACAACCCTTTACTTACAGTATATTGTGACACAGTAATTTTGGGTTTATATAACATAAACTATTTTTAGTATGGTGGTTGGTACTGCTGCCGCTGCAGATGCTGCACTAGAGGTCCTTGCTGCTGCTGCTGCATGGCCAGCATCTGTTGGCGCATGCGCTGCTGGTTCATCTGCTGCTGGTACTGCGAGCTCTGCTGGTTCTGCATGCCGCGAGGGTAGGGAGGCGCCGGGCCGCCCATGCCTCCCATTGTCACGTTTGGCGCTTGCTGTTGAACAAGTAATTCCTTTGAATATTGTTTACTGCTTCTAGTGGCCAAATATAAACAAATGAAAAACATATAATAGTACATACTTTAGAATGATGGTATTGTAAGGTGTGAACTAACCTGCATGTATGACGGTCGAGCATTTTGTCTCTGTTGCGCTAGATATGCTTCTTGGCTCGCTCGACCGCCCATCATGTTCTAGAAACGTTACAAAATAAATATTAATTTACCTGTTATATGCCATAGCTTGTTCCAAATACACATGTTTGAGTATTTACCTGTTGGAATGTCTGTTGACCAGGGAATCCACCCATGGAATTACCACCCTGAGGTCCCATAGAGGCGGCTTGGCTGTTCATAGCGGACATGCCGCCACCTTGTCCCATCTGGCCCATTTGACCCATAGGCTGGCCCATTTGGCCCATACCCTGACTCATCTGACCCATAGACTGAGGCATCTGTGTCGGCTGCCCGACGCCCTGGTTCATTTGACCGACGTTTTGTCCGATGGAGTTCACGCCTTGGCTCATAGGGTTCACTTGTTGTCCCATTTGGTTGACACCCTGGCCCATTCCCTGGAAGATAGAAGGATTAAGGTTGTAAGTGCTTAGATATGCTTAAGGATAGAAGACACGATAGCTTTTGAAAACTTCAATTGTTTGACTTCAGGAACAAAATGCGAGGATATGATGGTAAAACAAACGTTCATGATTATTCAATAACAACAGCCAACCAATCACGACTCATATCAAGGCATACCTGGTTCATCATCTGCTGCTGTCCGCCCTGCATCATCTGCTGTCCATACCCTCCGTACCCCTGCTGCATGCCCGCATACTGTCCGCCGAACATCTGTCCGCCCATGCCGGCCATCTGTCCGCCAGCCATCTGTCCAGCACTCATTTGTCCTGCTCCCATTTGTGTGGCTGCCATCTGACCGCCGCCCATTTGGCCCGCCATTTGTACTCCACCCATTTGGCCCATAGGACCCATACCGCCCATTCCGCCCATTGGGTTCATTTGCCTGTGGAAAATGTTAATGTTATGTGTGGCTTACATAATTATGTCTGCGTGAAAGAGAAAATGTTCACAAGATTTTTTGATTGTCTCGTGTTTTATGTAGATACATAGTTTGATACATTTTTATACAAATAATTTCCGTTAGATCCAAAGTTTATCTGATCTAATAGAGAACCAAGAATAAATGAATGCTAGGTATATAGACTTACGCGGACTGCATGGCTCCCATCTGGTTGGGCTGCATCTGTCGCATGGTCTGCCGAGGGAACGGCGCGCGAGTGTGCGGGGCGCCGGGGTAGCCGCCACTTTGCTAAATATTGCAATACCAACGACAAATATAATGTATGTATTTACACCAAAAAAAGGATAAAAATTAAAAACAATTGCTTTAAGACTTGGTTGTGGAATTTTCTTCTTCTAAATGGCCTCACTATGACCATATAAAGTCCCGAACTATCATTGAGAAGTTAAACACCAGAAATAGTGATAGCCACGCTCCTTGAAAAGAATACATACACATTATAATAATTTGGATGTGGAGATCTATAGACAATTTCTCCAAGTTCCTCAGCTACCCAGGGTCATCATCTAAGAACAAGCCACTCATATAATTAGCAGGTACATACGTTGACCTGCATCTGCGTCATCTGGTTGAAGGGCACGCGCTGTCGCAGCATGTTGCTGAGCGCCTGCTTCGACTGGTTGTTGGACGGCGGCGCCGCAGACACGCTGCGGGGACTTACACCCGCTGAAATATAGCGCAGAATTCATTAGCACTTTCAACTTTATATTATAAGAATAATAACGACTAATTTATGTACGTGTTGAAGCTAGTAGGGTAAAAAAGCGCAGCGGATTTAAATGGAAGTCGGTTTGTAGGTAAATAATATACTGAAAACCATTGAACATGGTCATCCTTGTATGAAATACCTGGTGGATTGTAATAGTTCTGTCCTGGTGGAGGGAACCATTGCTGCTGCTGCATAAACTGTGGTTGTTGTGGCTGCTGTGGAGGCAAGCCAGCCGTACCCACGCCGCCTGGTGCTGCCACGCCATTCGTCTGGCGGAAGTTCGTATTAAAATTCAAATGCAAAAGTGATATAAGGTGAAAAATTTAATTCAACTAGCTTACGCCAACGGTTTTACTCATGCGGCATCCGGATATAAACTATCCTGTAGCCTTTCTAGATAAATTAGATCTTTAACACAAATATTTTTTTGCAATTCGGACCTTTATAAAGGTTCTGTATGTTCGGTATGCAAAATGTTAATGGGGTTGTTCGGTTTACTTACCGGTGTAGTCGGCTTAGATTTCTTGATATTTTTGCAGGGAGCGTTACGTGATCGCGTTTTACCCGCACCGGTTGGGCTTGAATCTAGACTGCCATTGTCCTGAAAACATAGACATTAAGACAATGATTTTCCCTTCTTTAACTGACTTCCATAAAAGGAAGAAGTTATCAATTTGAATATTTGTAAACAAAATAAAAGGAGTAATGTCTTTTTCCAAGTTTTTTTCTCTCATTCAGATAGACTCCCTTTGAAAAAGAATTGAAAAAAAAGTAACTTCAGGTTACCTGTTTACTGTCGTTAGTTTCGAGGTCCTCGGGTGGCAAAGGTAGTGGTTCTAGGAAATAACTGAGCGGCTTTACCAGGCTGTGTGTGTGGTATTTCAGTAATCTGTCAACATTACAAAACATGTAGAGTAAAATCGCTCCGTTTTTGAAGCTGCAGAGCCGCTGCAAAGCCTGCAGGGCGGTGGTCGTGGAAATATAAAAATCCTGTTCCCGAGGTAAATATTTCCCGCAGCAGTAACAAATTAGCCCGCATATTAGTTTGATATATAATCTGTATAGCACAACAACCGAGGTTTATGACAAAGAGAGGAACATACACGCTACCAAACAGCCGCTTTTCTAATATCATGTATAGTGTCATTTTCACTTTGATACCTATGCGCGTTCTCATAAGTGAGTGGTTTCCTCTCGATCTTGGTGGCGGCGAACCACGCCCACGACAGCGGCGCGGGGTTGCGTCCTCCCTCCACCAGCTCCCAGCTCGACACGCGCTGCTTGTCCGTCAGACGCAGACCCTGACAAAGAGATTATGTAAAGCAGAATATTCTATAGAGTAGTACAGAGTTTTTAAAAGTAAAAAAATGGTACAATGACGTCATCTGCATCGTGCATGCAGCCCGTAGTATCGTGTTATTGTTATATGTTTTCACGTCTAAAATAATATGAACAAAACACTACTGCAGCTGAGGGGGGCGTCAAATAGCTTCTCTTTTATTTAATTTATTCATCGAAATGCTGTATTTTCTAAACTAGGATTCCTACCTGCTTCTTATCGCTGTCAAAACCAGTGATTTTGTTTCCCTTTTGGTCCACTAGACATCCGATGGGTTCACAGGCGATGACCTAAAAACAACAAAAAGACGATCAATTTTCCCGTCAGTTCGATGTCATAACTAACGTTGTGGTATAGCGTCGTAACAAAGGAGTGATAAATATCAATATATTAAAAGAAAGGGTCAAAACAACATCAAAACTTCGTTATATATTGTCGTCCCTCATACAACTGATGAAATCATACAATCAATATCGATGAAATAAAATCGTTTATTTTGCAAGTTGGACCCTACTGACTGTGACTGAGAAGAAATACTGAAACAAACTCAAGGGTCGTACTTTCTTTATCGATATAAGAAAATGATCAGGCAAATCTCACCTCTATAATAGTATTCTTAGACAAAGGCAGTAGTTGTCGCACACACTGGACGGACGGCCCGTGTCGATCCCCGATCTCCTTCTTCAACTTCTTCATGAGGTTCTGATAATGTTTCCTATTGTTGTCGTCGCCTCCATCAGCCAGGGTCGAGTGGATCAGGGTGGCAAGCATGTCGATGACAGTCGTGAACAGGTTGCTGCGACACAAACTATATCAATTTATTGTAAATACACTGTCCGCCCGGCCATTTTTGATGCTGATGAACCTATAGGGAAAACTAATAAAATAACTACTAAGATGCGAGGAATTTGGGTTCGGGATATTGATAACGAAATATGTATCGACTTTTAGCTTGTAAAATTTGCACCTTGCGAGTGCAAGAAAAACTTGTAGTTTAGGAGTTTTGCAATTCTGGTCGAATAGGGTAAAGGAAAACATAGAAGGGTTAGGGGTTAATTGTTCATGTAATGATGTCAAACGACATGAAATTGTCGGCAAGGCGAAACGGAAAAAAAAAAACAGAAATCGGTTTGAAACGAGGCTCGTTTGAACAACTGCCGCACTGCACCCGGCGTCACCTGTTTGGTATAATGCTGAGTTATATCAGTCACCACAAGGGGAATCACTTCATGACCCCCTTCTCCTCAAGTAGGTCTTGGTATGCAGACATTACAAATAGGTACCTATTATTATAGGCGTCGATGAGCTGATGCGCCACGAGCTGTGTGAGCAGCACGGCCCAGTCGGCGGTGAGCTGGTAGGAGCGTCGGATGGCGTCGAACATGCCGCCGGCCAGCGAGAAGCGCAGCAGCAAGGCGTCGGGCGCGGCGTCGTCCTGCCAGCCGTCGCCGCAGGCTGCCCGCTCGTGTTCGCGCGCGTGAGTCAGGTAGTGGACTAGTTGGGTGTGGATTGAGCTTAGTAAGCTCTCCTACGACAATGATATGACATTTTAGTTAAGCAACGCTCAGTACGAGCATAAAGAGTTCTTCTGTGTTTCGGAAGGCACGTTAGATTAGTGTCCCGGCTGTAATTTGACATATTTGGCAGTCTTTACGGGTAGTCAGAAGCCAGAAAATCTGACAACCGGTATTATCAAGGAGTATCTTACCGGGGTAACTGGGATGGTCAGAAATGTAAAACACTGGTACACAACTACATCTCGTTAGAGTGAAAGTCGATCCCCAACATAGTTGGTAAAAGGCTAGGCAGATGATGATGAGAGTTTTCAAATACGCATATATTTTTATTACTTAATTTAAAGCCACTATGGCGACGGAAAATACACATATAATACATAAAAATATTTATAAACTAATACATTATTAAACATATTTCCTACACTATTTTTATGAATGTTTTTAGAAATAATTGTGCCATAGGTAAACGGATGCTACCTTCTGATCATCCTGATGCCTCAAACACGTGAGTACGAGCGACAGCAGCGGTTCGTTGGCGAGTCGCACGGCGCTGCCGCCGCCGCACGCGCAGCCGCCGCTGCAGCCGCCGCCGCTCACGCCGCGCTTACCGCCGCTACCGCCGCCCGCAGACCTGGTACAACAACCACACATATTTATATTTCAAACTCATTTATTAAAACTGGGCTGCAATACAGTATTTTTTTATGACAATATTTACAAGAGATAGCCCTCAAAACGTTTTTGCTGCGGTGAAGAAGAAGTGCAACTAGCTTTCATAAACATATTCAATAGAGATGCTAATGGACGAATGTAACAAACGACTCATATAGAAGAACTTGATATTAACTACCAGCGCACAGGAGCAGATTAAAATGCTCAATTTAAGTTGTAAGCAAAATTTTGTTCTGCTTTTGACCAATTTAAACAGCTAAAACAGACAGCATTCTGTGTTAAATACACTTCGTACGCAGTTGTCCAATCGCACGTTTCTTCGCCAAGTCTAGGTCCTAGACCAAGGTCCAATGATCGCTAAACAAAGCAATATAAGGCAATGACTAACCCTTTATAGCTGGGGCTCTGATGACTCTTGCAGTCTCGATGTGAGCTGCCGCCTCCGCCGCCGCCGCTTGAACAGTTGCCACTGCAGCCCGCGCCCCAACCGCTTTCTAATATCTGTTACAATCAATATATTACATTTTTGATTAACCGACTCCAAAACAAAAAGATTTCAATTCGGACATGGTTATATAGCTGAACCTCATTTCGTGAACAAAAGTAACCTAAGTAACTCCCTTATTCAATTGTCGTACACAATTATCACATAGTAAAATTGTCACCCAGAGACATAACTATAGTACAACACAACATTTCCACAACTTTTGGATAACAAGCAAGTATCAAAAACTACGTATCTTTTCTACGTAGATGTCAAATATTATGTAAGACTAGCTGATCCCGCGAACCTCGTATCGTTCAAACCTTCCCTGGACCTCTACAAAAATTTTAAAACTAAAATCAGCTCAATCGGCCCAGCCGTTCTCGAGTTTTAATCAGACTAACGAAAAACAATTCATTTTTATTTATATAGATTATGTCGATGTCAAACAACACTTCAAAGTTTTGGGGTATTATCTGAGCATCTTTATATCATAATAATGTAGTGTTACCTGTCCGGCCTGCTTGAGCACGCGTCCCTGCACGGCGGCCGGCAGCTTGGCGACGAGCGGCGCCACCAGCCACACCGACTCCGACCACTTGCTCGTGCTCACCACGCCGCGGTCCGTGCCCGTTCTGTAAACAATCAACGGCAAATCAAATGAAAATATAGAAATAAAAAAAAACATTTATGGTGAACTTTATCTACTCCGTCCTTTTTAACCCATAACGATACTGAAACTAAAAGCATTTGGCTATAGCACACGCGGGTAATATTACCATATTCGTAGATCACACAATCAAAAGTGAAAAATACTTGAAATACGGCGGAAGATTCATACTAATACTAACATCACGCGTGATATTGCTCCATTTGTGGGTCGAACAACTAAAATAAATCAATTCTAGAAATGCGGCGGAGAACCATACTAAAATCAACATTTCGATGCGAGGTCTTATTCAATTATGAGACAGATAAACATCAACAACGAGTAGACAGTACCCTTCCGAGATCAACTAAGTTAATTGGTGCTTCTTAAGAACTGTAAGACTAAAATACCTAGTTTTCAAGCCACTGACCTGTCTTTATCTGGCGGCGGCGGCGCGGGCTGCTGGAAGACGTTGATGACGGCGCGCGCCACGGTGTCGAGCCACGCGCTCAGCTCCGACGAGCCGCTCGGGAACTGCTTGAACATCAGCTGCAGGTCCAGCCACGACATGCGCAGCGACCACTGCTCTAGGTTCTGTTGGGGATATGACAAAAGTGAACTCATGGACTTGCTTTGGTAAGGCAAAATATAACTAACTACCTTAGTTGTGACATGGAGTGAAATTGATCTCTTTCGCGTTTCTTCCCACCTGCTTTCGTGAGTCAGAATATCATCGACGAAATGTCAAAGTAACATCAATCTTATGGTGGGTCAAGAAACGCGAAAAAAACAATTTCACTACATGTCAAGCGACGTAAATCGGGCACATTGATTACTTTAGAACCTATCCAGAAAATTGAAATGAAGAAAATAACATTAAGTTAAACGACGACTAAAAATATAATTACTTACCTCCAGTAGTCGCGTGATCATTGTTTTCTGGTCCAGATCAGGATGTGTGTGACTCGCTGATTCAGGATAGCAAATCATGTGGAGTAACCTGGCAAACATAAGTAGGCATTAAATATTTTATCGATACCTTTTCAACACACTTAACATGCTTTTACAACTATGTCATCGTTCAGTACCTTTTTATCGACGTAAAATCATCAAATGACCCCTCCCGCTGTGGGTTAGCAGCGGTGAGGGAGTGTCAGACTCTTACTGACTAAAATCGTCGTGTTCCGTCATAGGCCTTTTATGTACCAGGGCCGCGGTATCTCTTTCGAACAACCCGCAGCCCCGGCAGGCCTTGGCCCTGCTGGGCCCCGCTGGGGTTGCTGACGTCTCTTTGAGGAGCGCGTGGAACAACGCGCGCCGTCGACACGGGTCTGTCGTCTAGGAAGACAGAGGGACGATGAGCCACCCGAACTCACCGCCCACAGACCCACGCCTACGGTGGCCGGGAGTCATCTCGCGATCGTTCAGTACCTTTGCGCCTGTCTTGAAGTCAGCATCGGGTCCAACAGCATATCGGGCTGGTACAACTCATCAGGATTCTGCAGACATTTCTGCAGCACCCATTCTTCCGAGCATATCTCTGCGAGAACCCTTCGTGCTAAAGACGAGAGCGATTGCGAAGAGTCGAGGAGAGTAGAGCCCACGCCTCCGCTACCCCTGTAAACGTACCCGGGGGGTAATTAATAGCTATATTTAAATACTAATGTATCCCAACATATAATTCCAAAGTTAATCCATTAGTTATTCACATATATGTTTTGTTTTAGTTTATTGACATGAAGAAGCTTGATACCCAATTCAAAGGAGGTTGGAATGACAATTTTTTTTATTAAGCTCGTGTACTGGCCAGTATTCCATTTTATTTCATTTTCAAAACACATATTTAAAAATGGAATGAAGATGCTTTTACAACGTTCGAAATAACTAAGCGAGTTTGAAGTTAGCTTTTTGGCTGCGCAATAGAGAAAAAAATATCTCTTGCGCAACTAATTAGCTAACTTTAGGCCCTTCAAGTTATTTCGGACATAATTATATTTATAAGTCCTGTATCTTTTCTTGGCCCGACGCGGACGTGGCCATTTTGTTTTAGATGGGCTATTATTAGCTAGATTGTAGACTACTTACTAAATACAAAGATAACGGATGAGGAATTAGTTAAAGAGTCGCTGTGAAGACCTGTAGACATTAAGGAGTGAAACACAGAGTCGATTGTTAAACACAAAACGTGAACCTGTGGACGACACAACCGGTGAAGCGGGACAAGGTACTCTTCACTTATAAACATTTAAACCCCACATTTATAGCCAACTTTTGTTTATAAACAATGTTGCACAATTTTTTTTTTTTTGTAATAGTACGTTGAAGAATTGAATGGCTTTAATCAATTCCCCAACATCTTATGTTAATAACATGTTGAAGAATTGATTAAAGCCGCGTTTCCACTAGGCAACATTTGGGGCGCGTCACGTGATTTTCAACAAGTTCGGCATCTAGCGCGCAACATGATACACGGAAACAAAACAGAAGTTCCGCGTAGACTTTCAACATGGTGGAATCAATTGATGCCTAGTGGAAACGCGGCTTTAAGACAAAGTTACCAGCAACAAAAGTTTACCTTGATTACGGGGCAAACTTCATTATACAAATTATGTTTTAAATATATTAAACAGCTCTGATTTGTTGTATATTTGTAAGTGCAGAGTAGAATTAGTAAGGGCAACGTTACCAGTGTCGCTATGACAGACAGGGGTGAAGCAACTACACATCGAGACGACCCTTGCACAGCATGATGCCAGGAGCAAACAATATGAAGAGAAGCGAAGCGAGTGACCATTGGCGTAGCTATGTCTATCGATTATTTTTTATCGACTCGATTTATCGATACCACGATACTTTTGTTTCATAGGAAATATATTGCAACTTTTTTCTATAACATTTTTTTTTATTTTTCCTTCATTGTTTCCATCCACAAGAAAGTCTCTATGTCGATAAAGATAGATAATAAGTTTGAGCATAACAATTAAAAAAACAGAGATCACTAAATCATCGATAATGCTATAACTATGTAATATAATGTATTGCACTTTAGAACTGCGCAGGTGCAGTTCAATTGTTTTAAATTGTGCGTAGATTTTTGATTGTTTGACACTAAGACGTACAAAACTTGTGTACGACGTGGCATTTTCTACACCATAGCTACGCCAATATTAAACATAATGTCAGAATGATATGAGTATATGTACAAGAGTACACAGTGAAGCCAAGTCCGTGGTCGTAGGGTGTGCAACCGTGTAACTCAATATCAAAATAAACAAACCTAGGAGTTCTATGGCCCCCACTCATCTCTGAATCTACCATCCTAAGGATAAAAAAAACATCGCGAGTCAATATGTATCAGAAATAATAATATTATGATCTTAATTAGGCATGATCCTTGATTCCGTATAATCTGAAAGTGGAACTACATATTTATTATAACGAAAAAGTTCAGTTCAATATTCAAGGACCATGTCGAGATGTCAATGATTACTACTTGTATTGTACCAAATTAAATATCCCGAATAGTAAACAAAGAGTAAACCAAATCGAATTTTCAAAGTTTTCAAATATTGGTCATTGAATTATTTAACAATAGATACATCTCAAGTACTCAAAGATACAGTTTATTTACTCCTCAGGATATAATAATCATATACTTTAAATTACAGTGATATTGCAAGTTATGTACTTTTCAGTACATTAGTGGTGTACTTACGACATAAGGTCCAGTTGAGCGTCGGTAGGCACCGTGTCACTTGTGCCGAGAATATGCGACAGTTCGCAGGACTTCTTGCCGCCGGGCTTGCCGCCGTCACGGGCAGTTGAGTCGCCCACCACTGGGGATAAAAGTATTGTTACTGCTTGAATTCGCGATTTTAGCGTACCTAATTGTTATAACGAAAATAACCGACAAGTAGTGGTCAGCATGGTTTCGATAAATGAGCCCCACCACATATTTTCCCACAAAATATTTCAGTATTTAAAAAAAAAACATTACTCTCTATGATGTACTCAGGTCTTATGAAAATGAACTCACAGTATAAATTAATTGTAAACTTTTTTTACACAATGCAGGCAGCAAAGCCGAAAACAAAAACATGGCATATGTAAAGTATGAACATTAAAAGTATAGCGTATACATACTGAGTATAGCCTTTAGCGTGGCGAGCACAGGGCCAACACCGATGTTCTTATGCGCAGCGGCTAACAAATGCCTATCGCACGACAGTCTTACACCCGCCGCTGCACCACCAGGGCCCGGTGATGTGGACACGGAGTATAGACCTGCGAAATGTATCACATCATTACATACACATACTAAGGAGGTATTGTGGTGTTTCGTTTTCAGTAAATAAGTTGAACTGTAAAAAGTTTTACAACAGTTGGAAGATCCATTTATTAAAAAAAAAAAAACATTGTCTGTAAAGTCGTTTTACTGACGATAGTTGAACGTGACAACGTGAGTAGCTGCCGATTGTGCCTCTTTGTCGCTCGCTACGTACTCTCGCTTGCACTTCAAGCCTTAAACGGAACGCCTCAGAGCGAGGTAACGCCGCATGAGTCATGTTTTTTCGTGCGTGCAGCCGGCTCCATCGATTTATAAGACGTTGTCACGTCAAAATCAGCAAAAGAGCCGGCAAGAAACTCAATGATGGACATTCTTTTTTTAATGCGGAAAGTAATTTCTCAGGCCACGGGTGGAAATGCAAAAAAAATCTTATCCTAATAAAAACTTCTTACCAGGCTGTGGAGTATCCACAGTTTTAAACAGCCGCAGCAGTAAGTGACAAGTGAGCCTCGCGCCTGTGTCAGGTGAGGGGGCGTTGGGCGCGTTTCCTGAACTGCCACCGCCTCCACAGGCCTTGAGGAGCGAAGGTAACGCCGCGTGACGCACGAAGTCTTCCAGGGAGAAGCAGTGACGCGCTAAAATGGAATATAATAAAAGTGAGATGTTTAGTGAGAAAAAAGGAGTTTTTAGACAAACTAGGAGCATTGCATTATGTGAAAAAACAATGTTTTTCATTTTGATTTGTAATGACGTTTCTTAGCTAATCATATTGTCATCAAAACTCGGAGCTCGTGCAAAATTTCATCCTAATCAAAGACCGGGAAGTGGGACCGGGAAGTGGGGGTATGAATTCAAGATTCCGTTACGCAGTTACATAGTTACAGTCCAAGGTTATAAAAGCATGTTAAAAAAATACAGGGTGTTCAATTTTATAACTGTTCTACGGCAAATAAATAAAGAACAATGTCAGACGTCCATAGTAACTTAGGCTCAATAAAAATATTTCATGTACAGTGAAAATTCTTACAGTTTTTTGTGTAGTTTAATGTCAGAAGCTTTTCTATGTTTTCCACTTTTGCATTGAACTTGATTGAATTTGATAATCAACTTTTAAACATTGTTCTTTCAATAAGTTTTAATAGGTGAGAGGGTGTTGAACGAGAAGATCTGTAGGTACTTACCGACGAGTATACAGGTGAAGACAGCGAGCGCGTCGTGTGCGGCCTGGTCGTGCAGGTCGCGGTGCAGCAGCAGGTCGGGGTAGAGCGGCGGCGGCGCGGCGTGCGGCGCGGCGGCGGGGTAGTGCTGCGCGCCGCACAGCGCCACCAGCGCGCCCAGCCACTCCGCCGCCAGCCCGCTGCACCACGCCGTCATCTCCGCGCACACCACGCCCAGCTCGTTCACACTGAGCACATGACACACACATACAGTACAGCGCGCCCAGCCACTCCGCCGCCAGCCCGCTGCACCACGCCGTCATCTCCGCGCACACCACGCCCAGCTCGTTCACACACACTGAGACACACATACAGTACAGCGCGCCCAGCCACTCCGCCGCCAGCCCGCTGCACCACGCCGTCATCTCCGCGCACACCACGCCCAGCTCGTTCACCCTGAGCACATGACACACACATACAGTACAGCGCGCCCAGCCACTCCGCCGCCAGCCCGCTGCACCACGCCGTCATCTCCGCGCACACCACGCCCAGCTCGTTCACCCTGGAGCATGACACATACAGTACAGCGCGCCCAGCCACCCGCCGCCAGCCCGCTGCACCACGCCGTCATCTCCGCGCACACCACGCCCAGCTCGTTCACACTGAGCACATGACACACACATACAGTACAGCGCGCCCAGCCACTCCGCCGCCAGCCCGCTGCACCACGCCGTCATCTCCGCGCATACCACGCCTAACTCGTTTACACTGCGCCACAATCACACACACATATACCCACATACAGTTCCTACATCACACATATATCAGCCGCGTTTGCGACAACTAAACCAACGCACGAAGCCTTTTTGTAGCGATGGCAAAAATCATCAAATGATCCCTCCCGCTGTGGGTTAGCAGCGGTGAGGGAGTGTCAGATTTTTACTGACTAAAAATCCATCGTGATCACTGACCTCTATATTTACCACTGGACAGGCTGTTGTCAACGTGCTTTTGTGCCCGTTTGATAATCGCCATTTTGGCGCTGTTAGACGTAGCGAGTGTCCGTGGTACTAAATTATTTTACAGTGAACCAATGAACAAACACTTCTCTCACAGCCATTTGAAATTATACGTCAAAATCAGTTCTGTGGACACTCGCTTAGACGATATTGGCGCTTCAAATGGGAACAAAAAAATTGCTGTCAAACGTACGGAACAGCCGGTCCAGTGGTAAATATAGAGGTCAGTGATCGTGATCCTTCGTAGGCCTTTTATGTACCAGGGCCGCGGTAACTCTTTCGATCAATCCCGCAGCCTCACGGTACCTACATCACACATACATATAACAGCCTCGTTGGTCTAGATGTCGAAACGCGACTGCTGCGCACAAGGTCTCCGGTTCGAGGTTCCCGGGTCGGGCCGAAATGCCTTTGTGGCTTTTATAAACTTTCACAAAGCAGCCCGGACCCTGGAAGTTGGTGATTTATACAGCCGTGCATCGGACAGTTCGTAAATGTCATTCGTGCGCCTGATCTCTCTCCGGTCGTGTCGGTTTACCGTCCTATCGGGCTATGAGAGTGAAAGAACAGTGAATGCACCTATGTCAGCGAAAATGCTTGTGCACTACAAATGTCCTGCGTTGTTGGCTAATCTCGTTACATGAGAACAGCTGCCATAGCCGATAATTGCCTAGGAGAACATCACATCACACATTCACAAACTTTCTGATACTACACAACTTCATTCATCTGCAGTTTATTATCTTACCGATCGTTATCCACTTCTCGACATACGGCGAGCATCGCAGAGCAGACAAAGCTGTACCTATTAGCGGGCGACTCGGCCACTTGCCGCGCCCACGCTATTTCTATTTTACCTACAAAAATAATTCAAGTAAATAAAACTGACAATACTGAAGTAGGACATTAAATAAATACATAGATGAAAATATGTACCTTTTCGAGGATTAGTGAAGAATTCGCTCAAAAACTGTGGATTGTAAGGATAGTTGGATGGAGTTGGCTGCAGAGGCGAATACAGCGCTTGTCTGAAAAAAATAAATTTTATCATCGTATACAATACCAACGACTTATTTTGGCGAACCTGAATTCAGCCGATTGGTTACGCAGTAAACAATGCTATTCCTAGAAAATTGACTGTTAGGCCAAAAAAATAAATATTGGTACGTCAATTTACTCACTTGATCTTAGGGTATGCATTAGCAAATGTATCAGCGTGGGGCGCATGACACAAATGCGCTGCTGCTTTATACAAGTCATGTAACTGTGCTAATACGCAGCGCTCTGCTGACCCGCAATCACCAGGGTTGACAACGCATTTGACCAGCCGGCATAGTTGCTCGAACACTGCTGATGTTTGTTCTACGCATACTGTGGGGTTCGTAAAAAAGTGAATAAGTTTTTGACACAAAAAATATATACGAGGTCGAGTTGAGAACCTCCTAGTTTTTGAGAAGTTCGTTAAAAAAATGTAATAGAAGTTTGCAAAATATTGTCTTTATCTCACACAGATTATAACTTAAAAAATATTCAGAAACAATAATGTGTTAATTGTGACGACACGGTTCTGCAAAATTGGTATGTGGTATATAATACATAAATATACGAAAGTTTAATCTATTGTTTCTTCATTTTATTAGATTGTGGGAGAAATGAAAAATACGTATCTAGTTTTTAAGAGAGAAAATGCTTTCTACTTACATAATAAAGAGGAGTGGTATTTCCTAAGCGCGCCGACTGTGTAGAGCGCAAGCGCTGATGTGTATGCACGAGGGGCCGCCAGACCACTGCTCGGTGCACCACGGGCTATCAAGGCACTTTCCACCTCTGACAGCTCTTTGAGGATCTGGAAAGGATAATATTGTTAACAGGATTCCAACATCATTCTTTTATTCAAACTCTGTTTGGTATGGTATGTCTTTTACGCCCATACTTCTAGGAACTAAACTGAGTGAGATCAGGTGGCGTTAACTGCTAAATAATTTACTTTCACAAAACTCTTCTTTCATTAATCCTTATCTACTTGTATGGCCGTCCACATACACGATAATCTTAGCTCAGTGAATTTTTCATTCGTATTCCCGCATGCCTGTGCATTTTGCATTTTATAAAAAGGATTTTGAAAAGTGTTTTAATATATGTTTTACTTTTGTGTGTGACCAAGAACATTAGTTATCTACGCAACAGCCACACACAAATTTTCACCCACCTGTATACAAGTCTCAATAAGTCCGTGCACGTTCAGCGCTATCTCCATGAGATCTAGCGCGAAGGCCACGTGCTCGGGCTGCGGCAGGTAGGTGGTGGCGCCGCCCGCGTACGCCGCCAGGGCTTCGCAGACCGCGCTGCCGACCGCCCATGAAACTGCACCTTGCTCGTACATTGACATCGCCTGGGGAACATGCTCATGTAAATTTTGAAACAGAATAGATTGGAACCTAGGATTCTAGTCCATAATTATCAGGGTGCGTAATTTAGTAACTAATGTGTAATAGAAAAAGTAAAAACATTTTATTATTGATACGTTTTTTTTTTCATGCAAAACGGCGTCCGTAACATCATCCTCCTCCGAGCCTTTTTTCCCAATCATGTTGGGGTCGGCTTCCAGTCTAACCGGATTCAGCTGAGTACCAGTGCTTTACAAGAAGCGACTGTAACACAGCGCCCGTAACATACAACGATAATAATAATCTTTAGCGATAAATTATTTAAAAATGTCTTGTAGATATTACATACCTGAAACTTCTGTGTAACAGCTTCAAAATTAAATTCGTTGCGCGAATGCTTCTTGATCTTTCCACCTTCAGCCACATCAATTGAAAACTTCTTGGAGAATAATTTACAGATTTCTGCAACAAAAACGTTTCAATAAAAATAATTCCGATAGATTAGTTTCATCCAGTTAGGCTGTATTGCCGTAGCCCACTTCGATAAAGTTGAAAGTGATTGATTAGTGATGTAATGGAACAAGGATAAGCTGGGGGGATATGCCCTACTCACCGAGCATGTCTGTTGGTGAGCTTAGTCATCCTCCGAGCCTTTTCCCAATCACGTTGGGGTCGGCTTCCAGTCTAACCGGATTCAGCTGAGTACCAGTGCTTTACAAGAAGCGACTGCCTATCTGACCTCCTCAACCCAGTAACCCGGGCAACCCGATACCCCTTGGTTAGACTGGTGTCAGACTTTCTGGCTTCTGACTACCCGTAACGACTGCCAAGGATGTTCACTGACAGCCGGGACCTACAGTTTCACGTGCCTCCGAAACACAGTCAATGGTGTCTAAGATATACTTAGAAAGTACATACAAACTTAGAGAAGTTGCATTGGTACTTGCCTGACCTGGGATCGACCCCGCGCCCTCATACTTGAGGTTGGTCCTTTACCCACTAGGCCACCACGACTTGGTGAGCTTAGTATGGGATATTTTAGTCTCCGGAGCGTTATTTTAACACCCCTACTTAATAAATCTTCCCAAAACACATCATACCTTTAGTCATCTTCTTAACAACATGCCTAGCATCATCCCTGGCACGGCCCACTCCGTACAGCAGTATATGCCTCTGGTTGGCATCATGCGGAGTGTGTTCCGGCTCGGCAGGCGGTAGTGGAAAGTGAAGAGTGTAGTGGTAGTGACGGGAGACCGTGCCTTGGGTGACGCCGCAACCGCTGGATGGGCCTGAACTGGTGGTTCGGATGCCTGGGCAAAATAAAATTGGTGGTTAATCGTGAAAAAATAATGCTGGGCCTAAAATCCTGATATAAGAATGTCTAAAGTATACGTACCGGGAACAGACATTGGTCCCATGCTCATTGATGGTATGCCCGGGATACTCATGCCGCTAGGCCCCATCATTGGCGAATTTACACTGTAAGAGAACACAAATTAGAAAAAAAACATACCAATAGTTCGCAAAAATATAATAATTTAAATGGATTGAATAACTGAATGTAAGGTAGAATTAAGCCGAAGAATTTGTTAGATTGTTTGAACGCGCGAGTTAAGAGTGGTACATAGCGATTGGACAAGACCTACCTATGCGATGGTTCACCAGGGTCTTTCGGACTGTCAGGCGCGTCCATAGAGTTTTGTTGGTCCTCTTTGATATGTTGAAGCAACTTGTCAAGGTCATCGTCTATCTTAGAGTCGTCTAAATCCATGCGAACGTTCTCCTGAACACAATGAAAAATCTTTGTAACAATTTTGATCATAATTAAACAGTTAAGTTATTTATGGCGAAGAAAATTAAGTCATTATTGTCAAGAGTGGAACCAGAACTTCAAAAATGTTGTGAGCACATCCATCCGAAATAGTTGAAAATTCACCTTCATTTAATTCAGATAGCCGACGGAGTAATAGGACGAGTGCTTCGGAAGTGTAAAGGGAGTACATCAGGAAGGATATAAGGAAATATATATGGAGAGTTCATCTAAGGAGTAGTACATCAGTGAGTACATAGGGCGAGTAGTTCATAAGGGAGTATACAGGGCGAGTAGTTCACAAGAGAGTACATGTGGGAGTAGTACACAAAGGAGTACAGGGTGAAGTACTTCCCTCGGGCGAAGCGGGTGCGAAGGGGGCGCGAAGCGGGTGAACCACTGACGGAAGATAGTAACAAGCGAATTACCTCCATCTTAGGCTTCAGGTCGATGCCAGCGAAGATATCGTCGTCCATATTGTGATTAGTCCCGGTGCTGTTGGCGGGAGGAGCCACCGTGTGCGACCCGCCGCCTGTAGATGTTGGCTCCGTAGGCGATATTAAATCACCTGCACGATAATCGTAAAAATAGTTCTCTTAAAAAGGACTTTAGCGATGAAGAAATAAGACTCAATATTGAACAGCTACAGCGGTATTTTTGTAAATTAATTGCGTTTTGTATCGCAACAATACAGTACGAATTTACTTTTTTATTACGTCACGAAATACGTAAAGAAAAAGTAACGTTCTAGTTAGAATTCCTCGCAGTCAGCATTCTGGTAGTTTTGCCTAAATATTTTTAAACTTAGTTGTAGTTTTAAACATAAAGATTGAAGAACTTAGGGTCTGTTGTCATACTCAGTAAGCTCCATAAAGTCGCTCCATACCTCTAGAAATAAGCGTGCACATGTAAGCGTCGTGCGAGAACACGTCGCGTCGTATCAGTTCGCCGAACAAGTGCACTAGGTTCGCGAACTGCTGTCTGTTGCCCGGCGGAGCGTTCGGACTCTCGTCTGGAAGAAAATCGTTGTTTCAATTGCTATTATAAATATTCTTACAACTATCAGGCCCTAGGATCAAGGTAGCAATTATATCGTAGGAAAATAAGATGTTTCTTGATTTCTTATTCAATATTCTCTAAAGTAAGATATTATTAATTAAATAGTTTTTTTTCCCAAAGGCATGAATTCATCCTATCCTTACAACGCTGAAAAGTTCACATAGGTACATAAAATTCGGAAAAATTGCAAATGTGCATTTTATGAACTGTCACATACATAGAAGTGTATAGACAAGTAAATATAAAGATTAGTTAACTTACCTAAAACTGGTGCGTCATTGTCAAGGAAGCGTAGCAGAAGATTCTGGAATATCGGTGGTCCATTGTACAGCCCGGTGCCAGAGCTCACGGATTCTTTGTCATCTGATCCTGTGTATTTAAATCCAGTCGTTATTACGATTGTCTTTTAGTTTGATCGTTGTGGTGATACATGGAGATAAGTAGGTAACATAAAATGGAGATGCGGATATTACAAAAAATCGTGATAGTTTCAACTGTAAAGACCAATACGTATAGGAATCAAAATCTGTTTGATCGCGACGATAGCTCAGTGATGTGTTGTATATGATGATTCGGATGGTAAATTAAACTTGGTGCTTTTATTTCCAAAACCACAGCTTTATAACATCGCAAGGAGTTCGAAAGGTAGTGGTGGTACGGAAAATGATGCGACCAATAGGATGGCTCCAGTCAGAGCTGGCCGAGCCGTCGAAGGAATCGCGCGCGGGGCGCGACACGTAAATATACAGCGACGCGGCTCTCAGCAGTCAGTGTGTGATGGTCTTCGGCGCAGGCATGTTATCGCTCAGCGATGTGAACGCCAGCGCGGGCTCAACCCGTTGGAGGTGCACCAAGAGCAATAGCGGCCACTTAGTGTGCTACGCGGTGTGCCGACGCGCGGACGTGTGATGCGCTGTAGGCTTGCATTGTAGGTCACTACAAAATGATCCTCATATGCTGGGGCCGGTACCTGTGGCGTGGTGATCATGGTGGTGGTGCGTGGTGTGGTGCTGGCGGCGGTCGAGCAGCGCGGCGGCGGCCTGCGCGCGGTGCTCGCCCCAGCGCGCGCTACACACCGCCCACTCGCATACCACCCGCACCACCGAGTATGGACATGCCCACTCCTGCAAAGTACGACCATCATTATAATAGCTGTTTGTCAACGTTTCACTCGCGACCCAAGGCAACTTCTTGCTGTGCCCGGAGGGACATAAAAAGCAACCTATGTTAAGCCCGCTCTACTCTTAGCACGCGAATCGCGCGATGGCCGCGAACGCTGAGTGTGGAGCCGTTTCGAAGAATATGCGTAACGGAGCCACACTTGGCGTTCGCGCCATCGCGCTTTCCGCGGGAAAAGTGTAGAGCGGGCTTAAGATATACCACTAATTTTATGCCAAATCAGTTCTTAAGTTTAGAGTATGCAGTGTAACTAACATGACTACCTTTCATGAAATGACCATGGATAGATAGATAGGTGTACCCAATAAATAGTCTATAACTTAACAACTTCAAGGACCTATAAGTATAGAGAACGGCAGACTACGTAGATTCTTATCAAAGGACGTTCAACCTTACACATCCCCATCACACGATTACAACATAAATTGAAATTATATAAATTAAGCAGAATCAGAAAGGATTTTTTTGACACGGCATTGGGAAGCAAGCTTAGAAACCGTGGTGTCATTCCGCAAAAAAAATTACCGATGTAACAAAATCCATGTTACCTTTGCTACCATGCTACCTTCATACATAGACCTAAAATAACATAGTTAATTAAGTACACAATAAGGTTAATATTCCATCACTCACCGGGTCTTTGGTGTCACTATTATCCTTGGAAGGCGGCGGGCAGTTGGCGAACACTTCTTTATACAACGTATCTAAATTATTGTTCGGGTCCACTCTGTCAAAGCAGTGACGATCTAGTGCTTCCAATACTGCTAATACTCGCGCTAAAATTAACGAAAAGAATATTTAATAATAATAATTTCGGATAAATGTTTTCGATACTTATGTGGATGAAATAAATACCTTGAGAGCTGGTCTGCCATTTGTCTGTACACCATTTACTTTCGGCCTTTTTACTTCTTGCAGAGATTTCTTGTTCCGCTTCATATACCTACAAAAGCAAATAAGGTTTTAAATACAAAATTCGGCATGACAAAGACCTACTTTGAATGAAATTAAAAAGGTGATCTAAGAAAATCCGTTATTGTGTCCTTTCCGAATAGAGCAAGCATGATATTAACAGTCATTCCTTCTCTTTATGAGAAACAGTCTGCCATTTTTTACCGATTCCCCAAAAAGGAGCAGAGCAGGTTATCAATTCTATTTTTTTTTCAGAAGATATGAAAAGGACAATGAAAAACGTACCAATTTCCTATGCTCCTCCGTGATGGCAGTATCCATATGAGGCATGGGTAACGCAGACGGTGGCAGCGGTAACAGATCTAATGGGGACCCTTGCAGAGATGAGCCACAGCCCGACCACACCATCGCCGTAGGACACTCGATGCAAATTATCTGCGTATAAAAACTTTGATTAAGATTCGGCAACATTCGTGAATGTATGTGCAAAATAAGAGTTTTTATTCTGCAACGTAAATGGGGCGGATCCAGCCCTGAAAAAAGGTTGTGAAAAACGGGTGTGTACATTCATCGAATATGGTTGAAAATTCACACACACACATTAAATTCTGGTACAAGAGGGAGTACGTAAGGGGGTATATAAGTAAGTACACTAAGTAACCCCTTACTTGTACATACGTACATAAGGGATTTTATAGGGGGAGTATATAGGGAGAATATATAGAGGGAGTAATACCACAGCGATGTGATAATAAATTTAGATTACAAAAAAACTTACCTGCAGAATTGTAGCCAGCTGTATAATAACATCTCTATGGTAAGCACAGTTGAGTATCTCCCCAAAGCCAACTTGCACTGGATTCATGGCAGCAGCCACCACAGTTGTCAATGTAGTCTTTATATCTCTAGCTGGAGAAGCTCTTTCTTCCTTCACTTGGACATCCATCGGCTGCGGGGGATTTGGAGTCCCCATCGAGTGGTTCGGGTTAGGAGTCCCCAAAGAGTGGTTGGGGTTCGGAGTACCCAATGAATGGTTGGGGTTGGGGGTGCCCTGGTTTTCTACGGGAGTAGGCTCCCGTTTGATCTGGGTTATGTTTGGTTTGACGTCCGCGTTCGCGTCATTGGGCGCAGGTGACATTGGGGCGCCATTTTGTTCTGCAAGAAGACCGGGACCTTTATCGGGAATTTGTTTATATAAATAGTTTCTTGTCTACTTGAATGATCTCCTATGTCTGAAGGGATTTCCTGGCAAAATTATATCGTATGCAGACGATACTGCACTGATCTTTGCAGCTAGAACTTGGAAGGAGACATATGAACTAGCTCAGAGAGGGTTTGACCTAGTTAAGAGCTGGCTTTACAACAATATACTAACGTTAAATATAGAAAAAACTAAATATCTAGCCTTCTCTATACGTGAAACCAAAATTAATCTTGACATAATCGCACATAACTGTCCGCCCAACTCTGCTGGTACTTTAGACTGTCAATGCAAACCACTGGAGCGTGCCAAAACGATAAAATACTTGGGCGTTATGATTGACGAACACTTTAACTTTAAAACACACATCTCCACATTAAGTAAAAGGATTCGTAAACTAATCTATGTTTTTAAAACACTCAGACATGTGGTCGGACCCGAAATTCTTAAGCAGATTTATTTTGCTCTCTGCCAGTCACTGCTAACATATTGCAGTACGGCATGGGGTGGTGCACCAAAGACCATAATTAAACAACTAGAAGTGGCTCAAAGAACTATCCTCAAAATATGTACTTTTAAAGTTTTCCGCTTCCCCACTAAATTATTGTACGAATACTGTGAAGTCCTAACTGTACGTCAGCTCTTTCTACTTAATCTCTTACTGAAACAGCACGCTAGTCTCGAATTTAGACAGAGCTCAAAACTAAAGCGGAGAGACTACGCAGTGTGTGATCGAACGTTTATTCCAAAAACCTCATTTTCTCGCAGATTTTACCCATTTCTCGGACCTTTTATGTATAATAAAATAAACAAAATACTAGCAATATATCCATTGAATAAACCGGCTGTTAAAAAATCCCTATTTGAGTGGCTTTGCAAACTGTCATATGAGGAGACAGAAAATCTCCTTATGATACCAGAGTAAGAGTCTACTATCGCTAAACATTCATTACTGTACACACCCTCTCTATAACACATACACACACATACACAACTCACATTCACACACACACACACACATACACAATGGAGAGATACCTCACACACAACACGCTATCTAAAATATGTTAGCTCCTAGTAATATATTATTTAATCTTTTTTTGTTTATCTTTTAAGTCTGTTCACTTTTAAAAGTTACCTGTGTATTATTTTATTGAACAAGACCCCGAGGATAGAGGCGCTGTATGCTGAAATACAGGCCATAAACCTAGTTCAGCAACAGATGCTACAGTTAAACACAATATTATTATATATGGATAACTGTAATTAGATATTAAGCATGAATTGTGTAACAGCTTTTTTCTGGTGTAATAAATATTTATTTTATTTTTTATTTTATTTTTAGTTTTTTTAGACTTATTTTCATCGACAACACGAACAGCGGTTTTTCTTAAAACAGTTTAGTTTCAGAATTCATAGTAAAGTAACCATAGAAAATTCATATTGATGTTCTCTGTGAGTGTTGGTTCTGTGTGGGCTTTAGTATGGTCCTTACCTGTACTCCTCTCAACACTTTTAGTAAACACAGCAGGCTGGTTTAGTGTCCTCAAAGTAGTGTCAGAAAGTACAGAGCATATGGCAGCCGCCTTCTTAGCGCAAGAAGTGGCGAGGCGCCGTGAGAGACTCTCACAGCAGGTGAACTCGGCCATATGTTGTAGCGCCAATGGTAGGAACAACCTGGTGGAAAAAGATCAATAAAGGTGACTTAATTTATCACATACACAAATATATTTTTTAAATGTTAAATGTAATGGAATTAAATATGGCGCCACATTATATTGAAGGTTCTGATGAAAAAATCCCTTAACTCTTTTGAGGGGATTAAAGTTGTCCCTATAACAACTGTATAGATCTTTGACGAGAGCATAAAAGAGAGACAAATTATTATTTAGCTTTAAAAAATATTTTTATCGTAACATTTGGTATCGAAGTTACCTCAGCAATCCATCATCAGGTGCCCTCTTATCGAGCAGCTCAATAATCCATGTGAGGAAGTCATGCCTGTCAAGTAGGCCTTCATCCAGCAGGTACTTGGCGAGCCTGGTGCAGTAGTTCCAGAGCTTCAGCGCTTGACGCCAGTCTGTGCTCTCACTCCCACCAGGGGTTAAAGAACCTAGTGCTGGAAGATAAAGATTAATAAATGGTGGAGATTTGTATTAAAAGTGTATAATTCTAGGTATTATAAGCGCGTGTGAAGGCTGTTCCTAATATTCTATCTATCTTTCGTTTCGGTTACTGAAGATAGGAATTCGAGATAGTGTAAGTGTGTATGAGCAGCTTATGACAAACCCGCTTGTTAAAGCCTGAATACGTGAGCGTCAGGTTTTCATAAAGCGATACGAAGCGTGGGCATAAGCACTTATTCCAAACAGGCTGCATACGCTCGCGAAATTTAGAAATGCTAATTTGATAAAGTCTTATAATAATCCTCAGAAACAACTTGATAATTTCTTTGGGTAATACTTACTACTGGAATTCCCTGGAGAGTGCATAGAGTTGGGTACAGTGGAATTTGGAGTGGAGCTCCCTGGTGGATTGCCAGATGAATTGTGGCTAGGTGTACCTTGACCTAAAATAAATGAGTTTTCAATTTGTGCATGATAAAAAAAGATATTTAAAAGTACGCACACAGTTTGTACAGTGTAAAATTTCTTGTTATTTGTTTACTTACCAGACTGAGAAGGTGGTGTTTTGTCAGACACATTGCCTGGAACTGCACTTTGGTAGTGTTCAGCTAGTTTTGGTATTTGATCCTTTAGAAACTTTATCAATGTTGTAGTCCATTCTACAATGAAAGACACAAAGTTTTCATTATATGACAACAAAGTGACAATGGATTTATATAGATGAACAGTAAAGTCAAAGAACTGATGACTCTAAATAATGAAATGGAAACCTCTTATTTTTTTATGTATTTTTAATTTAATTATATCTTTTACTATGTATGTTGACATAATAACAATTAATCAAGTGATTATTAATTACAGAAACATAAACTTACCTGTAGTAGGATCAGGCAGTTGCCTCTTCTTAATTTTAGCTTCAGAAACAGCAACAGTGTATGCTGAGCTCAGTTTGATGAACCAAGCTGCTCTTGGCATTGACACCTGGTACTCGTTCAGAGTTATAAATATCTCTTCTTTCTTATTAAAGTTAGGTGCTTTCTTTGCTAGTTGGGATAGTGGTTTGCTTCCTGTGAATGTTTATATAATTAAGAGCTATATCTAGTATGTTTATTAGAATCTTATATGGATAGACAAATTGTGTTTAAAGGTGGGAAACCCTTGCAACAATTTGACTTATTCAATAAGTTGCAGTACTAAAAAAGTTAGAAAAGGGTGCATTATCCATTAGCATAAAGTTTCCTTGACATCCATAGAGGAACTTCATAAAGCACAATAATTTACCTGCTAAATCTTTGAACCAAGCTTCAATTTGTGCTTTGGTGCGTGCAGTGGCTGGCCAGAAATTGTCCTTAGGGTTGACCTGCTGCCTCTTCCTTCCACAATCAGGCAGGGTGTTTAACTCTTCTTTCTTTGAAAGAATGCTAGAGAAGAATTGGCCAATCTGTTCAGGGACAAAAAAGAATCATTAATAACATTGGTTATATGTATAAAGGCTATCAAATTGTTATCTAATAGAATATGATGGGCAGTTTATTGGCAAAAGATATTATGGAGTGTTTAAATGAATTTCTTAAACTACAGAGCTATGAATTTAAGGTGGTTTTTGTAATAAACATCTATAACAAATTGCTGAGGCCAGCTGACCTATTTATTCTTACACTATCAATATAAGGACATGTATTACGAGAATTTAGTGGTTTTTAGAGTCCACTTCCTTACCTTGGACGCTGAATAATTGAAATTTCTTGCGGTGCCAAACTCATCACTAGATTGCGGTGTTGTGGAAAAACCATGTTTAACGTTCGTTGATGTTAGCTCGTCTTCCTTTTGGCGGGGCTCTTGGGGGTACACATCGGGAGGACCAAGTCTTGGCCTCTTCAGAGGACGCTTCTCGTACATTATACCCATGGTTATAGGGTGTATTGTTCCTATTTCGCAACACCAATGCACCACTAATAAATATACAAGGCTAATGTACACGACGACAATCTCATACTTCTAGTATCAAACCGATCACGGTGACCAAAAATCTAAAAACTATACTAAATACACATGATTGTAGTCTCACAAGGAACCAAATAGATAAATATAACGTATTTAAAACTTCATTTAGAAAAGAAAACAAATTAGTACATCCAGCTAAACAAAACTATTTCATGAATGAATGATGAGACGATTGGAGATGAATGAGAAATTGGCTTTAGTTCAATCATTCAAAGAATGAACCTATTAGTAGTGTTGTGAGAACATGAGACGAAGTTAGACGGTTTTTAAACTTTTCGGTTTTTGGCTACAACTTCGATTGAAATTATTTTACCTGGTGTTTTTGGAATCTTCCTCCGGAATCTTTCCAGACAACAAATGGTCTACCATTTTTACATTGTTATTGATTAGTACGTGGTAAATGTATAATTTAATTGCTTTCTTTTGTGAGGACTCATTTTATGTAATGGTAACATTGCTATTATAACCTCTAAAAGCCGAACAGCTGATAGTGGACTGTAACAATATTTACATACTATTTTGTGCAAAAATAAATTGTTTGCTCACAAATATTACTCGAAACAAGTATACGGAGAGGAATCATATTGATAAATTATAAGAGTGAAATAGGTTTAATCGGTTAAAGTTTTGTATTTAGGTTCAGTAAAACGAATTAACTGTTTACTGAAATGCCACCAAAAAAGCAACCCGAAAAGGGAAAAGCAGCCGGAGGTGCTAAGTCCGGTGGAGGTAAATCTGGCGGCGATTCAAAAGGTTAAAAACATTCTTTACATTTGTTGCATTTGATCGTTTTATAGATAAACCAAGATAAACAAATATATAACCTACATACTCTTTCAAATTTAGAATCTGCAGGAAAAGAGAAAAAAGGCGGGACAGCTGTCAAAGTACGTCATATTCTATGTGAAAAACAGTCAAAATGTTTGGAAGCTTTGGAAAAATTGAAAGCCGGTCAGAAATTTCCGGATGTAGCGTCAGCGTATAGTGAGGACAAGGCGAGGCAAGGCGGGGATCTCGGCTGGATGACTCGTGGTTCAATGGTGGGGCCTTTCCAGGATGCAGCATTCGCCTTGCCCATATCTACAGTCAACAGTCCTGTGTACACTGATCCTCCAATCAAAACAAAGTTTGGATATCACATCATAATGGTAGAAGGCAAAAAATGACAGACATGGTGTTCGAATTTGAATATTTCTGGGCGATATTACTGCTATTCATTATGGAAAGGATTTGCTGCCTTCAGGAGCAATTTGACAAAGATTTCACTATACTGCCCGACCCTCAGAGGTCTGATGAGTCCCTAACTACTGATATGGAGGACTTTGCTAATAGAGAGTAAGTATATTATATATTGCTAGAACACCATTATGAATTATGAATCTTTGAGTAGTTTATTTAATAAGGCCTACATTTCTTATTGGAATCTTTGTGATATTCTAAATATCATTCTTTAATCATTATTGTTACAATTTGAGTTGTCTTTAATGTTATAAGTGTAAAATTAATATTGATGCATTATTTCCAGTTTTGGTTTAAAGCTAAGCTTCCTCCGTCTGTGTCGTTTAATGCATGTCACAATGCTCCTGACCCTTGTGTATTTCTGCAATGTATGCCTTTGGTTCATAATGACTAAGAAACCAACGCCCAGGTCTCTAAGATACAGGTTTAAAGTATCCATGCCAGGATAATGTAATTTCAGATCATAAATCTAAGTAAAAAATCATGACTTGACTAAGCATAATTGTTACTGTAACTTTTTAAAGTGCTGAAATAAATGCAATTATGTTGTTCATGAATTTATGCTTTTATTCATAACTGGTTTTGAACTGCAGTTCCCTCCTTTACATTACCTCCAGACTATAGAGATATGATGCTTATGTCTTCAATCATCTATATGCTGCAGACTGCCTATTTTGAAATTAAAATATTGTTTTCTATGTGGTCAATCAATTTGACACTGGTTAGTATTACTGCCAGAAGATGGCGCCGCGCTAGTACCAAACAAGCATACGTCAGTAACAATGTAGCCCTGTTTTTCTAGTGGTCGCACGCGCGAATGCCATACACGGGGTAGTTGGTTCAATTCCCGGGTCGGGCTGAAATCGTATTATGGTGTTTACGAAATTTACAAAGCAGCTTGTAGTATAGAAGTTGGTGGCACGTCAATGTCGGACCTATGCGGCTGATTTCTCCGGTCCCTATCCCTAAGGATTATGTGAGTAAGGCAAAGGCAATAGATTCGAATATCGGTTCAGTAGTATTAGAGCTGCTTCATGCTGCAAAGACTGTGTATGGTCAGCCCTAAGCACACAATACAATGAAAATGTTATGTGGTACCTGTAAAAAAAATTGGCAATCTTGGAAGCAGTAAAACAAAACAAAATTAATTAAAACAGTCTTTATTGACAGATCTTAAATATTTTTTATTCGTCGACTGCATCAGATAATGACTAAAGTAATGTACAATACTGTAATAAATATTTATGTAATGAGGTATTTAAAGCTATGACCGGATCGTTCATTTTTGGATAAAATCGAGAGTTTAAAATCGAGTTTTAGCAGTTTTTGTAGCTTTTACGATATAACATAGGTATTTGGTTGGTTGTAATAGCGGCTATTACCTCATATTTTTCTTGTAAGCACGACTATTGCGTAAGACGAGAAGAGAAATTTAAAAAAATATAAATAATCGTTAGAATAGTCTATGCTTTCTGCTTACAAAATAGTTTTTATTTAAATCTAATTATTTATGTGTTAGCGTAAAACTGTGATGATCGGATCAAACTCTGAGGTTGGGGTTGGTGTATCGCACGTATTTGAGAAGGGCGTCGTTTTCCTCGCAGACGAAGGGCTTGCGGTGGTGACAGGCCACGTCGTGCCAGTGGACGCCGTCGTTGTAGAAGTTGTTCAGGATAGCCACGCAGTGTTCCGCAGCACCGCCTTGCAGTAACTCCTGTTAAATAATCAGAAATAGATCAGAAGTGTTTAGCAGTTGAAGCAGAAGAGCAGCAAATGTAGGTCTACCTCTCTTTGTCTAAACGTTAGCTTTTACTAACTGTGAGTAATCGCAGCATAATGGATGCAAACTTAACTCTTATTTAAGATCCTAAAGCACTAGCGATGACGAGCTATAGTATACATAGTTCTAGAATGACAATAGCATAATGACCCTGCAAAAGTAATTGGATGCACACTGATGGCTTATGTAAACTCCTGAAGGTCCCGCTAACAGTAAGGGAAGAAGGTACTTTATTCTGAATAAGCACATTGCTATTAGTAAAGTATTGTTGTTTATGTTAAAGCCATTACGTGAATCGCTCGGTTGCGTAGAATAACCGCATAATGCGCGAGGCCTTGAACGCCAAGCGACAACGGATGCGGAGGATGCGCTGCGACCGCAGAGGGTTACGTATTATTGTTGTTCCGCGGCGCAGGCGCAGGTCGCGAGTACGCGCGACACGCGGGGAAAGTGACGCGTAAACAACGCGACGACGCGCGCCGAATAACGATGAGCTTTTGTTGTACAGCTTGCGGTCGTTGTTTGTAGAAAGTGGCCGCGACATGCGGGTACGCCCTTCGGCGAATATTTCGCAGGCCCATAAATATTCACGGGTCGCTTTCGTTTTCATTGCGTTATATCCGCTGTGTGGATGCATTAACGGGTTCGGCGGGTGTGTATGACAAACATTACTCAACTGTTCGCGGAATTGGCTCCTTATGTTGCGTCATGCGTATGACCGATTTCATAATGTCATGCTTTCTTACGCACCCATTGTCACGCCGCGGAACGATTCCTTAATTGAGTAGCTAGCCGCCTATCAGGGGCTAGACGAGGAAGTGCGTGCGTAACTTACCCTGTTGTCGGGCTGAGGTTTGCCGATGCCGCCGCCCTCAGACCAGTCGTTCTGCTGACGGTTCGTGGTGGGAGCCAGCTTCTGCAGCTCAGCGGTCCAGAACCAGCCGTTGACCTCATTGGGCAGCAAGTCAGGACGGTTGCATCCCTTGAAGTCGCAGAGGCGACCCGATGTCCAGATGTATTTTTGCTAAAAGAAACACATTATCATAATCAACTATCTTTGAAGATGTTGTCGTTACAGTAAAGATGTAGGTACCTTGACACCAAACATCTACTTGAATGAACACAATTACTTGTCCGTCTGCCTGGCTACTTGATACTATCTGGCAAGTACCAACAAAGAAAAAATAACAATGGCAAAACGGCCATTAAAAAAAGAAGACCATTAGATAAGCGAATAAGGCGAATTAATTTGACGACTCTTAACAATGCCGGGGAGATACGACTGTGAATAAGACAATTTGTCACAATAATCGAGGATCGTTGTACACTGGGCGTTAGAATAGTGTAATGTGTGTTGCTTCATTACCATAACAATACGGTGTCAGCAAGGAGCAACAGACAGTTTGGCAACGGGACAATCGGATTATGTATTTGGCTAATATTTGTGCTAAATAATGTGTCATTCTGCAGCCTCGGTACCTAAACAATGGCAACGAAAGTTGTCAGCCTGGTTCTAGGTACCTAAGTGCGCTACTACATATTTCCAGTTTCCCCGCTCGGTCATAGTTCAAGCCCAACGAGATCTCATCTTCCGACTGTAGAAGTTTTACAAGCAGATTTCTACGACTAAAAAACAAGTGTGTACCTACTAATTATTCCCGAGTGTCGATATTCTCGGGAGGAACACACAATATAACAAAACATTGTATTTCCCACGCAATGCGAAACACATGCCGAAGCAATAGTGAAACTTGTTTAGGAAAAATGAACGACACCATTGTTGCGTTCCTGAAACTAATATTTTACTATGTATCGTGAAGAAAACTTCTTAGTTGAAATTTGCCCCAATAAAGTCCATTACTTAAATGACTTTTTCACGCAACAGATTTGGTTTCCAAGACTATTACGAAAAGAGGAACAATATGAATTCTTTACAAGATTCCACGTTGAATACAAATACCTCACTTTCTATTAGCTTTTAAAATAGTGTTGTTTTGGCGTCACGGTCACGTTTTCCTTGCGTTTTGAACTCTGGACACGCATGAACATTTGCTGCAGGTATTTGGCAACCATACTGAAGGAAGATTACTTAACTCTTACTTTACAGTCTTAAAATGTTTGTGGGCTTTCATAGAGAAACGATTTATAGTATACCAAGGGAAATTCTTAGAATTTGTATTCTACTTTGTTGAACTTGATTGCATCACGTGATGAGACTCGTTAATGAAGTTCGATTGAAAAACGGAAATGGAAGTAGGTAAATTATCTCTCTTACGGCGTTCTTTCCTCACAGTCAAGACTTCATACTAATTACAGACGAATATTGTGCAATATTTTAACGACTTTAAGTAAAAGCTAGTATCAAGTTTCTAAAAAAAATTAAACTGAGAATCAAACGTTGTCTGTCCTCGTAGCCTTCCTAAGTCAACATGTTTTTTCGATGAATGTCAAAATGCATCTCAAGCTCTGCAGTCTTCTTTGTCGATGCTTGGTTTTATTTTTCTAAAGGTCTTACCTTGTCCTGTACGATGCGTGCTTTCACCCATTCATTCTCGTCGCTGGTCTCCAAGGAGACGAGGTCCATGCAGCGCTGTCTGCAGTAGTTCCTGGCACTCAGCCAGTCCTCCTCAACTCCTCGGAGCGCTGGGTCTCTCCATGAGAAGAAGTAGCCTTTGTCTGGATAGAACAACGTTATTTGTTAGCACTGTGAAGGAACTCTAAAAAACCTACTAAAGAACTAAAATCTGTGTAGATAGCGTAAGGCTTACCTACGCTTAGGCCGTAAGCGATAGTTGAAATGTTAGAAAATAATATTTTAAGATTTATACTTTGATGATTTATAGGATTACTAATAGCAGTTGAAAGGGCATTCCATCCAGTCCAGTCTCTATAAGGATCGGGTATCGTGATTTATTACCTAGGATCTAGTTGCTAAGTAGGATTTATGTAATCTAACCCTTGAACTCACTTTCAAACTTACAGGTTGCTTTCTAGATGCAGCAGTGTGACTTACATAAGAAGGTATAAATAGGTCATTAGCTGACGAATATATGTTCACATAAAATCGTTAATTTAAACATGAAAACTGTAAAATAAAGCATACCCAAGGTATCTCGTGAAAACCATTTTCCGAAGTACATTTTGCTCCTATTCCTCTCTAAATGCGAAATTTAAATCGTTCCTAAAGGTCCCTAATCCTTAGACTGTCAACATGTGTTGAACTTACAAAATTCTTCGTATACTGACTAGTAGTCTATGCTCGGTCATATACCTTCTACAAAAACATGATAGAACTCTCCGGAAGGGAAAAAGGCAAAAGCGGCGCATAAGCTAGGCACATGCGATTGGATATTTGATTTCTTCCGCAAGTAACAATACTTCGAGATTTTACGAGACAATCGCGTGGGAACTAACCGGCGATGGAAAATCTTCGCTTTCGATGTTCCGATGGAGGGAACGCTGGTAAATATAATTTATTATATTCATCGTTTCAATGAGAATTTTATTGATCGCTAAAAATACTATCTTTAAAGAAAAAGGTTCTTAGATTGAAACAATTGAAGTGAAACTTTTATGGCAAAGCGTGTCCGTAAGCGATATTTTTGTTTAAAGATAAGTAAGTGTTGTGTAATTTTATGTAACTACTGCGCTTAAAAATAATATTTTACAAACAAAAGAATGCCGTACCTGCTAGTTTTGACTAAAAACCTACATTATTTTAACTAAAATAACTCAGAGTAAAAACGTTAATGCCAAACGCCTGAAGTAGGTAAATGTGATATTATGAATAAGACGCTTTTAAAAAATCGTGAAGATCAATTATGTAAATTGATTCCTAAGAGCCCCCGCAGACCACAGACTTTTTATCGGCCGATAGTTTGGTCGGGCTCTTAATCAGTACGCAGATGTAAGCAAGTGCGCACACTATGACGATTTGGTATCGGCCGATAAACAAGTTTGATGGGCTTCCCGATTCCATTCAAACTAAACTCTCGGCAAACTATCGGCCGACCGTATAATCAGTATTGGCTCTCTACCACACGCGCACACATGACGATTTTTTAGTCGGCCGACTAAGCCGATAGTTCAGTTCGCTTCGAGCTTTGACAGCGAATGGTCGGTCGCGCGTGTTTTGTAAAATGGCTTCGCCCAATTCTCAGTCACTTATTTCGGAATCTTCGATCGTAACTTTGATCGAGGAAGTCGACAAACACCATGCACTTAAATAATCGAGTAATTTGGAATGCATAGTGTAAAATTTTCCATTTAATAATCTATCACTAAAGATATGATGCACCCAATACTCTCGGGCTCTCTTTTTAATTTTCCTTCTCCGGTGTATGAGAGCAATATTAACATTTCTATGCAATGTTTTATTAATTTTCATTGTGCGGTGCGACCACTTTTTTCACCAGTTGGTTAGAAACTAGCAAATAGTCGGCAGACTGTTGCGACAGTTTGCGCGCTCATCACCGACTAAACTGTTTAGTTGGCTCGGTGTGCGTACTAGCAGGCCAACCCGACTAAATTATCGGCCGATAAAAAGTCTGCGGTCTGCGGGGGCCCTAAATCTGCAAACCACAAATGCATTCAAGAGTTCTTTAGTTTGATATTATAATATTTCTAAATTAGACTCAAAACTAGTTGAGATCTCGTGACATAATAATACAAAAACACAGGTTATTTGCATGCGGAAGCATATTTACTGATATCGCAGGAATGTCATGTATTTTACCTGAAGCGGGAGTATAGGGGTATAAGCTATGGCGAACTGGTTTGTGTTATCTCTCTGGTTTGAGATAAGAGAACTACTTTGATGAGTTCTTATGATAGTATAGTTAGTCATAGTTGTCTAATGATGTCCGGGATTTGAAAAGAGCTTTGTTTCTAGCGAGTTGTTCTTTAACGGCCGTTATTTTTATTTATTTATTTTTATCTAACCATTTATGTACACAGTAAAAACATGACAGAAGTAGAAGGAACATAAAATAGTACAAAGGTACTGCTTATTGCTAATGGAATCTCTTCTAGCAGACGCAAAAGATATAAAAATATTGGGAAAAGCTATAAGTGAAGTCGAAGAATGTAGGAAGACGATAAAATTAATCTACGGTGAAATATTTCTACAAAGGGTGCATCTTTCTATCTTTTGTTTATTTATAAAAATATGATGAAGATGCATCGACTTTAAAATAATTTTCATAAAAAATGTCCTCAATTAAAATAATAATAACATATGAAGTTTTCCGGAGTCCACTTACTAGTTCGTTAATTGCATAGGTCGAGACTTATTATGCAGTTTTATCTGAAGAAAAAATTTTTTTTCGTGGTTGATGATACGGTGCATAAACGTCTCTCGGCAAATATGGCGATAATTAACATTATGGTCACCAATAATCATCGTGGATCTCATAATAATTAACGAACTTATAATCCGGAAAATGGTTGGGCTTTTTTTGTTGTTTTTGTTGCTGGTATAGGTACTACTTTTAAGAAAAACAACAACAATAACGGTGCTCAGAAACTGGTCATACCATATGTAAGAAAGCTCATCAATCTGGCCCAATATTTCTCTATGTTCTACCCAAGTGAAGCTTTAATACTAATTCGTTGCTTTCTTAATTATAACGTCAGCCTGGAAATGCTCTCATTTATATTATGTTGTCCTGTACCTATGCAAATAATCCAATAAAATACGCAGTATTACATGAAAATATTAAAAACACTTGACTTACTGTCTACGAATCTCTCGTGGATGGTCCTCTGCACACACAGCGAGGGTACTGGGGGCTCTAGAATACGTCCGTTCTGGAACTGCGCGTGCGCAAACGCCGCGAAAAGGGCTAAAATCACCAACTGCCTCATTTTCTGCAACAATGGTACATACAATTATTTATAAAAGGTATATTGTGCAGTAGAGTAAGCTTCTATTATTTATTATGAAAAAAACATAGACAGAGAGTAGAATTCAAGAAAGCAGTTATTCGAGAAGTCGAGCTTATGTCCTTTGGAACAATTCTACTATTATCTTGGTATGGACCTTTGTACGACAAAATATCTTAAGTTATGATAATTTTGACATCATTCGACTTTTATTATGCATTTAGCATTGCCATAAAAGCTTAATGTTCATCAACAACATTACGATATTCCGAACACTAACTCTTCATTATTTTACTTACTTAATTTTTTATTTAAAATAAAATACTAGAAATAGTTTCGTCGATTTATTAAAGTTGGAAATACCCATGTAACGAAAATGTTTTTTATGTATTAAAAAAACCCATACAAAAGACATTATTGTTATACAAAAATGTGGCCCTAACTGTGTATAGGCCAGTTTTCTTCTGACAAACTAGTTTCGATGATGCTTAATTTTTTACACCATCTGCAGAATCTATTAGACTTTTTATGTATGTATAACAATAAAAATAACACAATTCTTAGTATATGAAAAGGTCAGGGACCTTCCAATTTAATATAATTGTGACGACCAGTGAAATAAAAATACTATCGGAAAACCCGGAACAGTCTCAAAATAAATCTTAGTTATGTGGTCAAAGTTCACACATCATAAGTTACATGAATTTAGGCATATTTTCCGTCAGTGCCCAAAGAGTTTACCTACCGATCGCAAGAAAAGGATAAACATAATTACAAAGCCATGTCAATCATAGGTTAGTCACCACATAAGTTTTAAAAATAATACTAATATTAACTAATAATATAAACTCGGGCTGTGTTAAGTATTCTCTCTATCTTATTTGCATTTTACTTCATCTTATTGAATCTAATCTAGTTTAAATGATCAACCCCTTTCCTAAAGTTTTTCACCCGATTTAAAGTTAACTGTGTTGCCGATGGTCGATTCAAGAGTAGAAAACCCTTGCAGTCAGGTAATAACACCATTTCATACATGTACCTATATTTCGGTCACGTCCAAGTCGTTCGAAATTTTCTTTTTAACTTTTACTGAGACATTAACGTAAATGTTTACTTAAGTGTCTACTTAAACACAAACAATACGGTCAAATTTTAAACTGGTTGGTACATATCAGGAGAATATTTCATAACTAACGGTTTCAACCACGTCCCTAGGGAACTACTTTTCGTTTATTTAAAAGTTTCATCAAAATCAGCCTTTTGCGCGGGAAGAAGTAACAAATACACAAGAACTTTCGCCTTTAAAATTACTGTCATAATATAATATGCTTGTTGCATTAGAAGATTCAAGTAATGAATAAAGATAAAGACACACAGTGTTGTCTCTCTAAACATATCGGAAGACGCGTTGTTTACAAACACACCCGGGAATGATTGCGCAAGATCCGGGGATTACAGACCGGTCTCATGTTAGAAAGTGACCTTGTCCGGGACAAAAAGAAGTTCATTCCACTCGACACTTCCCGAGGTCGTTTAGGCCTATGATTACAAAATTCCGATAAATTCAATCGATTACAACCTGATTATAGTTTTATTGACTTGTTTATACATAAAGCCGTGAAGCTTATGTGCGCTTGCGACACAAATTATGGGACATTATAGCACGTTTTTTAAATCACCGATTTCTGATTAATTTTATACAAATTATACGTATATTTTAAATCACCGATAGTCACAAATGATCTGTAAAATCCAAGGGCGATCCTATATGGAAGAAAAACACTTTTTATAGCACAGTTTTCCAAGGGAAAATTGGGTTCACATTTTTGACAAAGCATTGACTAATTGAAGGATTTAAAAATTTAATTATTTTGTTAAAAATAAACTTGACTTACCGTGTAGTGTGTGTGAGAAGGTGCCGTCACAGACTGATGCGTTAGCGTCGAGCGATCGTTTTATATGGAGGAAGCCAGCGCGGGTGTGATGCGCGCGCGCACCCTTGTCGGCCCATGGGGTGATACCTGGGTTACATGACTGTGCTTTTCTGTTCCTAGTAGAGTCAAAATAAGAAATTATAAATCAGGAAATAAAATAACTTTAATGTGAAGAATAAATCGCAGAAACAACACTGACACTTCATTTTATTTTTTTCTCAATTTTCTGGAAGCCAATTTGCCTTAAAACAGCAATGTCTCCTACATTGTAATACGGCGAGTTCAATATTTTCGGTGGCATTCTAACATGCTTTTCTGTCACGCTTAGGAATACATGTGAAGAAGCCGATTAAAATTAAATCAGTTTGAAATTGGCAAGGAGAAGGTCAGGATTATTTTGATTCCAAACTTTGACGTAACTAGGCTGTTCTCCAACGCCTTAAAATAATAAAATTAACATGTTAATAATAAATTATAGAAACAGTGATTAATTAATTCCACATTTAGCAAAATCTGTCGCTCAGATGTTGTGTTTAAACTTGTTAGTTTGATTTACTTTTGAGATTAAAATTTCGTTGAAAGTTGCGACAGGCTCTGGTGGTTGCAACAGGTTTAATTTTACCTACGAGTACCTACTCATTATGAGTATATACAATATTATACTCTAGGTATATCTATAAGGTCTTCAGTAAAAAAAGCCAATCAAAGATGCTCCTTAAATGGTCCTATAGGCACCCATGATTTAGTACGTAGATCATAGACATGCTCTTGAATTTGGGTCTGGTAGAGACTCTTTTCATTTTGTATATGGATGACAAAATAAGTAGAAATAAAGCTACTACTTAAGTACGTCAATAAAACAAAAGTATCTGCAGATTTCGTTGACCAAAACTTCTTCTTTTTAACGGGTAACTACATTAATCTGATCTGAACACTGCTCTCTCCTCAATATTCTCTTCTTTTAGTTAGGATTCCGGAGACGAACACAAAACTTTAATAAATTCGTCATGTCTGTCTCCCACGCACTCGTTAAATCTTCAGTTTTTATTTAATTTGTATGGAAGATGCATGTAAAAACCATAAGTAAGACTTGTGATAAAACGTTCCATTTATAATCTAGTCTAAGCTTAACTACATACTTCATTTGACATCACGCCTGTTATGCACCTACGGTTTCACCCACGCCTTATAGCAACCACTTTCCGCAACGGGGTAAGAAGCTGTATGTTATTCTAAAGTATCTCTATTGCTGCCCAATAAAAGCCAAGTTAACACCAAAATCTGCTCAGCAGATTACACGTAAAGAAGTCATTAATATATAACGGCCACTGATTCGACTAACACCTGATTCCTGTCTGAAATTGAACAAACTTCAACTAGAAGATTTTATAGAATATTCTTTACAATTTACCGGAATTATCAACTTTTGTTGTATCAACTTTTGTATAACCCAAGAAAGGTGTTTACGTTCATAGTTAGGGCTGCCATCCGTCCGGGTTTCCCCGGATTTGTCCTCGTTTGGAGGCCGTCCGGGGGCCGTCCGGGCGGGGTTTCAAGAAGTGTCCGGGGAAAACCCGGACATTTTTCATAGGGCCATCTTAACCTATGGTGCCTGGGTATGCGAATTACCCGGGCGCCTAATAATGCAGAAGTCGAAGTGTCCCAAAACTCCAAAATTTTCGCGCTCGCTTCGCTCGCGGCTTCTTTTCTTCACACATTTCTTTTTACGTTTAGCTACTTTAATATCCCAATATTCAAAAAAAATTGCGCTCGCTTCGCTTGCGGCTTCTTCATTTTGCGGATTATTTTATTATACAAGTTTAGGTGCTTTAGTGACCCAAAACACAAAAATATTCGCGCTCGCTGCGCTCGCGGCGACTTCACTTTACAATTGTTTGTATTTTTCAACATTTTTTTGTCTAACCTATCAAGAAGGTAACTCCTAGTTTCCATATGAGCTTTCTTCATTATGACCTTCGAAATACATTAAGTCACAATCTTTCAATACTAGGTACTACATGAGCTAGAGACGGCCCTGACTTTTCATGTAAGGAAGGACCTCATTGAATTTCAAGTAATATGGTAATATTAAAAATTAGGTCTTGTTTTGTTAAACAAAAAAAATCGGACTCGTCCGGGGAAAAAATGCTATTTACGCCAAATGTCCGGGTTTTTTTAAATATTTGTCCGGGTTTGGCGAAATTCGAAATGGCAGCCCTATTCATAGTAGCAATAATCACGGAAAGTTAAAAAAGACAAATTAAGTAAAATTACGCGGTTTGAAAAAAGAGTCTTACAATTGAATTACAACATAGGCAAAACTTTTGAGGCTTATGTTAATGTCACCACAGATCACTTGGTACTTGCTATACAGCTCGATACATATGTATAAGTTGACATTTACGTGGTGGTCGGCACGCGCCTCAAAAAGAAAGTATATGGCCCTGTCGCTCGTAAGCATGAACCACTTCATGATTGAGCTCTGATTAATTGCCTGATAACGTATGTCAATATAAATAAAATACGATCGACGAGTTTTTTAAATTATAGAATTATTTAAATAATCAAATTCCATCTTTGAATAAGAAAATGATTTATACAAGCAGCAGAGAAAAGCTATAAGACGATCCCTAGAAATTAAGACTAGGAAAGGACAATTGTGACGAACCTGCCAATACAGTGACTGCTAGAGCGAGTAATCTTAAGGTACCTAAGTATAGCATTCTACTCTAGAATCGAAAATAGGGTACGTCTGGTATACAATCCTTGGTTTCGAATTTTCGATTGATTTTCCTCAAGGTACTTAAGTATGCGATACGGATGGTAGAAAAATGGTGCCAATTGAGGCCAATTCATAAATATTACTTAAATCTCTGTTATGGGAAACATAATAATAAACAAGAGTACGACATACTTATGAGATGATTAACAAGACAATGGTGTCAGTTGTTTCTAAAGACCAGAAAAATATATTGTTTTAATTTCCGGCTACACGGCTTCGTTGCAGTTAAAAATAACATCAGCCTATAGAATTTGGATTAAGAATAATGTAAGTAGGTGGGTTATTAGGTCATACTTAGTTGAAAAAGGTTAATTGTGTTGAGATCTCTTGTCGGGTCTGCGTGATATTTCGAAGGAGTTACCGTTGCGCTGGAACACGGATGACTCCAGAAGAAACACGGATGCAAATTGCAGGGATGCTTACACAAAAGATTCGTGAACCTGGGAATTATGCAATAGGTACTCAAAATTTTGACAGTTTTTTTAAATACCTAACTACATGTTAGATTCGATGCATGCACGCTTCACACTCTCATACTTTTTGGTCTCGTTTTCAATCTAACTGAACTTATCGCAGAGGTTTTTGTCCTAGACACAGCCTTAGCCAAAAGACGTGCCTACTGATTGATATCGCGGTCATAGACAAACGAACCTTGGCACTAGGCCAGGAAGGTGATACAGATGATTTCATAGGTTACGTAACGCGGGGAAGTTTCACATGACCTGCTATGGAAACAAATGTTACCTATATGGATTGTGTTCTATTTTTAGGGTAAAGGGGGTTTAAGTGTAGCTTGTGGCTGCTTGGCGCTACGCGGTTGATAACTACGCGGATGGGTTGATGGGATAGATAAGCATTATGTGTCATGACGATTTCCTCCGTGTTTCGGAAGACACATCTGTAGGTCCCGATTGTCACTTAGGTATACCTACCCGACCTAAATAGACGCAATAAGCCAGAAAGTCTGACAACAAGTTTCCGGAACTGAGTTGATGAGGTAAGACACTGGTTCCAAACAAATCCAGTTGTAATTGTCTTGAGGTACTCACAAATTATTTATAGGTCACGTTAAAGAAGATGCAGCTACTTCTTGAGGACTAATTTATTAGATTGATAGCGCTATTACCTACCTACTTCGATTCAAATGACAAATTATTACAAAGTGAAACAAACATCTGCTAAGTGTACCTAGTTTGAATAATTAAAAATGCGTCATTTTCGCTTTCCAGTAACGGCGACATGGTTTGTGTATTTGAGCGTTGCATAATAGGTATATATTTGCTCACTTTTCCATTATTAGTCAAAGTTCGTCAGAACACTTTGTTATGCCCTATAGAATATAAAGGATTACTATTGAGTTGAAAATGCGGTTAGCGAGGAAAAACTTCAAGATAGGAGCCGTTGTTTTTTGATAATCTTAATATTTTAAACTAAGCATCTTTATTTATCTACAGGAATGACGAAGGCTGGAAGTAGTAAGGTAACTAGGGTAAGGGTGGTAAAACTTCAAAGTAAGGAGGTAAATTTTGAAGTACTGGATAGATTCTAATAATGTAGACAGACAAAATACAGAACCATTAATAAATTAAAGGTTTTATTTCTATGCCTCAATAATTTTGGAAATCACACAGGTCGTCAAACCTAACTGTAACTATTTTATTTATTTTTCTAAACAATAAAAATTCATAACTTATAAAATTCAATATCATAAAACCAAAATCAAGTTGAAGGCAAAGAGAATACAAAACACGTTTAGATCGCGAACATTATGCGAGAATTTCTTGTCACGTTCCACGTTCTCCAGAGTATCAAAAGAAACAAGTTTTGTATTTTCATAGATCTTCATATTGATACCGGTTACGACAAAATAGATCCTGTTAAATATTATGAATGGCTAACTAATGTGTCGAGAGACAAAGCTCCTGCCCACACATGATATGTTTGTGCCTATTTACAATTATATTTTGGCTACTAAACAAAGGTACACACCTACAATGAGAAATTTTCTTATAAATACTGAAGGACCTATTATTTGTATTAACCAAATTTTTTTTTCAATATTTGAGGCAACTATTGCAGCAAATCAGTTTCTAACTAATTCCCACTAGCTAGAGAAACCAGCGGCTTACTCTAGGTAGGTTACCTAAGTAAGTTATGTTATTAGTAAAGCGGAGACAAACGAATATAACAAACGGTCAACTAAGAAAAGAGTTATTCTTAGAGCATGTTTTTATTCCTACCTTAGTTTTAATTAGGTATCTGGAAAAAAATACCTAAGCACGCTTAAAGAACGATTGGTAGATCTAGTAACTATTAAGTAATCTGTGCTGAAACTGTTTCTATGGGATGTGCTAACAACAATGTTCGAATGTATGTTGTTCTTTAAAGGTACCTACCTAATGGCACATTTATGAAACCGGAACCGAGCAAAGTGGTTTAGCATCATCAATATGACATCATGCAGTCATTTCCAGCTTTCTTGAGGCAGGCTCAGGTGCCAAAGATGCCACTAATACACATGACACAAATGCAAACTTTCACATGCTGCCTAAAAGGATATTCTGTGTTAGGTATATTCCCTGAGGGTGTAGCTAAGCAATTTCAAATGTGAATGATTCTTTGATTTTCAGGGCTTGCCAGTCGGTAAAGTTTATTCATGTAGTTGCAAATAATGCATCTTTTGACCTGTCACAAATTAACTAGGTAGGTACCTAGATAGCTACTGTGCCCGTAATAAGAGTTAGTACTTTAGTGTCGTTACACAGAATCAAAGCAAAAATGTTATGACATGTTAATGTTAGGACTTCTTCAGCATCCATACATTTGGGTTTATCAGTACCTATTCTTTATCAACACAGGTTCGGTCCTTAGGTACATTTAAATTGTGAGCATTTGCATGGGCGTAGCCAGCTTTGGGCTCAGGGTGGGGCAGCAGTCAACCTATCCCCCGGGGGAGGGCGGGGGCCCTCCGATTTCTTGTATCTTGAGCCGTTAATATCAAACTTATTAATCTCTTAATTTGAGAGGTTTATATTTTCAGGGACAGAAAATAAACAATCACACACAGGACAAAAGCCAAAAGCAAGGGCATATAGTTTCTGAATAAGCGAGCGAAGCGAGCGCGAAATTTTTATCGGATTTAAACCAAATATTACGTAAAATTTAGCCCAAACGTACTTAACTATTTGTTGATTGACAAATGCAAAAATGAGGGCATATAGTTTCTGAATACGCGAGCGAAGCGAGCGCGAAATTTTCATCGGACTTAAACCAAATATGTATTACGTAAAATTTTGGCCATAAAGTACTTAACTTTTTGTTTGTTGACAAATGCAAAAAGAAGGGCATACAGTTTCTGAATACGCGAGCGAAGCGAGCGTGAAATTTTTATCGGACTTAAACCAAATTACGCAAAATTTAGCCCAAACGTACTTAACTTTTTGTTTCTTGACAAACACAAAAATAATGTAGCTTTTCTGAATACGCGAGCGAAGCGAGCGCGAAATTGTAATTATTTTTTAACACTTAAAACCAAAAACTACCTAAAATGTCGCCCAAATATACATTTTCATGAATGGGGGGACTAGGTACGACACACCCGATTTACGTCTATATGAAAACCCCGTCGCTTGCATAGATAAGTCAATAAAAATAAAGTTAGATAACGTATAGCAATGTCGCGCAGCTAAGCTTCGCGAACCACTTGGAATGCTTCCAGGGACCACCAGTGGTCCGCGGACCACCGGTTAAGAACCACCGTGCTAAACGATCGTTCTATTGTACAGGTCGTACATGGCTGGGCAAGCAAAATAGAGAGCGCGGTTTTTACACTAGGATAAAATTGCATTTCCGAAATTTTGGAACAATGCATTATTTTTTGGATTACTTGGACGGCTCGGCTCGCTACGCCACATAGCACCTTTTCTTTTAGGGAATATGGCTCGCTTTCAAATGACGCGCGCACCGCGCACGTTCGGGAACTCGAGCGTGCATTTTGTTTCGATCGCGCTCTTTTCAAAGACGAAATTTTTTTTTGTGCAATAACTTACGGATATTACATACGATTGTTGGTGTTGTTAGTTAGAGTTAGTAAAAAAAACATTGTTTAATCAGACACCTTATAGGTCAGGCCCAGGGCCCAGGGTGGGGCAAGTGCCCCAGCTTGCCCCAGTGTGGCTACGCCCATGAGCATTTGCCTTATTACCAATTCTAAATTCTGATCCCAATTTCAAGGTAAATCGTTATTGCACAACATTATAATGATATAGATCAATATTAGCACTGAATTACAAAACAAATGATAGTTGTTTGAACAATTAGCGCGAACCAATATTTACAATTAATTGGAAGAAAAAATACTCATCTTTGATTGTTTTCTGGCCTAGATTAAGCGACAACGCGTGACAGATTGGCTTATTATGTTTAAATATATTATTTCTTATGATTTGCTTATCCTTATTGGTTCAGTTAGTACAATTATGTGATGATGAAAATGATTTAAATATCTTGATTAAACGAAGGAACTATAAGTACTCCAGCGAATGTGGCTGTGGTAGTTGGCGGAATGCCCGTCCCATTATGGCGAAGGTACCAAACTCGAAGGCATGTGCTGACCAGACTTATACGGGTGGGTGATGAGATTCATGCATAATTTATTTAAGAACAGATTAACTTCTTCAAAATGAGTAAATAGAACCTAAAGTAGATTTACACATTACGTGAATGGAGAGAAAATCTAGAAGATAACATAAAAGTTAATGAGAAGCAGATAAGAAGTATTTTATTTGCGCCGATTCCTAACTAATAAGGAACAGTGAAAAAAAGAAAGTAAACATACGAAGGTTTGGGTATAGTGTATCAGTTTCAATAAACTTATTCCGACACTTGGTATCGGTACTACTTGGTGGTATTAGTTATTTATATTCGTGACGAAATTCTTGTTGGTGCTTATAGCTCTCACAAGTACAAGCTGTACCAATCTTTTTGCTTGCTTGGCGCAATTGTGACCTATAATGTAATCATGTGTTTTGGAAGGTACTTAGGGTCTAGGCAGATGGTTTTTTATAGAGGTGAGTAAATATCGTAAATAAATAAAAAACCGTAAAACTTCTTATTCGTTTCGTGGAACGGAGTCAGCTCATTCAGAAAAATGACAGTTTACCATAGCAACTGTCATCATGACGTCACGGTGTGTCAAAAGACAATGACGCAAATAGTACAACAAAATATAATTTAATCTAATAAAATCGTGTATTGATTATTGTAAAAAGGTTTTAGTGAATAAGTTCAACATGTTTTGCTGTCTTAAAAGTTGTATGAATGGCTTCACGCTTACTCCTAGTGTACCGATACGAATTAAAGAAAATCCAGTACAGTTGGATACTTTACACATGGGTTTGTATTGTGTACTAGATTTTAATTACGTCCTGTTGAGCAGAACATAAACAATGTTTAGTAAATAATGTATGTAGAACGATTTCTGTGCAAGTACTTCATTAGATACTTCGCAGAAGCAAACATAAATATACGAATACGCGCATCGATTTTGCGTGGGTTGTTCGTTGTTCCTCGTAAAATGGTAAAGCAAGGCTTGTTTGCTAAACATTCACTGTAACATACTATCTCTATGTATATACATTATTAATTGGTCAAAACTGATAACAGTGCAGTATAACATTTTTGCAGTAAAGTTTGAAAAAAGAGTAAAAATAGTATAAAGTGCAAACAATGATTTCCTTTGTTGCAGGCCATGAGATGGTGATAATAAAAGGTGGTCAGCGAGTGTGTGGGTCAGGCTGCGCTCTTGGTAATGCTCCTCTAGTGCAGAACAAGTCTTATTTTGAAGTAAAACTCCAGCAAGGTGGAGTTTGGGCAGTCGGTGTGGCGACCAGGGAGACAGATCTCAATAGAGTGCATGGTAAATATAGCCTACTTTCTTTAACTACAAAGAATATCGCTATAAAATTGGCAAGAATATGAACTAAGGTCTCAAAGAAATTGTGTTAGTCTAAACTTATATTGTGGAGTAGAAAAATGGATTTGCTCTGACCAATTTCAAAAATTGTTTCACTGTTGAGAAACAACAATACTAACACCAAGTGATATAGGCTTTATTTTATCCTTGTACAGAATATCCTTTTATCCTTGATGTGTCCAAATACTGGAAGAAATAGCTAGTATAACACAATAACACTATGTCACAAATATGATGTGTATTTCTCTAAACAAACTTTGCACAGGTTGTGAAACATGTAACACTTAAAAGCAATATTATCAAGAAACAATTAGCATTTTGTTGCATAATGTTGACACTAACTAATTTCACACCTTTGGAGTCATAAAGAAAGTGAGAAGCATATTTTTAAACAAAACGGTTTACGTGACAAGAAAAAATCAGGGTTACACAGAAAATAAAAGGCTTTCTTTGTTAATAATTTTCAGAAAAACTTTGTAAAATAATTTTACCAGTAGTTGTTGGTTACTTGGAAATTAAAGTAAGCTAATAATATTTAGGGTGTCAAAATATTCTTATTCATTTGCGGGTTTGGTATTCAAAGTGTGTACTTTCTGTCCAAGTTTGGTCAACTGTTTATACAACTAAATGCAATATGGCCTCCAACATATTATGATGCCCACTTTGTATTGCGATTGCCAAAATTAATATTTGGGTCATTATGTAACTGGTTACACTTTGTGCAAAAACTAAGGGGCTTATGTGTACTATTAATTTGCCTGGTGTTTCATCAACCTTCGTTTGTCCAGCTAGGACAAAGTGTGGCTGTGTGGTACAGCAAATGAGGTTTCCTACAACAAATTAGGATTAGTGAAAAAACCTGTGCTTACATTTTTACATCATTACAATCCTTCAGGCCTTGACAACAGCTTTCAATGTCTTCCAAATTACATTACAGGTGGCATGGACAACAATTCATGGTGTCTCAACAGTGACGGCACCGTGCGCCATTCAAATATCGAACTATATCATCTTGCGCACGCGCCTCGAGAGTCACCGACGGCCGATTTGCTCGTATCCACAGAATCTCCCACACACACAGAGAATGAGAAGCCAGAGAGTGAGAAAGAGACAAACTCAGCGACTGTAATGCCGGTAGAGGGCGACACAATCGGGATCGCTTATGACCACGTTGACTTAAACTTCTTTTTGAATGGAAAGAACATGGAGATTCCAGTTAGTAATATAAGGGGAACAGTGTATCCAGCGCTCTATGGTGAGTCTTGGTTTTTGCGTTATTCAATTTTTTTTACTAGTCGCGTGTCTGTTAAGCTATTCAGCTGAAGTGTTTGTTTTTAAGCTAGTTTGCAAGGTCGCGATGCTAACGAGGTCACGCAACCCTGAAACATTCACAATGTGTTAAATAATACTCTATTTAGTGCAGACTAAAGTAAGCTTACCAATTAAACATTCAATTCTTTTGCAACATAGTTCATTTCAATTGCAGTTGACGACGGTGCCATCTTGGACGTAATCTTCGAGAACTTCCTGTACCCTCCCCCGACAGGCTTCGAAAAGATCATGGTGGAACAATCTCTACTGTAACAAAAGACTTGGGACATCGGCTGTGTATATGGAAATTGGACATAGATGTATGGCAGAGTGCTACCGTGAATACTGCTTAAGACTTATACTGAGACTGTCTAGTGCAATGAACTATATTTTTAAATATGGAATCTTATATCTTATGTCTGTTAAGACTCGTAGATAACAAGAATAGGTTGGTCGCCACAGAACTTGATTTTGGTAGAGAAGTACTTAATGCAGTGTTACCACATAAAATTTCTTCAGATATAATACAGATAATTAAGAAATGTCAGGGCACAAATATTAAAGACCAACTAGTTTGCTTAGCTAGTCAATATTTTGTGCATAAAATAAATCTTCAATTATAAAATGCGTGTAGTTTTAGTGATCTGCGAGTCTCAACAAACCTTTATGAATATCTATATCGTGACTATCTTCACTGTAAAGTATTATATTGTGATCGAAAGAAAACTCCATAGAATATAGTTTTATGTAGATATGCTTTGGTGGTCTATGTGAAGCGCATAGATGTAAGTAATATGTTATTTATGTCATCCGCTGAACTAGTTTTTATGCACAATGTTATTGGAAATAACACTGACTTGTTGAGTACTAAAGTCAAATGCAAATTAGAAGTGCAGTACAAAATTGTTTTACTGGTGTGATTTATTCCAAGCAGTCATGAAATATTTTAAATAAGGCTCACATTATTTTACTTAAAATTCATGTTATTAAGCTGCTAATGTAATTAACTTTGTTCAGGTAGTACAATAGTAGCACTAGACTTTTAAAGTACTGGCTTCGTATTTAATTTGTTGAGAGTCTACAAAGAATCTAAAAAAATACTAAGATAGTTTTCAAGTTTACAACAGTGGCAACACTTGATTAAAAAACAAGTATTGCAAGATAACTAACACATTCCTAAAAAATACGTAGATAGGTATTTGAAACGTGTATGATCTCCTTAAAAATAATTTCTTTGGTGAATTGGTAAATGACTGTTTTAAACAATGCAATCGAATAAAAATTAAAAATATTTCACTCTGCACCCAACCGATTGAGATTTGACCTTATAACGATATCGAACGATAGTTTATATAGTATGACAAAAATTCTAAAAAAACTGTCAGAAAAATAAATGCCAGTGGATAAACAGATTATAAATAATTATGCTTAATTAACATAAATTAATTCAAACGAGATAATTTAGTACATTCATTTGTTAAATTAAATTGAAAACAGTGTGTATGCCTATGCACATTGTAGTTAGGTATTTATTATTATTGTACTTGTTTAAAAATCGTTTGTATGAATGTGTTGCGAACTTTATTCATATCACTTCTGGTTTGATTGTTATATCTATATTTTAGCAAAGTAGGTTTTAAAATTCAATGAGTCCAAATTTTAAAAATATTCAATCAAAATACTGCTGTCTATTACTATTAGTACTTTATCTAGAAAAGGAGTGAATTCTTTAAAATCAGTACCAATAATGTAGGGATACCAGTTTATCATTTCTACTTAAATTGTATATATTTAATGTAAGTCTATGTATATAATCAGACTTGAAAATATACGTTTGCACTTAATGAACTCAAATAAGCTACAATATATTATGATTAACATTTCTGGCTACATTATATGCCATCAAGGAGCTTTTAATGTATATTATAAATCTGTAGGGCCCTTTAATCCTTACTTAAAGAATTATTGTCTGTTTGTCATGTTTCACGGGGAAACTGCTGAATCCTTTTATTTGGAATGAACCAACAGGTACACAAATTCTATTCTGGTACGGAAGTTGTTCCCAAAAACAGCAAGTGGGGCCGCGGGAACTAGCTCTTAGGTACTAAATATTTTCTAATCTGTATATCAATTTTATTGTATAACACTACGCTGTATGTATAATACACAAATTATAAGAACAAGTGTGAATGTTTATTTATTATAACATTGTGATAAGAAAGCAAGAATAAAATTTGAATGCCAAAATCGTATGTCTTTCAATTTATATAATAATCCAGGGAGGGTGTCACTCCGTGCGCACATTTTATTGTAATTTTCAATAATAATACGAACTTTTATATTGTCCACAAACAGATGCTGACGTAAAACAAGAAATTTATTTTTTATAATATTTAGTTTTCCATGCAAGTAAGGATACAATACATAGTATACTATACAATACCCACCTAGGTATTGTAATGACAGAAACCACATTTTAAGTACCTAGATACCTAAGTGCCAAGCCAAGGGAGAGTCGGAAACTTGAAAGTCGTACCTATTCAACGTGATAATATTATGCTAATTCGGAGCAGCATCCACGGGCACTCATTGACTTTTATGAGAGCTGGATATGCGCTATTAACAATGTATATTACGAGCCAAGACGAAGACATTTTACCCGCAAAAAGTGCCTTTATTTTAAGCTGGCCGTTTTCGTTCAGTGTCACCCGCGTCCAGTGTGAACTGCCCGTAAGTATCGCGATAAAATTTAGCCTATGTTACTCGGGAAGAGTAAAGTTTCACTCTTCTAAATTTTGTAAAATTTTCAACTGAGAAATAATTTTACAAATCGGTTCAGCAGTCTATAGGGTACTAACAAACCATAAAAATTTGCCTTTTTAGGGTTCTGTACCCAAAGGGTAATACGGGACCCTATTGTTTTTGCTCCTCTGTCCGCCCGTCCGTCAGTCTGTCACCGGGCTGTATCTCATGAACCGGGCTCCCATAGAACAAACGTGTTTTTTATTTGCTCATTTTAAATAATGGTACGGAACCCTTCGTCCGACTCGCACTTGGCCGGTTTTTATTATACTTATAGACGTATTCGGACAGCATTTGCCCAACAAACTTCATATTTCATGAAACCCAATTCCACGATGAATATTGTTCAGCTATTGTTGCGAAGTCGATTTAAAGTAAACAATGACATGAGATATCGCGATAATGCCGGAGGATTTCCAACCGAGGGTCGCCATTGTTATAGGATAATAAACGTTACATGTAAAATAAGGTGAGTTTCCGATATTATTTCTGACAATTTGTTTCAGCTCACCTTCATGCTAGAGTGAATTTAATTTCTAAAAGTCGATATTTATTGCGTAGGTACCTTCCTAGTGCATTTTTTGAGACCCGAACTAAAAGAAGTCTTCATATTTTTAGAACGGCTGCCTACTGTTTGTGACCTAAATATTCATCAGGTTCACTCAGCTTAAGGTCAGAACGTACTTTCTTAATTCGGATAGATATTCAAATCTGTACATCCGAGGCATGCTTCAGTTGCAACTATAGTTAATCTGGCATTGCCCACATTTTAGGTAAACCACCGTATATACACCGAAAACGCAATACTTAGGTATCAGACAGGCGATGCTCTTTTTACATCGGCTGTCCGGGGCTTTGCAACGAATACGCTTTGCTTTTGTTCTCACGTACAGCTGTCACAAACCAGTAGGAAAATGCCTAAATGGAATGTGAAAACCGTTCCAAGCTCCCTTTTTGATTCAACGCAAGAACTGCGTGCATTCACTGTATTAGCATTTATGCAAATCGCTGCTCCATGTATCAAGTAGGCGCTGAAATAATATTTTCGTGACGGGAGCCATTAGGAAGCATTTTGAAAGTTTTTGTGTCGGTAATTAGTCAAAATTTGCATTTTTATAAACTTAATTTAAAGGCTGGCAAGACATACCTATCAGACATTTTACAATAGTGAATTGATTCTGAGAGTATCTGTAAGTCAACTTCATCTACCTACTACCACAAGTTTCCAAATCATTTACAGCCGTTAATAATATTTTATCTTTGTATCTGTTGTTATGCTTCTTGTTTGTACTATCTACATGGGTATCTGTTGTTTTGCATGTTAAAGATAAGCATGTGACATTATTCGTAAGTATGTGCCTTTATAGGTAGGTATCTCTATGTAATATGTAAACAAATCAATCGATAGATAGAGTATTGCAAACGGCCGTAGGTTGTCCATGAACTGCCAAACTTATTCTCGTAGGTACGTAAAGGATAAATACAAGTGACTACAAATAAAAGCCTACCACTACCGCTATCTAATATCTGTAAAAATGTAATAAGTTATCTATAAATAAGTGCGAATTAGTGCGATAAAAGCAGATTTTTGCACAATTAAGTGTAATTTTTAGAACTTATTATCATCGGTGATTAACAGATAAGTGCGCCGATCATTCATTAAATTACAATGTTAATTAATGAATTATCGTTTTGTTACGGCAAACAATAAAAGATTTAACAAAAGATTATGAAAAACATAATCTAATAATCTATAAAGAAATGAAGGATTCACTCCGAATAATCGCCATAATACCCATATCTTATCTGAAATTCAATTGTGAAGAGCATCAAATTCATGAAAACATCTCTCGGGGCCAGCGTAGACAGAGAGGCGTAGAGGATTTTTATAAGGCACTCAAAAGCCACACATTGGACATCGTGCACTTATGCTCGAGATCTCGAGAGCATTTTGTCTGATTTGTGCATATAATATACCTATTCACCATAAATATATCTTTACTAAAATCAATAAAAGTTTTTCAAAGGATTAAAAAATAAAAATATTCACCATTCATGCAATAGTAGATATTGAAGTTGATTTTCTAGTGTTTCTTGTTGGTCTGCGCTGGGCCTTATTTAGCGCATATACATCAAAGACCCTACCCTGATCAATAGAAAATCCTCTTCCTATAATAGGTACTTGAAGATATAGAAAACTGTTTTGATCTGCTCGTTTCATTTATGAGAAATCAAACTGAAGCTCATAAGATCATTTATTCACGTCTAATGGGTCGATGTGTTCCATTTGTGCGATAGTCCGTGGCGATAGCCGACGGCAACCTTTGCCACGTGAATACACACTTTGTCCTTAATCTGACAATTAGGCCACCTGAGATGGCGACCTGGGCACAAACACAGTACGGTACGGTACCTAATAATAAAACACAGAAGATGGAAAAGAGATACATTATTGAACTACTACCTAACGTTCGAACTACCCAATGTTTAAATTCTTTTATTTAAAAGTTCGAACCAGTAAAAGCACATGAATGGAACAGACAATTCAGGCCCGAAAACTAATCGAATAGCGAAAAGCACTTCTGTGTTGAAAACAACGGCCATTGTTTCAAAGCTCGTTTATTACGCCAATCTCTTATTGGTACAGCGATGAAACTCCTGATGAATGCACCGGACACGCGGAAAATTGGAAAAAGCGACGGTCACTTGCAGGGTTATGCCAAGCGGGACGGCTGGAATGGACTCGACGCCTGGACCCCAATCAATGAGACTTTTCACGTGGAAATTCCATTATTTTACTGAAATGAGAATGAGAATAATGAAATTTTACTTTTAAATGTTATATTACAATAGGTACCTACTGCTTTCTGTCATTGTGATTTTTTTATATACCTAAGTACCTACCTATTTACTTATTAATGAATGGGCCATCTATTTTTTCCCGACTATTTGGAAGTGTTGTTGATACTGGTAAAATAATAAGTAAAGTAATATGAATGAAAACACATTTATTTTATCTACAAAATGTTCGTCGACGGAAGTTGAGCATTTATATTTATTTAAACTATCAGTAATTGAATTACCAAGTTGCAGATAAATACATCAATACTCCTAAAACAAAGAATTCTCATATTAGAGTTTCAAAATTTAGTGCTTTTCAACCAAACAGGATAAATAATAAAGATATTTATTTGAGTGAGTTCCATAGCATCTAGTTTGGCCGTATATCAGAGGATCTGATCTAAGTTTCCCTGTTCCAGTAATCCCCGGGACGATCCGAGCACTAAGTTGTACGCTCGAGGAGGTTCACTGGTAAACGAACTCGGCCCGCAACTCCAGAAGTATCGGTGCTCCTACCATTTTGCTACGAACTAGTTTTCAGGAAACTACGTCAAAATTCTCCAAGTTTTACAGCGGCAGTTTGGTAGTCTTCTTTGTGATTTTCAAAATACAAAATGTTGTTGCATACAACACCTACTGACGGTATTAACGTACCTAGTTGAATAAGTAGGTAAACGGAGAAGGAAAATGGTCTTCGCACATTTTTAATCAGATGAAGTCGATTTCCTTCCGAAAAGGTTTAACACGTATGAAACAAAAACAAATGAATCGTGAAGAAACAAGTCAGCAAATTGCGCTTCGTCGTAAACTCATGGTAGGTGGTAGTTAACCCTTTGAATCAGCAATAAAATGTACCATCCTGGATAAGGGTGGCTCTGTATACACAATTAAGTTTGAGTCTCAAGAGTGTAAGGGAGCCGATTTCAGCTGATGTTCAACAAATAGCTACGCATGCAGTGAACCATACCTACGCTTTACGATTCACTAACGCGGCGCAAATCTTTATACATTTGATTCTCAAAGTTGAATGTAAGTTTAACTCTTTGTTATCACTTACCCACTGGGAATCGATAAATAACTTAAACAAGTTCTCTAACTACTTAAATTGTTGTTTTTATTTAGCTACGTATGTTTTATTTTTTGGTATTCCTTGCGGGACCTGAATTCTTTAGATTCAAAATCGTTTTTCAATATAGTGATTGAGTTTTATTCTGTCAATTTATCTTAACTAGTACGTTTGCTAGACTTCAAACTAGTTTGGGTCGGTTCGTTGAATTCAGTAAGAATCTGCAGGGAATCGTGTTTTTTGTTCTTGTTTCCCCAAGGATTAGCCAGATTTTATTGACTCGCATACTACGCCAGTTATAGTATATTCTAATGTATAGATTTACCTTTTTATTCAGCCAGCCAAAAACAGCCCTTAATTTCACACGAGAATGACAAAGGCAAGGTATGATGTTCTCTTTCTTAACCATTATGTTCGAAAGACAAAATACGTTTGTATTTTGTATTTTGAATAAATTTTAGGCGGAATTCTCAAGTTCAGTTTATTGCATTTTCCCACGCGGCGAAGTGCCATCAAGAGTGCTTTAGTGGGGTGTTCTCATGCGGTTTCATGCAATAAATCTGAATTTTCTCCGAAAAACTGCAGTATTGTATCTTCATAACACCTAGGCAGATGCTGCGACGTACGAGTAATTTAAGAATTTCTGAATTCTACTTTAGAATGGCCCATTTTTACCTAAAATTTGTTTGTGACGCGAAAACAACGTGAAAAATATGGAGGTGTTTTCAAAAGTTAATCAAGTAATAAAAGAACTGGATTATTTAGGACATAGTCGGTGCGATAAGTGAGTATGTGATAAATCCGACAAGCACGTGAATATTGATACTTAGGTTCAAGTTATCTTATACCCCCTTGTTGGCATTGATAGGTACCTAGGTACTTAAGATTTTTGAGTTCCGTACGTAATATCTTGCAACAGTTTTTTTAAATAAGCTCAAAGCATATTTCTTTGTTACATTGAGTATATCCTGGGGCGTAGAAGATACTTGCATTAGACATAAATTAGATCCTGATCGACATGGAGTGAAACAGTGAAATAGCTACTTATAAAAAGATGAACATACTTGGGTGCATATCATAGTGCAGGTAATATTTAACTTACTGACTTCTCGAAGGAACTCACTCTTCAATGATTAAGATTCCCCGAAGAGAAGACAAGCCTGGGTTAAAATAACTTCGGCAATGTTAATTAAGGGCACAGGGTGGTGCAGCCAATTGTCGGCCATTACGGCAGTTCTCGTATAAGGAGATCAGCCAGCTGCGCAGGACATATTATAGTGCACAAGCATTTGCGTAGACACAGGTGCCCTCTCTATTACTTCACTCTCATAGACTCATGGGACGGCAATCCGACTCTACCGGAGAGAGATCAGGCGCTCCGATACACGGGTGTATCGATCACCAACTTCCAGGCTCTGGGCTGCCTTGTTTTATATACGAAGAACACTACGTTTTGTGTTACAGATCTCTAAAAACGTAATTTTATTTTAAGATTTTATCTTACATTTTTGATACGCACATACATAGGTGTGTTGGTATATAATGACAATTTGCAAGTAAAGCTATTCGATAGATAATTTGGTCGAGATGTGGAAGTGTGTAGTTTTGGTATTTTATATTTTTGCGGTACTTGTGCACGGCGAAGGGGGTTCACGAATTGTGACAATAGACCAGGGTCCCGTGCGTGGGCGCATGGACCCTGAAGGGGGTCTCTACGTCTTCTACAATATCCCATACGCCACTGCGCCTACAGGGACTGATAGATTTAAGGTAATGTTAATAAAAAAATCTTAAGAGCGCTAAATATCAACTCGTTGGTTATTTTTGTACTTGGCATACCATATCATCTTTAAAGAGAATATTAGTAAAAATAATGTTCTAAAAGATAGTCGATTTAATATAGGCAAGTACAATACATTTATCTGCTGGTGACGTCGACGTGTATTCATTATTGATGCTCTTGAGAAAAAAAACGTGCATATTATCGATTAATCTTGCTTACTCATACTGTTTACCTGTCTTATCTAAGTATGAATTTGATTACGTCAATCAAATATAAAAATAATACTTAAGTATTGAAGGATTAATGATATCTAATAGAGCAATAAATCTTGTAAACATTGACGCAATTGCTTACTGACTTACAACCCTGCTGAGTTCATTGATGTAGATTTCGTTAATGTCGACACCCTAATAAAGGATTTTGTCCTTAGCTGCTTTTATTAAGTTATTATTTTCTTTTCAGGCTCCCCTTGCCGCTCCAGTATTTTTATCAACGTTCGATGCAGTAAATAGAGATATTCGATGTCCTCAAGGCACTGCAGAAGGGGACACACGAGAAGACTGCCTGGTAGCTAACGTGTTCACACCTGATACAAACGCGACCAATCTGCCTGTCTTAGTATTTGTCCACGGAGGAGCCTACCAACGTGGCCACGGATTATCAGACCAGTACAGAGCCTTAGTTCGTACGAACCAATTAATTGCCGTGTCGTTTAACTATAGACTCGGCGTGCATGGCTTTCTGTGTCTGGGCACAGAAGGAGCTCCTGGAAATGCTGGACTCAAAGATCAGGTGGCATTACTTCGATGGGTGAACAGAAACATCGCCAGCTTCGGAGGTAATCCTGCCGATGTCACGCTAGCAGCCTGCAGTGCTGGATCTGGATCCGTGGACTTCCTGACTCTTTCTAGCCTTACACATGGACTGTTTCAAAAGGTAATAATGGAGAGTGGCATCAGCACTGGTGCTACTGGTGTACAGATTGATCCTATTCAAAATGCTAAGAATTATGCAAAAGTCCTGAACTTCACTAACGTTGATGATTTGAGCAGTCTAGAGGAATTCTACAAAACGGCATCATTCGAACTTTTAACTTCAGAATTATATGAAATAGTTGATAATGAGGACGTTGGTATTCGGTTCGCTCCATGTGTGGAACGAGACATCGGTCAAGAGAGGGTCATTACGGATGGACCTATGAATATTATAAAACAGGGTAAATATAATAAAGTGCCTTTGATGTATGGTTTCACAAATATGGAAGGTGCTATGAGACTCCCTTACTTTGATACTTGGAAAGACCGGATGAACGAGAAATTCTCTGACTTTTTGCCGATTGAATTACATTTTGAAAGCGATGAAGAAAAGGCAAAGGTGGCTGAAAAAGTCAAACAATTTTATTTCAAAGACAGGCCGGTGGGCGAAGAGACTATGTTCGAATATTTATTGTACTTCACTGACGTTTTATTTGCGTACCCAATGTTGAGATCTTTAACAGCCCGCGTGAAGTCCCAGGGTGACATTATATACCTTTTTGAGTATTCTTTTGTGGATGATGATACGCCGAACTTTCCTTTTACTGAAGTACGTGGAGCAACGCACTGCCAACAATCTAGAGTAGTGCGAGACAATGATTATACTACTAGAAGTAAAGAATTCCAGTCTATGGTACGAAGTTTAAGGGACTATACACTCAATTTCATTTTGACTGGGTAAGTATCTCATACCTATTAATACCTATCTATCGCTTTTACATCTTTCAGGATTTCAGACACGTTTTGCACATTTTTGTTTTTATAAAAACCATCTATTTATCGGCTATATTAATAATTGTTGCCATTTATTCTAGCACTCCATCTTCAAACAACGCAAGTTTACCAAGATGGCTGCCAGCAAACGCGCAGAGGTCTCCGCACATGCATTTGGCCTCAGTCATAGAGCTAAAAGACAACATCCTGGAGGATCGAGCTGCGTTCTGGGACATTATCTATGACCAATACTACGGAGGTCCTATCTTACCTCACCAGACCGCCAACGCTGCTTCTACAAAGATCTCAAACTTTTTATTACTTACTGCTTTATTAGGTTACTTTATTTTATTTAGGAATTAGGATTATTATATTATTGTACGTCTATTAATATTGAATTCCGCCACGCCATAAAAAATGACAAGCAATTAAATTGTTATCAGATAAGTTTCGCACGTTTTTGCAATCTTACTGAGTTATCGGTAGCTGTGATAAAATAGAAAAACAAAATAATTTCTATATGGATCGGAAATGGTTTGTTTTATTTTAATAATCACCTAAACCCTTCAGATAACTATGGACAGGACGTAGGCAAGATAGGTACTATCTAAGTACACTACTATTAGATTTTTAAATCCCTAAATACTTTAATTATGTCACCGTTAATAGCTGCAGTGGGTAGGATATATTTTATCACAGGACGAGAAAGTAGCTTCTACGGGATGCGAATGAAACCACGGGAAAGAGGGTGTGTGGTAATAAATCGACCTTAGAACTAAAACCCAGGGTTTGCAGAATAAACAGATATCCTTATCAGGCTTGTAGGCTTATCAGGGAATGAGTGAATACTGTAGCTGATGCATGTACAGACAAGAGAAAACGTATTTGTTTGATCTAATCGTTTCGCACGTGCATCATCAAACGTGTTAGTCAACCCCGAAATAGCGCATTTAAGATTGTGAACGCAATCATAATCGCTAAATATAATCAATTATTTATAAGTTAACCCGGAATTATTTTTTATGCAAGAGAAAAACAAGTTGTTGCAGTAAAATAACAAGAATAAAAAAAATTAAGTTGGTAGTTACGCAGCAAACTTATATTTTTCAGCAGTTTATATCTCAGCGTTGCGTGACAATCATCCCGCAAATAAAGAGCTTTCATTTCTTTTAGGAAAGAAGTATAATTCGATTGGATACTATGATATGGTATAGATGTGTTTTATATACCTAGAGTTACGTCTATGGTGCTTACTACTTTCTGACTTTTATTAGGTATAGATTAGGTATGTAATAGCAGAAGTTTCGACTGCTTTGTGTTTTAGCAAATAATTTTTGAATTTCGAAATCGAGAACAAAAAGTAAACTTTTGAATCCATCGCAATGCTCAAGGTCCTATACGCTTGCCGTTCAAACATGGCTCTGCACTCGCAGAAAAAACAACTTTGCTCACTTGTAATAGGTACAATAACTATTATCTAGCAAATCATGAAAACGTAAAATATAAAATTCACGGACTAGCCCTCTAATTACGTCACTGATTGGTAGATTTTATCTCCCCTATATAAGCGATAGGCGGAATTAAAAGCACTACTACATATAATTTACACAATAATCACCAAATACCTATTGGCTTTGTGAAGTCAAGATGTGGAGGTGTGCAGTGTTCTTAGTATGTAGTGTAGTGGTCGTGGCATGTTCCGAAGATTGGCGCATTGTGAACATCGATCAGGGTCCGGTCCGAGGATACTTGCACCCTGATCGTACTTATTACAGCTTCTATAACATACCGTATGCTACTGCGCCTACTGGGACCGATAGATTTAAGGTAAGTGTCAATCTTGATATTAGTAAATAATAATCATACCAGTTGTTCTATTATTTGTTCATTTAAAAGATGAATTGATATATATGCTGTAATTAACTCTATTGAGTAAGTGGGTTAATTGATTTACCCAGTCATCACACAAATAAAATATAATTATATTAAAACATTAATTGAATTCTTTTTTTATTTTAAAAGGAATCCTTTTTTATTTTAAACCTCAAGGACAAATCTTATAGTAATGTGTCTGTATTAGTTAATTCGAACATTCAAATTAAAGATAGGTACCTTTTTCTAGTAGGCAATAATTGTTATCAATGAATTGTAATCGTATTATGACCGTCTAATAAATATTATGTTAACGTACGCAGATACTTGATAATTCAATAAAGATAACACTGATCTGAATTAGGTCCTTCTTGTTGTATCTGGTTTCGAGTTATTTGTCTATCTAATCACAAACCTCGACTGGAATTTCATGCAAAAAAAATATTTTTTTTTTCTGTTTTTTTGCAGGCTCCTCTTCCACCACCAGTATTTCTATCGACTTTCGATGCTGTGAACCGGAATATAATATGCCCACAGCCCTTTGGAACCTTGCAAATGCAAGAAGACTGCTTAGTTGCCAATGTGTTTGTCCCTAATGCAGAAGCTACTAATCTACCTGTCCTAGTAGTGGTACACGGAGGAGCTTATCAGCTGGGACACGGCTTAGCGGAAAACTTTCAGAACTTTGTAAGGGAAAAGCATCTGATTTTAGTTACATTTAACTATAGGCTCGGTGTGCATGGATTTTTATGTCTGGGTACTGAAGGAGCTCCCGGCAATGCTGGACTCAAGGATCAGGTGGCTTTACTTCGCTGGGTGAACAGAAACATCGCCAGCTTCGGAGGTAATCCTGATGATGTGACACTAGCAGGCTGCAGCGCTGGATCTGGATCCGTAGACTTCCTAACTATTTCTAGTCTCACGCAAGGCTTGTTTAAAAAAGCTATCTTGGAAAGTGGCATTAGTACGGGCGCTACAGGTACACAAATCGATGCTATTCAAAATGCTAAAGATTACGCAAAGGTGTTGAATTTTAATGATGTTGATGATTTGGATAAGTTAGAAGAATTCTACAGAACCGCATCATTTCAACTTTTAACGTCACGTGTTGATCAAATTATTAACAATCCCGATGTTACGACTCGGTTTGCTCCGTGTGTGGAAAGAGACATTGGTCAAGAAAGAGTAATTATGGATTCGCCAATGAACATCAAAACTGGAGGCAATTATACAAAGGTACCTTTGCTATATGGATTTACTAATATGGAAGGCGCCATGAGACTACCATCCTTTGATGACTGGAAAGTTCGAATGAATGATAAATTTTCAGACTTTTTACCAGCTGAGTTGCATTTTGAAAGCGAAGAAGTAAAAGAAGAAGTTGCACAGAAAGTAAAACACTTCTATTTTGGAAACGATCCCGTGAGTGAAGAAAATATTGTGTCATATATACTATATTTTACGGACGTGTTATTTTCATATCCCATGTTACGATCTCTATCAAGCAGGGTGGAAGCTCTCGGTGATACAATTTATTTATTTGAGTACTCATTTGTGGATGAAGATACGCCGAGCTTTCCGCATACACAAGTTCGAGGGGCGGATCACTGCCATCAATTTGTCGCAGTCATGGATTATGATGTTTCTCACAGAACTGACGAATTCAAGCGCATGCAACACCTTCTTAGAGAATATTGGATTAGTTTCATAAAGAACGGGTAAGAAAAAAAAATATTTACTTTTCATTGTGAGATATGTATTTTTTTATTTTGCTATCTTTTATTTCTTGAATAATTCTGTGATTGATTGGGCCGATCAAATCTGATTATGAAACCAAAATACTGTTTCATAAGTAGATATTCTGCGAAAATATATTATCTAAATTATTTAGTCATCATGCATAGGTATATCAAATCTGCTTATAAATAAAATTATGCCTTGTATCAGCAAGAAGTAAAGGGCATCCATAATCAGGTAGGTAAGCGGTTTCACATAGTTCTGCGCAAATCTTGATGAAGTTTCTTTGCGCACTCGCATAAGAATAAACCGTCTCTAAAAACCTAACTTCTATTACAATGTTTATCTCAATCAATTCTCCCATTTCATATAAGTGTTTTTTTTTGTAACCATTTGTTAGAGTTTATTAGTTAAGTTTGCGTGTTTGTTTTGATTTCAGTTCTCCATCGTCAAGTAACTTAAGTTTACCAACGTGGATCCCCGCTAACTCTGCCAGGTCTCCACACCTGTCTTTGGGTCCAGTTATACAACTGAAGGATGACATTCTAGAGGGTAGGGCTGAATTCTGGGATGCTATATACGACGAATACTATCGAGGCCCTGTAATACCTTCTCCAGAACCTGAATCTGAACCTGCAACTGACGGCGCCGTCACACAAATGATCTCAAATATTTTATATGTAGCTGTAATATTAACTATTTATTTAGCTTTGTAAAACATGTTCATGCCTGTTTAGGATTTAAGTTTTATGTTATCGATTAAACTAATTTTATTTTTTTTATATCGATTTTTAATCTCTTTACTCAGGAAGTTGTAGGTACTATCGTGCTTGTCAAAATAGGTTTAATTAAGATCTTTGTCTTGAAGTTATACGGATTATTAAGTAATATTTAGATAAAAGATAAGTGTATTAAAGTGTTAAACTTTATATACCTACATATATTATTTCTTGTTAACGCGTAGATTACCTACTGCTTTATCCTATACAGCTAGTGTAGCTAATGTAGGTGTGATGTATTTATTATGTCCTAGTGATGGGGATCGAGGTAATACAGCTTTTGTTTCGGCGTAGGTGAACCAAATGGTGCTTATGATTGACATTATCTACCATCGACTTATCAAAACAGATTTTTACACTCGATGCATTATTAATTTATCAGGGCCTTGTTTACAAAACCAGCAAGTAGGTGTGCACCGTATCTTATCAAGCATATTTGGTGCATATCTCTAGCTAATATTAGAAGTTTTATTTAAGCCAGTGGAAGGTATCTGGCATGATAATTAAGCTTAAGGTAAGTACGCACGAGCACACGAGTAACATTTCTTGACATGAAATCACAAATTAAAACGATGCGATGATGAAAACGATTTGAACTTCAAAGTTGAAAAATGACAGTTCAAAAAAAAACACGAACTTCCTTGGTCACTGCCTCAAAGTTTGAAGAACTATATAAAGTATTTATACGGCATGGTGGTTGAAGGGCAATGACCAATAGCAGCCTTGCTAAATGCGGGACGCAAGCGGCGGAGCGCGGGGCAGGGAGAGGTTGAGCCGCTATTGACAACGACAACAGTCTGCACCTTGCACTTGCCAAAATTTCGGACCTTCATTGTTAAATTAACAACCTAGTTCTTAAATTAGTGATGAATCTCATATTGATAGTTCTATCAGTGGTGGCTTTAACTAAATGTGATGAGGGTGAGTGGCGGAAAGTACATATTGCACAAGGAGATTTGCTCGGACGCAAGGACCCGGCCTTTGGACTGTACGCCTTTTATAATATTCCGTACGCCAGCGTGCCATCTGGACCGGACCGGTTTAAGGTACTTCACATTTTCCTTGTTTACAATATTCCTATTTTATTTTAATTAGATGTCAAAAATATTGAATATTGCAGCTGTTTTACTCGTAGAATCATAGTTACTACGTTGAAAATTTGAACATTTTCAGGCTCCGCTCCCGGAACCAGTATGGGTGCAACCATTAGAAGCAGTCGATAAAGGTGTCATTTGTATGCAGGCTCCTACAAAATTCATAGACATAAAGTCTAAAACAGTGCAGGAAGATTGTCTCATTGCGAATATATTCGTCCCGGACACTGATGAGAAACGTTTACCTGTAATAGTAAACATACATGGAGGAGGATTTGAAATTGGTTATGGGGCCATGGTGTCACCTAAGTACTTAGTACAAACTAAAAAAGTAATTTTAGTCAACTTTAATTACCGACTTGGAGTACACGGGTTCCTGTGTCTGGGCACGAACGATGTTCCCGGCAACGCTGGATTGAAGGACCAAGTGGCACTGCTTCGCTGGGTGAAGAAGAATATCGCTAGCTTTGGAGGCAATCCTGATGACGTCACACTGACAGGCGGCAGTGCAGGGTCAATATCAACTCATTTGTTGATGTTGTCAAAGACAGCAGAAGGACTTTTCAATAAAGTAATCCCGGAAAGTGGAGCTGCCGTGTCCTCTCTTTCGGTTCAGTTAGATCCACATGAAGATGCTAAGATTTACGCTCAAATGTTAAACTTTACTAATGTCGAAGATTTTAATGCATTAGAAGAATTTTATAAAAATACTCCACTAGAGTCATTGCTCATTAGTACACTTACCTTAAGAACAGACTCTGTTTTGTTACACGCGCCGTGTATTGAAAGCCAAACTAGTGAAGAAAGAGTTTTAGATGATTCACCGTACAATATAATCAAAAGTGGTAATTACAGAAAAGTTCCTATATTAATTGGGACCAGCAATATGGAAGGATTAGTTCAAATACACAATTTGGAAACCTGGAAAGTTGCTATGAATGAAAAGTTTTCAGATTTTCTGCCCGGTGATTTGCAATTTGCCAATAAGGAGGAAAAGGAAGAAATAGCTAAGAAAGTTAAAGAATTCTATTTTGGTGACCAGCAGGTCGGTGAAGACACAATATTAACTTATGTTGAATACCTCGGCGACATTATGTTCAATTTTCCTACTTTAAGATCAGTCAAGCTACACGTAGAATCTGGCCATGATCAATTATATTTATATCAATACTCTTTTGTGGATGAGAGTACTCCGTTTGTACCTTTCACGAAGGTGCGTGGTGCTGGTCATTGTGCTCAAACGGGTGCCGTACTCGACGGAGTTCCTTTTGTAACCAATGACGAAAGCAATTTGACGGTGGAATACAAACAAATGAAATCCACTATCAGGGATATGTGGTACAACTTCGTTGTACATGGGTAAGTTGTATTTGTTAAAGTTTAAACTAAATCTTTAGACCTAATTGCGATTTGGTCCCATTATATTTCCAGCAACCAATAGCTTGACAGACACGAGCACAGAATACCTAGAGAGATTTTTATATCACTTTAAAGTCTTATTTATGAATGTGTATAGAATGAAAGATACAAAAATATTTGCACTGTTACATTTTTAATGAATTATTATTTTTTAGAACGCCTGTGTTGCATGGATCATCCTTGCCCGCTTGGCCGGCAGTAGGTGCAGATGGCAGTCCACATATGTCTCTAAAACAACCAGTCCAGCTGGGTGGAGCATTCATGGAGAAGAGGGCAAAATTTTGGTTTGATATCTACGAAAGATATTATCTGCAACCGGTGCCGCCACCTCAGCCTCCACTAGACCACTTAGAGCTGTGATCATAATATTAAGACGTAGCTTTGAAGAATATGCTTAAATAAAATGTGTTAAAACTTCTGCGTGAGTTGAAAAGGTTTTGATTTTCCCAAATCTTTGCGTATCCTTCACTGTTTTCCTGTCTGTTATTTCTTCACTGTCCTTCAGTTATTTCTTCCTCTTAGTTTTCATTGCTTGTGCAATTAATAGACTTGACTACCAGTAGGTAGTTGTAGTTTGCATTAATGTTGGTTCCTAAAATCAGGTTACTATTGAATGCTTGAACGAATTTGTCGTATGAATTCAAGCCGATGTAAATAACGCCTACCATTTTTAGAACAGCAGAGATTTGCGGGACAGCTGGGTTGGTTTAATCAGTTGTGTTATCATATCTTTCGAAACCAGTCAAAGTTCGTATACCTATCAATCGTTCACACCGACGGCACACAATCTGTTAATTGAGCCACTAAATGCTTTGTGCCAACTATGTCAGGCAACTAAGGTGGCTTAACTATACATGTCGGTGGGTCCATTAACAGAAATGAATAGCGACATTCTGTAGGGCTTCTTTCTGGGATGCTGTATAGGTAGGACGATGATTATCGAGGTCCTGTGAAGCCATCTCCTGCACCTGAATATGTGCCTGAAGCTTAAGAATGAGCTCAAAAGTATAAACTATATTTATAAAACTTTTATTTAGCTAAGTACTCGTGATGTTCTTAAAATAAACCGAGATGTTAATCAAAAAACCACTCTTTCCAAAAAAGGTTAAGTTTTTTTGCCTGAATGTTTATGTATTAAACATTTTAACAGCGTGGTGTCATTATTATCATTATTGTCAGTTACTAAGAACGCGCGCACACTACAAACTTTTAGTCGGCCGACTGTCGATTTTGTCGATTGAAAAAATATTTTATTTAGAAAATCGTAAATTCAATCAAAGCTTTTAGTTGCTCTGATACCTAACAAATACCTGATCTTTGTAACGAGTGTACTTCCTTCATCTTCATACCGGTTTATGAACCCAAATCAATTGTCGGCCCATTAAAAGTTTTTAGTGTGCGCGCGCTCTTGTGGTTGCCTTGTTCAAAGCTGAGCGCGGGGCAAGCGGTGAAGCGGGGGACATGAAGAGCAGTAGATATATATATTGTTGAAGGCCAGTCTCTATCTGCACTTCGGCTGTTCCGCCGAACTTCTGATAGTGATCATGAAAATAATGTATTTGGTGACGATTCCAATATTGATAGTTTTATCAGTGGCCGCTTTCACTAATTGCGATGAGGGTGAGTGGCGGAAAGTACATATTGCACAAGGAGACTTGCTCGGGCGCAGGGACCCGGCCTTCGGACTGTACTCCTTTTATAATATACCGTATGCCACCGTGCCATCCGGACCGGACCGGTTTAAGGTACTTCACATTTTCCTTGTTTACGATTACAGCACTGAATCATTTCCAACTCATGATTACATTTTTATCTCAATTTGTGAATATTGTACCTTAGTTAGACTATAACTCACTCATTTGAGGTATTGCAGTTGCCTACTACTTGGAATTTGATAAATTTCAGGCTCCGCTTCCGGGTCCAGTATGGGAGCAACCACGGGAAGCAGTCGACAAAGGTGTAATTTGTATGCAGATTCCAACAAAACCCACAAAGTCTTTAACGATGCAGGAGGATTGTCTCATTGCGAACATATTCGTCCCGGACACTGATGAGAAAGATCTGCCTGTAATAGTAAGCATACATGGAGGAGGATTCGAACTAGGATACGGGGCTTTTCTGGCACCTAAATACTTAGTTAAAACTAAAAAAGTAATTGTAGTCAACTTTAATTACCGACTTGGAGTACATGGGTTCCTGTGTCTGGGCACAAACGATGTTCCCGGCAACGCTGGATTGAAGGACCAAGTGGCATTACTCCGCTGGGTGAAGGATAACATCGCTAGCTTTGGAGGCAATCCTGATGACGTCACAGTGACGGGCGGCAGCGCAGGGTCAATATCAACTCTGTTGCTGATGTTGTCAAACACAACAGAAGGGCTTTTTAGAAAAGTAGTCCCGGAAAGTGGAGCTGCCGTATCCTCTCTTGCGGTTCAGTTAGATCCACTTGAATATGCTAAGGATTGGGCTAAAACGTTAAACTTTACAAATGTAGATGATTTGGCCGCATTAGAAGACTTTTATAAAAACACTCCTCTACAGTCATTGTTTCACAGCGCCCAAAGAACGGATTCTACACTATTCCATTCACCGTGTATTGAACGCCAAACTAGTGAACAAAGTTTTTTGGATGATTCGCCGTACAATATAATCAAAAGTGGCAATTATAGAAAAGTTCCTATTTTAATTGGGACGAGCAATATGGAAGGGTTGCTCGAAAAAAACAAGTTTAAAAGGTGGGAAATGGCTATGAACGAAAATTTTTCGGAGTTCTTGCCAGGTGATTTGCAATTTGACAATATGGAAGAGAAGAAAGAGACGGCTAAAAAAGTTAAAGAACTTTATTTTGGTGACCAGCCGGTCAGCGAAGACACAATATTGTCGTACATTCAATACTTCGGAGATGTAATGTTTAATTATCCTACTTTGAGAACAGTGCAGTTGCTCATAGAATCTGGACATGATCAAATATATTTATATCAATATTCTTTTGTGGATGAGAGTACTCCGTTTGTTCCATACACGAAGGTGCGTGGTGCTGGGCATTGTGCTCAATCTGTCGCCATATTCGACGTAAGCAGTGACGAGAGTACATTGTCGGTGGAATACCAACAAATGAAAGCCACGATGAGGGAATTATGGACCAACTTTGCTGTACATGGGTAAGTTACGTACATTAAAATTTTAACCAAAAATCTGTAGGCCTTATTGCGATATTGCTAATATCCCATATATTTATCCAGTTACAAAATGGAGAGAATTTAACATCACTTTAAGTTTATGTACCTACAGTTCACATTAATGAATATTTATTAAAGCAGAGAAGTTAACATTGCAAAACTCGTTCACAAACAGTTTTTATGTTAGTCATAGAGGCACACAGTTTCTGACTCATTATTTTTACTTACATAGTGTGATAGAAGTAAAGTATTATTTTCCGATCTCTTGAACTCATCAATTTAATCTGAATTTTCCAGAATGCCTGTGTTGAATGGATCGTCCTTGCCCGCTTGGCCGACTGTAGGTGCAGATGGCAGTCCATATATGATTCTGAACCAACCACTGCAGCTGGCTGGAGCATTCTTGGAGAAGCGAGCACAGTTCTGGAATGATCTCTACGATAGACATTATCGGGCACCGGTACCGCCCCAGTAACGGCAGAAATAAGTATGTGTATAGTTGAAGTTATAGTGTAGAATGAAATAAAATGCGTTAAAGGACGCACCTGAGAGTAAGACAGGCTTTTCTTTTATTTTACCTTCTTGTTCAGTTCACTTCTTTATGTAAAAAGGAATAAGGGCAAGAAAGGCCTACTTCTTACACAACCTTTCACAACAATAGCAATATGTACGACTACGAGTTCAGGCCATGGAGTTACTTGCCCGTTCTTCTCCATAGGAAGCTACTTCTTACATTGGGCATTCTAGAATCAAACTTATTTATATTTTTGACGTTCACAAGTGCTTGTAAAGGCGTATCCCTACTGAGATAATAAATGCGAAGGCAACTCTGTCTGTCTGTTACGCTTTCACTTCTAAACCACTGAACTGATTTTAATAAAGTTACTGAGATGGAGTTGACCTTGAGAAAGAAAAGAATAGTTTTTATCCCGGACTTTTGAAGAGTTATCTTGGAAACGCGATATAACCGAACACGACGCGGGCAAAACCGGGCGGAAAGCTAGTATAAAATAAAATAATTTGACTTTGACCGATCTGCACAACGCCTACTAATTTTAGAATAGCAGTGATTTTACGGACGATAACAGTGTGTCTGTTGGATCAGGTTTCTGTTACATGTATCCTCTAAAGCTCCTATTAGTAAAAGATCGAAGTAGCAAACCCGATTCTGCATGGGAGTTACAGATTATTTACCATGAAGTTTTATTTCAGAAACAGATGCAATACAGATTCGGGTCTTGAATCACGTTTCCGAAATTCTTCCCACTAGTACTACGTTCAAAGTTAAAAGCTAATACTTAAAGAAACATTACATAAAAATTGAAGTTTTTACCTTAATGACTACGACGATGTGCTAGACATTACAATAGGCATTGTTACATTATGATTGTTTTTCTGAAATCAAGGTTAGACTCATTTGGAAGTAGTGCTACTTAATTCTTAACCAGACCGCCAAAGTATAGTTTTTACTGTACGTATTTTATTTCATCTTTTCCTTGTAGCTCTTATAGTGTGATTCCACCTAAATTGTTTACGAACAAAAACTCATTCGTCATTTCGCAGACATTTAAAAAATACTTATTCGCACGCAATTTGTTACTGTTTGCTTAAGCGATTAGACCAGAAGAAACATTATGTGAATCACTGTGCCGGACAATGGTGCAAACTCGTCATTATCTTTACGTTTAAAAGTTGTTAAATTGTTCATAGTTCTGTGTGTTTCTCCGGTGGCGGCTGCGGTGGAGGCACCGGCGCTTTATAATATTTCTGGTAGATGTCTTCCCAGAATTGTCCACGTTTTCCAAGGTATACTCCATCATCCAGTTCTATGACATCTCCTATGGACATGTATGGGGTTCCATTTTCATTCGCCACGGGCCACGCAGGTAGGTTTGATTCTTCTGGTACAGGTTTTCTGAAACATATTATTTACTTAGTTACTTTATTAGTTGTATTATACCGAAAGTGCTACCGAAAGACTATTATTAACCAACGCAACGGTCCTTATGAATACATAATATTATTATGTTGTCTTTTTTCTCGTTTAAAAACTATGTTAGAACAAGAGCATGATTTTTGCCATCGATATAAAAAGAGCTGCATAAGTAGAATTAGATTTTTTTCTTACATACGAATATATAAATAAAAACTAAATGGTTTCTTACCCCTTGGTAGCGAAGTTTAACCACATTTCTCTTATTGAGGCTTTAATTTGCTTGTATTGTTCAGATATATTACTTTCATCGGGCACCATAGGGCCGCCCCCATCAAGTACTGCCGTAGTCTGAGCACAGTGGCCAGCTCCACGAACCTCCGTGAATGGCACATAAGGAGTACTGTCATCCACAAAGGAATATTCATACAAATATATTTGGTCATGACCGGCTTCTACATGTAGTTTAACGTGTTTTAAGGTAGGATAGCCAAAAGTAAGATCACCGAAGTACTCAAGAGACTTTAGAATAGTTTCTTCAGCTATTGGCTGGTCATCGAAGTAAAATTCTTTTACTTTTTTACCAATCTCATCCCTTTCTGCATCGTTTTCGAATTGCAAGTCAGTTGGAAGGAAATCTGAAAATTTCTGATTCAAACCGTCTTTCCATTTTGCAAAAATAGGTATGTGTAGCGATCCTTCCAAGTTGCTTGTTCCTATCAAAATGGGAACTTTTTTGTATTTACGGTTCTTTATAATGTTGACTGGGGAATCTTCCAGAAAAGCCCCTTTCCCTTTGCGTTCAATGCACGGCGAGAAGAAAACGGTACTATCTTTTCTTTGTAAAAATGTACTTAAAAGTATTGAATCTAAAGGAGCTGTTGCATAAAACTCTTCTAAGGCATGAAAGTCTTCAAAGTCACTGAAGTTCAACAATTTTGCGTAGGTTTTAGCGGTTTCCAGAGGATCCATTTGAATTGCAATTGAGCCTACGCTTGCCCCACTTTCCAGAATCACTTTGTTAAACAGACCCTCAGCAGATTTGGAGAGCATCAACAGATCTGCAGACACTGAACCAGCACTATAGCCTGCTATTGTGACGTCATTTGGGTTGCCGCCGAAATTAGCGATGTTCTTTTTTACCCAGCGAAGTAAAGCCACCTGGTCCTTAAGACCAGCGTTGCCAGGAGCAGTGTTGGAGCCCAGGCACAGGAACCCATGTACTCCAAGTCTATAATTGAAGTTGACAACTATAACTTTTTTAGTCTTCACTAATTTTGTAGGTTTTATCATGTCTCCATATCCTAATTCAAACGCCCCTCCATGGACGTATACTATGACCGGTAGATTTTTATCCTCAGTATCGGGGACATAGACATTCGCAATAAGACAGTCTTCCTGCATAGTCTTAGACTTGGTGTCTATGAATGGTGAAGGACTTTGCATACAAATGATGCCTTTATCTACAGCGTCCAGAGGTTGTAGCCACACTGGTGGAGGGTAAGGTGCCTGAAAATTGAAATAAACGTGTATATGTAACGTGTTATATTTATTTTACTTAAAAGACTAAGTTGAAGTGGATACCAAGTGTTCTATAATTGTGAGGTTATATTTTTCCATTCTGATCTAATCTGAGCTGTTTTGATACTTTGGTCTTTATTCATTTAATAAGTTCCTATCGATTAGATAAATATTAAAAGTTATTATTATTTTTGCATGAAAATTAAGACTTACCTTAAACCTTTCTCTTCCCCGTGGAGCGATAGCGTAGGGTATATTATAGAAAGCGTACAGTCCACCTTCTGGGTCCCTGCGCCCACGCACGTGTCCTTGCGCGGTTCGCACTTGCCGCCACTCATTATCATCACATTTACTTAACACTACTAGACATAACACTATTAACAGTCGCCTCATGGTTTCAAATCGGTCATCGAGCCCCAGTAAGTATTTTTTCTATTTTTTTGTGTTACTTCGAAATACGTTAGGCGTGGTTAGTAACTGTCTACAATAATACTGAACATTATCTATGTTTTTGGCCACGTATAAGATAATTCGATAGTGACTGATAAATTAAATACCAAATAAACAAACGACCAATTTTAAGGTGTAATTTTTTTGTATAATTTCTTTGGAAACAATAATTATTTGAAGGCATTTGAATTAATTTTTAGAAGAAATAATTAATGTTTACTTACGTGTTCCTGATATTGATGCTCTGTGGTAAACAATTTGCTTGAGCACAAAGCAGATATTAATAAGACCAACTCCTCGGAACCGTGAATGGGCCATTTCTCCCCCTTTCTGCGCTACGGGTATTTACGGTTTTTTTATTTCAAAGGTGTCTCTAAAGTATTCACATATATGTGGGTAAAAAAACAGGAAAGCTCAAGGAAAATATGTATTAGTTGCCTGAAAGGAACATGAAAGATGAAGCAATGATGTTGAGAAAAGGAAAAGACGAATTTGAAGAGAGTGGATGTTGTATGACTTCTGCAATCATATTTACAGCCGATTCTGAGTAACTTGGGAACTGGGCAGTAAGAACAAGTGTCTTCGATCATGTAGTTACGTCGATAAATATGTTTCGCAATAGAAAACAAAAGTTAGGTAACGCTAAAGTAATTGATTATGACGCGTGCTAACTAAGATAAGTGTAATTTGTCGGTCATCCTGACAAGACAATTTTTTTTTTCATCATGACTGAGCAATTTAAAAATTGAAATACTTAAAAGCAAAAACAAAGTTAGTAAATAAATAAATATGAAATATATTATGTCCGAAGTCTAAATATGTCCCTATGGTAAAGAGAATCACTGTTTTTTGCAATTGAGAGCAATATTTGTTGTGGAACAGCATGTCGATTCTATAAAATATCACAACTCACTTCGACATCACTCTCACTTCGACTTCGATCTAAAGGTAGAATTCCGTGGACGCGACAATAGTCAACCTATGAAAATGTATGGCACCGTTGTCGAGGCCCGTGACAGTCGCGCGCGGCCGACGAATTTCGTAAGCTGCTCGCGGCATTGTCAAAAATTTAATTCTGGTTTTACTAAAATTCTATAGATGTTATTAAGCGCTAGACCATGTTGAGAAGCGTACGGCCGCGAGCGGCTCACGAAATTCGTCGTCCGCGCGCGACTGTCGCAGCCCTCGGCAGCGGTGCCATACATTTTCATAGATTGACTTTTGTCGCGCGCGGCTGCGACAATCGCGACCCACGGAATTCTACCTTAAAGTTTCGTGATTGACATTGTCAAACTACACTAGCGCTACACTATCGAGCGTGTTGACAAGTTGAACTAAATCAAAGTCGAGATTTTGACAGATCTGTCAAAATCTGTCTATCTATAGGTAGGGAGAGATGGGCAGTTGGGAGACATGATCAAATCAGAATAAAGGGGTCCTTTTATTCTGATTTCTGATCATAGTTTTGTTTTTTTTTATTGGGTAGTTTACGTTACCGACTGGTAACGGTGTTCATCCATAGACTATCTGTCATTTCTGTGAGTTGTCAAGAACAAACACTCGTAAAAGTACTTAAATATTTTGTTGCGGTTTCGGATCGTTATAAAGAGAAAACTAATGAAAGGTATGTGTATTTTCTATTATTAATTATTGATTGTCAAAATCTCCAGTTACAATTATAGTAAGTCGATGCAATCCACACCTATTATACCTTTAGAAGAGAGTACTACAGCAATAGTTAATGGGCCCCACGTTTTTATTTTAGTCTAATATGACCGGGACCACCTACGTAGGTTGACAGGTAAGTAACTATTTTTTATTTTCTAGTTTTCACATAAGATAAAACCGTTTAACTTAAAAGTTTTTTTACCGATTTTTTTTTCATAAACTAAGTCAAAAGTGTCCAATGCTCCCTATGGTAGGGAGGCTTGGACATACCATGTAATGTATAATTTCTAAATTTTTGCTCTTCTTCGTCAGTGAAAAGGACAATGGGCGATTCCGGTCCAAATGTCCACCACGAACGAGACCTATATGGCTAGATAGCCCGTTAAATATAGAACATTTTTTGTTATGAAAGTAAAAAAAAATATAATGCCAGAAAAAAGTTATAGCAAAATCAAATAAACCATTTTATAGACTTTTTCAATTTCATTTTTTCAATTACTTTTCGTGTTGTTCGATTTTCGTACTTTCTGTAACGTCTGACAAAATAGAATTGTTCAGAAGACACCACCAGTTACATTGAACTTTCGTAGATCCAGGCACCGCTGAGTATATTCAAGCACTTTTGACGCCTCAATTGGTTAGTGATTCGTACATCCATCGGGCAAAAAATATGGTCTGTTTAAATGCAAATGTGTCTTACTCATCTTAGTTTTACATAAAGTGCGGAAATGGAAGTGGAGTAAAATAATAATGATAACATACAAAAAATAATAATGATAACATACAAAAACTACCGAAAATTAAGGATACATTTTTGGCAATAATTTTTTTTTGGCATTGTTTTTTTTTTACTTTCTTAGTAAAAGTTATTCTAAATTAAGTGGGCTATTTAATTATATAGGTCTCGTTCGTGGTGGACATTTGGACCAAACTTCATACATTCTTGCCCAATCTCCTTTGTGAGGTTATAAATCTGCGCGAAAAATCCTTTATAGAATCTTGTTTCAGGTACCGTTGCCAACTTGATCTAGAGACTATTATATTTAAAATAGTGTTTAAATAAAGTTCTAAGTGTTTTAAAGTGATTAAGTGCCTACCTTTAACGATGGCTAGAATGTTTTTGCTTAAATCTTTATTAGAAGAAGCTCATGCTTTAGATAATTTAGAAAAGCGTCAACAATCTGCTAGAATTCGTAGTTTATCTTTATTAACTCGCGATGATGACTATGTGAGCATATATAGATTGTCAAAGGAGCTAATTGACCAACTAGAGTCTGATTTACTGCCCCTGATAAAGCCCACAAAACGTCGAGGCAAAGGACTTACAACTCGTGTAAAAGTAAGTATTGACACAGTTTATAGTTGAAAAATTGTAATCAAGCACACAATAATAAGAAAAACACTTAGTTCTTAATAAGGAGTATTCCCTTTATGTGGTTTCCCCGCCAGCTGATATGTTTTCAAAAGACTCTGTACTTCAGTTATAATATTGGTATTCTCTTAAGCATGAAAATAACCAAATTGGTCTCAATTTTGTTTTCACTAAATCCAGATAAAGTAGGTATTACATTTTTTATTGATTTATTGTTTCACAGATACTATGTACTTTATCATTCTTGGCTAGTGGCAGTTACCAGAAGGTTATTAAAGAGGGCATCAGAACTTATTTATCGCAACCGTCTGCATCTCGTTGCATAAATGAAGTAGTGGAAGCTCTGAACAATATGCCGTAGTAAAAAAATATATAAGGTTTCCTCAAAATCAGCAAGAAAGGCAAATTGGCGCTGTCAGTATTTTTTTTCGTAGGGTAAGCATAGATTATATTCATAGCACGAATTTAGAGATTTCTGTTTATTTTATACTTAAAAGCTGCCTCAAATTATTTACAATAACAAATTATAACTAAAACATCATATTTAGCTAAAATTCTGTGTCAAAACTGATAAAATTAAAAACTAATTAATCTCGGTTGACATTTTGTCGAGTGGGGAAGTCACTAGCACAGCATTGGTCGATGTCGAGCTCACTTCACTTCGCAAGTGATTAGGTGATGTTTACAGAATGCAAAATCAAGGTCGTTCTGAATCGAATGCGAAGTGAGAGTGAATAGCGAAGTGAAATGCGAGTTGTTGTTCGAATTTTATAGAATCGACGTGCAGGCAGGCCTTGGCCCTGTTGGGCCCCGCTGGGGTTGCTGACAGTATTCTACTTGTGTAGCCCTTTCATTTGATACCCATATTGAGGGGGCTGTGCCATTTTGTGCCGGCGGCCATATTGGATTTAATTAAAGGTGTATACAAAATTTCAGACCAATCGGTTGACAGGAAGAGGGTGAAATTTGAATTACTAAATTTGATCCAAGAATTCTGTAAAATCTGATTTTTTATGCAATAAATTGTGAAAAAGTGCCCATCCCTCCCCTACCTCCCCTAAAGTATGAAATGACATTACGAATCGAAGTGAAATGCGAGTTGTTGATCGAGTTTTATAGAATCGCAGTACAGGTTTTAAATGGGCTTAGGAGTTAATTAAAACTAAAGATATTTTTAACTGACCTACAGATTAATTTATTTCTAGTTCATGAAAAATTTATCAGCCAAGTAAGGAGTGGTTTTTAGCAAATGGAGTACGATTCCTTTGATAAACTTTCCAGGTTGTCTGTATTAAAAAGTATGCTTATCGATTGCGGTACCCCAAAAAGCACAAAGCATTACATGTTCATGAAGGTAATTGAACATTTTGTACTGATAATACTGATAACCTAATCATGGCGATCGGCTTACATAACAATGATAGGCAATTATAATTTATTTATGTATATAAATGCTTACCCTACTCATCCTTGGCAGTCGTAATTAAGAGATGCACTTATTCTGACGCATGAAAATAATAAAATATAATACGAGAGATAAATATAAACTGTATAATATAAATTGAGCAACGTACTATCAATTAGTACCTAGTCGTAGAGATGAAGTGGTGGACGTGTGTGGTGTTCATGTGCGCGGCCGTGCTGGCTGACGACGAGTGGCGCGAGGTGAGGACTGCGCAAGGGCCGGTGCGCGGGCGCAAGCACCCCTCTGAAGATATATACACCTTCTACAACATACCCTACGCCACCGCGCCTACGGGCCAGGACAAGTTCAAAGTAAGTTTTTTTGTATGTCAATCAGTGTAGATCAATCAAAATAAGCAACATAAGTCATTAAAGATATGACCTATATTTAAAGTAAGTACTTAAATATTTTTTCAGGCACCCCTTCCAGCACCTGTGTGGCTAGAACCATTTGACGCTGTTGACGAGAAAGTTATATGTCCGCAGGCTGAGTTTCCTGTGGAATTCATGCCTAAATCTTTAGTTACAAAAGAAAATTGTCTCATTGCTAATGTATTTGTACCAAATACGAAGGAAAAAAACCTTTCGGTGGTAGTCTATGTCCATGGTGGGGCTTTTATAATTGGCTATGGCGAAAGTATTAAGGCGACGCAGTTGATGAAGACAAAGGATTTTATTCTGGTTACATTCAACTATCGTCTCGGCATCCATGGATTCCTATGTCTCGGCACTGAGGACGCGCCAGGCAATGCTGGCATGAAGGACCAGGTGGCGCTGCTGCGCTGGGTGCAGAAGAACATCGCCAGCTTCGGCGGTAACCCTGATGATGTTACTATTGTAGGTAGCAGTGCTGGGTCTGCTTCAGTAGATCTGTTAATGCTCTCCAAATCAGCCGAAGGGTTATTTCACCGAGTTATACCTGAAAGTGGTGGAAACTTGGCCGCATTTACTGTTCAGCGAGATCCTGTGGAAATTGCTAAGGCCCATGCCAAAAAGTTAAACTTCGATAACGTAGATGATATTTATGCTTTAGAAAAGTTCTACAAGACAGCTCCGATGGAACTGTTAACCTCAGATCATTTCTTCGATAGAACTGATGCTACATTCGTATTTGGTCCATGTGTGGAACGCGATACAGGAGATGGAGCATTTCTGACAGAATCTCCTCTAACTATATTTAAGAGTGGTAACTACAGGAAATTACCTGTGTTGTATGGATTCGCTGAAATGGAAGGATTGGTTCGCGTTATGATATATGACGATTGGAAGCACAAGATGAACGAAAAGTTTTCTGATTTTTTGCCAGCCGACCTGAAGTTTGATTCTGATGAACAAAGAGAAGAAGTGGCTAACACGATACAGAAGTTTTATTTTGGGGACAAGCCAGTCGGCGATGACAATATTTTGAGATACATCGATTTTTTTACTGATACAATATTTGCTTATCCCATGCTTTGGGCTGTGAAACTACATGCAGAGGCGGGTAATAATCAAGTATATTTGTATGAATATTCCTTTGTAGACGAGGATGTGCCCTTGGTACCTCATACTAATATACGAGGAGCTAATCATTGCGCTCAGTCTATGGCTGTGTATGATATGCAGAATTTCACACATCATGGTGAGTCCCAGGTATCCCCGGAGTTTAAGAAAATGAAAAAAGTTGTTCGTGAGATTTGGCATAATTTCATTAAAACTGGGTGAGTATGCATATTTATGTTACGGCTGAAGCCCAAAGTGCGGCTACACCTAGGTTATTCGGCAGTTAGATGTAACCAGCCACGTGCGTATAAACTCAGTGACATTCTCTTATCTTTGGTTCTTTGGTATAGCCTACATTACAGTACCTACAGTTAGATGCACCCGCGTTACGCGCAACTGCACTTCGGGCTTTAGCCGTAATATGTACACAGTATATGTTGTAGGACATACATATACCTACCTATACACAGATTCTTTAAACTGTTTTAATCTCAATCTTTCTTTCAGTACCCCTGTCCCCTCTGGCTCTGCGCTGCCGGCGTGGCCGGCGGCGGGCGCGGACCGCGCGCCGCACATGTCGCTGGGCGAGCGGCTGGAGCTGCGCGGCGCGCTGCTGGCGGAGCGCACGCGCTTCTGGGATGACATCTACCAGAGATACTACCGGGACGCGGTGCCGCCGCCGAAACCCCCGCCCAGACCACGCAGCGAGTTGTAACATTTCTGAAACAACAATTCTGATATTATGAATATGCTATGCATCTATCGGGTTGTAGTATGACTTAATTCTCGATGTGCTTTTGTCAAGCACTTGGAATGCCTACCTGTGGAATAAACAAAAAATTAACTAAAACGAAATATAATTTACAAAAGTTATGTCTTATTGTGATTTATTTACATTCCCAAATCCTACAACTCTACATAAGAAAAGAAGCCTATTATTTTAATATACATACCTACATCTGTGCTAGGACCTGGGGCCCGATTCTCCTGTCAAAATTGAATAGAAATTGAATCGTAATAGCAGTTTTAACCATATCGGGCATTCTGCTACTGGGTTTGCGACTGGTCTGCTGGAAGCTATATTAAGTCGGGTTTGGATCTCAGTCGGATGTGAATCGTGTGACCCTGTTGTAGAGGAATCTTTTTCAACAAAGACTTGTGAATCGTATAGCTTCGGGTCTGTGGAAGACTAGCTCACTATTCACGAAGACAGGTATAGACATGTTTATGGAATTAGTGGTTGGTGTTATCAGCGACAGACTAATAGATAACATGCAGTATGCTGTGTCATCGTGTGTCTGCAAAATTATTTTGGGTGCGTTGCACTTTATATTTCATAACCATTAGATTAGCTTTCTGAATCATACATTATTATCCTTTTCTTATTAACATTATAAACGCGTTTGTAGTTTATAGGTATGGATGGAATAATGAATGTTTGTTCCTCTTTCATAAAAAAAACTGCTGGATGGATTTTCAAGTAGTTGCGTTAAGGCATATGCTTAAACTAATAGCTATTGCTTATTCTGACGCAATAGTGGAATAATAATACCTGCTAGGTTACGAGTTTAGATTTATCTAAAGTTAAGATATAATATATATGTTGAGCAACGAGTATTAATCATCAGTTAGTAAGCAGGATTAGCGATGAAGTGGTGGACGTGTGTGGTGTTCGCGTGCGCGGCCGTGCTGGCTGACGACGAGTGGCGCGAGGTGAGGACTGCGCAAGGGCCGGTGCGCGGGCGCAAGCACCCCACTGAAGATATATACACCTTCTACAACATACCTTACGCCACCGCGCCTACGGGCCAGGACAAGTTCAAGGTAACATAATTACATATATACTATTATTAGCCATGAGTTTACCTTTTAAAGATTTTTTTACCAACTACTTATTATTTTAAGATCATGATGACATTAGCCTATACCATTTGGTATAGGCCAAATTAAACTCTTTGGTATTCATCTCTGTAGGTAAATGGTTCATGGTGCAAAATGGTCAACTATTTAACGATAGTAATAAAGTGTTTTCTTCCAGTCTCCTCTCCCACCACCAGTATGGTCGGAAACGTTTGACGCAGTTGATGAGTTCGTGAGATGTCCACAGGCTAAGTCTCCATGGGACATGTTCATGCCAAAGAATCTAGTAACAAAGGAAAATTGTCTTATAGCCAATGTCTATGTACCAAACACGAAAGAGAAAAATCTTTCTGTCTTAGTGATTGTTCACGGAGGAGCATTTTTAATGGGTTACGGTGAGCAATTTAAAGGAACGAAATTTATGAAAACAAAAGATTTTATTATAGTCACATTTAACTATCGACTCGGCATCCATGGATTTCTCTGTCTGGGCACTGAGGATGTACCAGGCAATGCTGGCATGAAGGACCAGGTGGCGCTGCTGCGCTGGGTGCAGAAGAACATCGCCAGCTTCGGCGGTAACCCTGATGACGTTACTATTTCAGGACAGAGTGCGGGTTCTGTCTCAGTAGATCTGTTAATGTTGTCTAAGTCAGCAGAAGGACTATTCCAACGAGTCATACCTGAAAGTGGAGGAAACCTGGCAGCTCTTGCAATCCAGCGAGATCCTGTAGAAATTGCAAAAACGCATGCTAGGAAGTTGAACTTCACTAATGTAGATGATATCTACGCTTTAGAAGATTTCTTCAGGAAAGCTCCATTGGAGCTATTATTAACCTCAGATGATTTATTTGATAGAACAGATTCCATATTCACGTTTTCACCGTGTGTAGAACGTGATACAGGAGACGGAGCGTTCCTAACTGAATCACCTCTGACTATACTCAAGAGTGGCAACTACAGAAAAGTACCACTATTATATGGTTTTGCAAATATGGAAGGGCTGTTACGCATTGGTTTCTTTGATATCTGGAAGCACAAGATGAATGAAAAGTTTTCTGATTTCTTGCCACCTGACTTAAAGTTTGATTCTGTCGAAGAAAGAGAAGAAGTGGCAAATAAGATTAAGAAGTTTTACTTTGATGACAAGCCAGTCGACAATGACAATATTTTAAAATACGTTGATTTCTTCTCGGACGTCATCTTTGCTTATCCAATGCTTAGAGCTGTGAAGTTGCACGCGGAGGCTGGTAACAACCAAGTATATTTGTATGAATATAATTTTGTGGATGAGGACATTCCCCTGGTACCTTACACTAATGTACGAGGAGCTGATCACTGTGCTCAGTCAATAGCTTTATTTGATGGAAATAATTTACTTCAATCAGATGAGACTCTTGCGACCCCGGAGTATCAGAATATGAAGAAGATTATGCGCGAAATCTGGCATAATTTTCTCAAAAAAGGGTTAGTAATTATGCATTTATATATACATTTTGAGTACAATTTTAGAGCGCGCGCACACTACAAAGTTTTAGCCGATAGTTTCGTTTGGGCTCATAAATCAGTATCAAGATAAATGAAAGTTCAGACACACGTAACAACCTAATCGTTGTTTCTTGTGTCTTTCTATTTATTCATACGTGGTTTGGTATCAGATCGGCTAAACACTTAGGGCCTTACTACAAAAACTTTAAACCCTGTTTTACACTTGTCTAATAAAATTTTGGCTGCAAAATGAACCATATGTCAACGTCATAATTTGACATTTTTTTAGACAAGGCATAAACTGACGTTTAAAAGTTTTTGTGGTAAGACGGGTTGATTGTGAATTCACGATTTTCTAAAAAATATATGTTTTTCCTACCATTGGGCCGACAGTGATTTTTTAAATCTATGTTAGATAATCCACTCTAGTCTGATTTTCAAAAGTAGGTACCTTAGAATAATGTTATTTTCATATTTCATAAGATACAGAGAAAGTATGAATTATTTACTCGCTTATTTCAGTACCCCTGTCCCCTCTGGCTCTGCGCTGCCGACGTGGCCGGCGGCGGGCGCGGACCGGGCGCCGCACATGTCGCTGGGCGAGCGGCTGGAGCTGCGCGGCGCGCTGCTGGCGGAGCGCACGCGCTTCTGGGATGACATCTACCAGAGATACTACCGGGACGCGGTGCCGCCGCCGAAACCCCCGCCCAGACCACGCAACGAGTTCTAACACCATTTGTTTGAACCTGGGTTTCTATAGAAAATTTCATCCCAAATTAGGAGTGTGCAACTAGTTGTAGTAGAAAGATGCAACTTTTCGACAAGCTTTTGTCAGGCCTTGCAAAACCTGCCTATGAAGTCAAAAATAAATAAACATAGTACTCACTTTTTTTTCTATTTACTTAAATTGTCTCCGATTGTTATTATTTATTTACCTCCCTAAACCTCATCTCAGTGTACGAAAAGGAATATGATGTAATTGAGCCTGCTTCCGAATATTGTATATAGAATTACAGTCGTTTCATGTGATTTAAATTCAATACCTTATGACATTTATTTTGCTTCCGCCACGGTTAGACCCGTGCTGTATGACCTGGGAACTGCTTGGCACATAAGAATAAAAAGTTGCCATCTGAATCGATAAATGGCCAATCGAACTCTGAAGTTTTTATTCAAATCGTACTAATAAGTTAGAGCATAATAAAGAAATATTGAGCTTTATTATAAGGGTATTGTTGAGTCGTCCCAACCGACCGCTTCAACCGCGTCCACGAGAAGTGGGGGCAGCTGTGAAGTCGTGGACGTCGTGGTACAACGGCTCGCCGTGTATGCGCCGGGTCCAGAGGTCAAACCTTGCTTATGCGCACCGGCCGGCCGCGCGCACGCGTTCTTTAATTCTTATTAAGTTAATTGTGTTATCTATAGCAATCTGTTACATCAAAAGAACCTTGAGGTTTGTGTAGCTTATGGTTTATTCAAGACTTCACGTCACAAAAATAAGAAGGCCGAAAAACGTCGTTGGTTCTTCATTTCAGTTCTTAATTTCCCACCAACACAGACTTTTACAAATAAGCAGTATGCTGTGTCATCGTGTGTCTGCAAAGTTATTCAGTGTGTTTTGGACTATTATAATATAATTTCTATTTAATATTATTAAACACTACCTCTGCTTCTTTGTCTGGTCCATTTTTCCTGCTTTTCTCTTGCCATGTATCCCGCCCACCTACACTTTAGGGTCAATTCCCACTGAAAGAGCAGCGGCCGGCAGCGGCCGGCGGCAGCGGCCGTAATTGCAAGGGATTGAGCGCGAGCGCGGCGGGCCGCGCGGCGCCGCGCTCTTACATTTTCCGTGCTCTTACGGCCGCTGCCGGCCGCTGCTCTTTCAGTGGGAATTGACCCTTAGTTCTTTGTAGGTTATGTATGTGATACTGTAAAACCTCGAACAACGGTTAGTCTTAAGATTTGAGTATAGGTAAGTCTTAGGATTTACCGACATGAGTTGGTAACTGTGAGTATTTCTAAAAATACGACGATTTTTTCGAGCTTTTACCATTCGAGTTCTGTTTATGCTAGGTTTTACCACTGTCAGCTGGTAGATGTTGATTTTAGGAATAAAAAACAAGAGTAATTCTTAATTATTTAATTCAATGAACTATTAGACAAACCAGGTACATAGTATTATAAAGATATCGTATTATGATAATAATATGTACAGACTAAAACCAACTTATTTAAATTATTTTTATCATATAGATCTATCTAACAAGTACGAGTCGTTGCGCTGAGCACGTTATGACATGTTTTTTTTTGTAATATTTACCAGTCCACATTGGTAAAACCTAGCATGTATTGAATTGAAATGGTAGAAGTCCGAATAAATCGTATCTTTATAATAAGAGTTTATAAACTCTTACATTACCAACTCATGTCGGTAAATCTTTGGTTTCACTGGAAAAACTTAGGATTTACCATAGTTCGGGATTTTACAGTAACATATGCAATCTTGAATTTAGTTTTACTTTTAATAACCAGAAGATGGGAAGACGACTTCAGAAGAATAGCGGGCCCTACATGGAGTCGAACTGCTAAGAAAAGAACGGAATGGAAAACTCTAGAGGAGGCCTTTGTCGTAAGACAAGTTGAATAATCGTAGATTAGTAGTTAGGTAGATTGCAAACAGTTCTGTATTTGATTTCAACAGTAAAGGCTTTTATTATTATTAAACACTAGCTGTTTCCCGCGGTTTCACCCGCTTGGACTATAAATATTTTGAAACAGAAACGTCCTGAATCAGTTGCCATAACGACTCTGATCTTACCTTAAAATGTCTGTCACATAATAAATAAATATGTGTAGCATTGAGTAAACATAAACTTATCGTGCTTCCATAATCACGTAGGTATAAATGTGTAGATAATAAGCTACCTACTGACGGTTTTGATTGATATATAAACGCTTGCTCTACTCATCCTCGGCAGTCTAAATTAGAAGATATACTCATTCTGACGTAACCGCAGAATTATAATGATAAATGCTAGAGATTTATCTAAAGTTTAAAAAAACATAAATTGAGAAACGGATATTAATTAGGAGTTAAGTACTAAGTGGTGTAGTGATGAAGTGGTGGACGTGTGTGGTGTTCATGTGCGCGGCCGTGCTGGCTGACGACGAGTGGCGCGAGGTGAGGACTGCGCAAGGGCCGGTGCGCGGGCGCAAGCACCCCACTGAAGATATATACACCTTCTTCAACATACCCTACGCCACCGCGCCCACGGGCGAGGATAAATTCAAGGTACGTTCCTAATATCTGGAAGCCTAAGCGTCAATAAATGTGGGGAGACGCTGAGCCTATATATCCAATTTTGTCATAAAGCGAAAATAGTAAGGCCTTTTTTACTTACATACACAGAATTGTTAGTTATGTATTTCCCTTTTTGAAGTATTACCTCTTATATTATTTAGAAGCTATTTAGTATATCTAGAAAATCATAAGCACTAGACGTGTAGTTGTCGTATGTGTTAACCAATTTATAGGTTTAGGGTGTGCTTTGTTATCTACTTTACATGGCTTCTAAAATAAAAACTCCAATTTTAATTTTTTGACGTTATGAGCCAAACGGTCTTGTCTTGATGTTTCTGTATTAATCTATCTTGGTAAAATCTTAAATATTTTATGATTCCTTTTATGTTTTTTTCCAGGCTCCTCTCCCTCCACCAGTATGGTCGGAAACGTTTGACGCAGTTGACGAGTACGTGATATGTCCACAGGCTAAATCACCATGGGATATGTTGATGCCAAAGAATCGAGTGGTAAAAGAAAATTGTCTCATAGCCAATGTCTATGTACCAAACACGAAAGAGAAAAATCTTTCTGTCTTAGTGATTGTTCACGGAGGAGCATTTTTAATGGGTAGCGGTGAACAACTTAAAGGAACAAAATTTATGAACACAAAAGATTTTATTATAGTCACATTTAACTACCGACTTGGCATTCACGGGTTCCTATGTCTGGGCACTGAGGATGCGCCAGGCAATGCTGGCATGAAGGACCAGGTGGCGCTGCTGCGCTGGGTGCAGAAGAACATCGCCAGCTTCGGCGGTAACCCTGATGATGTTACTATTGACGGGTACAGCGCGGGTTCTGTCTCAGTAGATCTGTTAATGTTGTCTAAGTCAGCAGAGGGACTATTCCAAAGAGTCATACCTGAAAGTGGAGGAAACCTGGCAGCTCTTGCAATCCAGCGAGATCCTGTAGAGATTGCAAAAACGCATGCTAGGAAGTTGAACTTCACTAATGTAGATGATATCTACGCTTTAGAAGATTTCTATAGGAAAGCTCCATTGGAGCTATTATTAACCCCAGATGACTTATTTGATAGAACAGATTCCATATTCACGTTTTCACCGTGCGTAGAACGTGACACAGGAGACGGAGCGTTCCTAACTGAATCACCTCTGACTATACTCAAGAGTGGCAACTACAGAAAAGTACCACTATTATATGGTTTCGCAAATATGGAAGGGTTGTTACGCATTGGTTTCTTTGATATCTGGAAGCATAAGATGAATGAAAAGTTTTCTGATTTCTTGCCACCTGACTTAAAGTTTGATTCTGACGAAGAAAGAGAAGAAGTGGCAAATAAGATAAAGAAGTTTTACTTTGGTGACAAGCCAGTCGACAATGACAATATTTTAAAATACGTTGATTTCTTCTCGGACGTCATCTTTGCTTATCCCATGCTTAGAGCTGTAAAGTTGCACGCGGAGGCTGGCAACAATCAAGTATATTTGTATGAATATAGTTTTGTGGATGAGGACATTCCCCTGGTACCTTACACTAATGTACGAGGAGCTGACCACTGTGCTCAGTCAATGGCTTTATTTGATGGAAAAAATTTAACTCAATCAGATGAGTCTCAAGCGACCCCGGAGTACCAGAATATGATGAAGATTATTCGCGAAATCTGGCATAATTTTCTTAAAACAGGGTTAGTAATTAAGTAACTATTATTTTAGACTAAGAATTTAATGGAAGTGAATTTTAGAGTTCCTAAGGGTCTATGGATTCTTTCTACTTCATGGCATAGGCCCTAGATGTAAAACAAGGTACCTAAGCGTTGAGGACAGCGACAATTTATAAGGTCATATTTCGCATCTAAATCTTAAATGTACCTCAGAATAAAGTTTTTAAACGGGTCGTAAAATAAAGAGTAAGTACTGATAAATTTTCTTTCACGTTTCAGAGTGCCAGTGCCAGAGGGCTCGTGGCTGCCGGCGTGGCCGGCGGCGGGCGCGGACCGGGCGCCGCACATGTCGCTGGGCGAGCGGCTGGAGCTGCGCGGCGCGCTGCTGGCGGAGCGCACGCGCTTCTGGGATGACATCTACCAGAGATACTACCGGGACGCGGTGCCGCCGCCGAAACCCCCGCCCAGACCACGCAGCGAGTTGTAACGTAAATAACGTAGCGTGGAAATATCATTCTCAAATAAATAAAAAGATGTTACTTCATAGGAAAATATATTCAATCTAGCGAGTAGAATATGATTAGATAAAATAAAAATATTTATGTAAGTAAATGTTACCTTTGTATTTGTATGTTTTGAAGTCATTCATGCCAGGCTACGGTTATAGTCTCACAGCTGGGACGGAGACTGCCAAAACGATAAAATTATGTTCAACACTTAGTTAACTGAATAAGATTTGCATTTTCAGGTGATAAAAAACTCATTTGAAAACAGATATACTCCATTTCTTCTAAATAAAGTTCAGTAGCAATCAAGTACCTACTTATGAAGTTTCAAATTGAAGACATATTTACTCTCTACTGTTAAGTATTATGGCCAGTTAAGCTCAAGATAATAAGCTGGAAGTCAAGAGGCAATTTAATAAATATATAGACTTTATCTGTAAATCAGCTATCAGTAATCAGGTAATCGGGTAATATTTTTATCATCATGTTTCGCAATAGTAAACATAAATTAAGTAATATACCTATTTTACAAGCTAGGTATTGATATATGATATTAAGATATGATAATTAGGTGCCATCAGCTAATTAATGTTCGTGACTGGACGATTAAGTCCAATCTTGTCAGTCACTGTGACTAGGCATTTTCAATATCTAAAATAATGTACATGAAAGAATGATCGAAGAATTGTCTAAGTTTATGAAAATGTTGTAATAGTCAAGTAGGTACTACTCATACCTGTGGGGGATCCAGCCGACGGAGTGTAAACGGTACAGGAAGTACCTACCTATATAAAAAAATAGAAAATAGTATAACATAACTTAACAAGTAAATAAGGTTGGTGTGGAGGGCGACCCGGTTGGTAACGTGAAACGTCGATGACGAATTTGTGACGAATCTATGACGATGATGATGAACGCGCTCTCCTCAAGATCATGGTACTGCTCCGATAAAAAAAATCTTTCGGTATTAGGTAGCCCATTTATCGAAGAAGGCTTTATAGCCTACACGGAGCGAAACACGGAGGAACTCGTCATGACAAGTTCCTATGTATATAGGCTACTTTTTATCCATGTGTGAAAGGTAGGTAGTTCTATTGATAGAAAGAATATCATTGTTGAATTGTTAAGAATAAAGCTTATAAATAGATTTGCTGTAGTTTTTTTTATATGATAGGTATCCAATTGAGTATAGGTGTACAGATGTAATAATACAGAAAGACCGCATCGGTGCTGTTGAATTGTTAACCATGTTACAATAATTTAATATAGGCAGTGTCCTATTTTAACCATAAGCGCAAGGTCAATCGCTTGTTCCGCAGTCTACGTGTGAAAATTGTGGACCTATTAAGTTATTATTACAGTTTGTGAAATGGTCCATATATAAACTATTGTTGGCAGCTGTTGCCATTTTGACTGACGGTGTACGTGCTCGAGTTGCTTCTATTACGATGTTGTGGTACGTGATACTGGTCTTGTGCGCGGTATCTCTGAGCATCCAAAATGAAGCTGACTTTAAAGTAGTAAACATTTCGCAAGGACCCGTGCGTGGACGCAAGGATCCTGACGGGATTTACGTCTTTTATAATGTTCCTTATGCCACCGCACCTACGGGAGATAATAAATTCAAGGTAGGTACCTGATTAATATATAGTCATATATGATAATTTTCCCAAAATAAATGTGATGATAATTTAATGTGATATTTTTAATACAGGCTCCTCTTCCTCCACCAAACTGGACGGAACCATTAGACGCAATAGATAAACGTGTGATATGTCTACAAGCCAATTTTGAAATGATGGATTTAAGCTCTAGGGTCATGCAAGAGGCCTGTCTCATTGCGAATGTGTACGTGCCAGATACTGAAGAGAAAGACTTGTCCGTGATGGTTCATATACATGGAGGAGCTTTTCAGGTTGGCTCTGGAGAAACAATCACAGCAAGAAGCTTGATGAAAAGTAACAAGATAATTTTAGTAAATTTCAATTATCGCCTTGGCATTAACGGTTTCCTTTGTTTGGGAACTAAAGACATTCCGGGTAACGCGGGAATGAAAGACATGGTGGCATTATTACGTTGGGTTAACGCGAATATTGCCAGTTTCGGTGGAAACCCAAATGACGTCACACTTGTGGGTTATAGTGCAGGTGCCGCTGCAGCAGACCTTTTGATCTTATCCAAGTCTGCTAAAGGACTTTTCCAGAAAGTTATTTTAGAGAGTGGTTCTAGCCTAGCTGAGTTTGCAGTCCAGTCGGATCCACTAGAAAATGCTAAGATGCATGCTAAAACTTTAAATTTCACAAATGTAGATGATGTTTACGCTTTAGAAAAGTTTTATAAGACTCTCCCGCATTCAATTTTAACGCAAGATGCGTTCTCTGATAGAAAAGACTCCACTTTCATGTTCTCACCGTGCGTTGAACGTGACGCACAATCTGGAGACGAGGTGTTTTTACATGACACTCCTAGGAATATTTTAAAGAAAGGGGAACTTACAAAAGTCCCCATGTTAAATGGTTTTGCTAATATGGAAGGGCTGTTTCGAATATCCAAGTTTGACTCTTGGAGTATAGACATGAACCGAAAATTTTCAGACTTCTTGCCTGCTGATTTGACTTTTGATAGCGATGAACAAAAAGAACTGGTGGCTAATCAGATAAAAGACTTTTATTTCCATGGTAAGCCTGTCGGCCCCGGGAATGTTTTAGAATACGTTGACTATTTCACGGATGTTTTGTTTGCAACTCCGGCATTAAGGTCGTTGCACCTAAACTTAGAAGCTGGCAACACTGACCTTTATTTATATGAGTTCTCATTTGTGGACAATGATACATCTTTGGTGCCTCATACCACAGTAAGAGGTGCCGGTCACTGCGCACAAACGCAGATTATTTTTGACTGGGATTCGTCATTGTATCCAGATGAGAAAATACCTTCACCTGAACATGAAAAACTACAGAAAATCATGAGAGAAATGTGGGGCAATTTTATTATAAGTGGGTAAGTAACATTAATAAGTAGTCTATATAGTAAAAATAACTAATGTTAGGCATCCTTTAAGAGCATAACGAGGAACTTTTATTAGAACGAGAATACGACGTATTGCAATAGGCACTTAACGTTAGTCATTGCCTTCAGACATTTCAGTTACTCAGAGAGAAAGATACGTAAATCAAAAATTCCTATGCATTACCATTTGTGTTTTTAAAGTCATTTATATTAACCTTCCATTTTTTCGCACAGAAAGCCTGTGCCTGACGGGTCATCTCTTCCCCCATGGCCAGCTATGAGCCTCAGCAGTTCCTCTTACATGTCATTGGGAGAGACGGTGGAGCTACGCACCGGCCTGCTGGCAGACCGAGCTACTTTCTGGAAGAACATCTACGAGAAATACTATAGAGAGCCAGTGCCACCTAAACCGTAGAGGTCTTTGTAACTACTAGCTGTTGCGTCTCAAGCGTGGAGTCTCAAGAAAACATATTGCCACATAAAAATCCCGTGGATAAAAGTGATCCATAAGATATATATCATTTCCAAAACCTTGTAAATGTCAAAACTCTGTTTTTGCTATATAAATAAAGGTAAAATTTTTGTTATATGGAAGAAATAAAGCGCCAAATTAAATTTTTTTTACAATATCCAACCCCAACAAATGATACTTAACGAATGTTTATTTGTAATAGAAATTACACATAATGACATAACAACCTTGTTTGTATGTGCAGTTTTAAATCTCTATTAAATCATATCATCTCTATCAAAGTATCTCCATTAAATCCATTGCGGTCGAGATCGATGCGGATATAAATAAATGTCACACATGAATTCCGGTATATTGTACCTATAACACACATAACTTTTCACTTTAGCAGAAGAACACCCAGACATCTTTGATTTTTCTTTGTCTATTAGCGAGGCAAAGGTAATCATGGCTATTGGCCGTACCGATTAACAGATTAGTCAGTTTGGTTATGCATTGTCTCACTAGTGAGTTAAAATCGGTTTTCGCACTGACTTTAAGCAGCAAAACTTTCATCTTTGAGCTGCTGAAGTAAACATAGTATTATTATGAAAACATATGAAAGCTATTTGGGAATGTACCCTTAATGGAATCCACAATAGAATTACAAGAGATGGCGTTAAGTCCGCTATTGTACATTCGTGCGTTTTAAATAAATTAGTTTTACGGGGATTATGTTGCGGATCCATCTCAAGATTAGGTAGGTACTTAAGAAAAACTTGTAGGTACGATAATTTATTATCAACATAGGTATTAAAAAGAAGAGTCATTTTACGTCTGTTGGTACGTGTCGAGATATTTGATATTTGTATTGTTGTTAATGCCAGATTAAAATGATTATCAGCATAATTCTATTTTGGTTTTACTGCAATACAAATACGTGATTATGAACAAAAGTCATGCTTACTTTGCAATTTAGCCAGTACATCTGAGATAGTGCGAGTTTTACGCGCATTATAAGACATCCGCATCGCCAGATTTCAGGAGTAGTTTTGACAGTACCTAACTTCTAAATATATAGTGGAGTACAATATAAACTTACAAACTTGAATGTAACTATACTTTCTCACCTTTCTATTATCAGAACCCCAAGAAGTTTATCCAAGCTATACCTTTTTAGAAACTAGAGGTCAAGCCACGCTGCTTTTACACAGAGAGCCTAAAGCTACCTTGGGGTTATCAGTGTTAGAAGTTATAGTGATATCCTTATCATGAACATCCGTTTCAATAATCTTGTAAGGTCCGCTATAAAGATATATAAGTACTGGGCCTGATCATCCTGAGCATACATATCTGCGACATAAACTGTTTTGGTAGGAACAGCTCATTCTGTCTGATTAAATAATTATATCGCTGTATTAACTGGTCTAGCGATGAAGTGGTGGACGTGTGTGGTGTTCGCGTGCGCGGCCGTGCTGGCTGACGACGAGTGGCGCGAGGTGAGGACTGCGCAAGGGCCGGTGCGCGGGCGCAAGCACCCCACTGCAGACATGTACACCTTCTACAACATACCCTACGCCACCGCGCCCACGGGCGAGGATAAGTTCAAGGTAAGTTCTTGGAGCCTTAGCAATCCAAGTCTATCATGAACGTTAACATTCATAATTTGTATCAAGTCTATCTTTAACTTTAATTATGATAGTCATGAAAAATTAAAGTAGAACCGAAAGTATCACAAAAGGTTGCAGGTACATCTTTCAACATCTTATATATTGTATGTGAACTAGGCTCCAACAGTTCAGCAGGCAGCAGACCTTGTTGAAGTTTACTAGTTTTCCCGTTTTTCAGAGCTATATATCGTATATAGATAGGCCCAGTCTACCTTTTGAACATCTTTGGTCGTTACGGCTGTTAAGTAGTTAAAAAGTCTGACAATCAGTCTTACCGAGGGATATTAGGTTGCCTGGGTAACTGGATTGAGGACTTCAGATAAGCGGTTGCTAAATGTAAAACTCTGATACTCAGCTGCATCCAGTTGAAATGGAAGCCAACCCCATCATAGTTGCGAAAAGGTTAGGCTAGCTATGAAAATAAATTACTTGCAGAGTATGTGTTTATTTCGATATTGTTTCAGGCGCCGCTCCCAGGACCTGTGTGGTTGGAACCATTTGACGCTATCGACGAGGAGGTTGTATGTCCACAGGCAAAGATCCCGATGGAAATTATGTCAAAAAATGTTTTTGAGAAAGAAAATTGTCTCATCGCTAACGTATTTGTGCCAAACACTAAAGAAAAAAATTTGTCCGTGGTAGTTTATGTCCATGGAGGGGCTTTCATAATAGGCAGTGGCAGCATGGTTAAAGCGACACAGTTTATGAAGACAAACGATTTTATCCTGGTCTCCTTTAACTATCGACTCGGCATTCACGGCTTCCTATGTCTGGGCACTGAGGACGCGCCAGGCAATGCTGGCATGAAGGACCAGGTGGCGCTGCTGCGCTGGGTGCAGAAGAACATCGCCAGCTTCGGCGGTAACCCTGATGATGTTACTATTGTTGGTAGCAGCGCTGGGTCTGCTTCAGTAGATCTGTTAATGTTGTCTAAGTCGGCGGAAGGATTATTCCACCGAGTAATACCTGAAAGTGGAGGGAACCTCGCGGCGTTTACTGTTCAGCGGGACCCTGTAGAGGTTGCGAAAACACATGCAAGGAAGTTGAACTTCACTAATGTAGATGATATCTATGCTTTAGAAAAGTTCTACAAGACTGCTCCAATGGAACTGTTGACCGCAGATAACTTTTTAGATAGAACTGATTCTACATTCGTATTTGGGATACAGGAGACGGTGCATTCCTTACAGAATCTCCTCTAACTATACTCAAGAGTGGTAACTACAGAAAAGTACCACTGTTGTATGGATTCGCTGAAATGGAAGGTCTGATACGTATTAACTTCTTTGAACTTTGGAAGCACAAAATGAATGAAAAGTTTTCTGATTTCTTGCCAGCCGACTTGAAGTTCGATTCTGAAGAAGAGAGAGAAGAAGTAGCCAATAAAATTAAGAAGTTTTACTTTGGCGACAAGCCTATTGGCGATGACAACGTTTTGAAGTACGTCGATTACTTTTCGGATGTCTTTTTTGCTTATTCCATGCTTTGGGCTGTGAAGTTGCACGCGGAAGCTGGCAACAATCAAGTATATTTGTATGAATATAGTTTTGTGGATGAGGACACTCCCCTGGTACCTCACACCGATGTACGAGGAGCTGACCACTGTGCTCAGTCAAAGGCTGTGTATGACGTGATGACTATCACACAAAAGGATGAATCTCTAGCAACTCCGGAATTCCAGAAAATGAAAAAAATTGTTCGTGAAATTTGGCACAATTTTGTTAAAACTGGGTATGTACCAATGATAATCACATAGATTTTTTAGAATCTCTTCCTAGTTTTATGATAAAAGGTAGAGAACGACCTCGAGACGATCGACGACGATGATGATGATGTGCTGGTGATGGTCATAGTGATTGTGTTTGTAGTGATACTATTGTTTATGGCAATGATGACGGTGGTGATAAAAAAAAAATGATGAACATTATTATTATTGACTGTATTCAAAACAAGTAAGATGTAAAAGATTTAGAATAAAATCGATCCTGACCGGTAGAATATACCTATCACGGAGCGGTGGGGTGCGGCGAGTGGTAGGACTTGGCGTATGCACAGCCAGATAGACGTGCCATTTTGAAAGCATTGATTTTATTCTTTACGCATTCATAATCCTAACTGAGCGCGTACGAAGCTGATAGCAGAAGCTAGTCAAATATAAAGAATCATTAAAACATCAAACCATTATACATATTTGATGTATTGAAAATGAACGTAAATACTTTTGGAACAAGTAATTTTCTCGCTTCTTTCAGTACCCCTGTACCGGAGGGCTCTGCGCTGCCGACGTGGCCGGCGGCGGGCGCGGACCGGGCGCCGCACATGTCGCTGGGCGAGCGGCTGGAGCTGCGCGGCGCGCTGCTGGCGGAGCGCACGCGCTTCTGGGATGACATCTACCAGAGATACTACCGGGACGCGGTGCCGCCGCCGAAACCCCCGCCCAGACCACGAGACGAATTTTAACAAACGTGTTTAACGTAATAATCATTTGATAATGATATTTCCACGCAAAGATATACATTATCCATATTAATATAATAAAGATGAAAAATATTTCTTTTAGTTTGATTTGTAATCATTTTCACTATCAGATTCTTTTCAATCGGTTCAGTCACTTTATCGTGAATCTTTCGCGTGATTATGTGTTGAGGTGGAATGAATACGTTTTTTTTTGTAGTTCTTTTACACCTTCTGTCTACATTTCTATATTCTAACTCTCCTACTACCGGTCTGCTGGAAGAGATTTCACTAGAAATAAGCAGTACCTTTGTACTATTTTATGGTACTTCGACTTCTTTCGTGTGTGTTTAATGTGTACATAAATGGTTAAATAAATAAATACACATACTAACATAAAAGTTGTGACTATTTTGACCATATCAAACCCTAAAACGATAGGTAGGTACCTCACAAATGTTCTTTTTGAACAGAAATTACATGTAATGAGATAACAACACAGTTTTATGAGTAGTTTTGTCGTTCTGCAAATGTCTCCATTAACTCCATTGTGGGCAAGATTAATGTGGACTTGAATTCACATACATTGCATGAAATTACGTTAGGGGTACCGAATATTTTATGCGGTTGACAGCTGGCAGTTTTCAAGGGAAAATAGTTTGTATTGACTGACAGTAACTGTTAACTGCACCAAAAAACGGTCGCAGCAAGTATACATACTATTTGCGATATCTTATGTCGTGATCAATGAAATCCAGGATAGACAAGATTGCGTTACTTGTCTGCCATTGCACATTTTATGCAAAAAGTCTGAATTATATGTTTTGTGTCTTACGAAGATGAGGGTGTGTCGTGAGTAACTGTAATCTATGTAAATATGAAAGCGAAGCGGCGCGACGCGATTTCCGTTAATTTGCGTTCGCGATTCACTCACGCAGGCAGGACGCACCCCTTAGTTTGTTGTGATCTGTCTCAAATCATTAGAAGGAAAACTTGAATGTTTATTTCTTATCAACGCACTTAAAATAGGAAGTCATTGTGCGTCAGCTATTTAATGAAATTCGGTTTGTTATTATTATTAATATCTGATTAAAAAAATCATGCTTATATGGCAATTTATCCAGAATTGGTGCAAATTAATCAGTTAACTGCGAGTTCAGCCTACACCTCTTATGAGACACTTGCACCACCAGATTTCATGGATATACATATATGGATTATAGGTAAATTTAAACGCTTTGGTTTTTTATCAGTGTTAGAATTTGTAGTGTTATCCTTATCATGAAGATCCGTTTAAATTATCTTGTAATGGAGTGGCTATAATATATATAAGTACTGTTTCTGCTCATCCTTGCTATTCATATTCACGATATTAGCAGCTTATTCTGACTAAATAATTATATCGCTGTATTAACTGGACCAGCGATGAAGTGGTGGACGTGTGTGGTGTTCGCGTGCGCGGCCGTGCTGGCTGACGACGAGTGGCGCGAGGTGAGGACTGCGCAAGGGCCGGTGCGCGGGCGCAAGCACCCCACTGCAGACATGTACGCCTTCTACAACATACCCTACGCCACCGCGCCCACGGGCGAGGACAAGTTCAAGGTACGTTCTTAATATCTTGGAGCCTAAGTGTCTCCCCACATTCATCGACGTGGAATCGGCTAGCACCGGTCAAAAAAGCCTTTATGTGTACGTAACTAGGGAGTTACTAATAAACCGTGTGATGATAGGGAGCGTCACGACCATAAAGTAAATAACCACTAGAGAGCGCACTCGCCAATATCTTCTAAGAACACGACTCACCACTGCGGGCGGGGGGACGCGACATAATCCGCGGCTACTATTGGTCAGTTCACGGTCGCTACTAAAGGATCGTACTGATCGTAGCCTTATAGTACGCGCAAAATCACTAACTTTTGGCGAGCGTCGGGGCACTGTATGCGCAGTCAAGTGGTTTTATAGTCTTTGGTCACGACGCATACGAGTCGTGACGCTGGCCGACACCGAAACGAGCCGTTTGTACAGTTGATCGGCGATACGTCGAGGAGTGTGGTGACACGCACTCAGCTTAGGCCGATTCCGCGTCGATAAATGTGGCGAGACCCTTAGCCTATATATCCTATTTCGTCAGAAAGCGAAAATGGTCATGAATTGCCTTCCATCATTAACATTTGTAATAATAGTCACGAAAAATTCCGAAGGTTGTTGTTTTATGTACCTTTCAACATCATACATAGGTAATTTGCATTTATGCTAGGAACTTACTGGGTTTGAGGTTTGAGGGTTTAGTGGACAGCTTACCTTGTAGAAGTTTAAATTAAATATTATGGGCTGTTTATATGCCAATGTGTCTTACTCATCTTAGTTTGAGATAAAATGCGGAAATGGAAGTGGAATAAAATAAAAAATAATAATGATAACATACAAAATATAACAAAAGCTACCGAAAATTAAAAATACATTATTGGCTATAACTTTTTTTTGGCATTGTTTTTTTTTACTTTCTTAGTATAAGTTACTCTAAATTATGTGGACTATTTAATTATATAAGTCTCGTTCGTGGTGGACATTTGGACCAAACTTCATACATTCTTGCCCAATCTCCTTTGTCATTAAAAGTTCTTCCCTGTTACGATAAACTGGTGGATGCCGGCTGTCATTTGAACATCTTTGGCAGTCGTTACGGGTGGTCAGAAAATCTGACAATTATTCTTAGCAAGGGGTATCAGATAGGCCGTCATTACACGTAAAACACTGGTACTCAGCTGGATCTGGTTGTCTTTTTCTGTTCTGTCTGTTGGTCTTCCAAACAATGTCGAGGTCGACTTCCATTAAGTCGACCCCGGAAGTCGAACCCCGATATTGTTCGGAAGAGGCTAAGCTAGCTATGTAAATTTATTCATTTGAAATTTAGCCTTGACTTAATTCACAACAAGCACTTGCAGAGTATTTGTTTATTTCGATATTGTTTCAGGCGCCGCTCCCAGGACCTGTATGGTTGGAACCATTTGACGCTATCGACGAGGAGGTTGTATGTCCACAGACAAAGATCCCGATGGAAATTATGTCAAAAAATGTTGTTGAGAAAGAAAATTGTCTCATCGCTAACGTATTTGTGCCAAACACTAAAGAAAAAAATCTGTCCGTGGTAGTTTATGTCCATGGAGGGGGTTTCATAATAGGCAGTGGCAACATGCTTAAAGCAACACAGTTTATGAAGACAAACGATTTTATCCTGGTCTCCTTTAACTATCGACTCGGCATTCACGGCTTCCTATGTCTGGGCACTGAGGACGCGCCAGGCAATGCTGGCATGAAGGACCAGGTGGCGCTGCTGCGCTGGGTGCAGAAGAACATCGCCAGCTTCGGCGGTAACCCTGATGATGTTACTATAGTAGGTAGCAGTGCTGGGTCTGCTTCAGTAGATCTGTTAATGTTGTCTAAGTCGGCGGAAGGATTATTCCACCGAGTAATACCTGAAAGTGGAGGGAACCTCGCGGCGTTTACTGTTCAGCGGGACCCTGTAGAGGTTGCGAAAACACATGCTGTAAAGTTGAACTTCACTAATGTAGATGATATCTATGCTTTAGAAAGGTTCTACAAGACTGCTCCAATGGAACTGTTGATCGCAGATAACTTTTTGGATAGAACTGATTCTACATTCGTATTTGGGCCGTGTGTGGAACGCGATACAGGAGACGGTGCATTCCTTACAGAATCTCCTCTAACTATACTCAAGAGTGGTAACTACAGAAAAGTACCACTGCTGTATGGATTCGCTGAAATGGAAGGTCTGATACGTATTAACTTCTTTGAACTTTGGAAGCACAAAATGAATGAAAAGTTTTCTGATTTTTTGCCAGCCGACTTGAAGTTCGATTCTGAAGAAGAGAGAGAAGAAGTAGCTAATAAAATTAAGAGGTTTTACTTTGGCGACAAGCCTATTGGCGATGACAACGTTTTGAAGTACGTCGATTACTTTTCGGATGTCTTTTTTGCTTATTCTATGCTTTGGGCTGTGAAGCTGCACGCGGAGGCTGGGAACAATCAAGTATATTTGTATGAATATAGTTTTGTGGATGAGGACACTCCCCTGGTACCTCACACCGATGTACGAGGAGCTGACCACTGTGCTCAGTCAAGGGCTGTGTATGACATGATGATTATCACACAAAAGGATGAATCTCTAGCAACGCCAGAATTCCAGAAAATGAAAAAAGTTGTTCGTGAAATTTGGCACAATTTTGTTAAAACTGGGTATGTACCAATGATAAACCACACAGATTCTTTTGAATCTCATCCTAATCATCATACAGGGTTACTTGTAAGTAGACCGCATCCTTTCATGAGGTGATAGTATAATACAAGTCAATACGGACGAATTTGACCATGGGATACACTGGGCAAAAGTTAACCCGTTTTAAAATCTTTTCTTCATAAGTCGTCTAGGTACACGTATAAATTTAGTAGGTATATTGTTACGTAGAAAAATTATACCTATCTAGGGGTATTACTTTGTCTTTGTTTCATCAAAATCAGTTCCCTCTAAACAGTTTCATCAAAAGATATAACGAGTTCAAGTAGTAAACATCACAACACACCTCGAAGTCAGTGATTAAATGTGGCCATGTTAAAAGGTAGAGAACGACGAAGCGTTTAACCAGGAGGCGATGAGACGACGACGGTGATGATGATGTTCTGGTGATGGTGATAGTGATCGTGTCTGTGGTTTATGGTAATAATTTGAGCAATGATAATGGTGGTGATAACGATGATGATAACTATAGGGATGATGATGATGATGGTTGATGATGAGGGTAATAATTGCCACGGAAATGACGATAATAATGATGAACATTATATTATTGACTGTATTCATAACAAGTAAGATGTAAAAGATTTAGAATAAAATCGATCTTGACCGGTACAATAATGATATCACGGAGCGGTGGGGTGCTGCGAGTGGTAGGACTTGACGTATGCACAGCCAAATAGACGTGCCATTTTGAGAGATTGATTTTATTCTTTACGCATTCATAATCCTAACTGAGCGCGTACGAAGTTGATAGTGAAATTTTATTTTTTATTTATTTTATGTTTTATTTAATCAGTCAATAAAACATTAAAACTAATCATTAGAACGTTAAATCATTAAAACATCAAATCATTATACGTATTTGATGTATTGAAAATGTACGTAAATACTTTTCGAACAAGTAATTTTCTCGCTTCTTTCAGTACCCCGGTCCCCTCTGGCTCTGCGCTGCCTGCGTGGCCGGCGGCGGGCGCGGACCGGGCGCCGCACATGTCGCTGGGCGAGCGGCTGGAGCTGCGCGGCGCGCTGCTGGCGGAGCGCACGCGCTTCTGGGATGACATCTACCAGAGATACTACCGGGACGCGGTGCCGCCGCCGAAACCCCCGCCCAGACCACGAGACGAATTTTAACAAACGTGTTTTAACGTAATAATCATTTGAGAATGATATTTCCACGCAAAGATATACATTATCTATATTAATAGAATAAAGTTGAAAAATATTTCTTTTTGTTTGATTTGTAATCATTTTCACGATCAGTTTATTTTCAATTGGTTCAGCCGCAGGTGGAATGAATACGTTTTTTGTAGTTCTTTTACACCGTCTGTCTACATCTCTATCCATATCCTAACTCTCCTACTGCGGGTCTGCTGGAAGAGATTTCATTAGAAATAAGCAGTACTTTTGTACTATTTTATGCTACTTCTATTTCTTTTGTGTGTATTTACTGTGTACATAAATGGTTAAATAAATAAATACAATATACTAACATAAAAGTTGTGACTATTTTGACCATATCAAACCCTAAAATGATAGGTACCTCACGAATGTTCTTTTTGAACAGAACATGTAATGAGATAACAACACAGTTTTATGAGCAGTTTTGTCAATCTGCAAATATCTTCATTAAGTCCATTGTGGGCAAGATTAATGTGGACTTGAATTCACATACATTGTATGAAATTACGTTAGGGGTACCGAATATTTTGTGCGGTTAGCAGCTGGCAGTTTTCTAGGGAAAATAGATAGTTTGTACTGACTGACAGTAACTGTCAACTGCTCCAAAAAACGGTCGCAGCAAGTATACATACTATTTGCGATATCTTATGTCGTGATCAATGAAATCCAGGATAGACAAGATTGCGTTACTTGTCTGCCATTGTACATTTTATGCAAAAAGTCTGAATTATATGTTGTGTCTTACGAAGATGAGGGTGCGTCGTGAGTAACTGATCTAAATATGAAAGCGAAGCGGCGCGACGCGATTTCCGTTAAATTGCGTTCGCGATTCACTCACGCAGGCAGGACGCACCCCTAAGTGTGGGTCCACACTGCGAGCCTAGCGCGGTTGCGACGACGGGCGCGAAATATCAAACATACGAAACGCGCCTTTGCGTCCATATTGAAGTGACTAAGGCGGAAGCCTAGTGCGATGGGACTGAGCGACACAGCGAGCGTAAGTTTCAAACGCTTCTAACTTCGCGTTCTGGCCACACTACGGGCCTAGTCATCGAGCGACCCAATGCGCGGACGGCGGGGGTAACAAACCAGTTCGATCTTGTCGTTCGGCGTATGTGCATTTATATTCGTTTGTCTAAAAAATGGCGGTGAATACTGAATCGTTCATAAGTGCAATTGAATCTAAACCACCGATCTGGCAAAGCAAACATCCACACCACAATAATCGCACAATACCAAGAAAGTTATGGAGTGAAATAAAAGAACAATGTCCTATAAGTCAAGGTGTTGCACTCCTGATGTACGTCATACCGCTACAAGAGCACGCGCCTTCACTGTGGCCACCCGACACCACCAGGCTCCAGTCACCGCGCTTGCAGTGTGGACCCGCACTTAGTTTGTTGTGATCTGTCTCAAATCATTAGAAGGAAAACTTGAATGTTTATTTCTTATCAAATCAACGTACTTAAAATACGAAGTCATTTTGCGTCAGCTATTAAATGAAATTCAGTTTGTTATTATTATTAATATCAGATTAAAATTATTATCAGCATAATTCTATTTTCATTATACTGCAATACCAATACGAGATACATGAAAAAATCATGCTTACATCGCAATTTATCCAGGACAGGTGCAAAATTAATCAGTTAACTGCGAGTTCAGCCTACACCTCTTATGAGACACTTGCACCAACAGATTTCATGGATATATATGGATTATTATAGGTAGATTTAAACGCTTTGGTTTTTTATCAGTGTTAGAATTTGTAGTGTTATCCTTATCATGAAGATCCGTTTAAATTATCTTGTAATGGAGCGGCTTTAATGATATATAAGTACTGTTTCTGATCATCCTTGCTATTCATATTTACGATATTAGTAAGTATAGCTTATTCTGACTAAATAATTATATCGCTGTATTAACTGGACCAGCGATGAAGTGGTGGACGTGTGTGGTGTTCGCGTGCGCGGCCGTGCTGGCTGACGACGAGTGGCGCGAGGTGAGGACTGCGCAAGGCCCGGTGCGCGGGCGCAAGCACCCCACTGCAGATATATACACCTTCTACAACATACCCTACGCCACCGCGCCCACGGGCGAGGATAAGTTCAAGGTACGTTCTTAATATCTTGGAGCCTAAGTGTCTCCCCACATTCATCGACGTGGAATCGGCTAACACCGGTCAAAAAAGCCCTTACGTCTACGTAATAAGGGAGTTACTAATAAACCGTGTGGTGATAGGTTGTAAATACCATTCGCATTGGCTCGCCTCTGGCGACGAGTCGTGACGCTGGCCGACTTCGAAACGAGCTGTTTGTCCATCTGATTGGCGATAAGTCGAGTAATGTGGTGACACGCACTCGGCTTAAGCCGATTCCGCGTCGATAAATGTGGCGAGCCCCTTAGCCTATATTATCCTATTTCGTCAGAAAGCGAAAATGGTCATAAATTGCCTTAAATCATTAACATTTGTCATTAAAAGTTCTTCCGTGTTACGATAAACTGGTGGACGCCGGCTGTCATTTGATCATCTTTGGCAGTCGTTACGGGTGGTCACAATTATTCTTAGCAAGGGATATCAGATAGGATCAGATAGGCCGTCACTCCACGTAGAACACTCAGCTGGATCTGGTTGGAATGGAAGTCGACCCCGACATTGTTCGGAAGAGGCTAAGCTAGCTATGTAAATTTATTCATTTGAAATTTAGCCTTGACTCAATTCAAAACAAGCACTTGCAGAGTATGTGTTTATTTCGATATTGTTTCAGGCGCCGCTACCAGGACCTGTATGGTTGGAACCATTTGACGCTGTCGACGAGAGGGTTGTATGTCCACAGGCAAAGCTCCCGATGGATATCATGAAAAATGTTGTTGAGAAGGAAAATTGTCTCATCGCTAATGTATTTGTGCCAAACACGGAAGAAAAAAATTTGTCCGTGGTAGTCTATGTCCATGGAGGGGCTTTCATAATAGGCAGTGGCAACATGATTCAAGCGACACATTTAATGAAGACAAATGATTTTATAATGGTCTCATTTAACTATCGACTCGGCATTCACGGCTTCCTATGTCTGGGCACTGAGGACGCGCCAGGCAATGCTGGCATGAAGGACCAGGTGGCGCTGCTGCGCTGGGTGCAGAAGAACATCGCCAGCTTCGGCGGTAACCCTGATGATGTTACTATTGTAGGTAGCAGTGCTGGGTCTGCATCAGTAGATCTGTTAATGTTGTCTAAGTCGGCGGAAGGATTATTCCACCGAGTAATACCTGAAAGTGGAGGGAACCTTGCGGCATTTACTGTTCAGCGGGATCCTGTGGAAATTGCTAAGACCCATGCCAAAAAGTTAAACTTCAATAACGTAGATGATATTTATGCTTTGGAAGAGTTTTACAAGACAGTTCCGATGGAACTGTTAACCTCGGATCATTTCTTCGATAGAACTGATGCCACATTCGTATTTGGGCCGTGTGTGGAACGTGATACAGGAGACGGTGCATTCCTTACAGAATCTCCTCTGAGTATACTCAAGAGTGGTAACTACAGGAAATTACCACTGTTGTATGGATTCGCTGAAATGGAAGGTCTGATGCGTATTAACGTATTTGAACTTTGGAAGCACAAAATGAATGAAAAGTTTTCTGATTTCTTGCCAGCCGACTTGAAGTTCGATTCTGAAGAAGAAAGAGAAGAAGTAGCCGATAAGATTAAGAGGTTTTACTTTGGCGACAAACCAGTGGGCGATGAAAATGTATTGAAATACGTTGATTACTTTTCGGATGTCTATTTTGCTTATTCCATGCTTTGGGCTGTGAAGTTGCACGCGGAGGCTGGCAACAATCAAGTATATTTGTATGAATATAGTTTTGTGGATGAGGACACTCCCTTGGTACCTCACACTAATGTACGAGGAGCTGACCACTGTACTCAGACAATGGCTGTGTATGACATGAAGAATATCACACACGAGGATGAATCTCTAGCAACGCCAGAATTGCAGAAAATGAAAAAAGTTGTTCGTGAAATTTGGCACAATTTTATTAAAACTGGGTATGTACCTTTGATAGATTACCCAGATAGACTTTAAGCAAAATATAAATTTAGCTTACCCGCACACTTGAAATGTATAACAGTATATGCAAATACTTCTAAAATTAATGTTGTTTTTCCTCACATTTCAGAGTGCCAGTGCCAGAGGGCTCATGGCTGCCGGCGTGGCCGGCGGCGGGCGCGGACCGGGCGCCGCACATGTCGCTGGGCGAGCGGCTGGAGCTGCGCGGCGCGCTGCTGGCGGAGCGCACGCGCTTCTGGGATGACATCTACCAGAGATATTACCGGGACGCGGTGCCGCCGCCCACTCCGCCGCCCAGACCACGCAGCGAGTTGTAGAATAGTCTCGAAATTGCACTACTACTTGAGTTATCTGCGCAACGTTGCGTATATTGTTTTTAGTCGTTGTAAGAGAATTCATCTATTCTGTTCTTTGTAAAAACTTTGTTGTAATTTAGACAATTCCATGCATTTCAGAAGTTGGAAGTTGTATGTCATTGATTGAAAATAATAAAATTGAATTTCTTTTTTATGTAGGTATTATGTATTATATATAAAGATCAGGCGTCTCATTAAAATAAGATTATCAGATATATTGTTTTGCTGATATCCTGGTTTTCCGGATTAAGTTTTTGTTGAATATTTTTTTAAAGGAATAAGTTGTTAATTTGAAGAAATCTTAAAAGTAAATAAAAAATTACCGTCTTACCACAAAAACTTTTAAACGTCAGTTTATGCCTTGTCTAAAAAAATGTCAAATTATGACGTTGACATATGGTTCATTTTGCAGCCAAAATTTTATTAGACAAGTGTAAAACAGGGTTTAAAGTTTTTGTAGTAAGGCCCTAAAAGTTTATTTTTACCTAAACTATCATTCTGTCTCACTTCAGTCCTTTATGATCCCGAAAAAAATCCTTTCTGAGTATGATTATTCATAAATAACGATAAGAATACCCGCACACCGCAGACCAAACATTCGGCCTACAGTTGACCCGGTGATAGGGAAAAAGAAAGTCTTGATTCTGCACAAAATCTTTAATCTAAATACTAGGTCTTTGTAATGTGCTTACTACCATTCATCTTTATAGTGATTTGTGCTGCACTTACTACTATACAATTATATTATCCGTCGAATGAAAATCTGATTGCACGGCAGTGCCCCAGCCAAGACTCGAGCAAAGCGGGCACGGCCGTAGTACCATCTTTTCTCGAAGCGTTTCGCGGCTATTTCACTTATTTCACCCCCCTGTTATATGTATCTTTCATGTGGACAAAGCTAGGAGTTTAGGTTTTCAATGACCAAGAGTAAGTATTATTAGGTAAGTTAGTAAGTAGTTAGGTAAGAATTAGTAAGTTATTAGGTAAGAACAAGCTCAGTCTCAAAATTACAAGACATTTGAATAAATAGTTTACGAGTTATGAGCGATCAAAGTTACACCATTTTGTCACTCACTGACTCGCTCACTGACCGATCATCAAAAATTTAAGGTACTTCTAGCAAACTTAGAACCTTCAAATTTGGCACCAAGATATGTTATTAGCTACATATAAATGGAAAATTATAAAAACCTTAAAGCATAAAAATTAGGAAACAAATTTATATTTGCGGTTTTTCAGTCCATATATAATTTATCAATTCAACGGTTTTTACACATAATTACAAGGAGCGACTTTTAACTTGGGCTCATGACCAAGTCTATATTATTGTAATGTGAACAAAACTATTGACATATTCACAAAATATTGATTTATTATTACAAATAAAGTTGAACAGAACTTGGCTTCTATGCGATCTCAAAACTTTTTACGGTGGAAGAATTGCGTAGAGGCTTGGCTTTTTTTACATTTAATGTTTTTGGTGGGATATAATTATCTAGACAATTATGCATATAGGTAGCTGAAATGAGATTTGGATGAAGAAATAGATAGTTAATTTATTTACACTAACCGAGCCAAGGCGGGGCAGGTAGCTAGTACAAGTAAGTAAATTAAATAAACAATAAATAGCGCATTACTCGCAGGAGAGTTAACAAGGAAGTTATTAGATCATTCAATTGTGATGCGAGCCAGATTGTAACAGGAGCGATGAAGTGGTGGACGTGTGTGGTGTTCGCGTGCGCGGCCGTGCTGGCTGACGACGAGTGGCGCGAGGTGAGGACTGCGCAAGGGCCGGTGCGCGGGCGCAAGCACCCCACTGCAGACATGTACGCCTTCTACAACATACCCTACGCCACCGCGCCCACGGGCGAGGACAAGTTCAAGGTATACGTTCGGTTTTCTTTCAAAGTTAGGTTATGGCTACTTAATAATTCATTATTTATGTTACGTGCAACTTTTAATATTTATGGCAACAGATTATCGGAAATTGTTTTACGAATGTTTCATTACTATAATTTAAAAAAAATCTCAGATTGAAAGCGGTGATCAATTGAACCACCTAATAATAAAATTGTCTTTGAAAAAATGTATTTTTTTAGCAAAAACTGACTATTTAGGGTTGATTTATATTAGGCCAGGCCGTGTCCGGGGCTTGCCGTGTACGTGGCTTGAACGGGGCACGGACGTGAAACGTTACATACATTTTGTATGAAGTAAAAGCCCGGCCGTGGCCCGTCCCGGCCCCAAACGACGCTCGTCATACAAAAATGTATGTAACGTATCACGTCCGTGCCCCGTTCGAGCCACGTACACGGCACGCCCCGGACACGGCCCGGCCTAATATAAATCATCCCTTATTGTCAAACTAAAAAAATATAAAGCGTGCTCAGCAGTAGCTATGGTGTGTAGGACTGTGTTCCATGTAGAGTTTATATGACTTATTTCCTTTTTCTCAGGCACCTCTCCCCCCTCCTGTATGGTTGGAACCATTTGACGCCATAGACCAGGCCGTAGTGTGTCCACAGCCCAAAGGTCCATGGGATATAATACCAGAAAATGCAGTGACTAAAGAAAACTGTTTGATAGCCAATGTATTTGTACCAAATAGTAATGAGAAAAACCTTTCAGTACTAGTGATTGTTCATGGAGGAGCATTTGTAATGGGTTACGGTGAGATTCTAAAAGGAACACAATTTATGAAGAAAAAAGATTTTATTATGATCACGTTTAACTACCGAGTTGGCATCCATGGGTTCTTATGTCTCGGCACTGAGGACGCGCCAGGCAATGCTGGCATGAAGGACCAGGTGGCGCTGCTGCGCTGGGTACAGAAGAACATCGCCAGCTTCGGCGGTAACCCAGACGATGTTACTATTGACGGGTACAGTGCAGGTTCCGCGTCAGTAGATCTGTTAATGCTCTCAAAGTCCGCACAAGGATTATTTCACAGAGTCATACCTGAAAGCGGTGGAAATATGGCCGCATTCACTATCCAGCGAGATCCTGTAGAAAATGCAAAAAATCATGCAATAAAATTAAATTTCACTCACGGAGATGATATTTATGCTTTGGGAAACTTTTACAAGACTGCTCCAATAGAACTGTTGACAGCGGATAATTTTTTTGACAGAACTGATTCTACATTCGTATTTTCACCGTGTGTGGAACGCGATACAGGAGACGGAGCGTTCCTCACGGAATCTCCTCTGAATATACTAAGGAGTGGCAACTACAGGAAATTACCTGTGTTGTATGGATTCGCCGAAATGGAAGGTTTATTACGTGTTGATTTCTTTGATGTTTGGAAGGATAAGATGAATGAAAGATTTTCTGATTTCTTGCCACCTGACTTAAAATTTGATTCTGACGAAGAAAGAGAAGAAGTGGCAAATAAGATCAAAACGTTTTATTTTGGTGACAAGCCAGTCGGCAATGACAATATTTTGAAATACGTTGACTACTTTTCGGATATCATATTTGCTTATCCCATGCTTTGGGCTGTGAAGCTACACGCGCAGGCTGGCAACAATCAAGTTTATTTGTATGAATATAGCTTTGTGGACGAGGATATTCCCTATGTTCCACACACTGAAGTACGAGGTGCTAACCATTGCGCCCAGACAATGGCTTTAGCTGACGGAAAAAACTTCACACATATGGATGAGTCTCTTGCTACCCCAAATTATAGGAAAATGAAGACAATAATTAGGGAAATTTGGCATAACTTTCTGAAAACAGGGTGAGTGAACAATATGTTTATACATAGATACCTACTTAGAAAATTGGCACTTAATATGGGCTTAAGAACAAAAAAATTATGTCGGTAGGTGCACTAAAGAATCCTGCTGGTAAAATTCGTATGACAATCATCTAGTTCTCACTTAAATTTTTCGAGATCGTTTTTTTACGAGCTTCAGAACATATAAAGCAAAACCAGGCGTAGAAAAGGAGTGAGTACTGATTTATTCCTTTAATTTCAGTACCCCTGTACCGGAGGGCTCATGGCTGCCGGCGTGGCCGGCGGCGGGCGCGGACCGGGCGCCGCACATGTCGCTGGGCGAGCGGCTGGAGCTGCGCGGCGCGCTGCTGGCGGAGCGCACGCGCTTCTGGGATGACATCTACCAGAGATACTACCGGGACGCGGTGCCGCCGCCGAAACCCCCGCCCAGACCACGAGACGAATTCTAACAAACTCTTTGAATGGATATTCGATTTCAGTGATAAAAAGTTACTAGAAACGTTTCATTTGGGACTTATTTTGATTAGAGTTGATACTTATGTCAGTTTGTGTAACGCTAAAGTATCACTTAGGTACCATGTTACCTATTGTTTTTTAATGTCTGAATCGATGATGAAAACATATAGTTTTGTTCAAATGGTATTCTACATCCACTAAATATTTATAATAAATACTTTGGCAAAATGTTTTTTTTCCGTTTGTTTGTTTGTACCCTATTTACTATTGGAAAGCCAGACCATCCCCGAGTAAGATTTTTACGGAATGTAGTTGCCACGAGACGCGAGTGACACGTATGCTTATGTCATGGACACAATAATAATCCTTACGAGTAGTTAGTTCAAAGGCGCTTGACTGTAGTGTTCAGAACCTATAATTATGTAGCCCGTCCTTGTTAGCGACCGGCGGCTAGACAGTTTGCAACGGTAGCGATGAAGTGGTGGACGTGTGTGGTATTCGCGTGCGCGGCCGTGCTGGCTGACGACGAGTGGCGCGAGGTGAGGACTGCGCAAGGGCCGGTGCGCGGGCGCAAGCACCCCACTGCAGACATGTACGCCTTCTACAACATACCCTACGCCACCGCGCCCACGGGTCAGGACAAGTTCAAGGTAACATAAATGGCATGCTAATGTAAACAAATAAAATTGTTATAACGTTATCTATTTTTGAACGCTAAATGGCTTGAAGATCTAAATAAATAGCATGAACTAAATTGATCAATGACCTCCAATGGGATTAGTCACCTTGTGTTCTGTTAACCAAAACGTAAAATGTGGCGTTGCGCAATCCCGTAGCTACATAGGTAATTCTTAGGTCCGTACGTAATATGAAAAGATAATCTGAAGTGTTTATATGCATTATTTATAGTATTCAAACATGTTTTAAGCTATATAAATATCAAATGTTGTTATTTTAGTATTGTTGACCTTCAGAAGCTTGTTATATTTAATCAACGTAAACATTGCATAATTAAATGTATAGTAGGTACCTATATGTTGATTTGTTTTTTAATGTGTTATTTTACTGTAGTTTAGAATTAGTTAAAAGTTTAGTTAGAAAGAACCTATCTGCCGCAGTAAGCACGTCCTGTAATGGTAGATTTGAGGTGTTGACAGGACTATACTATATCTACATATTTAGGCCCCACATTGCAGAATGACTAAGCAAGGCCATTTCAATTGAAGGCATTAAAAATTGGTTACCTATGGTTTTAAACAGGAATAAAGGAGTATGCCGTACAGAGCTCTCCTGAGCTTCCTAAATTAATTGATAATTGTCTGTAGGTATATGTATGTCCTAATGTCGCCAATGATGATTCTTTTTTTGTTTTCAGGCACCTCTCCCTGCACCACAATGGTTGGAACCATTTGACGCTATCGACGAAGGTGTTATTTGTCCGCAACCCACATTACCAATGGATTTTATGCCTAAGAATCTAGTAACGAAAGAAAATTGCCTCATTGTTAATGTATTTGTACCTAATACGAAAAAGACCAACCTGTCCGTCTTTGTGTACGTTCATGGAGGAGCATTTATAATTGGCTATGGTGAAATGGTCTCAGCAACTCATTTGATGGAAACCAAAGATTTTATTATAGTAACATTCAATTATCGGCTCGGTATCCACGGCTTCCTATGTCTGGGCACTGAGGACGCGCCAGGCAATGCTGGCATGAAGGACCAGGTGGCGCTGCTGCGCTGGGTGCAGAAGAACATCGCCAGCTTCGGCGGTAACCCTGATGACGTTACCCTTGCAGGTGGCAGCGCAGGCTCTGCTGCAGTAGATCTCTTATTGTTGTCTAAGTCGGCAGAAGGATTATTCCACCGAGTTATACCTGAAAGCGGGGGAAACCTTGCCGCGTTTACTGTTCAGCGGGACCCTGTAGAGATTGCCAAAACACATGCAAGGAAGTTGAACTTTACTAATGTAGATGATATCTATGCTTTAGAACAATTCTACAAGATGGCTTCAATAGAGCTGTTGACAGCAGACGCATTTTTTGATAGAACTGATTCAATATTCATGTTTTCGCCGTCTGTGGAACGTGACACAGGACACGAAGTATTCCTGACTGAATCTCCTCTGAATATACTGAAGAGTGGCAATTACAGAAAATTACCTGTGTTGTATGGCTTTGCTGAAATGGAAGGATTGTTTCGAATTGACTTCTTTGAATTTTGGAAACACAGGATGAATGAAAAGTTTTCTGATTTCTTGCCAGCCGACCTGAAGTTTGATTCTGATGAAGAAAGAGAAGAAGTGGCTAGCAAAATTAAGAAGTTTTACTTTGGCGATAAGCCAGTCGGCAATGATAACATTTTGAAATACGTTGATTTCTTTACGGATACAGTATTTTCTTATCCCATGCTTAGGGCTGTGAAGCTGCACGTGGAGGCTGGCAACAATCAAGTGTATTTGTATGAATATTCGTTTGTGGATGACGACATTCCCTTGGTACCTCACACTAATGTACGGGGAGCTAATCACTGTGCTCAGTCAATGGCTGTGTACGATTACAAAAATTTGACGCATCGTGACGAGTCTCTTGCGACGCCTCAATTCAGAAAAATGAAGAAGATAATGCGTGAAATTTGGCATAATTTTATTAAAACTGGGTAAGTTTCAAATAATTTTGTTTGAGATGCTGTGTGCTCTCAGTTCGAAAGAAAAATAATACTGATGATTTAGTAGTCACGAGCGCGGTAACTTTTTTCATAGCGTTAACTGCACATTTCAGAACCCCGGTCCCCACTGGCTCTGCGCTGCCTGCGTGGCCGGCGGCGGGCGCGGACCGGGCGCCGCACATGTCGCTGGGCGAGCGGCTGGAGCTGCGCGGCGCGCTGCTGGCGGAGCGCACGCGCTTCTGGGATGACATCTACCAGAGATACTACCGGGACGCGGTGCCGCCGCCGAAACCCCCGCCCAGACCACGCAACGAGTTGTAGAATAGTCACGATTTCTTTTTATATTTTTTGATTTTTGTGCCTTAATAGTGAAACTTTTTTATGTGTATTTGTTGAAATCATTATAATTTTACTAATTCTATTGCTAGTTTAATTTTTTAGAGTAAATGGTGTTATGTGCAGATTTGAGCTTGATCATATTTAACTTCTAAATGATAAAAATATGCTAAGAAACTTAAGTTCTGTATTATCCAATATTCCCCAACACCTGCACTGAGAAGCATCTAAATGCCGCCACTGACAATGCTGTAGACGTGGCGATATTCTCCAAACGTTAAATTTGATTTCCATCTATTCGCTAAGAAGAAAAAGACTACCAGATCGTGACGCTATGCTGTGACAGGTTAGATAGTCATCATATGAGATCCAGATAGTCATTAAATAATTATAGAACTTTTGTGGAATTATTTTAGTAATTGTTCAAGAAGAATCTGTGCTTCAAAATGGTGTCTGAAATGTCAAAGAAATATTTTAAATCTTAAGCTTGTATATAATCTTATCAACACTGGACATGACTTGGGCTTTGTAACATAGAAACAATCTTATCATACCTATCATCTTTGATCTTTCCCTATCATCATCACATATAATTACAGGCATTGTCAATTACAATTCACTTGTGGCTTGAGTTAGTTCGCAACCGTAGCGATGAAGTGGTGGACGTGTGTGGTGTTCGCGTGCGCGGCCGTGCTGGCTGACGACGAGTGGCGCGAGGTGAGGACTGCGCAAGGGCCGGTGCGCGGGCGCAAGCACCCCACTGCAGACATGTACGCCTTCTACAACATACCCTACGCCACCGCGCCCACGGGCGAGGACAAGTTCAAGGTATTTAACTGGATAAATTAAGTCTTTTACGAAAATAAATAATGCGCGCTCTAAGTTTTGAGGAAAATTAAGCATCCTTCTATCTGACCTACCCAACCCAGTTACCCGAGCAACCCAACAACTCATTCTTTGTCAATTTTATTATATGCATTTGTTTTTTGTTGCACACTGTATTTGATTGTTTTTGATTTTTAAAGTGTTTTTATTGTTGACGTTTGTTTCAGGCACCACTGCCTCCACCGGTGTGGCTGCAGCCTTTTGACGCAGTCGACGAGCATGTTATATGTCCACAGCCAATATCTACGAACGAGTACATGCCTAAACAATTAGCAATCAAAGAAAATTGTCTTATTGCTAATGTATTTGTGCCTAACACAAAAGAAAAGAACCTTTCAGTGGTAGTTTATGTCCATGGCGGAGCTTTTATAGTAGGCTACGGTGAGATTTTTAAATCGACCCAGTTCATGAAGACAAACGATTTTATCTGGGTCTCTTTTAACTACCGCCTTGGAATTCACGGGTTCCTATGTCTGGGCACTGAGGACGCGCCAGGCAATGCTGGCATGAAGGACCAGGTGGCGCTGCTGCGCTGGGTGCAGAAGAACATCGCCAGCTTCGGCGGTAACCCTGATGATGTTACTATTGTAGGTAGCAGCGCTGGGTCTGCTTCAGTAGATCTGTTAATGCTTTCAAAATCAGCCGAAGGGTTATTTCACCGAGTAATACCCGAAAGTGGTGGAAATCTTGCCGCATTTGCAGTACAGCGGGATCCCGTAGAGATTGCTAAAACGCATGCTAAAAAGATAAACTTCAATAACGTAGATGACATTTATGCATTAGAAAAGTTCTACAAGACAGCTCCAATGGAACTGTTAACCTCGGATAATTTCTTTGATAGAACTGATGCCACATTCGTATTTGGGCCGTGTGTGGAACGCGATACAGGAGACGGAGCATTTCTGACAGAATCTCCTCTAACTATATTCAAGAGTGGCAACTATAGGAAATTGCCTGTGTTGTATGGATTCGCAGATATGGAAGGATCACGTGTTGACATGTTTGAACTTTGGAAGGACAAGATGAACGAAAAGTTTTCTGATTTCTTGCCAGCTGACTTGAAATTTGATTCTGAAGAAGAAAGAGAAGAAGTGGCAAATAAGGTTAAGAAGTTTTACTTTGGCGACAAGCCAGTAGGCAATGACAATATTTTGAAATACATTGATTACTTTTCGGATGTCTTTTTTACTTATCCCATGCTTAGGGCTGTGAAGCTGCACGCGGAGGCTGGCAACAATCAAGTATATTTGTACGAATATTCCTTTGTGGACGAAGATTCTCCTTTTGTACCTCACACCAATGTAAGAGGAGCCCCCCACTGTGCTCAATCAATGGCTGTGTATGACATGGCAAATCTAACGCACTTGGATGAGTCTGTCGCGTCACCAGCGCTTAAGAATATGAAAAAAATTGTTCGTGAAATTTGGCACAATTTCGTTAAAACTGGGTATGTACATTCAGACAAATTATCATTGGTATATCATTGGTATTATGCGCATATCGTGACCATATTGTAAAATTTGTCTACCTACTGTATGCTACATATATCTTTATGCAATCTTTGTCCAAATACTCAATTTAGACATGATTAAATGCAAGAGCCGTGTATGCAAGGTGCGTGTGTAAATCAGATGGTCAAGAAATGCAATCAGTTTTTTTTTATTTTTACAAAACAATTATTTTCTATTTCTTTTACTTAGGTAAATTAGAAAGAATCTGCTAGTTTTATTCTGATTATACTGGTCTTATTGGATGCATAAATAAATACTGAGAGCACTTTCTCTCTTCTTTCAGTACCCCTGTCCCCTCAGGCTCATGGCTGCCGGCGTGGCCGGCGGCGGGCGCGGACCGGGCGCCGCACATGTCGCTGGGCGAGCGGCTGGAGCTGCGCGGCGCGCTGCTGGCGGAGCGCACGCGCTTCTGGGATGACATCTACCAGAGATACTACCGGGACGCGGTGCCGCCGCCGAAACCCCCGCCCAGACCACGCAACGAGTTGTAGAAAAAAAGAGATCGTATTAAAAGTACTGATAAAAATAAATTAAAAATAATAATCAAATAATTAAAAGTATTAAAAGTGAAATTTGAAGAGCGCGTTTGTCACGTATTAATTTGATTAGTACTCGATGATCTAAGTTTTTTGCGTCTCAGCTTTAATAGTTTATTAGGAACTGTTGGCATGGGTAGGTATTGATTACTGTTTCTTATTATTCATAAATAAAAAGTTCAGCAGTGTTTATTAATAAAACATATACCTACTTTTATATAAAACGTCTTTTTATTTTTATCTCAAACAAATTCAAGCTGTATGTACCTATACCCAATAATTGATCCTCAATATATCGCAATATACACCTTCTCTTTTTTCTCTCGTCTTATGGTCATTTCCAATATTCTATCTATCTATTGTTTTGTTCATTATACAGATTATTTTTGAGGCAGTTGGAAAAAATGTGTGATTCAGAATCAGAACATTTTGTATCCGCGCTAAAATCTTTCGAGCGAGACCCACCTCTGCTGCATTTGCGGTCGGCAATTGGTAGTCGACAGCTCGCTCCCGAAACGTAAAGTATGAAGAAAAAAGTAGCATGACCGGTCGCTTCACCGTTATGACCATTAATTCGATTTAAAAAAACCATCATGTTCCTTCGTAAGCCTTTTATGTACTAGGGCCGCGATAAGTCTTTCGAACAATCCCGCAGCCCCGGCAGGCCTGTATTCCATGAAGCTCACGTCAAAATTTTATCTCTAGTAAACATGAGCAGAATATTGGGCTTTGTAATTGAATTGTAGCTTATATGTATATCTTTAACAGATGTACAAAACATTCATACGTTAACATAAACAAAAAATACAAACAAATAAAACTAGGACAGTCTAGGGTGTTAATTAGTTGGGAAAATTAATATGAAAATGGACGGAATTAAATGGATACAAATACGAAAAATCAACGTATCGTCAATGACTTAAAAAAAAACGCGCTTCACATTACATTGCTCATCATAAGAGTTATAGTTACCGCACGTATCATGTAATTTATGTTTTTTTCTTCGAAATAGCCGAACAGGTTACGACAGTCAAAGTGTCCCAAGTAACACAAGTGACGCGAGGCGAGTAACTGTGTAGGTTTGTGAGCTTAAAAGTAATAAATGATCGACTAAATTGGAGTGAATAAATCGTTCATCATTCAATACTTGACAGCACCTAAAAAGCGAAAAAAGAACCTGCCCCGTCGCGAAAAATCACAACTATCGAACGGAAAAGCAAAGATAAGCAAGTGTTCCATACAACTGTCCTCCCATTGCTTCCAACTATTTCTTCAAACAGTGATATATTTAACATTGCATAAAATAAAAGGCATTTATTTATATTGCCTTGCATGTTATCATCTAGTCATCAATATGTAACAATTGCCTACTGGATTTGGACTTCGTAACATTTCTGACTTATATACCTACCTTACTATCTTATCGGACAAAAATAACCACCTATGATTACTGTGGGATTGAAAATAAATTAACTCGGTTCGCGTGTGTCCGTAAGTCAGTTTGCAACCGTAGCGATGAAGTGGTGGACGTGTGTGGTGTTCGCGTGCGCGGCCGTGCTGGCTGACGACGAGTGGCGCGAGGTGAGGACTGCGCAAGGGCCGGTGCGCGGGCGCAAGCACCCCACTGAAGATATATACACCTTCTACAACATACCCTACGCCACCGCGCCCACGGGTCAGGACAAGTTCAAGGTATTTATAAACTTAAGTGAACTCATTTAAGTAAATAATTCATTCTATTCATCATTTGAGGAAAATGAGGCAGGATAATGAAAAATTAAATTATAAATTTTAAAAAACCCCCGACCCAAAAAAAGTATGCAATAATTATGACAAAAGGTTAAAAACGCTAAACCCTATAAAAAGCAAAAAATTACTTTTAACACTACGTAAACTAAATTTTGTCGTGTCGGGGGACCGCTCTAATTCATTACTTCAGATACGGGTATTTTTTTTTAAATGATTGTTGTAATTAGGTAGGTATCATTTGATTTATGTAAGTATTTATGAAGGTAAAAAGCGGTCCCCCGACACGTCAAAATTTAGTTTACGTAGTGTTAAAAGTAATTTTTTGCTTTTTATAGGGTTTAGCGTTTTTAACCTTTTGTCATAATTATTGCATACTTTTTTTGGGTCGGGGGTTTTTTTAAATTTATAATTTAATTTTATTTCATGTTTTTTAAAGGAGCTATTTAATTTTTCCTTCTTTCATTTAATTTATTTTATCTTAAGATGGGGTCGCTATATGCGATCTCGGCCAAAAGCTGTTTAACAATCCTCATGACAAACTGGCTCTGGGAGAATTGCACAGATTAAAATCAATAAAGATTAACCTTTGGACATTCTAGATTTTCAGCAAAAATATAAATCGGTTTATCCGTTTCATTCCGGTATTCCAGGGTTTCATCCGCCACATCCCATTTCCAGCATCAGGTTCTCGTCAATCAGAAACATGAAGAGAACTCGTCAAGACAAATTCAACGAGCCCAAACTCGATGGGTTTACTAAAAGGCAGTTCAGGGTTACTTCTCCTACCTTCGTGCCCTAACAGAAGACCAGCTCAGTGGTTCCAAAAGACATTAGTGTTTCAAATTTCGGATCCCACATATACTTGCAAGTAAACTGAGCGTGTAACATTCCTATCACATCTAGCAAACGAGCTGATGACCTTGAAGACCTGAACTGATTTCCACCAAACATAGCTAAGAACACTCCCGACTGACATACCTTTTAAACAAAAAAAACCGCATTACAATCGGATCATTCGTTTAGGAGCTACGATGCCACATACACACACACACACACACACACACACACACACAGACACGTCAAACTTATAACACCCCGTCGTTTTTGCGTCGGGGGTTAAAAAATGGTTTAATACAAATTAAAGATTTTAGAAATAAACATTAACTAATTTGGTGTTTGTGAATAAATAATAAATGCTGTTCGCTTTATCTTATCCCCTCACTCTTTGTTTTCATGGCCGGTACCTAAATTCTCACTGAAATCTTAATAATCATAATGTTGGGAGTGTTTGTGAGATTTCGAGTAAGGCCGTTTTTACACTTGTAAGTACCTATGATTACAACAACGTACTTCCTTGAGAAAGTTCATGTCAGTAAGCTTCCAGTGTTAAGTAAAGAATAATAAGGTATGAACAATTATTATCTATATGCAAAAAGTGTTTCTATGCTGAGTCATGCTTAGACTACAAAATGTGTTTTTGTGACGTTTGTCATTAAGATGATACTTGTTCCTACGTCCTTGATTTTATAAATATCAATATTATTGTTAAGATTTGTTTCAATTAACCTGTTTGTTTATCATTTATTTACAAAGTCCACAGAAATTAAAAAAAATTAATTAAAAATACAGAATTAGTATCACTCAGGAATTGCGTATACAATTCCCCACACACACTCATACACACACATTCATGCGCATACTCCACACATATGGTTAAATAAATGTAAACTGTAATTTAAAAAAAAAAAACTGTCAAAACTAAAATGGAAGAGCGGAGTCTCCTAACACAGGTATTACTTGCTTAAAAGCAGGCTCCAATCAATATTTTGGTACAGAAATAAAACATTTTGTATATTTTTTGTATTTGTATTTTGTGTATAAAAAAGAATGTGGCTAATTTTACTTAATAAACCTGTGCCGCCTTTGCCACTTTCCCTTCGCTTTCGACCCAAATGAGTAACGCTTACAAAAAAACTGATCAATTTAACTTTTGTTTTAGGCACCTCTTCCTCCACCAGTGTGGTTAGAACCATTTGACGCAGTCGACGAGCATGTAATATGCCCACAGCCAATGTTTCCTGGTGATCTCATGCCCACAAATGTAGTGACCAAAGAAAATTGTCTCATCGCCAACGTATTTGTGCCTAATACAAAAGAAAAGAACCTTTCAGTTGTCGTATATGTACATGGAGGAGCTTTTATTATGGGCTGGGGGGAAATGTTTAAGGCAAGACAATTCATGAAGACAAAAGATTTTATTGTGGTGACGTTTAATTACCGCCTTGGAATTCACGGGTTCCTATGTCTCGGCACTGAGGACGCGCCAGGCAATGCAGGCATGAAGGACCAGGTGGCGCTGCTGCGCTGGGTGCAGAAGAACATCGCCAGCTTCGGCGGTAACCCTGATGATGTTACTATTGCAGGGTATAGTGCAGGTTCCGCATCAGTAGATCTGTTAATGCTTTCAAAATCAGCCGAAGGGTTATTTCACCGAGTTATACCCGAAAGTGGCGGAAATCTTGCCGCATTTTCAATTCAACGGGATCCTGTCGAGATTGCTAAATCATACGCCAGCAAATTAGGCTTCGATAACGGAGACGATATTTATGCGTTAGGGAAGTTTTATATGACAGCTCCAATTGAAAAGTTGACGTCCGATCCATTTTTTGACAGAACTGATTCTACATTTTTGTTCGCACCATGTGTAGAACGTGAAACAGGGGACGGAGCCTTCCTGACTGAATCACCTCTAACAATACTAAAGACTGGCAACTATAGAAAGCTGCCAGTGTTGTATGGATTCGCTGAAATGGAAGGATTAATACGTATTGATTTCTTTGAACTTTGGAAGCATAAAATGAATGAAAAGTTTTCTGATTTCTTGCCAGCTGACTTGAAATTTGATTCAGAAGAAGAAAGAGAAGAAGTGGCAAATAAGATAAAGGAGTTTTACTTTGGCGACAAGCCAGTCGGCAATGAAAACATTTTAAAATACGTTGATTTCTTTTCGGATGTTATATTTGCTTACCCCATGCTTTGGGCTGTGAAGCTACACGTCGAAGCTGGTAACAATCAAGTATATTTGTATGAATATAGCTTTGTGGACGAAGATGTTCCTGTGGTACCTCATACTAATATACGTGGAGCTAACCACTGTGCCCAGACTATGGCTTTGAGTGATGGGAAAAACTTCACACACCATGATGACACCCTCGCAACACCACAGTTTAGAGAAATGAAAAAGACTATTCGTGAAATATGGCACAATTTTGTGAAAACTGGGTACGTTTTTTGTAATTTTTCTTTTAAACATTCATTGACTCTCATCACTATTTACACCAGCACAATGAGCCGGTCTTTTATCAGACTTCCTTAGCCCAGTTCCCCTTTGATAAAATCAGCTACCAGATTTGCTAGCCGTACAAATTCAGTATGTGTTTTAACTTTTAAAATTAATGTTGTTTTTCCTCACGTTTCAGAGTGCCAGTACCAGAGGGCTCGTGGCTGCCGGCGTGGCCGGCGGCGGGCGCGGACCGCGCGCCGCACATGTCGCTGGGCGAGCGGCTGGAGCTGCGCGGCGCGCTGCTGGCGGAGCGCACGCGCTTCTGGGATGACATCTACCAGAGATACTACCGGGACGCGGTGCCGCCGCCGAAACCCCCGCCCAGACCACGCAACGAGTTGTAGAAATAGTAAGAGATATTAAAAGTAAAGTCGAGTGTGAATAGTGTATAACTGCACTAGCCAACCGATGGTCTAAGTTTTGTAACATCCTCAGTTTAATTATGTTATAGAAACTCTCACATTACTCTAGGATAGGTACTTTCTGATTATTGTTTTTACTACTAAATAGTCACAAGTTTAGCGGTGTTTATATAGTCATGCTGTATCGTTAATAAACTACTTATATAAAAAACGTATTTTTGTTATTATTTCACGATAATGATAGCGTAATCTATGCTTACTAATATTATAAAGCTGAAGAGTTTGTTTGTTTGTTTGTTTGTTTGAACGCGCTAATCGCAGGTACTACTCCGATTCCGATTTGAAAATTTCTTTCAGTGTTAGATAGCCCATTTATCGAGGAAGGCTATAGGCTACTTATCCCGGTACGGGAAGTAGTTCCCACGGGATGCGGGTGAAACCGCTGGCAGAAGCTAGTATTTTATAACATCTCAGTTATACCACAGATTACGTTATACGGTGAAGTTTGTTTTTGACATTACTTGTTGGGGACACTCTGATTGATTCACTTTTCGTTAGTATGACTTTTTTGTTCTTAATATTTGCCTGAGGCTTTTGAGTGATTATTTTAGTATCATAATCATCATCATCAGCTTATCGCAGTCCACTGCTGGACATAGGCCTCTCCAAGTGTACGCCACTGAGACCGATTTTCGGCTTCTCGCAGCTCCTGCCAGCTGTCTTGCGCAAGTCATCACTCCACCACTACCACCATATTTTAGTATATTAAAGAGTAAGTAGGGAAGTAAAACCTACTGTAAAACTATATAGTTAGATTCACATACAATGTTATTCTCTACAATAGAGAATAGTAGTTACGCTGCTTAAGCTAAACCGGTCCAAATGGATCGACTTACAACGAGTTCAGTGTAGTTCACAGACAGGGCTGTCATCTTGAATTTAATCCCCGAAAGATACATAAATAGTTTTGATTACCTAATATTTTCATTTCATGTAATCACCTACTCAACATACACTCAGCGGCACGGAATCTGGCCCAAGCACATTTGGGCCTTATAACCATTATTTAAATGAAAAATCTGATTTTTTATTTTAAAATTGTTTAATTTACTCATTTTCCAAAAGAAAATGACTAACAAACAACAGAATTGTGAGGATTTTCATTAAGTTTCATTGAGTTACAAAACAAAGTCCTTTACCGCAATAATCACCATAAACTTTTAAATTCAACATTTTTAACAAAACAGAAAGTTATCGAATTTTAATAATGGGTGTTTCTTCCTCTTGATCTGATGACTGCCTGCATACGATCTGGCATGCTCTGAATGATGTTTTTTATCTCCACCTGAGAGATCTCCTCACAGGCAGCCACCTGCGCCGTTTTCAGTTCACTGAGAGTTCGTGGTGGTTACGACTTGCTCGGACCTGTTTTTTAAGCATGTTCCAAACATGTCCTACAGGATTCAAGGCTGGGTTTCTTGCAGGCCAGTCCAATTTTTGAATACCGACCTCGAACAAGTAATCGATTACGCAAAGAGCTGTGTGAGGTCGAGCATTGTCCTGTATTAAACGAAATTCTTCCCTTCCTATGAATCCCTGACAGGGTAAAACATGATTTTGAAGGATCTCTTCAATATACCGCACTGTTGTCAGACGACTTTCGACAACCAATAAATCAGTACGGGCTTCTGAACTTATGCCTCGCCAAACCAAGATGGACCCACCATGAAAACTGACTGTTTGCTTGGTAGTTGGAAGAAACCATTCTCCGCGCTTTCTCCATTCACATTTACGGCCCTCTGGAGCTCTTAAGACGACTCTGCATTCATCGGTCCATAAAATTTTACTCCATTGGTCATGCGTCCAATTTGCATGTTCTCTTACAAACCTAAGTCTGGCTATGCGATGGTGCGGGAGAAGTTCCGGGCCTCGAGTTGGTCTTCGAGCACGCAGATCCCGTTCCTCCATCCTTCTTCTTATTGTGTGCTTACGGACGTTGACTTCTCTTGCTGTTTGCAAAGGCTGGCGTATCTCTAACGCAGTGAGAAACCGATTTTTCATTATTGCACGTACGATAAATCGGTCGTCGTGCGCCGACGAACACCTTACACTGCCACTTTCTGGTCTTTTTGTGTAAAGGCCAGTCTGGTCATACATTTTCTATGCATATTTTTTACATGTACGTGATGCACTTAAAGTTTCAACCATCTTCCGCTGCATACGCCCTTGACGTGTTAGCAACACTACTTGAGCAACTTGAGCTGCAGTAAGGGTAATTTTCAGATCAAATTGTGAATAAAAGAGAAACAAAAAACGATCATAATCATTAGTTTTTTTGGAACATGCTTAGTACTTCGGAAATTTCTATCTGAATTTAAACTTAACTTTCTGCTTTGTGTTCCAACAATGGAATCTGTTTCTAGTGTTATAAAAGTTAAACAGATACACATTTTTCTGTATTTTAATTAACAATTACGAAATTACGGACAATATGTCATATGAAATTAGAATTTACAACGGCTATCTGGCCTGATATCTACTTGTGTTTGTTTGGGCCAAATTCCGTGCCGCTGAGTGTAATTACGATTGCCTTCGAGATTTGTGCTTCGTCATATTACTGTTTTCTATAGCTACTAACCTGCCTAACAATCTTATCAGACAATAAAAATCACCTATCATAGTAAAATTTCAGCTAAATAAAGCTCGATTCGAGCATGTCCATCAGTTATTTCGCAACTGTAGCGATGAAGTGGTGGACGTGTGTGGTGTTCGTGTGCGCGGCCGTGCTGGCTGACGACGAGTGGCGCGAGGTGAGGACTGCGCAAGGGCCGGTGCGCGGGCGCAAGCACCCCACTGCTGACATGTACGCCTTCTACAACATACCCTACGCCACCGCGCCCACGGGCGAGGCCAAGTTCAAGGTAATTACAAACTGGATAAATTAAGTCTTTTACGAAAATAAATAACGCACGCTGTTAGTTTTGAGAAAAATGGAGCATCCTTCTATCTGACCTACCCACCCCAGTTACCCGAGCAACCCAATACCCTTAGGTAAGACTAGTTATCAGACTTACATCCCGTAACGACTGTCAAAGATATTCAATGACAGCCGGGACCTACAGTTTAACGTTCCCTCCGAAACACAGTCATTGGTGTCCAATATATTACAAGTAAATAAGATAGAAAGAAACATTTATTTGCTTGGAACATAGGTGGTACCAGTTTTTGCAGTGGTTGAAAGTTATGGCTATATTCTGCCTAACTTCGCATGTTTTTACTTACCTCATAACCATTGAATACATTTCTTTGAAAGAAGACGGATCACAGTCCATACAATATTGCCCCATGTCCTATAACACTGCGACGTATCTCAAAAAAAAGATAAAAATGTTTAAAAAAATATGGCACACTCTCTAATTTACTTTTTTTAAACCTTCATACGGAAAAAATGCTTTAAAATTGTTCAGGCGCTGTTCACTGCTGCTCACAGTGAAGGTTTGGAGCTGACCTGATGATGGAGACGTAAGAAGGTCAATGGAGCACGATAACTGAATATGTAAACTACCTCTATATTATCTCTCTCTTATATTATTTGTATTGTCGAGTTCCCTCGACCTTCTTTCGTATCCATCATCAGGTCAGCTCCAAACCTTCACTGTTGCATATTGTTATAAGACATACACCTTATAGTCAAGTTTTTATCCTGCGGCATGCCTACAACTTTCAAAAGTTGCCCTGGATTTCTCAGGGTTTCCATCATCAGATCCTGACCTGATGATTATGGGACCACCTGTGAGGTATACCCCACCAAACAAAAAAATTATTTAATAAAATAGTCCTATGAAAGCTGTTTTAAAACGTGCGCCGCCGGTAGGTACGGGTCTGTTGTTTATACAGACGGTCGGACGTGAGAGGTCACGGCTGCCTATTGCCTTGACTAGGACACGGCGCTGCCATTCCCACGCAGGGCACTCCTGGAAAGTGGGTCCACTGTGTCTTCAGGGCTGTCCGAACAGTGGTGACACCCGGGCGCCACCTCACGAACGATTCGATGCAGGTACCTCCCGAAACTACCGTGTCCGGTGAGGACCCTCGTCATGCAGTAGGTGAGGGCGCCCTGACTCCTCCCGAGCCACTCCCCAAAGAGGGGACTTACTGCCACTATAGGCATGTCCTTCACTGTGGTGGCGTACCACGTTACTTGCCTGACCAGGATTTGAATTGAATCAACACTCAGACTTAAGCCACATTATTATAAAACGTGGCTTTAAGAAGTACCCATTTAGAAATAGGTTTAGTCCACTAACTTTGTTCGGGACGGTGGTTTAAACGTGGTACAAAAGCAGGTACTTTGAAAACACCACGCTTTAAAATAAGGTGGAAGAAGTTGGCATCATTCCCACTGGGCCACTATGACTTCATCACGACGAAAATAATAATTAGGTATAAACGATTACTGTACGCAAAAAGGCCATATCTCTATGTTAAGTCATGCTTAGACTTCCAAAGTCTATTTTTATCATTTATCATTAATCTAGTACTTCTTTCTATATCCTTGATTTTATGTCAAATTGATTTTCATATTATTATCATTTTGCTTTATCAATTTTTGATAAAGAGAAGATTTATTACACTTCATTTGATTATTTTGACTCGTCTTTGTATAGAAGAATGCATTTCGTATCTCTTTGTAATCGTTTATGATTGTTTTATGGAACTTACAATCAACTTTGAGATACCTACTTACTTTGCTATACCTTATACTTATATTCAACCGTATTTTTTAAACACTTTCCGATAAATAAGTGCACGTCCAATAAAACATAAGGTGTAACTTTGGAGTTTTAGGAATGCGATTATTAACTTAATTTAGTAAACTTAAGTTATATTCACCTTCTCTAACAAGTCAACTTTGGTTTCAGGCACCACTTCCTCCACCATTATGGTTGGAGCCCTTTGACGCAATCGACGAGCATGTTATATGTCCACAGGCAATGTTTCAAAGCGAGCTCTTAGGCGAACATTTAGTAGCCAAAGAAAATTGTCTCATTGCTAACGTATTTGTGCCTAACACAAAAGAAAAGAACCTTTCGGTGGTAGTTTATTTCCATGGCGGTGCTTTTATAGGAGGCTATGGTGAGCTTTTAAAATCGACACAGTTCATGAAGGCAAACGATTTCATCTTAGTCTCTTTTAACTATCGACTCGGCATCCATGGATTCCTATGTCTGGGCACTGAGGACGCGCCAGGCAATGCTGGCATGAAGGACCAGGTGGCACTGCTGCGCTGGGTGCAGAAGAACATCGTCAGCTTCGGCGGTAACCCTGATGATGTTACTATTGTTGGTAGCAGTGCTGGGTCTGCTTCAGTAGATCTGTTAATGCTCTCAAAATCAGCCGAAGGGTTATTTCACCGAGTTATACCCGAAAGTGGTGGAAACCTTGCCGCATTTACTATTCAGCGAGATCCTGTAGAAAATGCTAAAAAACATGCAATCAAATTGAACTTCACTAACGGAAATGATATTTATGCATTAGAAAAGTTTTACAAGACTGCTCCAATGGAACTGTTGACGGCGGAGACTTTTTTCGACAGAACTGATTCTACATTCGTATTTGGGCCGTGTGTGGAACGCGATACAGGAGACGGAGCATTTCTGACAGAAACTCCTCTAACTATATTCAAGAGTGGCAACTATAGGAAATTGCCTGTGTTGTATGGATTCGCAGATATGGAAGGATTGTTACGTGTTGACTTCTTTGAACTTTGGAAGCACAAAATGAACGAAAAGTTTTCTGATTTCTTGCCAGCCGACTTGAAATTTGATTCTGAAGAAGAGAGAGAAGAAGTGGCTAATAAGATTAAGAAGTTTTACTTTGGCGACAAGCCAGTTGGCAATGACAATATTTTGAAATACATTGATTACTTTTCGGATGTTATATTTGCTTACCCCATGCTTTGGGCTGTGAAGCTGCACGCGGAGGCTGGAAACAATCAAGTATATTTGTATGAATATTCCTTTGTGGACGAAGATTCTCCTATTATACCTCACACCAATGTACGAGGAGCAACCCACTGTGCTCAGTCATTGGCAGTGTATGACACGAAAAATTTTACGCACTTGGATCAGTCTCCCGACTCACCAGCGCTTAAGAAGATGAAAAAGATTGTTCGTGAAATTTGGCACAATTTCGTAAAAACTGGGTATGTTTATTCATACAAATTAAACATTGGTATTATGCGCATGTCGTGACCATAGTGTAAAATTGTATCTACCTTTTGTATGCTGTATCTTAATTTATTTATTTATACAGCATTTATTTATTTATTTTATGCAATCTTTGTTCAAATACTCAATTCAGACGTGATTAAATGCAAGAGCCGTGTATGCAAGGTGCGTGTGTAAATCAGATGGTCAAGAAATGCAATCACTTTTGATATTTTTACAAAACTATTTTTTTCGATTTCTTTTAGTTAAATTAGAAAGAATCTACTAGTTTTATTCTGATTCGGGTCTCATTCGATGCATAAATAAATACTGAGAGTGCCACGAAGGTTTTGACGCGACAAATAACATTGATTTTCTCTCTTCTTTCAGTACCCCTGTACCGGAGGGCTCATGGCTGCCGGCGTGGCCGGCGGCGGGCGCGGACCGCGCGCCGCACATGTCGCTGGGCGAGCGGCTGGAGCTGCGCGGCGCGCTGCTGGCGGAGCGCACGCGCTTCTGGGATGACATCTACCAGAGATACTACCGGGACGCGGTGCCGCCGCCGAAACCCCCGCCCAGACCACGCAACGAGTTGTAGAAATTGTAGGAGATCGTATTTAGAGTAGAGTGGAATCTGAATAGTGCATTTGCCAACCAATGGTCTAAATGTTGTAACGTCCTCAATTTAATTATTTAACAGAAACTCTCACTTTACTCTACCATAGGTACAACTTACTGATTATTTATTCATTTCTTTATTTATTCCAAAATGTATTCAGTTACAGTTATACAAAAATGCATCCCAATACTTGGTATACATATATTAAGTACCCTGAAAGTGGCTATTTCATTTAAAATAGTTACACTATCTTATAAGAGAACAATACAGTTAATTATTAATTATGCTGCGTGAAGAAAAGACAGACAGACAGAGTTACTTTCGCATTTGTAATATTAGTTTGGATTATTATAGGTATGGCATTTTTTATATCTATTTATTATTTTATTGTAAAACGTTTCTTAACATATACATAGGACAATATTATACGGTTAAATTCGTATATATTCGTATATAACTACCAGATTTTATGAAATTAAATTCTAATGGGTCGACCCAAAATATTGTGGATTTATATGAAATATTTTATGGATACCCTATTATACCATACGGCCAGACGTGGATGACAAAATCGAGAAATGTTGACGATTTAACGATGTGGTCAAATTAACATGAACATTTCATGAAACGCAACCATTTCATGAAATGCTCAAGCTTTTCATGAAGTGGTCAATTCTACGATATGGCTACGACCTATAGACACATCCAAAATGACAAAATCCAATGATTGTACTCATTACAAATAGTTACAAGTTTAGCAGTGTCACTAGTAACTCCTGTGTGGTTAATAAAATACTTTTTGTAGTTTTTACACGCTTTTTATTAGCTTCACCTGTATGTTTGTATGTTTGTAGGTTTGTATGTTTGTTTGTAACCGACTTCTTTGGGCGCGATTTTGACCCACTTTAAACGGCCAGATTTCGTTCAAACTTTGTAGATTTATTGAGGACCGATGACAATACACTAATTTGATAAAATTATTTCATTTTTAACCGACTTCCCAAAAAGGAGGAGGTTACACATACACATCGAATTCTCCGAGGTTTATAGACCGATTTACGTGATTCTTTTTTTGTTCGACTCGGAATAGCTGCCAGTTGGTTCCATATTCATCAGGTCAGGATCTGATGATGGAAACCCTGAGAAATCGAGGGCAACCTTCAAAAGTTGTAGGCATACATAGGGTAAAAACTTGACACTCAGGTGTACGCCTAAAAGCACTATTCAACTGTGAAGATTTGAAGCTGACCTGATGATGGAGACCAGAGAAAGTCGAGGGAACTCGACAACTGAATATGTAAACTACCTCGTGTTTGGGCTTAAATTATTTGTATTGACAAGACCTTTGCAACAGTGAAGGTTTGGAGCTGACCTGATGATGGAGACCAGAGAAAGTCGAGGGAACTCGACAACTGAATATGTTAACTACCTCGTGTTTGGGCTTAAATTATTTGTATTGACAAGACCTATGCAACAGTGAAGGTTTGGAGCTGACCTGATGATGGAGACCAGAGAAAGTCGAGGGAACTCGACAACTGAATATGTAAAATACCTCGTTTGGACTTATATTCTTTGTATTGATGAGAACTTCCCACTTGTATGGATAGTGACAACTATTCGTATCACTGAAAAGCTTTAAATAAAAAACTTTTTTACAAAAAAATTAAACCGACTTCCCAAAACACTAAAAAGCAAAAAAAAATAACTAATTTTAGGTGCATCGGCCTAGAAGTCGGTGGCAAAATTAACTTAGTAACATCCATTAGACACCAACTTCTAGGCTTTTCAATTTGCAAAATATGATTTTTGTTAATTTATATAATTTTCATCTATAGTCGTGTATTACCTTATGTAAGAAAATTAATTAAAATTTTCTAGAATTTTTCTCTACAGTCGATAAGGCAGGACTCGATGTTAATTTTTATTTCCAATAATTATCTTTAGCCGTTTTCTCTAATATTGACAAATTTTTGTATATTAAAGAGAATTTTAATTCTACAAAACAAATAATAGTTTTAAAACAAACTAAAAAGTAGAAAATAAATAATAGTTAAAAAAAACTAAAAAACACGCTTTTTATAGAAAAACGAACTAAAAAATAGAAAATAAATTTTAATGAATTTAAATTAAGAAAACAGTGTTAAAAATTTCATTGAATATAAATTAATAATAGTGTGCATACAAAAAAAAAATATTTAAAAAAAGCGTGGGGTGCTTTTTAAGATATTATCGAAATGAAAATCACTGTAGGTACTCATATCTGTCAATAAAATATTTATAACTATTGACACGATGCACCCCACGCTTTTTTTTAATTTTTTTTTTTATTCACACTATTATTAATTTATATTCATTGAAATTTTTAACACTGTTTTCTTAATTTAAATTCATTAATTTTTTTATTTACCTGCGGCTTTTGAAATATTATTTGAGTAAGTAGCTGAAGTAAAACCCTGCTGTAAAACAATACAGTTAGGTTCATATATAATGTTTCTATATAAAAGAGCATAGTTATCACGCTGCTTTATAACCGGTCCTGATGGATTGACTTACGAGTCCAGTGTAGTCCACTGTTCGTGTATTCTCATCGACACACTTAACTTTAAGTACTACATTTACGTACCTACCCCAAGAGGTTTTTATCCGACTGCTAAAAAGTTATGTTTTCACAAGTATCATGTAGGTATCGGGAGAGGTCATGGCGCGTGAGGTGATTTTGTCCGAGTAAGTCCCCCCGGCAGATACATATAGTTTTTATAACCTAATATTTTCATTTCACGTATAATCATCTACTCAATACAATTACGATTGCCTTCGGGATTTGGACTTCGTCACATTTCTGTCTTATAGTATACCTACCTATCTACCTAACAATCTTATCAGACAATAATAACCACCTATCATAGTAATAATTACTTGGATTTAATAAATAAGCTCGATTCGAGCATGTCCGTGAGTTAGTTTGCAACTGTAGCGATGAAGTGGTGGACGTGTGTGGTGTTCACGTGCGCGGCCGTGCTGGCTGACGACGAGTGGCGCGAGGTGAGGATTGCGCAAGGGCCGGTGCGCGGGCGCAAGCACCCCACTGCTGACATGTACGCCTTCTACAACATACCCTACGCCACCGCGCCCACGGGCGAGGACAAGTTCAAGGTAATTACAAACTTGCTAAATAGGTGATTTACGAAAATAAATAATGCACTCAATCAGCAATGTCGTCAATTGCATTTGTGCAATAGTGTCTGTTAGGTTTGAGGAAAATGAAGCATCCTCCTATCTGACCTACTTAACCCAATTAGTTACCCGGGCAACCCAATACCCCTAGACTGTTTGTCAGCCTTACGGGCTTCTGACTGATGTTCAATGACAGCCGTGACCTACAGTTTTACTAACGTGCCCTCCGAAATAGTTATTTGTATCCAAGAAATACTTAGAAACAACAAACATATTTAGAAAACTTGCATTGACACTTGCCTGATCTGTATTTGAACCCTCACTTATACTGTAGAGGTTGGTTCTTTACCCTTTCTGGAGAGGTGGTCTAGGACCACCGCGGCTTACCACGTTAAAAAAAATTGGTATGAAGAATTATTATTTCTTTGATATCACTTTTAATGCTGCACTTTTATTCTATGCACGTTATATTATTATAAAAACCCGAAGTAATGTAATAGAATGTAGTTATGTGCTAGATACAATACCACTTCCACTACATTTTAATATTAGTACAGAATTTGTGTCACTTAGGTTGTGAGTTTGTGTATAAATAAGAATGGGTGGCAGGAAATGGTTACTTTAAAACCTAGTAAGCCTCTGTCATTTTCGCCTTCTATCCATGGACCCAATTGAATACATTTTACAAAAAACTGATCGATTCAACTATTGTTCTAGGCACCTCTACCTCCACCAGTGTGGTTAGAGCCATTTGACGCAGTCGACGAGCATGTAATATGCCCACAGCCAACGTTTCCCGGTGATTTCGTGCCTAAACATTTAGTGACCAAAGAAAATTGTCTCATCGCCAACGTATTTGTGCCAAATACAAAAGAAAAGAACCTTCCAGTTTTCGTGTATGTACATGGAGGAGCTTTTGTTATGGGCTGGGGGGAAATGTTTAAGGCAAGACAATTCATGAAGACAAAAGATTTTATTGAGGTCACGTTTAATTACCGCCTTGGAATTCACGGGTTCCTATGTCTGGGCACTGAGGACGCGCCAGGCAATGCTGGCATGAAGGACCAGGTGGCACTGCTGCGCTGGGTGCAGAAGAACATCGCCAGCTTCGGCGGTAACCCTGATGATGTTACCCTTGCAGGGTACAGTGCAGGTTCCGCATCAGTAGATCTGTTAATGCTCTCAAAATCAGCCGAAGGATTATTTCACCGAGTAATACCCGAAAGTGGTGGAAATCTTGCCGCATTTACTGTTCAGCGAGATCCTGTAGAGATTGCTAAAACGCATGCTAAGAAGTTAAACTTCAATAACGTAGATGATATTTATGCGTTAGGAAAGTTTTATATGACAGCTCCAATTGAACAGTTGACGTCCGATCCATTTTTCGACAGAACTGATTCTACATTTTTGTTCGCACCATGTGTAGAACGTGAAACAGGGGACGGAGCCTTCCTGACTGAATCACCTCTAACAATACTAAAGACTGGCAACTACAGAAAGCTGCCAGTGTTGTATGGATTCGCTGAAATGGAAGGATTATTTCGTGTTGATTTTTTTGAACTTTGGAAGCATAAAATGAATGAAAAGTTTTCTGATTTCTTGCCACCTGACTTGAAATTTGATTCTGAGGAAGAAAGAGAAGAAGTGGCAAATAAAATAAAGAAGTTTTACTTTGGTGACAAGCCAGTCGGCAATGACAATATTCTAAAATACGTTGATTTCTTCACGGATATTATATTTGCTTATCCCATGCTTTGGGCTGTGAAGCTACACGTGGAAGCTGGTAACAATCAAGTATATTTGTATGAATATAGCTTTGTGGACGAGGATATTCCTGTGGTACCACATACTAACATACGTGGAGCTAACCACTGTGCCCAGACTATGGCTTTGACTGATGGGAAGAACTTCACAAACCATGACGAAACTCTCGCAACACCAGAGTTTAGAGAAATGAAAAAGATTATTCGGGAAATATGGCACAATTTTGTGAAAACTGGGTACGTTTTTCGTAATTTTTCGTTTTAACATTCATTGACTCTCATCACTATTTACACCAGCACAATGAGCCGGTCTTTTATCAGACTTCCTTAGCCCGGCTCCCCTTTGATGAGACCAGCTATCTGATTTGCTAGCCTTCCGGATTCCGTATGCGTAACCGTTTAACCTTTAAAATTAATGTTGTTTTTCCTCACGTTTCAGAGTGCCAGTGCCAGAGGGCTCATGGCTGCCGGCGTGGCCGGCGGCGGGCGCGGACCGCGCGCCGCACATGTCGCTGGGCGAGCGGCTGGAGCTGCGCGGCGCGCTGCTGGCGGAGCGCACGCGCTTCTGGGATGACATCTACCAGAGATACTACCGGGACGCGGTGCCGCCGCCCTCTCCGCCGCCCAGACCACGCAACGAGTTGTAGAGCTTAAGAGTCAAAATGTTAGAAAAGTAAAGGAATAATCAACCTTCTTTTTTTATTGTCACTGGTAAAGCACTGACTGTAAAAAGTCCAGTCATTCTTTGACATAAACTTTTTATTTTAATAAAAGAATCAAATGTAAAACAGCTCAGGGGCCTGATTCTCCTAACCTAATAATGTCAAAATCGAATAGAAATTGAATCGCATTATGATCGCAATAGCAGTTTGAACTATCGGGCATTCTGCTACTAATATAAATCCATATATATTCCAACGACATTCGATTGGATTGCGATTGGTCTGCTATTTTGGTCTATACGGTAGTTTGCTCTACAATCGTATTGCAATCTTAAATTATTTGCAGACAAAATTATTCATTATTGAATGACAGAAAAGGATAAAAACATTTATTTCAAAGAAAAAATAGTGGAATGCCACATACGCTTCAATCGTAATTGAGTCGGGATTGGATCTCAGTCGAATATGAATCGTATATCGCGTGCAGTAAAATTAGAAGAATGTAGTAAAATTATGTCCACCAACAAGGTGGACAGACGACCTTATAAAGGTCGCCGGAAGACGCTGGATGCAGGTCGCCTCCAACAGGTATCTGTGGAGATCTAAGGGGGAGGCCTATGTTCAGCAGTGGACGTCCTATGGCTGAGATGATGATGATGATGATGATGATGAAAATTAGGAGAATCATGCCCCAGGAAGAGTCAGTTCCCGTAAGTGTTATGTTATAACGCTAATGTTGCTTACATTTTGAGTAGGAGATACTTTGAAACTGAGCTCTTATCCCCTGTCCCTTGTTGAGGCGCCTGTTACATATAAGTACCTACAGTGGAAAATAGAAACATATTTATTTTGATGACATAAGAATGTGTGTTACGATAGGTGTTAGACGCAACATGCTTGCTGGTGATTGACCTTCCCCGATTCTACATACTAAGATAAAAATGCAAAAGGTAGAAAGAACCTACGTAAGTATGTATTATGAAACTTGGTAGTTATATATCAGAATGACATACATATATACATATGTATAGACTACTTTTTAGGATTCCGTACCCAAAGGGTAAAACGGGACCCTATTGTTTTCGCTCCTCTGTCCGTCCGTCCGTCTGTCACTAAGCTGTATCTCATGAACCGTGATAGTTAGTGAGCTGAAATTACACACACACGCACAGACGATGTATTATTGTTGCCGCTATAACAAAAAATACTGAAAACGAGAATTAAATAAATATTTTGGGGGGCTCCCATACAACAAACGTGATTTTTTTGTCCATTTTATAAATAAGTGGCCGTTTTAATATAAATAAAAAAAAATATAATATAAAGCGGTAACTAGTGTTACATAATAACCATTGACTGTTATTGTTTACTGTAATTATTAATTAGTGCCTAGTAGATAAGATTATTACTATCATCATGACTCGGATTCGTAATAATCTATTTGCACTTAGTTATCTAATGTTCAGTGCATAAATGTAATACCTAATTACTTTAAACTAATTTTGAACATGGTGGAATGCTACTTTATACCCATGGCGGGGGACGAAACCTCTCCCAAAATTCGTGTCCAGACCTTTTCCTGGGAAGCAATCTATGTAAGTACTAATTATGTACAGCTTATGTAATACTAAGTACTTACGTTTCTAAAGATAAATAATAATTGAGTTGTTGTTCAAGTAGATATTAAATGGTTCAACAGATTAAAAACTGCTGATATGCATGTCCTAAACATTATTACAATTTATCGTACCTACAATTGACTCAGGATTGGAGCTTAATAATATAATCTATATACCTCGCTACTTCGTTATTTAGTTGTATTGATTGTTGGATTGATACGCCTGTGTGGAGTAGATAAGATTTAAAAAATATCAGTACTAATCGGCAGGTCTGCAGTGCAGGGTTAAACAGTAGACATGAGGTTTTTAGTCGGTGTGATAGTTCTGTGTATTACAAATGTTTTGGCCATAGAGGAATGGCGCGAAGTAAATACGCTGCAAGGACCGGTGCGCGGGCGCAAGCACCCCGAAGCAGATGTACACGTATTCTATAACATACCCTACGCAACCGCGCCTACTGGTGAAAATAAATTCAAGGTACGTATATTGTAAATTAGTTATCAGTAAAGCCTGGCTTAAATATAATGGAGATATTATCACAGATTACTATAATAGTTAGATACTTTATGTGCGATAAGTCTGGTTGCCATTGAACATCCTCGGCAGTCGTTACGGGTAGTCAGTAGCGAGTAAGTATGACACCAGTCTGACCAAGGGGTACTGGGTTGTCCGGGTACCTAACTGGGTTGAGGGTTTCAGGGAGGCAGTCGCTCCGTGTAAAACACTGGCACTCAGTCGCATCCGGTTAGACTGGAAGCCGACCCCAACATAGTTGGGAAAAGGCTCGGAAGATGATGTGTAATAAGTCCATAAACTTAATTCTATATCATCGCCATTTTAATATTTTTGTATACTTTTCAAATTGTACAAAATAAGAATAATTTTGTTTACGCCTTATTTAATATTTTTATATTATGCTTTATATTTCATTACTCTTTTTCACATTTTTTTCAGCCACCACTCCCGCCCCCTGCATGGACAGAAACATTTGATGCTGTGGACAGGCATATCATATGCCCACAGTTCCCTATTCAGATGCCTCAAATAATGCCTGAGAATTTAGTGCAGCAGGAAGATTGCCTTGTCGCCAATGTATATGTCCCGGACACGGAAAATAAAAATCTGTCAGTAATCGTCTACGTTCATGGAGGAGGTTTTATAATAGGCTACGGTGACATGATGCGAGCTCTTCACTTCATGGAAACAAAAGATATGATCGTAGTCACGTTCAATTATAGACTCAGTATTCACGGGTTTCTGTGCCTCGGCACTGAGGACGTACCGGGGAATGCAGGCAGTAAGGACCAGGTAGCGCTATTGCGCTGGGTACAGAAAAATATCGCCAGCTTTGGCGGCAACCCTGATGATGTTACCCTTGCAGGTGGTAGTGCAGGCTCTGCCTCTGTGGATCTAATAATGCTCTCAAAGTCAGCTGAAGGTTTATTCCATAGAGTGATACCCGAGAGTGGTGGAAACCTAGCTGCTTTTGCTGTCCAGAGGGATCCCTTAGATATCGCTAAAAATCATGCGAAACATCTTAATTTCACAGATGTGGACGATATATATGCTCTAGAAAAGTTTTATAAAACAGCTCCATTAAGTTTGTTGACCGCAGATCCATTTTTAGATAGAACTGATTCTACTTTTAGATTTGCACCGTGTGTGGAACGCGATACAGGAGACGGGGCATTTTTGACAGAGTCTCCTCTGACTATACTGCAGAATGGGAACTACAGAAAGTTACCGATGTTATACGGTTTTGCTAACATGGAAGGGTTATTACGTGTAGATTTCTTCGAATTTTGGAAGCGTAAAATGAATAATAAGTTTTCAGATTTCTTACCAGCTGACTTGAAGTTTGATTCTAATGAAGAAAGGGAAGAAGTGGCGAATAAGATTAAGAAATTTTATTTTGGTGACAAGCCAGTAGATAAAGAAAATATTTTGAAATACATCGATTTCTTTTCGGATGTATTTTTTACTTACCCAGTACTTCGAGCAGTGAAATTGCACGCGGAAGCTGGCAATAATCAAGTATATTTGTACGAATACTCGTTTGTCGACGATGAAACTCCGGTTGTTCCCTTCACTAACGTACGAGGCGCTAATCACTGCGCTCAATCAGCGGCTGTCATGGATGGTAACGTTATTGACAAAAATGAAAGTAATTTGTCTGAAAAACATAAGCATATGAAGAAGATTGTACGAGAAATTTGGCACAACTTCATTAAATCAGGGTACGTCTCTTTTCTACTATTAGTACAAAACTTAGGACAAACTAATACAGACAGGAATCGTTACTACCTAGAATAGCTTAATTTGTTGCCGATTATGACGTTTACGAAATTACTGTAATTTCAGTACCCCTGTCCCCTCGGGCTCTGTGCTGCCGTCGTGGCCGGCGGCGGGCGCGGACCGCGCGCCGCACATGTCGCTGGGCGAGCGGCTGGAGCTGCGCGGCGCGCTGCTGGCGGAGCGCACGCGCTTCTGGGATGACATCTACCAGAGATACTACCGGGACGCGGTGCCGCCGCCGAAACCCCCGCCCAGACCACGCAACGAGTTGTAGAAATGTCACGGAATAGATCTCTTATTTGAAGACTTCCGTATCTTTCTGTATTTGATTCTCTCCACTACATAGTAGAAATCAAAGTCGCTTTCTCTGTCCCTATGTCCCTATACGCTTAAATCTTCACAACTACGCCACTGTGGCTCGATTCTGCTAATTTTATAATTTTACTTAAACGACATATGATTCACATCCGACTGAGATTTCATCACGGCTCAAATACGATTGAAGCGTATGTGGCATTCCGCATTTTTTTCTTTTAAATACCCGTTTTTATCCTTTTCTGTGATTAAATAATGAAGCATATTGTCTGCAAATAATTTACGATTGCAATATGATTGTAGAGCAAACTACCGTATAGACCAATATATGTACCTATATAAGTAGGAATACGATTGGTCTTATATTAGTAGTAGAATGCCCGCTTAGGTTAAAACTGCTATTGTTTTATTGCTATTATCTATTCAATTTTTATTTAATTTTGACATTATTAACTTAGTAGAATCGGGCCCCTGATTTTCATGCGTTTTTTTGTATCGTAACATCCATTAAATTGTGGGGCAAAACACTGATATCCCGTGCAAAGCCGGGGCGGGTCGCTAGTATTAAATAAAATAAGCAAAACAAGAAGATTTTAAAAACTTAGGTTCTGTTCATGGTATGATGAGAAGGAAAAATAAAAAAATCTTAGCCGCGCCAAGTAGCCTACAGCGACATCTCTCGATGAATAGGGCAACTAAGGGTAACTAATTTGTACTGAAATAAGTTACGCAAAACTAAAAAAAACTAAATGGGATTTCGTTGGGAATTTCGGATTGCGTCAATCGATTTTAATTTAAAAAATTAAGAAGATACATTAGGGAAAAAAATATTAAAGAGGCTCATGAAATATATAACGAACTTCTTTATAAAATTCTTGCATATAGGTACGATTAATTACGAACTTAGTTTAGAATTTATTTTGTAAGATTTGTCAAAAAATAATAATATTAAATAAATGATTTTAGTAAACGCCTGTTCATTTTTTAATACCTAACCAACGATAAATCATACAATAACAAAGTTAGAGAAAACTTTAATTGATAATGTTTTTTTTTTATAATTTAAATTAATATTTTGGAAAAGTAATTTAGAAGTGTCACTTTTGTTGTCAGTAATTGTCATGGGCGTAGCCACACTGGGGCAAGCTGGGGCACTTGCCCCACCCTGGGCCCTGGCTCTGACCTATAAGGTGTCTGATTAAACAAGTTTTTTTTACCAACTCTAACTAACAACATCAACAACATATGTACTATCCGTAAGTTATTGCACAAAAAAATTGTCGACTTTTGAAAAGAGCGCGATCAAAACAAAATACACGCTAGAGTTCCCGAACGTGAGCGGTGCGCGCGTCATTTGAAAGCGAGCCGTATTCCCTAAAAGAATAGTTGCTATGTGGCGTAGCGAGCCGAGCCGTCCATCTTATCCAAAAAATAATGCATTGAAGGAGATGGAACTGGTAGATGTGATCAAAATTTCGGAAATGCAATTTTATCCTAGTGTAAAAACCGCGCTCGCTATTTTGCTTGCCCAGCCATATACGACCTGTACAATCGAACGATCGTTTAGCACAGTGGTTTTTAACCTGTGGTCCGCGGACCACTGTTGGCCCCTGGAGACATTCCGAGTGGTCCGCGAAGCTTAGCTGCGCGACGTTGCTATACGTTATCTAACTTTATTTTTATCGACTTATCTATGCGAGCGGGGGAATTTTCGTAGGGGCGTAAATCGGGTGTGTCGTACCTAGTCCCCCCATTCATGAAAACGTATATTTGGGACATTTTACGTAGTTTTTCGTTTTGAGTCTTAAAAAAAAGTCAGATAAAAATTTCACGCTCACTTCGCTCGCGTATTCAGAAACTGTATGCCCTTTTTTTGCATTTGTCAACAAACAAAAAGTTAAGGACGTTTCGGCTAAATTTTAAGTGATATTTGGTTTAAGTTCGATAAAAATTTCGCGCTCGTTTCGCTCGCGTATTCAGACTTATTAACTATATGCCCTTTTTTTGCATTTATCAACAAACAAAAAGTTAAGTACGTTTGGGCTAAATTTACGTAATATTTGGTTTAAGTCCGATAAAAATTTCGCGCTCGCTTCGCTCGCGTATTCAGAAACTATATACCCTTATTTTTGCATTAGTCAACAAACAAAAAGTTAAGTACGTTAGGGCTTCACGTAATATTTGGTTTAAGGCCGATGAAAATTTCGCGCTCGCTTCGCTCGCATATTCAGAAACTATATGCCCTTACTTTTAGCTTTTGTCCTGTGTGTGATTGTTCATTTTCTGTACCTGACAATATAAACCTCTCAAATTAAGAGATTAACAAGTTTGAGATTAACGGCTCAAGATACAAAAAATCGCCCTCCCCCGGGGGATAGATTGACTGCTGCCCCACCCTGAGCCCAAAGCTGGCTACGCCCATGGTAATTGTCAGTAAATCTTTTTTTTTCTCTACTTACTTTCTTTTAATATTGCATGTCCGACTTGGATAGACTGTTCAGCTATCTATTGTTTTTAATTAATATCAACATGTTATGCAATAAATGAATCTATATCTTTATTAGGTTTGAATGAAAAAAAAAATCGCTGCCCACTTTACGTGCTTTTTAGGGTTCCGTAACCAAAGAGTAAAACTGGACCCTATTGTTTTCGCTCCTCCATCCGTCCGTCTGTCACTTGGCTGTATCTCATGAACCCTGACAGTAAGAGAGTTTAACTTTTTACAGATGTTGTATTTCTGTTTCCGCTATAACAACAAATACTGAAAACTAGAATAAAATAAATATTTTGGGGGGCTCCCATACAACAAACGTGATTTTTTTGCTCAGTTTTGCTCTGGTACGGAACCCTTCGTACACGAGTCCGACTCGCGCTTGGATAGTTTTTTTTGTGATCCCCACTTTTAACCTATTATACCACTTTGTGATTGATATACATAATATTGGTATAAAATTTCAGCTTCAAGCGCTTCTAAGCGCGGGCGGACAGGCAGATGAAATTGTTACTATTCGACTACGGAACCCTACAAAACAACAAAGAAAACTGTTAGGTGCATATTTCTACAAGTCTGTGTACTGGATGCAGATGTCACCGCCACCGACTTGAAATAGTTAGGTATAAGTATGACTCACTTTACAGTGAGTAATATAAATATATTTATTTTATCGCTAGTATCAGTGCTCATCAGACAAATTGAAAACCGGCCAAGTGCGAGTCGGACTCGTGCACGAAGGGTTCCGTAAATTACAGTTAAATCAACCTATCTCAAAAACTATAAGAGATACTTTGATCAAACCAAAAATCGTTGAAAGAGTTAATTAGCATGCATCACCTCTATTTTTTTTAGAATTTTATACCCCGTAGTTATAAAAATAGAGGGGGGGGGACATACTTTTTACGACTTTGAGAGCTGATATCTCAAAAACCGTTCACTTTAAGAAAAATGTTTTTTAGAAAACTTTATATCATTTTAAAAGACCTTTCCATTGATACCCCACACGGGTATGTACATCGAAAAAAAAAAATTCATCCCTCAGTTACATGTATGGGGGGCCCCACCCCCAATTCTTTTTTTTACTATTTAGTGTCATATTTTTGTAGCGGTTCATACAACACATATTCCCATCAAATTTCATCACTGTAGTACTTATAGTTTCCGAGTAAATCGGCTGTGACAGACGGACAGACGGACAGACGGACAGACGGACAGACGGACATGACGAAACTATAAGGGTTCCGTTTTTGCCATTTTGGCTACGGAACCCTAAAAACTAATAATTTAATACCTTGATAAGAATATTAACTCATACCTCAACTTGATGCAACTTGTCCTAAAAAGTACTTTAGAAAACAAAGGTACTTACTGCCGTACTTCAAGTACTTAGTGAGCTAGTGAGATTACATAATACAGATATCTAGTATTGCGGTCGCACACCAAGGTGAAATGGATGAACCAAGATGAATAAATCAAATTGAAGGACTTGCCAGAAAAGTAAGATGTTCCTAAGAACAGTTCCCTACTGTTCTTCTATGAGATTCTTTTTTACATACCAAAGCTTATAATAGCGTCCCAACAGATTCTAGGCCACGGCGGCTATTCTCATGTATGGAGATCAGCCAGTTACGCAGGACGTACCTATTATAGTTCACAAGCATTTGCGTAGCCACAGGTGCACTCCCTATTCCTTCACTTTCATGCCTCGATGAGGCAATCTGACATGATCGGAAAGGGATCAGGCGTAGGACCAACATAAAAAAAACTCTCCCAGAACCAATCACGAACTTCCGGACCCCGAGCTGTTTTTTACAAGTTTCTAAAACCCACAAATCTATTTCTGCCTCGCCTGGTATCGAATCCGAGGTCTCGTGCACAGAAGTCGCGGATACGCGACAACTAGACCAACGTGGCAGCTTATAAAAATGCCTGAAGCTTATAAAAAACACTCAAAACCATTAAAATAATTTACGTACTTTAACTTAATATGTTTATCCCACTGCGATGCGCTATGAAATAATGCCGAAATGCTTCCATGCCATGACGATCAGTACTTAGTATCTGTGATATTATCTTAATCATTTAATTGCGAATATAATTAATAGTATGGTACACAAACCATGTTCCAAAACACCATATCTAATGATAATCTAAATTATAGATAAAAATATTTTCTGGTTTTATTCATTTGCAACACAAAGTTATCTCTTTCTTGTTTGTACTCTGCTATATACACAAATCTATTTATTTAATGCTTTGTCGGAGTAAGTATAAAATAGAATTAATATTTTTGACTTGTCTAATAAATTTTGAATAAAAGTACGTACCTGCATAATACTTACAGTCGTTCCTTGTAGAACACTGGTACTCAGGTGCATCCGGTCAGATTGGAAGCCGACCACAACGTCGTAGAGAAAAAGAATAGGTAGATGATGATCAAACTGCTGGATAATCTTTTTGTTGACCTTTCATTTCTGGAACAAGGCAGACCGATTAGCGATTCAAAGTTGAGGTTTCTACACGATGTCTTTCTTTGCCAAAAATCAGTAGTGCCTCAAATTCGCATAAAGATATTAAAAAAAAAAAAAACATTTAAAAATACAATTTCGTAAAATTACACTAGTGCACTTGCCTGGATTAGAAGCACTTAGGTATGTCACCACATTTTACACTACACCAATCTATAACTATGCAAAGCTTTTTTACGTATTTAGTCAACAACTTTTATTGCATGTTATGAAACTAATTTTATATTTTCTCAAACATGCATAAACACATAAACACGTAATTTTTGTAAAAGAACCGCGAAGAATCATATCTACAGACAATAAAAACAAAATGCAGGCGCGTTTTTTTGAATTTGGAACATTATATCGCTCCAGCAATGTTGAAAACGCGTGCTTGGGTTATTAAATACTCTTTTGATTGGATCTCGTTCTTAGCTTAGAGAGGTAGCATTAGATGTTCAATTCAAATGAGAAATATTACGCTATTGTGCAAATTAACTGACGTTTAGGGATATTAATGAAGATGCACGATGATGGCGACTGAAATTTTAATTGCAGAATATTTTTATTGTATTGTATATTAGAGCTGCCTTAACAAGAAATCATTTTGCTTAGTTCGTTTACGTGGCCAGAATAGATAGCCATAAATGGTTAAAATTGGTAGCAAAACGGTAAAACTCGTCTTGATTACATAAGTACCTAAATATTTTAATAATTAAAGTGAGTTTCAATGGTTCAGAAAGTGAAATTTAACATCAGAAGCCAAATTAGCAAATTATTGCTCGGGTATGACTCATTTTAAATTTTAAATAATACCTAAATGTGTACAATATAAAAATGGGTTAGTAGCCAATTCGCATTTATTTTACTGTCACGAAAATGCCAATCGCGACTTAATTTTTTTTTTTTTCTATATACAACAGACTCTCACGAATGTAATTTTACATAGGGCGAATCGAAACCTTCAAAAATGTGTAGTAGATATAACGATACACACTATAATAATTGCTTGACTGAATACATTTCGGTTTTCAGAATCCTGGGATCCTAGTTGTGAAATGCATATCTAACCTCCTAAACCTCGCCCTCGGCAAACGTAGTGTAGGACGTCCTCAGGCACGGTGGAGTAATGACTTGCGCAAGACGGCTGGCAGGAGCTGGATGCGAGAAGCCGAAAATCGATCTCAGTGGCGTGCACTTGGAGAGGCCTATGTCCAGCAGTGGACAGCGATAGGCTGATGATGAACCTCCTTAACCGCTTAGACATGCTGATTTGGATCATTCAGACAGTTAATCTTATTAAATCAGGCAGAGAAGAATCATTCTAACAAGCCAGTCGAAATTGTTTATGGAATGATCAAAAAGCAGATAAATATCTGCCTCTATCTCTGCTGAACAACTTCCTAAAAGGCAATCAATCAAAGAATTATCGTAATTACTCCCATAGATAATAATGCAGAGTTACGGTCTTTACTTAAAAGCACTCATATAAATACACTAGCGTAGTTCACTACCTTCAGTTGTGAGTTTGCAAACATAGCTATGGAGTGGCACTTTTATATAGTGATATTTTGCGTGACAGCAGTTCTGGCTGACGAAGAATGGCTGGAAGTGGCAACCGCGCAGGGTCCCGCAGGGTCAGAAGCACTCTAACGGAGAATTGTACGCTTTCTACAATATACCCTACGCAACAGCTCCTAAGGGTGAAGACAAGTTCAAAGTAACTAAAAAAATAATATTATAAGTGAATGCCTTGCCATATTCAAAACCCTTATTTACGTTTAATGAATCTATTTGTTTTAAGGCACCTCTACCACCGCCAGTATGGACCGAACCATTTGATGCTGTCAACGAAAATATAATCTGTCCACAGAACGAATGGGTACCTTCATCATTAGAACAAGGTCTAGTGATGTCTGAAGATTGTCTCATAGCCAATATATTTGTGCCTGATACAAATGAAACTAACCTGCCCGTATTTGTTAATGTGTATGGCGGTGCTTTTATTACTGGGTATGGTGACGTAGTAAGAGGGACACAGCTGATGAAGACAAAAGATTTCATCATGGTGACGTTTAACTATCGTCTCGGCATTCACGGGTTCCTCTGTCTTGGCACTGAGGATGTACCAGGCAATGCGGGCTTGAAGGATCAAGTGGCGCTGTTGCGCTGGGTTAATGAAAACATCGCTAACTTCGGCGGTAACCCTGATGATGTCACAATTGCTGGTTTCAGTGCAGGTGGAGCAGCTGTCGACTTAATAATGCTGTCAAAGTCAGCAAAAGGATTATTTCACCGCGTCATTCCTGAGAGTGGTGGAAACCTTTCTATATTTGCAATCCAGAAAGACCCTATCGAGATTGCTAAGATCCATGCCAAAACCCTAAATTTTACGAATGTTGACGATATTTATGCGTTAGAACAGTTTTACAAGACCACTTCAATGGAACTTCTAACTTCACATTCGTTTGCCAATAGAACTGATTCCACTCATATGTTTTCACCGTGTGTGGAACGTGATATAGACGGAGCATTCCTAACAGAACCTCCACTGACTATACTAAAGAATGGTGACTATGATAAGCTACCTATGCTGTATGGTTTCGCTAACATGGAAGGTCTTTTCCGCATAGACATGTTTGACATTTGGAAAGATATGATGAACACTAACTTTTCTGAGTTCTTATCAGCGGACTTGACGTTTAAAACTGATGAAGAAAGGGAAGAGGTGGCCAGTAAGGTTAAGAAGTTTTATTTTGGCGATGAGCCTGTCAATAACGATAATATTTTGTCATATGTAGACTATTTTTCGGATGTCCTCTTTACTCATCCTATACTATGGTCGGCTAAATTGCAAGTGGAGGCTGGCAATGATCAAGTTTACCTGTATGAATATTCGTTTGTAGATGATAATGTTTCTGTAGTGCCATACACTGACGTGCGAGGTGCTAACCACTGTGCTCAGACAGCGGCTATAATGGATGGTGAAGATGAAAGTCTGGAATCGCTGGAATATCAGAATATGAGGAAAATAATCCGTGAAATGTGGCACAACTTTATAACTACTGGGTAAGAAATTTTTCTTTGTTTATGAGACGTTTGTTTATTTTAAGGTAAATAAAAAGGTTTGTGCGAATCAAAACAAAACCAAAATTTTATTTATCATTTCTGGGCTTCGATTCCAGGTCAAGCAAGTACCAATACTTTTCAACTGTTTTGATATTAATATCTGTGATGAAGGAAAACATCGTTGAGGGAACCTGGTCTAACACTGACTGACTGAAAAGCCTGAAACCCCTAAACCCAGTCGAAGGAGGATCACCTCCTACGTGATCACGGGCTTGTGACTGACTGCCAATAAAATGCTGATGAGATTTTTCTATTATTTTTTTCAGAGCCCCTGTGCCCGCTGGGTCATCGCTGCCTGCATGGCCAGCCTTAGGCGAGAACATGTTACCACACATGCAGCTGATTGAGAAGCCGGTACTGCGCGGAGTACTCCTGGAAGAACGCTCTCGCTTCTGGGACGAGATCTTCGAGAAATACTACCGAGATCCAGTTCCACCAACCGACCCCAACTCTTCAGAACGCCGATACCAATATTGATACGCCACTGCCATCATTGATACCGATAGTGAACCATACAAACTTATATTTGGACCCTCAAGACACAGGCTGTAGCTTAGTTTGAGGGTCATTGCCAAACTTTGTTGTAATTCTTTTTTGATGAATAAATAATTTTGAATTTAATTTTCAATGTTTTTGAATTCAATTAAATAGCGTTATACCTCTACTGTTACGTTATTTGTTTTGTAGTGTTAACAGGAACTTTGGCCGTTAGTATAAACCTCTAGATTACTTCCTTTCCATCCTTTCTTTCTTTTCATCCTTGTGTTAGTGGTACCTAACCAAATATGAAAGAGAATACAAATAAATACCTAAGAGTGTCTCAAATCATTATCATTCGATGTACTGTTTTTGTTTTCGTACATTTGTACTTTACTGTTCTCATCTGTATACCTAATATATAATCCGCAAGCGTGAGTGCACATGATTAACTATAACTAAGATGTGTCATAATCCCAGCGGGGCCCAGCAGGGCCAAGGCCTGCCGGGGCTGCGGGTTGTTCGAAAGAGATACCGCGGCCCTGGTACATAAAAGGCCTATGACGGAACACGACGATTTTAGTCAGTAAAGTCGACATCTCCTCACCGCTGCTAACCCACAGCGGGAGGGGTCATTTGATGATTTTACGTCGATAAAAAAAAAAAAAAAAAGATGTGTCATAATTACGTGATATGAAATTCGAATATCGATCACAGATAGAGATATTAAGCCTAATATTTACAGCGAGGATTTAGACTGAGTGACTAATAACAAAGCGAATTAACGTGCTTATTATTCTTGGGGAAGATAGGCATCTCTTCAATCAACATTAAAACTTATAATTGCGCAATGAATCATTAGGTATCTGTCGCGATAAGAAAAAATAAAACGGGGAGTTATCTTAAACGCAGTAGAAGCGTATATAGGTACAGTGAATTTAGTGAAAGACCACAGTAGTGAATGAACCTCGCTAGCAATGTGGTGGCGCACGTGTGTGGTGCTGGTCTGCGTGACAGCAGTTCTGGCTGACGAGGAGTGGCGGCAGGTGAACACTGCGCAGGGGCCCGTGCGCGGACAGAAGCACCCCAGCGGACATCTGTACGCGTTCTACAATGTACCCTACGCCACTGCGCCTAAGGGTGCCGACAAATTCAAGGTACCTAAGCAATTAATGTTGAAATTAAACCAAGATAATACCAAGACTCATTTTGATTTCCTTTGTAAACGAACAAAAGGCAATTGTTATTGTAGACCATTTATCAGTTACAAAGTACTTATCCTGGTCAAAAATATATTAGGTAGTATAAAGATAAATTTTACCTATTTAAATAGTTTTGTTTTTTGTACAAAAAAAAATATAGCAAGGAGACTTTATAATAAGATTAGATAATAAATCCGTATATTTTTGGAAAACCTATTAGTAAGTTATACTTAAAAAAAAACTTTATTTATTCTTTCCAGGCGCCTCTACCACCAGCGGTAAGGACGGAACCTCTGGACGCTACTGAAAAACGTGTAATATGTCCACAGAACAAATTTGTGGCTATAATGCAAGGTTATGAAGAAATGACAGAAGACTGTCTCGTAGCTAACATATTTGTACCCGACACAAATGAAAGAAATCTTCCAGTTCTCGTTTATGTACACGGTGGGGCATTTATAATAGGCTTTGGTGACTCGGCTCGGGGAACACAGCTAATGAAATCGAAAGATTTTATCATGGTGACGTTTAACTATCGACTTGGAATTCACGGGTTCCTTTGTTTGGGCACCGAGGACGTACCAGGCAATGCGGGCATGAAGGACCAGGTGGCGCTATTGCGCTGGGTGAAGGACAACATCGCCAACTTCGGCGGTAACCCCAATGATGTCACCCTTGGAGGTTGCAGCGCTGGTTCTGCGTCTGTAGACCTTTTGCTGCTTTCGAAGTCAGCGAAAGGTTTATTCCACCACGTTATTCCTGAAAGTGGTGGAAATCTTGCCGTATTCTCAATGCAAAGAGATCCAGTACAGATTGCTAAAACCCACGCTAAAAACCTTAATTTCACCAATGTTGACGACATTTATGCTTTAGAACAGTTCTATAAATCAGCTTCGATGGAACTGTTAACTGCAGACATATTTTTTGATAGAACTGATTCTACATTCATGTTTTCACCATGTGTGGAACGTGATACTGGTGACGGAGCATTCCTCACAGAATCTCCTCTCACTGTTCTTAAGAACGGCGAGTACGATAAGTTACCCATGCTGTATGGTTTTGCTAACATGGAAGGCCGTTTCCGTGAACCTTTTTTTGAGTTTTGGAAAGATAAAATGAATACAAACTTTTCGCAATTCTTACCAGCAGATCTAATATTCGAAACTGAAGAAAAGAGAGAAGAAGTTGCCAACAAAGTAAAAAGTTTTTATTTCAAGGATCAGCCTGTTAGCAACGATACTATTTTGGGATATATTGACTTCTTTTCGGATGTATTATTTACACACTCTATGCTTTGGGCTGCAAAATTACAGGCGGAGGCAGGGAATAACCAAATATATCTGTATGAGTATTCGTTTGTGGATGAGAACGTTCCAGTAGTGGCGCACACTGACGTTCGCGGTGCTAATCACTGCGCTCAATCGAGCGCTGTGATGGATGGTGGAGACGAGACTAAAGATACACCGGAATATCAAAATATGAGGAAGATTATTCGTGAAATGTGGCACAACTTTATTATAACTGGGTAGGTCTAAAAGTAGCTTAGAATTCAGTCTATTTTTGAGGTTCGAATGATGAATCTTTTGTTGATCTTCAAATGCAGCTAATTTAACATACATGACATGCATTGTTTACATATGCATGTTTACATGCATTAGTACTTCAGAAGCCAAACCAATGTAATTGTGTTGCTTATATTTATTTGTTTGTTTTCAGTAAACCAGTACCCGAAGGGTCGCTGTTACCGAATTGGGCGCCTGCCGGCCCGAACAGAGCTCCGTACATGTCGCTGGGGGTGAAGGTAGAACAGAAAGGAGTACTCCTGGAAGACCGAACTCAGCTGTGGGCAGAAATCTACGAACAACACTATCTGGATTCAGTACCGCCGCCAACACCTGAAGTTGTAACTGATTCAGCACACAGCGATATATTATCTTTTAATCTAATAATTTTTATTGTCACACTGTGGCTAACTAAAGCGTTTTAAATTATATGTTTTTCATTAATAAGAATGATGTTAGCATGATTGGCGTTAATTATTTTAATGAATAAAGATCTTCATTGTCCTGAATATAAAACCATAACGAATATTTCACATTGAAATAAAGAATTGTTAGCAATATACATTGGCCAAATTGAACTGCAGACAATTTATCACAGTAGATAATAACATCCTCCAATGATACTTCATTAGTGAACCACCTGGTAAAGATAAGATACTCTATCAGAAAGATCATAAGATCAGAAACTCGATGTGTTGGATAATTCAATTTCAAAACAAATTCAAAACAATCTTAATCGTATCTTGATGAGATCCTGAAATGGCCTTCAGATTTTTCACAGCTAGAAAAATAATAAGTAATTAAAGACCTACGTAATTATGATTCACATAATTATTAACATGAATTTATTTTCAAAATCTATCATGACATAGCAAGCGATAAGTGCTACATCTAGTTGACCGATCTTTAAATAAAGGAGTTGTATGAGGAGCACCTCTATCAGTACATCCGTGACAATGTGGTGGCGCACGTGTGTGGTGCTGGTCTCCGTGACAGCAGTTCTGGCTGACGAGGAGTGGCGGCAGGTGAACACTGCGCAGGGGCCCGTGCGCGGACAGAAGCACCCCAGCGGACATCTGTACGCGTTCTACAATATACCCTACGCCACTGCGCCTAAGGGTGCCGACAAATTCAAGGTATATGATTCTTATATTTAATGTAGAAAGTAACTAAAATAATTTTTAAATCATCAGAGCCATCGTGAATGTAAAGGCATAAACATGTTTCTTATACGATAAAAAATATACATATTTTAATCTTAATTCAGTCATGTCGATCTTAAAAAAGTTTCTTTTTCAGCCGCCTCTACCGCCACAAGTACGAACAGAACCGTTCGATGCCGTCAACAAATATGTGGTATGTCCACAATACGTAGACATGGCTGCCACGCCTAATATAGAAGAGTCAGAAGATTGTCTGATAGCTAACATATTCGTGCCCAACACAAATGAAAATAACCTTCCCGTACTCGTTTATGTACATGGTGGGGCGTTTATTGTGGGCTTCGGTGATATGATGACAGGATCACAATTCATGAAAACGAAAGATTTCATAATGGTGACGTTTAACTATCGTGTCGGCATTCACGGGTTCCTTTGTCTGGGAACTGAGGATGTACCAGGCAATGCGGGCATGAAGGATCAAGTGGCGCTGTTGCGCTGGGTGAAGGACAACATCGCCAACTTCGGCGGTAACCCTGGTGATGTCACTCTTGCTGGGTATAGTGCAGGTTCCGTATCTGTGGACTTATTAATGCTCTCAAAGGCTGCAAAAGGTCTGTTTCACCGTGTCATTCCTGAGAGTGGTGCAAACCTTGCAGCATTTGGAATGCAGAGGGATCCTTTAGAGGTCGCCAAAAGTCATGCCAAGACTCTACAGTTCACAAATGTTGAAGATATTTCTGCCCTAGAGCAGTTCTACAAGACAGCGTCGATGGAGCTGTTGACTGCAGACTCATTCCTTTTTAGACCTGATTCAACATTTTTGTTTGGGCCATGTGTGGAACGTGACACAGAAGGAGCATTTCTAACGAAATCTCCTCTGACAATACTAAAGAACGGCGACTATGAAAAGTTACCAATGCTATATGGTTTCGCGAACATGGAAGGTCTTTTCCGTATTGACTTGTTTGAAGATTGGAAAGACAAGATGAATAATAATTTTACTGAGTTTCTGCCAGCTGACCTGAAGTTTGAAAGTGATGAAGCCAGGGAAGAAGTGATCAAAATGATTAAGGATTTCTACTTTGATGGGCAGCCGGTCAGCAATAACAATATTCTGGGATACGTGGACTACTTTTCGGATGTTCTGTTTGCTTATTCTACACTATGGTCTACAAAATTGCAAGTGGAGGCTGGTAACGATCAAGTATATTTATATGAATACTCATTTGTAGATGAGAATGACTCCGTAGAGCCACACACTGACGTGCGAGGTGCTAACCACGTTGCTCAAACATTGGCTGTAATGGATGGTGAAGATGAAAGTCTTGAATCACCGGAATTTAAAAATATGAGGAAGATAATCCGTGAAATATGGCACAACTTTATCAAAACCGGGTAAGAATCGACTTATAAATTCACTATTAATTATCCACTTTTCATTATTCATTGAAAAAATATATCATTTAAATTGCTTGAATTTTGTTTCTGACTATAGTTACTCGACAGATTCAAGCATAGATAAGTTTTCAAGTAAAGATTTGCTTCTGTGGATTTATAGGCTCTTGAGAGTTTCAATGGTTTTCCTGTTCGTTTCCAGAGTGCCCGTGCCAGCAGGCTCGTCGCTGCCTGCGTGGCCTCCAGCACGCGCCGACAGGTCGCCGCACATGCAGCTGCTTGAGAAGCCGGAGCTACATGGGGTGCTGCTAGAAGACCGCACTCGGTTGTGGGACGATATCTACCAAAAGTACTACCTTGATTCTGTTCCACCATCATCAACAAACAACAGTGCGGGACACCGTGATTTATTATGTTTTAATTTAATTACATTCACTACCTCTATAGTAGTGTATCTTTCAAAATGTATGTCGAGTACGCATTAAACTGATAAGATTAGGAAATCTTATGAAGTATCTGTTTTTCTTACTTATTCAGATCACGACGTTTGTAGCTAGATAGCCGGGCAAGCTGGAATAGATTCTTGAACGAGAGTAATGTTGCAAAGAAATAAAAAAAGTTATGAGTATTTAACACAATTGTATTTTATTTACCCACTTCAAAAATCTTGTATAGTTCTGTGTGGTATCGAGCGACGCAAGTGTTACTGTTGGCAGCAGCTAGACGGCTTATAAAACCTAGAAGATTATCGTTTCGTATGAAAGCGTTATAAACGGCGATAAAAATGTACACTGAACATCTAACTGCCATTAACGCTGCTTTTGACAACTAGATACTTATGGTAAACTTTTGTTTATAAAGTTGCCTTGCATTGACAAGTTTGGGGAGTTAATAGCAACGCGTTGCAGAGTTAATAGTACCTTAGGAACATATGTAAGTATATATCGCAGAGTGTTAAGGTAAGCAAGAACGTGAGGCATTCAAGGAAGGGACCGTTACTGCACACTGGTATGAGTGCACGATTCTCAGAACACAGTGTTCCTCACCCCTGCACCCCCGACCAGAAGAGGCAGAACTCAACTTAGGAATTCCACACACACAACAGAGAACCCTAAAATAATAAAAAGCCCAGCAAAGTACTTTTAGCAACATTCTTGTTGCTCATCAGTTCAACTGTCAGACTCAACTCACAGTGGTACGAAGTAGACGCACTCGTTTTTTCAAAAGGAGTATATTTAATGCAGAATACTTCATTTAAAAATTGAGTTTCTGCGCCATGTAAAAAGTTCTGTTTAGTATTTAAGTGACAACTTGTTAATTTATTTCTTAAGGCGCAAAAACTCAATTTTGTAATATCTTTTTTTGTGCGATGAGGTCCAAAATTTTATGCTGGAACTATGGGTGACAAAAAATTCAATACTTTTGCGCACTTTCTTCACCCTGAAAAACATGACAGCCATGCAGGTGTCACAACGGCTTGACAGCCAAAAAAAAGATGAGCCTTTAGATTCTGATTATCTTAGAAACCACGATGGTAGCAAATGGTAGCAACTAATGGTAGCTGGTAGCAATCAGGCAGCAACTTTCTACATATATTTCAGTAATCAGGATGATGTTAGCAAGATAGACATGTAAGACTTTTTCGATGAATAAATATTTTCTTATCTTCAATGTAAACATTAAAGCAGACCTAATGAATATTTTACATTCAAATCTACGTATTATCTACCTATATGTCTGTATTTAACATTTTAATAATATATCATTTTTATTAAGGAAGTTTGTATGTACGTTCTAAGTAGGTATATTTTAGACATCAATGACTGTGGTTCGGATAGCACGTTAAACTGTAGGTCCCGGCTGTCATTGAACAAGGGGTATTAGGTTGCCCAGGTAAGTGGGTTGAGGGGGTCAGATAGGGCAGTCGCTCCGTGTAAAGCACTGGTACTCGGCTACATCCGGTTAGACTGGAAGCCGACCCCAACATAGTTGAGAAAAAGGCTCGGAGAATGATGAATTAAGTAGTGTATGAAGATTTACAAACTATAATGTACACACTATACATATATATACAAACTTAAACTAACACTACTAACTTAATCTTTAAAAAATAAAATACTATAACAAAAATAAAAAGTATACCAAATAACAATAATTAAGCGTCGAAGTATTCCTCGGCATCACTCTCCTCCGGAAACGTGTCCAGAAGACTGGCTGCTTTGCCATGTTTGTTGTATGGCAATGCCAATTCTTTGCCCATTTGAATAAGACAGCCTCTTTGTAAAGGAGCCGTGAACTCGGGCTCCATGAACCGAGCGTTTCCGTTGTTTGTTTGGAGCGTTTCCCGAATGGCTCAGATAGTACAATTTCCAGCAAGGTTATTATATTTGCGCCGCTTGGTAGTCTCTGCAGAAGTAGCAGCCGCACCAGCGCAACCTGCCGTGCTCGGAAGATGCGATCCATGGCATCATCCATGGTAACAACGTCATAATGACTTGGCCTAATTGAACTGCTGACAATTGATCACAGTAGATAATACGATCCAGTATCATTAGTGAACCACCTGGTAAAGATAAGATCAAAAACTCGATTTGTTAGATCATTCAGGTAAAATATGCTTAATCGCATCTTGATAAATAAATTAATGAATAAATCCAAGAAACCCTGCAATGACCTTAGTAATTAAAGACCTATGTAATTATGATTCACATAATTAATAACATGGAATTATTTTCAAAATCCATCATGACATAGCAAGCGATAAGTGCTACACCTAGTTGACCGATCTTTAAATAAAGGAGTTGTATGAGGAGCACCTCTATCAGTACATCCGTGACAATGTGGTGGCGCACGTGTGTGGTGCTGGTCTGCGTGACAGCAGTTCTGGCTGACGAGGAGTGGCGGCAGGTGAACACTGCGCAGGGGCCCGTGCGCGGACAGAAGCACCCCAGCGGACATCTGTACGCGTTCTACAATATACCCTACGCAACAGCGCCTAAGGGTGCCGACAAATTCAAGGTGGGTGGTGTATATGATTCTTCTATTTAATGTAGAATTTAAACTAAAATATTGTTTAATTGATCAGAGTCATCGTGAATAAAGTTAACGTTGAAACATGTTTGTTGTACCTATGATAAATAAAAGACATATTGTAATCTAATTCAGTCATTTTTTTCAGCCGCCTCTACCGCCACAAGTACGAACAGAACCGTTCGATGCCGTCAACAAACATGTGGTATGTCCACAGACTGATGACGTGGCTGCCATGATACCAGGATTTAATATAGTGGAGTCAGAAGATTGTCTAATAGCTAACATATTCGTGCCCGACACTAAAGAAAAAAATCTTCCGGTTCTCGTTTATGTACACGGTGGGGCGTTCGTAATGGGCTTCGGTGAAATGATGATAGGAACAGAATTCTTAAAGACGAAAGATTTCATTTTGGTGACGTTTAACTATCGCCTCGGCATTCACGGGTTCCTGTGTCTGGGCACTGAGGACGTACCAGGCAATGCGGGCATGAAGGACCAAGTGGCGCTGTTGCGCTGGGTGAAGGACAACATCGCTAACTTCGGCGGTAACCCCAATGATGTCACCCTTGGAGGTGGCAGCGCAGGTTCCGTATCTGTGGACTTATTATTGCTATCGAAAGCGACAAAAGGTCTGTTTCACCGTGTCATTCCGGAGAGTGGTGCAAACCTTGCAGCGTTCGGAATGCAGAGAGATCCTTTAGAGGTCGCCAAAAGTCATGCCAAGACTCTACAGTTCACAAATGTTGAAGATATTTCTGCCCTAGAGCAGTTCTACAAGACAGCGTCGATGGAGCTGTTGACTGCAGACTCATTCCTTTTTAGACCTGATTCAACATTTTTGTTTGGGCCATGTGTGGAACGTGATACAGAAGGAGCATTTCTAACGGAATCTCCTCTGACCGTACTAAAGAACGGCGATTTTGACAAGTTACCAATGCTATATGGTTTCGCGAACATGGAAGGTCTTTTCCGTATTGACTTGTTTGAAGATTGGAAAGACAAGATGAATAATAATTTTACTGAGTTCCTGCCAGCTGACCTGAAGTTTGAAAGTGATGAAGCCAGGGAAGAAGTGATCAAAATGATTAAAGATTTCTACTTTGATGGGCAGCCGGTCAGCAATAACAATATTCTGGGATATGTGGACTACTTTTCGGATGTTCTATTTGCTTACTCCACGCTATGGTCCGCAAAGCTGCAAGTGGAGGCTGGTAACGATCAGGTATATCTGTATGAATACTCATTCGTAGATGAGAATGACCCCGTAGTGCCACACACTGATGTACGAGGTGCTAACCACGTCGCTCAAACATTGGCTATAATGGATGGTGAAGATGAAAGTCTTGAATCACCTGAATTAAAAAATATGAGGAAGATAATCCGTGAAATGTGGCACAACTTTATTAAAACCGGGTAAGAATCAACATTCTAAATCACCATCAATTATCCAGTTTTTCACCATGAATTGAAAATATATTATTATGAGATTACTCGGATTACGCTTCTGACTCTAGTTACTAGGCAGAATCAAGCAGAGATAAGTTTTCATGTAAAGACATGTTTTGTGGATTTATAGGTCTTGAGAGTTTCAATGGTTTTCGTTTCCAGAGTGCCCGTGCCAGCAGGCTCGTCGCTGCCTGCGTGGCCTCCAGCACGCGCCGACAGGTCGCCGCACATGCAGCTGCTTGAGAAGCCGGAGCTACATGGGGTGCTGCTAGAAGACCGCACTCGGTTGTGGGACGATATCTACCAAAAGTACTACCTTGATTCTGTTCCACCATCGACAACAAACGCCGATGCTGGCAGCGCAGCCCGCTATGATTAACTATACTTTAATTTATTACCTGTAGTACATCAACATTCAATTGAAGTACCTAACTTTGTAACTTATTTAGATAAACACGACGTTTATATAGTATAGCCAGGCATTGCCACGAAAATTACATTCTGTGATTAAATTTTATCGTCATATTATAAAGATGTTGAAGTAGGTACAGTTTGATCGAGTGCAATATTGCAAAGAAATAGTATTTAACAAAATCGTATTTTATTTACCCACTTCAAAAATTCTGATAGTTCTGTGAGTATTTGAGATCGAACGAGGCAGGTGTAACCGTTGGCAGCAGCTAGAGACCGCTTATTAAATATTATCCGCTCGTATAAAAGTATTATGAACAGAGCGTTAAAATGTACACTGAAAAACTAACTGCCATGAATGCTGCTTTGACAACTATTTATGGTAAACTTATGTTTATAAAGTTGCCTTGCATTGAGAAGTTGCGGAGTTAATAGAAACGCGTTGACACATGTATGTATGGCAGAGTGTAAGGTAAGGTAAGCAAGAACGTGTGAGCGGGAGGCATTCAAGGAAGGGACGCACTAGTCCGGGTGAACGGCTCTCTCTGGGGGTATGTAAATATATTCGGTATCGGAACACAGTGTTTTTCTCAATCCCCTGCATCCCCGAAGGGACCAGAAGGGACAGAACTCAACTTAGGAATTCCACACAACCTGTTTCTGTTAGCCTTTGTATCGTCCCACTGCTGGGCACAAGCCTCCTCTCACACCGAGAAGGATTGAGCATTAATCACCACGCTTGCTCAATGCGGGCTGGTGATTTCAGACTCATAGTCCAGGTTTCCTCGAGATGTTTTCCTTCACCTTTTTATCAGCCATTGGTGTCTACGATGTACTTAGAAAGTAGATACAAACTTAGAAAAGTTGCATTGGTACTTGCCTGACCTGAAATCGAACCCACGCCCTCATACTAGAGAGATTGGTTCAAACACAACCTAGGAACCCTAAAATAATAATACTAGCAAAGTACTTTTAGCAACATTCTTGTTGCTCATCAATTCAACTGTCAGACTCAACTCACAGTAGTGGTACGAAGTAGATGCACACGTTTTTTCAAAAGGATTATATTCATTGCGTAAGGCAAATTCAATTTTGTGTCACCCAGAGTTCCAGCATAAAATTTTGGACCACATTGATTTCGCACAGAAAAATACATACAAAATTGAGTTTCTACGCCTTGCCAAAAGTTCTGTTAAGTATTTTAGTGACAACCTGCTAATTTATTTCTTAAGGCGCCTTGAACTCAATTTTTTTCTTCACGCTGGAAAACATGACACAATGGCTTAACAGCCACAAAAAGGTGACAATTTAGATTCCAAAACTACGAGGAAACCACGAGGGTAGCAATTGGTAGCAACTTATAGTAGCTGGTAGCAATAAGGCAATTTTCTATGTATATTTCAGTAATCAGGATAATGTTAGCAAAATAGACCTTTTCAATGAATAAATATTTTCTAATCTTCAATATAAAAATTAACGCAGTAAAGAATATTTTACATTCAATTCTGCGTATTTAACACTTTAATAATATATCATTTTTATTAAGTAAGTTTGTATGTACTTTCTAAGTATATCTTAGACACCAACGACTGTATTTCGGATAGCACGTTAAACTGTAGGTCCAAGCTGTCATTGAACAACCTTGGCAGTCGTTACGGGTAGTCAGAAGCCAGTAAGTCTGACAACAGTCTGGGTTGCCCAGGTGGGTTGAGGGGGTCAGATAGGACAGTCGCTCCGTGTAAAGCACTGGTACTCGGCTACATCCGGTTAGACTGGAAGCCGACCCCAACATAGTTGGGAAAAAGGCTCGGAGAATGAAGAATTAAGTAGTGGATGGAGATTTACAATCAATTATGTATTATACAGGAATGAATTTTAAGCAGTGCACTTCTTCAGTCGTGACTTGTAAAGAACCCTTTTTAGCTAATGGCTCCGTGAATAGGGTATAATAAACGACCAACCCTATTCTAATGACATTCGATTGGTTTGCGATTGGTCTGCCATTTGGTCTCTACGGTAGTTTGCTCTACAATCATATTGCAATCGTAAATAATTTGCAGAAAATATGATTCATTATTGAATCACAGAAAAGGATAAAAACTTTTATTGAAAAGAAAAACTACTGGAATGCCACATACGCTTCAATCGTAATTGTGTCGTGATTGGATCTCAGTCGGATATGAATCTGGTTAAATAATCTTAATCGTATCTTGATAAACAAATTAACGAACAAGCCGAAATCGAAGAAACCCTGAAATGACCTTCGCAGCTTTCACTGCTACACAAAAACGATTAGTAATTAAAGACCTATGTAATTATGATTCACATAATTATAAACATGGAATTATTTTCAAAATCCATCATGACATAGCAAGCGATAAGTGCTACATCTAGTTGACCGATCTTTAAATAAAGGAGTTGTATGAGAAGCACCTCTATCAGTACATCCGTGACAATGTGGTGGCGCACGTGTGTGGTGCTGGTCTGCGTGACAGCAGTTCTGGCTGACGAGGAGTGGCGGCAGGTGAACACTGCGCAGGGGCCCGTGCGCGGACAGAAGCACCCCAGCGGACATCTGTACGCGTTCTACAATATACCCTACGCAACAGCGCCTAAGGGTGCCGACAAATTCAAGGTAGGCGTATATGATTCTTTTATTGAATGTAATTTTAAAAACATCAGAGCCATCGTGAATAAAGTTAACGCTGGATCATGTTTGTTATATGATAAAGAAAAGACATATTCTAATCTAATTCAGTCATGTCAATCTTAAAAAAAGTTTTTTTTTTCAGCCGCCTCTACCGCCACAAGTACGAACAGAACCGTTCGATGCCGTCAACAAACATGTGGTATGTCCACAGACTGATTACGTGGCTGCCACGTTACCAGGATTTAATATAGTGGAGTCAGAAGATTGTCTGATAGCTAACATATTCGTGCCCGACACACATGAAAAAAACCTTCCAGTTCTCGTTTATGTACATGGTGGGGCGTTTATTCTGGGCTTCGGTGATACGATGACAGGATCACAATTAATGAAAACGAAAGATTTCATAATGGTGACGTTTAACTATCGTCTCGGCATTCACGGGTTCCTGTGTTTGGGCACTGAGGATGTACCAGGCAATGCGGGCATGAAGGATCAAGTGGCGCTGTTGCGCTGGGTGAAGGACAACATCGCCAACTTTGGTGGTAACCCCAATGATGTCACCCTCGGAGGTAGCAGCGCAGGTTCCGTGTCTGTGGACTTATTATTGCTATCGAAAGCGACAAAAGGTCTGTTTCACCGTGTCATTCCGGAGAGTGGTGCAAACCTTGCAGCATTTGGAATGCAGAGAGATCCTTTAGAGGTCGCCAAAAGTCATGCCAAGACTCTACAGTTCACAAATGTTGAAGATATTTCTGCCCTAGAGCAGTTCTACAAGACAGCGTCGATGGAGCTGTTGACTGCTGCAGACTCATTCCTTTTTAGACCTGATTCAACATTTTTGTTTGGGCCATGTGTGGAACGTGATACAGAGGGAGCATTTCTAACGGAGTCTCCTCTGACCATACTAAAGAACGGCGATTTTGACAAGTTACCAATGCTATATGGTTTCGCGAACATGGAAGGTCTTTTCCGTATTGACTTGTTTGATGATTGGAAAGACAAGATGAATAATAATGTTACTGAGTTTCTGCCAGCTGACCTAAAGTTTGAAAGTGATGAAGCCAGGGAAGAAGTGATCAAAATGATTAAAGATTTCTACTTTGATGGGCAGCCGGTCAGCAATAACAATATTCTGGGATACGTGGACTACTTTTCGGATGTTCTGTTTGCTTATTCTACGCTATGGTCCGCAAAGTTGCAAGTGGAGGCCGGTAACAATCTAGTATATCTGTATGAATACTCATTCGTAGATGAGAATGACCCCGTAGTACCACACACTGACGTGCGAGGTGCTAACCACTGCGCACAAGCATTGGCTGTAATGGATGGTGAAGATGAAAGTCTTGAATCGCCGGAATTTAAAAAGATGAGGAAGATAATCCGTGAAATATGGCACAACTTTATCAAGACCGGGTAAGAATCGACTTATAAATTCACTACTAATTATCCACATTTTCATTATTCATTGAAAAAATATATCATGAAATTGCTCGAGTTATGTTTCTAACTGTAGTTACTCGACAGATTCAAGCATAGATAAGTTTTCACGTCCAATCATGCTTTTGTGGATTTATAGGTCTTGAGAGTTTCAATGGTTTTCGTTTCCAGAGTGCCCGTGCCAGCAGGCTCGTCGCTGCCTGCGTGGCCTCCAGCACGCGCCGACAGGTCGCCGCACATGCAGCTGCTTGAGAAGCCGGAGCTACATGGGGTGCTGCTAGAAGACCGCACTCGGTTGTGGGACGATATCTACCAAAAATACTACCTTGATTCTGTTCCACCATCGGCAACAAACGCCGATGCTGGCAGCGCAGCCCGCAGTGATTAATTATTGCTTTAATTTATTCTCTGTAGCAGTGAACATCTTTCAATATTGATGATGAATTCAATAGTGATTAGATTAAGAAATCTGATGAAGTAATTTTTGTAACTTATTCAGATAAACACGACGTTCATTATAGCCAGGCATTGCCAGGCAAACTACATTTTGTGATTAAATTTTATCGTCATATCGTTGAAGTACAATTTTGAACGAGTGCAATATTGCAAAGAAATAAAGTTACCTATGAGTATTTAACAATTTTGAATTTTATTTACCCACTTCAAAAATCCCGATAGTTCTGTGATTATTTGAGATCGCACGAGGCATGTGTTACCGTTGGCAGCAGCTAGACCGCTAAATGAACCTAGAAGATTATCCGCTCATACAAAACCGTTATAAGCAGCGTTAATTACCTGAATTTCAATTGCCATTAATGCTGCTTTTGACCTCAAGGGATAGTTAATATAGGGCATACGGTTCTGGGTGTTGACTTGCACAAGTAATGTCATTAAAGCCGCATATTCATGTTAAACTCTTGTTTAAAAGTTGCATTGCACTGACATGTTGCGGAGATAACCGCAACTTTACAGAGTTAATAATAAAAGGCAATGTAGTTTTTTGCTAGCAACATTCTTGTGCTATGCCTAGCAATAAAGTCAATCAAATATTGCTAAACAATTGTTTAGTCAGACTGTATCACGTTATCTCGAAATTCAAAAAGCCGGCGTACTGTAGCCATAAAGTACACAAGAGCACATGACTTAGAATGTACGCTATATCGAAGTACTGTACTGCGAATGTTCATGATACCGATGTACGGAATATTGAAAGTTTGTGATGCCGAAGCACCTAATATCGAAGGGTTTAAAATTATGGTTTCTGCGTTAATTTGAAATATCATCAGGGAATGCTTTGAATATCGTATTATGATCAATTTCCAGTAAAAAATGGGTACAGTACATCGGCTTTTTGAATTTAGAGATTCCGTGATACAGTCGTTTTGTCATGCTTATAAGAGTTAACCCACATGGGTGCGAAGCGGACACGCATTTTTTAAAGGATAACATTAGATGCAAAATCTATAAAAATGGTTATTGTCAAAATAAGCCAAACCAACCAAAGTATTTCAAATTACGTGCTGTTTCAGTATTCGGGATAATGTAAGCAGGATAGGTGTTAGATTATTTAAATGAACAAAGGTATTTTCCTCGATATCAACAATAAGCCAGTAACGAATATTTTACACTAAAGTTCATGAAAACTGTACCTACCAGCAAGTAAAACTTACCATGTACCTACAATTTTTAGCAATATAGATAAAATGGCTTAATAGGACTGCAGACAATTGATCACTGTAGATAATCAAGTAGGTAATTAAGTAATAAAAGTAGAAATATAAGTAATTGATAATACCCAACAATTGGCAAGGATAAGATCAGAAACGTGATTTGTTAGATAGTTAATGTAAAACAATTTTTGTCGTATCTTCATGAGTTTCTGATATCACCTACGCATCTTTCAAAAACCCCATTAATGATTCACATAGTCATTCAATTCGAATAATTTTCGAAATCCATCATGACATAGCAAGCGATAAGGGCTACACTTAGTTGAGGGATCTTTACATAAAAGAGTTGTATGAGGAGCACCTCTATCAGTACATCCGTGACAATGTGGTGGCGCACGTGTGTGGTGCTGGTCTGCGTGACAGCAGTTCTGGCTGACGAGGAGTGGCGGCAGGTGAACACTGCGCAGGGGCCCGTGCGCGGACAGAAGCACCCCAGCGGACATCTGTACGCGTTCTACAATATACCCTACGCCACTGCGCCTAAGGGTGCCGACAAATTCAAGGTAGGTGTATATGATTCTTTCATTTAATGTGAATATTGCATTTAATGGTGAAATAAAAACTCATTTTTTTTTTAATAATCAGTTTGTAAAAGAGTTTACTTTATTCACGAATGAATAAAGTAAACTCTTAAACATAATTTGCTATGTGATATAGAAATAACTTATTTTAAACTTAGTTTGTAAAAGAGTTTACTTTATTCACGAATGAATAAAGTAAACTCTTAAACATAATTTGCTATGTGATATAGAAATAACTTATTTTAAACTTAGTTTGTAAAAGAGTTTACTTTATTCACGAATGAATAAAGTAAACTCTTAAACATAATTTGCTATGTGATATACAAATAACTTATTTTAAACTTAATGCAGACATACCAGTCTAAAAAAACTTTTTTTTCAGCCACCACTCCCGCCACAAGTACGAACAGAACCATTCGATGCCGTCAACCAATATGTGGTATGTCCTCAAAATGATGATATGGCTTCCTATATGCCCGGAATAAATGTAACGAAGTCAGAAGATTGTCTAATAGCTAACATATTCGTGCCCGACACAGATGAAAAAAACCTTCCAGTTCTCGTTATTGTACATGGTGGAGCATTCACTCTAGGCTTCGGTGATGCGATGAGAGGAACACAATTGATGAAGACTAAAGATTTCATCATGGTGACGTTTAACTATCGTGTCGGCATTCACGGGTTCCTCTGTCTGGGAACTGAGGACGTACCAGGCAATGCGGGCATGAAGGACCAAGTGGCACTGTTGCGCTGGGTGAAGGACAACATCGCTAACTTCGGCGGTAACCCCAATGATGTCACCCTTGGAGGATACAGTGCAGGTTCCGTATCACAGTATTAACACCAGAAACAAGCACAAACTGTGTGTACCCACTCACAGACTTCATAAGGTTCATGGATCATTTTTGGGGCTCGGTATCCGCTTTTACAATAAACTACCTCTAACTTTACTACAATTACCGTTTCATGCATTTAAATTACAAGTAAAGTTAATTCTTTCAAAGAAGGCTTATTATAGCATTAATGATTATTTAAATGATAGGAATAGTTGGTCGCTAAGTTGAACGCAAGGCAGCTCATTCTTGTTATCACTGTAACTAAATTATTAACTTATTATTATTATTTTTTTACATTCATTGACATTACTTCAGACATTAATTCTGTTTACTTTTTTTTGTATTATTTACTTTGGGAACTTTTGTTAAATTTTGCTTAGCGTTGTTGCTTTATGGCTTGCTAGTACTGCAGTACTTCTTACATGTTCTACTTTTGTTGAATAGCGCAAGCACGTCATGCTCCCTTAGACGGTATGGCCAGCGGTAGCGTTGGGGGTCGGGTTGTCCCCTTCCCTCAAAAATGTGCGAAGGGGGCGATGGCTGATCCTCGCGTTATACTCGTGAACGGGTGCTGCTGGCGGTACCAGGTCGTGTTGGTGGCTATTGACACTATTAATAATAGTATGATTTTCTATTAGCTTATTTTGGAGAAAATAATAATACTGTAGTCCTAGCAGGTATACACCTTGTTTGTGTTGTACAGCTACAACATATCCATCTGCACATGTGGGTGGGCACGCTGATTCTATGCTTATATTAAAAATACATTCTTATTTTATTAACAGGAGGCTTTAGATACACTTAATAGACTGTAAGTAATGCTTGAGTACTTAGTCTTTATAGGTGTAAATCTGTGTGCTAGCCTACTTGTGTTAAGTTTGTATTGTTTTTTTCTTTCTTAATTTTATATAATGGTTATCATGTGATAATGATATTTTTATTTGACTTGTATACATTCTGGTTCTTCAAACCTTACAGACAGACATGTGTTGCTGGGGAGTTTGTTGCGCCACTTCTTCTTCCCAGCAAAAACACATAGGAAGTGGTGAAGGGCGGGCGTTTTGGGGGCTGTCTTTTGTTTTTGACGTTCGAAAAGTGCTGATTTATCAGCCTAATTTGAATAAACGATTTTGAGTTTGAGTATCTGTGGACTTATTATTGCTATCGAAAGCGACAAAAGGTCTGTTTCACCGTGTCATTCCTGAGAGTGGTGCAAACCTTGCAGCGTTCGGAATGCAGAGAGATCCTTTAGAGGTCGCCAAAAGTCATGCCAAGACTCTACAGTTCACAAATGTTGAAGATATTTCTGAACTAGAGCAGTTCTACAAGACGGCGTCGATGGAGCTGTTGACTGCAGACTCATTCCTTTTTAGACCTGATTCAACATTTTTGTTTGGGCCATGTGTGGAACGTGATACAGAAGGAGCATTTCTAACGGAATCTCCCCTGACCATACTAAAGAACGGCGATTTTGACAAGTTACCAATGCTATATGGTTTCGCGAACATGGAAGGTCTTTTCCGCATTGACTTTTTTGAAGATTGGAAAGACAAGATGAATAATAATTTTACTGAGTTTCTGCCAGCTGACCTGAAGTTTGAAAGTGATGAAGCCAGGGAAGAAGTAATCAAAATGATTAAGGATTTCTACTTTGATGGGCAGCCGGTCAGCAATAACAATATTCTGGGATACGTGGACTACTTTTCGGATGTTCTGTTTGCTTATTCTACGCTATGGTCTGCAAAGTTGCAAGTGGAGGCTGGTAACAATCAAGTATATCTGTATGAATACTCATTCGCAGATGAGAACGACACCGTAGTACCACACACTAATGTGCGAGGTGCTAACCACTGTGCTCAGACAGAGGCTGTAATGGATGGTGAAGATGAAAGTCTTGAATCGCCGGAATTTAAGAATATGAGGAAGATAATCCGTGAAATATGGCACAACTTTATCAAAACCGGGTAAGAATCGACTTCCAAACTCACTATTAATTATCCACTTTTTCATTATTCATTGAAAAAATATATCATGAAATTGCTCGAATTACGTTTCTAACTATAGTTACTCGACAGATTCAAGCATAGATAAGTTTTCATGTAAAGACATGCTTTTGTGGATTTGTAGCTCTTGAGAGTTTCAATGGTTTTCGTTTCCAGAGTGCCCGTGCCAGCAGGCTCGTCGCTGCCTGCGTGGCCTCCAGCACGCGCCGACAGGTCGCCGCACATGCAGCTGCTTGAGAAGCCGGAGCTACATGGGGTGCTGCTAGAAGACCGCACTCGGTTGTGGGACGATATCTACCAAAAATACTACCTTGATTCTGTTCCACCATCATCAACAAACAACAGTGCGGGACACCGTGATTTATTATGCTTTAATTTATTAACATTAACTATAGTAGTGTATCTTTCAAAATGCATGTTGACTACTGATTAAATAGTGATAAGATAAATAATAGGTATTTTATCACTTATTAAGATAAAAACGACTTTGTTTGGTACGTCCATCCATAGCTAGGCATTGTCAGGCATATGATATTTTGATATGAGGGAGCATTATCACATGGCGTCGTTCCCACTAGTCGCGAAGTTGGCCGAGGTTAGGCGAATACGGGGAGTGTGGAGGCTGCTTATCAAGTTTGTATTAATAAAATAAGCTGTAAATATATAAATCAGTTGTTATTTATTGACCCACTTAAAATTCCCGTATTGTTCTGTGAAGAAGATTATCCTGAACGGATAACAAACTACTCTTAGTAATAAACAGCGTTAAATTTTTTTACTGAAAATATTGTTAAACCACATAAATGCTGTTTTTGACCACAAAGGATAATGAATAGTACACTAAATATATATATGTATATATAGATATATATGTGGGTTATAGTACACTAAATCTCGTATTCAGGGTAAACTTTCATGTTAAAGTTGCATTGTATTAACACGTGACTTTGCAGAATTAATAGCAACGCGTTGCTGAATTAATAAAAGATGCTAAGTACTTTTTTCCAGTAACATTCTTGTTGCTCACCAATAATGTGCAGGAACTGTTACCAAAAACTGGGGCGTCCACGGCCGATTTCGGCCACGGCGGCTGTTCTCATGTAAGGAGATCAGCCAGCTGCACAGGACATTTGTATATTATAGTGCACGAGCATTTGCGCAGACACAAGTGCACTCACTATTCCTTCACTCTAATAGCCTGATGGGACGGCAATCCGACAAGACCGGAAAGAGATCAGACGCAGGACCGACATTAACGTGCTCTCCGATGCACGGGTGAATCAATCACCGACTTCCAGACTACGGGCTGCTTTGTGCAAGTTTTAAAAAAACTCAGAAAGCGATTTCGGCCAAAAACTAATCATCATGGAACCAAAAATAAATTGTTATGGCCTCGTAGGCTTATAATAAGACTCAATAATTCACAATGGTTTAAAGTAGACACACTAAGGAGAATGACCACATACTTATGTAGGTATATGAAATTCCGTCTAACGTTGTTGCACAATAAGTGTTCATTTATTGTGCTCATTATACACTATCTATATAGGATAATAGTGTTAATTTTCCTACAATAATCCGGGTTTTCGAGTAATTAGACAAAAACGGAGATAACCTACGAGTTATGTTTAAACCACTCAGAACTTCTAATAGAGAACTATTCTATATCTTTATTATAAAATCCTCAAATCGTGTACCTTATACCTTTTCCGCATTATTACCGGTACTGTCATACGGCTTGTAGTTTACGCATCGCTAAAAAAATATTATTAGAATCATAAAATAAATAAAAAAGCGTCATGTTTTTAATAGTAATAATTATTTGGCTAGATTTCTTTAATTATGTAACTCGTATAAACAATGGAAACGAAACGTCAATAATCATCTGATA